>NC_073253.2:8770000-10160000 GCF_029289425.2 Pan paniscus
ATAGACAGGAGAGGCAGTCTTCCTAGTCTGGTGTTCAGGTGAAGGTGCTCACACTGCAGCCTGGAGCTGAGAGATCATTGTGATCAGCTGTGATGATGATGAGCAGTTGTTATTGGTGGTGGTTGTGGTGCAGTGGTGGTGGTTGTTATTGTTGTTGTTGGTAGGGTGATTGTGGGCTGTTACTTTTCATGGTGTCGATGGTGTTAAGGAGTATGATGGTGATGGTGGTGGTAGTCGTGGTGAAGGTGGTGGTGGTGTTACTCAGCCGTATTCCTGGTATTTCCTGTCTACGTCTACTAGATTGTTATAGTTGGAAGGAACTGGATATCCCTTGGATTATCTAAGCTAAGGAAAGGGCTAGGAGATATGACGAGTGGCGCTAGTATTGTTGGTAGGTATTCAAAAAATGTGAGGAACCAAGAAACTTTGACTTCATGCCTAGACATCTTGGGAACCCACACAAAGTTGTACAAGCATTTTCTCTGAAACACAGGCCAGTTGTTCAGACAGGCCATGGAAAACTAAAGAATGTGGTTAAGTATGTCAGAATCACCAAAATATCTTCCTAAATTTTACCAGGAACTCCCCATTCCACCTAGAATGAAATGCACGTGCCTCTGCATGCTCTCCTCGGTCCCACATGGTCTGTGGTCATTCCATCATCTCTCAGGCTCATCTCAGTCCACTGGCTCTTTTCTCATTCTGCTCTAGCCATGTGGACTTTCTCAGTATCAACCTCACTAAAGCCAAGCAAGGGTCTTGCAGTGGTGGAAGGCTATTCCCCAAGTTGCCACTCTCCGGTCTCATGCTAAGGTCCTCATTTCACAGATCTCCTCCTCAGTGAGTCCTCTAATCACCACTCTTGCTAAAGTCTCCTTCCTCAGGCACTCACCTCTATACATCTTATGTTCAGCACTGTTCTCATCTAAAATTATCAATGAGTTTTCTTTGTAATTAACCAGAGCCAGTACAGTCTGCAAATGCAGGTATTTCACAACCTGAATGAAAAAAAAATTGAAAAAAAAAGGCAAGCCCTACTAATGAAAGAATGTGACTGTAGCCAGCTCTTAAACAATTGGCTATAGCATGACTGTGAAAAAAAATGGACATTTAGCTAACAGAGTAAGTAAAACTTGGTATGTGCATAGCAGCTGCTTTTTGTGAAAGTTGTGTGGCTAGACCAAAAAAGTGCAATGTGTAAAGTAAAAGATGTGACTAGATATAATAATTATGCAGTGATTAAGAGAGAAAAGCCATAACAACTATTGCATCCAGTGAAATCTAGATTTAATTTAAAAAACTGCAAATGCATAGTAATATATTTTATAGTTATACATTTATAGCTACTAAAAGCATTATCAAGTGATTTCCCACAGAAAACAACTTTGTTTCTGTGAGTCTGAAATGCTGTCTGAACTCCCTTTTCCTCCATTAAAAAATGAATCTTATAATTTTACTTTTATAACTTTTTATTTTGCTATAATTTCACATTTACAGAAAAATTTCAAGATTAGTACAAAGAACTTCTGTATACCCTTTACCCAAGATCAGAAATTGTTTATTTTGCCCCATTTACTTTTTCTTTCTCCCTCTCATATGAATATACACATATGTTTATATGTATTATTTTGGAACCATTTTAAATCAATTTCGAGACATAGTGCCCCATTACCTCTAAATACTTCATTGTGTATTGTCTAACATAACCACAATAATCAAAATCAGAAAATTTTGTTTTGATAAAATATTGTATGATTTATAACTCATTGAAATTTTTCAAGTGTCTTAGTAGTAGCATTTATATATATATATTTTCCCTAATCTATGATGCAATTCGAATTGGGTTAATTGCTGCTAACATCATTCAATATAGAAATGCCTTGGCCTTTCTTTGACTTTCTTAACCTTGTTATTTTTCAATAGTGCAGGCCAGTTATTTTTTTGAATATTTCTTAAATTCAGTAGGTCTGATTTTTATGATTAGTTTCAGCACTGTTGACATACACCACTATAAAAATCAAGTCTAGCAAATAGAGTACAATATTTATTTACAATATATTTAGGTAAAATTTATATATAATGAAGTGAAGAAATTCTAAGCATGCAATGTGATGAGTTTTGACAAATGCATGCACTGTGCTGCTATCAAGATATAAAACATCTCCATCTCCAAAAAAAGATCTCTTGAGCTATTTCCTAGTGAATTCCTCTACTCCAGATGCAATCTAAGTACTGATCCTTTTTTCTGCCATAGATTAATTTTGCCTGTTCAAAAATTTCCCATGAATGCTACTACGTCGTATGCACACTTTTGTATCGAGACTCTTTTGCTCAGCATGTCTGTGAGATTCATACATGTTGTTTTGTGTATCAATAATGTGTTCCTTCCTATTTGATGAGCAGTTGCCTATATGTGAATGTACAACAATGCATTTCTCCACTATTTTTATGATGGATATTTGGGTTGTGTGCTAGTTTTGTATTGGTTGAAGTTCCTCCAAAGTAACAGAACCAGTAGGAGATGTATGAAGGGATTTGTTACAGAAAAGTGGCTTACAAAATTGTGGGGGCTGGTTCCGTAGCTGTAGAGCTGTTATCTCTTTGCTTTGCGGCGCTGTGGTGAATTCCCCGCAGACCAAACCTCCCATTCTCCTCAGCACTGTCAGCTGAAAACCGCCTACTAAAGCCTCAGTAATGGCGGATGCCTCTCCCCCCACCAAGCTCAATCTTTCCAGGTGGACTCCAGACTGCTAGGCTGGCAGTGAGGATTTCAAGCCAGTAGTTCTTAGCTTGCCGGGCTCCCTGGGAGTGGGACTCACTGAACGAGATCACTTGGCTCCCTGGCTTCAGCCCCCTTTCCAGGGGAATGGATGGTTATCCTCTCTCTCTGGGGTTCTACGTGCCGCTGGGGTATGAAAAAACTAGCTTGGTGCCTGCGCAAACAGCCGCCCAGTTCCGTCCTTGAAACCCGGGGCCCTAGTGGTGTAGGCTCATGAGGGAATCTCCTGATCTGTGGATTGCAAAAAACCATGGCAAAAGTGTAGTACCGGGGGTGGGTAGCACAGTCCCTCATCACTTCCCTTGGCTGGAGGAGGGAGGTCCTATAGGTCCTTGCACTTCCCAGGTGAAGGGACGCTCCACCCTGCTTCTGCTTGCTCTGCATGGATTGCACCCACTGCCTAACCAGTCCCAGTGATCTGAACTTGGTATCTCAGTTGGAAATGCAGAAATCACCTGCCTTCTGCGTTGGTCTCACTGAGAGCTGCAGACCAGAGCTGTTTCTGTTAATCCCTCATGGCTCCTCCCCAGTGACTCACATTTTCACATGGCTGGGAGGCCTCAGGAAACTTACAATTATGGCAGGAGGTAAAGGGGAAGCACTCACGTCTTACAGGGTGGCAGAAGAGAGTGAGAGTGAGGAAGTGCCACACTTTACAACCATCAGATCGCGTGATAACTCACTCACTGTCAGGAGAACAGCATGGGGGAGACTGCCCCCATGATCCAATTGCCTCCCACCAGGTCCCTCCCTCAACAGGTGGGGATTAAAATTTAAGATGAGATTTGGGTGGGGACACACAGGCAAACTATGCCAATTATGTATACATTTTTGTCTTAAGAGGCACTGCTAAACTATATTCCAGGAAGCTTGCATACATGCTCACTTTTACAAGGTCTGCTTGAAAATGAGAATTACCCAATATTCTTCCCTGTTACCCACTGAATATGATCAACCTTTTAATTTTCCACTATAACAGGCAAAATAGACAGCTTTTTAAGTTGCATTTTAGGATTATTATTGAGGTACATATTCTTTGATTACCTTAAATAATAGGCTGCTTGATTTTTTTCTGATTGAATTTTGATATGGATTATTTAATTTTCTTATTAGTATATAATTTTTCATAGATAAATATTATACATGACAAATTATAAATATTTTAATATTTTTTACTTTCTGTACCTTAGTCTTGTTTCTTGTTTATATTTTGTGTGTGTGTGTGTGTGTGTGTGTAAGCTTTTGAATGCTGCACAATAAATCTGTCGTTTTCCCGCTTCATTCCTTCTGAATGAAGGGGAAATCTATTCTATTTTGAAAAATACTTCCTAATCCAAAGTGAAAATATTCTTCTCTAATTTACTCTAGAAAATGTACTTTTTCTTCTTCTTCTTCTTTTTTTTTTGTTTTTGTTTTTTGTTTTTTGTTTTTTTTGAGATCGAGTCTTTCTCTGTCGCCCAGGCTGGAGTGTGGTGGTGATATCTCAGCTCACTGCAACCTCCACCTCCCGGGTTCAAGTGATTCTCCTGCCTCAGCCTCCCAAGAAGCTGAGACTACAGGCACACACCACCACATCCCGCTAATTTTTGTACAGAAAATTTTCTTCTTAGCACTTAAATCTTTATTGCATATGGGATTTTTTTGGTGTAAACACTTAGTTTCTTTCAAATGAGTAGCTGATTATTCTAGAACCAATTTTCCAATATGTAATAATTTACCCATTGATTCTGAAATGCTGCACTTATTATAGACACTTGAATCATTTTGTACGTGGATTATTTTTCCTGTGCCCAGGAATCTGGAATGCGGAGATCTCCAACTCATATTTGGAATAAAAATCATTGGTTATTTTAATTAACAGATTAATGTAGATCTAATTTAGGCTTAATTTCTTCAGTTTAACACATTAGTCATTTAGGTGATGACATTTTGTGAAAACTTGGGCATTCATAGAGGAAGAGCTGATGTCTGTGTGACACTGTGGGACCCTTGGGGCATTTTTTATGAACTCTGAAATATGATAGTTTTTTTGTATATATCTGTGCCTGTTTTGTTGCAAAATATTTGTTTCTAAGAATTTTATAGTTTTATTGTTATTGTGATTTGGAAATGCTTGTACATACTGTAGATAAAGAAATCTATATCTATTTCTAAATGGTTGTACATACTGTATATAAAGAAGAGTTATTGCTTTATCTGTATTTTTCTTGTATTCAATCACCTTATTAAAGGTGATATTATTATTATATTTTTCTATTTATTTCCCTTAGATTTACTTAAATATGATAGTTTTCCCCTTTTAAGCATTCATAGCTTTATAAATACTTTTTTTTTTTTTTTTTGAGACGGAGTCTCGCTCCGTCGCCCAGGTTGGAGTGCAGTGGCGCCATCTCGGCTCACTGCAAGCTCCGCCTCCCAGGTTCACGCCATTCTCCTGCCTCAGCCTCCCAAGTAGCTGGGACTACAGGCGCCCGCCACCATGCCCGGCTAATTTTTTTTTGTATTTTTAATAGAGACGGGGTTTCACCGTGTTAGCCAGGATGGTCTCGATCTCCTGACCTCATGATCCGCCCGCCTGGGCCTCCCAAAGTGCTGGGATTACAGGCGTGAGCCACAGCGCCCGGCCTATAAATACTTTTTAAAAGTTTTATTAAATTGACAGAATTCTTAAACAATACCAACCAATCCTCCTGCCATTCCATTCTAATTCTCTTCCTCTGGATCATGCTGCCTTCTGCAAGGGAGTGGAATACTGGCCTCATATTTTTCTTATTACTACAATCCATGTGGATTTGTTGCATGTAGAAATTATTTTATAGATACAATAAATTTTATTGTTTAAGCAATGTTTTTCTGTTTATCTAGAGAAAGAATAGTAACTTTTGTTTACTTCAAATCCAATCAAACTGAGAAAGAGACAAAAAGAGAGGAGAAAGAAAGATTGATTTACTCGAACTCAGCATTAGAAACATCTTGCTCACCTCAGACCTACAGAATCAAATTATCAGGGCTGGAGGCCCAGCATCTGCAGTTGTAACCAGGTTTCCAGGTAATTCTGGCACACAGTGAAGCCGAAAACTCCTTCTGTAAATCCATGGGCACAACCGCAATTTTTAAAAGTTATATAATGATGTCAGGTTTTCAGTAAATATAAGAAGCAAGTGCGTTACCCATGATACTGTAGGGAATTGTATGTGACACTTGTAAAATTGTAAGATTCACTTACAAAAATGGACTCTAACAACTTCAAGAGACTATGATCTGATAGTAGTGTGGAAAGGAAAATAAGATGAGGAAAGCCGAAAAAGAGAGCAAAGGCAAAAGCAGGAGTGAGGAGAGTCAGGGTGAACGAAAAGACTGGTTAGAAAGAGAGAAGACATATGTTTGTAACACAGCTAACCTGTGTAAATGGAATGCTCATCTTCTCTCAGATTACCTCGTGTGAGCCACTTCAGTAGGGGACAGACCGCAGGCTTACTTGCATCTTCTTCTGTTTTCAAGCTCACAAAGCTTCTCTATCATAAGTTTCTCCACATTTTAAAATATTTTATTATAATCCAATAATCATTGGCCTGATATAAACAGGAATGAGCATGTATTCTCCAGCATTAATTTGTAGTTTACGCAGAAGTGCCTAATATATACAGTAGGGTCCCCCTTGTCCACAATTTCACTTTCTGAAGTTTCTGTTACCTGTGGTATGATATGATATTTTGAGAGAGAGATCATATTCAAATAACTTTTATTACAGAATATTGTTGTAATTGTTCTTTTTATTTTGGTTATTGTTGATAATCTCTCACTGTGCCTAATTTATACATTAAACTTTATCACAGGTATGTTTATATAGGAAAAAAATGTAGTATATTTAGGGTTCAGTACTATTCGTGGTGTCAGGCTTTCACTGGGGAACTACTGCACATTAATAGGGTGCTATTATCTCCTTGAGCACAGAGAGCCGGCTCCTTAGACAGCTGAGATCAATTGAAAAGCATTTGCTTCTGCAGCTGACTTCACGTAAGTTCCAAACTATGCCCTGAGACCCTGACAAAGAATCCTTTCTGTCTGTTGAAAGGGCCTGGTGAGCTGCATAGAGTGACTCAGAGCAAATCAAATTGGAAAAATAGCAAAAAAAAAACCCAAAAAAACAAAAAAACAAAACACACACACACACACACACACAAACAAACAAAAAACTAGAGACAGACAGAATAATCATCAAGTTGACCAATAAAAAGAAAGCGAAATGCTGTACTGATGAACACTGCAGAAAGAGATTTGAGGGAAGCCAGGCTGTTCCCTTAATAAAACAGCAATAACATATGAGACAGTTGCAAAAAAATTGTTTTTAATTTAATCTACTGATTTTTTTTTTATTTTTCAGTAATAGTAATAGAATAAGAATCATACAACCTCTAATGGTGATTTAGCAGTTTTATGGAAAGCTAAAGATAAAACAATTCTAAAATAGAAATGAAGAGGGGGCCACTAAATTCAGTCTTCTTCCCAACTGAGATCCAGGATAAGGAGGAAGTGGATTAGCAAGCAAATGACAGCCTCATCATTAGAGCTCTAACTAGAGTTTCATAGTCTCTGCAAGCCTGTAACTAAGCCCTGGAACAGATGAAAAAATTCTGAAGAGAGAAGCATGATACAGTTCATTATTTAATGAAGAGAAGATTCTCTTTCTCCGTGTCTTTAGGAAAAAAATGACATATAATTCAATGTCCTCCATTCCCTAAATCAGAGTTTCTAGTGTGTGGTCCCTAGATCAACATCAGCATCACTTGGTATTATTGAAATGTAAATCTCAGCTCTTCCCCTGGCCTATTGAATCAGAAACTCAGGGAAGTTTCAGCAATCTGTGCTAATAAGCCTTCCAGGTATTTCTGATGCTCGGGAAAGTTTGAGACCCATTTCCTTAAAGCGTGTGTATTTTCCATTTTAAAGCCTTTATCAAGAATGTGTGTGGTGGAAATTATCGTATAAGTGGACTGGATGCATTCACGCTTCCATAGGCTTTCTGTGTCTTGGCTTATTTGGAACTATAAAGCTAAGGGGTAGACGGACACATTCCTAATACAAGAATGTTGGTATTTGCACAATGAGGTCCCGGGAGACTTCTTAACACATTAAAAAAATTGGTATGAGAAGTAAGAGGGAGTTACAGCATTAACTATTGTCCTGTTTTCCAGGATGAGGAAGATCTTCCAGGACTTTTCTCAGGGGATCATCCTCTACATTGAGAAGTAGCACAAGGAGGAGATAATTTTAATCCGACTAATAGCAAAGTGACATGAACTCAAAGAGGGCTGTAGCCTACTGGTTGACCTCGTGATTGGAAATTAGCTCATGAATTAATTTTTGCCATAGTGACATTGGATATATTCATTTGTGCCTTTCTTACTTATAACTTCTAATTTTTTTCTTAATTTCCTGACTATTAAAAGTTTGGTATTTCTGAGAATTTCCTTCTTTTCCCTCTAGCTCCCCAATGATATCCAATAAATATTCCAGTTCATATAAAAAAAGAGTAATTTTTGCACTTAGTGAGTGCAATTTAACTTAACATCCTTTTTAAACTGAGATAGATTCCATATACCATCAAATTATTCTCCTAAAGTCTATTGGTCAGTGGATTTTACTACATTTACAAAGCTGTACAACCATCACCACTAATTCTAGACCCAGCAAATGCAGTAGTTTCCCTGCTTCATGCCTGTGAAATGTGTTGCTTTTCCTTAGTGTCCTCATGAGGGAGCCTCAGAGAGTGGAGAAAGTCCAGGTTCATCATGATAGCACCTCGGCTGTGAACTCACATGAACAGGTGAGTAAATCGGAAAAGCACAACATACTGGCTAGATGACAGCTTGAGTTATATTTTCTTCTTAATTCCTGGGGTAGCTGAGCATAGAAATTTCAGTTTAGTTACATAAACTGTAGCATGATTTTTTACTCCTCTTTTAATATCAATTATCAAATATTTAGAAAAATGGAAGAAATAATCTACGCTTCACAGAAACTAGGATAAAAATTAAAAGGCCCTTATTCCCCTCTTTTTCCAGATGTTAGCTATCATAACCCATAAGGAAATATTAAAAGGCTATGACCTAGGCTGACTAAATTTATAGAAGCAATAAAAAGAAGCCCAACATATGCATAAATACCAGCTTTGGTGGGTGGGAGTAAGATAGTGGGGGATAAGAGAGCCCTAGAATAGCAGATACTAAAATAACCATGGACTGTCAAGCAAAAGGGCCACCAAGAAGCAAGGGTGCCTTGGGAAGGGAAGTGTCCTGGGGTACAAGAGTAGGGTCTGCAGGATAAGGAAGGGAGTGCAGCTATCTCTCCCCTCTTCCTGCTGCCTGATTACCCCGCATCCCTCTAGAAATTGGTGCTGTGGATCCAGGCTTCCATCTGTTTGCATTCAGATCTGTGATCTTGCCAAGTCTAATCTGACCAAATTATTGGCAGCTTTGCATCGTACACAAGTGACTGGGGACCTCTTCTCTGAATCCAGAGATGAAGTGAGCCACTTGGAAGAATCCTGCAGATAGTAAAACTTCTGAGCATTTATTTCCCCAATTCTCTTGGAGGCTATTCAGCCAGATACTGTGCAATACATCCACCTGGGAGGCTGCAGCAGAAGAGAGATCCACATTGATAAAACACACAGAAAGGGGATTTTGATGTCAATATAAGGGAACTTGGAGAGTTGTAAACCATGGCAGACTGTACTGTTTAGCTTCTGAGGCATAAGAGCCATTACTTCAAGTTGCTTGTTCAATACGCTGAGCTACAGGGTCACCCCAGACTTCAGGAAGAGCCAGAACACTCAGAACCTAGACTCTTACTCTAAAACTAGGAACTCCAGCTGCTGCTGTGTGAGAGCTGCTTGAGAACTGTGTGTCATGTTCTGGGCTTTTCTCTTGCAGGGATTGCAAGGCCAGGACCCTGAAATTTGCCCAACTCGGAGACCCTGAGGATGCCCCAGGGACCTGGGTCCTTCTTCCTCAAAACAGAAGGGAGTTTCAAATGAGATTGGACCATGACAACAGTGACTATCATTATCTAGATGACAGTAGGTTTAAGGAAAATATTCATTTACTGGTTTTCAAACTTCATGAAAGAGAAAGCATGAATTGCAGACTCAGTGTTTAAAAATCAAATGCATTATTCAGAATCAAATATAAAAGCCAGATGCCACGAATTACTCCCAAATTCACATTTTTTTGAGATATGATTGATTAAAGTTCTATTTGAGGATGCATTTTCCTAAGTGACTTTTGGTTTAGGAGTCTTCTTCAGATAATCTTTTCCTAAGAACTAAATGAAAGAAATTTGTTATCCAAGAATTGTCATTACTGTTTCTTCATTTCAGCACTCATTTATTTATTCACAGGTCGCATGCTGTCTGACCTGTCCTGGTTGGTGGGAGGGATGGAGCCTGGCTTCCTGTGTAGGGTGCCCAAGGACTGGCTGTGGAGGCTGCTGGGCCTAAATGCTTTCCCCCCACTTTTTTCCATGGACTGACTTCTGTATCCCAAATGATTGACATAGTTATTATTGACCTTCTCTGACAAAAGACAAAGAACTATGGATCTACATTTTTCTCTCAATCTCAGGAGCCCATATATTCAGTGTAAAAGCTCAATTTTCATTTGAAAGAAAAAACACTTGGCTCAAGAAAATTTTTTTCCACGTAAGTCTAAATTATAAAAATTTGACTTATTAAAAACAAGATGTTGTGTTATTATATATATTATATATATAATATATATATATTATATATATATTATATATATAATATATATATATTATATATATATTATATATATAATATATATATATTATATATATATTATATATATTATATATATAATATATATATAATATATATTATATATATATAATATATATATAATATATATATATTATATATATAATATATATATATATTATATATATATATTATATATATATTTGTCCTTAGTTCCTAGCTCATAACTCCCCTAGCTCTTGTTAAAATCTTTTGTTATTATATTGGGTGTGCTAGTTTGCAGGAGCAGACCTCAGGAAACTGAATCTCTCTACTGCCTTCTTTCTCCTACCCTAAGGCAGGACTTTAATCTTCTCTCTCCTTTCTGATTATGGATCTTAAGAAATTTCCCTGAGAGGGCTCCGCCCTGTACCCTGTACTTGGGGAAGGAATGCTGATGTCACAAAGCTTCCATAAAAATCCAAAAGGACTGGGTTCAGAGGGCTTTTGGAGAGCTGGACATGTGGAGGCCGACAGGAAGGTGAAGAAGTCATCTGCGTGCAGTGAGGGTGGCGCACCCCAACTCCATGGGGACAGAAGGTCCTGCATTTAGGACCCTTCCAGACCTCACACCTATGTATCTCTTCATCTGGCTGATTACTTATATCCTTTCAAAGACGCTTCTTAGTAAACTGGTAAATGTTAAATGTTTCTCTGAGTTCTGTGAGCCACTCTAGCAAATTAATCAAACCCAAAGAGGGTGTCTTGGTGACCTCAACTTGAAGCCAGTTGGTCACAAGATTTGGAGGCCCAAACTTACAACTAGGAGGAAGAAAGGAACAATCTTGGGGACTGAGCCTTCAACTTGCGGGATGGGACACTCTCTCTAGGTGGACAGTGTTGGAATTGAATTGGGGGACACCCAGCCACTTGGCAGTGGGGGAGAATCTGCACACATTTGGTCACAGAAGTCTCCTGGGGTCATTGTTGTGTGGTGAGAGTGGAGGAGAAACACAGTTTGAGAGTTGTTTTTCTGATACGAAATGAAAATATAATTTAAATACATCTGGAAAATAGATATGTCTTTATTAACACCATTCTCAATTTGTCAAATTTCCGATGAAAGAAAGGTCTATTTTGTGAATTTAAGGATTTAAGCACAGGCAATAACAGATTTAAATACAAAAGTATAGAGGTGTCATTATTATACATTTTCTTCCTAAGTGAGTATGATGAACTTTATTGATTGAAAGATTGCTGCTGAGAGTCAGTGGCACTGAGTCATATTTTAACCTTTTCAATATGACAGAATAAACCATTAGCTGTAATCTTATTCATATTGTTTCTGTGGTTGTCAGAGTCTGCCACAAAGTCCCAGCACTCCCTTCGTCATTCCAAAGCATCACAATTAGTCTTAATTTCTACTCCCACTTCATCTGAGATAGGACTCTTTTGTCTGTGCTAACACTGACAGGTTTTCAAACTGTCTTTTTAAACATTAGACTTTGTATTTGTAAGGCCCCTTTCCACTGCTAGAGCCACTGGAATTGCACTTTGAAGTTTGCATATAATCCTTTATTAGTCTTAATATGTGAGGATCCTAACTATACACTAAGGCATAAAGAATTCCCTCCATTCAGACAATGCCCCCAATCCTATGAAGCAGGGAGTGAACCTGGACATGAAGTAGGGAGGAGGAAGTAGCTGGATGGTCAGATGGAGCCATTCCTCCATGATGTGTTCAAAATGATTTCTTATACCTCCAGTGAATTTATAGGAGTCCTTGCTGATTGAAGTCATAAACTTTGTCAATGATATAAAAAAGAAATTTTGGAAAAACAGGCTGAATGTCAGATATAAACACAATACCACCATTGATTACGATGTTAAATTATATGGGGGTTGTCACACATGTCAAGGGACCACTGGTCTTCGTCCACTGTTAAAAGTCACCCTAATGGATAGTCTTTTTGGCATGCAAAGTGGTTCAGGATGTTTGTATTGGCTATTTGTCTTAGAACTAAGTAGACTTTCCACAAGGCTGGTCTAAGAGTTAGGGTGTATAGTATGAACAGTGTAGGAAAATTTATTGGATACTATTTTGCACTGTTTTGCTCCATACTGAATTTGTTATGTCAGAGGCTTTCACTCTGATTTTTTTCCTGAGTTTTAAAATCCAAAAAATGTGAGAAAAGAACAAAATCTTTTTGTAGTCTACAACTGCTAACAAATTAATCTCGGAAATCCCTTTGAATACCAACATAAATGTGACCTACATCAATGTATATGGACTCAGGGTCTATTCAGCTCAGGGATATACCTCTGTTGGATACTGAATGGATATTGCATCTCTGTGAAACCTGCTCTGGCATCATGGTGTCTTAACATTAATCACGAAAAAAGTTATTTTGATTTTCTGCTGAGCTTTGGTTAATTTTACTGACAATAGATGCATTACAAAAGAAAGGAGCTCTTTGAAAAACTGAAAATTTAATAGGAAATTTTATTAAATACATCATTTTGATTTGCAACCTTATTATAAAATTCGAAAAGTTCATATTCTACATTTGAATTGTCCATGTTTCCTTAATAAGCTGCAATAAAAATAGAATATAAAAAGTAAGCAGCTTCTTATCACTTTCATCTTTAATTTAATTAAACTTCTCTGGCTTGGTAAATCATACAAACCCATTAATATTGATCCTAGCATGTGTGGTTTTTTCCTAGCTATTTGTTGAATTCTATTATTTTTAAACTATGCTTTATTATTAATTATCAAAAACTACTTACATGTCTCTTTTCATTCTAGTTTACTCATATTGTTTTATAACAAGAAAAGAGATGAAATTTGTTGATATTAGAGGGAAGTTTTGTTTAGGTTAAACGGGGGGTAATTTTAATTGAAGATAAAATATATAACCACTCTAGATATGGAGTTCAGAACTCCTCTGATTAGTAGTTGGGACTGAGGTGGAGTTGAGGTAGGGACTGTAATTCCACAGTTCTTTGATAGAACTTGACCTGCAGTGGGTGAGATAAAGGAAATGCGGTCTTCTTGCAGTTCAGGAAGCCTGACTCCTATTCATGCACATAACACCATCTAGAACAGAAGCAGGGTTATTTTTTTATTTTGGATTCAGGTTTCTCAGTGTATTTTCTGAATAAGGAATGCAATTAATTAGTTCTAATTTTCAGAATTTTTCTCTTTGCTTCAAAAAATATTTGTGCATGTGTGTGTATGTGTGTGTGTATATATATATATAAACACAATTCATTGGGTTTAGGGAATTTATTTTCTTGTATACTTATATATAATATAAATTGGTCTTACTTTATATTTGGAAACTGCATAAATTGAGGTAGTTGCTTGTCACAAAAACTGTTCTTGCTTTCTTTAACCTGAACTGGAAATTCAAAAGCTTATTAAAATATTAAGGCAACTAGTGTTCTCAAAGTAAATTTTCCCTACTCAGATTTTAGTCAAACAACAACATGCCCATAATGAGTTAAATCTGTGCTTTAAGAAAAAGAAAAGCAATCGTGCTGAGGAATCCTAGTTGGCCCAGGAGGTTAGAAAATGGAGGTTGATTCTCCCTCTACAAGTCATCAATTTGATTCGGTCCAGGTTGGCAGTTTTTCAGAACATCTGTCGTCTGATTGCTCTTTAGTGGCCAGTAAACAAGAAAATCCAGATGTTCTTAGTTTAGTAGAGATCCATCATCTAAAATGCCCCAAGGTCCTGTACACTTCTATGTGCCTAAAGGTCACACTGAAAAGGACGAGGGATCTCTGAGAATCCTTTCTCCCAGGCATTACTTCTAAGTGGTGGACATGCTATCCTAGTGCCTCCCTCACATGGCCAGCGGAGAAGGGCCTTGCCCTACCTCTCAGACTGCAGCCCTGAGCCACTCCTTGGAGGTGAGGAGCACCATTCACCTGAGCAGCTCCCTGCCCTGGTGTCTGAGAAATAAATCTGCCTTCAGTCATACGGTTCTACCAATCTGAGCACACGTAAGTATTTTTCTGTGTTGTCTTCTTAAAAGCAAATGCTTTCTCCTTAGAGTATTTTTTTTTAATTTAATGTAATCTCATCCAGAGGAGGAGATTGTTTTGTGATCACCCTGTGTAAGCCATATCAGCCTCTCTCCCTAAAATGTGGTTCAGATATCAAGACTGAAAATGCTACACATGCAATAAGAGAGAATGCAAAGGTTTATTACAATATTAGTGCTTTCTGGGGAGAGCATCATTTTGTAAAGGGATGGCTTAGCCATGGTCGCCCATGCCAACATCCACAATACATAGTTACAAACGTGTAAGTGTGATAAATCACGTTCACTTGGGGCTTGGCTTGTAGACATATTGATTTTTATAGGAATATTTATATACAAATTTTTCAAAATTTAAATCTGTAAAAGCCAATTATTCTTATCACTGCAGTGCAGGTGTATCTGGCTGGGTGATATTCTGGAAAAGGGTCTGGGTCATGTTGGATGATGGTCATGTTGGATGACCGGGACAATTAACCAAGTATAGGAGGGGATACTGAATACTGATATTATTTTGCTATTAGTATTTTGGCTACACATACTATACTTCTATTTATCAGAGTAACAGGGAGCTTATTGGAGGCATCGACGAACACTGTGGGCATTTTTCCATATGCAGTTCATGTTAGAGTTTGGGTGAAGTCCCTGGTTAAAGAAAAGAGGTACCTGGGAAGTTCTGCCTGTAAGTTAGAGTTGCAGCAGTAAGTGGAAGATAAATGTTCACGTGGGTCACGGCTGTACCCTGTAGCCATGAGGATGGAGGCTAAAGGTCCAGCTCAGGCCATTGTAGCTAAAGAGGTATGCTCTAAATTTGCCCAAGAACTCAGACTTTCTCACAGACAGAACTGAAAGTACACCATAGAGTTGATAGATCTTCGAGGGTAAGGTGTGTGTCCAAATTGCCAAGCTCGGATAGGAAAGAGACCTCCTGTGTTCTAGAGACAGCCCTAGATCCTCCCCAGCCATGGTGTTCAGATGGGCAGACACAGGCTGCTCAGCGGTGTCCAGAGATGGCTTCAAACTTGCTGTCATTTATCTATGCTCTGATCAAGAGCACGGGTTATAAAATTGTTGTAAAACCAGTCCAGTTGGGAAAGACATAGAATGCACCCTTCTCCCCATCTCAATGTTCCCCTGCCTGCCAGTGCCCATGACTCTCGTAGAGCTGCTTTGCCCCTTTTCTTCCTGTGCTTTACCCTTTATGGCATGCCACCAGGAATATCTATGTGTGTGCGCATGTGTAAGTGTGCACCTGCAGGCTGGATCATTCTCATAATTTATTTTTAATTACTAAAATTTGTGCATACAATCATTACATATATTTTTATTTTTACTTGTATTAATTTAAAATATGTTCTAATATCTAAAGTTCATTTTAAATTTTGTTTTATATGTTTATTAAAATTCATTTTAAATATTAAAATTTGCTTTTAATATTTACAATTATTATATTGCCCAACCTTTAAAGAGTTCAGTAATTCACCACAACATATACTTCATTTCTTCTCCCTAAAGGAAAATATATTCAACTTTTTTTGTTGATTATTTTGGGGTTTATTTCCACATCATTAATAATTATGTTTATATTGTTGCTTCTTAATTTTTCAGTTTTAGCTGTAATCTGTTTACTCCCTACAATTAAAGGTGGGGATTTACCTCTCTCGTATGAATCTTTCTTCCCTGACCTCTTCTTTTTTCCAATTCTCCTTTGTTTAATCTTCCAAATATATTTGCATCATAATTTTGTTTAGATCAATATTTAATATTTACATTATTACTATATACATGTTCTTCATATGTGTTTGCATAGTTTATTATAATGAGTTTATCTTTCTTACTGGTATTCCTGTCACTGTTTCAGCGCCAGCCTCTCCTTCCACTGTGTAACTTATGTCTCAGGATGCTCCATCACACCCTCACTCTCACCGCCTGGTGTGAATTCCTCCTAGCCTTCTGGCTGCTCTGAGCTGCCTGAAAGGATTTCTCTCTCGGCCCGCTGGCCGCCCCCTAACCTCAGACCCCAGATTCACTATCATTTTGGAAATCCTTTTATCTCTTTTTAATGGTGGATGTCAAATTTCCTGAATTTCCTTATCTTTTATTTCTTTCTTTCCTGGATTATTCCTTGGATTTTGTTGGTCATGTTTTTTAGTAGCTTCCTGAGATAGGGTGCACAGGTTGTAAAATTTTTGAGAACATATATGTGTGAAATGCCTTTTTTCTACCCTTGCGTTTTATTTGTAGTTTGACTTGCTTCAGAATTCTAAGGTGGAAATCATTTTTTTTTTTTTTTTTTTGCGACAGGGTTTCCCTCCACTGCCAGACTAAAGTTCAGTGCTGTGATCACAGCTCACTGCAGCCTCGAACTGCTGGGCTCAAGTGATGCTCCCACCTCAGGCTCCCAAGTAGCTTGGACTACACATATGAATCACCATGCTCTACAGTTTTTGTAGAGATGGGGGTCTCACTATGTTGCCTCGGCTGGTCTTGAACTCCTGGCCTCAAGTAATCCTTCCACCTTGGCCATCCACAGTCCTAAGCCACCGCACTTGGCCTCAATCCTTTACATAAAACCTGTTTTCCTCTTAGGAAGCTTGCTGCATTTTCTGTTTGTTATATTCAGTGTTCCGAAAATGTATGATGCCATCCCTCGGTATGGCTCTATGTTTCATCCATTATGCTCAGCAATCAGTGATGCCTTTAAATCTGGAAACCCACGTTTCCCAAGTCCAACCTTATTTTTTTAAGTGTTTTACTGACAATTTTCTCCTCTTGTTTTCTTTGTTCTTTCAGTCATCTTTAATTGAGAATCTGTAATCTTTGTATTATAATAAAATGTTTAGACTTTTTTTGTTAATACCTTTAGAACTGGTTAATTTATTTTAACTACAGTATGGTATTATAATATATGAACAGATCTTAATTGAATAATACATTAATAGACATTTAGATTGCTTCCCTTTTGCGATTTATAAATAATATTTTCATGAATGTCTTTGTGAGTGTATTTGTGTGCCTGTGTACAGAATTTATGTTCTATAGAGAATGGCTAGAGGAAAATGTACATTTAAACTTTACCAGACATTTTTACATGTTAAGTGGTAATACCATTTACATTCCTACTTATGATCACTGAAAAACATTTCTCTGCATCCTCATCAATGCTTGATACAATTATACCTTTAAAATGTTGCCAACATGATGGATAAGGAATTGTTACTCAATTGAATTTGCAACTATAAAAGTTGGAGATACTTGCATATATATTAATTCAACATGAAAGTTTCCTCTTCTATGAATAGCTGATTCATATCATTTGTCCATAAATTCTAAACTAAATTGAATTTCTAGGTATGACAAAAAGCATACCTCAAAATATAAAAACAATGCGAAATCTGAATTACATAGAAAATACTTGATTTTTGCTTAATAGGATTCCATAACAAATAGGAAAATATCTAAATTTGAAGGAAACATCTAAATGAAATTTATTCATAATTTTTATATTACTTTGTTATTTCAAATAAGGAGACCATTCCTTTTTAAAAATTAAAATAGCAAATGAGCTATGAACACTGATTTGCTTTTTATATATTAATCTTGTTGGCTGTTTTCATCATTTATGGACCATCGCTAATGTGCCTTATATGTAAGCTGCTTCATTTTTTGAAGTTACAAACAAAAATATATATTAAATGTTTTTCTATGTCCAAAATAGAAGACAAATTAACCATAATCCTGAAAATAGGTATAATCAATATTAATATTTTATATATATTTCTCTCCTCTTCTTATGCCTATATAAAAGTTATATATTTTAAATGTGAATATTTTGTGCAATTCACATTTTTTTCAGTCAATATCACATGAGGAACATTTCCTTCTACATTAGCAAACATTATTTTTCAACAGTATTTTAAATGGCTGCATAGCATTCTGTTATATGGATATACAACAATTTATTAAAGCAGTTTCTCACTTTTCTATTGAAAAATTTAGCGTGGTAATGTTAAAAGTTCCTGATGAATGCCTAATGTAGAGTATATTTTTACTCCTACTTTTTCCCATAACATTATCTGAATATCATTTTTATTTCCCATTCTAAAATTATTACAGTAGTTCTATGCTTCATTTGTTAAAGACAGCATACACGTGCACACACGTGCGCACACACACAGGCACTTTCCATGTCTTTTGGCAGAGAGATTCATATCCTGGTAAATGGAATCAAGTTTGGTACCATAAGAAATTAGTGACTTTGCGTGCTTTGTTAAACCAATCTGTGATCCATCAGGAAAGTGTTAACCTAGCTTAGTTCCCTTGCATGGTTATTTTTAAATAAATTGATATTGATACTGATGTCCAGTTGCATGAGGTGGTGTCTTAATAAGTAATTCATTGAACTTATCAGCACATCACAGGAATTTCAGATTAACACTCCTGATTTACATGATTAAAAGTGCCACCATTAGCAGAGCAAGGAAATGAAGCACTTGCTTCCTAAGGAGCTGTTGAGATGATCATTGAAATAGCTGAGTACCGTATTTCACTGAGTCACAAATACATATTTTCATCCAATTTTAACATGAAAAATGTGAACGACCTTACAGTCAACTGTGTCTTAAAATACAGCTGGTGGCAGTTTTACTTTCTTAGTGGTATGCACTTTATAGCACAGCTTGTATTTGGTGGCTTCCATTCTTGGACCCACAATCTACCAATGATGTGATAGATACCTTGGGCGTGGCTCCCATCATCCCCCCATTCTCATGGTTAAACACTGAGCAGTCCACTCCCCTTGAGCATGGGCTGGAGCCAGTACGCAGAGCACCGCAAAAGGGATGGGATGCCATTCTGAAATTAGGTTATAAAAGACTGTGAGCTCTGTCTAGCTAGCAACCACTGTATGACCCTTCTTTCCTGCTTGTTCTGATGCGCAGGACCACCCGATAGGGTACTGAGGATGGCTTCTGACCTGGAGGCATCAAGGACCTGAAGGCAGTAACCATTTCAGAGGACAGCCACATCCCTCAAATTACAAACATCTAAAATGTCCATTAACTGTTGAGTGGATATATAAATTCTGATGTTTTATAAAATGGCATACCCTACATCAATGAAGATGAGTGAATTACTTCTGCATAAAACAATATACATGCATCTAACCAATATGACACTGAGTGAAAAAAGACATCCATAGAAGAGCACAACTCACCATTCAGGAGGTGAGTAGGCTGAAAGAATCCATGGTGTTAGAAGCTGAGACATTAACTCAAGGATGAGAAAAGTAATAATAGAAATTGGGAACTGGTGATGAGGGTTTTTTGGTTAGATAAAATTCTGGTAATATTCTATTACTTTTCATCTGAGTGATGGTTATCAAATTGTGTTTATTTTTTGATAATTTAGAAAGTGGCACACTTATGATTTGTGTAAATTGTCTATGCAATTTTTATGTCATGACTTTTTTGTCACTGTGGCCGGGTGAGAGCTGGAGTGTCATACGCCAATTTTTTTTTATTCTCATTTTTCTTTAAGTTCTGGGATACATGTGCTGAACGTGCAGGTTTGTTACACAGGTATACATGTACCATGGTGGTTTGCTGCACCTATCAACCTGTCTTCTAGGTTTTAAGCCCCACATGCATTAGCTATTTGTCCAAATGCTTTCCCTCCCCTTGCTCCCCACCCCCCGACAGGCCCTGGTGTATGATGTTCCCCTCCCTGTGTCCATGTGTTCTCATTGTTCAACTCCCACTTATGAGTGAGAACATGTGGTATTTGGTTTTCTGTTCCTGTGTTAGTTTGCTGAGGATGATGGTTTCCAGATTAATCCATGTCCCTGCAAAGGACATGAACTCATTCTTTTTTATGGCTGCATAGTATACTATGGTGTATATGTCATGAACCAATTCTTAAATATTTTGAAGCCTTCTGGCCAGACAGTGCTAATCTTAAGTCTCTGGCTAACTGCATGAGGGCTAAGGATTGTGGACATGAGTGGGACCAAAATAGAGAACCAGAAATAAGCAAAGTGTGGGAATATCTATTATATTAAGCTATTTCCAAAGGTCACACAGCTGTTAAGTGGAAGAGTCAGAACTGTAGCCTGAGAGTTGAATTCCAGAATCTGTTCGGCTAACACACAGTAGACTGCCTAAGAGAAAAAGTGGCTTGTTGAAAACTTATATAGTCATAGGTTATGGTACTCAAATTCAGGTAACCCTATGTTAATTTAGTGTTCCTTTAATTATATTAGATACTTTTCAATTTTTATTAGTCAATTTATACACTAAACATTTTTAAAAACTATTTTATATGAGGTAACGTATACTAATCTTGGAGATTCAAAATGTTTAGGAAAAAATCCCTCCCTCAGTGACTTCATGGTTAAGAAAAGCTTATGGATACAAAATCAAATTAACTTAAATCTGACACATATTTACCATGGCCAGCAACTGGCAAAAGGTGATCTAAACAGTAGACATTCAAAGATGAGTAAGACATAAAGCATGCCCACAACAACCTCACTGTTTAGTGGGAGATGGGAACATTTTAAAAAATAGATGAGGTCAGTGCAATATAACATAAAACATGTCTGAGGCTGAGAGCTGGGTGAGCCCAGCTGGCCACGTAGGGCTTCAGAGAGATGGCGAGATTTTATCTGGGCTTGTAAATAGAAATGGAATCTGTCAGGAAGATATGGAAATATTCGAAGAAGAAAAAGCTGATTGTGGAAAATGTCTGGTGTCAAGGAATTGCCTGTCATGGCTTGGAAGTGAAGGAGTGGCCAGTGTGAGTGGTCTCAGCTTGCAGGAGACAGGGCTTTGCTAACAGCCTTGTGCCCAGCTAGAGAGCACTCAGTAGTCAGAGGATAAATGAAGTTACCATAAACTTGAGCTAGAAGGAAATGGTTCAAGAGAGTTCAGAAACACATTCCATTGCTGGGGTGACAGAGAGGACTCAGGGATGATACAAGGTTCAATGTTGAACAAGTGGGTACTGCTCACAGAGATAAAGAAGAAAATGGTTGTAGAAATTGCTACTGCTTTGGATTATGATACGTTGGACACACTCAGTCTAAGTTGCCTGTGAAATATTTCGGGAGAAGAGTCCAATACATTTCAGCTAAGCAATATTTGTATATTCTTACATCCTTACCTTTCTATATTATCAAATGCTCTTTGCTCTTTCACTACTTACACAGAGAAGAAATTCAAATGAAAATGTTATGAAAATATCCAAAGACTAAAAATCCACTGCTATCACTGAATCTAGGATGAATGCTTTTTGGAGCTATCAATTTGTGAAAATTGTAAGATAACTTATTTTATTAAAGATCATTTTTAAATCAAGGGTAAGTCTTTCGGTGGGGCCAATTTCATCAATAAAATTAGTAAAAAGTGATGAGCAAACTGATCTACCAGTTTTCTGTTTGTTTTTACCTTTGAATTTTAACAGTGTATTGAGATATAATTAACATACCATATAATTCACTCATTTAAAATACACAATTTGTTGATTTGTAATACAAATTTGTGCAATTCTCACAAAAATCTAATTTCAGAATATTTTCATTATCACAAAGGAAATCCTGTATTCATTAGCAGTCTACAAGGCTCTTGCCATATTTTAGTAAAACTGTACTTAATACTCTAAGCAATTGTACTATTTCAAAAATATGTATTTCAAGATTTATAAAAGGAGATACTCCTTCACTATTTCAAACATAATTCTAATATTATAGCTTCTAGATATACCAACTAAATCTAATTAAAAGTCAATGATGCAAACCAATAATATAATAGTAGATCAAATGCTAGCATATCAAGCACACAGATTATCAGAATAAACTTAACAAATTAATAAACCAACTATATACTATCTGCAAGGAACTCACTTCCAATATAAAGATATGTGTAAGTAAAAGGGGAAGAATAGAAAAATGTATGCCATGCAAACATAAATCAAACAAAAGCTGAAGTTATTACATTAATGTCAGATCAACTAGACTTCAGAGAAAAATATTCCAGAAAAAATAACATTAAATAATAATAAAAGTGCTCTTCACCAAGAAGACAGAACAATCCTATGTGCATATGCACAAAATAACAGAGACACAGAATACATAAAGAAAGAACACTCTGCTTCTAGGAGTTAAAAACTCATGGAATCAGAGAGTAGAATGACGGTTACCAGAGGCTGAGAGGTGAGGAGAAGAATGGAGAGATTTTGATCACAGGATACAAAATTGCAACTAGACAGGAAGAATAAATGATAAGTATTTAAGATGAGGGATATGTTAATTAGCTTGATTCAAGCATTCCACATGGTATACATATATCATTATAACATCACTATGTATCCATAATTATATATGATTATAATTTGTCAAAAAATAAAATAAAACTAACAAATCTGAAAGGAGAAACAGGTAAATTCACAATCATAATTGGGCACATCAGTAACCCTCCTCTCAGTAATTAAAAGAAATGATAGGCAGAAAATCATAAAATATACAGAAGAACTGAACAATAATACCAATAAACAGAATCTGATTAATATTTACAGAACTCTTCAGTCAATCAAAGCAGAATATACTTTCTTTTTAAGTGTCCCAGGGATATTCACCAATATAGACATTACCAGTTCATAAAACAAACTTCAATATGTTTAAAATTTTATAAATAATAAAAGTATACTCTCTGACTATAATGTAAATAAATGAGAACTCAATAACAAAAAACGAGATTCCAGTTATTCATAATCTTCCCATTTTTTCAAGTATTCCATCAAATACTTGGAAATTAATTAGCATATGTCTAATAACACATGGATCAAAGAGGAAGTCTCAAAGGAAATGTACAAATATATTGAACTGAATGACAATGAAAGTGCAACATATCACAGTATGCAGAATGAAAATAAGCTGTGCTGAAAAGGAAAGTCATAGCACTTAGAAATGAAGAACGGTCTGAAGTCAACACTTTAACTTACTAGAAAAGAAGAGCAAGAGCAAAATAAACCAAAATCAGGAAGAAAGAAGAAAATAACAATATACAGCAAAAAATGATAAAAATTAAAATAAGAAAACAGAGAACGATTAATAGACTCAAAGTGGTCTTTCAAAATGATAAATGAAATGGATAAACTTCTTGCAAGCCTGATAAATAAATAAAAAGAGAACATCCATCTTACAGAAATCTGAAATGAAGAGGGGATATCACTACTGGTATCACAGATAGTAAATAATCAGAGCTACAAACAACTCTATGCACTTACATTTGACAACTTAGATAAAATGGACACCACTTGAACAGTACAAACTACCAACACTGGTCCAAGATAGAACAGATAATCTGAATAGTCCTACTATAAAGAAAATTGAACTATTATTTAAAAACCTTCCAAGAAATAAACTTCAGGCTTAGATGGTTTCACTGGTGGAGTCTACCAAACTTTAGAGAATAAATAACAACTCTACATAGTGTCTTTCTGAAATAGAAGACATATTTCTAAAATCATTTTTGAGTTTACTATTTCCCTGATACAAAATCAGGAAAATACATTACTTATAAAAAAAGAAAGAAAATTATACACCAATATTCCTCAAGAACATAAACACCAATATCCTGAACAAAATATTAACCAAAATATGTTGGTTAATCTTATATATACATACACACACACACACACACACACACACACACACACACACACATATATATATTTTCACCAAATGGGGATTTATTCCTAGGGATGAAAATCTCATCTGGTATTCAAAAAAAAATCAATATAATTTTCCATATTAATAGTGTAAAGAAGAAATGCCATACAATCATATCAATTGATGGAGAAAAAGCATTTGACAAAATGCAACACCTTTCATGATAAAAATATCTCAGCAACCTAGGCCTAAAACTTCCTCACCCAGATAGAGATCATCTACATAAAACCTACAGCTATCATCATATCATATGTATGTCAAGAGGTACAGATGCCATGTAAAAGAGCTCTCAATGGCCGAAGCTGAAACAATTTGAGCTATAACACGCATACATATATAAATTTCTACATAAAGTAACATAACAATTTTGTATAAAGCCAAATATATCTTTCCTATGACCTGAAATTCAACTCCTAATTATTTACTCAAAAGAATTGAAAACAAGTTCACAAAAAGGTTTTTCTAAAATGTTCATAGCAGGTCTACTTACAATAGTTAAAAACTGGACGACATCCCAGGTATCTTCAATAATGAATGAACAAACAAATTGGAATATTCCCACAATGGAACACTACAATAAAAAAGTAGCAAATGTTTGGTGAATGCAAGAACATGGATGCATTACAAAAGCATGCTGAACAAAAAGCCTCACACATGTGAGAACATACGGCTCCATTTCGTTTACACAAAATTTTAAACAGGCAAAACTGATCTCTATTGAAAAAACAAATCCGAACAATGGCTGCCAATTTGGGTGTAGTGGGGGGGTAGTACCGGAAGTGGCATAAAGAAACTTTCTGTGCTAAGCATAATATTCTATATTTTGATAGGGGTTTAGGTTATGGTATATGTATTTGAAAAAAAAAAACTCCATAAATCTATACTTACTACTTATGCATTTCATTGTGTATACATTTTAATACAAATCTATAAAGAAATATTGAAATCATGCTAATGTATGCATGCTTAAGCATTTGAAAAGTTGTGTACTGATGTCTGCAATATACTTCAAAGCATTTCTAAAAATGGATTAAATGATATATGGATGTATAGATTTGATAAATCAAGTATAATAAAATAATGATAAAATCTAGGCGGTGGATATTTTCGGACTCATTGTAGACTTCTTTCAGTTTGCTGTGTTCTTGAAAAATTTCATTAGAAAATCCTGAAAAAATTAATGCTACCCAATTCTTTATAGAGATGCCATTTTCCCACCAGATTAGAAGACAGACTGATGCACAAATGCCTTTAAATCAACTCACTGTGTCTAAATAAGGTCGCTGCATCCATTGTTCATCATTTTATATTTTTGTTTTTTAGATTCATAACTTTCCTTGTGTCTCTTTACTGCTTTGAGCCAACAATGAAATTATGTGCTCTTAAAGATTCTGATATCCCAACAGACCTCAAACCTGCAAACCTAATTGTTCGAAAGGCTCTTCTTATTGACCGACCTATATTTATGTGCATTGTGATTGCTGCCTGTGGGGTCAGGCATGCAAACATCAATAACCTACCACCAGAAGGCACATTTTAATGACAGAGGTTAGGGAAGCAAAAGTTTACAGGATTTGCTCCCAGCAAGCTCCTTATTCATTTTAGGGTCTTCCCCAAGATTTGTGAACCCCAAATATAGCAGAGAGGCTACTTCCTCATCCAGTGCTGTGAACTTGTTCATGTAGTAATGTTATACCGTCTTTTATCCATCTTTATTCATCTGTTATAAATTAACACAGTATCCATAGCCTTGGAATCACATAGTATCCATGCTCTTGGAATCACACTGAAAAAGCACATAGTGTCCAAGCCCTTGGATTCAAATTGAAAAGGTTTTCTAAAACTAGACAGAAAAGGCGGTTTTTGTGGAATACTCTTTGGAATTAAGCTGAGGAAGAATGTTCTAAAGAGGACGATCCAGGAGGACACAGGGCAGCAGAAATGAGGCACAGAGATGATTAGAGAATACAAAGATAGACCTTGGAAACTGTTCCGTCTCCAATTTCCTCATTAAGGCATGTGTAACTGCAGCCACTGGCCTCCATCTCTGGGATCACATTCCTCTGCTCCAATGTAGCACTGTGAGATTAGCAGGTTTCATCTGAATTTCAGATGTTCTAGGCACATTCCTATGCTCCAGTATAGCAGGCTTCATCTGAATTTTAGATGTTCTGGGCACTTTGTCATAAGTGAATTTGTCAGCATAGAGAAGTAAAGCTTTGATTATCTCAAGAAAGGGGGATTCTACATATAATAAAACACTTGCTACTCAGATGTGTCTGTGGGTACATAACAATTGCTGCAATCATATCTCAGTCCTGTGGAAAGAAGTGGGTGGTATGGAAACATAAACCAAGCAAAAAAAAAAAAAAAAAAAAGAGTCTGTATTAGTCTGCTAGGGCTACCACAACAAAATATCACAGACTGGGTAGTTTAAACTGGGTCTTCACCTGGTTTTCCCGCTATGCATGTCTGTGTCCCAATTTCCCCTTCTTGTAAGATCACAAGTTGCACTGAATTATGGCTTACACTGTTGACCTAATTTGAACCTGATTACCGTTCTAAAGACCCTGTTGCCAAATGCAGTCATGTTCTGGAGTACTGGGGGTTAAAACTTCAAATAGAAATGTTAGGGTGACATAATTTAGTCCATAGCACAATCCTTTCCTTAAAATATTGTGAAATTCTTAAGATAAGAGTATATCACCTTGGGAGGCTGAGGCGGGCGAATCGCTTGAACCTGAGAGGCGGAGGCTGCAGTGAGCCAAGATGGTGCCACTACACTCCAACCTGGGTGACAGAGCAAGACTCCATCTCAAAAAAAAAAAAAAAAAAATAGAGAGAGTACATCACTTCAATAAACTGTAACATGCAGGGAATGGAGTGATAGTTTTGTGCTTTGCCACAGACTTTCATCAACTTTTTTTTTTTTTTTTCTGAAACAGAGTCTTGTTCTGTCACCCAGGATAGAGCACAGTGGTGCGATCTTGCCTCACTGCAACCTCCACCTCCCAGGTTCAAGCAATACTGCTGCCTCAGCCTCCCAAGTAGCTGGGATTACAGGTGCATGTCACTGCGCCCAGCTAATTTTTGTATTTTTAGTAGAGACAGGGTTTCACCATGTTGGACAGGCTGGTCTCGAACTCCTGACCTCGTGATCCTCCCGCCCAGGCCTCCCAAAGTGCTGGGATTATACGCGTGAGCCACCGTGCCCGGCCTTGTCATCTTTTTTGTAGTGACAGGAAGCAGGCTTGCTTGTGCACCTGAGTCCACTATGCTTCCATAGGGATGTGCACATCAGTGCTTCTCCTGCTCTGTTGGTTGCATGATTTTATCACAGGGGTCTGATTCCAGCCCACTCAGTTCCCATATTACCTGGCTTCCCTTTCAGTCTGACCAATGAAAGGTACAGGCCGGAGACAGAAGGACAGAAGGGAAGGGGCGCCAGGGTATCTCCCCCTCTCTCTCTGCCTTGGTGAGTGTTTCCAGTAGCAGCCACATCTTCCTTGCTGCTCAGGTTCCTAGAAAGCCCTGAGCTCCATGGTTCCAACTTTTACTAGGCAGTCCCCAGTATAAAATGCTAGTCCCATCAAAATGCCTCTTGTATTTGGTTACTTGAAATTCTACTGCTTCCTACTGTTGGGACAGTAGCTCCTTCAGGCAGTTAAATTGCCACGCTAACCTGCCTGCCTTCTCATCTTCCCAACACCTATGTAACAGATCTTTATGTTAAACTCCCTATATGTGGAAAAACTAGAGTAGTGTTTGCTTCACTGCCTGGATCCTAGCTGATATGGGGGTGGTCTGCTGACCACTGTATTTGATTTATATATGCACACACACACACAGACACGTGAATAGACATAAACATACATCTTGCTTTTCCTTTGTTCTTCTCTTTCTAAACTTAAATACTTTTTATTACCTAATTCGAGCTCCAATTTGGGGTTTGTAGATGCTCAGATTTCTTCTGAAACATATTTCTTTGCAGAAAATAAAATTGAAGTCTTTATGAAAATCTAAAGATGCTATGCTAGTTTATTGCAGTAAGGAGAATGAAGGAGAAAAATAAGAGCTGTGACAAAATTATAGAAGCAAAATAATGTTGTCAGATTTAATTAGGAGGTGTATTATGGCAAGATGGGGTAGGGGAGAAAAATAATTCATGCTAAAGTTGGTCACTGGCAGATAATATTTTGAGTAAAATATGAAAGGAACATTTGTATTCTTTGTCAAAATCATTACAGATTTATAGATAGTTTGAAAATGGAAGACATGTGAACAAATAATTGTAGGGAGTGTGGCTCATGATCTAACCTAGACCTTTGCAAATGCCATGAGAGACTGACAGTGAAGAGACTAAAGGGCTTGAGACATAAAGGAGAAGGGATTCATTCTGGATCTTTAGGAGTTACTAGGGTGTTGTAAGGAGTAGGGGATGGGTCCTCTGGGCAGCTGGAACAGCGTGTGCAAATTATCAAGATGCCCCGAGCCTCAGTTGGTTAGGGCATGGTGGAAACTGTGTGTGCTAGGAGCATGGGGTACATGGGCTGGAGAGAAAGGGGATGAGATTCCGGCTCACACACCCATCACTCTTGAATAGGCGGGATGCCTGACCACCCTTGGGAAGAAAAATGTGAGAATAACCAGGTTTGAATAATAGTACTGGGGCTGACCACAGACTGCTAGAGTTCCAGTGGGGAATGGAGGGAAATGATCTGATGAACTCAGTTTCCTTTCCTTTAAGGACAGGGCCACAAAGCTGGGGTGACCTTTGTTGTCAGTCTGTAGGCTCCTCACATCTCCACTGAGATAATGAGAACCCAACTTTCACTTTAGGTGCACTTGAGCAGAACGTACTGTTATTGGCCATGTCCAGGTTCATTCTGCCTGCACGCAGTAAATCAATCACTGTGACATGGGCTTTGCAAAAGAGAATAGATGTATTCACAAGGCCACAGAGCAATGAGTCAGGAGAACAGGTCTCAAATACTCCTCCCTGAAAATAAGGCTTATGGATATTTATGAGTTAGGAAAGTAGGGTGTTCTAAAGTGAAAAATGAATAACAGGTTCATTCTGCATAAGCGCAGTCAGGCTTCATGGGACTTCACCAGACATATGTACAGAAAACAGCAGTGTCACCGTAATCTAAGGATGGAGCTTTTAGCCCTCCAACATCAAAACGCCACTTGTAGTTTGGGGTAAAATATGGAAGGTCCAAGTGCTGTAGGGCACTTGCACAGGCTCAGTTGAAGGGTTCATGGTCTCAACCAGTTTGAACTGGAGGGAAGCTGGCTTAAGTTTCTGAAAAACAACTGAAGGAACCGTTAAAATGGTGACCTTTGAATGTTATCTGTAAAGTGTCCAGTGAAGGTTAAGTTTGAGCATTCAGTCGCGAAACCTTCTGCTACTGCGGCCTTTGGCTGCGTGGAAAAAGGAAAACAATAATAATGATAACACAAGGTAAGTGACTAAAGCAATCAAGGCAGGCAGAACTGATCAGATTAACCCCTCAGTTTCAGGACTCAGAGACAGCGCCTTCAAACCCGTAGTGCCTGGAAAGAGGAGAAACGGAATAGAGTGACAATTAGCTGAACAAAGATATAAGCACAAAAAGGCATGTGCATGTGCCTGTGAGGTGGCATCAGGAGCATTCATGCCAGCAGTGCCAGTGCGGGAGAGAAGAGGGGCCTGGGTGGGGACAAGGCTGGGACCTGCTGTGGGTGACCAGCTGGCCTGTCTGTCTTGGAACCCCTGCCTGCAGCCTCCCCTCAGATAACATGCTGCACTCTGGGTGCTGTGTGGAAACTTCTGGACCTCTGGGAGGACATTTTTACAAAATTGTGGTACACTATTTTGTAAAAAGAAATTATTTTATTCAGTACAGTTATTTCAAAATAAGAGCATACACATGAACACTGTCATTAAAGCCTGTCAGGGAGGTACCAGAGATCTTCAAGGAGTTAGAGTCTCTTATTTGAAAAACTGCCGCAAAACTACAAATTAAATACCCACAGCCTTAGAAGTAGAAATTATATTTAAAGATCGTCGCATGTGATGATAAAAAACATTGTATTCATATGAAGCTTTTGATGATCCCATTATTAATGAGAAAGATAATTTTAAAATTAATTACCTCCTTATCAAAGATAGAGTGATTGCATGAAAAGGCACTTTGAAACGAGGACCCCTCGTGAATCCACTCTGGGTTTCTTGTACTGCCTTCACAAGTTACAGGAACTGCCAGAGAAATCATTAAAATATGACTGTGTATATTTAAATTTAAGATTAAATTCAGACTCAAAGCTGATGTGTATGAAGCCTTTTCAGAAAATTGTTCCACAAGAATCATCATCTTTAGATGCACTGAAATTTATTTTTCAAGAGGCCTCATTAGGTATTTATCCTATTGTTGTCACAGCCAATTTAATACTCTTCAGGAACAGTTGGATCAGGATTTTGAGTCTACTCAAAATTTAGTATAATAAAAATTATTTGTGATCTTACATTTCCCAAGAGCAAGTGACATTGTTTTAAATTATATCAATAGAAAATAAAGTTGCTAAGTGCATACATTTTAATGGCTTAGTGGAAGTATTTTCAGAAAAATGTAGCCATTGAAATCTTATGCTCTAGCAAGGTATCACATTAATAAAGTATTATTACTTATATATTATATACAATTATTATTTCCAAATATTATTTTTGCAATTTATGATTGTGGTGTTATGTACAAAATTACTCTGATTGAGTTTTATTAATGAAAAAAATTTAATCAGAGTAATTTTGTACATTTATGATTGTGGTATTACTTATGTACAAAATTACTCCAATTATTATTAATGAAAAATATTTTTATAAAAAAATTAGCTGAGCTTGCTGATACATTCTTATAGTCCTAGCTACTAGGGAGGCTGAGGCAGGAGAGTCGCTTGAACCTGGGAGGCGGAGGTTGGAGATAGCCAAGATCATGCCACTGCACTCCGGCCTGGGTGACAGAGTGAGACTCCATTTCAAAAAACAAAACCCAACTATTTTTATATAAAAGGGTCTATATTTGAGTATCTGCAACTGAGCTTATTTTTCTTACTTTTGAAGAGGAGGATTCATGTTTTCATTTAAGAATATTTACTGAAGTTGTATATATTTAATGTATGCAGCACGATGTTTTGAAATCCTTGTACATAGTGAACTCATGGCTGCTGTCAAGATAGCTAACGTGTGCGTCTCTTCACAGAGTTACCATTTCTTTGAGTGTGGTCAGAACACTTAATATCTACCCTTTAACATATTTCATGTATATAATACAGTAGTATTAACTATAGTCTCCATGCCACACATTAGAACTTATTCATTCTACATAATTAAAACTGTAATAAGATATCACCCCCGCCTGTTAGGATGGCTATTATCATAAAGACAAAAGATCACATGTTGGGAATGATGTAGAGAAAAGGAAAACCTTATACACTATTGATGGGAATATAAATTGGCACAGCCACTATGGAAAACAGTCTTGAGATTCCTCAAAGAATTGAAAATAGAACTATCATATGATCCAGCAGTCCCTTTTCTGGGTGTATATCCAAAGAAATGAAATCAGTGTGTTGAAGAGAGGTACCTGCACTCTCATATTTATTGCAACATTACTGACAATAGACAAGAAATGGAATCAACCTAAGCATCCAACAATGAATACATGAATTAAGCAATAGTGGGATATTAACAATGGAATATTATTCAGCCCTAAAAAGGAAGAAACTCTTGCTGCTTGGGACAAGGTGGGTGAACCTGAAAAACATTCTAAATCAAATAAGCCAGATGCAGAAGGAAAAATATAGCATGGTCTTACTTATATGTGGAATAATAATAATAATAATAACAGTAAACCGCAGTGCATTAATAGAAACGGAGTAGAATGGTGGCTATCAGGGACTGGGGAGAGAGGCAGTGATGGATAGGGGTTGATATTAGGGAAACTGAGACTTGTTGGTCAAATGATATTTTCATTTTTGCACTGGCTTCACAAATTATGTGACTGGTTCTGCTTATAAGTGTGCTAATTCTATAGAATTTATTTGTTCCTCTCAGGTATATTTTCATTTCCTTTTGTTGGTATTTTTAAGCTACTTAGCTACCTCAGCATTACTAATGTGTTCTAGCTAATATTATCTTTCAGATTAATTACTCTGAATGAATTGCATAGCCTTATAGAGTAAACAAGTTTAATGATTTGTAAACTTCCTCCAGATTGCTGTGTGCTTTACTGTTTCTAATTGAATCTGTCACTGTTTTATTTATTTGTTCATGTTTGTAAACATTTCTCCTTCCCAGTGAGTCAAGGAGCTTTCAACCCATCAACGTGAGCTGTGTCACCTAATTCCCAGTTGTAAATATGAGCTTGTAGAAGGGTGATACAATTTGGGTGTGTCTCCACCCAAATCTCATCTTGAATTATAGTTGCCATAACCCCTATGTGTCATGGGAGGGACCCTATGGGAGGTATTTGGATCATGGAAGCCGTTACCCTCATGCTGTTCTCATTACAGTGAGTGAGTTCTCACAAAATCTGGTGGTTTTATAAGAGGATTTTCTCACTTTTGCTCATTCTTCTCTTTCCTGCCACCATGTGAAGAAGGACATATTTTCTTCCCCGTCTGCCATGATTGTAAGTTTCTTGAGATCTCCCCAGCCCTGTGGAACTGTGAGTCAATTAAATATTTTTCCTTTATAAATTACTCAGTCTCAGGTATGTCTTTATTAGCAGTGTGAGAATGAACTAATACAGAGTGACGATGGTTCTCCAGGTGGCATCCCCATAACTGGTTGTTGAGTACCCCAAATGAGTTTACTTCTAAAGTCTGTGGGCCAGGATACTGAGGAGAACTTCCTTAAATACCACTTTGATACTGATTTTTCTCTGACTGCAGGAAGTACCAGTTATGTGCCAACTAATATCACACCAGGCCTCCATGGTCCTTAGAACCCATCACCATTGTTCCTTCAAATTGAGTAAGGATGTGCTTCAGGCTGGGCCAGCAGCATGGCTCTTCCAGGGGAGCCATGGAGGAAGCACATGGGGAAGGTTTAACAACCAACTTTCCAGTGTGCTAATAAGAATTCTGATTGATTAGTACTGCTATTATTTTAAGAGAAGGGGAGAGATGCTCTGCCATGTGGTGTAGGATTTTCTTGACTGGGAGGCAGTTTCTGAATCTAAGGTATAATGTTGGAGAGGAAACGAGATGGTGCTAAGGATGGCTTGGTGGGATAGAGTCCTCCAATAATCTCATACTCACTTCCAACCCAAGACATGCCTAATGAGCCTACAATATGAGAAAATCGAAAGCAAAGGATGTTTGCAGAAAAGCATCCCTGGCCCTTCCTTTTGTCTAGACTGACAAAACCTCCTATAAACCTCCAATTCTAGAGCCTCCCCCAAGGTAGAGGACTGATGGATGGAAGGGGTGGAGGTAGGTGGTGCTATTTCATGGAGAAGTACAGGCCCTGTTGCTCCATGATGTGGAAGGTTTTGGGGCCAGGTACAGAGGAGGCAATTTGTTCACAGCATGGTGACCTGGTGGCTTTTTGGCAGTCCAGCAGAGATGGAAGTGTCAACATGACCACACAATGTTTGCTCAGCATGAGGTTCATCTATCTCCCAGACATGACTTGGCAGTCTTCTCACTATTTTCTGTATTCTTTCAAGAAAGAACTGCCACTCTGTTCTCTGCATTGCATGATTAACTTCAGATTTTTTAGCTAACAATTGCCAGTGTCTTCCTTCGTTTGACTACATACCATGTACAAAGTATTTTTAGCATATCTCTCATATTATCCCTTATTAACTCTCTTAGCTTTAATTTATGACATACAACATATCATAGTAACTTCTACTCAGTGTTCTAAACTGGTATGGAGTTTCTTCATTTAGCAATATGTTAAAGCTTGTGTGTGTGTGTGTGTGTGTGTTAAGAGAACATTGATTAGATGTGACCTATACGATGGGCCTGTGATCACCTCTATAGCATTTTGCCTCCAGGTAGGGGACTGATTCCTCTAACTAGTCAATTTGGGGAGGATAAGGGCTCATGGTCAGGTGGCCTCTGTCTTCTGTCTCTTCAGCAGGCCTGTCCAAGGAAAATATAAGTAGCCTTGGCTCCTCCACACTGCAAGTCTTACTATGCAGGCTTCCATCTGCAGCACCCCAGTCCAGTGCTGAGACAGGATGGGAGAGTTGGTCTAATTCTGGAATTTAGTGAACTTTCACAAGCTACATCCTGTGATTTAGCTTCTATCAATAGCATGGGTTATATTTTGATGACTTCTTTTCTTTTCTCTTTATATTTTCTTGTCTTCTCCTTTCTTTTCTTTCTTTTTCCCTCCTCCCTCCCTTCCTTCCTTCCTTTTCTAACTTTTTTAGAGCTATTGGCAAGGGCAAGTAGAAGGGTGCTATTCATTGGGATACACATGGGATAATCCAATGTTTGTTTTGGTTAATATAGTCAGTTGAACTCCACAACTTCTTTATCACTGAACATTAAAATTGTCTCTATTGGATCAGGTTAACTTTCAATCACTTAGCTTGCGTGTGTGTGTGTGTGTGTGTGCTTCAAGATTATTTAGGTGAGAAGTATAATTTACATGCATCCCCCAAAAAAACCCTGAGGATACTTCTCAGGCTAGGTAATCTTTGAAGATGAAACATGGGATGGTGATCCTTTCCGTACAACTCAATTATTAAAAAGGTATGCATCCCAATGTCTTGCCTGTGGGTCCTTCCTGCTTGAAAAGACACTGGCAGAAATGTACAATGACGAACCTGCTATTTGTGGACTGGTAATCGCTAGGTTCAAGTGCACGTGGTGACCCACACATCAACCCTGCAGGGAGTGGTTCTGCTACTTAGGGGTTGTCATTATTACATTTTTTTCACCCAGTATTTCAGAATCAATCCAAGATTCATCTAAATGCAAAATAGGTGATAATGTTGCAAATGGGCAGAATACTGAAAGGAAATAAAATACAATGACCTTAGGAAAGAATGGGTCGTGAGATAAGCTTTTGATGAATCATAGAGCAGTCTTGGCAGTAATGCCATGATCAATGAATTAATCATTTGTTGCTGCACTGTTACATTGTTTTTAATCTGATAATGGAGGGGATACATTTTCCGTATAATTTATCCTATGTTTAGCATAGATGGGACCTTCAAAAAGTGCTTCTAGGTGAAGAAAAATCACCACTGAATTTGAAACAAATAGAATCTACACCTGTTGAAGGAGAAACTTCAAGTATAAGAAACTTCTCTGAGAGGTAATTTTCACTTCTGCTGATGAAATTAGGGTGCTTTATAATTCAGTTAAGAACACAAGATTTTTAAAAAAATGTCTGCAACATTCTTGTATTAGTTTCCCATTTATGTGCAACCAATTACTACCAACTTATCTTGGCTTACCCAAATATTCTGCTTAGGGTCTCTCCAGGATGTAACCCTGATGTCTGCTGGCTGCATACTCACCTGGAGGCTTGATTAGGGAGGAGTCCCAGTGAGTCTCACTGAGGTTGACAGAACTCATCTCCTTGGACTGTGTGACTGAGAATACTGGCTCTCCCAATTGATGGCTGGAGACTGCCCTCAGGTCCTAGAAGCCACTCCAGTTCTCTGCCACATATGCAATTATGACACAGCAGTGTGCTTCTCCCAGATTGGGAACAAAACTGTTATTTACCCATAAAAGTTCCCAGTTCTCTTTTAAGGGCTTTCATCCAATTTTAAGTAAGATCCAGTCAAGATAATGTCCCTTTTGCTTGACCAAAAAAAAGAAAAAAAAATACCTTATCTGCAGTCTTAGTTGCCTGAAAATCTCATCACTTTTGCCTTAAAATGTACTTAATGAAAAAGAGTGAAATATGTGTTCATTTTGCTAAATAATGTAACCCAATCAAAGGAGACTGATCCCATCTCATTTTTCACATCCTGGTGCTTAGAAACAAGTCACAGGTTCTGCCCCACTCCAGAAGCAGAGACGATCCAAGGCCATAAATCCTTGAGGGACACTTCAGAGTGCATATGCCACAACTTTTATTAGTTTATCATATTTACTGTAATTTCCATGTGGAAATTTGAAGAGATTCTGGAAAAGGGGAATTAAAGATGAGAGATTAATTCAGTCCACTGCAGAAAAGTGGGAATTTGATTCTAGGAGCATTGTACTCATTACCTGGACAGCTAGATAGTCCTAGAGTAGTGGAAATATCCCTCAAGACAGTAACTTCCCTCCATGCTTTCTCTTTCTGCTCACTAAACACTTTTGTACTTTACATTTTGGTCTCTCAAGTGAAACTGCCACCACAAAAGTGTGTTCTGAAAAAGCATACCACCAGTTTTAACACTATTTAAATGACTAGATTTTCATTCTGTATGAGTAGACATGGGACAGAACAAAAAAAATAAAAAATAAAAATAAATTGTCATTCCTGTTTATCTTTGTCCTAAAATTTTTTTTAACAGACATTTATTCATTGATTTACTGCTTGCCTGGAGCTTGTTTCTGTCCACGTAATGTCGCTCATTGTCTGTGAGGAGACTGAGATCTGTTTTAGTTCCTGTGATTCATCTGCCCTGAGGCCAGGTCAGGGGTATCTTCTCCTAGAATGAATTCCTTCCTCCTCGCTGTCCATAAGCCCACTATATTTCTCTGCAGCCAGGAACCTCTGGGGAGCATCCCTGTTAACTGCCATGCTCACACTGGAGCTCAGCCCTGGGCCTCTTTTGCTGACAACTCCACTCTTCCAAGGAGGCCAAAATCTGGTGGGGTCTGAGGACTCACCCTGAGCTGCTGGGATCACAGGAAAGACCCTGCAGCCTTCGCCACAGGATCTGGTCCAGGGACCCTTTGGAGACTTCAAAAAGATAGTCACCCTTCTCTGTCAACTGAGGAGAGTTAATTTTCATTCCCTGGAGACATACACAAAATCTGTTCACTGGACAGCTCTGCCCAATGCAACCAGGGGGTTTTCTTCAACGTCTCTCTATCTGCAGTGCCACCCTTGTGCATGAAGATGATCATGGTTTTCCTGACAACACTGCTTCAGAACCCAGATTCTTCTGTTATGGCGATGGCCTCTCAAAAGAGCCTTTTAGTGATGAAAACAACTTCCAACATAGAACTGTTTCTACGCTGTGATTAAATGCAGGCATTTGATATAGAGCCAAACACCTGAGGAAGACGAAGTGACTGGGTCTGGCTTTAGAACTACACGGTGTTAAGACCCATGTCTTTCTATGTCTGGTACGGCTTCCCTTTTGGGAAGAAGAGCGACAAGATCAGTCTCCCTCCACTCTAGAGAAACCACCATGAGGGTCATGGCAGTCTTGAATTGCGAGCTATGGAGATGTAGTGACTCTTCCATGTTGCTGCTGTGCATCATGGTCCCCCTTGAAATTCACAAGCATTTCGGGTCCTGAAATCCTGTGATGCAGAAGGAGACCCTTCTCCCTTTTGAAACACAAATTCCAAGTGACCAGTCCTTAAAGTAGGTTATGCTTGGGTACAGTTTTAATTTAATCTCACAACCCTTAGCATGAGAACTGATACGCCGCATATCTCTAAATAATCATCTGAATTCAGGTTTTGTTTTATGTCTTTGGAGCCTGATACCAAAAGCATTTTCGGTATAGAAGATTCTGAGATTGTTTTCCTCTGACAGAGTCATCCATAATCAACCAAGCGATGTGCCACATTCAAGAAGGCCCAGGTGTCAACCCAGGACAGACAGAAGAATTTATTACATGGAATAAAGAGTGAAGCTTAAGCCAAAAGATCCTCTGGTGATTTTTCTTCTTCATCCTTCATTCTTGACAATTAATTAATCAATGTATGAATATGGATTGAACTGTCATTATTAAATATCTTTTATATTCTTACTTGTGTTGAAGGTTTCATAGGCAACAGAAGATATATTGATGGGATACACATATTGATGACTGCAAAATAGTCTCAGAGATAGTGTAATAATGACCACTTCTGCAAATGATTTTTCTTTAATGTGCTAGAAACCGTTAACTGTTCTAGATGCTTAGCAGAAATTATCTGAAATTCTCACTGGGGAAACTGCAATGTGGGTAAAGCTAGCCTACTTTAAAAATAACAAAAGCAAGGCTCAGAGTAAACTTACCCAAATCTCCACATAAATAATGAATGAACAAGAAAGCATTACTATTATATCATTATTATAATATTAAATATGAACAGTTAATTGACAAGAGTGTCTTATGTGGGTTGGATTATCTCAGAATGAGAAGAGTACTTGGTGAGTTGCAGTCACAATGGAAGCATAGAATTGAATTAAATGGTTCATTTTTTTCTGGCTATGATTGATTATTTTACTCCTCAGAATTGAAAATTAGGCTGGGCAAGGTGGCTCACGCCTGTAATCCCAGCACTCTGGGAGGCCAAAGCGGGTGGATTGCCTGAGGTCAGGAGTTAAAGACCAGCCTGGAAAACATGGTGAAACCCTGTTTCTACTAAAAATACAAAAATTAGCCAGGCGTGGTGGTGGGCACATGTAACCCGGGTACTCGGGAGGCTCAGTCAGGAGAATTGGTTGAATCTGGGAGGCGGAGTTTGCAGTGAGCTGAGATCCCGCCACTGCACTCCAGCCTGGGCAACAGAGTAAGATTCTGTCTCAAAAAAGAAAAAAAGAAAGAAAAGAAAAAAGATAATTAAATAATCTTTAGCCACACAAAAAATAGTCTTGGTAGTGAAAATCACGTACGTAATTATCTACAAGCCAATTATTTTTTCCCTAAACTACATGGGAATGGCTAATTTTTAACTTGTGATCATGCTTTCTACCCTGTCTTTTATGATACTTCACCTGTTTGAAGTTAATTATATATGTATTTTCTAAAAAACTAATATATAGTGAAAAACAGAATCCAATGTAGGTCATTTTCTAAGAGAATAAAGAGTAAACAAGGCGGCTATCCTTTCTAAGCTTCAATCTCCTCATCTGTAGAAAGGAAAAAAATACTCTATTATTATTTGTAAAGTATTATTTATTAATTTTTATTATTTTCTATTATTATTACCATGTAATATAATAACTTCCATGATTTTTGTGAAAATGGATAAAATAATATTTGTAAAATGCCCAGTACTATTGAGCACATAGAGAGATAATTAGTAGATATTACCTTTGGATAGGAAAATTAGCTTTTGGCTAATTGCCATCAGAATCAGCCTGCAAACCAAAAGCCCTTGGATAGTTTCTTAATTCATTTTCCTGGAGAGATGCACCCCTAAAATAATTCCACAAATTTCTAAAAGAACCAGCTATATTATCCAGTGAGCCTTTCATGTAGTCCAAATTTCAGCATATTCAAAGCTCTTTGGGGACTTCCAGGTTTATAAACTATTGCTGGTATTGAAAAGTTTTGCTTTTGGTGATGCTTTGTATAATCAACAAATTTAATGTTATTCACCCTTAGGAGTTCTTGACAAATAATATCCTAACCACATAGTTAAAACATAAGAAAGAACTAAAGCTTTTTATGAGTTCTAAAGACCAAAACAAAACTTAAACTCCCTTCATATTCTGACTCTCACAGCATCTTTTCAGACTGTAAATAATTATCACCTCACTGAGGAAGAAAACAGAATAAAATATTTGCATTCTAGCATCTCTTCCTACTTACACCTTAAGAATGAAATGTTGGATCCTGGTTATGACTCTAGGACAGAATGCTTTGGTACTAACCCAGACTGATATGGTTCTCAATCAAATGCACTCTGTTTCCTGTACTACATCAAATGCATGTTGCCTACCTGTCCACTTCGGGTTTAGAGAGCAAATCGAGAAAGTAAACAGTGTGTGGAATGTTTAAGATGTAAATTACTCTAAAGGATGAATCACAAAGATGCAAAATGGTACAATCAAGTTAGAAGACAATTTTCCAGTTTCTTACAAAACTAAATGTTATCATACTATATCATACAGAGATTATGCTTCTACATCTTTATATGACAGATTTGAAAATTTATGTTCACACAAAAATGAACAAATGAATATTAATAGCAGCTTTATTCATAATTGCCCCCAAATTGGTAGTAATCAAGGTATTCTTCATTAGGCGAATAAAATGTGGTAGAACTAAACAATGGAATATTTTCCAGTGGTAAAATAATGAGCTTTCTATCTATGCAATGATGTGGATGTACTTTAAACACATATTGCAAATGAAAAACTGGCCAATTTGAAAAGGCTACTTACTAAATAATTCCATATATATGACATTCTAGAAAGGCAAAACTATAGGTATGGTAAATAGATTAGTGGTTGCCAGGAGTTTGAGGCTGAGCCAGAGTTGATGAGGTAAAGCCCACGGGATTTTTAATGCAGTGAAACTTTGCATATACAGCTATGAATTAATAATGCTATGTTTGTATCATACATGGTACTCGATAGCACAAAGAGCAACCTTAATCTATGCAAGTTTTAAAAAAACATTTGGGAGTTCAGGGGATCCCAGGATGAAATGCAGATTGTGACAAAAGAATCTGTGTACACATGTATGAAACAACCTCACTGACAGGCATGGTGGGGAAAGTGTTAACCTAAGCAACATTGGGAATTAGTGGAATCTATAAGATTAAAGACAGTGGAAACTGCACATAGGCACTGTACTCTAGTTGATAAAGTTGATATGTACAGGTTAGCAATGGTGAAACCACTGTACATACATACTGGAATGGAACAATTACAAAAATGGGTGGCAGATGGTAGGAACCAGGTTTCTAAATGTTGAAGTGGAAGTTTATAGAAAAGCAAAGAAAGAAGGCACGAATGATCCATGTGGCAATGAATTAGAGTTGGAGACATCAGTATGAGCTCATGTTTAGCTACATGTTTGTGCACATAGATGCATACATAGAAGGATATTTATAGATATATGGATATGCACAGTTTAGTAGACACATATATTTCCTTGTTCTATCAACTGAGAAGGTCTAGAAGCAATGACACCCCAGTAGCAAAAACCACACTTATCACCCAGAGTTTGTTTTCTAATTCTATTATGAGATAAAAAGAAGCAACATACTTGAAAAAATTGCTGGTTCTAGGAATGGTGCAGGGAACAGGCTCGATGATCCTAGAGCTTCATATAGTGCCATAAAGTGAAGAAATGTTTTTAAAAGTCCACAGTCATGAGGGTATGTCAAGGAGACACAGGAGATGACTGAAAGAGCCCCAAATAGCTGAAGCTGGATAATTAAAGCAACAAAACTAATAAGGAAGTATTAAAACCCAAAATATAAGTTAAGTATCCATGATTCCATATTGATATAAATTAATGATTGTATAAGAAAGCAGAATTGGAGAATATAAAATCTTTTTTTTGGAGAAGAATTCCACACAATTTATGTAGACATTTCAGTCTCAGGGAGATAGAACATAATTCCACACTTCTTAAGTGTGGGCTGTGCACAGGGCATTCTTTCCAAAGGGTACTGTATAGAAAGGAAGGGAGAGTAATTGTACAGTAGAGGAACCTGATACACACTATCTCAGGCAGATGATCAAGATGAACAACAGTGGTGAGTTGATTTGGTTTGGCTGTGTTCCCACTCAAATCTTATCTTGAATTCCCACGAGTTGTGGGAGAGACCTGCTGGGAGGTAATTGAATCATGGGGGCAGGTCTTTCCCATGCTGTCCTCATGATAGTGAGTAAGTCTTACAAGATCTGATGGTTATTACATGGGGGAGTTTTCCTGTACAAGCTCTCTTTGCCTGCTGCCATCCATGTAAGATGTGACTTGCTTTTCCTTGCCTTCTACCATGATTGTGAGGCTTCCCCATCCACATGGAACTGCAAGTCCAAATAAACCTCTTTCTTTTTTAAATTACCCAGTCTCAGGTATGTCTTTATCAGCAGCATGAAAATGGACTAATAATACATAAGTCATGGTCAGAGTATGTACCCTTGATTTGATGTGATGGAAATGGCTGAGCCACGGCCATTTTCAGGCACAGCAAAGAGGAGCCTAAAGAGAAATAGTGACTAAAGGCATGTGGTATTCTGAATGGGATCATGGGTCAGAAAAAGAATAGTAGGTAAAAACCAAGGAAATCCAAATAATATACATACTTAGTTAATAAAAATGTATCAATATTAGTTAAGTAATTTTGACAATTGTACTTTACCCATATAAGATATTAATAATAGGAGAGATTGGGTGCATATGGAAACTCTGTGTACTAGCTTCACATATTTTCTGTAAATTCAAATTTTTTTTAAAAAAAGGTCACTAACTTTTTTGCAAACTTGTAAAAGGCATTGCTTTTTAAAAAAATAAAATTATAATTATTCCTTGCTCAAAATCATTTGGATTTTTTATATTAGATTTGTTTTTTGTGACCTTGCTATATTTATTTATTAGTTCCAGGGATTGTTAAATTTTTTTAGCTTCTTTGATATAAATTCTTTGAGATTTCCTCTGTAGATAATCACGTCATCTTTGAATAAAGACAGCCGTATTTCTCCCTTTGCAATCTATAAACCTTTTATTTCTTTTTTGTGTCTTGTTGCACTAGCAAGACTTCTCTTATTGGATAGCAGTAGTGATAGAGCACATTGCTTTGTTTCCAATCTCAGGGAAAATGTCCAGTTTTTTACTATCAAGTATTATGTTACTTGATTTTTTTGTATTTTTATTTTTATTTATTTATTTATTTAAATCAAGTTGTGGAAACTCCCCTGTTACGAAGTCAGCTGACAGTTTTATCACATGTGGGTACTGGATTTGTTATCTGCTTTTCCTGCATCAATTGATGAAGTCATTGTAAAACGTTCGTTAGCCTACTTACAGATGGATTACATTGACTAATTTCTGAATGTTAAATTAGACTTGCATAACTGAAAAAAAAATCTCCCTTGGTTATGATGTATAATACTTTATATATATTGTTGGATAAAATGTGATAATATTTTTTGGCAATCATGTCTACATTCACGAGAGATATTGGTCTGCAGTTTTCCTTTTCATTTTACAAGACATTTTTCTTTTAATGTCTTTATCTTGTTATTAGAGTAATGCTGGACTTTGTGAGTTAGGAAATGTTTCTTCTGTTTTTATTTTTGGGTAGAAATTGTGCAAAATTTGTATTATTTCACCTATTCCAAAGGCAGAAGCAGCCATCTGAGGTACTTGAAACTTTTAATGAGATACATAGTTTTGGTTATAGCAGATTCTTTCATAAGAGACAAGGATTAGCCTTAGCTTTCATAGTTTTCTGAAAGTTTTTGAGATTGTTAAAATTAGAAAACCAATGTCATTTCCTTACACGTTTTAGAAATATGTTTGTCACAGGGAAAAATTACTCAGGTTAATCTAATCTACATTCTGTAGTTTGGCACAGAAAGAAGAAAGACAGGCTGTCTGCCCAGCGAAGTCACAATAGAGTGAATTTTCATCCTGTTTTGCCCAGTAGAGCCTCATCCTGCCTACTGTCTAATCAGCTTTTCCAGTTTTGCATTTTTCCTACATCTTTTATTTTTTAAGTAGTATGATTAATCATTGCATGAAAACAAGCTGTGATGTTTGAGTCATCCTTGCACGCTCCTCTCTAGTTTTTACCTGCCCATGTAAATAGACCTATATTTCTACAGTGATACTAAACATTTTCTAAATAAACAAGTCCTCTAAGTTTTGCTTGTTTTTTTTTTTTTTTGTTAAAAACCAATTGGAAATATTTAATCAAATATTAAATGAAAGGTAAACAAAAAGATAAGCTTTTAAACCTTTGAATGAGTTCCAGTACTCGCACACAGAAAGCAATTATACCTACAAAACAAGGAAAAAATGAAGATATGCAATAGGCATTCAAGTGTACATAGTTTAGTGTTTAAATTAATAATTGCACTTTGGAATACCTCATCTCATGAGAAGAATGTTTTGGTGGAGTTTACATTTTTAATTTGATATACTCAGTGCCACAACAGAGCAATATTGAGATACCTGTGAATTTTTAGCATCTAAACTCGGCAAAACTTTTAGAAGGATCATAAAGATAAAGAAAAGTACTCTGGATAACTGAATGGTGCCACTACATAAGACATATTTACACATTTTATTTTAAAACTAATACACAAAATGTTTTAGAACTGAGACTCTCCGTTTAGCAGATTTTGCTCTCAGGTTAGCAGGTACTACAGCACTTAGAGAAATAATATTTTCCCTATTAAAAGTATTATGATATATAGAAAAGGGCCAATTAAACATTGTCAATAATTTCAAATACATTGACTATAACCTGCAATTTAGAAAATTAAAACTAATATGACCATATTTGTTTTATCTCTCTCAGTTTCTGTATCTCTGTTTCTCACTTTCTCCCTCATGTATCATAAAGAAGAACAGTTGATGGCAACCAAAAATGTTTTTTGTTTGAAAATAAGTTTCTGTTTTGGTAGAGGTATTATCAGACCAGTTCCAGTATCTGGTCCAGGAGGGTGGGTTAGTTACTGCTGTTGGGTCTGGGAAGAGAAACTATGGCTCTCCTCTTGGGTGCACCATCGTTTTGAGTCTGAAAATAGTCAATACAGACTAAGAGAGAAGAAGATTGTTTACCCCAACATGGGGGGTGTGATCAGACATTATATCACCGCATGTGAGGTAAGCAGACCTTGTAGAAACAAATAACTTTATGATTTCATTAGCTACACAATCAGAAACAATATTGGTTAACTGAAGGGAGGTTCACACCCATGTCCTATTTCTACCTATTGTCACACAAATACATTCCTTTACCACCCTCTTCTCATTCTTACTTCCTTGAGAAGACAGAAGATGTGGGTCACACTCGTTTCAGGAACACTACAATTTAGCAAGAGGATAAAACATGGTAACTGAAATTTAGAAACATAGGCCTGGCGCAGTGGCTCACGCCTGTGATCCCAGCACTTTGGGAGGCCAAAGTGGGCAGATCACTTGAATCCAGGCGTTCCAGACCAGCCTGTCCAACATGGTGAAACCCTGTCACAACTAAAAATACAAAAAATTAGCTGGATGTGGTGGTGCACACCTGTAGTCCCAGCTACTCAGGAGGCTGAGGCAGGAGAATCGCTTGAACTCAGGTGGCAGAGGTTGCAGTGAGCCGGGATTGCTCCACTGCACTCCAGCTTGGGCGACAAAGCAAGACCGTCTCAAAAAAAAAAAAAAAAGAAAAAAAAGAAACATAAAGAGACATTTACTTAAATAGAGGTGGCATTTAATAATTGTATTATACTACAAACCCCTTGAATATCTTCATTGCCTTCTGTCTACTCTCTAGAGTGAGTGGAGGTTGGGTGATGACAGCAATAGTGATGTTGTTTAAAGTAAGCAAAATTGATAGTGGTTATTAGAATAAAGCCTATTCCATCTCCTTACCTCACTAAGTATTTACCAAAAATAGTAAATAGGGTGAATATCCACCCACATTCTAATGCCAGATAATTCAGAATCACCCTTTACACACTGTTATTCTTGATCTCTGCTCATTTTATTTTCTGTCTACTTTCTGGATGTGCTAACTTCTCTCCAACACCTCCAGCATCACCCTGGTCCAAGCCACCTTCAGCTCTCACCTAGACTAACACAGTTCTTCCTGTCTCCATGAGCCTCCTCTCCAGTTGCTGTATTGCAAATAACAATCAAAACAGCATTTAAAAGCAAAACAACAACAGCAAACAAATGGTAAGCAAACAATCAACCTAATCATTCCCTCTCTTATTTCCAAGTGGCTTATTCAGAAAATAAAATCCAAATCAGTTGTATGATGTAACTGTCCTGTTAGTGGCATTTATCTACTGCTTCAGGCTTAGCGTCCACCACTCAATCATTTGCTCGGTATACCCTGAGTTCTCCCTTTCTTCTATTTTCTGAAATTCTAACATCACCTCCCGTCTCTCAGTACCTTCATACCTTCCCTCTATCTGGATTGTTCTCTGACATGCTTCCTCTACCTCCTATTCATCCTTCATGCATTAACTAACTGTCACTTCCCTCATTTTCCTACTTTTGAGTTTCCCCATAACAGAATTGATTCTAGTAAAATTTGCTATTTCTCCCTTGCCAAAATTTGCTATTTCTCCTTTGCCAAATGTATTATAATTTTAGTTAGATTCATTTTGTGATTTTGTGTTTCTTATCTACCTTGCCTCTAGACCATAATAAGCTGTATGGCAGCAGGAGAGAGATTATACAAGCTTTGGTAACTAAATACTTAAAAATGTCTGAACTAGATGAAATAATCAAGATTGTCGTTTGGGGAAGAAATGCCTGAGTGTTTCAAGTGTTGACAAATCCATGTCCACTCACATCCATGGGAGCCCCTTCTTTCTTATTGGTTTCATCACTTCCTATAATTCATCTCTCTCAGCTTCTCCAGAGCCTGACATAAGCTGATAGAGTCATGAATTTAATAAACTAGAATAATGTGACTCTGCAGACTGAAAAATAACTTACCATCCAGAAGATGAGGATTGTATTCCCAGTTTTGCTATTAATTTTCTCTCTGAACCTAAGCAAAGCACTAAGCATTTCCATGTACAACTTCATTGCTTCAGCAAAACACTGATTTGGTTCCTTAGAGAAATAAAACATTGTAATTCATCTTGAATTTTTTTAAAAATTAGATTGAAATGCTAAGCAATTACTTTCTTATGATGTAATATTGATCACAATGCAGTTATCTTATTGATTCAACAACATATTTATTATTGATGGAAATTGTCTGCCTGGTATTCTAATTCAATTAAATGTTACTGTCATCATCCTTATGGTAATGCTGCATTCATCATCAGAACTGTTCACTGCTAGATAATTTGAATTCCCCCCCTTCCCAGTGTTGCTCTGTGAGTGGATTGCTTCACATCTAAAAACAAGCCAGGCAATGATGGGCTTGATTTTATTAAAGCCACACACTTCAATGCTTCACTAGATTTCTCCTAGAATGTGACATGCAGAGTAAACTATTAAAGTATCTTCTTCCAAACACATGAAGAAAAAAGCTTTACAATTTTTTTTTTTTTTTTTTTTTTTTTTTTTTGCTCCAGATAAACCTTCTACCTCCCCAAGTTTCTACAGGCACACATCTCTTTGGGATTTAACAGAGCATCATCACTTAGCCAAGCAAACTGCATGCTAAACAGATCCAGCTGAATAAATTGGACCACTTGATTTTGTTTTGTTTGGTATTGTCTCATGTATCCAACTCCGTTAATAGAAAATACAGTGCTACAAAATCATTGCTATGTTATAAGAAAGCAAGAAAATCCAATGATTGCATAGGTATATAACTAAATTTATGGTAAAAACAAACTTTTTTTGGAGTTGAACTCTCTCATGCACCATTACAATGGACTTATTTAATGTACAGAAGAATCAGATTTATTCTTGTGGATTTTGAAAACACTGGGACCTATTTACAAAAATTATAGAAAGTCACATATTGGTTTAATAAAGAGAGGGTTTCTAATGACTGGGATGGTCCAAGAATGAGATGGTCTGGCTTGTGTCCTAGTAAATTAGTGGTCACTGAGAGTACTGGCCTGATGACCTCTGTCAGATAAAACTCCCAGATGAAGTAGAAGGTTGTACAGAGGACATCTGATAGCATCTCTACCTTCAAGGTTTCCAATGTTGGCCATAGTCATAAGTTCTCCCTTCAGATAACACTCACAGCCAAATTTCATCCTTGACTATTATTATGTTAGTCATCCACTGGAGAGTTCAGGTTCAGGGTCTTTTATGAGGTTATAGTCAGATGGTGCCTGGAGCCTCAGGCATCTGAAGGCTTAAATAAGGTGGGGGGTCCACTTAAAAGGGGCTTTCTTGGATGGATGGCTAACTGGTGCTGGCTAATGGCCGGGAGACTCAGCTCCTCTCACTGTGTGCTTCTTCACAGGAACACCTGAGTGTCCTTATGGTCCTCATCCCTAAAGTGAATAATTCAAAATACCAAGGCGGAAGCTACAATGTCTTTGTAACAGTCTTAGTCGTGTATTGCCACTCGAATAGAAGTAGAAGGGAACTAAACAATGGCATGAATATTAGTGGGCAGGCTCACTGGAAGACTTTGGAGACCAGCTATTATAGTCCACCTCCTTCCCTCATTGTCTCATGTCTATTTCATATGCAATGTATACTTGTGCTTTGTTGGGAGACAATTCCTCATGAGTCTCATATTTCTCCATGTCTTGTAAGCAGAGAGTGCCTATTGTTTCACACTCTGTTTTCAAAGATGGTTGTATAATGAACAGCTGTGGAAGATACACTTTCTCCCTCAAGAAGAGAAGACCTGTCTTCTTATAGCTGTAAATAGAATATATCCCTCAGAAGCAAAGCAGAGGCAAGCTTACCATGCAGTGTAATAATGGATAACGTCTTTCTCCAGACTAAGGACAGGCAAGCTTACTGTTACAAAACACTTGGGGTTTCTAAGCTCAGTATTCCTTTCCTGTAATGCAATCCACTCTGTGTACAGGTATCTATCCAGGTCTCACTGCATTGTCCTCATGGTACTTGGGAGCCAGGGGAACTGACACGTGATGTTCATACTTACTGCTATTCTCAGAGTAACAAAAAAAAAATTCACTTTCTTCGACCAGGAGACATCATGTTTTCTACCAGCATTCTTGAAACTATGGCAAGTTAACTAGTTATCAGGTAAATGTGGTAACATATCAGACCCTTCTCAGCTCTTGACACTGTCTTCCAAGAATATCTCCATCCCCCACCCAAGTCTCATCCCATTATAGCATCAGCTTGAAGCCCAGATCTTAACATTCCAATCAGGTCCATTTCAGAAAGTGGCTCTTCCCATATCAGCTCTTTGAAATCTGAACGCCTGTGAACTAGAAAGGCAAGTTATTCACTTTCCATGTGCCCAACACGTAGTGGTGAGACTTGTGTAGAATAACTGCTACAGCACTTTGGGAGGCCAAGGTGGGTGGATCACGAGGTCAGGAGTTTGAGACCAGCCTGGTCAATGTGGTGAAACCCTGTCTATACTAAAAAAAATACAAAAATTAGCCAGACGTGGTGGCACAGGCCTGTAGTCCTAGCTACTCGAGAGGCTGAGGCAGAAGAATTACTTGAACCCGGGAAGCGAAGGTTGCAGTGAGCCGAGATTGCACTACCGCACTCTAGCCTGGGCGACAGAGCGAGATTCCATCTCAAAAAAAAAAAAAAAAAAGAAAGAGAAAAAAAAAAGAGTAACTGCTACAGACCCTTCTATCCTCAAAGGGGGAATAGAAAGCACACTTAAGTCACTTCTCCATAGTAATTCTAAAATCCATTTGGACACATCCGGCCAATTTCTTGATGAGGGCTCAGCACCACTGCCTGAGATCTTGGCTCCAAACTTTGGGCTTTTGGTTCTGACTTCTGTGTCATTCTACCTTTTGGATAAAAAAGTGGCTGGTATTTGCATCTCAGTTTTTTTCAGTTTGCTTTCTGCTTATAACAGTTGAGAAGCCCAAGGCCTCTTTGCATTTTTACTGACTCTTTCCCTTTTTATCCAGTCTGGTGGTGTTTCATCTACTACAATTGTATAAAATGTGTGTAAGTCTTTTGTACATTTTGCAGGGATTCACTCCATTGGAGAATAGACACACACAAATCTCATCAAGATCATCTTTCTTTTACCTTTTGTTGCCCGTAAGGCCCCTGTAGCACAATGCTCTTAAGATTCTTAGGAGTGATTTTTTAATAATAAAATGTGTGGTGTATACCGTTTGCATCCTGGGAAGGGCACTGATCTGCTTGAGGCTCCGTCTTGCATGTTTCTGATATATTACAAAAAGGCTTCACAGTCACACCTTTGACCTCACCTGTGAACCATTTTTGACTCACAGTGTTCTGAGCTATCTTCATCTGGAAGCTTTTCCTTTAAGATCTTTTACTATTTAGAGAGACCAGAAATGATAAACAGTTTTTAGTTTTGAACCCAAAAAACCCTGGTTCCTTTATATAGAACAGCTTTTTTTTTTTTTCTGATTGTATTTCCCTATGTCTCTCACATTTTGCAATGGATACCGAAGAACGCAAGACAGTGCCTTCAACACATTGCCTAGAAACCTCCTTTGATGGACCCTCCAGGTGATAAGGTACATTTTTTTCCCTATAGTCCATCTTACATAGGAAAGAGTGTTGTTCTACTCTATGCAGCTTTATAATTTTATAAAGGGGCCCTCTTTCCCCCATTTTCCTCAAATGAATGCTAAGCACTCATTTGAGTGCAGCCTACTCGGAGGGCATCAGGCTTCTGCCAACACTCTCTTCAAGCTTTCTAGGATTTCACTAACGCATTTCCCAGGAACTTTTCTAGCTTCTGCTCACTGCAGGGTCCCAATGTCCATCCTATATCTTTTAGAATTTCTGTTATTGTAGCAGTCAGAGTTGGCCCTGTGTTATCAATTCAATTCTATGGGAGTGTGGCTATATCATAAAATGTATGGCAGCTTCCATCTTGTTTTCTTAAATCACTTTTCCTGCGGTAAATGAGACACTGTTCCTTAAGGATACTCAAACAACCTCGTGGACAGGCCACATGCAGAGCAATGGAGCTCCACAGGATGGTCCACAGGATGGCTCACAGAATGGCCTTCATTTTTATGTACCAAAATCTGTACTATCTACCTATTTTTGTGTAACTAAACATCCCAAAATTCATGTTTAGAATAATAATACTCATTCCTTATCTCCCATGTTTTTTCTGTGGGTCAATAATTTAGGAGCAGCATGGTAGGAAAGTTCTGGCTCAAAGTCTTTCATGAAGCTGCACTCAGGTGCTGGCTGGGGCCAAAGTCGTGTGCAGGTTTGACTGACTGATGCTGGGGGAGCCTCCTCCAAGGCATGTTCCTGACGTTGCTGTAAAATAGGTATGGCGATTGAGCAGGGACCTGCATTTCTCTCCCTCTGTGTGGGCCTCTCCACGAGGGTGTTTAAATACACTTACAGAACGGTGTCTAGTTTACCACAGAGAAAGCAATTTAAGAAAACAAGATGGAAGCTGCCATGCTTTTAAAGATATAGCCACACGTCCATAGAATTTAATTGATAACACAGAGCCAACTCTGATTAAATGTGAGGATGGATTGCACACAGGCATGCAGACTGCAAATGGAAGTGAGGGCCGCTGGAGAGCTGCTTGCAAGCCCACCACCACTATAGCCAGCTGTTGAAAGTTCTACATAATCCATAAAGAAGCAAGAGGTCAGAAAAATCCATTGATGTGCTGGGTGGTATTACTCAGAGGAATATGGTCAGACTCCAGTGTTTGTGGGACATTTAAGTGTGAAAACAAGGGATACTTCAAAATCATGTTACCACATTGGGATGTAGGTGTCTATGCGTCTGTGTGTCTGTGTGTCTATGTGTCTATGCAGCTGTGTGTCTATGCATCTGTGTGTCTATGTGTCTGTGTGTCTGTGTCTGTTTTAGTTACTCTTTAAAATGTGAATTTGCCTGAAAATTTTTTAAAATAAGCTTTACATTTTGGAATAATTTAAAATTTACAGAACAGTTTTAAGGATAAAACAGAAAGTTCCCATGTACCTTTCATCCAGTTTCTCTAATGTTAACATCTTATATAACTATGGTATATTTTCCGACACTAAAAAATGAGCATTGGCGCATTACTATTAATTAAAGTCCAGACTTTATTTGGATTTCGCCAGTTTTCCATGGATGTTCTTTTCCTGTTCTGGGATCTGATCTGGGAAACCACATTATATTTAGTTAGTATAGTTGTTAACTGTGATATCTCACTCGGGAATCACAGTCTTCCATATTCTCAGCTCTTCTACCCCCTTTCTCCCACCAGAATCACTTCAGAGATCATTGAGATGACTAGTCCATGATCTCTTTCCTCACCCCCATCAGTCTCCTTCAAGTTTTGACTCAATTTTCTCTTCATTTGGACCACACATTTTGCAACATTGATGGTCATTCAAATGTCACTCTATCAACTCTCTGCCTTCCATTGATTTTCACAGCCCCTCATCAAAAAGCCTCATTTCTGTGTAAGTGAAATCTCCAAAGCTTCTCTCTCTATTCTCACATTGGTGATGGATTACAGTTTAGAATCTCTAAAAGTTCATGGTCTCCAACCTCAGTTTTCTCAGGACCACCTGGCTATCCTACCATGTATTCCTCGTTACTCCCTGACCAGTCCCTATTTAAACCTGTTCTAAGATTTAATCGCTGGTTTATACTATGCATACTATTATGCCCACCACATCCCCATTCAGAACACTACCTTCCCTTTCCCCGCTTCACCATAGAAATACAGGAATCACGAAGGACTTGCCAATATTCTTCCACAGCTGCCCTGTCCCAATTAGTGACACAATTTTTGGCACCTGCCCTCGTCATTCTTTATCTGCTCAGTGGAGGAGGCTCCCCTGATTACAGACTGTCATCCACCTTGTCCTTGCACTGCATACCCCTTCCACTCCTTGGGGACCTTACCCCATTAATTACCCAGCCTCTGCAGATGTCTTTAATCCCTCCTCACTTGCTGCTGTTTCAGCTTATACACGGCTATATGTACATTTCCTGCCTTAGAAAAACTTTCCTCCAAACCTACTTCCCCCTTTTGCCTACTGCCCAAAGCCTTTTCTTCAGTTTTTAGGTGTCATGATTCCCTTTGAATCACTCACTCCTCAACCTTGATAATAGAGCATATGCCCCATTACTCCATGGAACTGGCCTTGCCAAGGATGCTAACAACCACTCCCCTGTTCAATGCTACTGAAACTTATTAATTACTGTTCCTCATCTCACTGCAGGATTAGACTTGAATGACCTCATCTTCCCTCCAAAACACTTTTGTTCCTTAACATCCAGATGACAAGTATGCTGCTCTTGTACTTTTTTTTCTTCCCCTCTGAATGTTCTTTCTCAATATTCTTTGTAAGTTTCTTCTTCCCTATTTTTAATATTGGGGTCTCACAAAGTTCCAGCCTGGTTTATTTTCTTTATTCTCTCTTCATGGTTAATGAAATGATCACATCAAACCTTCCTGCAAACTACCACCTTCCTAGCTCTAGACTGAAATGTACCAGGTTTAGGCATTTTCACACCTGATTTATTCGTAGAACATGGGTATTTTAATAATCTCTTATAACTTGTTTATTTATGAAACATGCTGAAGGTCAATAACAAATATTCAAAACTCCTTTCTTACATTTTACTTATCCTTTCTCAGAACTGGTTAATTATAGTTTGATGTTATTTGAATGCTATTTTCTAAAACACAGAGGGAGTAGAACTTTCAATACTCATTGCTTCTTTGTTCCATTTTCATTATTTCCTTATGGAAATGTAAGATATGTTTTCCTATTTATGTTCTTCCAAGTGGCATTGCAGACTTTGAAAGTATCATTAAATTTGTGCCCGAGCCTTAAGTTTTCCATGTATTTTCTATGCCAGAAAATTTAGCATTTGTATAACATAATACTCTAAGCTTCTGACTGATTATATATATATAATATATATAATTATATATTATATATTATTTATTATATATAGTTATATATTGTATTATATATTAATTTATATATAATATAATTTATATATAATAAAATATATATTTATATATTATATTTATATAATTTATATATTTATATAATTTCTATATAATATAATTATAATATATATAATATAATATAATATAAATGTAAATATAATTATATATCATATCATATAAATATAAATATAATTATATATCATATAATATAAATATAATTATATATAATATAATTATATTTATATTATTATATATAATTACATTTATATTATTATATATAATATATATTTATATTATTATATAATATATATTATATATAACTTATATATTATATTTATAATATATTATATATTATATATTATATATAATATATATAATATATTATATATAATATATAACTTATATATATTATAATATATATTATATAATATATAAATATATATTTATATAAAATATAATATATACATATACATTTATATAAAATATATAAATATAATATATATATTAAATATATATAATATATAATATGTATTTAGATATTATATATTCATATATATTTATATATTATATATTCATGTATATTTATATATTTACATATATAAATCTCCTTTGGTTTGAAGTTACTCTAAATCAACAGTAAAGGCATATTTTAATTGATGCTGAAGTGGAGGAAAAATACTGAAGTTCTTCATATCAACAGGGGGAGAAGAAAATAGAAAATGAGTGTTAGAATTGGGAAATTGTTTACACAAGTTATTTATTAAGAGTTTAGTCAGAAGGTCTATTAAATGAATAGGCTTTTGACTTCCAAGAAGCGGTTCATGGTATTTGTGGTTTTACATATTCATTGGATCTCCTTCCTTTATGCAGCATTGGGGTTAATTCTTTTCCACAAAACAAGATAAGGGAAAGAAACGGGAAAGGCTTCCCCAGGGAATATCACCGCGGAGCCCAGTCGCCCCATGTGGCAGGACCTGTAGCAGGGACAGTGGTGTGATGTGGCTCCTGATAGGGTTTTCTGTTGGTAAAGCAAGGAATGCTTGTGGCTCAAGAGGCTGAAAAGGAGCATCCTACTCAGATTAATAGCTCTGGGACATAATTTCATCCACAGGAAACTGTTCTGGGAGAGAGGAAAGGAGGCCACGGAACAGCAAACCCAATCACTCCCCGGGGCCAGCAGAGGCCCTTCAGGTTCAGGTGGGGGTCACTGCCTGTAACCACTTTCCTTCACCTGTGCTGTGTTTGCTTCTGCTTCCAACAGACTTTGAAACTATAAAGACAAATCAGCTAGTCTTCCATCTTCTGGATTTAGCCACTTCCCATTATAAACGAAGGGATTTTCAGGCGGAATGTAAGCCATGTTCCTCTCCTTATCTAAATTTTTTCTGCTGTGTGCTTGAGCCCCAGCAGGATATCTATGCAGGACAATGATCTTATAAAGCAGACAATTCAGGGAAGAACAAGGAACATTATCTTCATTCGCATAAATGAGCTATTACCATATAACTAACCAGCAGGGAATACTGAAATGAGAGAAATAAAGGTAGGTTGAGTAGGAGATTCTGCACAGAGAAGAGGAGTTGCACAGGTGCTGAAGGATAAAGGAGAGTTTAGGTTATGGCAGGACCAGAGTTTCGGGAGGGCAGTAAAAGTATCGGGCTGTTCACTGCTCTATTGCTGTGTCTGGCACAAATTCAGTAGGTTGTTTTTAAAAAAATGATAGATCCAAAGCGCTGAGAATTTCCCAGTAGAAGCTTCAGGTTTAGGGTTCACTGAATTTTGAAAGAGATGAAATAATTCTGTTTCTGAATAAAATTTCAAGAGCAAGTATTAGGTGGTTTGCCAAAAAGTACATTTTATCTTGATAAACTCTAATGATATAAAGGAGGAAAAAAAAAGACTGTCATGATCATTTCCCAAGTAATCAATGTATATATAAGGATGAGTTGTTGAACTGCGAAATTACAAAATTTGGATATTAATGTTAAGAATGATACCCTTTTTTGACTTCAGTTATCATAAAATTGCAAGCAATTAATTTTAAAGAGGAAAAACTCTATGAGGACTTTGACACGGCTCAGGGACACTAAAAAATGACAGTTGTGGCCGGGTGCGGTGGTTCATATCTGTAATCCCAGCACTTTGGGAGGCTGAGGTGGGTGGATCACTTGAGTTCAAGACCAGCCTGACCAACATGGTGAAACCCCAACTCTACTAAAAATACAAAAAAAAAATTAGCTGAGCATGCTGGCGGATGCCTGTAATCCCAGTTACTCCAGAGGCTGAGGTGGGAGAATCATCTGAAGCCAGGAGGTAGAGGTTGCAGTGAACCGAGATTGTGCCATTGCACTCCAGCCTGGACGACACAGTGAGACTATGTCTCAAAAAAAAAAAAATGACAGTTTTAAAAATATGTCAACAGGAAGCCACATCCTTATGAATAACAACCTGCCACTAAAAACATATTTAATATATTAAAAATCAAGCCACATATTAGAGTTTAAATTAAAAATGATTCATGCATGCTTTTAACCCTTCCCCTCAACTGAACCCAGTAACACAGTCTGCAAGTAACCATTTAAACAGGTTTCCCATCTCCTCAGATGATGACCACTATAAATCTAAATTATCAAAAAATAAATTAACATTTAATGCTGACATAATAATATATTCTTACATATCTATACGATGATTGTCTCTTTTGAACACAAATAATTTCTCATACTAAAAGGGAGGGGGAGAAAGTGGATAAAAGGGAGGGGAAGAAAGTGTTCATTATACGTAAGAAACTTCTGGCATTTCAAACATTTATCCAGTGTGCTTGAGTACAGTGCCAAATAACTTACAAATTACGGCTAAAATTAACTCTGATCTTTCTCAAATTGAGACTTTAACAAGGATCTAAACAAACATTATTATTCTGAGAAAGGAAGGGTCTAAGTGACTCAAAATCTGGAGCTTTCTTGATTGACGAAAAAAAAAATACAAATCAATGTCTAGGAAATTTAAACTCGCAAAGGTACAAATTTAAATACCCCACATTCTCAGAGCCTTTATTTTTTCTTTTCGTTTCTTGGGCAGTAGCAATACATTCTGCAGAAATTCAGGACTGATATTTTCCTTTAAAAGTAGCTGTCAAGAATTACACTCCCATTCGTCAGCACCCATCTTGGGGTGTCAGGCTGAAACCTGTGATCCATTCCCAATGAGATCCCATGGAATCCATGTCTGTCTGCTTTATGTGGTCAGTTGTTTCAGGTGGAGGCTGACATCCCCGATGGAACCTGGGGAACCTGAATCCCCGATGTTTGTGCTTCTGTGTCTGGGCTGACCTGGGCCCAGCAGCCTCCTCCTTGATATGATTCCCAGGTCCTCAGTGGGTCATGTGGCCTCCCCCATTGTTTCCCCTGTTTCTGGATGCCCCAAATATCTTACTGTTCCAGCCATATAATCTAGTAATTCACAAAAAGTTATTGTTGTATAGATCATTTGCAAAGGTCAGGGTGGGAACCAGTACTTCTTAGTGAATGTTGCTGTAGTTGGGTATTTCCCATCCTTTCAGGTCTCATTTTTAATAGCACTAGAGCTGGAAATCAACCAAATTCTGGATGCAGAATTTGTCTCAGAAGGTGAAGGAGGGTGGAGTGATAAAAGATTGGGCCTATGATGTACCAAGACACAATTTTTCCTCTTTGAAACTTTTTCTAAAACCTAGCTCTAGACACTTCTAGAAGTTCATGGGGTAAAACATGAAATTTGCTCATAAATTAGTCCAAAAGCCCATTCCCTCATCCTATTGAGAAAGGAGTTGAATTTCCTTCTCTGTAACACATATGTGGAAAAAGCAACTGTGCGTTCGGTCATCCATGTTCACTTTGCAGACACTTCTACTGGTATAAAGTGCGTGAGCCATTCATTCCTATGATGAGGGCTTTGGCTGATTGAGATCAAATCTGGACATTCTATTTGCTCAGGTGGTGCTGGGTGGCATTTCAGGAGAGGGCTATAGATCATAAGAAATTGAGGTTTTGTGTCATTAATTTGGATTTAGAAGTGATTGGGAAAACGTCCTTCTCTGTTGGTTGTACTGCCTTCTGATGCTGCTAAAGCCAATAATTAATAACATTTTTCCTGAGCAAATTTGATAAAACAATTACTAATGACTACTGGTTAGGGTTGACATTAAGATAAAATAAAATAAAAAGAGCAGAAAACCAGTGGTAATTATGGTCTTTGTTAAATTCCAAAAGCAAGCAATAGATTTAGTAAGATCTTAATCTCAGTATGTGCAAAAGGCCTGTCCTAAAATGTAGAATAATAGTGATAGTAATAATAATAATAACCTTTTATAATCCATGGAGACCATGAAATCACAAAGTTTGTCTTCTCGCCCTAAACTATATATTTGAGGATTTTGTGAAAACATATTAGATGCCTTTTCTAAATGGAGATCTCATAGTTGTTTTGGTTATGGCTTCCAATTTAATATGAAGAAACATTTGCTTTGCTTTGTTGCTATAGGGTTTAACTTAGAGTGGGCAGTTTCTTAAATCCATCGAGAAGATTAGAGCGGGAAACAAATTTGGTTATGTTCCCCTTTAGGAGAAGAGGGCAGGCTGCAGTGAGAACTGGAGACACTCACTCTTGAGTGGTCTGCATTCTCTACGCTGAAGGGAGAGCAGGTTTGATAACTGTGTCATGTTGCTGTGTAGAACAGGCTGCTCTCATATGAGACCTAGGCCACAGGAGAGAACCTGTCTAAAGAAATCCTACTGAACAGATACTGGTAGCCCTGGAGGGTGAAAATGTTGCATGAAAAGCATGATCCTTGAGTTAGATTTTCTTAGTGCCAGGAACTCCCTGCAAGCCCCATCTCCACATTCAAATAATTCCTCATGTTCTTTTTCCTTTGGTTACTTCTTCCCCTCCACCCCCCATCACCCTGATACTCACTCTCATACCTAGATCATTCCAAGTGTGCCTGAACCAAACCCAACTTGACTTGAATTCCTCCAGCTTCCCTCCCAGCCTCTTCCTTCCCTCTTCCCCACTTATCACCATTATCCAACCTGCTACAGTCAAATCAGAATTCCACTGCCACTACCACACATCCTCCACATTTCCGAAACATGGAGGTTTTGCACTCCACATTTATAGTGGAGTATATTAATAGTCCTAATAGGGATTAAGGACTATGCATAGTACAGCTCCACCATTTATTTCTATCTTTCTCTCTAACCCTGCACCAAATCTCTGCTTCAGGCTCATTGATTAACCTGTGGCCCTTCACATAGGCCAGGTGATTTTTATTAATCCTATTTTCTATTCCTTGGTGCCTTCTATTATTTTTTAACTTAATCTTATTCACACTTTGCAAGTCTATCCATCTTACAGAGCCCTGTTTCCTAAGCCTTCTTCATCCTCCTCTTCTGAACTCTACATATTGTCTGTTCCATTAACTAGAATTTTTAATCATGCCCCTGAGTTTCCTTAGCTCCCATAGAACTAAGGATAGTCTTTTTTTTTTTTTTTTTTTTTTTTTTTTGTGCAATATTCAGTGGCCTCAGATTTGCCCTGGCCCAACCCGTGGTTTGGGTGATATGGTTCAATCTCTTCATCATCATCAACTTGAGCTGCACCTCATTAGCTCAGCACACATTTATTAGGCTCCTGTTATGGGACGGGAGCTCTACTAGGTGCTGGAGTTATAGAGTAAATAAAGCAGACATCCTGGTCCTGGAACACTCATAGTATAGCAATGACAATAGCGGCATGCATAGAAATAGACAAACATGCTCCAGTGAGGAAGCAACTGAGTAGAGTGTGCAGTGTGCTCAGATAATACATTTGGATCATCTGGGTTTAAATCCCTGCTCTCGCACTTATTATTTCTGTCTCACATACTACCTGTGTCCAGCTCCTCCCCTGTAAGAGGAAATTAACCATAGCTTTAGCATAGGAATATCATGAGAATGAACTTGATAATCTGACGCAGCCCTAAGTCCAGCACCTGGCACTGCAGACAAGCCCAGCGGCTGCTCCAGGTTGTTCTTGTCACTCAGCTGGGTCCCAGAGAAATGGCCTGGGGCTGCCTGGGACTTGGAAAGGAGGAAGGAGGTGTACCTCATGGCGGGGGGGGGAAGCATTAGGGCGAAAAAGTGAGATTTTAAAACTTAGAAAATGCTTTTTTTCTATTATTCTGAGTACTTCTCCAGACTAAAAAAAAAAAAAAAAAAATCAACTCCATGGAAGAATCTGATACAAACTATAAGAAATGGAAAATCATAAATTAAAATGTAGTTTCAGGGCATGCAATATATTTAGGCAGCTCTATTAGTCTGTTTTGAATTGCTGTAAAGGAATACCTGAGGCTTGATAATTTATAAAGAAGGTTTATTTGGCTCATGGTTTTTCAGGCTGTTTAAGAAGCAGGCCATGAACATTTGCTTCCAGTAAGGATGTCAGGAAGCTTTTACTCATGGAGAAAGGAGAGGGGACCCCCATTCCAGGAACAAGAGTCGGGGAGTCAGGGAGGAGGGGTGGGGGAGGCACCATGCTATTTTTTTTTTTTTTTTTTTGAGATAGAATTTCGCTCTTGTCGCCCAGGCTGGAGTGCAGTGGCGCGATCTCGGCTCACTGCAACCTCCGCCTCCCGAATTCAAGTGATTCTCCTGCCTCAGCCTCATGAGTAGCTGGGATTACAGGAGCCCACCACCATGTCTGGCTAATTTTTTGTATTTTTAGTAGAGATGGGGTTTCACTATGTGGGCAGGCTGGTCTCAAACTCCTGACCTCAGGTGATCCGCCCTCCTCAGCCTCCCAAAATGCTGGGATTACAGGCATGAGCCACTGCACCCGGCCAGCACCATGCTCTTTTTAGCAATCCGCTCTCCTGTGAATGAACAGAGTGAGAACTTATTCATTACTGCAGGGAGGGCACCAAGCCATTCATGAGACATCTGCCTCCATGACCCTAAACATCTCCTACCTGGTTCCATCTCCAACATTGGGGATCATCTTTCAACATGAGTTTGGGAGGGGACACATCCAAACTATCTCAGCAGCAGTGTCACAGCCTGGCTATATTATTTCGGGGACTTTTCCATATTCCTGTGTAATTCATCCTTAGAAATTTTAAGGAACAAACTTGGATCACTCAGTCTATAGAAATTCCCGTAGTAGTTGAAAAAGCTACTCAAGTCCTCCCCTCTACTTATCAAAGGAAGACCACTATGTGGTGACATGGTGGACATCAAAGAGGAGCCCATCCTCCTGTGGCCAAGGGAATTGTGGGAAGTGAGGGAGAGGAGACATTGGTTCTGCTTCTCCCACCCCTAGCGAAGACCAGGCAAGGGACCCGTTCTCCCAACACTCCAATGAGGTGTGAGCCAAATATCCTCCCTGAAACCAGGACTTCTGCCAAAGACAGAATTTGGGGAGGGTCAGCTCCTGGAGAGACTGAGCAATTTCTGAGTGAATTCATTAAATCCTTGATAAAATGAAGATTTAAGTTGCTTGGTCTCAAATATGTTTTCCCATCCCCTAATGGCTAAGGGCTGAAAAAGATAAAGAGTTCTGTTTTGACTGGAATCCAGGGGTCAGGAGCATGGCAGCCTCCATCACAGGGTCCTGCCAAGCTTGTGAATCCTCAGGCAGTGACAAGGACTTAAATGACCTACTGAGAGTCTGTGATTTGTGCACCCAAATGCTGAGCTGTATTTATTTTTATTTTATAACTTACTGACAACTGGATGGTCTCCCTAAAGTGAAAACAGCCTCCTTTGCCATCTTGTCATGGTTTATTTCTTGTCCAATATTTTGTTTGATAGTTTTGTTTCAGACGTGATCTATTAGGAAGGAGCCAGCATACCACAGCAGTTCAGGGACACAAATTATTGGAAGGAAAAAGAAGATCCGCTCCAAAAGAAGATGAAAGGAAGGGAGAAGTTGAGGCAGTTCTGATTGTAGTCGTTTTCTAATGAATAAATCATGGCGGGTTCTGAAATACTGTTGTACCCACTGTTCTCAATGGGAAGGAACTAGGAGGAGAAAGCTTAGGGACAGAAACCAGGGGAGACATTCTGACACAACAAGCACCCCACACTGGTGCTGCTGCAAGACCAGTTGAGAAAAAGTGCTGTGGGCATATTACTCAAGGATGTCCTACTAACGGCGGTGATGAAAAAAACATCCTTTCATGAAACAGATTAGACTGCGATTGCTCAATGAATCTTAGGCAAAAGTGTGGCCTCCCGGGTACAAGGATGGCAGTCAATCACTGACTAACCACCAGGAAGATGTGATGTGGGCTGGGCGCCCCCAAGCACAGGCAAGAGAGGATGGAAGCCTGGACAACTGAAGACTGTCACCGCCACCTCCCTCAATCATCTTCCCCTCCAGCCTCGCTCATTTTTCCCTTGAGGAAAATCTACAACTTAAATTAGCTCATATTTGGATCCAATATTCAGGGCAAAGGCAAGAGGCGCTTCATCGGCATAAATTAAAAATCTTTATCTGTCTTTCCAGAATTTTTCATCGTTTTAGGAACAAGAGGTGAATAAAATAAACAGTGATATTACTTTGGTCCATGTTTCTGAGGCAGTGTGGAGTTTAGATTATACTATGCTAATTTTAACATGGATCTATTATGTGGCAAAAATCAGAATTGTCCTTTTTCATTATTTTCAGTGTTAAGTGATTACTGTCTAAGCATTTAAAGATAAACATGGATTTTAAGAAATAGTAATTCTTTTTCTCTTTCATACAATGTCTGTTTTCTCAGTGATAAGCTGTGGATATAACTCTTTTCTTCAATGATGGTCGTAATAAATCAACAATGTTAATGCATGTGGAAGCATCCAGTGCAATGCTGGGCACCCATCAGCCCTTCCTTCCGGCCTCCATTTTTTTCTTTCCCTCTTTCTTTTCTCTTTCATTACTTTCTGTTAGGAAAAATAGTAAATAATCAAATGGCTCAAATAGTTTATCGCTGACTTTCTTTAAGATTTCCTAAATGAACAAAAACTCCACAGAAAGATGATTTTTTCTTTCTTGGTTAATTTTGTGGGAAGAGTATCTAAGATCAAAGTACCCCTTTTCCTTGGCAGTCCTGGCTTACATATTCAAGAAATACAAATCTTCTCAGAGGCAGCAAAGTCTCTATGTAGCCTAATTACTGAGAGGAATAAAAACACTGAGTGATGTAATCCATGAGTGATATAAATTAATATACATTTAGTAGGTGGTTTTAGCACTCAAATGTAGGACCTTAAGGTGCTTAAGATCCTTTGCAAGGCTAACATTACAAGGTATGTGTATGTACCTAACCATAAATATGTCGGAAAAGAAAAAAACAAAAAACTACATTTTTTCTTCTGTATCATTCAACTATTCTTGGTTAAATTCGGATCTGTTAAAAAGTGGTTTCGCATGACTCCTGTAGAATTTCACATACCTTCCACTTTAGCACTTTCATTTCTTCCTTATGTGACATATGTGCAGCTGATTTTGCCTCATTTTGGTCACGTTGTCTGAAGAAGGGTCTAAATATACAGAGGGAATATTTCATAATTTAAATCCAGCCACTGGTTCCCAAACACACTTGGTCGAGGTATGTTTGCTTATTTATCATGCACAGTATTTTTGATTTCTTAATCCAGTATTAAATGCAGAGACAATTCTCTCAGAAAATTTGGAGATCAAAACCAAAATATACCTTATAAATATAGATTTTATATATTTTATAATATACCTTATAAAATTTGATTTTCTATTACACAAGTAATACTTATAAAATTGCTTTGAAAAGAAATTGTGTAAAGAACTCTTAGAACTCAGCAAAAAAAAAAAGGAAAAAAAATGACCCATGTATAAATAGGCAAATATGTAAATACCTATTTTCCAGTTAAGATATACAATAACCAACACGCACAGGAAAAGATGTATGACATCACTGGTCGTCAGGGAAATGCAAGTCAAAATAGGAACGAGATCCTAGGTAATTTCCATTAAGATAGTTTCAGAAAACCAGAGAATAACAAGCATTGACAAGGATGTGTAGAAATTGGAGCCTTCATCCACTGCTGGTGGATTTAAACATAGAGAGTTACCATGAGACCCAGAAATTTCACTCCCTAATATATGCCTAGGATAAATTAAATGTATGTCCACACAAAAGCTTGGACCTGCATATTCTCATGAGCATTATTCACAAGAGCTAAAAAGTGGAAAGCATTGAAATAGCCATCAAGTGATGATAAATAAATGATAATAGATAATGAAATGTGGTATATTCATTCCACAGAGTATTATTCTGCAATAAAAAGATATGAAATCCTGTACATGATACAACATGGATGATGGGCCCTGGAAACATCAAGCTGAGTGAAAGAAGCCAAAAGGAACAAGACATACTCCCTACACCGTGGGTCTCATGCCTGTGGCATAATGGCTATGCGCTGGTCAGGGGTAGATCGGCATTGTTTGTTAGTTTTTTACTTAACCATCATAATGAAGTACCACAGTAGAGAAGTTGGGAGACAGCATTAGAATGCATAAAGACGCAATGGAAATAAGAGGAAATAAGAGAAAGTCATTTATATTTTAGGTCAATTGATCCTTTCTTAATTTTAAGACTTCCTACAGTTATATTTACTTCTTATTTTCCTGGATTTTAAAAATGTTTTTCTTCTAAATTTATCTTTGTACATAAAATCTATAATGCTTGATTTTAATCCAAAAGCAATTAGGTTCATACATTTTCATGAAAATCATAATATAACTGTAAAATGACCAACTTACAGACATTTATGGACAGTCTGTCAGACCAGGCACAAGCTGTCTTTGTTAACTTTGGATACTAAGAAAAGGAACTTTCTGCAAGTATAAAGCTTCATATTTACATGGATACATGTGTATACAAGACATTTATATAAATCAAATTGAATGAACAGCCTGAAATGTGTTCTTAATAGCAGAAACAGAGTGAATTTAATTATTTCTTTTGGATTCCCTATAAAAAATTCATACAGGATGTGGTCAAGTCACCTTTATCATGGTTAACAAAAAATTAAAGGGCTGCTCTCTGAAGTGTGGATCAAACTCAGGTGCACCAAATAATGAATTCTGGGCATCTCAGGACACAGCAATTCTGAGGGAAATCTACTGGATTCTCAAAAGCGTGTTGCATATCTCCATTCTACATTCAGCTTTTGCTTCCAAAGTTCTTCCACCTAGGACCTCAGTTTCTCATTCTGAGCATAGATTCCAGCAGGGAATATGGCATAGATTCTAGCAGGGAATATGGCCTCTATTCCCTGGCATAATAAAGTATGCCCTGGCAGTTGTGTGCAGGGCCAGCTTCTACCCACCTGTGAGTTTTCAGGGATTTGTGAGCCGGTTGACATTATTGGTAGCTTGAAACGAGAGGCAGTAGGAGAATATTATACAACACGGAAATTGGCAAGGACAATTTCACATAGAAGTTCCTCAGACAATGTTGAAGAAGCCTTTCCAGCTTGTTTATGGACCTCATGTACCTGCTTCTAAAAGAGGGAGACTTCTGAGTCACGACTTTCCATGCTTGCCTTTGGTACTCTGGACTTGGCCTCTTTATAGATCTGGGGCCTCCGGAGGCTCCTTCCCAAAGTGTCTTTGGCTTATTCAGGGGTAGCCTCTCAGCTGAGGCTGTGGAGTCCTTCCTGTCACTTGTGCATAAATTTCCTTCCTTGTGAAATATAAGAAGCCAGTGGCGGCCACACGTCAGCTAGGATAGCATGAACAACGGCACAGGTGGTGTCCATAGCTCCCACTCCTGGATCCGTCTTCAGTTGGTACCAAACTGAGAAGGGGAAGAAAGCATCCCCAAAGCCCCCCAAAGTTAACCCTCAAAGTATTTTAAGTCTTTGTATATACCCCATTTTCTCTTCACAGGTTTGTTAATAAAATGTTAAACTTCTGTCGTAATTAACGTTCTCCCAAATCTACCAACTCCCCCACTAAACCTGCAAGTCCATAAACTCAAGTTTCCTTCTACTTCTCCTCCATTATAAATATCATTTTAAAAACATTCTTCAAAAACTCAAAGGCCTTGTCTCCAGGTTTCTGAAATCTGTTGTTCACAACGTATAATTACTTTGTGTTACACTTTCAGGCATTTCCTTGGATCTGAATCATCCATCAGCATTGCTGTGAAATCATGTCCTTTCCTTTCATTCTGTCTCATGCATTTTCTGGGTTCCACGTTTTGTATGGGAGTCAGAGTGTGACGGTTAATTTTATGCATCAACTTGGCTAGACCAATGTGCCCACATACTTGGTCAAACATTATCTTGGAAATGTGTTTTTTTTTTTTTTTTCTGAAGGAGATTAACATTTAAATCAGTGGACTTTGAGTAAAGCACATTACTCTCCATAATGTGGGTGGGCATCGTCCAATCAGTTGAAGGCCTTTCCTGGAACAAAGACTGACCTCCCTGAGCAAGAAGAAATTCAGCCAGCAGAAGCCTTGAAACTCCAGCAACTCTTCCCTGGGTCTCCAGCCTGGCTGCTCCCCAAGATTTTGGACTCGCTAAGCCTCCACAATCACATAAGCCAATTCTTAAAATAAATCAATCCTATGTATCTCTCTCTCCCTCCCTCTCTCTTTCCCTCGCTTTTCATCCTGTTGGTTCTGTGTCTCTGGAGAACCATGAGTAACACACATAGATGCTAGCTTTTCTTCCCCTTTTCTCCTTTCTCTGTCTCCCTCAATATCTTTGGGACCATCACTATACCACTTTCTCTCTGACCCCAGGAAGTAGCATTTCCCAGTGGGGAAGGTTTTAGAGAACCAGCCCCACATTCTCTTTGCCAGCTCAGGAACCAGGTTCCTGCAGCTCTTCCTCACACCTGCCTTCCTCTCACACCTGCCACATCCTCATATTGGCCCCCTCCTAGAACCTGTCCCCGGTACCTGCCCCTCTCCTTCTTCCTGATCCATCCTGGTTCCTTGCCCCCCTCCTCCCACCTGCCTCCCTCTTAACATTCGCCCCTCCTCAAACCTGTCCCCTCCTGGCACCTGCCCCATTCCTCCAACCCAGCCCCTCCTAGAACCTGCTCCCTCCTCACCCTGCTCCCCTCCTCATACCTGCCCCATTCCTCCAACCCAGTCCCTCCTAGAACCTGCTCCCTCCTCACCCTGCTCCCCTCCTCATACCTGCCCCATTCCTTGCACCTGCACCTCTGCTCACACCTGCCCCCTCCTCACACCTGCCCTCTCCTCACACCTGCTGCTCAACTCTTAACTCCTCTCCCTCTCCTTTTATTCCCCTTCCTTCCATCACTTGGAATCCATCCTCCTTATCTATCCCACTCCCCAGTTAATGTCTCTGCCTTTTGGGGGCACATGCAGCTGAGCTGGCTTCATTTGGCTGCTAATGTGGGTCTACTTTCAACTCGCCAGCTGTGTAGTTGCTTGGAGTCCTTGGGATAGAGCAGCTCCCCTCCCTCTTCATAGGTAACCTGCTGGGTCCCTGTACTCCTCCCAGTGACAGGTGATGCTGCTCCTGAGTACACATGCCATGTGTACAGTTCCTTATTGTTTCTATAGCTTTCCTTGGCTGTGCACTGTCATGGCTCCAATACACCTCTGTTTCTTCACAGAAAGCACAAGAAAGGTCACCTCCATCTGCCCCTTTGCCCAGGTTATACTTTACACACTTCCCAGGCCACGCCCATTGTGATCGTGGAGCTGTTCATTCTCCCCTGGTCTCCATCTTTTCTGCAGTCACTGTTTCACATTGAGGGAGCAGGGGACTTGGGCCCTAGATATGAAATGAGCACTAAGTTTTGGTCTCTAATGATCTTAGATTCCCTGCTTCATATTGACTTGTTGCAGAAGCAAATCTCAATTCAGATAGCTAGCTTCTAGGAATAAATCCTACAGTAATTATGTTCTTAGGGATTAATTAATCAAACAGGTAATCTGGTCTTCCCTGAATATTATTTCTGAGAAGCCACCTCATGTTTTGTGTAAAACCCCTCAGCTTCATCTTCCGCAGAAAGATTTCCCTACTGCATGGCTCTCCCACCCATCCTGTTTCCCCCAGGCTGTGGGGGCCATGCACCCGGGGAAGGGTTTGCTTTTCTTCTATTTGCTTCCCTCCACTTCATGTTTTACCAGCCTGTCTACTCTCCTACTGAGCATTCTCATCTTCCAATGCTCCAATGAGCATTCTGATTTCTCTGGTCAAAGTAGGAGAAAGGGCTTTGCTGTGCGCATTTTCAGATTCATACACCCTCTACAGTTACCATCTCTGAACAACCTACTCAGTAGCCTCTGCAATGGTCAGTTACTCCATCAGCTGGGAACTCCAAAAGGCTCATGTGCTACCATTCAGTGACTACTGGAGAATGCTCTGAAGAGAAGGCACTGAGATGTGCTAGAAGATTCCAGTCTGGTTTGTGTGTGTGAGGATGGTTGTTGGAGGGGCAGTGATGGGCTGGGACTGGTCAGATGCAGCTCAGCACTGATTGTGAATATTGAAGACTTTTGCAAGGCAGTTGTTAAACCATCGGCAACTTGAAATTACCTAGGGTGGAGGTATTAACATAATAGAAATCACTAAACCTACAAATCTGTTTTTGGTTTTGTGCTATTGTTTTCTAGAAAGCTAGTCTGCCAGCACACGACTAAGGATGAGTGTTCTACCAGTTTCTCGTTCTTTTTACAATAGTGATGTTTCCTGGGTTCTCCGTGTGAGGGAGAGAAAGAGAGAGAGAGAGAGAAGTTAGGGGTGGAGGGAGAAGGAGAGAGGGAGGAAAAGAGAGAGAGGCTAGAGATAGAGGAAAAGAGAGAGAGGCTAGAGATAGGGGAAGAAGGATTGCTAGTTTCTTGGACATGTAATACAGTGCAGTAGTGACTGCATCCTCCTCCTCCCTTCCTAACTAGGGCTACTGATATAGTTAGCTTTTGTGGCCCCACCCAAATCTCATCTTGAATTGTAATCTCCACATATCCAAAAAGGGACCTGGTGGGAGGTGATTGGATAATGGGGGCAGTTTCCCCCATGCTGTTCTTGTGACAGTGAATTCTCACGAGATCTGATGGTTTTATAAGAGGTTCTTCCCTTTTTGCTTGGTGCTTCTCCTTCCTGCCACCTTGGGAAGCAGGTGCCTTGCTTCCCTTTTGCTTTCTGCCATGATTGGAAGCTTTCTCAGGCCTCCCCAGCCATGCTAAACTGTGACCCAATTAAACCTCTTTCTTTTATAAATTACCCAGTCTTGGGCAGTTCTTTATAGCAGTGTGGAAACAGACGAATACAGCTACTCTGCCTGGTCACCCTCCTCCCATCATGTGGACAACCTCTTCTCATCAAGGGTGACAGACCCAGAGCCTGTCTACCCAAGCTTGAAATAGGGTCAGTTAGACCATAACACTGTCTGCACATGCCTGTCATCACATGCCCCTGTGTTGTGAAAACATGTTTACTGGTGTGTTTGCTTTAGTTGATTGTCACCACTTGACCACCTTGGAAGCAGAAACCTAATTTTATTTACTTTGAATACGTACAGCCTCACTCTGTGTCTAAATATCACAGACTCTCATTAAATTTTATTATTCATATGAAGAAACAAGAGAAGAAAAAAGAAGAATCTCTAAAAAGGAGCAAACATCTGGGAAATAATGAGATTGAGGGAATTCTTTAAGCCCAACAGGTCCAGAGCAGTAAGAACAATGACCACCTCAGCAGGAAAGTAGGGGAGGAACATGGGGCAGGTTGGAAGAAGCCAGCCTGTCTCTGGAACCAGGAAGGAGCAAAATTCACAGGCTACTTTAAGTTAGAAAATTTCTAGACTCCTTGTGTTAGAAGAAATTGTTGATCTAAGTTAAGTTCATCTCAATTTGTTTAAGGAATTACTTTTACATTGATTAGATATGTTTAATTTAAATGGGCAAGTGATCTTTAAATGCCTTACTATTCTGCAAGCAAAATTGTCATTAAGCAGTCCTGTCTTATAACAGTGTAACAGGTTGTAAATTGATGGAGCCCTGCCAACTGCCTGGACACTACTTTCACGCACAGACAGACACTAACTACACTCTATTGGGTGGACCTGCACAGTTACCTACAGCATGAATGTGTGGAGGCTGGGTGGGAAACAGAGTAGGGTGGTGTCTTAGGTGTGTAACTGTTTCTTTCTCTTTCTCCCAGAGGGTTCTCAGCTTGGCCTGTCCATGGCCCACTGTCTGCTGCTTCGGGATCCTAGTTATACCATAGGCTTTTAACTTGCACAGACAACTCCCCCTCATTACACACACACACACACACACACACACACACACTGATAGTTGATACTCATTTGATCAATGTTAATTCTAGAAAAATTGACATAATAATCCCCATTCAGTGGATGAGAAAACTGGGGTGAAGACTTACCTCAACTTCCATGACTAGTCAGGGTCAGAATTGGAAATACCACATTTGTCCTCTTGCTCCCAGATGCACCTGTCTCTGAGCACACCAAGGGTGTCTCCATCTGGGCCACTGAACTCCACCCTCCCAGGGTGAAGTCCCTCTCTTGAGGCTGAGTGGGTAATAAGAGAATAATTCCTGCTTCCAAGTCAGTGAAGCAAAACCTACTGCCCTGCATGACCCAACACTCACGATTTAAGTGGATTAATTACAACTGCCTGTGTGTTTCTGGCATAAAATGAACAGTGACTATAAACAGATTTATGAGAAAAAAATTTAAATTTTAGATATATCAATACTTGTTTCCCAATTTGGAAATGATTTCCAATGTAGCCTCTCTCCAGCTCCTATGGTTGTGTTTTTAATATCAACTGATGGTCTATTTGGAACTAAATTATTGTTGAGGAATTAATTGGACTTATTATAATTTTAAATGAGTACATTTGAACAAAAATTAGTTTGTAATCAACTAAGTGTAGAAGTTTATAAAAGAGTGGCATCCAACTGGGACCCGCCTAAGGTGCCCCAGTGGTGGAGCCCATCTGCTTTTAAAAGTTGTATGTTTTCTGCAAATAAAAACAAATTTGGAAGTATAGTTTAAAGGTAAAAATGCAAATTTACACTAATGCATAGATTTTAAGGTAGAAAATCAAAGTCATCTGAATACATAGTACATACACATGGTCATACACACAACCACCTAGTCTTATGTATATAACTCTCTCTTTCTCTCACCCACACCCACACACACACCCACACTCACACCCCACACACACACCCACACTCACACCCCACACACACACATACACAGAGAAACACTCAGTTGGGTACATTCATACGTATGCACCTGCACAAACACCAAACACTATTCTCTTACTTTGTGGAGAAATACTAAATAAAATATTATGAAAAACTAAAAACAATTTTAAAAACCACAAATGTAACAATAAAAACATAGCCCAACATTAATTCTGGTGCAACCTCTATGCCCTGATGTTGACACTGGTGGACAGGAACATGAGCTAGGAGGCGCTGTCTTCATCAAGGATGTTGTTACATTGCTGTATCTGTCAGCCCCTTTGAGGATCAAGCACAGATATTTTTTTCTTTTCTTGTCCTTTTTATCTCAATTCTACATTTCACATTAGAAAATAATCCAATCTAATGTCTGCCCCAGGGAAATCTCTCTCTAGATTCATACATTTATTGATAGAGTAGGTCACATGGAAATTTAATCTAATATAGGTTTAAGTGGAAAGAATAAGAACAGGCACATTTATTATTTCTATATATCCCCAAACCAGCCAAGCTGATGTTATTTTGAGATCTCTGCAATGGAATTTTTTTAAAAAAAGAGTATTAAGTAAAATGGAGCCTGCATCATAATTTAATGATTCTGCTAATATGCTTCTTGATTTTAATCTACTATAAATCCATTGCAATTATGTAGTAGAATTATTTAATGTGATTTTTCCTGTCTGAATCTATTATTTTTCCAAAAGAAGCTGTCTGGAAAATACCAAAATGTATATCACCTGACAGGCAAATAGATTTCCATTCTCAGCAAAGTATAATATGTAATTTAAATTCATTATCTGAGGATGTGAGATCACATTAAATATATAGAAAATAATCTTTCTGCTCGGGGACAGCTGAATTTTTACTATCAAAATATATCAGATTTCTATCATATTAACAGTTTCATTATCTTGAAAAAAGAAGAAAAGTGCTATTTTTATTAGCCCACTTGCATTGGATTCTAGTATGTGTTTCAAATTTGTTCACAGCTCTTTAATATTAAAACCAATGAGGCTGACTACATGATAGAAGGTTCCCTCCTTCTGTAGCATGGAATATATTGGCTGCAATGTTCTGAATGTTGGTGTCCTCTCCCCCACATTCATATGTTGGAACCCAATGTGATCATATTAAGAGGTGGGGCCTTTGTTATATGATTAAGTCATGAGTTCTATCCTCACAAGTAGTATCCTTCTCACCCATATGAAAGAGGCTCAGTGCCAGCGATCTCCCTTGCCCCCTTTGCTTTGTGAAGACACAGCAAGAAGGTGCCATCTTTGAAGCAGAAAGTAAACTCTCACCAGACAACAAATGTATATTTCTTTTTCTCAATTTTGATGGACTATAAGAATATAAATACTCCTTTGTGAAATATTAGAATTGTAAAATAGGATTAGTGGGACATCCTTTTTTTTTTTTCTTCTTCTCCTTGGGACCCCGGGATGTGCCATCCTCAGGCCACAGACACTAGTCTTAGGTCAGGTCCCAGCCTCCATGAGGGGTCTTGACACGAGCGGGCAGCCACCCCCAAGCCGTGACTGTGGTTCTCACTTTGGAATTTCATCAAACTGCCAGATACAGAAACTTGGGGTCAGGTCCAGCAGTGGCAGCTGCCCCTCCCAGGGACAGCGTGTTGCTCCCACCCACCACCTGCCAGGCCCGCTGTCTCCTGTGCCTCACTGACCACCTGCCGAGACCCCCGGTCCTGAGCTAGCACCCCATGCATCCAGCTCTTTTAAAAAAATTATTATTATACTTTAAATTCTGGGATACATGTACAGAACGTGCAGGTTTGTTACGTAGGTATACACGTGCCATGGTGGTTTGCTGCACCCATCAAACCATCATCTACATTAGGTATTTCTCCTAATGCTATCCCTCCCCTTGCCCCCCACCCCCCAACAGGCCCAAGTGTGTGATGTTTCCTTCCCTGTGTCCATGTGTTCTTATTGTTCAATTCCCACTTATGAGTGACAACATGTGGTATTTGGTTTTCTGTTCTTGTGTTAGTTTGCTGAAAATGATGGTTTCCAGCTTCATCCATGTACTTGCAAAGGACATGAATTCATCCTTTTTATGGCTGTATAGTATTCCATGGTGTCTAATTAAACTAAAGAACTTCTGCATAGCAAAAGAAACTATCATCAGAGTGAACAGGCAATCTACAGAATGGGAGAAAATTTTTGCAATCTATCCATCTGACAAACAGCTAATATCGAAAATCTACAAAGAACTTAAACAGATTTACAATTTTAAAAAAACCATCAAAAAGTGGGCAAAGGATATGAACAGACACTTCTCAAAAGAAGACACTTACGCAGTCAACAAACATATGAAAAAAGCTCATCATACCTGGTCATTAGAGAAATGCAAATAAAAACCACAATGAGATACCATCTCATGCCAGTTAGAATGGCGATCATTAAAAAGTCAGGAAACAACAGATGCTGGAGAGGATGTGGAGAAACAGGAATGCTTTTACACTGTTAGTGGGAGTGTAAATTAGTTCAACTATTGCGAAAGACAGTGTGGCAATTCCTCAAGGATCTAGAATCAAAAATACCATTTGACCCAGCAATCCCATTACCGGGTATATATCCAAAGGATTATAAATCATTCTACTATAAAGACACATGCACACGTATGTTTATTGCAGCACTGTTCACAATAGCAAAGACCTGGAAACAACTCAAATGCCCATCAATAATAGATTGGATAAAGAAAATGTGGGAGATACATTGAACAATTCTAAAAAGTAACTTTAATTTTAAAAATATTTACAAACATCATCAACCCTATTCTCTACAGCAGGTTTACTGGAGGTGAATGAGTGGAGGAACAAGACTTGGAGAGCTTTGGTTGTGTTTCTCTTGCTCTCCAGAAGTATGAAAAAATAAATTTTCATTGTTCAAGCCGCCAAGTTTGTGGCACTTTCTTGTGGCAGCAACAGCTCTCTAATACACAAGCATGGTTTTATTGCAGAAAGAATTTTGTTTTATAAAATATCAGAATTATGTTTGCATGGGTTGTGATTTAAAGAGCTATAATGTGTATTGAAATCTTCACCATATTCATAGAAAACTCATGAGGTTCAATGTAATCATTCCCTTAAAATATTTAGCAGGTTAGGAGACTTTTAATCTGAACTTAGCACTTTAAAGTTCCTGCATTATATTGTTGCACTAGATAGAGATAGATAGACAGATAGATAGACAGATTTAATTCATTGTGCATACAACTATCTAGTGGGATATATATAATGTAGTATGCATAATATAGATAGTATACTATATATTATAATTTATGCTATATAATAGATATTATATTGTGACATATTATATGTATATTATATATCATGTTTATATGTGTGTATTCCATCAAGTATTCGTATTTTTAGACAAAATGAACAGGCTTGCCTAACATTTTATCTTTAAAATATCTTGGTTTTAATGTCACTAATTTGTTTGCATCATTCATTCCAAATTTAGTTTTAAGGAAGAGGAAGAGGACTAGCCAATTCAATAAGGGTGCACCATAGGAAAAATCATATTATGATGTATAATGTTGTTGAATGTGGCCTTGGGAAATAAGAATTGTTAAACTATTTTAATCCTTTAGAGAACTTTGATCCTTTAGAGTCTGTCAGTAAATACTGCATAAAACATAAGCAACTTTTTTAGTAAAATAATAAAGACATCTTCTCCAAATTGAATTTTAGTGAGTTTTTGTACACATGGAATGTCCTAAGGAATTACTGGGATGAAAACTATTATATGTATTATATTGATAGATCTCAATATTAAAATATTTCTGCACTACAAATTGTCATGAACACTCAGCAAAGCCAGCATGGACTCACACTTACAATTTGGTTCAGATGTTGAGATTGATGGTTACACACACACAAACAATCCAAGAGGTATGATAAGGTTTATTACTTACATAATTGAGGTTTTTTTGAGTATAGAATGGCAGATCCACCCAAGAGGTCCAAAATCTCTTGGGAGAATAAGGAAAAGAGAGTAGCCTGGGGCTATTACTACAGTTAGAGGTTGGGGTCAGGGTGAGGGTTACTTAATACAACAGGGGCTTCTATGGATTGAATATACCCATTGCACTGGCTGGCTCCAAAGTACAGAGACCCTTCCTTATCAGCTTTCTTATCAGCTTGCCCAGATGTGTGACACAAAGAGAAGACAGAGGGGTAAGGCTCAAAATCTGTCAGCAGTCAAACATCAAAAAGTGAAATCAGACTCCTTGTAACAGAAACATAATGTTAACTTAGTTACGAGATCTAATCCATTTACTATACTCCTAAATTAGACTTGCTAAATATTTTATTTACTAATTTGAAATCTATATTCACAATTGATAATTATGTTACTTTTTATTTTAGGAGTACTATTTTAGGAGGAGTACTATTTCAAGTTTTGGAATTGGATTGTGTAGGCTAGCTTCATAAAATGATATTGTAAATTTCCTTTTATTCTTCTTATAGTATCACAGTTAAATAAATTAGTAATTATTCGTTTCTTGAAAGTTTTGTAAAATCCCAATTCCAGAGTTCTTTGATAGCATTTTTATATCTTCCGTTCCTGCTAAGAAATGTATTTAAATTTGACATAGTTGACTCTCTGTGTGTGTTTGTGTGTGTATGAAAATATGCGCATATATATGGATATAGATATATGCTTGATATATAGAAATACACACATATATTTGTTTTCTAGAAATTTTCAAATTCATCACACAAAGTTCTACACTGAATTATTTTAAAATATTTTCTTGTCATATCGCTTTCACTGGTCTTACTATTATTTGTTCCAACTTCTTTTCACAGTTTTTTGACTCTGAGAAATTTAATTAAACTTTCTAAGCCTCAGTTTTCTTATTTATAAATTGTGACAGATAAAACCTAAGGTGTGAGTTTTCTTTGGTTGTGTGTCAAATTACCACAAACTTGGTGGTTTAAGACAACCTGCTCTTATTATCTCACCATTTCCATTAGCACAGAGTCTGGGCACAGCTTAACTGAATCCACTGTTCAGGGTCTCACCAGGCTACAGCCAAGGTGTTGACCAGGGTTGGCATCTCATCTGAGGTTCAAGATGGTCTTCTAAGCTCATGTGGTTGGTAGCAGAGTTCAGTTCCTTGCAGTTGAAGGACTGAGGTGGTTGGCTTCTAGAGACTTCTCTCCTCACCCCAATTTCCAGCCATGTGGCAGTCTCCACAAAATGGAACTTTCCTTTTCCATTTTGGTAAGAAGCTGATTCTTGCCTCTTACCACCACAACTTCATCTGAAAGGCTCAACTGATTAGGACAGGCCTACCCAGAATAATCATCCTTTGATTAACTCAAAGTCAATGGATTAAGAACCATAATCACATCTGCAAAATGTCTTTACCTTTGCTATATAATGGCAGCAATATCTATCACACTCATTCTGCACACAATCAAGGAGCGGGATTACAGGAAGGTTGAATATCAGGTGGTGGGAGTCTTGAGAGTCATCTTAGAATTCTGCCTACTGCCCTACCCAGTAGGGTTGATGATACTTGTAAGTGACTTACTGAGATAATATCCATAAAGTATGCAGTGCACCATCTTAGCTAACTGAATGTACCTCTCAGGCTCTGGACAATTCTATGCCCTGAGAGGTCTCTTCATGCAGCACCTTTCCTGTCTGACCACAGAAAGGCTATGTGGGTGCTGGGAGTCTGCAGGGCCTTTGCCAGAAGAACACTGGAGGCTCCCTTGTCTCTCTTGCTCCTCCGTGGCACAGGCTTTGGATAGATTAAGTCCTGGTCACTCTTTTATCCTCAAACACCATGATCAGGGTCTGGTTTCAGCTCAGGTCACTTTTCTACTTGCCCAGAAACTACAACCTGGGTGTGTCCTGGTTTCCTCCATTGGACACTAGATGTACCCAGGAAGATCACTCAAGGTCCAGCACCAACCAGGCCTGAAACAACACCCCAGAGAGGGGTGGAGCTGTGCCCTGGAGCTTTGTAGGGCGTCAGCCCAAGGGAAGGATTTCTGAGCTGCTGGGGTTTGAGAATTTCAATCCTTAGAATTAGTGCAGCAGCTTACTGAGGTTATATAGCCTCTAAGTCTCTTTTTTCTACACTAAATCTCTTTTTCTAGACATAAATGGTCTTCTTCAAAGAAATTTTAGCTGAGCCATTTCAGTCAATTTACACTAGCTTTTTGAAAGTCAGAAAAGTTCTTGAACATAGATCAAACTTGCAGAAGTGAAAAGGAACCAAGCACAGGAGTTTCAATGGGGTTAAAACCCGCTCTTAACTATAAACACTTTCAAATTTTATTCCCTCCCCTAGTACAGAGCAGCTCTCCACATAGATCAACAAATTTTATTTTTTCATCATGTAAGTGTTCAATAAACTTTGTGTCCTCCTTAACATGATGCTGTTCTGGTGGACTGAACTATGGAATAGCAATGTGGCACATTAAGTCAGAGCCTCCTGTTCTGCAAAGTCCTCTTTATTTCTGGTCTTATTTTTTCTCACACACCTGGGAGGAAAAAGAACTAAGGGCAGGCAGACCTCTGCCCAAGCCAGCTCTTTCTAGTTCCAAGGCCTCCTGCAAATCCTTTAATTCTGCTTTCTAAACTTGCATAATAATACAACTACTTGAGGACAACGCAACTATCTGATAGTGATGCAACCACATCCAAAACCTATTGCAATGTGCAGCATACAGGTGAGGCACTTGAGGCTCTGAGGGAATGATCTGCCTAAGCCAGCCCTGGGCAGAGCTAGGACTGAATGCAAGTCCTCCTCCTCCAAAGCTGGGAGTTTCACAGGGGATTGTCATGGCCCCTTTCATAGACTAGTCAAATTGGGATCAGCCGAATTTATAGGATCAGCCCATTTATGTCTTATGTCCCCATTTATGTCTTATGGGTAACTTGGTAGTGGTAGTCCGTAGGACATTATTCATATTTTATGAAATGATAGTGACACATTTCATTGATTCTCTTGGAAGAGCGAGGTGTAAGGATGGAAAGATGAATTCTACTCAGACTGGCCGATCCCAAAGAGACAAAGAAACAGACTCTGGGCCAGGATCTTTTTCTATCTTTTCTACACTCAAGCAGAGAAAGTTTTGTACTGAAAGAAAACCGTAGCCACTTAGAACACAAGACCCACTAGCCGAGGATTTCCCGTAATATAAATGAATAAATGCTCCTTGTTTTCACTCAGTGCAGGGTGTGTCAGCATCCACGTGTATGAAATACACTTCCAAATGTATTAGATCCTTTATACTAAAGAAATTTATGACTCTGCCTAAATTATGTGGCCTTGCAAGTGTTCCTACACATTCTGGCTCTTGGCTTTTCTAAAATCCTTTGCCTTTGCTGTCATCTACACAATGTAACAGTGGGTTATCTACTATTATTTTATAATAGATTTTCATTGTCCTATAATTGATTTTGGTATGAATATTACCACTAAAATTATGCTGGAAATCACCCCATCAGCTTAAAGGAAAAAAAGACAATCACCATCTTCAATTAGGTAATGCTTATAAACAAACATTATTGACCTTGCCAACATCCTACTTTGGTTGCCCTGGAAAGTGGAAGAAGAGGTGGCTGGAGAAGGAATAAGACCAGGATGAATGGCCTTGGTTTTCCTTATTCTAATTCTTGTCCAGGGAATTCTTGGATTTAGACAGAGAGAGAGAAAGAGAGAGAGAGAGAGATTGTATATTGATATTTTATATATTATATATGTGTATATGTGTGTGTATATATATATATATATATTTGCTGTCTTTGTTGTCATTAGAAATGGTGCTTGCATTGTTATAAATGGGAAAGACGAGCTAAAGTCTTCCCTTTAATCAGAGTAATCACTTCACACAGAGAGATAAACTACCAATGATTTAGAGAATTAAAAGGTAGCTGATGATCAAGACGGTATTAAAATCTCCTTCCATTTGACTAAAATTTAAATAGGTCTTCCTAACACTAGGTCCCTGATCTCCCCCACTTTTTAGAGCATTTATTTTAAAAAAACACACTTCTAATTATAAACTCTTACTTTGTTCCTTAGAAATTTAATTTTTTATGTGAAAGTTGCCAGAATCAAAATGGAATCACTAATGTTAAATAAAACTCTGACAAACAGAGCCAGGGAAACAATGAAGAGAGAGTTTTGTTTGCATGCTTGATAATGAAAATGACTATAAAAAAAGACAGCCTTGCACAAAGGCCATCGCAACCTTGCACAAAAAAATACTTCTGCAAGGACATCTGCCCAGCAACTGCCTGTCCAACCTTGCACTGGAGTCACCCTTTTATGGATCTTTGTAGCCATAGTTCTCCTCACTTTTTCTTTAAAAAACCTTTGCCTTTCTTTACCTCCCAGAATAGGATACATATAAATACATTTATATGGCACAAGTATTCTCACTGTAATGCTCTATTTCCAAATAAACATCTTTTTCTTTCACGGAGCCTCTCTGTGTTTGTAATTTAGATTGATGCTTAAAAAGCCCCTTGACAGTTTCAAAATCTAGAAATGTCTTTCTCAAGGACCTGGGAGCCCTCCCTCTCACATGTAATCATCCAGGGAGATAAGCCCCATTTCTATCAGTCTTTGTGGAAGAGTGGGAGCCTAACTTCAATGGGGCCCCTTACTCCAAGTTGTAAAGTTATCTTAGGTCATGAAGATGTAAGAAAGTTTACCTTTCATTTAGGTTTGGCCAACTGGCAAACACAGATGGCCTATGATCTTCTCTGACTCAAGTTGTTAACAATCCTACTGCCTCTTGTTTCTGCAGAGTTGAGTTCAGGCTATGATCTAGTCCCCTATTCCAACAGCCTTGGATAAAGTCTTAATTACCTGTTTAATTTTGTCCGTGTAGTTTTTGTACTAATAGTAGTAAAAAATGTTTCAAGCTTTCAGAAAATATTCAAAATACAGGAAAGTCAGAGAATATTAGAACCAACACTATGAAACCACCACAAATATTGAATAGATGTTGATATGTTGGTAAAGATCTTTGGAACCCTTTCCCACTCTCCTCCCCAGAAGCAGCAACCATCATGGACCTGGTGTGCAGTTGCTGATGCCACTGGGAAAGGGGAGAGAGAGATTCAACCAACAGACCATGGCAATGGTGAGCAGCCAAGAGCAATGTCTATGTCCCCCTGGGCCAGAAGAGCAGGACTTACTGCCCTGGCAGAGAAGTGAGCTCTGGATGGTGATTCTGCCCACTGGAACCCCTGCTTTTATCCGTCATTCCCCCAAGGACTTTTTGGAAAGAAGGAGTGGGGAGCTGGCCTTTCTGGGGAAGCTCCACTTAAAACCAACTTCTAGGTTTGGGGACCTCAGAATTATTCTGGGGTTTAAGCAAGACCTAGCGTTAGTTTGCAGCACAGGCCAGGTGTCTTGAGAACAAGGTTCCTGTGGAGGTGGAGTAGGCTTTCTGTCAATTTGCATTTGGTCAACTCAGTTAATTAGAGATCAAAGCCAGAAGTAATGTTCCTGGGCTGAGGTCAAGTGTGGGATATTCTGCTTCTTATAAATATGTGCCCACATCCACGAATTTCAGTTTAATATGCATCTTTTTCTCTGCCTGAAGGCAATTCAAAACTATAGAGCCTGCACTTTGCCTAGAGGTAGAATCCTAGGGAAGGGCATGTGCAATTCTGTATTTATCAGACACGGATGGGGACCTGGGAGAACCAGGCATGGCCCAGGTCCCCTTCTCTTCTTCAGCTATATTTCCTGCCCCTAGGACTCAACTGGCACCAATTTTAGTTGAGGAGTGGGGGAGTCGGGCTTCCCCAACATTGAATACTGTGCTCACAATGACCATCTTAGATTTTTGATCCTAGGGAGAAAGCTTCTCTCTCAGTAAAGCTGTGTTTTTCTCCTTTGCTGATTTATTTTCAATGCATTAACATTTTTCTATCAAGTCCTGTAAAGTTCAGCCACCATAAGCACTTGATGTGAATCCCAAGACACAACAGAAAACAATTTAACAAAATCCTTCCATGTAACAGTTCGTCTGTTTCCGGAATAAGAGTGGAATGTAAATAACTTTAACAACCTCTGCTTATCTTGCCTCAGCTGATCCCGTAGTTAGCACCTCTCACTTGTCTTACTGAAATCCAGGTGCCATTTTCTGGACCAGTCAAAGATTTTGAGATACAAGTGACATATGCTCACTGGTTAATTCAAGTGAAGAGGAGATTCGTTGAACTGAGTAAGGATAGCTGAACAATCAGTCCTCAAAAGTAAGAGGCCTAGAGACCCTAGAGGCCCTGGGAAGTGAGAACCAATGAACAAACCCTTCCAGGTGCAAAGTTTCGAATATTTGTATATTTGGTTCCATCTTATAATCAAGATTTAATTTCCAGAAGATGGAGATTCTGATTGGCCTAGTTTTGATAACCTGCTGCCTCCTGCAGTGAGGAGGGGGTCAGTTTAATGGACACTCTTACTGTGTATGTTCCAGGGAAATGGGGTCACCTATTCTTCAAGACTTACGTAGGAATTACCTGGGTTTAACACTGGAAGTCCTACCTCCTGGGAAAATCCTCAGTCCCATGACTTAGGGACAGTTGTTCACCCTAATAGAGCTTGATCTTCAAAAGAAAATTGAGGTGTTATTACTTGACAAAGGCAAGAGAGAAGTTGGGTTGGCAAAAACAATAACTATTCATCAAAGAAAAATTTAGGTGTTATTGCCTGACAAAGGCTAGAGAGAAGGTGAGTTGGCAAAAACAGTAAGTATTCATCACAGAAAAAATTATTATTTTTTTGAAATGGAAAAATAGAAACATTATTATTACCAGAAAATGGAAGTATGGATGGTGTGAGGGCAAAAATAATAAATATTGAAATTGGCCATCTTTTGATCCAGTTGTGGTATATAATTTTCTACATTCCACTGGTCAGACCACTGGAGTGAGAAACATCAGAGAGAATGAGAGTTTCAATATGTGGACTTAGTTTTCAACCTTTGTCTAGGAGCCCCAGACTCCTTTTAAAGGAAGGGGGATTCATTAATTACCCAGAAACATCATATAATTTTTATAACCTCTTTCCTTGGTGTTCCATTATGACTTTTTCTGATTACAAAACCAATTCCTTCCACAGCACGAGTTTTAGAGAACAGAAGGTACAAGCACCATCTTAAGTACAATTTTTTGCTAATATGTTCAGGTTATATAAACTCTAATTGAGCATTTATGCAATATCAGGCACAGGAAAGCCTCCAAAGTTGCAAACACATCAAGACCAAGACAGTGCCTCTGAGGGGCATGTAGTTGAGAGGCTCTAGTCGTGGGACCAATTTCCTTTGGAATCAGTTAACTTTGCTGAGTTTTGCAGCCATGGTCTGTCCCTCCATCTCTTGCAAACCACCCACCAGTGAGTACCTCAGGAGTCCGGGGAGAGGAGTTTCTATGAATTGTTGAAAATCTGCTACCAATCCTGTGAATTTTATAGATGGTTCTCATCCTCCAATGGTAGGCCATTGGTACAATCTGTGAATATGAAGTGTTCCATGCAAATTTTTCATAATTAGCTGTAATTTCTGTGTCAGGATTAAAATATATAGGTGACTCATGCTTCATGGTTTATCAACTTCACATTTCATCAGAGTCTTAGTTTAATTCTGCATTCTATTTTATTCAAAAACTTATATTTGAATATGCACAGCCAAAATAGCCACATTGGAGACAGCTAAAAACACAGAATTGCTAGTCAAACTTGGTTTTTGCCCAGTGACTGCTAAATATTGTTCTAATGAAACTGCATTTTTAAAAGCCTCCTTTAAATGTTAATGTATGCTTCTTCTACTCAGAAGATTTTAGAATGTAAGAGCTAAAGCTTTCTTAACTGTATTTTTAGACTTAAGGTAATGTATTCATTCTTACTTCAAATTTGGATATTGTGTGTGTGCATGGATTAGCCTAATCCTGATGCTTCTTAATTGTCACAAAATAGATTTTTATATTTTATGATAATCTTTACATTCCTTAGTCCTAAAGCCAGGCATATTTCAAATTTTTAGCACATTCCCCAATTTACACTATTCTTATTTTTCTACATCAACAAAATTAAGCAGATTCTTCAATGTTCAGCATTCAAATACATCTCATGGATAGTCTCTTACAATGGAATGACACCAAGTTGACTTGTTGTATGACTGTCCCCACTTTTGTTTTTTGAGAATTTGGTAAAACTCTATACGTGTTTCCCTAAGAAACCAAGGCAATAGCTTCATATTTCTCTTTGCTAACACTTGCAAACAAAACAGAAAGAGCGGGTTTGATGAACACTGGGAAGGAGGATGGCATAACCTATATTTTCTCAGCTTTTTAGTAAACACAGATTCAGCTTAAGGATGAGAACTAAAAATAATATTGTAAGGTTTGCAACTAACTGAAAGAATCTCCTCTCAGCCATGGGAACCGAAGAGAAACCCTAAAAACTGAGCTCAGGCCATGACAAGATGGAAAGTCGCATACTCCTCATGATACCCCCACCCTTTGGGGTTTAGACACAACAATCGAGCAGCATTAACTTTAAAAGAGGGATCATAAGACTGATGAAACAGACTGTTTGTGGCAATAAGATACAAAATTATAAGCACGGCTTACCACCAGGCTAGGCAAGGATTAAGTCATGCTTCCCCTACACCTAAAGAATAAACTGCGTTCTAACTGCCACATGGTTTCTTTTTCTCCAGCAGCCAAACAAACACTGGTCTTGAAATAAAGCAATATTAAAACAATTGCAGCTCAACCACCACCAGGTGCTGGCTAACTGACCCCCTGTTTCACCAGCCATAACTACAGCTTTGACTGGACAAGAGACCAATTTCTGTAACTTTCTCTTGATAAGACACCACTGACCAGGGACTGGTTCTGGCCAGTTTACAGAGGCTGCTCACGAGAGTGCCAGTGTGTTCTGAAAAGACCTTTAGGCTTATAGGGCCTAGCTGTGATACATTTAAATGTTGTCTCCACTGCAAGGTGAACATGAAATGCATGTAGCATGTATGTTTTCTTATTACACATATGCACAACCTCCCCTTTATGATTATTCATAGCTTTTCCTATGATGTGTTGAATATGTGTACTTAGCTAACCTCTTCAGCATATGTTTCTGTCATACCTTTCCTCCTTCTAAGTGCCTAACTTGCGGGCTGTGCTGGAGGATACATTTCCCAGACTGTTAGAATGGTCACCTTGAAGGCAGTAACCCTTTTTAAGAAATAAAGCTCTCTTTCCCAATTTATAGATCTCATGATTTTTCAGCTGCCAAGGAGAATGTGCACACCCAGCTGTTAACCATCACATTTCCTGTGAGTTGCATAGCTGTTCAGCACATTAGCATGAAGAAGATAGAATAAAAATGTGGAGGACACAATGCCTTATGTCATGGGTTGAATTATTCCCTCCCCCCAAATAATTTGATGTACCAAATCCCAGTACCCATGAATGTGACTTCATTTGAAAATAGGGTGTTTGTAGACATAATCAAGTTAAGATGAGGTGATGAACATAGGCCCTAATCCAATATGACTAGTGTCCTTATGAAAACAGGGAAATTTGGACACAGACACACAGGGAGATATCATCTGGTGACAGAAGCAGAAATTGAAGTCATCGAACTTCAAGCCATGGAACACCAAGGATTACCAGCAGCCATCAGAATCTAAAAAAAAATTCAAGAAAGGTTCTCCTCTGCAGCTTTCAGAAGGAGCAGGGCCCTGCCAACACTTTAATTTTTGATTTCTAGCCTCCAGCACTATGAAACAATAAACTTCTGCAGTTTGAAAGCACCTAGCTGGTGGTACTTTGTTCTAACAGTCCCAGAAATATGAATGCACCTTGTCTTCAAGAACTGCTACTACACAGAGATTTGTCGATCACCAGCTCCATGCCAGACACCAGGTTATTTCTGTGCATGCACAGGCAAATAAAATGCAGACGCTTTCCTGAAGAAGTGTGCACACTGTACACCACTGAGATGTTTGGCAGAGCTGGACTTGGTAGCAGATGGAGATCCTAAAGACAGCCTCTTTCCCTGCAGTTGTAGCACATTTTAAAATAACATTTGAATTGTAAACCTCTTCCCAGGGTTCCAAGATATTTTCAGAAGATGTAAATTTAGAGTGATCAAACCTAACAAGAGACAGTTATCCACACTGCAGCTTTCAGGTCTTCTATTTATTAAGGAACCATTTCTGTAGGCTAAAGGATTAAGAGCGGGAACAGTCAATCATTTCTTCTATATTTGCTACTTTGAAATCTCCTATGTATCTCTGAAAAAAAGAAATCTGTGTAGTCATCAGTCTGTATTTTTGTTGGCAATTATTTATAAGCTTTACACAACAGCTTCATGAAATTACAATGTTTTCTTTCACATGTGTGATGTGTTTGATCTTAGCAAAGGACTAGTGGCAACTGGAAAATCCAGGATGTTTGCCTTTAAGATTATATTAAGGGCAAAATCACCTCCTATCCTCTAAGGCTTCTATTTAATTTCAACCATTACCATGTTTAATTGGAAAGAGAATTTGAAGATAAATCACATCATGTAAGGCTTTAGAGAGTCTAGCTATCTTGGCTTTAAATTATTGCATAGATTTTTTTAACCTCCCAACAGTGTTGACAGGTAGATCACAATGAATCAGGCTTCCTACTGTATGTTCTCATTATTTAATATTAACACCTGCCCCAGGGGCTTGTAAAGTAATCATAAAGTTTTCCTAATGGATACTACACATAAAAGAGACTTTAGCACGCATTTCTCTCTTCATTTTATCCAAGTGCATTACATCTTTCCTGATATAGTTTGGGTCTATATCCCCACCAAATCTCTTATTGAATTGAAATCCCCACATGTTGAAGGAAGGGCCCAGTGGGAGGCATTTGAATCATGGGAGCAGACTTCCCCCTTGCTGTTTTTGTGATGAAGTTCTCCTGAGATCTAGTTGATTAAAAGTGTGTAGCGCTTCCCCCTTCACCCTCTTTTCTGCTCTGCCATGGTAAGATGTGCTTGCTTCCCCTTTGTCTTCTGCCATGATTGTTAAGTTCCCCAAAGCCTTCCAGCCATGCTTTCTCTACAGCCTGCAGAACTGTGAGTCAATTAAATGTCTTTTCTTTATTACCCAGTCGCAGGTAGTTCTTCATAGCAGTGTGAAAACGGACTAATACACTTTACTTCTTCCTACCTTTATTCCTTACGCCAAATCTGGAAAACTTCAAATAAAAACTTAGATATTATCTTCTTCCACTCCTTCCATAGAAAAGAGAATTATCAGGACAAAAAAAAAATTAAAGTGACTTTCTTATAGTATAATGAAATTTAAGAGTGTGATATTTAGTCTCTTATGGACCAATAATAGAAGAAAATTCATCTTGAGAACTCTCTGTAAGAAAAATGTGGATCAAGGAATATTTTCATATCTACAATTAAAGGTACACTTTTTAAAGAAAACAGTGTTTAATATTGACCAGATAATATCAAATTGGTGGTATCACTAGTCTCCTAAACAACAAGTCAACTTTTACAGGGAATCCTAGCAATTTTATGGACAGCTATTTAATACAGAGTCCCCGCACTGGAGTTGGGAAAGCTGTCAAGCCACCACACTTACCAAATGGGGTGATACTACTGCCCTCATAATTCCACTGCAAAGCACAGTCTGACACAAGCACACGAATTTGTGTGGTTAAGTTTTGGCTGGTTTCTGTGATACTGGATGACTGTGACCCACTGTGGTAGTGATGTTGGATGGGTCATTTAAATTCTCACTTTTTTGATTCCTGATAAGGGAATTACAGCAATTTGTCACAATTTGCCAACAGAGAAGATGCAGATAGTGGTCTGACTCCCTGCCAAGTCTGACTTCTAGGGAGCAGGCTGCTTCCCTGAGTTGGTTACTATCAATAATGAGTTGGTGTCCTCTGCAGGTTGCTCCAGAATTTTGGTCTGATTTCTGTTTTTATGTATGGTCTGACTGTTGTCTGTATGTTCAGACTCTCAGGGTGAAGACTATAGAGACTTCACAAGGCACAGAAATGGGATCTGACATGAGTTACAACCACAGGTTTCATCACTGTCCCCGGTGTGAACCATGGTTGCTCCAAGCAAAGCCATGGAACTTTCCAAACTAAGAATTTAAGATCTCAGAACTTCTCTTGACAGGTTGGAAAACACTGTTCTATACAAGTATTTCTCATAAAAGATATCACTGTTAATCTTGGTTCTTTATATGTAAAAGGAAAAATAAAAATGCTGCATTTATTGAGAGATTAAAAAGACAGACAAAAGTTTTCCTTTCCCTTTGAAACTTTGATGAATTTTGCTGTAATCTTCAAAGTCAAAGCAACAGTAAAATCTATATTTGTCATTGAAGATCAGACTTACTTCATTTCCAGCATAAGAAATAAAGTTGATTTATAGTTCAAATGCACATAACCCTCACCTCCTGAATGTCTTAATCTCATTACACATATAATTAAGTGATTTTTCCCGACTGCAGAAATAACAGGACATTGATCAGTTGTCTAGCTGTCATACCAGTGTGATTTGTCATTATAAATACAGTGAGGCTCACAAGTGTGGCGCTTTGACAAGATGTTTGACTCTGAGTCCTTGTTCGCGTTCATTACTGGCTTGCTTTTGCCCAAGTTTCAGTGATTTGGATCCTAAGAGAATACACCATGGGCAGTGGCTGAAGCTTTTCTAGGCTGTGCATGAAATCAGACAGTGCCCCAGAGTTGACCTCCCTGAGCTGATATCCCGCCTTTAGGAATGTGATCAAAGAGAACATCTCTGAGACATATGTTCCAGATTCCTATTAAACACAGGATATAAGTTTGTGCATAATGCTTACAATCCTGACTCACCTCCTTGGTAATTTGAAAACTATGCCACTGTCTTTTCTGTGACAGAGTGTTTATAACTGTAATATCCATAGGTTGATATGGACACTTCATGTTTTCTGATCCAAAGGAATAATCACGATGCTTTGTGAGGTGGCTAAATGCGGTTTATTGGTATTTTCCTTTGGGCAACTGCCCAAAGTCACCTTTTGCTCTGAGATATAACTTTGGAAATTCATTTATCTGTTATTTGTACACTCAACTGGCAGTCTCTTGACAAGGACTTTCTCTTGATCAGGGTATTGATCTATGGAATAACTTTAACAATAAAGCTGGTCTGAGAAAGGATGTGGAGAGACATGAAACAACAGGATGAGCAACATCATGGAGGAGAAACACGTTTCTTATAAGTAGAGTGAGAACCAGTGCATAGACCTAGGGGCCAGGATAAACAAATGAAGTGGTGGCAGAGCTATTCAGCATGAGGAAATATGCTGATAAATATGCTTTATGAACAATAAACCTTCAAAGCAAATTTGCCAACCTCTGTATTCCATTTCTTTGACTCATTCAGAAAATATCTCAAGTAGCAACCGTGTGTCAGGCCCAGGTCGGGACACACAGAATGTGCAAGCCTTCAAAGTGAGAGAGGAGAAACTTGGGTCCAAATACCTTCTCTAAAGGCAAAGTCATAAATTCTGGAGAATGGGTGCAATGCTTGTTTTAGAATTCTGAAGGACAAAAATTCAAGAGAATGCCCAGGAGAGATACTCGAGACAGGTCTTGAAGATAAAACAGATTTTAGCAGACAGAAGGAAGGGAACAGTCGGTATTCCAAAGAAAAGGAATGGAATGAGCAAATGCAAAGGCAGGTGCAAATGTGTTGAGTTTGTTAAACTTCAGGTAATATGTAGGATGTGCATGAAGGTAATTCCCATGTATCAAATATTTTAAGTGGCTTCAATATTAGAACATTTCACACATGGTATTACAGGTTCTGGTGAGCTTTCAGACCTACACTAAAGCAGTGCTACTTCTTTTTCTCTCAACCCTCACAACTTGACTCTGATTTTTTATATTTCTTTTGTTGAGATAAAAATTTAACACATTGAAATGCACACATCTTTAAATCGAGTGGTTGTTAATCTTATTGAGTAGTCGAAATTCTTTCAATATTCTGTATACAAGTTCTTCATCTGATATGTGCTTTGCAAATATTTTTCGTCTAAACTCTGGCTTGCTTTTTTGTGTTAAAATAATTTTTCAAATATCAGAAGTGCTAAATTTTGATGAACTTCAATTTATCTGAAATATATATGTATATTTGGTGCTTTTTATAGCCTTTATAAGAAAACTTTGCCTACTTCCATGTTGCAAAGACATTCTTCTATGCGTTCTTTAAAAAGGTTTCAGTTTTTAGTTCTTACACTTAGGTATCTGATCCATCTTGAACTGATTTATATACGTATGGTGTGAGTTAGAAGTTGAGGCAAATATTACCCATATAGATAGCCATGTTTCTTGCACTATTTGTTAAAAAATCTTTTCTTCATTACATATCTTGGAAATCTCTGTTAAAAGCTAATTGTCAAAGTAAATGTGGGTCTATTTTTGGACATTTTATTCTGTTTCTTTGACTTTTCTATACTTTTCTTGAATATCACTTTAAATGTTTTATTCATCAGAGTTACTCAAGACTATATTCCCTTCAACAATTAATGCCTTAAAATGTATTTTGGGTCACTCTATTTATTTCTGATTGCCCCTCAGGTTCTCGACTTCTCAGAATGGACATAGATGAGAGACAGATCCAAATCATTCCAATGTGAAACTGAAGCTTAACTTCTGTATATGACGAAATTTACTATTTTTTATCTATTATTTTGAATGGTATGTGATCATGATGTTCTTTTCATTTCCTTTCTCTAAGATTAAGGAATTCTTTGACCACATATTTCTTAGAGATTTCTCATAAAATTAATTGAGTTAAGGACACACACCTCAAGAAAAAGTGCCTGGTGGCCCCAGTTGGTATGTGGGAGTCAGAGACAAAATTGTCCTTGGGATGAACGAGAGAAGGAGAGCATCCTTACAGACAATAGAAGGCACGTATCTGAGATTTGGGCTGATCTGTGGTGAAAAGAACTCCAGATGTTAGGAATGATTTTTGGTCTCAAAAATCTGAAATGATTTTGCCTTATTATAATATTTCAAATATGTGAAATCCTGTAGTCTCCTGATATCCTAAAATTCATGTGACACTCCAAAGTGACTCTAAAAATTTATCACCTCCATTGCCCATCTGGACTTCATGGCTGGCCAAAGATGCAATGCGATCCCTGCCCTTCTACTGGCTGAAGCAGGTGCCCTGAAACTGCAGGCTCTGCCCAGCACGTCCAAGTCATCCTGCCACTGCTGAGTCCTTGTAACAGCTTTTGACTGAGAGGTTTGGCTGGGGCTTATATTCAGAAGTGAAGTTACTTATTTGTTCTGCTTATTTTTTTACAAAAATTACACATAATTATAAGGGAATGGAAAGTATCAAATTTATCAGAGATCTCAGAATAATGACATAGCATTTGGAAACAATGTGTCAATACACCTCTTGGGGTGTTGGGGTGAGACTCAAAAGAGAATGTTCAGTGTGGCCTCTGTATTGCCTTAGGCAGGTGTGTCCCATCAGTTGTCACCTACTTGGAATTTGAAGAAAAGTGACTTTCTGTGTATTAAAGATGTTGAGGCAGCACATCTGAACACTCCATGAGGTGAGAGGGTGACAACGTAAGATGTGGATGCCTAGCAAAAGGGTTTGAGAAGAATGTGATCAATACAGATATCAACACCAACCTCTGTGATGGTCAATTTTCCATGTCAATTTGGAGGGTGCTTTTAGATGAGAGTGACATTTAAATTGGTAAACTTTGGGTAAAGCAAATTGCCTTTCATAATGTGGGTGGGCCTCCTTCAATCAGCTGATATCCTGAATATAACAGAGACTGGCCTTCCTGGATTTTATCTGCACCATTGGCTCTGCTGGGTCTTCAGCCTGCAGACCCACACTGCAGGTTTTGGACTTCCCAGCCTCCATAATCACATAAGCCAATACCTTATAATAAATCTTTTTATCTTTCCCTCTATCTCTATCTCTCTGTCTATACATGTATCTATTGTCTCTCTTTATTTCTGTCCTGTTGGTTTTACTTCTTGGAGAATGCTGACTAATACAACCTCCTAGATCCTCCTTTAAGCAAGCACTTGCTGCTCAGCTACAAGGAGTGTGGACGGCAGAGTGTGGGAGCCAGTTCCTTCAGGCTATGCCTCAGCTGTGGAGATAAGCCTCGTCTTATGTCTACTTTTCTGGGGCTACCCCGGTGATTGAAGAAGGCAGTTACATGGAGGTCCACCATTTAGGCCTGAAGGTACTATTTGTTCCAGAGTTCCTGGTTGGGTTGGCTGAGACTTTGTCAATCTTCTACAGATCAACTTCTCCCCCTGCCCCATCCTGCTACTGCCCCATTCTTTCACAAGTCGGACTCCTAATTCCCATTTGTACCCCAGACTCCAACTCAGCATCTGATTGTGAGAAACCAAATTGCAATAAGAACATAAATTTGCTGGGTAAGGTTTTAAAATGAAACTTTTGATGAAAACCTTTTACTCCATCTATCCTAGAACAACTTTGCTATTAGTTACCTCTCAGTAATGCTTTGGTCAAATGACCCATTCTTTTGGAGAGTTGTTCTCTCTCTTTGAAACAGACAGGTGAACAGTATGTTCAGACATCAGAGCTGGTGGATGAGGGACCGGGTAGCAACTGCGTTACCAGCTTTGACTCATTGTTCAGCACCGTGCCAGACAGTCTCCCTCTGCGGCTCTTCCGTGAACTATTTTAGAAATGTGCACTACACTTAGAGTCTTTGCAATTCTTTCCTAACTTTATATTAAAATGTATGTTTGCTAAGATTGTAGAAAGTTTCTGAAGACAAATAACAAACAAGACTCCTGTTTTTCTGTCAATGATTCACACTAGTATGCCAAAATGTCTCTTGGATGGTGGCTGCCGGATGGCGACCTTCTCTATAATGCCTTTGTGTCAGCGTAGAGGTATTCCATAGAGAAGAGAGAGTAAAGGCCATGAGTAATGTCAGCTTCATCTTTCTTATGAGGATTGACTCAATGTTCCATTCTCCCTGTGGGATAAGTATTCTCTATGTTCTGATAACTGTCATTATCTGTCCATCAGACCCACAGCAATTCCAGTACTTGAGTTCAATAGATACTTGATGAGCCCCTCTCTGTGGGAAATGTCTCTTTCTCCACAGGGGTGCAGTTCAGTGATAAGATAAGCCTTGGTTGAAAATGGAATCAGAAATTTAACAAAGAGCTCTCATTAGGTCACAATGAGGATCAGAAGTACATGCTGTGAAGACCTGAAAGAAGGAAATTTCAGGCCAACAGGAGAATTAGATCTAAACAAGAGGATTTTTTTTTCTTTTTTTATACTTTAAGTTTTAGGGTACATGTGCACAACGTGCAGGTTTGTTACATATGTATACATGTGCCATGTTGGTGTGCTGCACCCATTAACTCTCCATTTTTCCTCTTAGATTTGTTTATATTTTGTGTTGTTTTATTTTTAACTCTCAAACCATTGATTAGAGAACTCTAGAAGACTGCAGAAGACTGCAGTTTTGGCATTTTGGTGATGGGTTCTAAACTTTAATTAGATTAATTTTGGAAGACACCTTTTTAGGGGTGATGTGGAAGGAAGATAAAAAACGAATCTTTTTTTTGGCCATTTGAAGGTCATGGGATTCATTAGAGAGTGTCACTCGAGGCTGACAGTGTAAACTCAAACATGTGACTTTGCAGGTCTCAATAATGAATTTTCAGTGGTTATGGAAAGGACAGGTGTCAGTGTCAATCCAGACAGAAATGAAATATAGATAGATAAAGTGAGGGGCTGGTTTTCCTGGTCTGATTTCAATGCTCAAGTAATCTATCTTCTGAAAAAAAAAACAACAGAGATTAAATCTTTAAAGACTTTTAGGTAACAAGGAAAATAAAAAATTAATCCCATTCTGATGGTCTAGAAAGTTTGAGAGGAAAAAGTATTTCTCAGTCTATAAAATTATTTTCCCAATTCTCATATTTCCTTAAATTAATACTGAGTACTGGAAATCACGATTTATGTGTATTTGCACTTACTTTTTAGCATTGTATGGCATAACTGTTGATATCTTTTACATTTTCACATGTAACTGATTATCTGCAAAATATTTAATGTTTTAGAAAAGTATACTTAATTATGCTGCAATGCACAGTTAGTCCAAGCTGTTTTTGTTTATAAATATTAATTCTTCATATTGTTTTTAGGTTTGATACCACAGTCCAGAATATGGAAGGTGGGTTTTTTGGTAATTCAGGAATAGTGAATGCTGCTAGTAGGTGAGTGTGGGACATGCCGTTTCCTTTCACAAGAATCTTGCTCATCTAAAGTGAGGCTGCATTAAGAAATGTGTCTGAAGTTTCACACAGGAGGCTGATGACAAGGTGGAAGGCCATAGTGTAGTCTATTTTCACGGAAATTCAGCATTTCTCATGTTGGGTTACAATCATTAGTTTCTAATTATTCCATGTACATTCCATGTTCTGGAAACACTACTTTGTATTTCTGGTATGCTTTTGTGAGTGTGACTAGAACTGCAGGCTGTGGCTTCCAGCCTGTATCCTTCATTGAACTAAGAAGGTATAAATAAGTGATATGATGCTATGCTGATAAATAAGGATGAAAATACAACATGGTTGGTGTCACCAATGCTACGAACATTTCAGAAACAAGTTCCATCTTTAAATACTTGCTATTATCCTTATGAAAGTTAGTCAGAACCATGCATAGCCATATCAGAGCAGATTATAGTTCTGTTTGGATTTTTTAAAAATAACTTATCAAAAGATTGAGTTCTATTTTCATCATACTCAAATTAGTGACTTTTTCATATTTCTATATAACCAATGATATATATAAAGGAAATAAAAGTAATAAGAAGAGTGTAACAGTGGTTGCCAAGAACAGAGATATGGGGGTGCGGCAGGGGGATGTAGCTCTATGGGTACTAAGCTGCTGTAATGCAGGATAAGTCTTGATTTCTAATGTATACCATGGGGACTATGGTTAACAATCCGTATTGTATACTGGGAATTTGCTAAGGTAGTAGACCTTAGTTACTTTTTCCTTACTAACAGAAATAAGGTAGCTATGGAGGCAATGGTTGTGCTAATTTGACTATTGATCAATTTGCTATGTATTACATTGGTGCAAAAGTAATTGCAGTTTTTGCCATTAAAAGTAATGCAAAACATTAGGTATACCTAATGTTAAATGACGAGTTACTGGGTGCAGCACACCAACATGGCACATGTATACATATGTAACTAACCTGCACGTTGTACATATGTACCCTAAAACTTAAAGTATAATAATAATAAAAAAGAGTAATGCAAAACAACAATTACTTCTGCACCAACCTAATATATCAAAGCATCATGTTGTACATCTTAAATATATACAAAATATAAAAACAATTATAGAAATTATTATATTACCATATATTACGGGCTGAATTATGCTCCCCATTCATATATTGAAGACCTAACCCCCAATACTATAGAATGTGACTGTATTTAGCGATAGCGTCTTTAAGAGGCAAATAGGTAAATGACATTATTAGGATGAGCCCTAATCCAATATGACTGGTGTCCTTATAAGTAAAAGAGATTAGGAGGACACAGACACACAGAGATCATACAAAGGTGCAGGAAACAGCAGGCACCTATAAGTCAAGCAGAAAGGCTTCAGGAGAAACAAACCCTGCCAACACCTTGATCTCTGACCTAGTCGCCAGAGCTATGAGCAAGTACACTTCTGCTGTTTATATCCCTCAGTCTGTCTGCTGTTTATATCCCTCAGTCTGTAATACTTTGTGATGACAGCTCTTACAAACTAATGCAATATACCTGTCTCTTGAAAACCAGGACCACAGCTCCCAGAGCTAAGCGAAGAATGGAATATGTAGTCTCAACAACTACCATTTCTTCTTGACAGTTTGCTAGGAAAATTAATAGCACTGGCAATGATTTCACAACCTGCACATTGAATTGTGTCACACAAGATATTTTAGCATTTTAAATTTATTTGTTCATATTTTAATTAATATATCTTTCAAATACATTTAGAACTAAAATTTAAAAGCATCACTACTATTTTTCTTTAATTCTTGTATTATGTTTTCCTTATCTGATCTCCTCTTTATTATCTAGGTTGCAAGTTTACATTTTTGTCAAACCCTTGGATTTCAGAAATGTTTCAGCAGGGATGAACTGTAGAAACCAGAGTCTCAACTAGTTGTATGTTTGCAAACATATAGCTTATAAAGTAAGCTTACATTCAAGGTAACATAGGTTATGAGAGTTAGCAAGTTTATTTTGTCTTCAACTCTTTTCTAACATTGAGCATTAAAATTGGCCACAGGAAGGAAACTTCTGAATAAGAAAGGACGAAGCTGGAAAGAGGCAAAAGTACAATGAGGAAAAGGCACTTTGGTATATGCATATTAAAACAAAGGCAATTTTGAACAGTAATTTTCAAAATGACTTCATTCCTTCATTCTTTTTAGAATTCCTATAACATTTTTGTCATGTAGACGTTTTTACATATTTGGAAATATTCTGTAAACATTTGTTCATTGTCTCCATGAAAACTGGTTTTTAACCATGTAGAAGCTTTTGCATAAAAAAAATAGAGGCAAGATGGATTTTTAAACAACATAAGCTACAAACATTAAGTATATGGCTCACTGATTGTTAACTTGTAATTTGTGGATCATATGTTGATTTTTGCCTGTGGGATTAGGAAAGCAGTAGGTAGCACATGTGCTATTGATTACTTTCTTCAAGTAGTTGTTTTTTTTTTTTCAATTACTTCTGAGTTGTACACTTTTTTTTCTGACCTTCAGAGTAATTTATAATCAATACCTACTTAGCAGGAAAAAAAAAATCCCTGGATATTTAGTGTATAATAACTTCAGTGTTCAAAGTCAATTGACCAGTATAACATGACCCAGGGCTAAATGAAGTGTTAGAAAAAAGGATGTTAGTCCAGTTTGTTAGGCCTGTTAGTACAAGTAGTTTTTCCATTAAGGTGGTTCTGTGAGCTTCTAAATTATGAAGGCTGCCACATGCTGTTTCTTTTTCTGATAGCTGCCTTTTTTGACAAATAACAATTAATTCTGTAGTTTTATCTTGGTATTATAAAGGGCTACTATTACCACAGATAAACTGTATTGGAAAAACCTGTTAATACTGAAAAAATTATAAATTTATAGGTCATTTCTAAAATGAAATAGATCATATTTATATTTTTCTAGATTTCCATTGAGTAAAATAATATTCTGTGTATATATAATTCTAAAATGTGATTTAGGGTATTATTAAAATTCTACTTTTTTATTTAAAAAAGTCTTCTTGAATTTTGAGTAGTAATTTTATATTTATTTATATTCATTCATTCAATAATTTGTTTTGAATGCCTACTACATAACAGGTTGTCTTTCAGCTTCTAACATTATTATTAAATTATATCAAATTCCATTAAAAACTATTTAAATTGAACTAAAATAAGTATTTGATCATTCATCTAAACATAGACTTCCTGGATTATTACAATGGGTCCCTGATGAATCAGCTGATGTACCTCAATTTTACTTCTGTCGCAGACATGTAATAGCTCCAATATTGATCACAGATTAATAAGGTGGATTACAGGAGAAGGACCTGATTTAGTAAGGATATGGCAAAGTGGTTTAATCCATGCAAGCATGTGAAAAGATTTTTTTTTTTCCCAGAAAACCATCAACACTTAGGGAACAAAAGAGACTTACTAGTTCCAAATTTACACAGAGTATTTTAGGATCAGAAAATAGCCACCTGAATAAAATAATTTTAAAAATATATATTATTTACAAAGAGAAAGGCACATAATCAGATTATAAAAAACTGGGCAGAGAATATGGGAATGGGAAGAGGTATCGTCTCAGTTTTTAGAATAAAAATATTCATATTTTCGGGGTATAATACGGTACTGTTGACTATAGGTACGACATCATACAGCAGAGCTCTAGAACTTACTCATCTTGTTTAACTGAAACTTTATACCCTTTCATTAGTAACTCCCCTTTTCTCCCTACCTCCAGGCAGTGGTGATCTTTATTCCACTTTTTAATTCTAATTTGATTACTTCAGTTACCTCATGTAAGCTAAATCAAGCAGTATTCGTCTTTCTGTGACTGGCATTTTTTACTTAGCATAAAGTACACAAGGTGCATCCATATGATGACATATTACAGAATTTCTCTTTTTTAAGGCTGAATAATATTTCATTGTGTGTGTACCACACACATATGTAGTATATTTTATACTGTATATATACAGTGTATTTATGTATATATAACTACATATTTATAGCTATATAGATATATATATCACATTTTCTTTATTCATCTATTGATAGACATTTACATTGTTCTCAGTGGTCAACTATTGTGAATAATGTTGCAATAAACATAGGAGTGCTGATATCTCTTCAAGATCCTGACTTTTATTCTTTTGGATAAATACTCAGAAGTGGGATGACTGCATTATGTGATAATTCTATTTTTAATTTTTTAAAGAATCCCTGTACTTTTTTCTATAGTGGCTGCATCATTTTGCATTTTCACCAACAGTGTATGAGGCTTCCAATTTCTTCACATACTTGTGAACATTTAGTGTCTCTCTCTTTTTCTATGATAGCCATTTTGACAGGTGTGAAGTAATGTCTTTGTGGTTTTAATTATAAGATCTGAAACTAACAGTCTAGAAGGAAACATAGGTGAACAGATTTCTGAAATTGGTATTGGCAATGATTTCATGGATGTCACACAAAAAGCATAGGTAGGAAAAGCAAAAACGGACAAGGGGACTACATCAAACCAAAAAGTTTTTGCCACAGCAAAGGAAAAAAATCAGCTGAGTGCACAGGCAATCCATGGAAGGGAGAAAATATTTGCAAACCATGCAATTGATAAAAGACTAATATTCAAAATATATAAGAAACTCCTGCAATTCCACAGCAAAAAAGAAACAAGTAATTAAAAATTACCCTAAAGACTTGAATAGACATTTCTTCAAAGAAAATATACAAATAACCAACAGGTTTATGAAAAAATGTTCAAGGGCACTAATCATCAGAGAAATGCATTTTTAAAATAAAAGTATTTCTACTGAATGTCTCATGTGAGTTAGACACAGTGACAGGGGCTGAGCACCCACATATAAGTGACACATGGGCCTGAAATTCAAGGAGTCTCCATGTATGTTTCTCACTTCACATTTTTAGAAAAATAAACAAAGTTGAATTGTAAAGAATACATTTCTCAAATGGTATTTAGTTCATTGCTAGTGTTATTTACTGAGGAAACTTTCTAAGATGACCCCAAGATGCCAGCTGTTCTGTTCTTAGATTCTAGCTCTGATTTCCTGGGGTGCAAAATTATTTTTCATACACAATTGCCATAAAACCTGTTGACTAAAAGGCAAAAATGCAGGTATTCAATGGAATTTTATTGTTTGTGAAAATCAAGTACAAATTGAAGAGAGAATTTGTGTCTAAGTACCTCTCAGATCTACCCACGTGTACAGTGAGTGTTCTGTCCTAGGTACACCTATACCACACATGACCAGATGAAGCCATGGAAAAGACGGGTGTACACTGTGGCTATTTACCAAAACTATCCTATCTTATTTTACTGCAATAATTAAAAATAACAGTCCAGTAAATAATAGCTCTGGAACACACACTAAGGCTGACTGAACATGTGAAAGTAGGCATGGGAAGGACTTTGTGGACAGACTTGGGATCATGGTGTCCCTCAACAACCCTTTGCAGTGATTGATGTTCCTTTTGGGAGTCTTGCCTTGTAGTCTGACCTTGAACTTGTGTGGAGAGGCAGACAGGTGGTTTTGCTTTTGAAAGTTTTGTGTGAGCAAATATTAGCAAATGTGATCTAAAATTGTGCTGTTTACATAGGTATAAGGCAAGAAGACTTTGGTCTCCTGGTTTCTTGAGCTGTGTGGTGACCATCTGTTTGCATAAGGCTTGGCTACTCTTTCCAGGGAGGCAGGGATGTGCACAGCAGGACTTAAGCAAAAGCACACAGGCTGAACGCAGCTGATATGTGTAAAGAGGTGGAGTCGGAGGTTCTCTTCAAAGGCATGGGGGCCACGCAACCCTCAGCTGGTGATTGGAGTGCAAGAGTTGGGAGCAGAAGGCAGAGACAAATGCCAGACACTTAGGCAGGCTCAGCCAAACAGTCTGTTTTGTTTGTTTCACCTGAGACAATCACAGTGAGTGCAAACAGAAGATAAACACACAAAACAAACAAAAACAGACTTCAATCTACTCAGAGTTTGATTTAGAGGAAAGTATAAGACAGCCTTAATAAAAGAACTATTTTCCACACCAGGGACTGTTGTGGGGTGGGGGGAGGGGGGAGGGATAGCATTAGGAGATATACCTAATGCTAAATGATGGGTTAATGGGTGCAGCACACCAACATGGCACATGTATACATATGTAACAAACCTGCATGTTGTGCACATGTACCCTAAAACTTAAAGTATAATTTACAAAAAAGAACTATTTTCCACCATGTACTAGAAAATTTTCTCAGAAATACACTAGAAGAAAATTTCACTGATGTCCTGAATGAACTGAATCTACTAACTAAAGAACCCAACACAAAAGAGGGGAGGCCCTCCTGGTTGGTAGGAAGAGATCAGCTGATGACCTCTGAATTCCAAGCATGGTTAAAACAGTGTAAGAAAATAATTTCAAACGTTATGCTTATGATAATTCTGGTTTTTTTCATTATGCATTTTTACTAAATTTAACTAACTGCTTTGGAATAAGATACATGATAATGAAAGGAAAATAGAAGCAAAGGAGGAAAAAATGAGGCCTGTTGTGAGAGCTAAGAGCAGTTCAGTTGGTCATGAAACTAGATGGTAGTAAGTCTCATTGGCATAGCCTGGCTTGTAAGGTGGGCTGCAGAGAGATTGTGGAGGACTTTTAACATTAGGTCCACAAGTTTGTTCTTGATTATGGGACTGTCGAAAGTTTCGACTGGTACAATCTCACTCATTCAGTCATTTGTTAAATAACTTTTTGCTGAGCTTTTTTTTTTTTTTTTTTTTTTTTTTTGCACAACATGGAGTGAGGACAAAGGGAAGAAACTTAAAGTCCGCACTCCCGTGAAGCCCTGAGTCTAGTAAAGGATACAAAAAGGTGAACATACGGTGAAAGTTCATGAGTTCAGGATTAATGTGCAGACAAGAATAGGAGCATTGGGTGGGTGGGGACGAGCTCCTCAGAGACTCATCTGAATAACATGTGTCCTGTGCTTTCCAAAAGTAGCCCTGACCCACGGCTTCAGGTATATTGACTCATTCAGCCTGCAAAGTGCCCTGTATTAGACAGAGTTCTCCAGAGAGACAGAACAGATAGAATGAATGGATGATTAGATAGATAGATAGATAGATAGATAGATAGATAGATAGATAGATAGATAGAGTGGTGGTTTATTAGGGTAACTGGCTCACACAATTATAGCTCGGAAGTTCCAAGCTGGAGAACCAGGGACACCAACAGCCTGGCCCAGTCTAAGTCTGAAAGCCTCAGAACCAGCGAAGCCAACGGCATAATGCTCATTCTGAGACTGAAGGCCTGAGGATCCAAGGGGCCACTGGTGTAAATCCCAGAGTCTGCAGGCTGTAAAACCTGGAGTTCTGATGTTCAAGGGAAGATAAGGAGAGTATCTCAGCTTCAGGAGAGAGACAGAGAAAATTCTTCTCTCATTTTCTGTTCTATTTGGGCTCCCCAGCTGATTGTATGGTACCTGCCCATATTGAGAGTGTATCTTCCCTGCTTAATCCACTGACTTATGTGTCAATCTCCTCTGGAAACATGTCACACACACCACACACACAGACACACACACATACACACACACACACATACACACACAGACACACACCACACACACAGACACACACATACACACACAACACACACAGACACACACACATACACACACACAGACACACACAGACACACATACACACACAGACACACACACACCACACACATACACACACCACACACAGACACACACATACACAGACACACACATACACACAGACACACACACAGACACACACACAAATGCACACACATACACACACACCACACACACACACACACACATAAGTCATGCTTTGCCAGTTCTCTAGGTATTCCTTAATCCAGTCAAGTTCACACCTAAAATGAGCCAGCACGGACCCATGACCCAGCTGAGAAAACGTCACAGAACGGTTGGGTGACTTGCTCAGGATGACTCAGCCAGTCAGCAGTGCAGATGGACTCTGAACACAGAATGCACACAGTAGACCCGAGAGCACCTTGTGTTCATTCTGTTTCACATCCCGTATCAAATGGCAGGTAACTGAAGAAATTTAATTCATGTTAATATGGAGAACTTTGATTGTAAATATAAGTTTTAGAGGTGCCGGTAAAGATAAATTTGACAATTTTTGATGGTATATATGCTACAGCCAGAGGTCAACACCAACTTTTGAGGAAAATATTAAGGAAAATAAAATTATCATAGTTGAATTTTTCCTTCAATATTTAATATCTCTTTTGTTTCCACTATTGTTTTGAAAGAATTGAAATTCAAAGCTATTTGTAAAGATGTAAATTATTTTTAACCAAATATATTACTATTTATTTCTGCTGGATGTATCTAAAGCTTTTAAGGACTACATATATTTATGTATGAAAGAAGGAGATATGTGGATCTGAAATTGGTTACAGTTTTTTGGAAAACACTAACATTTCCACTGCTGAGACCTACAATGGATCCAGACAGTGGGTGCTGAATCAGAGGAAAAGACACATTTCCTGAAAGTTCAGGGGGATAAGTTGTTGGGTTTACAAAGTGCCTGTCCCCAAGTTATCCTATCTGCTTCTCTTGTCAGTCCTACAAAGTACAGGATTGAATTTCATTACCTCCACATGACAGATGTGGAAAAGGGAATTATGAAGGATAGAGTTTTTTGGGTTTTTTTTCCCCCCAGATTGTGTAGCTCAGTAAGGGGCATAGCGACCAGAGACAGGGTTGTGGAGAGGAGCCCCTGAGAATGACGCCAGTCTATAGAACATGCTGGTGAGCTAAGTCTGGCTCACTGCATGCAGGCTGCATTGAAAATTCTACCGTGTGCTCATATGTTTATTGCAGCACTATTCACAACAGCAAAGACTTGGAACCAACCCAAATGTCCATCAATGATAGACTGGATTAAGAAAATGTGGCACATACACACCATGGAATACTATGCAGCCATAAAAAAGGATGAGTTCAGTCGTTTGTAGTGACATGGATGAAGCTGGAAACCATCATTCTGAGCAAACTATCACAAGGACAGAAAACCAAACACCACATGTTCTCACTTATAGGTGGGAATTGAACAATGAGAACACTTGGACACAGGAAGGGGAACATCACACACCAAAGCCTGTCGTGGGGTGGGGGTAGGGGGTAGGGATAGCATTAGGAGAAATACCTAATGTAAACAAGGAGTTAATGGGTGCAGCACACCAACATGGCACATGTATACATATGTAACAAACCTGCACTTTGTGCACATGTACCCTAGAACTTCAAGTATAATAAAAAAATAAAAGAAATTAAAATAAAATAAAAAGAAAATTCTACCATGTGCTAAAGAACTTCTGGTTGAAAAAAACACATTGTATTGTATTGTATATTTTATTCCTAAACTTTTATTTTAGTTTTGAGGGGTACATATACAGGTTGGTTCTATAGATAAACTGAGCATTGTGGGGGTTTGTTGGACATATTATTTCATCACCCAAGTAATAACATAGTACCCAATAGGTAGTTTTTCAATCCTCATCCTCCACCTACCCTCCACCCTCAATTAGGTCTGGTATCCATTGTTCCCTTCTTTGTGTCCATATGTACTCAATATTTAGCTCCCATTTACAAGTGAGCACATGCAGTCTTTGGTTTTCTGTTCCTGCATTAGTTTGCTTAGGATAATGGCCTCCAGCTCATCCAAGTTGTTGCAAAATACATTATCTCATTTGTTTTATGGCTATGCAGTGTTCCTTCATGTATATGTACCACATTTTCTTTATCTAGTCTGCCATTGATGGGCATTTACCTTGATTCCATGTTCTTTGCTATTGTGAATATTGCTGTTTGGCCACTGTAGAAAGCAGTTTGGTGATTTCTCAAGGAACTTAGAGCTACCATTTGGCCCAGGAGTCTTGTTATTGGGTATATACCAAAGGAATATAATCATTATATTATTTTAAAATACCAATTAGAATTTGTAATTCCAAGATTTTGTTCAGTCTTTTGGAAAAGAAACTTATGGTTTAACACCATTCAAATATTATAATTTATTGTGTCCAAACTCCTGTGTAGCTACGCTATACTATATTACAGGCTTAAAGAGAGTTTTTAATCTAAGCCATAGCAGAGAATGTGTTTTCTTGTTTCAGCTATACATTGGACCCAAGCACAATGTTTAAGGGCCAATGTATGTTTTTATAACAACTCCACAAATATAAATTCTGCATGCTAGTGTGTCATACTGGCTTCAAGGGAAACAGTAGCATTCAATAACTTTGGGATATGTTCTTTATAAAAATTGCTCTTCATTGTGAACATTTCTATTAATTTGGCCTCATGTTCATTACATCCAGGGTATTTTTCTCAGACACTGGCTGCCTGGATGAATTTTGTTAGGCAGATGTAGAATCAGAACAGGCTAAACAATACTGCAGGAACTTATGCTACAGGAGATGTTTCTGTACATAGTTACCCAGACTTCAGTCATGGCTCATGTGGACTCTAGTAATAAAAGTAAGAGTTTTACAAGTGAGCATCTGCTACATACCTCCTGGGTGGAAGTAACTCACACTGTCACAAGGAGTCACATTCGTGACCGTCACTGGCTGGATATCATGGCATCCTTTGATATTATTGTAGTCTACATTGAGGAAATATTTAAGAACATATTTTGTCTGAATATTAAAACCATTTTGAAAATGGAGGTTTTGTATTAAAGAACCATCCAATATTTTGTTTCATTAGATAGAAAATTATCATCAATGAAACATTCACTAAGCTGGAGCTCGAATCCTACTTGAAACCTGGGACAATTATTATCTAATCTATTATCCCAAGTAATTTCAATAACAACGTAAATACTAAAAAATAATGATCAACCAGCAACTACCACTAATCAGCACCCATAACTGTACAAGGCAGCCACACCCAGAGAATCTTCACGCAATAACCCTGCCCCCTCACCCTCAAAAATCATCCAACTCTCTATGCTATTAAAATCAATCGTGATCCCCACTCCATCCTGCTCAATTAATCACTGAACCAGCATCAACTCCATTAACAGTCCTAATAAGAAATCTCCTCAGATGTCAATATTTAACCCTTATGTTTCAGAATACTCCTCAGTTTCCATCGTCATAGTATAGCCAAAAACAACCATCATACCACCCAAATAAACCACACAGACTATCAACCCCATGAAAGCCCCACCAAAATTCAACACAATACCACAACCCACAGCACCACTAGTAATAAACCCTTGACCTCCGTAAATAGGAGAAGGTTTCGAAGAGAAACCTACAAACCCTATAGTCAAAAAGACACTTAATAAAAATATAGTATATGCCATTATTCCCACATGGACTATAACCATGACTAATGACATGAAAAATCATTGCTGTATTTCAACTATAAGAACCCTAATGGCCAATATCTGCAAAACATACCCGCTAATAAAAATTATTAATTACTCATTTATTGATCTTCCCACACCATTTAACATTTCTATATGATGAAACTTCGGCTCACTTCTTGGTGCTTGCCTAACCCTCCAGATCATCACTGGACTGTTTTTGGCCATGCACTACACATCAGACACCTCAACTTCCTTCTCTTCAGTTGCTCATATTAGCCGAGATGTAAACTACGGCTGAATGGTCTGCTATTTTCATGCTAATGGCGCTTCCATATTTTTCATCTGCCTCTTCTTACACATTGGCTGAGGTTTATACTATGGATCATTTACATTTCTAGAAACCTGAAATATCGGCATTATCCTCCTACTCACAACTATGGCAACAGCATTCATAGGCTACGTGCTCCCATAAGGCCAGATATCTTTCTGAGGCACTACAGTAGTTACAAATCTACTATCAGTGATTTCATATATTGGAACTGACCTTGGGCATTGAATCTGAGGTGGATTCTCAGTTGGCAAAGCCACCCTTACATGATTCTTTGCTTTCCATTTCATCTTACCCTTCATCATTACAGCCCTAGCAGCTGTTCACCTTTTACTCCTACATGAAACAGGATCTAATAACCCTTTAGGGGTTTCATCAGACCCAGGCAAAATTACCTTCCACCCCTACCACACAATCAAAGATATTTTAGGTTTAATTTTTCTCCTCCTCCTTCGAATAACTCTAGTACTATTTTCGCCTGACCTCCTGGGTGACCCAGATAACTACGCTTTAGCCAACCCCCTCAGTACCCAACCCCACATTAAACCAGAGTGGTACTTTTTGTTTGCACAGGCAATCTTACCATCCATCCCTCACAAACTAGGAGGCATACTGGCCCTTGTATTCTCTATTCTCATTCTAACAGTTATTCCCATGCTTCACACGTCTAAACAACAAAGCATAATATTCCGACTGTTGAGTAAATGGCTATTCTGAATCTTAGTGGCCAACCTATTTACACTCACATGAATTGGAGGGCAGCCAGTCAAACACCCTTTTATTGTCGTCGGACAGATGGCATCTATTATGTACTTCTCTACCATTCTCACCCCTATACTACTCACCAGCCTAATTGAAAATAAGCTACTTAAATGAAGGTGCCCTTGTAGTATAATTTAACACTCTGGTCTTGTAAACCAGAAGTGGAGACTCCCCTCCCCAGGAAAACTCAGGGAAAATGCGTACTGCTTCACTGTCAACACTCAAAGCTGAAATTCTAATTAAGCTATTCACTGAATTCTTTCTTGCACATACTTTGACTACCACGTCACTACTAATCAATTAGCACTATTACATTAGTGCTTGTATGTACTTCCTGCATTACTGCTAGTCCCCATAAATAATATATAGTACTATAATTGCTTGATTGTACATAGTACATTCATACATAACAATACATTATAAATCTAGCTCACATACATATAAGCACGTATTAGGAATTTCTTAATCAACTGTCATAAATCTAGTATTACTGACTGTACACCTAAATATAATCCACATGGATATTGACCCGTACTATAAATACTTAATATTACATAGTACATACATTCGTTCATCAGACACAGAACATTTTAGTCAAGACGTCCCTCGTCAACATGGATATCCACTGTCAATTTTTGGTCTCTTAATCTACTAAACTCCAAGAAATCATCATCCCGCTCGGGAGTACTACCCTCCTCGCTCTGGGCCCATGACACTTGGGGGTGACTATACTGAAACTATATCTGGCATCTGGTTCTTACTTCAGGGCCATAGAACTAAGATCGCCCACACGTTCCCCTTAAATAAGACATCTCGATGGGCTAATGACTACCACACTATTAACCAGTCACAGGAGCACCATCATGCAGTTGGTATTTATAACTTTGGGGGATGCTATCACAGCATCGCGGACGGCCTGGTCCCTGACCAATCCTCTGTGGACGAATTCGGATTTGATTCCTGCCAAATCAATTGTAGAAGCTGAGCTTGTATTGAATATTCCAGGCTGGCATAATAACCATAAGGTGTTAATTAATTCATGCTTGAAAGACATACGAATTAATCAATAGATGCTCACGCATGCAGGCATGCTCAATTTTAAGAACTATTTCCAATTAAATCCGCAAATTCCCCTTTCCCCAATCTGTGACTTTACCGTCAACCGAGGTAAACGTACCCTTGCCAAACCCCAAAAACAAGAGACTAAACAGTAATCCAGTCAGAGCTCAGAAATTATATTTTAACCACAAATACCCCAATAGCTACCCCTCGATTTAGGTAATTTTCTAAAAAATTTTAAGACCCTCCTACCAAATAAATCCTCCTTTGTGTAATAAATATAACTAAATATCTGCCCTAATACTAATATAATATCTTGAGCATATTCCTCTGAAAGCACTGCCCCAATATATCATACCCTAAATAAACCATATTCTAATTATAAGAAATCCTCTCAGCCAAACCTCTGCCAATTCGACTTCAAAGACCCTGAATTCCCAGAACTGTTAATAACTATACTTATTTCTTTCTTTCTTATATTTTAATTTTCCACTTAAGAATTCTATGCAGTTCTTTGGGAGACCGAGGCGGGCAGATCACGACGTCAGGAGAGCGAGACCATCCTGGCTAACATGGTGAAACCCCGTCTCTACTAAAAATACAGAAAATTAGCTGGGCATGGTGACAGGCGCCTGTAGTCCCAGCTACTCGGGAGGCTGAGGCAGGAGAATGGCGTGAACCCAGGAGGCGGAGGTTGCAGTGAGCCGAGATCGCGCCACAGCACTCCAGCCTGGGCGACAGAGCGAGACTCCGATTAAAAAACAAAACAACAACAAAAAACAAACAAACAAAAAAAGAATTCTATGCAGTTAATACAGTTATTCATTCAGAGCAAGGCACTGAAAATGTCTAGATGGGTCCACACAACCCTATAAACAAATAGGTTTGGTCGTGGCCTTTTTATTAACTCGTAGGATTACACATGCATGCATCCCCACCCCAGTGAAAATGTCCTCTAGATCACCCGGATCAAAAGGAGCAGGCATCAAGCACGCACAAATGCAACTCAAAACGCTTTGCTCAACCACACCCCCACAGCAAACAGCAGTGATAAATCTTTAGCAATAAAAGAAAGTTTGACTAAGTCATACTAATTTTTAGGGTTGGTTAATTTCATGCCAGCCACCGCAGCCATACGGTTAACACGAGCTAATAAAACTCAGTGTAAAGAGTGTTTAAGGTCTACCCTCAATAAAGCTAAGTTCCATCTAAGTTGTAAAAAACTCCAGCTGAAGTAAAATGTACTACGAAAGTGGCTTTAATATCCTGAAGACACAATAGCTAAGACCAAAACTGGGATTAGATACCCCAGGCTGAGATTCTTTGTACAGATGCAACGAATTAAGTGAGATAAGCTCAAAGGTTAACTTTAAATTAAAATGTGAAATTAGCTAAATTTTTCCAAGCTGACTTTTTAGTGTTGAACTATCACTGGCCCTATAATAATCAGAATGAGTTACTCACAAAGAATTGTCATAAATTACGCAGAAGAAAAATAACCATAATTTTGATTAAAAACAGATATTTAAACCTTTATAAACAAAGCATATATTTTGTGGTACAGAAAGTCATAATATCTATTCAATATCTTGCTAATAACTGAACTTAAAAAGAATAATGGCTCATGCTATTTAATTTTTCCCTATGAAATTCTAACAGTGTCTCTGTAGCTATAAAGCCTATTTTGGTTTCTTTTACGTTATAAAAATATTACATGGCAGTTTATTTTTTTCCAGAATTCAGATATTTTGCAACAATTTTGACAAAATGCTTTCCCAGCTAAGGAGAAAAGAAAGCAGGCATAGAAAAAAACAATTACCAAGAGTTTTATCCTGCTGGAGAGAACTGAAGAAAAATATTGAGCTGTATGTTTTTCAGATTTTCAGTTTTTCAAAGGTGATAGCACCTCTGTAAACACAGGCCATGAACATTTCACCTGCCATTGTTCAAAAGGTGAATGTAATGTACAATCATACAGAAAATGATCTCTGTTACTCTTCATCTGAGATCCATAAGGGAGATTGTATTAAAATTACTGAATGTATCTCACATTGAAAAAACAGCTAGTAAGAACCACTTCTGTCATGGCAAAGTAATGACCTTCCAATATCTACTCCTTCACATAAGCAATAAGAAAACTAGCAAAGATGATTATAATTGATATATTCAAATTACTAAAATCAGGAATGAAAGAGGAAACATTACTACTGACTTTCGAATCTTTTTAAAGAAGATTTAAGGCAATATTTTGAATAGTTGTAGGCCAAGAAACTTGATAATATAGATGAAATGAACAAATTCCTAGAAAGACACTATGGTACACAAATAATTACGCCCAAAGATATGTCCACGTTTTAATATCACCTTATATGGTAAAGTTTATGCAGATATAATTAAGAACTTTAAGATGAGGAGATCATCCTTAATTATCCCAATGGGTACTAAATGCCATGGAAAACGTCTTTATGAGAGGCGGAAAGGGGTCACACACACATAGATTACCAAAGTAGGAGATATGAAGACAGAAGCAGTGACTGGAGTGATGTGGCCATAAGCCAATGGATGCCAACAGCCACCAATAATTTGGCAAACACTCTGGTAATGCCACAAAAAGTTATACATACAGTTAAACAGATCAATTCCACTCTCAGTTCTATATACGAGATAATTGAAAACAGCCCATACACAATCTTGTACACAAATTTTCATAGCATTATTCACAATAGTCTAAAAATGGAAACAATCCAAATTATAAACTGATAAACAGATAAGCAAAATATGGTACATACATGCAATAAAACGTTATTCACCCACAAAAAGCAATGAAGTACCTATATATGCGACTACAGGGGTATACCTTTAAAACATTCTGCTAAATAAAAGAAGTCAGACACAGTAGGTCACAGTTTGTATGATTCCCGTTATATAGAATGTCTAGAAAAGGCAATTCTATACAGAAAAAAGCAATTAGTGTTAAGGAGTGGGAGGGAGGGGCAAAGGAAGACTGCTAATGGGTAAGCAGTTTCTTTAAGTGGTAATAAAATATTCTGAAATTAATGGTGATGGGTGCAAAACCTTGTGAATACATAAACCAGTGATACCCCATATAAACCAGTGATACCAGTGTACCCAATAAGTAATTTTTCAACCCTCATCCTCCCCCAACTTTTCCTTTCTTTTTGGACTTCCCAATGTCTATTATTTCTATCTTTACATCCATGTGTATCCACTGTTTAGCTCCCACTTATACATGGGGACATGCCATATTTGATTTTCTGCTTCTCAATTAGTCCACTTAGGATAATGGCCTCCAGTTCCATCCATGTTGCTGAAAAATATATGATTTCATTCTTTTTTATGGATGAATAGTATATATGGCATAGTGTATATATACCATATTTTCTTTATTCGATTGACCATTAATGGACATATAGGTTGGGTCCATGACTTTGTTATTGTGAATAGTGCTGCAATAAACATAAAAATGTATATTCATTTTTATAGAATGATATTTTCCCTTGTGTAGATACCCAGTAGTGCAATTGTTGGGTCCAATGGTAGTTCTATTTTTAATTATTTGAGATATCTCCATACTGCTGTCTATAGAGGTTGGACTGATTTACATTCCTACCAAGAGAGTATAAGTGTTTTCTCTGCACTTATGCCAACATCTGTTGTTTTTTGACATTTTAGTAATAGCCATTCCGACTGATCTAAGATGATATTTCAGTGTTGTTTTAATTTGTATTTCTTTGATGATTATTGATATTGAGCATTTTTTTCACATTTATTGACCACTTGCATTTCTTCTTTTGTATTTCTGTTCATGTCCTTTGACCAGTTTTTAATGGTGTTGTTTTTTATCTTGTTGAGTCATTTGAATTACTTGTAGATTCTGGATTTTAGTCCTTTGTCAGGGGCACAACTTGCAAATATTTTCTCCCATTCTGTAGATTGTCTGTTTATTCTGTTTATTATTTATTTTTCTGTGCAGAAGATTTTATGTTTAATCAAATCTCACTTGTCTATTTTGTTTTCATAGCATTTGCTTTAGAGGTCTTTTATTATAAATTATGTGTTTAGGCTGATGTTCAGAATAATTTTTCCTAGGTTTTCTTCTAGGATTTTTATAGTTTCAAGTCTTATGTCTAGGTTGTTAATTCATCTCGAGTTCATTTTTGCAGATTGTGAAAGATAGGAATTCAGTCCAGAGGCATCACATTGCCTGACTTCAAATTATACTATAAGGCAATGATAACTGAAATAACATGGTACTCGTACAAAGACAGATACGTTAATGGAACAGAATAGAGAACTCCAAAATAAAGCCACATACCCACAATCAACCTATCTTCTATAAAGTAAACAAAAATAAACAATGGGGAAAGGACACCCTGTTCAATAAAATGTGCTGCGGATATCAGCTGGCTATATGCAGAAGGTTGACACTTCTTTAATTGAAGAAAACCTGTATTCTACATAGCCATGCTTCACAGTATAGAGTGAGTTGCCAGCTGCTACTGAGAAATTGTTGGAGTAAGAATTTCTTTTAACTTTATACATGTTCATAAGTAGCTCACATTTTATTTTTGGGGTTTAACATTAAGTGTTGCTTTTTAAATGTTTCCTTTGGCATTTGAAATGTAATTTCCAAAGACAGAAATAAGGAAATTCACCTATACACAATGTGTAACCATGGACTAGGTTAGTGCAGTGTCTGAATGGGTAGTATCTGTGGAGATCTTTCTGGCTTAAGTCCAGCTCAGGCACTTCCCAGCTGTGTAACCTTGGGAAAAATCATTTAACCTTTTAGGGATGGTTAATTATATGTGTCAATTTGACTAGGCCAGGTGGCACAGTTGTTTGGTCAAATACCATTCTAGATGTTACTGTGAAGTTATTTTCAGATGTGATTCCTAGACTTTGAGAAAGCGGATCACCCTCTGCAATATGGGTGGGCCTCATCCAATCAGCTGAAGGCCTTAAGAACAAAGGTTGCCGGAAGAAGAAGAAATTCTACCTCAAGACTGCAACATAGAAACTCTGCCTAATTTTCCAGACTGCTGCTCTGCAGATATTAGTCTCAAGACTGGAACATCAACCCTTTTCTGAATTTTCAGGCTGGGAGCGTGCCCTACAAATTTCAGACTTGCCAGCCCCCATAAACATATAAGCCAATTACTTTAATTCTCTCTCTCTCTCTCCCTCTGTGTGTGTGTGTGTGTGTGTGTGTGTGTGTGTGTGCGCGTGTGTGCGCGTATAATTACTTGGAATAATACCTAGGATATAGTTAACACTAAAAATAAATTAGGATGTAAGCATATCTTTTGGGAGGCCACTATTCAACCCACTATACTCTGAAATTCAATTCGTTGTTTTTGTGTGTGTGCATATGAATGAGTTGAGTTCTCAGTAAAAATATTTTGATTTTTGTCATCTGAAGAGCATGTTTCTAACTTTAGCTTTTATCTACATGTATTTTTTGTTGTTATTCACATTGTCTTAATTTCCCAGATTTAAAAACAATCTGTCTTCTTGGGTAAAAATAGATGAATATCTATAGATTTGATAATCATTCGTTAACACAAGGGCAAATTTTTTCTCATTTAGAAACCCATCCCCTTGACTTGTATTCTGTTCTTATAATAAATATATTTCTGAGACTGGCAATTCTCCAATTCTCTTCCAAAGCTATTTAATTTTTTGGCTAAGGCATACAAAAGAGTTACGATAATTTGTTTATAAATTAGGGAATAAATTGGAAAGACAATAGTATGAGTATCAACTGCTGTGTTCAAGGACACCGGGATAGGGGCTCTATTTTTTCTTGTTAATGAGGATAAACTTTGGGGATCCCAAAAGATACCAATGTTAGCAAACCTTCTTCTAAATGAAGTGCAGGAGTGGCTTCTGAAAGTTCTTCTTCAATGAAGACTGAAACCCTGAGTCAAAAGCCCCCATGCTGCAGTGAGCTTGGAGATTCCCAGATATCCTCAAACCTTCCCCTGCTCCAAGAGTTTCATTGCTGAGTGCATCCCTCAGGGCCTCCAAGACCAGGCATAGCTGCCCTGCAATGTGGCATCTGCTTCTCCTCTCTGTGGCCACCTGATTTGAGATGACATTCTGTAATGCTTGACAATAAATCCATATGTGATCTGGGAAGAGGGAATCTCACTCACCCACTTTGCCTGTTTTAGTGTGATAGTCTCAAGTTAAATACAAGCAGCATGCATATACTTTTATAAAAACACTTGTCACAGAAACAATAGCAGAACAAGCTCAAATTGTTTAATTTTAATACATTGATTATGTTTTAGTCCGTTTTACACTGCTACGAAGAAATACCCGAGACCGGGAAATTTATAAAGGAAAGATGTTTTATTGACTCGCAGTTCCTCACTGCAGGGGAGGCCTCAGGAAACTTACAATCATGGTGACAGGCAAGTGAGAAGCAGGCACCTTTTTCACAGGGTGGTAGGATGGAGTGAGTGCAGAGTGAAGGGGGAAGCCCCTTATAAAACCATCAGATCTTGGGCTGGGAGCTGTGTCTCACACCTGTAATCCCAGGACTGTGGGAGGTCAAGGTGGGTGGATCACTTGAGGTCAGGAGTTCGAGACCAGACTGACCAACATGGTGAAACCCTGTCTCTAGTAAAAATACAAAATTAGCTCAGCATGGTGGTGCATGCCTGTAATCCCAGCTACTTGGGAGGCTGAGGCAGGAGAATCGCTTGAACCCGGGAGGCAGAGATTGCAGTGAGCCAAGATCGCGCCATTGCACTCCAGCCTGGGTGACAAGAGTGAAACTCCATTTCAAAACAAAAACAAACAAACAGTAAAACCCAAAAAAACCCATCAGATCTTGTAAGAACTCACTATCATAAGAACAGCATGGGAAAACCTGCCCCCATAATTCAATTATCTCCACCTGTTCTCTCCCTTGACATGTGGAGATTATGGGGATTACAATTCAAGAGACATTTTGGGTGAGGATACAACAAAACCACATCAGACAAATATAATATTTTAGCAAAAATAAAGAATATCTTCTATAGCTGTGAAAATAATAGCAGTTATTATTGCAGAAATGGTGCATCATATGAAAGCTTTGAAAATTAAAGTGTATTCAAACAGTATCTTTCAAAAAGTGTGGACCATGCCATGCAAGCCAAGAACTTTATTAGAGCATGATTTTTTTGGGTAGATTCCTCAAAGATATTAATAATATTAGGCAATACGTTTCAAATGTTTTCTATTAAATTCCATTGGCTGTTTTCAGGTTAAGTGTGAGCACAAATATAATTTTCTCACAGAACCTGTAAGGTACATGGATGTGCTTTGGTCAAAGAATAGGCTGAGGCAGGTATCCAGGTCTGCAGGACTCAGCGAGTTTGGCGCACAGGCGCACGCTTCCACTTGTTATATAACCTGTTTGTGTAAGTTCATACTTGGCTCTGAGCCATTACTGTCTGTAAAAGTTATAATTGCCCTGCTAACGCTGTATAGGGGCTCTTGGGGCTCAACTTGACTCAACATGGCTGGACATGTCTCTTGTGCAGGTGCTCTTGCATCCAGAGAAAGAGAGAAAGCCAAATTTGTCCGTCTTTGCAGACAGACAGAGGGGAGCCAGGACACAACTCAGCTCGTTTGTGCCCAAAGAGATAAAGAGTTAAGCTGCTGACCCTGAAGGCAAGGGAGAGCCGGCTGTGCAGCTGTTTGTGGAAGCTGGACTAAGCAGCTGAGACAGGGCAGTGTGAGAAAGCTGTTGATGAGAGCTGCTGCTGCTGAATAAAATCACCTTTCACCTGCCCACGGCTCCCTGACTGTTCTTTCTGCTCATCCACTCACTCCCTTCGGACCTCAACATGACATGTGGCATAGTCCTGAAACTGACAGAACCAAAACACATTTAAAAAAAAATCAAATATAACATTTTATGTTGACGTTTTCAAAGGGTGAATGTAATCAATGAAACAAATTCAAAATCTCTGTTAACGTGTTTAAAATTTGATTTTAAATAGTGATGAAATTGAAACGTGAAGTTTCTACTGTAGGTTCAAAACAGTAAAGAATACTGTGGAACGTAGACTGACTGTCTAAAATATTGAGCACTTAAGCACTGAACATCTAATATTTTTAGAAGGATTCTGTTAAATATTATGTTAAATTATGAAGCATACAAATCTCAAATCTTAGGCATAATTTGCATTCATGTGACCTCTTATGGATAGCTGATATGAATATAATTTGTCATAAATATATTTAAAGGGTATTTGCAATACACTGGCGATTTTCTGGATTTTCTATATGAAGTTGAAAATTTATACACTCTATGACCCAGCAATTATATTCATAGAAGTGTAGCTCATCTTTCTAGGAGTTAAGAATATTCAAGTGGCTGTTCATAAGAGCAAACTTGGGACAATTCAGATATCAACAGGATAATGGATTCACACTGTAGAATATTAAACAGTCCTGAAAAGAAATTTGCTACAGCTATAAGCAATGGTGTGAATTAAATGTTGTACCAATATTGAGGAAAGAAAACAGAAATATAGAAAGACTACATATAATAGTCTTGTAATAAAATTAATGATACTGAAACTAAATGATATTCTTTGAGGCATACACCAGGTGACCAAACACAGATTTATTTTATTTTACGTTTAGATTGAGGGGTTGGTGTATTGGTGTGTTCTCACACTGCTATACTAATAAAGAAGACAGAAGAATCAAATAGACGCAATAAAAATGATAAAGGGGATATCAACACCGATCCCACAGAAATACAAACTACCATCAGAGAATACTATAAACACCTCTACGCAAATAAACTGGAGAATCCAGAAGAAATGGATAAATTCCTGGACACATACACACTCCCAAGACTAAACCAGGAAGAAGTTGAATCACTGAATAGATCAATAACAGACTCTGATATCGAGGCAATAATTAATAGCCTAAAAAACAAAAAATGTCCAGGACCAGATGGATTCACAATCGAATTCTACCAGGGATAAAAAGGGGAGCTGGTACCATTCCTTCTGAAACCATTCCAATAAATAGAAAAAGAGGGAATCCTCCCTAACTCATTTTATGAGGCCAGCATCATCCTTTTACCAAAACCTGGCAGAGACACAACAAAAAAAGAGAATTTTACACCAATATCCCTGATGAACATCGATGCGAAAATCCTCAATAAAATACTGGCAAACCAAATCCAGCAGCACATCAAAAAGCTTATCCATGAAGATCAAGTTGGCTTCATCCCTGGGATGCAAGGCCGGTTCAACATAAGCAAATCAATAAGCGTAATCCATCACATAAACAGAACCAAAGACAAAAACCACATGATTATCTCAATAGATGCAGAAAAGGCTTTGACAAAATTCAACAACCCTTCACACTAAAAACTCTCAATAAACTAGGTATTGATGGAACATATCTCAAAATAATATGAGCTATTTATGATAAACCCACAGCCAGTATCATACTGAACAGGCAAAAACTGGAAACATTCCCGCTGAAAACTGGCACAAGACAGGGATGCCCTCTCTCACCACTCCTATTCAACATAGTGTTGGAAGTTCTGGCCAGGGCAATCATGCAAGAGAAAGAAATAAAGGGTATTCAGTTAGGAAAACAGGAAGTCAAATTGTCCCTGTTTGCAGAGGACATTATTATATATTTAGAAAACGCCATCGTCTCAGCCCAAAATTTCCTTAAGCTGATAGGCAACTTCAGCAAAGTCTCAGGATACAAAATCAATATGCAAAAATCACAAGCATTCCTATACACCAATAACAGACAAACAGGCAAATCATGAGTGAACTCCCATTCACAATTGCTAAAAAGAGAATAAAATACCTAGGATTCCAACTTACAAGGGATGTGAAGGACCTCTTCAAGGAGAACTACAAACCACTGCTCAATGAAATAAAAGAGGACACAAACAAATGGAAGAAAATTTCATGCTCATCAATAGGAAGAATCAATACCGTGAAAACGGTCATACTGCCCAAGGTAATTTACAGATTCAATGCCATCCCCATCAAGCTACCAATGACTTTCTTCACAGAATTGGAAAAAACTACTTTAAGGTTCACATGGAACCAAAAAACAGCCCGCATTGCCAAGACAATCCTAATCAAAAAGAACAAAGCTGGAGGCATCATGCTACCTGACTTCAAACTATACTACAAGGCAACAGTAACCAACACAGCATGGTACTGGTACCAAAATAGAGATATAGACCAATGGAACAGAACAGAGGCCTCAGAAATAACACCACACATCTACAACCATCTGATCTTTGACAAATCTGACAAAAACAAGAAGTGGGGAAAGGATTCCCTATTTAGTAAATGGTGCTGGGAAAACTGGCTAGTCATATGTAGAAAGCTGAAACTGGATCCCTTCCTTACACCTTATACAAACATTAATTCAGGATGGATTAAAGACTTAAATGTTAGACCTAAAACCATAAAAACTCTAGAGGAAAACCTAGGCAATACCATTCAGGACATAGGCATGGGCAAGGACTTCATGACTAAAACACCAAAAGCAATGGCAACAGAAGCCAAAATTGACAAATGGAATCTAATTAAACTAAAGAGCTTCTGCACAGCAAAAGAAACTACCATCAGAGTGAACAGGCAACCTACAGAATGGGAGAAAATTTTTTCGATCTACGCATCTGACAAAGGGCTAATATCCAGAATCTACAAAGAACTTAAACAAATTTACAAGAAAAAAATCAAACAATCCCATCAAAAAGTGGGCAAAGGATATGAACAGACACTTTTCAAAAGAAGACAGTTATGCAGCCAACAGACACATGAAAAAATGCTCATCATCACTGGTCATCAGATAAATGCAAATCAAAACCACAATGAGATACCATCTCACACCAGTTAGAATGGCGATCATTAAAAAGTCGGGAAACAACAGGTGCTAGAGAGGATGTGGAGAAGTAGGAACGCTTTTACACTGTTGGTGGGAGTGTAAACCAGTTCAACCATTGTGGAAGACAGTGTGGCAATTCCTCAAGGATCTAGAACTGGAAATACCATTTGGCCCAGCAATCCCATTACTGGGTATATACCCAATGATTTATAAATCATGCTACTACAAAGACACATGCACACGTGTGTTTATTGCAGCACTATTCACAATAGCAAAGACTTGGAACCAACCCAAATGTCCATCAATAATAGACTGGATTAAGAAAATGTGGCACATATACACCATGGAATACTATGCAGCTATAAAAAAGGATGAGCCATAAAAAAGGTCCCTTTGTAGGGACATGGATGAAGCTGGAAATTATCATTCTCAGCAAACTGTCACAAGGACAGAAAACCAAACACCGCATGTTCTCACTCATAGGTGGGAATTGAACAATGAGAACACTTGGACACAGGAAGGGGAACATCACACACTGGTGCCTGTCATGCAGTGGGGGAATGCGGGAGGGATAGCATTAGGAGAAATACCTAATATAAATGATGAGTTAATGGGTGCAGTAAACCAATACGTCACATGTACACATATGTAACAAACCTGCACATTGTGCACATGTACCCTAGAACTTAATATATTAAAAAAAAAAGAAATACCTGAGAATGGGTACCTTAAAAGGAACATAGGTTTAATTGGCTCAGTGTTCTCCAGGCTGTACAGAAGGCATGACAGCATCTGCTCAGCTACTGGAGAGGCCTCAGGTAACTTTCAATCATAGTTGAAGGAAAAGGGGAAGCAGGCACATCTTACATGGTTGGAGGAGGAGGATGAAGGGGGGTGGGGGATGTATGACACAGGCTTTTAAACAACCAGATCTCATGAGAACTCACTCACTAAACAGCACCAAGGGAGGATGGTGCTAACCCATTCATGAGAACTCTGCCCCCATCATCCAATCACCTCCCACCAGGCCCCACTTCCAACACTAGGGATTACAATTCGACTTGCGACTTGGGCAGGGACACACACCCAAATAATAAATTACGGGCTATGTTTGCAGTTTTATTATAGGCATATATTGCATGATGCTGAGAGTTAGGCTTCTGTTGATCACGTCACCCAGATAGTGAACACAGTACTCACTAAGAAGTTTTTCAGCCCTCCCCCACTTCCTTCACCTTCTTCCTTCTTTTGAAGTCCCCAGTGTCTATTGTTTCCATCTTTGTGTCCCTGTATACTCAAGGGTTAGCTCCCACTGGAACATGCAATATTTTGTTTGCGGTTTCTGTGTTAATTCACTTAGGATAATGGCCTCCAGATGTATCCATGTTGCTGAAAAGGGTAAGAGCATGATTTCATTCTTTCTAATGGCTGTGCAGTATTTCATGGTGTATATGTGTCACATTTTCTTTATCCAGTCTACCATTGATGAGCACCTAGCTTGATTCCTTCTCTTTGCTATTGTGAATAGTGCTGCAATAAACATATCAGTCGTATCAGTCCACTGGTCTTTTTGGTAGAACTGTTTTTTTTTTCTTTGAGCATATCCCCTGTAATAGGATTGCTGAGTGAAATGGTGCTTCTATTTTTCCTTCTTTGAGAAAGCTCCAAACTGCTTTCCACATTGGCTGAACTAATTTACATTCCCACCAACTGTGTATAAGCATTTCCTTTTCTTCACAGCCTTGCCAACATCTGTTATTTTTTAACTTTTAAACAAAAGCCATTCTGACTGGAGTGAGATGGTATCTCATTGTGGTTTTGATTTGCATTTCTCTGATGATTAATGATACTGAACATTTTTTCATATGCTCTTTGGGAACTTACAGGTCTTCTCAGAAGTGTCAGTTCCTGTTCTTTGCCCACTCTTTAATAGGGTTATTTGTTTTATTCTTGTTAAGTTGTTTTAGTGCCTTATAGATTCTGGAAATTAGACCTTTGTTAGATGCATAGTTTGCAAATATTATCTCCCATTCTGTAAGCTGTCTGTTTATTCTGATGATAATTTCTTTATATACAGAGCGTTTGTAGTTTACTCCTGGAAGAAGTGAAATGCTTCTAGTGCCGAAATAATAACCTTTTCTTCCCCAGTGCAACTTTGGTTTAAACCACATGTATGAACTCAGACTTTTGTCATTTAAGAGCCAATAATAGTAGACCTTCTATATGCTTTCCAATAGGTTCTCGTGTAGTCATGTCCCAGTGCCCTATAGTAGTGACTTTGATTATCTACTCATTAAGACTCTCAGCTGTGGTGGATTAGCAGCTGTGGAAGAGGAAGTGTCCTTTTGTAAAGGAATAGCCATGTAAACATGGTAAGGAGAAGATAACAGTCCTGCAAACAATAGCTACTGAAAAAGCCTGCAAAATATCTAAAAGAAATGTTAGCAGGAAATGCTGAAAGATTTTCATTGAAAAGATATTAAGCTTTATAAAAGTTGCCTGCACCCTGAATACATGGGAGATATATGGTCTTCCCATTCGGGCAGATACAACAGTAAAAAGAGAACAATCCTTCCATAATTATAATATAAAAACAAAATATTAAATTATAATTATAATACAACTTTTTTGCAAACAACTTAAAAGAAATACTTTTATAGATCTTGCTAACTTAATTATAAACTTATCTAAAGAAAATTCTCAAGAATAATTAAAGACATGTAAAACGCAGTACAAAAAATTGTCTTGCCAAGTAGCAAGGCATATTATAAACCCAGAATAATTAGAATACTATAGGATTGATACTCTAAATAGGCAAGTCAGTCATTGAAACACAATACATGTATTAATACAGATACATAATTTCATATATATGCAGTTTATCATAAACATTGTATTTCAAGTCAAGGATGAATAAAGGAGTCACAAAAATAAATTATAGAAACATCAAAATGATAAAGATAAAACAAGGCAAATCTTTAAACATATTAAAAGAAAATAAAAGAAATTCATTTAGAACATTGAGATAGAAAAGACCCTTGTAAACAAATTACAAATGAAAGATTTTCCCTTTATGGTAAAAATCATAAAGGAAACAAAAGTTAATCTGATATCAGGAAAACATGCTTGAATAAGACAAAGTCACTATAAAATTAAAATACGTGTTAAAACTTTAAAAATATTTGATATGTGTATAAAATAAAGGATTAATATTTAAAGTTTACTTTAAAAGCTACAAATACTCATAACCACAAAAATCCAATAGACCTAGGGGCCAAGTGTGGAGATAGGGAATTCAGAGGACAGGAAATCCAAACACTTCCAACACAGAGTCTGACCCACTCCCTGAGAGTTGGACGTTTGGAAACTACAACACTGGGACATAATTTTTTGCCCACATCATTTGCAAAATTGAAAAATATAAAAATGCACCATCAAATTTTGTTCACAATATAGGGAAACAGGCATGTCATTTCTTGCGTGACAGATTGGTTCAACCTTCAAAGGACAACTTGGTAATATTTGCTGACATGATTAATGTGCTTCTCTTTTTGTCCATCATCTCCACTTCTCGGTATCAAATCTTAAGACATATTCACATGGGAAAAAAACAAGGTAGTCATACGACTTTCTGTTGTATCTTTGTACTTAGAATTTCAGTATGGGAGAAAAGTACCTTGACATTCATCTTCAAGGGAATGGTTACACTACCGTATACCCCCGTTGTGAAGTACTATGCTGCATATGCCCCAGTGACCAGCCCCTCCTAAATTCCAGACTGCTCAAAGGTAACCATGCTGCACTGTGGTGTATGTCTTTCCAGAATTTTAAGTACAGCATTTCCAGAGTTTTCGTTGGAAATTATATATACATATGCATATATCTATGTTTACTTATATGAAAATTTGTGTATATAATATGTACATATGTGTATACATATTTATATATGGAAATGTGTATATATAATACAAAATTTTGCTTACATGTGCTTTTCTGAACATAAAATTTTACTAGATATATATTTTTTTACTTTGTAGTTTTTCGTTTTTAATAGGTTTTAGAGAGATCTGTATAATAACTCACAGAGCTTTTCCTAATTTTTATTAAGCTTGGTTTAAAAAACATGAATTGATTATAAGGTACAGGAGAATGACCTATGCATGTGTATGCACATGTGTGTGTCTGTGCATGCATGCATGTGTGCATGTGTGTATGTGAATCTGTTTATGTGTATAAGTAAAAATGTGTACAGGTACATGCACATGTGTGTGCATGCATTCATGTGTGCATGTGTGTATGTGAATCTGTTTATGTGTATAAGTAAAAATGTGTACAGGTACATGCACGTGTGTGCATGAATGTACGTGTGCTTATGTATATGTTGATTATTTTTAAATTATTAAACCAAACTTGAATTCCTCGGGTAAACTCAAATTGTCCATGTGCATTTTTACTTTTTGTTTGTCTGTTTTAACTTGCTATGTTTGTTAATATTTGGTTTAAAATATTTTTATTCACATTCAAGGAAGAAATACTGGCCAGTGGCTTTCTTTTTAGCACTTTCCTTCCCGGTATTAGCAGTAATATTTCAAAAACTGTTTTTTAAAAATATTTTCTATCTGGTATAACAGAGGCTTTGCTATGTTTACTTACTATCTAATATGCTTATTTGATCATGCTGCTCATTTGAAAAATAACATTGGTATACTTTTTCATTACATTTTATTAATGATAACAATGGTCCTAGAACCTTTATTTTGTGGAGACGTTACTTATTCATCTTTAACCCTAAGCACAAGTTCTTTATTCTTGTGAATTCATTCATTCTGTGTGGCTTTAATAATCTCTGTGTTAATGGGGTCTCATCGTTGAAACCACACATGCACTACTTTGAATGGTGAGGGGTAAAGGTGGAAAATAATTAGTATCTATTTTAGGTCTCCAGGTCTTTCAGTGACAATAGGAAAAATGGGGAGCAAAACCAGAGTAATGAGGAGATAACTTTGTCCAGAAGGGATGCTGACTTAATTAATTTACCCAAGCTCATCTGAAGAGTGGAAAATGGACTCAAGGGGCTTCTATTCCCACGCATGTATTTTAATTGCTACGTATTGTATTGGACATTTTGCTTTTTCCCTGTTAAGAACTAATCTCATTATTTTAATAAAGATGCTTTATAAACCTGAAGTAAAAAAAGAAACAGAATCATATAGTCAGCTTAATCCATCCATTCTTTTATTTAACTAAATGATAAACATTGACAATAAAGACATAAAACATGACATAAAATGAGAAGAAAAACTCGTAAATAGACATTGTTCCAACAACTAAAATATCACTGTGTTTTCCAGGCTCATAGTGATTTTTAATTAAGCTCGTTTTTCATTAGTATTTTTGTAACTTTTTAAAGTAACAGTATTTTCAACGTCATCATACAGTATCATAACCAGAATATGGGCACTCATACAGCCAAATCCAGAAGAATTTCATAATCACGAGGGTCTTCCACATTGCCCTTTTACTGACACACTCACTTCCTTCTTGCCACCAGCTCCTTCTTAACCTTGCCCACCATTAATCGGTTCTCCACTTCAATAATTTGGTTCCTTTAAGAATGTTATAGAACTGGAATCATACACTATGCAATTTTTTGGAAACGGCTTTTTTTTTTTTTTCACATGGCATAATTCTTTAGGGACTCATCCAGGTAGTGGTCTATATCAGTAGTAAATTACTTTTTATCACTGAGCAGTATCCTAGCCTATGGTTGTGCTATATTTTGTTTAATATTTACCCATCAAAGGACAGTCGGGGGAGAGGAGTAACTATGCCACTTCTATCTGTAAAGATGTCCAGTTTATTTGCCATGGAAAGGTAAGTGCAGTCCAGGATGGTCTGCCAGAGCTATTTCTGCCTTCTTCTCCCCTGTCCGTCTTTGAAACTTAATTTTTGCTATTTTGTATCCCTGTAACAATGCATAAATATTTCTCTAATTTATCATCTGTAACTGGTTTCAACCATCATACACAGTGACTCTGAAATCTATGACGATTTTGGACAAGAATATTAGCAATCTTGCTTTCCCCACTGCCTTTCCTCTCAAGCCACATTAAAAATTTGCTCACATCTGCCCTGATCAAGATTTCTAAGACTTAAATGTGGCTTGCAACCATAATCAAGTCTTCGCTTTTATTTCCCATAGATTAATTCTAGCATTTGAAAACAAAATTGCTTCTACATACATACTATTATGATGAAACAAGTAATGTTTACTGAATACCATTCTCTTCAGCTATGATATCAAAAACCTCATTTTGACAGAATTTACATGATTTGGTTTATACTCTTTGATGAAAATTAAGTCGAGTTTTCGTTTGCAAAATCTCTGGATGTTGTTCCTCTTGTACTCTGTGTGTGGTGGGGAAGGGTGTTTTCCTGCCCTTCCAAATGCATTTTTTCTTATGAAAAAGTAACATTTTTCTTCTTTACTGTATTCCTAGCACTGCCCACTCTACTCTACCCATTTTATCAACTGCATGCACTCCATTCCATTTTTTCCCTTGGAGATTTCCTTCATGAACTCACTAATGTCTTGTTCTAATTTGGGTCAGTTGTTTTCTTGTCCAATCCAGAGTTGTCAATTTGAAGTTTTCTTTCTGATTGGGCCTCTAGATTCTTACATTCTTCTAGAAGATTAACAAAATAGCCTATTTTTAAGTGTCTTGAGTCAGAAGACAAAGATTCAGATCCCAAGACTGAAAGTTACTTGTCCTGAATGTATTCCATTGAAGACAACGCTTCAAAACTACCTTATGAAGATTAGCTAATTCCATCTTTCAGCCAAGTCTTTGGAGTATACAACATTGTTATCACTATTTGACAAATGAGGAAATGTGAGGACCTGAGGTTTAAGTCTATGCCCCAGGTCCCATCATCATTAAATTTTAGAGCTGCATTTGAATGAGTTAGGCAGTTTAACTTCAAATATTACTCTCTTATTGACTGTACTATAGCAAGTTGTAAATAGTACAGTCTATTTTTGAGTCTCATTTCATTTGTAGAAACTATGATGATCATAATTATTGATATTAATGTAGGGTGAAAAGCCACAGGTCAAGAGTTACCAGGGAGCAGATCCTGAACACAGCAGAAACAGCTGAAAGGTTTGTGTTAACACAAACCATATGTGGGCCCCAAGAGAGCTGCATTGAAATTGCCAGGCACAAGCACACTGGAATGGAAGCTTCTTGAAGGAAGGCAATGATGATGCTTTTCATGCTTGAGTCACCAGCACCGTAAGCACTTGGCTTGATGCTGTGCACACAGTAGGTGCTCAGCGTGTATTAGTCATAGGAGTGAGTCAACAGCAGAGTCTGTTCCATACACTTCTATAGCCCATTTTCCTTGCTCTATTCTGCTACTCTAAGGACAGCACTAGTCATATAATAGTGGTGTATTTAAGTAGGTATTTGATCTTTGTGGCAGGAAAATGGTAGTTCCATTATAACTTAACAGTAGAAGTTCCTATATTAGAATGTGTAACCTAGAGCAGAAACAGTGAAAATAAACATTCCTAGTAAGGCACATGGATATGGTAGAACAAGTATAGACTTTGTTGTCAAAGAGTTGCTCGGTTAATACAATTAGTCGAGTGCCTTCTATGTGCCAGGCTTTGCTCTAGATTCTAAAAACAAGACAGACAATAGCAAGCAAGGCACATTCAGCCTTGCCTATCTTATCTCTCTGATGATTGTTTGCTTGTTTTTTAAATTTTGGCTCTGTTAATAGTTGGGTATTTCCATATAAGGAATATTATTCTAAGCCTCAATTTTTGTGTAAAATAGAGATATAAAAATACTTATCTCAAAGGGTTTTTGTGAGCACTACAGAACTTATATATAGATCTATGAGAGAGAATGAGAGAGCACTTGATGCGTGATAAATGTGATTTTTCTTCTTTTTTTTTTTTTCCTTCACAGCTCATGGACAGCTCATGCTGATCTCTTTTGCCATCTGAGCCCTAGCTTTCTTTGAAGACGACTCTCTGTTTAATAACTTGTGCTGGGATAACTGGCTAGCCATATGCAGAATAAAATTGGACCCTTACCTTTAACCATGTACACAAATAAGTTCAAGAAGGATTAACGATATAATGTAGGGCCTCAAACTATAAACATCCTAGAGTAAAACTCTTCTCTAGATTGCCCTGGCAAATAATTTTTGGCTAAATCCCCAAAAGCAATTGAAACAAGAACAAAAAATGGCCAGTGGGACCTAATTAAACTAAAAATCATCTGCACAGGAAAAGAAACTATAAATAAACAGACAACTTACAGAATGGGAGAACATATTTGCAAACTAGGCATCTGACAAAGCTATTCAGAATCTGTAAGGAACCGAAATCAACAAGAATAAAACAAATAACCCCATTTAAAAATGGGCAAAGGACATGAGCAAACACTTCATAAAAGAAGACATACTTGGCTGGGCGCGGTAGCTCACGGCTGTAATCCCAGCACTTCGGGAGGCCAAGGCGGGCAGATCACTTGAGGTCAGGAGTTCGAAAAGAAGACATACAAGTGGCCCAAAAATATGAAAAAATGTTCACTACTAATCACAGAGAAATGCAAATCAAAACCATAATGAAACACCATCTCACACCAGTCAGAATGAATATTACTAAAAAGTCAAAAACCAAAGATGCTTGCGAGGCTGCAGAGAAAAAGGAATACTTATATGCTGTTGGCAGGAATGTAAATTAGTTCAGCCAATGTGGAAAGCAGGTTGGAGATTTCTCAAAGAACTTAAAATAGAGCTACCATTTGACCCAGCAATCCCATTACTGGGTATACACTCAAAGGAAAATAAACCATTATAACAAATTGACACATGTCCTCATCTGTTCACCGTGGCACTCTTCACAATAGCAAAGACATGGAATCAACCTAGGTGCCCATCAACTTTGGACTGAATAAATAAAATGTGGTACATATACACCGCAAAATACTATGCAGCCATAAAACAGAATGAAATCATGTCCTTTGCAGCAACATAAATGGAGCTGGAGGCCAAAATTCTAAAGGAACTAATGCAGAAACAGAAAACCAAATACTGCATGTTCTCACTCCTAAGTGGAGCATACATGGACATAAAAATGGGCACAATAGACATCAGGGACTACTAGAGGAGGGAGGAGGGATACTATGTATAGGGGGAGTACTAGGCTCATTACTTAGGGGCAGTATATCCACGTAAAAAGTCTGCACTTGTACCCCCATATTTAAAATCCAAGTTGAAATAAAAAAAATAAAGATCACTCAATGTACAGCATCAAATTTTGGACCACGATGTGGCCATCTGTGTTCCTAAAGGCCTGTAAATGACTTCTAAGCTTTCTGACCATCTTCATTGCTAGTGGTCTCCTAGCCTTGCAGGAAAGTACCTGGTGTCACGTTCAAGGCTCAATGCCCACTGGGCTGACCCAAGAGTGATTTTTGTGATAGTTTCTCCCTACTTCCCTGTGCCATTCTGGATAGTTTCTTCAGATGGTAATTATTCTCACCTCCAGCTGTGGCCCCATTAAAAACAGAATGCTGGAGATGAAAAGTCCTGGATCACACTGGCAGACTCTACTTCAGACATGAACTCTGGAACTTGACGGCTATGATGGGTCTGTTCATGTTGCTTCCACAGGCTTAATGATGTCTTTAACATCTCCTACCTGAAGGCACCACCCATCATGCCACCGAGATGCACGGCCACATTTCAGTTAATTTAGCTAACTTGCTAGTTTGTAAAGAAACACAGTTCATACAATAAGTTGTGCATCTCTTATTTTTTGGCAGGTCAGTTTTGATTGATGTGCCCTAAATAACAAGAGAAAAACAGTTCATGTTGAACCACCCATATGCTGAGGTGATAAACATATGTTCCAATTCGGAGCCAAGAGAAAAACAAAAAAACACAGTTTAAGCAAATCTTAGCTCTTGACAGACACTCACAGGGTATTTCAGTGAAGACATATGCACACAGCTCAGGAAATTAAGAAATTGTGTAGCTCAGTGTGGAAATGACACCTTTATACTCAGAGTTTCATGACTACAGTGATCTCATTCCTTCGGTGATCAGGGTTGAGTCTTGAACTTTTCCTGTGGATTTTCCCATCCGTAGACTGATGCTGCTTATCCACATAGGCAAGCACTACGAGGACAGAATGGGCTTCCTTATTACTTTATGTCACACTAGAGCCACCATCTGGAGGTGATCACGTGGGAGAATTTGCTTCAGTAAGTGGAGTGTAATGGGACAGGGCTGTTGATTGCCATCTATCCCGTTAATAGGAAGTGTGGGCTCAAGTAGAAGTAGAAGAGGAAGTTGGCCCCCATGCTGCTTGACTTATTTTACATCCATCATTCTTTAACTGTGGCCACACTATGGGCAATTTATTATTATTATTTTTTATTCCTAATCCTAGGTACACAATACTTACTGTTTCATGAAGATAAGCTTGGCTTTGCACTGCAATTTATAGAAATTACATTTTTGTAAGGATTCTCTAATGACTGAGTCAGTCTCTGTGTTTTTAAGGTCCTCAGGTGATTCCTGTGCTCAGTAGAGTTGAGAATCACTGGAGAATGGGGAGGAGCCACATGGTCACCACCCCCAATGTCATCTGTTGCCCAGAAGATGAGACCTCCAGAGGCTGCCACTTTGCAGAAGGGCATGGGGACATCCTCTTTTTGTCATGCTCTGCTTCATCCACAGCTGGCCTCTTGCTCAGTAACCCACCCTATGGTGCTGCCTTGACTTGACCAAATAGCCTCAGGTGTGGCCTTGGCACCTGCTGGCCATTCTGGAGTCACAGTTCCTCCACATGCAGCCACCTTCCTGCCATACTGGCTTTCCTCCCCTCTGAGGCCGCCTCTGTACTCCCCACTGTGTGGGCCAGGCACACTCTGCCTCTCTCTTCTAAGGCCTACACCCTCTGAGACTCCAGGGATTTTATGAAGCCTCCTTGTCTTGTCTGCAGCTGCCAGGGTACCCATGTCAGAGACTTGCCTTCTTGGACCTCTTGCAGGCTGCGTTCTCTACTCCTAGTCCTGGATTTTAAATAACCACTTCCTGGTCCTGGATGTTAAAGAAGCCTCCAGAACGTCTTCCCTAGGGGCTAAGCCATAGCAGACGTAGCCCCCCAAGCAAGCATAGATCTAGCTGGCAAACTCCTTTGTTTCCAACCTGTAATTCTGTTCACAGAATTTTTAATGGATTCCATTAAATGGCTTCCATTTAAAAATCGCAATGACAGGCCAGGTGCAGTGGCTCACACCTGTAATCCCAGAACTTTGGGAGGCCAAGGCAGGCAGATCATGAGGTCAGGAGATCAAGACCATCCTGGCCAACATGGTGAAACCCTGTTGTCTACTAAAAATACAAAAAATTAGCTGGGTGTGGTGGCACGTGCCTGTAATCCCAGCTACAGGGGAGGCTGAGGCAGGAGAATTGCTTGAACCAGGGAGTCGGAGGTTGCAGTGAGCCAAGATCGTGTCTGGCTACAGAGTGAGACTCTGTCAAAAAAAAAAAAAAAGAAAGAAAGAAAAAGAAAAAAGAAAAAAACAGCAAAAAAAAAAAGAGAAGAAAAACAAAAATTCACAGTGAGGGCTGGGTACAGTGGCTCATGCCTGTAATCCCAGCATTTTGGGAGGCTGAGGCAGGAGAATCACTTGAACCTGGGAGGCGGAGCTTTCAGTGAGCTGAGATCATACCCCTGCACTCTAGCCTGGGTGACAGAGTGAGACTTTGTCTCAAAAAACAACAACAAAAAAATCACAGTGGGGTATGTCAATCATTATTCTAACTAATAATGTAACTAAACTTTTTAACTATACCAGACATGTGATTTCACCCCCATAACATTCCATAAACATATTTTCTTGCATAACATTCAGCATAGAATCTGACTCCTCATCTTTGGTGACAGGTGGAAAGTTAATGTTTACTCTGAACCACAAGTAGAACTGGATAAACTGATCCTCTGCAGTGGCCCCAGGCAATGTCCTTGAGGACATTCTCTCTGAAGACCCTCGGCTCCCTGCCCCGCCCCCAGTGTGCTTTGTAAGTCTTTCTTCTGTCTTTACATGGCTGCCTTCACTTGTCTCCTGCCTTTGCTGTAAATCTACTTTGTGCAGTACAGCTAAATTATTTATCACTGTCTTCTGAGTAAAGTTTGCATAAACCAAATTTGCTAGAATGACCTTCCAGTCTACCACCTGGCCCTCCAGATCATCCCAGTTTAAAGGCCTGGACAAGCTTCCCAGAAAATCTAACACAATTCTCCAGGTATGCTCCCTGAAAAAAAATGAGTGAAAAAAAAATACCTTTATGGGAAATTGGTATTTAAAGAAAATATGATGCACAGTTGTGTTTCTCATCCAATCCCCAGAAAAAAAAACTGACTCTGGTGATCTGTCACCTTTGTTTCATGGGCAGGAGACCTGTTCCCATAGTGGCAAAGTGCTCAGAGGATCATGAGGGCATAAATGCTTGCTGGTCTCTAAATGAGCTACTGCTGAAAAGAATCTGTGCATTTGAAAATAACAAGAGTTGATGGTTAACCAGCAGCCTTGGAGTGTTTATCATTATCCCAGTAAAACCAATCTTTGTGAAACTGAGCCACGAAGATTGCTTTTAAATCATTAAAAAAGCTGTCACCTCTTAGATTACAGCAAGAGCAAAGCTTGTAGAAAAACACTTTTGTTTTTAAAAATGACTGGAAATTCTGCATGTAAAAAATGAACTTCAACTTCTCATGTTGTATTTCAAATATATTCTACCTTGCTTCATGCTATCTGAAGTGTAAAAGAGACTTTGTATATGTATTTCTGTATTTCTTACATTTAATATAGGTGAGGGTTCTAAAAAGGAAACTCTTATAAAGACAGTTTTGTGGAGTCTTTATATGCCAGTTTAGGATAGACAAATCTATATACCTAAACTGCTTTCCTTTAGGGCTGTGTCTTAATTTCAGCTATTTTGTAGGATGTTTTTAAGGCTGCATAATATATTGATATTTTTATTTGATTGTAGGATTATTGTCTCCAAGTTACATTTGTAAATTACCTTGATTTCAGAATGGTTCCCTTGTCATGTATTAAAATGGTAATATTAATGGATAGTTTTAATAGAACAATAGTCTTAATAGAAACTGGTAATTGAGAAGTAGAAATGAACTGCAATGCAATCCATCTGGGATTGAAGTTTGTATAGGTGATTATAATAGCAGGTCCATGGATGAAGCTGGAAACCATCATTCTGAGCAAACTATCACAAGGACAGAAAACCAACACCGCATGTTCTCACTCACAGGTGGGAATTGAACAATGAGAACACTTGGACACAGGCTGGCGAACATCACACATACCCCTGTCATGGGGTGGGGGTAGGGGGGAGGGATAGCATTAGGAGATATACCTAACGCAAATGACGAATTAATGGGTGCAGCAAACCAACATGGCACGTGTATACATATGTAACAAACCTGCACGTTGTGCACATGTACCCTAGAACTTAAAGTATAATTTAAAAAAAAAGAAAGAAAAAAAACAATAGTAGGTCCTGTGAAAGAAATAAAAGCATCAGGGAAAAATTATTACATCCCATTGGCAGTAATAAATCAATGAAATTAATTCATTTAATAAAATGTATTTGGGTTTCAACTCTGCCTTAGCTCCTGTGCCCACCGCTGGGGGTTAAACTTGGAGGCCACAGTCTGCGTTAACAAGGAACACTTAGTACAGTACAGAGTTACTCCAACTCAGCACTATTGGTATTTTGGGCTAGAAAAGTATTTGTTATGATGGAGAGCTGCCTGTGCACTGAGGAGTGATTAGCTGCATCCCTGGCCTCTGCCCACTCTATACCGCTGGAATCTCCTCTGTGGTTGTTACAACCAATCATGTCTCCAGAGTTTTCCAAATGTCCCCTGAAATACAAAATCACAGTTGAGAAGTCCTGACCTAACAGGACAGGCAGATTGTTGGAGTCAGTGAGGTAAGGTGAGTGCTGAGATGCTCAGGGCGTCTGAGAAAAGCTGTGAACAGAGAAATTCTGTGTCACGGCCAGGAGAGGCAGAGAGGCTGAAATGCCTTGTTTCAACATTAGTTCATTCAGTTGAAATAGGCTAAAAATTTTAACTTAATCTAGTAGAAAATAAGATACCTCTAATGCAACCTTCCCAGTGAATAGATAAATAACATTTTCATTATCAACCAATTATTATGTTTTAGAATTTGCAGCTTGTTTATGATTTTAGGATGGGGAAGATTTCTTTAAAATACTGTCCTATATTTTTCCACTAATGTTTCAAAGTTTTGCCTTTTATGTTCCAGAACTATAATCTATCTAGAAGATTTTCTAACAAGTTTAAACTGAGGTACTGATCTAATTGTATTTTTTCTACCTGGTGAGCAAGTTTTTCCAACCTGGTGGTTTAGATTCATAGTCTAGGCTCTAAACAACTGTGCTTTGCAATCTAGACTCCTTCTATTCTTCCATATTGGTCCATTTATCTATATCTTTAAGAATGCCTGCCTGTGACTATGTAATATTATCATCTATATGGTAGAATATCTCCGCCTGTTCTTTGTCAGAATTGGTTTATAAATCTAGAGAGTTTTGTACTGTCATATAAATTTTGCAAAATTATCAATTGCCCCAAATCTTTTAGTTTTCTATTGGAATCACATTAAATATTTTGTTTAATTTGGGAGGGATGGTTATATTAACAATATTTAGTTTGTGTGCCATTTATTTACTCTTTTATTTGACTTAATTGGCTTTTAAAATTTACTCTCTAAAGAAGTAACATTCCTAAGGTAATTCCTGAATATGTGATAGTCTAATGTTTATGCAAATGGTATTTTATTGCATTTTCTAATGACATTTTCTGAATTGCAATAGATTTGTGTTTATATCTTTACAGCTGCTTTGTACTCACATTTTATCACTAGTCTTTCTGTTGATTCTTCTGTTTTATATGAATATCTATATGAATATCCCCTGCAGAAAAAGACAATGTTTGTTTTTTTCTCATAATCCTTATGCTGCTTAATTATTTTTTCTTTTTGGAATGATGTTGAGAAAAATGCCTAAAATGGAAATCTTTGTAGATTTAGCTACATTATAATTGAAAAAAAATACTAGAAGTGAGAGACAAGTGATCAACCAGGAATTTATACTTGCTTGTATATTTTTACCAGTGCCTATTATCTAAAATATCCTAGTAACTCCTAAAATCAACATGGATAAAGCAACATGATCCAGTGATAAATTGTCAATGAATCTGAAAAGGCAGCTCATAGTCAAAAAATCTAAATGCCCAATGTGTTTGAGATCTCTTCATATGCTTATTAATAATGAAAAGACAGTATATTGAAAATTGAAATGCCACTCTGTGTTTTGCTATTGCTGAAGATTAGAAAGTTAGATACAAAATTCATTGTCAAGGTAATTTGGAAACAGAAAATTTTGGTGGGAGCTTGGAACAATGTAGTAATTTTGAAGACAAAGTCAAGTCTTTAATAAATTGGACTATATGTTTAACTTCAAACCCAGTGATTCCATTCCTAAGGAATACATTCAAAAGGAATCTCCATAAGCAATTAATCATAGATAGTGGAATATGAAAGGGTGCTAAAAGTAATATCTGATTTACAGGAGGCATAAGCCATGACTGCCCCCACTCAGACCTGAATATCTTGTCACCATCACATGGAAATCTTATGCAAGTTCAAAATGACATCTAAAGAATACTCATTTCATTATTGTTTGAAATAATGAAAAATCAAAGAGCCTAGATCTATCAATAAAATAATGAGATATCATAGAAAAATCCCAAATAGCACATACTATCTATTAACATAAATTTCCCTCAAAAACAAATTTGGAATAAAAATAATATTTAATATATGGATTTATATATGCATATGAAATATATAATTCGAAAATTTTTTAAAAAATTGCTCGCTATTTTTTCTTAAATAGATGTAGTGTGTCTTAGTCTGTTCCAGCTGCCATAACAAAATATCATGGACTGGCTGGCTTAAACGACAGAAATTTATTTCTCACAGTTCTGAAACTTGAAAGTTTAAGGTCATTGTGGGCTCTGGAGACAACTTTCTTCTTGGCTTCTGGACACTCATATTCTCACTGAGCCCTTACGTGGCCTTGCCTTGGTATGTATGCATAGAGAGCGGGATCTCTGTATCTTTCTCTTCTTATAAAGCTACCAATCCTATTGAATTAGGACCCTGAGTTTATGACCTTACTTAACCTTAATTGTCTCCTAAAAGCCCTACCTACAAATAAGGACGCACTGGGAGTTAGGGCTTTATTATATGAATTGAAGGGGAGCACAGTTCAGTCCACAGCACATAGTAAACGAATAGACTTATGTTTATTTATTATTAGTTTAGTTTAAAAGGAGTTTTATGTAAACATTTATTTATTTATATAAACACTAGTTGTTTACATATATGCTTTTAGCGTTGGGAGCCAGGTTAGGATTAATTGCATCCATGTGGAAAATATTATAAAATAAAGATTCAGATAAAAAGGAAAAATATAAGATTGTTCATGCATTGATGAATGAAAAGATACTTCATACTGAAAAATATAATTGACGGTATAAATTCAACTTTATACCAATGTGGACAAGCAGATTATAATATGTAAATTTAAAAATCTCAGTATGAAAAATGAATTGTGTGTGAATATAGGTAGAGGGAACCTAAAGAAGAGCAAGGATAAAATGAAGCTATCATAAATAATTAGCAAGATTGACTTTAACGAGAACTTAAAATTTTGCTCAACAAAAATAAGATCATATTTTAGATGTTAAGCAGTAGAAGTAATATCTCGTGAAGGCTAAGACACATGCAAGATGCTGGCCCATTTAGATGGGGCAAATCCAGTATTTGTGAATTTTGTAGCAATTAATTACTAGATGAAATTTTGGTAGATAAATGAAGAACCCCACTTTAGATGTGGTATATTTGATGCCAGTTATGAATGAAATAACATTTTCACTTACAAGATCACCAGAGGCACATGCTTTTTTCAATCTAGGACAACTCTGGTCATATTTCAAATGTTCTCTATGTTGTCAAATCCAGTGGTTACTTCCCTGTCCTCATCTTATTTATTTTTGACACAGCAGATCTTTTTCTTTCTTTCTTTCTTTCTTTTTTTTTTTTTTCTTGAGAGGGAGTCTCCCTCTATCACCCAGGCTGGAGCGCAGTGGCATGATCTCCGCTCACTGCAAGTTCCGCCTTCCGGGTTCACGCCATCCTCCTGCTTCAGCCTCCCGAGTAGCTGGGACTACAGGCGCCCGCCACCACGCCCGGCTAATTTTTTTGTATTTTTAGTAGAGACAGGGTTTCACCGTGTTAGCCAGGATGGTCGCGATCTCCTGACCTCGTGATCCGCCCGCCTCAGCCTCCCAAAGTGCTGGGATTACAGGCGTGAGCCTCCGCGCCTGGCCAATTTTTTGTATTTTTAGTAGAGACGGGGTTTCACCGTGTTAGTCAGGATGGTCGCGATCTCCTGACCTCGTGATCCACCCGCCTCGGTCTCCCAAAGTGCTGGGATTATAGGTGTGAGACACTGCGCCCAGTCGGATCTTTTTCTTGAAATAAATTTCCTTTCTTGGGATGCGCCACATAACACTCTCTTGTTTTCTTTTTATCTCCTTCACGCTTTCTTCAATTTCACTTACTGGCTTTTTTTTACCCCCCCCCCCCCACCCCGCCAAATCTGCCTGGGACATCTCTTATTCGTTGTTGTTGTTGTTGTTGTTTTCCCCTTCTCCATTGGCATACATTCTCCAGGTGAGGTCTTCAGTGCCCTGGTTTAAATCCATTACATGCTGACGACTCACAAATCCATATCTGCAGTCCTCACTTTCTCTGGAGCTCTGGCCTTCTACAAATAACTTCATATCTGATTTCTCCCCCTTGGATGTCAGATAAATGTATCACATCCAATATACCCCATATGTAACTTGAAGTCATCTCCCAAGGTATTCCTCTGATTTCTTCATTGTAAGAAATAGCACTATAATCTACTCAGTTGTTCAAACCCCAAACTTGCCACTTCTAACCTCTCAGCATGCCCATGGGTTAGGCCTTGAATTACTCATCTCTCTGGCTTCTCACTACTTGCAGTGTATCTGTGGTCTCTTACCCAGACCTCTGCCTGGGAATGGCCCCTGCTTTCATTCTTATCTCCCCTGTAGTCTCTTCCCCACACGGCAGCCAGAATAACCTTTGGTAAATGTGAATCAGACTACATTGTTCTGCAGTTGAAAAGCCTCCATTGGCTTCTGATCTTACTGGAATTAACCACAATCTCCTTACCACGACGATTATGAATCTATATTAGTTGATCACTGTCTGGTGTTCTCACCTCGTCTGCTTTGCTCTCTGCTGACACCATCTGTTTCTGGCACAAGGGCATTCTTCATGCATTTGAATGCACTGCTGTGTGGCACTTACGGCTTTAATTCCTTCTGCCTGGAATTCTTTTCCCTTGGAGCTATACACAGCTGATTCTTTCCTGCTGATTCAGTGCTCAGGCCAAATGTTGCCTTGAAGAGAGATCTTTCTAAATAATCCGATCTCAGGTGGACCTTCATTGCCCCATTTTCCATATCTAGGTTGCTATCATGTGACCTAGATGTATTTTTTTATATTGTTTTCCTTTTTTTTTTTTCAATAATTATCTTGGTTACTTTTTCAAGTTGTAATCTTTTATCCAGTAGTTACACTTCATGGAGGCAAGGTCTCTATCTCTTTTGTTTTCTAAATACATTTCTGTTGCCTGGAATGGCTCCTGGTACATAGAGAAATGGAAGAGCTGATATTTTTGAATACTTTATTATGAATCAGAGATGGCTCAAAGACTGCTATGTTAAATCATTTACTGTTCCAAACTAGTCTGCACAGCAGATACGATTGTTTTTCTGTTTTAAAGAGGAAGGATTTGAAAGCAGACAGGTCAACTGGCTTGCCTAGGTTGTATTGCTTACAACAAGCAAAGGTAGGATTTAAATCCAGCACATCTCTGTCCAGAACCCACAATAATAAATAAATAAATAAATAAAAATAAATAAACAAAAACATGCTTACTGTAGTTCAGCACAATTACTTATGTTGAAAGAAAGATCAAGGTATTCTTCCTGCGAAATCCAGGACCAGTTTCATGGGTGTGCCACCTGTGCAACTGGACAAGCCTTAGCCCGCAGAAGAGCCCCACGCTTGGTTTGATGCTATACTATTGCAGTCTCGAAATTCTTAATGATTTTATCTTTGTGCTTATGTTTTGTAACTACAGTTTGATGAGACAATGAAGAACATGACTGAGCCAAGGAGAATGGGCAAGGTGCCTGCCCGAAGTTCCTTACCATCACATTTGCATAGAGCCTTCTCAGTGGTCAGTGAGCACAGAATGCCAGTGGACCCATGATGCTGGTAGCTCAACTAGATTCAAAGTGAATGCAAGGTAAGCACATGAAACCTATGGCTAGTAACCAGGGCACCGACAGCCTGAGAGGTGATGCTTTCCATTAGAACCACAACTAGAACTTGCTTTGAACACAGAAAGATGACAGTGTTTTAAGAAACATTTGATCAAGGAAACTTGTCCCAACTTATTTTTGACTCATGTTATTTTCCTTTATTCGTTAATTATGTATGCTGAAAATGATGACATAAAAGATGAGGGAAATAAAGATGGAAGCATCTACAGTTTCATTCCCTTTTGATCCTTCCTTACTCATCAGTAAGCCAACAGCAGACAACGTTGATAAAAAGTACACGTATAAATAGGTAAAAACAAACAAAAAACAGCTAAGTTTAGTCTTGGGCAGTGTTTCCACAGTTCTGATAAGTACAAAATATAGATGTATATACTTATGACCTGCCAAATATGAATTGGGTAATATGGGTTGACTGTGAAAATTAATTAAATGCATTTATTTAATTTATTCACATTTAAAACTGGCATTGAATAATATGAAAATGAATGGTAAAATTGCTGCTAACAATTTTCAATTTTAATTTTTGTTACTTAAAATGACATTAAATAACAAATAGAAAATCTGCCATAACAAATAGAGAAAGTTGCTGCACAAGAAAGGATAAATAAAAACATTTTCTATTTTAGTATTTATAGCTATGTATTTTTTCCTTCTTTTTTAACCAGATACCAACTCACCTATTGGCCTATGCAGAAGGCAGATGGATCTTAGAGAACAACAGTGGTTTACTGTAAGCTTAACCAAGTGATGACTCCAATTACAGTTTCTGTACAGATGTCATTTTATTGCTTGAGCAAATTAACCTGATAATTTGCTGGCATTTTTTAAACACCTGTCCATAAGGCCCACTGGAAGCAGTTCACTTGCAGCTGGCAAGGCCAGCTATATCCCTCCACCATCCTCAGAATATATCAAACCTCAAAAATATATCAATTCTCCAGCTCTATGTCACAATCTAGTTCAAGATTAAAGGATCCTGAGCATCTTTTTCTTCCACAATATATCGCATGGGTCCGTTGCACAGAGTGATGACATTACATTTACTGGACCTAGTGACTGTGAAGTAGCAACTACTCTGAACTTATTGGTAAAATATTTGCAGTGATTGGTCAGGACTACCTTGGGGAAACTGGACTACTGCTCCACAATGGAGATAAGAAAAAGAATGTCTTAAATACAAGAAATCCCTTAGGGTGTCTCTTAGCATTGCCATGCTCTGTGATTAAGGTCAATGGGAAGTTACAACCACCCAATGCAAACAAGAATATAAATAGCCTAGACCTTTCAGGAATGAAGGTTGGGTCACCCTGCCAAATAGAGAACCATGATCTTTTGAGATGATTGTTGAAGGTAAAAGGATACAGAATGGGTAGTGGAAGAACAACATAGTCATAATGACCAGCTATGACTATGTGACCACTTACAGAAATGAGAAACTATAATTGTACTGAGTATTTCCTCCCTATTTCATTAAAAATATGTTTGTGCGTGTGTGATGCTTTTTTATTGCCTAATTATTAGGAACATTTCTCATCTTGATCATTTTGCATTCTAACATTTTAAATGATTTTTTGGTAATTCTAACTATAGTCTCTAGATATAAAACTTCTCTTAAATGATAAGAGTAGATCATTGTGCCTGGAGTGTGGGTGAAAATAATATGCTCTATGCCAAGCAACTCTTTTCTGTCTGGGAGTCTGGAGTTTTGTACATGTTAGGCAGAGAATGTCTACATTACCAGCCTCTAGTAGAAATTCGAGGCCCTGAGTTTCTACAGAGCTTCACTGACGGACAACACGTCTCACACATTGCTCAACTAATTGCTGGAGAAATTAGGTGCGTCCTGTGCAGCTTCACCGAATAAGGACTCTTGGAAGCTTGAGCCTGATTCCTCCAGGGTTAGCATCCTGGGCCTTTCCCTTGCTGATTTTGTTTAATTTCCTTTTTGCTGTACTATGTCTTAGCCATGAATGCAACTAACTCTGTGTGAAGTCTTCCTAGCAAATAAGTGAGCTGGAGCAGTCTTGGAGACCACCTGCACACTTGCCCTCTAGTCATTTTATCTCACTGTTTCCCACTATTTCCATTCTTCTTTATATACTGACTTTATCTCATGAATATTTCTGTTTTGGGAACCAAAGTCCTAGCATTCCTCCACAACTCTAGTGTTTCTAGCCTCACAATAACGCTAATGATTATTCTATTATTTAATATAGCTCACTTTTATCACCACTATTGTATTCCTGTGGAAACATCATGGTCACTAATTTTCTGTGGGTTACTGCAGGAGTCTCCACCTTCAACTATCTGGTTCTACTATTGCACGTAATCAGTCCTCCATCTTTTTTTTTCCTAAAGTAATCCTTGTAGGACATAAATACAATCATGACTTCCCCTACTCAGAGCGCTGGAGAAGCTCTCTCACTGATAGCCCCGTGATATTACACAGGAGGCCCCACTTCTCCAGCCTTTGTGCTTATTGAGATCGACCTTGCTTCTATGACCCACCCACAGGCACCAGTCATAACAAACTCTTCTTTTCTTTTTTCTAAACACACTTGAGAGTGTAGTGCTTCGGGTCTTTGTGAAAAATGTTCTCTCTTACAGGAATTGTTCCACGCAGCAGCTACCAAATTTTCAGGACTCGAGTTTCCTTCTCCATGAACCCTACTTGGTTTCTTATGATACTCAGGAAGAATTGACCACTGTTTGTGTGCTGTACACCACCGCCTGGCATTACATCCTTCTGTGATAAGGCTTGTGTGTATGTGCACATCTGTGTGCACACGCACATATATTCCTTCTCACAAGTAGATCAGATGGCTCACATCATATCCTTTTGGGGCTACCTATGTCAGCCCAGTTACTATTGACCAAATGATTATGCACACTCCCTTTATTGGGCAGATTTATTACTACCCAGGAAAAAGGAGCATAAGTCATCAATTTCCAGCATAAATTCAAAATAAAAACAAAGCTTTGAAATAAAACGTATGCCACAAAGTATGGACAGGATTTTGTTTTGATTCCTTTTTGATATGGATGTATTTAACCAAATATTATGGAATAATTTTCAATAGTCAGATAAATAAGAAAGATGAATGACTCATGTTTGGTTCAGATGAAACTGTTTATGATAATGTTCCTGTATTTTCTTTCATTGTTCAAAGCAGGATGCCATAATATGTATAATAATTTATTTCTGTGGTTGAGTTGGAGTAAATCTACAGTATATTGCTATTGAGAGTAATAAAAATCAATAAGCTCGTGAGTGTTCCTGACATTTTCACTTGTGTGATCTCATACACATTTCATAAAGTAAAATAATTTTATTTAACTTTACAAAAAAAATGAGGAAGTCACAATTTTGAGCCCATAGGTAAAAACATACCAGAAATGACCAAGTGGAATTTTTAGCCATACAGATATGAAATAATGGAATAATAAATAATTACAGAGATTTTGAATTTTGTTAAGCAAACATAATAAAAGGCTGAAAATTTTATTCAGTAACCTCCTGGCAAAAGAAAAGTGGGTGAGTGGATGGTGTTTTGAGTGTAACTCTTCAAGTTTCTCTATTACCTTAGGTGATAACTACTGTCCCAGCAGCTACCAGAGGCCCAGACAGAAGAGCACAGCAGGGCATCCTGCTGCATGGGTGGCTTCAGGAGGCACAGCTTCAATGACACAACCACAATGTGCAAGTGTAACAGTTTTGATTACTCACAGGTCCTCAAGTCAGGCAGGGCAACAAGAGTGGGCACACAGCAGTCCCCACTCCAGGGCTCATTTAGCAACAGCAACCACAGGCACGTAGCAGCAGCCTTACCCTATTTAATGGTCATCTGGGTGGGTGTCCTATTGTGCCGAGTGACTTTCTATTGCGTATGGCAAACAATTCTAATGATAAAGGCAGTTCAGCAATTTGGGGGCAAAGCTGGGGTTAAAACAGGGCTCTGCAGAGGAATTTCTTATCTGTGTTGATCAGCCTTGGCCAGGCCTAGGCAGCAGCAAAGTCTGACTTCGCCATCACTCCTGACACACGTGGTGAACATTGAATTTAATGCATGTTATCAAGTAGCATATGAGTTTTCCTCCCCAAGTCAAATGGTGGCAAATGCAGGTAAATAATGAAGAGCTGAACAATCATTTAGTTCAGAAAGTAAGTATCTAAAAGAGCTCTTACTTTGAAAATATAGTAAAATATGACAGCTGTGAGGCTCCAGAAATATTACAGTTACAATAGATAGTCAAAAAAAGGATTACTACTCACGGGACCTACCAAATATTCTTTAATATACAAAGAATACTTGTGTTATAATTATTGCTTTAGATTTAGATCTGTGAATTAATAATAACAAGGCACCTTAGTCCATGGGCCTCTTCTAAAGTATGGGGGTAAGGCTTGCCAGTAAGTTCCTCCTGGAGCAGCCTATGTGATCAGTTACTTGTGAGTTCTTGTATTGCTGAATAGGATTCTGATTTTCCATTCAGGATCAGTGAGTGATGTGGCTATTAATTAGCCATTAGAATATGAGACAGGCTAGAAACTGCTAAGGACTGAGTATTTGTCATCTGTGCTTCAGGATTAAGCAGTCTTCGAAGATGAAATTCATTCACCTTTGTCTCACACAGCATATAAAATAAAGATTTGTATAGCAAACCTTTGTAGAATGATGAGTGAAATAATAAACAGAAAATAAAAATTAACTTTATACTGAGTGGCATTTTCTGGCTATATATGGATCCTCTGATAACCATTAAATAAATGGAAGGTTCCTGAACAATGGATCACAGCCAGCTCATAAAATTCTCCTATAAAGTTTTGACCAAAATAACCTGAGAATATTTAACTTAATATCCTAGACTTCCATGTATCTCAGTAAGTTTTTAAAACTATACTATTACTCTATAATAAATCCAGAAAAAAGTGTATACATTGGGCTTAATTTTCTATTAATATATCATTTAATATATATTCTAATAGAATATTCAAAAAGAATATTAGAATATCAGTTCTATGAAGGCAATCTACTATTTAACAGAGATTTAAAGTGAAATTATCATATGAGAATTTTTTGTAATATTTGGAATCTATCTTCATTTTAAAGTGAAATATATATATTATACATGTAATATATAACATATATAATAGATTTTAAAGACTAAAAAGAAGTTAGTTTAGCGAATACTAGAAACAAGCAGATGAAATGGGATCTTACAGCCATGAATTTTGCCTCCAATCTGAGCAAAATGCAGACAATGGAGGATTTTTCAGGATGTCATCTATGTCTTTAGAGCATCATTCTTGCTGCTGAGTGGAAAAGAGATTCTTGGAGGGGCAAGTTTGGAAACAAAAAGGTCATTAAGTGTTATAGAAACTATTTCTGTAATTTATATATAAAATTGTAGTGTCTTGCACCTAAATGATAGTAGGGAAGATGCTCAGAGGTGGTCAAATCAAGGACGTATTTCAAAGGTAGAGCTACCTAACAATGTTTCCCGACAGGTGAGATGTGTCGCACTAGAGAAAGAGGTGGGACAATGACGAGTACCAGGAATTTCACCTGAGAAAATGGAAAGATGGATAAATGGGGAAAAGAAGGCAGCTATGAGGAAGGATCTAGTGCTGTTTTGACACACTAAAGGTAAAATGTGTATTAGATGTTTTCAGGGGGCTACTGAGCAGGGCATCACTGATACAATTCTAGGAATTTGAGAGAGGGATGTGACCTAGTGATACAGGTTGGACATCATCAGCACAAACATAGATGGCATTTAAAGTTATGAAAATGAGAAAACCAAGGGAGGAGCTATTGAAAGAGAAGCAAAGAGAACAAAAGACTAAGCCTCCAGTTACTCCAAAATTAAACACTGAAAAGAAAAGGAGAAACCATCGACATAAACTTAACAAGGAAACCAGGAGTATTACGTCTTCAAGGCTGTATTAATTCGTTGTCACACTGCTATAAAGAACTGCCTGAGATGGCATGATTTATAAAGAAAAGAAGTTTAATTGATTCACAGTTCACCTGGCTGGGGAGGCCTCAGGGAACTTACAGTCATGGCAGAAGGGGAAGCAGGCACTTTCTTCACAAGGCGGCAGGAAAAAAAAAGAAGTAGGAACTTCCAAACACTTATAAAACCATCTGTTCTCATGAGAACTCACTCACTATCACAAGAACAGCATGGGGGAAACCAATCCCATGATCCAATTACCTCCCATCAGGCCCCTCTTTCAACACCTGGGAACTACAATTTGAATTGCAATTTAAGATCATATTTTGGTCAGGCCACAGAGCCAAACCATATCAAAGGCCAAGTGAAAAAAGAGTACTAAGGATGAGGCAGTGATCATCTATGTCAAATGCTGCCAAATAGTGTAAGGATTGAGAATTGATTCTCAGATTTCATGGTGTTAAGGTTATCCTGAACTTGAGAGCAGTCCTGGCACAGGGTTAGGGCAAGGCCTTTATGGAGAGGGTTTAAAAGTCAATAGGAACATATGAATTCAATGAAGCAAGTGCAGAAAAGTATATGGAGAAATTTTGTTATAGTAGGAAACAAAGCAAAGGGACAATAGTTGGTGGGAAGGTAGAATAAAGAAAGGATTATTATTTAAGATGGGAGATAGAACGTGACTTTTGTTGAATAATGTGAATAATCCAGTAGAAAAAGAAATGTTGCTGATATAAGAAAGGAAGGGGAGAGAGTTGGTTAAGCTTTGACCTGGAATAGATAACAGGGAATGAGGACAAATGCAGCAGTGGAGATACCTGCATTAGAGTATCTCAAAGTAGCTGCAAAGTTCATATTTGCTAGTGGAAAGTCAGAGTGTGTGGGTGCAGATGCTAGTTGATGGGTGATATGGTTTGGCTGTGACCCACCCAAATCTCCCCTTGAATTGTAATAATCCCCACATGTCAAGGGTGGGGCCAGGTGGAGATAATTGAATTATGGGGGCAGTTTCCCCCATACTGCTCTTATGATAGTGAATATGTCATGACATCTGATGGTTTTATAAAGGGGAATTCCACTGCAGAAGCTCTGTTTTGCCTGCCGCCATGTAAGATGTGACTTGCTCCTCCTTGCCTTCCACCATGATTGTATGGCTTTCCAGCCATGTAGAACTGTGAGTCCATTAAATTTCTTTCCATTGTAGTTGCCCAGTGTTGAGTATGTCTACTGGCAGTGAGAGAAGAGACTAATACAATGAGCATCATTGCTAGTGGGTGTCTGTGAAAGTTCTCTTTTTATTAATGAGGGAAGAATGGTTGCCTTTTGAGAGTTAGTATGAGAAAAGAAAAACATGTTTGAGGAGAGAGTATAAGGTATGAAATTGTCACACAGGAGAGTAGGAAAGTAATCAGAGAAAGGATGTGTAGTATGATTGCCAGGTAGCATGGCAGGCCCACGTGACATTAGTGATCATGTGTTAGACGTGACATCAGCCAAGCTGGTGTTGCATTTTTATCTAGCCCTTGTCAATTATACAGATGTAGTGCACAGCAGGCAGAAATTTGCCCAGAAAGCATAAAGCAAAGCAAAATCTGGGCACAAATTTCAAAAATATAAAATGTAACAAGAATATGATTCCACTTTCTTAGTTTACAATTCTATTTTTAATTCCGTTTCTAATTTTTTTGTCTACTTTCCCATCTTTTGGTCTTTGCAGAGTGGCATATGTTCTTTTAAAAATACCAAACAGCTCTTAAAAACTTCTTTCCTCTTTAAGAGTTTATTTTCAGGGATATTATCTTTTTGTTGGTCTCAGTACTTTCTCAGAAACTTATGTTTCTTCATTTTCTTTAATTATTCTAAAACAAGATATGATATGTCTGACCAGTCTTGGTATGTGTTATCAGAAGGTACTCTGTATATGTTACTAGGGTATGGCTGATAGCTAGATCATCTTCCCCACTCACAGCTAGAGACAGGCCAGTGGATACTACAAACGCCCATCTTATTCCCAATATTTCCATATATGTTCATGGTAGTGGTTATCATATTTAACGTCTGTTAACAGGTGCTTTTGATATTGTTTTTAAATTACTATTCTCATTTCCAGAGGTTAAACAAAACCCGGCAGCTAAGAGTGGTGAATCCACACATACCTGATCATAAAGCTTCTGTGTTACTGAAGTGAGATTTAAACTTTTATTGTTGTTCTGTTGACAATAAGATTCTCTTTACAACCATTTTATAGTGTAATATGTTTGCCTAGAGTTAAACTGATAGTACCAGGACTTTAAGTTGGTACTGTCCTTTGCAATCTATGCTTGTTGACCACAGGCCAACCCTTCAGCTCTTGGCCAGAGATACTGCACGTGGCAAGACATCCTACTGTTGCTTTTTTGGTACTCTTTTATTCTAACCTGCATTCATTAAACACATGCTCATTTATCACTCTTTCCCAAATATCGAATAATGTTTTTCCATTATATTAAATGCCAATATCATTTTTCAACCTAGGAATCATTCTTTTCAACTTTGTTGCCTTGAGTGAGAATATTTATTATAGTTTTTGTTTCTGTTGTCAATTTAAGAAGTCACAGAATATAATGATAACAATTATTTCTATCCAAGTCTTTTTGACATCATTTGATCATTTGACTAAGCCATGCATGGTTGTTCATTGTGTAGCATAATTTTGCAATAAATTGAGGATGTTTTTGGCAGTATTATTATGAAAGGACCAACAGGATTTTGAGGTTTATTTAAGTGCCATTTGCTTCAAGTTTTAGTACACTATTTTTAAATTTTGAGAATGATGAATGCTTAATTGACACATTATAACCAAGCACAATGAATATAATGAAGTTATAATTGGAAAATTAGAGAGAACAGAAGTGATCATTAATCTCATTATGATTAATAGAGAAAAGGAGTCTGAACGTTTCTTTCAATGTTCTCTTGTGTGAAATTTGAAACTATTCTCCAAGTTCTAACTATAAAAATGTAGTTGTTCCAAATCCCATGTAAACTTCAGGATCATAATGAACTTTCGCTTTTTTAAAAGGAATTTCATAGATTTTTTTTGTTATTGTTGCTTCTTTCTTCACTCTGACTTATTTTTGTTACTGTCAGTTACAGTTCTTGGGTTCAGAAATTTTATCTTCGAGGCTCTGACTCTCCTGAGCATGGCTGTTTGAAGTGAAAACTAAGCATAATTTATGACCTCAATACTTTATGCATGATTCTAAAAAAGTTAAGGTCAAAGGTTTAATCTTCATAAATTCAGGATGATACCAGACAAATTAAGATAAAACAAAATGATATGTACTACTCAAAGTAAAATTGCATAGCTCAATGTAATCCTTCATATCTACCAAAAATAAATATGTAAATAAACAAACATACACGTCTGCATTGCAATAGTGCGGTAGTGTGCTTACAGATGAATGTACCACAGTAATTTACAATAGTGAAAATTAGGTCCTATTTAATCTACTTGCTCTTCTAATTAGCTTTCCTATATAATAAACAACCCCAAATTTTGCTGCATAAAATACTAATTTGATATTCTCGGGTATTGCAGGGCTCAGGAACTCAGGAAGTCCACAGCAGATGACACTTCTCTGTCCCATGACATCTCAGATGTCCGTGACTGGGAAATGGAACACCTGGACTGGGACAATCTGAAGGCTGATGCAACTGAAGTTTTTATCCAAAATTTCCATTTAAAACTTACAGATCAAGTGAATATCTGTATTTAATTATATGGATTTCCAAAAATATAACTTATTTGATAAAACATTTAACTAAAATAGATCTGTTAAGACTAAAATAACTTTGTAGATTATTATTAAGTTTATGCGTTATTCAGATAGATGAAATTGTTCAGCAATGATCATCAACTGCTGTTGGATAATTACAAATAGAAAAAATAAAGGTCATTTCAACAAGGCTAATGGTAACCTTATTTTAATGGAATTTCCAGATAATAAAAACCAGTAGGTTAAAAGATTGATGAGATAGAGAAAAAAAAGACAGTGAGCATATTCAAGATCTTCATTGTCCAGTTGAGAAGAGATTTAACTGCAGTTTGAAGCAAGCATGGAGCCAATACAAGGTATTGATTTTTCATTTTCTTATTTTTAAGATGACAGATACTAGAATATTTTAAATTCTTTGTGGAAAAACCCAGTGGAGAAAGGAGCTAATAATACCAGACATTTTACAGAAAGAAAAGCGATCAAGGTTCCTAAGTAACGGAGAATAAGTTGATGAAAAAGGATTTGCTTAGACACAAAGAAAAGGGCAGCTCTTTTTTGTTTTGAGATAAAATACTATTAAATGCTAAAAAGAATATTAAACTTACATTGCCTAAATATGAATCCTAAAGTTTTGACATAATAAAAGGTGTTACAGAGTAATCTAGAAAAAATAGTGCTTCATTGAAGGACTTGTACTAGGATACAAAGGAGTATAAATTTCATAAAAAGAAAGAAAAGGAAAAACTTCTCATCTCCAGCTCTTCCAAAGAGGTCTAAGGAGGACATCCTCCAAAGCTAACCAGGACACATTCTGGCAGAAACATCTACCAGATACCTTCTCCCTTCTCTTCCCAAAAGACAAAGAAAGGTTATTTTGATATCTTCAAAGAATTTAAATTCCTCAATTTTAATAATATATTCTTATCTTTTTGATAATATCTTACATTTTTGACATTTATATTCTAAATATTTTAGAAATTCCTATCTAAATATAAAATTCCATAGCACAGTATAGAAAACAGATACAGATAAATCTTCTTAACATGGTAATATTTTCAAATACCTTTTTGTCAAGGCATACATAAAGTAGTCACAGAAATTTTTTTTACTTTATATCATTTATTCTATAAGTACAGAATATACAGTCTGTGTATATACCCATCTAGGAATAAAAACAAAATAAATTATACATATAACATTTTCACTTATATTCTATTCCTCTGACAACTAAAGCCAATGGGGTAGTTTAAAAATCTGAAAGAAAGGTTGTGGAGAGTAAAGAAATGCAATAATATAGTGAGTTTTCCATGTAGCTTCTACTGCATGTGAGTGTTCCTGCAGTGGTATAGCCATTTATTCCCTAAACAGATTTGCCTCATCTTAAGAATATCATGGGACATATGGGGCTCAAGAAGATCTTTCTGTCTTTGCTCTGAGTATATATCGTGTTGCAAGAAGAAAACTTCCAGCTCCAACATAAAAGCAAAATTGAGAAAAAACACTGAACTCTTATGAGGCTCTAATGTGGAGATATTCTTCAATTTTATCACTTACATTGTGTCATATGAAATAGCTCTCCTCCCTATCAAACATCATTTGGACACTCATAGGGAGTTCTTATCATTGTTTTTGAGGCATACACTAAATAACTTGAGTAATTTTCCCTGACTGACTTTATCATTATTAAATTGTATTTCTTAATATTATTCTGAGTTTCATTGATGGGAGTCTGATGAAGACCTAGGCCCTAGTCAATACCCTAAAACTTACAACTATAGGAACTTTGTGAAAATATCACTTTGGTTATCAGCATTTACCTATCAACAGTTGACTCCCCCGACTCCCCTGTGTTCAATATACATGAAATAAAACAACATGCATAAAACCAGATACCAAGAAAAGAACTCAGAAACTATGAGGTAGTATCAGAAGCTCAAGATTCCCAGGAGATACACATGGTTTAGTAAAGGCAACATAAAAGAACATCAGAACGAGTCTAGTGGCTGTTACTTAAGAAGTAAGGACTAACGCCTGTGGGGGTGAAGGTGGCCAATCTGACTACTGGAGCAGGACAGACAATGCTTACCTGCCTTTAGAAAATGACATTATTAGAATAGCTTGTGACAATCAGCAAATCATTCAACCCCTAAAGTCTAGCTTCATTTGCAGAGTGCCAGGAGTTGACTAAATGTTTTAGAAATTCCTATCTAAATATAAAGTTCCATAGCACAGGATAGACAAGTACATGGAGAATGAACACTAGAGACAGAAATTCTGCCTTGCATGCTTCTTCCTAAACAACACTTGGATCTAGTATTCTTTATATGGCTGTGTGTGTCTATGTATATGTATTATACATGTATATAATATATAATATACACGCAACAGATATTTTTCTGTTTAATTTGGCTTAATTTGATATTCTTTTTCTTGTATCTTAAGGTAGAAGCTAAAGTCATAGATTTGATACCTTTTTTTGCTAACAGTTTATTAGTGTATAATTTCCTACATATAATGCTTTAGATGTAGCTCACAAATTTTGATAGCTTGTGTATTCATTTTTCTTCAGTATAAATAATTTCTAATTTCCCTTTTGATTTGTTTATTTTTGGCCCCATGTGTTACTCACAAATTCTTTAGTTAGTTTCCAAATGTTTGAGGATATTTTTCAGATATTTTCCTGTTAGTGCTTTACAATTTTATTTCATCCAGGTCATAAAACATATCTTGCATCACTGAAATCCTTACAAATTTATTGAGGCTTGTTATATAATTTACAACATGGTCTGTATTGGTGAATGTTCTTTTTTCGCTAGGACTGTGTATTGGTAATGTTGTGTGGAGCGCTCCGGAAATGTCAATTAGATCAAACTTGATAGTTGTTGATTTGATGAAGTATTTTCTTTCTTTACTGATTTTCTGTCTACCTGTTCCATCAATTTTTGGGGACAGGTATTAACACGTCTCTAAGTATAATTATGAGTATTTCTACTTTTCCCTCCTAAAGCTCTTTAATTAGGTATATAAATGTTTAGATCAGTGTTTCATCTTGTTGATTTCATGCCTGAGGGTAAGCAGGAAAAGTGAACAAAAATCCATTATCTCGTTTGTCCTAGAATAAAGTTGAGTATATTGAAAAAGAAGTTTCTTTCTAGTTAAGACATAAATAAGTTTATGTCAGCAAATTGATGACTTAAAGCTTGAAATATGGAGAAGCAATTTAAGTTCCTGGGGGAAAGCACAGAGAGAAGATGGAGAAATCAGCATATGGGAGGACGGCTTGGTGAGAGACAGGACTAGAAGGATACCCAACGGTAAGGGTAATCAAAATGGTACCCTGCAGAGCTGAAATGATTAAGACGGGACTGGTCTTTTCTGTAAGATATATGACATAAACTTTTCCTGTAAATGACCCATAATATATTTATTCAAGTATGCTGTTATACTTCTATTTTTTGTTCAAGTAGAATCTTTTGCCCAAATTAGAAAAGTTCTTGAATCTCAAGTCTTAGTTACCTTTGTGAGGCCTGGAGACCTGGAGATGGCAAAAATGCAAGAACACTTAGTCAATTTTGACCATTAAAATGGAAGTTTCTGAGAGTTTAAAGGACTTTAGGAACCTTTGGACTTTCTCAAACTAGAATTTAGGGGTGGAGGGATTATAATTTTCCTAGCTGGAAGGTGAAATTGACCAAAAGAAAGATTTTATTATTATTAAATATACTGAAGTTACCTTTTGCAGAAGTGGATATAGTAGAAAGAAGTCCTAAATCCTAATTTTTATACATATATATATTATGGTTTCTTATACTTACCGTAGGGAATGACAATGGTGAGACACAGTATTAGTAAATTTGAATAATTTGCCATTTGTCTATGGTCAGATGTTATTCTAGTTATAGTTTTTAGAATTAAAACATGTAAACTTATACATTATTGACAGAGAGTTCATACATCTGCTTATAATGAGTTACAGGGTCATTAAAGGGAAATTTACTTTTATCTGAGGAAGGTTATAGAGTCTTTACTTATGCTGTTTGAGTTGTGTTTACAACTGTCCATATGGCCAAACTTTAACAATCTTTCACACAGATAAAAAATTCATTTGCAATCACTCAAATATACTTAAGCATAAAGAACATATACCCAGAAATGTCTGCAGATAATTAAAAGGAAAACCAGCAATTTTGAGGATATGGCATATGATTTAAAGTATGCTATCTACTTTAAGTTTTTTAGAGGAACAGATGGGCCCTTTTCTTAAAAAGGCAATAGCTTCCACTGAGCTGCAGGGCCTTTGAGTGGCTCAGTGCAGCAGGTGCTGTGGTGCAATGAGGATATGGTAGTGGGCGTGCTGCCAGCAGAAAAACCTCCTCCACCCCCAATGGAATATCCTCAGAATAAATGATAAAAAGTGAAGTAAGAGCTACTAATAAGTTCTTTTAGAAGGATATTGAAAAGTTCTAAAATTCAAAACCCATGCCTCATTCAACCTGTGGAATCAGGACTGGTTCTGAAGTATAAACTTTCCTATATTTGACACTTCCAATGAAGTTTAAAAACAGGTCAGACAAACATCCATAATCATACTGTGAGGTGGTTGAAAATAATGGATAAAGCACTGGCTTCACATCTTGCTGCAACATGACCTCCCTATGTGGTGCTGGGCATGTTATTTAAAATCTCTGGGCATTGATTCATCATCTAGAAGACATAAATGATAATGGAAACTACCTGACTGGGTTGTTGTGAGAGTAAATGACATGGGACGTGTGTAAAACTACACAGAACTATTCACTGCATGTATTCATTGTTTAATAAATGTTTGCTCATATTGTGAGCAAATTTCCTTACCAAAGAATGTCCATTTAGTACCTTTCTCCTACAGGCCATATTACATGCTACATCTTGGGGAGGTATACTTAAAGACTTCCATAAATAGGTTTATGAACCACTATATTATAAAAGCCATATCATTGATATCTGAGCTTTCCAAAAGCATTAAAAAAAAGGTGAGCATCTAGAAAATGGCTCCTTATTCTTAAGAAATACAAACAAAAGGCTCAGTCAAAACTTGATTTATTGTTTGGGGGAGAAAATGATCTTTGCCTTACGCCACCAACCTATATTATCATGTTAGTTCAAAAGCCTCTTAATTGAACAATTTCTTTGTTACATAGTATCTACAGAATGAAAATCCAAAGACATTCATTTTATGAATTATCACTAATTATAATAATAAAATAAATGATTAACTTTATACTTATTTTTTTATAAAGAAAACAGGTTTATTTCACTCATAGTTCTGCAGGCTATACAGGAAGTATGGTGGGGGCATCTGTTTCTGGAGAGGGCCTCAATATATCTATTAAGAATTATAAAGTCAGCCGGGTGCGGTGGCTCACGCCTGTACTCCCAGCACTTTGATAGGCTGAGGAGGGTAGATCACTTGAGGTCAGGAGTTTGAGACCAGCCTGGCCAGCCTGGTGAAACCCCTTCTCTACTAAAAATACAAAAATTATCTGGGCATGGTGTCAGGCATCTGAAATCCTAGCTACTCGGGAAGCTGAAGCTGGAGAATCATTTGAACCCGAGAGGTGGAAGTTGCAGTGAGCTGAGATTGCATCACTACACTCTAGCCTGGGTGACAGAGTGAAACTCCATCTCAGATAATAATAATAATAAATTCAAGCTTTATAATTCTTAATAAATTTATTGAGAATGGTCTAATTTGTAAGACTGCATTACTGCTATAGGGATCATGTTAAAATATTTGGCCTTTAAATGTAATAAAATTCTGTCATCAGCAATATGTGAGAACCAAAATATTCAATTGTGCAAATGCAGATTGTGTTTTATGAGATTAAATATAGATAGATGATAGATGACAGATAGATAGATAGATAGATATTCTGTTAATATTTGTTGTCAGGAAAAGCTCAAAAGGAAAGCCAGTGAAACAAACAGCAGTGGCTTCCTCTGAACTGAGAAAATCCAAAAAATCAGGCTGCAGTCACTTCTTTACCTGAAAATAAGAGCTGGGCCCAACCACATTTGACAACTAGGGATAAAGGAACACAGAAGCTGGTAGTGTATTTTTTTACATCAGCATTTGTCTTTTTGTAGATTTTACTGTAAGTTTAAATACATCCCTTCACCTGGAAAGATATGCACAAACACAAAGCCGACTGCATTGGTATGGAACATGCATTTCTCTGGCAAGGCCTCATTTTCTCTTATCAATGGGAAAACTAAATTGTGTGGGTGAACTCCCATTCTCATGTGGGAGTGAATTATCAGCAAGAGCTACAGTTCATTTAACTAACTCAGTTCTGAGTTGATATTCATGCCCCAAAGTGCCCCAGCCTTCAGGAAGAGGTGGATCCCAAAAGCCACCCTGGACTCCTGCCTCCTAAAAGGGTCTCTGTGATCTTGGTAGAGCAAGTTCTGCTCCAATGCTAAACCAAGGTTGACATCTGGTGGGCACTTTCATCCTCTGTGAGCCCAGGTGACTTCCACAAACTCCATCCTGGGTACTCGAAGTAGTTGTGTGCAGCCTGGTCTAGGCTTTAGGACCTCCTGTGAGACCAAGGGTAACTTGGGGTGCAAATTACATTCCTCTTCTCTCATTTGTTCGCACAGGACTAGGTGAGTCTACAGGAGAGGGGAGTACCAGCCCCATGTCCAGAAACACTGCTCACATGCACAGGGGATATATTTTTAAAACTGGCCGGTGCGGTGGCTCACGCCTGTAATCCCAGCACTGTGGGAGGCTGAGGTGGGTGGATCGCGAGGTCAAGAGATCGAGACCAGTCTGGCCAACAGGTCAGTAGAGATTTAGTAGATGTTTGGTAGAGACAGGTGAAACCCTGTCTCTACTAAAAATATAAAAATTAGCCAGGCATGGTGGTGTGCACCTGTAGGTCCCAGCTACTCAGAAGGCTGAGGCAGGAGAATCCCTTGAACCCAGGAGACGGAGGTTACAGGGAGTGGAGATCTCGCCGCTGCACCCCAGCCTGGCAACAGAGTGAGGCTCCATCTCAAAACGAAACAAAACAAAACATCCTTGCTTCTCTCAGCCAAGATAGCTTTTTTCCAATTAATATGTGTGTGTATGTATATATGAAAGGACTATAAAATAATAGGAGGGGGAATATTTAGATTATTTGAAATTGTTATTATCCTAAATTCCAATACATAAATAAATAAACAGATAAATCCACATCTCTCTCTTTGCAAACAGGTCTCTGTCCAAAAATCACCTCTCTAGTGAGGAATCTACTGTTCACCTATTTAAAAATGAGATTCCTATGACTATTTTAAAAAAGGACATTTTCTTTTCTTCGACATACTTTTCTCCAGTGGTTAATGTTTTAATTTAAAGTTTTCTATCTTTCCCACTGGAATGTTAGCCATATAAAGGCAGTGACTAAGTTTCTCTGCTCCACTGCCACATTTCCAGAACTCTGCTCACAATGCCTGGCACAAAGAACAAGCTCAAAAATAGTAGCTGATTGAATCCCTGGAGAAATGAATGATGTAATTTGAGCAGAAGCCTAATGATGAATCTGATGCTTCCATTTTCCCATTAGAATGCACTGCTTTCAGAATACAATGGTGATAAAGACAGAATCCCCGCTATCAAACAATTAACTTTCTGTGGTTATATTTAAGCTATGATTTTTAACAACTTTATTGAGTTCTAATTCACATGCCAAAACTCTACCCAGTGAAAATGTGTCATCCAAGGATTTTTAGAAAATTTATATAATCATATCATCATCACCACAATTAAGTTTTAGAGCAGGTCCTTCAACCCAAAAATATTTCTTCTGCCTATTTTGTAGTGAATCTCCATGTCTAATCTTCACTCCAGGCAACTGTGAATCTTGTTTCTGTCTCTATATATGTTTTTATGCTTTTTCTAGACATTTCATATAAATGAACCCATACAGTAAGTAGTTTGTGTGTGCCTTCTTTCATTAAGCATTGTTTTCTTGATGCTTCTTCAAGTCATTGCATTTATCAGGAGTGTATTTATTAATGGGTAACATTTCAATATATGGGTATACCTATTGTTTATCCATTTACCAGTGGATAAACATGTTTTGGCTATTATAAATAAGACTGTTAAGAACATTCATGCACAAACCTTTGTGTAGACATAAGTTTTCATTTCTATTGGGTAGACATCTACAGAATTGTAGTCACCTGATAAGTGTATGTTTCATGTCTTGAGAAGGTATAAAATTATTTCCAAAGTGCCATTTTATATCCCCACCAGCCAAATCTGGTGTTTCTACATTCTCACCAATTCTTGCTATTGTCCATCATTTTGATTATGGACACTCCATTGTGTATGTGTTAAATGGTATCTTATTATGTTTTTAATTTGCATTTACCTAATGACTAATGATATTGAACATCTTTTTATGGATGTATTAGTTATTCTACTGTCTTCTTTAATGAAACATATTTGTAATCTTTTGTCCATTTTTAAATTTACTGTTATTTTATTTGTTGAGTTGTCACCATTCTTTATGATTTACAAATATTTTCTCCCAATTTAATGAAGTCAAATTTATCAGTGTTGTCTTATGGTTTATGCTTGTGGTACATCTAAGAAACTCTTGCTTGCCCTGAGATAAAATCAATTATCTCCTGTTTTCTTCTAGAAGCTTGAGAGTTTTAATTAGCTAATTAGCTAATTTGTAGCAACCGGTTGCCTATTTACCTTTCATCTTTTCTCCCATGTAGCTTTTTTTTTCTTCTTCAGGTATTTGCAACCCAGGAATGAAGAAGCTCCCTCTCCTAATTTTGAACAGAGTGTAAAAATTTCTCTGATGCAATGGTGACCTGCATGTGTAACAGTCAGCCTACCCCACGGGCCATGGAACAGAAGGGCCACTGGTTACAGGAAGCAAAGTGAAACACATGGTACACTAAATGAATTTTAAACATGCAGCAAGATGCAAGAGGCAGGAGAAGCAAGGGGGAAGAGATTAGGACAAAACTGGGGGTCAGGAGCTCAGCTGGGCTGCAAGAGAGCCCAGCCACCAGCTGTCAGAGAAGCCAGTTGAAGCAATAAGCCAAAAAGGAAAGGGTGAAGCCTTTAGTCACTTACTGTGATGGTAAAGCAAAAGTCTAAAACCAAGACAGTACCGATTCCTATGTTCCATCTCTCCTCATGTCCAGGATCAGGCAAGACACCACAGATGTGGGGTCATTTTACTTTTGAGGAAGCCCTGAACAAAAGGCTTTAGTGGTTTCATGGTCCCTGAAGTCTGAGGTCAGGAAGAAGGTCAGAAAGAGAGAAAGAGCCCTCAAGGAAGGAGGCCCCAGCAGAGGCCCTTGAAGACCACCTCTGCAGACGGCCTCGGGTAAAGAGACCTAGCAATGAAGCACTGAAGCTCAGAAATAAACTTATGAAACAGCGTGACTGGCCGGATGGGCCTGAGCCCTTGACTGTAGCTCCCTTCAGAGGATGCATGCTTGGCTGTGGTGCACCAGCTCTGGCGTAGAGAAAGCACTTTCCCCTTGCCAGGTGGAGCCTTTTTCATTGCCTACAGTGAGGCCTTAGGAATCACAATAGGTTTTTAACCTAAAGCTGGACTCATCTCATGGAAGGGCCACATGTCTTGACTCCTGTGTTATGCAATGTTCCCAGGATGTATCTTCCTCCTTCCCAAATCTACCTTAGTTGCTGATGTTCTTGTGGATCTTGTGGATCAACGTGGCAGAAGGAAGTCACCTTGAACCAACACTCCATTTTTCTATCACAGAGATGCTGGGGCAAAAAACCCCAGACTCACCAATAACCAACTGAGAAACCACAATTTTTATCTGAGTACGTCAGGCACTGGACACATGGAGTCAGATGAATCCTACTAGGGGGTGGCCAATTTAAGGATGGTATAGGTTTCAAGATGGAGGCAACAAGATCAGCGCCTTATGCAGAAACGCAATTTACTTGATCCATCTATTCTTTTCCACTGAAATTCAGCACAGAGCTAACATATGAGCAAACTGCTTCTATTTTTTTTAGCAGAATGGAATATTCAATTATTTCAAGATTTCTGAAGAAAAGCCACTGTTGGCCTCAAATATGAACAAAACTCACAAGGTTTTGTTAAATTACTTTGTCAATATTAAAGAAGTATATCAAAATAAACTTGGATTCTTATTAAAATTGCAAAATTAAAATAAAATTAAAGCCAAAAGTAGTTTTGAGTAGACATCTGCCTACATAAGTAATTCAAATAGATGTGAATTTTTATTAAAAATGGAATGAAGAGGAAAATTTTTAAATGCTCATCATGCACCCTTGCTAACTAGAAATTTTGCTTCATTAAGGAAAATCAAGGCCAGACATAGTAGCTTTCTCCTGTAATCCCAGAGTTTTGGGTGGCTGAGACAGGAGGATTGCTTGAGGCCAGCACTTCAAGACCAGCATGGGCAACATAGTGAGACCTGTCTCTATAAAAAAGACAATAAAAACCAGTTTAGCATAATATGCACATGTCTATACCTAACTGGGAGACTGACCTGAGAGAATTGCCTGAGCCCAGCAGGTCAAGGCTGCAGTGAGCTGCGATCATACCACTGCACTCCAGGCTGAGCAACAGAGTAAGAATCTGTCTCTACAAAACAAACAAACAAACAAACAAACAAAACAAACAACAACGAAAAAAGTGGCAAAAAAATGACATAGGGCTTTTAAAAAACTCAAGTACAGTAAAAACAAACAAAAAACAGAGGTAGAATGAAAAAAGGAATCACTAAAAGAAATGCTCAAAGAGAGCAGAAACATGTGGCAGTATGTTTTGAGAGCCTGTATTCATTTTAGGGTTTTCAAAGTAAATTCTAAGGATTAACAAATATATGGCAATACATGAATATATGATTTATTTGAGCCCATATATACATTACTCTTCCTTTCCCTGGAGAATTAAGACAAAGTCCACATATGACTTTCACAATTGGCACATCTATCTTCAAACCTGTTTTATTCCTCATGAATTTTGTGTGCTTTCTAGAATAGATATGATAAATTACTTTTCCCAAAATAGTACAATCATTGATATGATAATTAGAGTGAAATAAATTGCAGTGGTCATTTAGTAAAATGATGAACCAGTTAGAACCAATCAGAGGCAGAAAACCTAACAATAAGACTACGATGAATAGATGAGTGATGGTAAAATCTGACCATGAGATGTACCCAGAGAAGAACTAGGCTTCCATACCCAAAGCAATGAGCATTTCATTACGGAATTGGGGCGTGCACATAAGAGGAAGGGAAATAGATTTGTAAATGTTAATATTGTATTCCAATCATTTTATAGCGAAATTAGTTTCTTCCTACAAAAAGTCTCTATTCCCTGGAAAAACAAATTACATTGTAAAAAACACAATATTTTATTGTACTTTAATTTTCTTTTAGGAAATTACTTTTCCCTTTTTTGGCAAGGCGACATTCCTTGCACTCCTATTTTTCTTCTTTAGTATCTTTAAAGTTTTAAAATTAATTAACTCACCCCCCCAACATAAAACTTTGTTGATCTTGAACTATTAAATCACTTTTAATTTTATCCAACAGGAACTATATTCAGATTATTTTTAAAAAACTTATAACACAATTTTGAAATATATTTTGAATCAATAAGAGTTGAGTTATGCATGTTATTGCCAAAAGGGCAAACATTTTAAAAGTAATAATTAATTGGAATGACTTTTCTGATATTGATTCATGTGTTTTAGTTAAAAGCATGGGAAAAATCAGATTTTTTTGCTCTAAAAAGTATAAGTAAGAATTTAGAACTCTTGAAAGTACTTCGGTCTAGAAAAATTAAGACTTAAAATATTGGCATATTCTGCTTTCCTGTAGTTTTGCTTTAACTCACAGTCATATGTTAGTAGTAGTTCAGGTTTTGCTATCAATCCAAAAGCACAGAGACTTTCAGTCTTGCTTCTTCAAATAACAAAAGTGCCAACCTGGTAGAGACACAATTGGAACTGAGACTGGAAAGATTAATAAGTTAATATGTTAAGAATTGAATGTAAATGACAAGTTGATGGGTGCAGCAAACCAACATGGTACATGTATACCTGTGTATCAAACCTGCACGTTGTGTACATGTACTCTAGAACTTAAAGTACAATTTAAAAAAAAAGAAAGAAAGAAAGAAAAAAAGAATTGAATTAAAGCAAAAGCCATTATTCATGAGTTTCTGCAAGGACTATGAACTTTCTCGCAGGACTTACAACCCTGTGAGTTCAAACTTTGACAATTTCATTGGTAACCTTGTAAGAGCTGACAGTTTACATAACAGCTCAATCAATGCCAAAACTCCATGTTATATTTACATTTAGGTATATATAATTAATTGTCTTACTGTTGATCGTAGCTAGGCCTTAAACAACATCAGAGATCTGTAATTAGTTCAGAAGAATTTGTAAGTGCTCATTTATTTTTATACTTATACATATTAAAAGATAAATATATCTTTTAGTATGTGTAGATATATTACCTTATGTAGAAATTTAGTATATGTGGAGATGCAGAAGGACATTGTTAAAAGTATCAATGCTCCCTTGTTTTTGTTTGTTTATTATCATTATTTTTAACTCTCCAAAAAGGTCCACATACAGAACTTTTCTGCAAACCTAAATCTTCTCTTTCCTTGCACTGGTAGGGGCAATATCTAAGTTCTACTTTTGTTTTCATAACAAAAAATTATGACCCTACTTAAGATGCTTGACTAAATTCATTCTTGTTTTTTGTCAGTGCAACGATGATCTAGTAAACAAACATGGACCTTTTAATCTGTTTTTCTCCAAGTTGTTTGAATTGATGCATGAATGTCTTTGAATTACCTTAACAATAATTTAATAGTATGACATCCTTGATATTTTTCCTGATTATCCTACTAAAAGATGACATATGCCAATAGAATGAACTGGCCTGCTTTAGGAACAAATATACCTGTATTCTTTTGAGATGAGAATTAGCATTCACCATCAATAGTAACTTCTTCTGGGACTAAGGAGATATTCAATTGATTCAAATTAATTTATTTTACTTGTAACCACTTTAAATTATGTAACTACTTATTGATAAAATCATCTGTAGAAGTAATAGATTACAAATAATTTTTGGAAATGTGTTACAATTTATGATTTTTTCTTAATAATTATTGCAGTAACAGTAGATTACATCAGCTGTGTATCCAATACAAAAAGGTTCCCCCGCTCTACGCCTGTAATCCCAGCACTTTGGGAGGCTGAGGCGGGCTGATCATGAGGTCAGGAGATCGTGACCATCCTGGCTAACACGGTGAAACCCCGTCTCTACTAAAAATACAAATAAAATTAGCCGGGCGTGTTGGCAGGCGCCTGTAATCCCAGCTACTCGGGAGGCTGAGGCAGGTGTGAACCCGGGAGGCAGGGCTTGCAGTGAGCCGAGATCACGCCACTGCAATCAAGCCTGGGTGACAGAGCGAGACTCTGTCTCAAAAAAAAAAAAAAAAAAAAAAGGTTACCCCGCTCACAGGATTGCTACAAATAAAACCATGCAAATGCAGTGAATTTCTGTCAGCTCAATCTTGGTAACTGAACAAAAAAGGGTGGTCAAAATCAGCTTTCTAAACATAGAAATGGAGACTCAATTTCACTTCATTTTTGTGACAGTTTCTTTTCTCCTCTCCCTAACATATCAAGAACAGGAAATTATTTTCACATTTAGTTTAATCAAATAATTAATTATATCTAACTATGGATGCCTTTTAGATAAGTCCCCTAGAGATATTAAAAATGTCATAGTACACCAATGTTTCTCACAGCTTATTCTGTTAGACCTGTTATAACAAATGATTAAAAACTCATTCAATAGGAGTAATTTTAAACTATTGAATCATGGCTCACAAATGGGATATTGGCTGAAGACTCTCGGCAAAGTTAAAGCAAGTCAGATTCATTGTGGCCTCACTCAAGCTTAGCTGGTGTCATATTATAAATTTAAACCTTTCTTATCAGATATTCCTCTACAACACATTGAAAGCAATTCTGAGAAGATGAGAAATATGTGAACATCATACATAAGACAAAAATGGGCTGAGGCAGCAAGGTGAAGTTCTGATAAGCTATCAGCCTTTCAGTTTCACTACTTTTCTATGAAAAAGAGTGAATAGTTAATTCAAACTCTGTTTTCAAACAAAGTTACCAGAATATAAAATATCGGTTCACTCTGGATGATATGTAAAAGCTTTACTCGGCATTTTATTTCTTTACTTTCCTCTTTTCAATTCTAATAATATAAATTAAAGGCTTAAGTGTCTATAGTAAAAACAAAAACAAAACTACATGATCTCCTGGACCACCTGAAACTAAAGGACCCAGAGCACTAGGCTGAAAATATCCATAAGGATTTCTTTCAGCTTCTGGTTTTATTGTAGATTTATAGGTTCCTTGGTCCTAGAAGAGATGCTCAAGCAGGAGACAGCAGCATTAGCCTCTGCTCTTGTAATAGATTACAAATAATTAATTTTTGTGATTTGATGCTCTGAGGGTGAGTGGATGCCCTGAGGGTGGGAAAGTGAGTGAGTTTCAGTGAGTGGATGCTCTGAGGGTGGGAAAGAGAAGTGCAGGATGCTGATAGGGAGCTCTTTAATTCCTGAATCTTCTCTTCATGGAAACTTGGAAAAGATCTAGAGTTGTCAACCCACAAAGAAGAAACCCAGTAAGGAAACACTTACTATAATATTAAGTCAACCCCCTAAGCCTCAGGGCCATACATAAGAAACTGAACTGTGCCGTGTGGATAAGGTACGAGCCTTGGATGGAGGCAGGCTCAAGGAAGAGTGAGCTGCTTCCTTCACTCCTTTTGTAGACTGGGCACTGAGCTAGGGATCTTGCTGGCCACGCTGATGATGATGAAGGGCCTGTCTCAGGAAAGGAGCACAATCATCACACAGCCAGCATGAGGGCGGGAGAACAGTATTTGCCCTTCCCTATTAAAAAAAAAAAAAAAAAAAAAAAAAAAAAAAAAAAAAGCTTTTTGGACTATATTCCAGGAAAGCCGTTTTGTCTCTGTAGACTCAGAAAGGCCCCTTCAATTTGGGCATAATCGTGGAAAGGAAATAAATAAATATCGAATGCATTACAAAGCAAAGAGGAAAATGTAATTCTAAATGCCACCCTTTTAGAAGTTGGAGACCAAATTCCTATCAGTGTAACTTAAAAAACATGAACTCACTGAACAAAACCAAATTATGTGTTCCAGGGAGCAATTATCTACGAGAAAGTAGGAGCGCCAATTTCTAATCAAACTTGGAATGAGGCTAAATGTGTAAAATCTCTTTTACACTTCTGCCTTTGCCAGAAAAATTTTGCTTAGACTGCCCTATTAATTTGGAGTTCCACCCCAAGATAGAGTCATCTGGGGTAAATAAATAAACTATGTATGCAGAATAATGGTTAGAAACACTTCTCACTGACGATTCTGTTTCACTGCTGGGAGAGAAATTTTCTAATAAAAATGGAGTTAATGGGATACTCGGCTCACCTTGATGATATTAATTCTCTTGAATGAGCTGAGAGGAAGGCAGTTAACCAGCCATATTATCCCAATTTTACCTCGTCATTAATCCTCAATTGACTGTCCCAGCTCCAGCATTCTTTACCCCATCCTGTTGCTTTATCTTCCCCAATTTTTTTGGACTGATACTGCCATGCATGCCACTGAGTTCTCAGCTTGTGTATGAATGCAATATGAAACAGAGCTGAATTGCATTTAAAAAATGAGCAGCTTATTAAATTCTGGATTAATTTTTTATAGTTATCATACAGTTTTTGGTCATTCCCTTTCCACTGTTTGTTCTCTGACCTCATCAGGTTTGATGTGAAGCCTCTATTTCAACAATTCCAGGCTCTAATCTCCACTCCCACAACTGCCTGTCCTTGAAAACTGTGGATGGCATTTATGTGATCCTAGGCTACTTTTTCCTACAGATGCAAGGTCTGGACCAGTCACCAGCGGTGTGTCCTTGGACAAGATAGTAAACTAAACTTTCTTTCCCGAGGGGATGACATTTAATAGTTCCTGTTTCGTAATGCTGCTGAGACGATGAAATGAGTCAGGGTATGCAGACAGCTTACGCATATATCCTCTTAGTTGACAATCTTTAATTTTCCCCACCCCCATCTCACTAAATTTTGTTTCCACCTTTCCTGGACATAGTTAACTTCCTCATCCTCCAAGTTCATGTTCCATCTCTTTCTCTAAGCCTTTCTTTGAAATTCCAGTACCAGGAAATGGCCTGTCATTTCCTTGAACTTCTGTGGGGTTGGTGGCTCCTTGCTTGATACCAGATACTATTCTTCCCTGGGTTGCTATTTCATTAAGTGGTAGATCTGAGTTATTTCCATGCTGGGATGGCTGTGGGCAAAGCCAAGCTCTATGGTGCTGCTTTTTATCTGATGGAATAGGTGTTGGGCTTGCAATGGCTTTCCTTGCTTCTCTGCTTGGTTGCTTCATGGATTCTAAACACCATAGATGAGAACATGTTAAACCTTTCCTCAGTAAAAATCTATCTGAGGCAGACATCAGACATCCTTTTAGTCTCATAGGTGAACGTTGCTTAGAAGACAAAATGGGATATGATCTAGTAAATAACTCATGCTTAGGCAATAATATCACGTTAAATTTTCAGAAAGGTCAGCAAAATAAACCTTGGTATAACCACTTCTGTGATTGGCAGAATAGAATTGCATTCTTATTGATATGGAAGTTTTGACGAATCATATTGGATAATAGGTGGCCTGTGTATTTTGTCACTTCTCATAACATTTTTTTCTTCTATTTAGAATCCCATCTTATTGTCATGTTTTATTTCCATGAATTCAGTGGAAGCCAGAGTTTAGAAATGAACTCAAAAATATAGAAATGTTTCCAAGTTTCAAAAATATTTTCCGTTCTTCACAAAGCATGTGTATGCCAAGAATGCAGTCAGACAGTTGCTAAATTAGATCATAAAGAAATTAACTATATCTGAAATTCTCAGATAGATGGTTTATCCAGTTATTAACAGTTTCTAAAGGTGAAATAATTATGATTGTCCAAAGTTCTTTAGTAATTTTTCTGCCACTCTGCAAAGGGCGTTACATAAACATTGTTCAACATTCAGAACACCGTAAGAGTTAGCAACACAGCCATCCCCTTTGAGGAAAGGGAGTGCTCAGGCTAAAGTGGTGGGCTGGTGTGGCTGATGTCAGTTGCATTTTTCGGTAGAGTGGTGGAAGGATCTGGGGAATATTTCGCTGTCTTCCTGACACACGTCCGGTCTTTAAAATCACACTATTTAAATCATTGTTTTCTTTGTTTATATAATTATGAACTTGAATATTATATGTGATGGCTTATGTAAGATCTTACACTAATATTACTTTTGGAAAATAGAAAAATATGATACTTAGTATATGGATTTATTTTTTAAAATAAAATTGATCATTTCAGAAGACAAAAAGTTTACACTACTCTCATTAACCTCCCAATACAATACATTTAATTTCTGCATATTTCCCTCCATTTTGTTCATGTGTTGCTATACCCTATGTCAGTGTGGTAAAGTAAAAAGACAATTTTGCCTTCTCTTTCAATATGTATTAACCCATAAGACTTATTGAATCCTTTCCACTTAATTAGATAGCGATTCTCATCTTGAGAAAGTAATTTTTCCTAGAACTTTCCCATTTCTTTTGAATTCTTTGCTAATCAGAAAAAGCACAATAATTGGCCATTTTCACAGAGGCTAGTGCTCTGCCACATTAAACAAAATACCTGAATATATTTGGATTTGTGTTTTCTCTGAAAGTTGTCAGGTAGAATGTATTGTATGAAGCTCTTTCAATCCCCCTTCTTCTGCCTGAAGTTTTAAACTCTTGAGACACCAGGAGGAGGGATGAGTCAAAAAGAGGAAAGGAAGACCCACATATAAGACAAAAGCCATCATGAATCATGGAACCATGCTACCAGGTTCTGCTGTAAGAATAGTTCTGCCCAGAAACAAGTGATTTGTTCCATAATATTTCTCTCAGATTTGAGCCAAATCATGAGTGAACTCCCTTTCACAATTGCTTCAAAGAGAATAAAATACCTAGGAATCAAACTTACAAGGGATGTGAAGGACCTCTTCAAGGAGAACTACAAACCACTGCTCAATGAAATAAAAGAGGACACAAACAAATGGAAGAACATTCCATGCTCATGGATAGGAAGAATCAATATTGTGAAAATGAGCATACTGCCCAAGGTAATTTACAGATTCAATGCCATCCGCATCAAGCTACCAATGACTTTCTTCACAGAATTGGAAAAAACTACTTTAAAGTTCATATGGAACCAAAAAAGGGCCCGCATTGCCAAGACAAGCCTAAGCCAAAAGAACAAAGCTGGAGGCATCACACTACCTGACTTCAAACTATAACACAAGGCTATAGTAACCAAAACAGCATGGTACTGGTACCAAAACAGAGATATAGACCAATGGAACAGAACAGAGCCCTCAGAAATAATACCACACATCTACAGCCATCTGATCTTTGACAAATCTGACAACAACAAGAAATGGGGAAACGATTCCCTATTTAATAAATGGTGCTGGGAAAACTGGCTAGCCATATGTAGAAAGCTGAAACTGGATCCCTTCCTTACACTTTATACAAAAATTGATTCAAGATGGATTAAAGACTTAAATGTTAGACCTAAAACCATAAAAACCCTAGAAGAAAACCTAGGCAATACCATTCAGGACATAGGCATGGGCAAGGACTTCATGTCTAAAACACCAAAAGCAATGGCAACAAAAGCCAAAATTGACAAATGGGATCTAATTAAACTAAAGAGCTTCTGCACAGCAAAAGAAACTACCATCAGAGTGAACAGGCAACCTACAGAATGGGAGAAAATTTTTGCAATCTACTCATCTGACAAAGAGCTAATATCCAGAATCTACAATGAACTCAAACAAATTTACAAGAAAAAAACAAACAACCCCATCAAAAAGTGGGCAAAGGATATGAACAGACACTTCTCAAAAGAAGACATTCATGCAGTCAACAGACACATGAAAAAATGCTCATCATCACTGGCCATCAGGTAAATGCAAATCAAAACCACAATGAGATACCATCTCACACTAGTTAGAATGGTGATCATTAAAAGGTCAGGAAATAACAGGTGCTGGAGAGGATGTGGAGAAAAAGGAACACTTTTACACCGTTGGTGGGACGGTAAACTAGTTCAACCATTGTGGAAGACAGTGTGGCGATTCCTCAGGGATCTAGAACTAGAAATACCATTTGACCCAGCCATCCCATAACTGGGTATATACCCAAAGGATTATAAATCATGCTGCTATAAAGACACATGCACATATATTTTTACTGCGGCACTATTCACAATAGCAAAGACTTAGAACCAACCCAAATGTCCATCAGTAATAGACTGGATTAAGAAAATGTGGCACATATACACCATGGAATACTATGCAGCCATAAAAAATGACGAGTTCATGTCCTTTGTAGGGACATGGATGAAGCTGGAAACCATCATTCTCAGCAAACTGTCGCAAGGACAAAAATCAAACACCGCATGTTCTCACTCATAGGTGGGAATTGAACAATGAGAACACTTGGACACAGGAAGGGGAACATCACACACTGGGGCCTGTCATGTGTTGGGGTGAGGGGGGAGAGAAATCATTAGGAAATATACCTAATGTAACTGACAAATTAATGGGTGCAGCACACCAACATGGCACATGTATACATACGTAACAAACCTGCACGTTGTGCATGTGCACCCTAAAACTTAAATATAATTTAAAAAAAGAGTATTTCTCTCAGATTAATATTCAGTCATTATCAATCCAGGAGGTTGGAATGATCTAGTATTAACATAGTAGTTATTACTGTAGAATTAAGGATGACACACTGCTATGTTAATGAAGATATTCATATTATGAAGGTAAAATGCTTGTGAGGATCAGTTTAATAACCAATAACATTAATAACTAATAAATTTAGTACTTAAACTGAATTATGTCATTTTCCTTAATTATACTATTACCACCTGAAAGAAAGAATCTGCAACTGGCTTCTTGTAACACTGGAAGCCTTGAGGCTTGACCTTTCATTTGTCCTTATCTGTGCAGTTTTCATGCATGGACTAGAAGCTCTTTTAGCTAATGTGGCAGTCTGTCTTCCTGTGGATTCCAGGGAATTCAACTGCAGTGTTGTGCTTTCACTGACGTGTGAGGTTGAACAGTTGATTTTTCTTATGCCATCATTTCTGTAACTCCATAGTTTATTTGCATTTATTAGCATCTATTCTTTTTCATATTTTGTAGGACAACTTACATAGTTTAAAGTACTTTTCCTGATATTATTAAGGACTCACAACATTCTTTTAAAGTGCATGACTTCATGTCCTTTGCAGGGATATGGATGGAGCTGGAAACCATCATTCTCAGCAAACTAACACAAGAACGGAAAACCAAACACTGCATGTTCTCTCTCATAAGTGGGAGCTGAACATGAAGATACATGGACACGGGGAGGGGAGCATCACACACCAGGGTCCGTTGGTGGGTAGGGAGCTAGGGGAGGAATAGCATTAGGAGAAATACCTAATGTAGATGATGGGTTGATGGGTGCAGCAAACCACCATAGCACGTGTATACCTATGTAACAAACCTGCACGTTCTGCACATGCATCCCGGAACTTAAAGTATATTTAAAAAGTGCAAAAGTGCATAACAAAGCATAGGCAATTTTCACTTTATGTGTTACTTGTTGAAACACAGGCTAATAGGTAGTACAATCTAAAAAAGAAGAAATGCTAAGACAAAAACACAAATTAGCAACTTGAACATGTTGGGCAACTTCCTGCAGCAAAGTAGCTCTGACGTCTCAGTCATGAGTGATATTGGCAAAGGTTGGAAGACGGCAGAGGGTACACTTCCACCAGGCCACATGCTTGGCAAGGGCTCTGTAGCCCAGATTAAAGTCCCACACAAGTATTCACGCCCATCACATGCTGGACAGTGGGGAGATGTCTCCAGTTGTCCTTCCAGAGGTTTACTCTAGAATAAACTGGCTCCTACTCTCCTTGCTTCTGCCAGGAAGCAGAATTCCTCATTTGCAAAAATTCTTTATGTATAAACATTGTTTCCAGCTGAGAAACCTCAAAACTGTTCACTCTGACAACCTTGCCCAAGGTACCTGCTGCCTTATTTTAGTCTTATCTGTATCAACCAGATCTTTTCACCTTTGTCGTCCTGTTGTATCCGGACATTGCAAAGCTGACACCAGAAACTGCAGGTTCTTTCTTCTGAATTCTAATGGGTGGAATCAGCAAATGAAAGCAGCACTTGTCCTTTTTCTGGCTATATAGACTCTAAATATTTATCCAGTTGTTTATTTTTAGCTGTGTTTATGTTCATCTGTTGCTCAATTTTTTTTTTAAATGTGGTTGAGTCCATCTGTGTTTTTCTTTAAGGCTTTTGACTTCTGATTAGAAATACGTTCCCTCATGTTCACTCCTATAAATATTCTTGAGTTTTGTTCTGGATGCAGTTAAATTACTTGCAAGCTATTTTTGATCATTTTGATACATGCTTTTAGTATATGAAGGCAGGACAACAGCCGTATTTAGCCCAGGGCTAATAATTCCACATACAGAGGCAAGATCTTCCTGGGTACTCTATCCAATGACCTTGTGAGTTACGAAGTTTTCTGCTGTAGGTATTAGGAATGCGCACTGCTCCCTCCCTAGTGTGAGGGCCAAGCACATTTTCCTCTAATAATCTCATGTGATTCTTTTCTGGGCCTTGGATGCCTCCTTCACATGTGTGTGCTAGTCGATTTCTGCTCAATACTGGAGGGTGATCATCTGAATAGCTCCAAGTTTCTCTCTCTCTCCCTTTATCTGGCTCTCTCCTCTTCAACATTCTGTCCTATGAACTCTAGTTGCCTTGGTCTCCCCAGATTTCTGGATCCATCTCCTGAACACAGCTAGTTAAGCTCCCCTTGGTTTCCAATCCTTGCATCATAGCCTGAAAATTCTCCCCAGATAGGAAGCTGGGGAAACCTCATTTTTCACCTCATTTGTTTTCTGTCTCTAATGGATCATATTCTTGGTTTCTCAATGTCTGTTTTGTATATTTTGTTTTTCCATATTTTGTCTAAATTTTTTGTCTGTTGCAAACAGGAAGGAGGATAAAGATACTGCTTTTTACTCTATCTTGTCCAGAAGAGGAATTCAAATTATCCTTTCCATTATGTGTTTAACATCAATTGTTATAGTTCAAGCACATCTTCCTTCAGTTTTGAAGGAAGATTCAACACAATTTGTTTTTCATAAGTTTTTTAAGAATCTGTACAAAAATCATGTTATATGTTTATTGGCTAATTTATAGGAAAATTGCTTCTATAAAGTAGACCACTTTATGATACAGGGATAAGATTTGGGATTTTTGATTCATCTCTTGGGTATTTCCCTCAGTAGCACTTTAAAATTTTATCTCTATATTCTGTGTCTTGCAAAGCCTATTCCTAGATATTTTATCCTCTTTTATCTTAAAAATGGAATGTTATTTATTAACTGTTATTCATATTTAGATAAGTTATTGATTCTTGCAAATTAATTTTGCATCCAGGTGGTGAGGTACCTTCTATTATTTATTTGAAATGATTCCAATTGAATATTTTTATCTATCTATACAGTCTTGTCTCTCATACATATTCCCTCCCTCCCAAAATCATAATTTGTTTGTATTTTTTTCAATATGCATGTAGTATAAGAAGTTTGGTGCCTGTGGCAGCCATTAGTTTTATAAGTTAAATGAGTTTTGGATCTTTCTCTTATCTTTGTTATGTGAATTAGAAAGCTGAGATTTGAGAAAATTTTATTGAGAATTATGAATTATTTTCTACTCTACTTTTCTACTTCATGAGAGAGTCACAGAACTTTATAATTTCTTTTCTTTTTTTTTTTTTTTTTGAGACAGAGTCTTGCTGTGTCGCCCAGGCTGGAGTGCAGTGGCACGATCTCGGCTCACTGCAAGCTCCGCCTCCTGGGTTCACACCATTCTCCTGCCTCAGCCTCCTGAGTAGCTGGGACTACAGGCGCCCAGCACCACACCTGGCTAATTTTTTGTATTTTTAGTAGAGACGGGGTTTCACTGTGTTAGCCAGAATGGTCTCGATCTCCTGACCCTGTGATCCGCCCACCTTGGCCTCCCAAAGTGCTGGGATTACAGGCGTGAGCCACCGCACCCAGCCTATAATTTCTTTTAAATTAATTTAGATTGTTCAAGAGAGCAATTTCACATAGGTATTAAGATTTAGCATAGTGCTTTATCTTATAAATATTCAAAAATAGAAGTGTAACGTAAGTAAGGTAAGTGGATTGTGTGTGTTAAGAATTTAAATTACATATAGATGAATTAAATATCTGGGTTTAGAATAAATCATCTGCATTAGTAGAGCAAGTTTAAATACATGGCTTGGAGAAATATTCAAATTCAAATATACATTACCTAAGGCTTAAAATTGAAAGAGAATGTAGCCAAAAGAAAACAAATGTGGTGAGTGTTATCAGGCTGAACATTTTCATTTGCTTTGATTAAATTTTTTATTAAACATGTTTTAATATTGTGGTATCTATTAACTAGGTTAATGCTAATGGTGGTAACGAATACACCTAACATTTCAGGACCTCAAAATATAAATTTATTGGCCATGAGCAGTGGCTCACACCTGTAATCCCAGCACTTTGGGAGGCTGAGGAGGGTGAATCACTTGAGGTCAGGAGTTTGAGACCAGCCTGGGCAACATGGTGAAACCGTATCTCCACTAAAATTACAAAAATTAGCTGGGCCTGGTGACTTAGGCCTGCAATATCAGCTACTCAGGAGGCTGAGGCAGGAGAATCACTTGGAATTGGGAGGCAGAGGTTCCAGCCTGGGCAACAGAGCCAGACTCTGTCTCAAAAATATTAAATAAATAAAAAATAAAAGTAAATTTATTCATGCTTTGCAAGGACAATCTGGATAACAGGGGCTACTGTAAGCATTTTGGGAATAAGAGTGTCCTACATGATTTCTGAAGATGAAAGGAGCCGCCTGCACTCAGAGAAGCTGTCACTGGCATCTCAGTTGGTGAGGCACCAAATTGGGTGTTTCTCAGGCTCACAAGAAGCTTCAGAAGTTTTCAGGAATCTCTGAGAGGCTACTATCAGCTGTCCCAGTCAGTGGTAGTGAGGTGGGAACTTCCCAGGAGCTCACTGGGAAGCCACAGTAAACCCGCATCTGGTCTGCCCTCAGCTGGCTCTGAGGTTAATGGTGTCTCTTCCTCTACCATCTTCCAAATTGTGTGCATATTCTCTTTGGTAAATTCTAACCCGGAACCAGACAATGAAAGGGATTCTTCATTTCAACAACACAGAGGAGCTTGTAAAGGGATGGTGGTGGAAGTGATCTGATAACAGCCAAACATGCATAATCACCAAATCCTGTGATGTGATGGGTCCTGGTGGCATGGTGCTTTATTGCCCATGGATGCAGAGGTCTGGGATTGTCCAGCCTGTAACTTCAACATCGCCTCGGGCCTGCACATGGCCAGTGGTGGTTGGAAGCCTGAAGAAGGTACATGTTCACTTCTTAACTGTCTTGGACTCAAAGTGGACAACATCGCTTCCACTGAGAGAAAGCAGTTGCAGGACCCACCCAGCTCCATAAGGGGCTGCCTCCCAGGGACCATTAGTATTTCCAATGATGAAAGGAAAAGTGATATGAATGAAAACTTTACTGAAATAATTTATTAAAAAACAATAAAATTGACCTTTACAATGGAAAAAATGCTAATTCCAGTATACAACATGAAATAACAGATTGTCAACCCTGAATTATACTGTTGGCACCTTGACATTTCTTATTTATTAAATGATTGCTTTCAATACCTTTGAAACATGCTAGCATTTTTTTCTAGGACACAAATACTAGTACTAAAATCATCCCTAATTACTGCATATAAGTATTGAAATAATGTTTTTCCTCTTCTCTGGTGACAGTCACACCAGTCCCTGTCCTAAATGGAATAATCACATTGCTGAGCACTTCCAGAAAAGCAACCTTAACTAAAAATTGATGAAGAATCTAATGTTTGCAGGTAAAATACATTTCTTACACAAACATAGCAATCACACATGTTATGCTTATTTGGAGTTTTATGAATATCTGTATTTGATATGGTTTAACTTTCCCACCCAAATCTCATCTTGAATTGTAGCTTCCATAATCCCCACATGTCATGGGAGGGACCTAGAAGGAGGTAACTGAATCATGGGGGCAGGTTTTTACCATGCTGTTCTCATGATACTGAATAAGTCTCAGGAAATCTGATGGCTTATAAAGGACAGTTGCTTTGCACAGGCTCTCTTGCCTGCTGCCATGTAATATGTGCCTTTGCTCTTCTTTTGCCTTCTGCCATGTAATATATGCCTTTGCTCTTCTTTTGCCTTCTGCCATGATTGCGAGGTCTCCCCAACCATGTGGAACTGTGAGTCCATTAAACCTCTTTTTCTACAAAAATTTATCAGTCTTGGGTATGTCTTTATTAGCAGCCTGAGAGCAGACCAATACAACATCCTAAAACCTTATTTTAGCAGAAAATAGTCTTGTTTTGCGCTTACTATTGTGAAAAAAGAATAGAGGTTACCTGAACTTCCACTCAGAACTTTTAGCAAGCAATGAGAAAGTAAACCATATTTTTCTGTAACATCTTCTGTTAACTTCAGTGTGAAATGAGATTTGAGAGAATTACTTAATCTAGGAACACGTTATACTTTTTCTTCACCTACACAAGTTTCATTGAACAGCCTCTGAATGAATGAGCTAAATAAATGATTGACTTATGTAATGTGTTTATTTCTCTGTCTGTATACCAGGCTCTCAAAATCAGATGTTTTTTATTGTTTGCCTAACAATATCTGCCACATTAACTTTTGTGAAGGAACAAAAGTGGAAATTACTGTCAAATGTGCCTGATCACCTCTTTTCTTTTCTACTGAAATGGTAATATTTCTCTGTGCAGAAATGATCTCTATGCATTCACAGCACACAACTTTACTTCCCTTCCTTTATTATAGTATTGAAATTCAAGTGAAATTTACAGCATTAATGTCCAATCACTTACCCTATATCTAGTTTGCAATGTTACATACATTTTTCTCTGTAGAAAAACAAGAAGTTACTGAGACAGATACACTGTTTCCCCAAAGAGGCATTACTATTTAAAGGCATGGAAAGAGTTTGTCCCTGGGTCATCTGAGTTATTACTTAAATAGATGCAACTATTAGTAGCTGCCTGAAATACAAGCTTCTTCAGTGATTATCTTCAATTTGTTTAAAATTTGAGACCAATTAACAGAAACAGTGCATAATGCTAAACAGTAATTACAGCTCTGACAAAGATATTTTACAGATCATATATTTCCAAGCAACTTGATTGTTCTAAAATAAGCTTAGCACAAAAGGTCTCACCTTATAGATGCATTATCTAAAAGTTTTAGGCAAAGTGGATTTAAAAGTGAATTAAGTCTCAAGATAATAAAAAACACATTTCCATATAATCTCAAATTTAGAGCAGTATTATCATTTATACTTTTGCAAAGCACGTTTTCATATATGGGTTTATCAAGCAGTTACTTGCAAAGTAAAATTCACAATGCTGAATGCAATTGGCACTCACAGACTTCGCGAATAGTCACATCGAGGCCCATTATAGTGCTGAGTTTTTTGTGAATTTGGGAAGCAATGAATTTTGTTTTGTTTTTGTTGTTTGTTTATTTTTTGTTATGTATTTGTGAAGGAAACCTGGATGAAAGACAATAATAGAAATAAAGTAGACTTCCTCAAAAAAGGAATATGTATGTGTCCCAGTCTTGAGAGCAGGTCTGTTCTGCGTTTCTCCAAGGTGGAGTAGATTCTCCAGTGTGCTTTCCATGGTGGCGGAAAACCTCAGAGGCAGCTTCTTGGGGAAGGCTGTAACGTGTTTGGGGTCACTGCAGCTGGGCCACATTAGCTTTTACAGTCTTAAGGCAGTGCTACATTAGGCTATTAAACAAATGTTGCATTAAAAAATCAGCAAGACATGTTGGTAAATCAAAAATATAATTGAATGGGCTCAATGTTGTATAATTGAATGGTCTCAATATTTAGAAATTGTTCTAAAATCAATTTTTTGTCACTGGCACATATATTAATTTGGCTCTAGGCCTCCATAACAATAGATAAAGTAAAATTTCCTGGGAAAATGCACAGTTATACTTCAGTCTTCATTTTAATACAACACTAAATTGTAAAAAGTAAATTATATATTAATAAAGAAAATGTAAATATGATTGAGAGTATTGTAATATTACTGCACCTAAGTAAGCCTAGAAAATTGGCATATGTCCAGCAAAGAATGTAACTTACATTTATGTAATTATGTAAAATCATATAGAAAATAAAAATATTCTCTATTTTTTCTAAATGAAAATTGATGGGTTTATATCCTAAATTATTGGCCTATATTTTACCTACACTTTATCATATTTAACCCATTAGTGAAAATTATGCTTCACTCTGTTATTAGACTAAAAAATGATATGTCAGCTTTCTGTTCTTTGGCAGATTTTTGTATTAATGAAATAATCGCTTAGTATTGATTATCGCTTTGCATTTCCCATATTAATAACACAAACTAGCAAAGTTGCTTACTTCAAGCCAATTGATTCAAGTGATTGAACATCTACAGAAAGATGCAAACAGGTATGCAGTTTAGATTTTAAGTACCCTGTCAGAATCAATACCAATGATATCTATGGTCTCTGTGAAATCATTATAAACTAAAATTGGAAAAAAAAAATTTCCAAATGACTAAGCTATTGCTTAATATTTCCCTACGTGTACATTTTATTTTTTGATGTATGTTTTGTCAGTTCCTCAATGTATTTATATATGAACACTTTTTTTTTATGAATTAAATTAAATATCAAACTCTTTGAGAACACTATGCAGCATTAGTGCATTTCAGCATAAGAATTCCACCTCCAGGAGCAATGGAGATTTCAAATGCCATGAATTGTTTTAGTAGAATTTTGCTTAAAATTATTATTTTTTATTTATAGTGATAAGAATCTATGTTTAAAAGAATCAAGTTGTTTTAAATTTCACAGTTTTGCATTTTACATATTACTTATTTTATATGGTTTGGTTAGTAACAAAGTCATATACCCATGTATGTAAACATGTATTTCTTATATGCAAAGAAGAGACCTTACATTGACTTTGAACTGAGACACATCTTCAGAAGTTATGCCACTAGGAAAGACAAAATACATGGGAAGAAAGAAGGGGAACATAAAGGGAAACAAAACAGAGAGGAAAAAAAGGTAAGAGATGTGGGGGCATTAGTTTTGATTTTTAATCATTTGGATAATAAGCATCATTTCTGATGAGTACTCTCTCTGTGATAGATCTCTGACACAGCTACTCTCTTCCGCACCCATGGAGGAGCTCAGGCAGCTAGTTCACCCACTCCTCACCCCCTGTCTAACCTCTCTAAATAGTCCCATGCATGTTTGTGTGGTAGGGACATAATCTTGGCACTATAAAAATTGTCAATCCATCGTTTCTGGCTTCCATCATTTCTGCTGAGAAGTTACTGCCAGTCTTAAGGTTTTAGGTTTTTCATTTGGAAATCATGTGTCTCTTATTCTCTGGTTACCTTGGAGATGTCTACCTGTCTTTTATTTTGAGTGTTTTACTACAATTTTATGTGTGTGTGTGTGTCCCAGCTACAGTGATCCCAAACACAGACAGTCTCTCTGTCACCCAGGGTGGGTGCAGTGGCATGATCTTGGCTCACTGCAAAGTCCGCCTCCTGGGTTCAAGCAATTCTCATGCCTCAGCCTCCTGAGTGACTGGGATTACAGGCGTGTACCAGCAAGCCTGAATAATTTTTGTATTTTCAGTAGAGACGGGGTTTCACCATGTTGTCCAGGCTAGTCTCGAACTCCTGGCCTCAAGTGATCTGCCTGCCTTGGCCTCCCAAAGTGCTGGGGTTACAGGTGTGAGCCACTGTGCATGGCTAGTGTTGTATTATAATATTTTCAGGTGTTGGTCTCATCGTGTTTATCTTTCCTGAAGTTCTTCAAGGCTTGTAAATGTGTAAGTCGATGTTTTTCATTATCATAACTTCGATTTTTGCTCTGTACTTATCCTCCCTCTTAACTTTTAGAATTATGTACAGATGTTTATTATATCCATATAATAGTATAGATATTAAATATGTATACATTATTTATCATTATATAATATATAAAATATATATACTATATTTTATATATAAATTATATATATGTATACACAGTTGGCTTTTTTTACCATGTCCTGAATGTATCTTATAATATGCTATATTCTTCAATTTTTTTAATCTCTCTGTGATTACATTTGATTACTTTTATTCAACTAGTTTCTAGTTCAATTATCCCAATTTCTGCTAGTCCAGTCTTCTCTTAAGCCTATCCATTGAGTGGATTGCAAATATTGCGTTTTTCCACGTTTTCAGTATCCTTTTGACTGTTGCATAAATTCTGTATTCCCCCCCTTTTTTATATGTAAATTCTGTATTCTCCTTGTTTTTTGTTTTTTTCTTTCCAACTTAACTTTAGGTTCAAGGGGTCATGTGCAGGCTTGTGCCCCATTGATGGGCATTTAGGTTGATTCCATGTGTTTGCTATTGTGAATAGTACTATGATGAATATACGTGTGCACGTGTCTTTATGGCAGAACTATATTTATTCCCTTAGATATATACGCAATAATGGGATTGCTGGATTAATTTTTTAAGTTCTTTGAGAAATCATCAAACTGCTTTCCACCATGGCTAAACTTGTTTACATTTCGACCAGCAGTGTTTAAAAATTCCCTTCTCTGTACAACCTTACCAGCATCTGTTATTTTTTGTCTTCTTAATAACAGCAATTCTGACTGGTGTGAGCTGGCATCTCATTGTGATTTTTGCATTTGTCTAATGATTAGTGACGTTGAGCACTTTGTCATATGCTTCTTGGCCACATGAACGTCCTCTTTTGAAAAGTGTTTGTTCATGTCCTTTGCCTAGTTATTTATTTATTTATTTATTTATTTATTTATTTATTTATTTATTTTTGAAATGGAGTCTCACTCTTGTTGCCCAGGCTGGAGTGCAGTGGCACCACCTTGGCTCACCACAACCTCTGCCTCCTCAGCCTCCTGAGTAGCTGGGATTACAGGCATGCACCACCACGCTTGGCCGTTTTTTTTTTTTTTGTATTTTTAGTAGCGATGGGGTTTCTCCATGTTGATCAGGCTGGTCGTGAACTTCCAACCTCAGGTGATCTGCCCACCTCAGCCTCCCAAAGTGCTGGGATTACAGGTGTGAGCCACCATGCCCCACCCTGCCCACTTTTTAATGGTTTTTTTTTTCTTTTGCTTGTAAATTTGATTATGTTCTTTATAGATTCTGGATATTAGATCTTTGTCAGATGCATAGTTTGCGAAGATTTTCTCCCATTAAATAGTTTCTTCTTAAATAAGCTTTATTTTAAAATATTTAAAATTGAATCCAACAATTAGTTGATTTTGAGGGTTCACTCCAGAAAAACAAAAATTAATTAAATATCTTACTGCTCTTATGACAGAGCCAGCTTTTGTGTTCAGATGTAGAAATGCCCTTTCATGAAACTTTCTTAATTTGTTTTTTCTCCCTTTCTCATTTTAATATGCATCTTTTAAAAAATTCCTTATGAATGTTATTGTTTGGGGGCAGCTTGCTGTAAACTGCTACAAACTATTAAAGTAAGAATGATATAAATATACAAAAATGACTGAAATATGAATATATTGGGTGGATTATGAATTTTTCAATTTGCTATCTCATTCGTGGTTTTGTAATTTACCTTTCCATGCTTAACTGGGGGTGAAAGTTGGTTCATGACATTCACTTGTGGAATTTCTCATTCCATCTGCTGTCATAGAGGCTTGATCTTTCCTTCAGTCTTCCTTAATAGCAAAATGAAAGAGGCTCGAGAATGTACAGAAATTGTTTGTTTCTTTAGTATTTCAAAGAAAACATTTCTTTAGTCTATATACTCTTGATAATTGGGGCAATGTCAAGTCACCATTTACGTTTTTCATTTGTTTGTTTTCAAAGAACAAGCTAAGACACTGCCTTGTTCATTCTTGACTGTTGTTCAGAGCTGGAGGCTCTTACTAGGAATGATAATTAGACAATGTTTGGGTAAGAAAATGAATGTTCATAGCACTATCAGCTAACACAATGAATGGTTTCGAATGATTTCTAATACCAAAGTCTCTTTCTATGTTTATTTCTCATGAAGTAACATTTTGACTTACTACTAATAATGTGTTAGACTTCTTTGAAAAGATATAGTCTCCCAATATAATATAGGGAAACTAACTGCCAAATGCACTATACTCTATAAATTCAGAAGACAGTGATTTTTAGGAATACTTATTCAAGGTTTTCTTGTCATGACGTTCTTTGTTCAGCAAGGCAATATTTTAGTTTGATGATTTCAGTGACTTATGGCCGCATTATGCCAGTGATTTACAAAGTCCTATTTGGTTAGCTTCCAATTTTTCTCTCCCTTTTCTTTTCAAATTGAAAAAATATCTTTAATCTATCTGAGTCATAATCACATTTTATAAGAATTTATGTATGTAGTGTTCTGACCTTTCTCTAGCAGTGAGCACTTACTTTCAGCTCCCAATAACAAAAACCTGACTTCAGAGGTTTATCCTTCATAAGGATTCATTCTCTTACAAAAAAGAGGTATGAAAGTTGGCTGTCCAGGTTCCGATATCAACTCCACAAAATGGAAAAGGCTCAGATGCACTTCTGTTTTCTATCTGTACTACCACCTTTAGCATCGAGCTTCCAACCATAAGCAGAAGGGCAGCTGGGATCACAATACTCAGCCCATTCCATCAACATTTCTAGCTGAAGGAGCCCTGCTGATAGTGCATGCCTTCATGTGGATGCCAAAGTTAATGAGATAAAGACACTTTTCTAAGTGAAAATTAAGACAATGTGAAAAAAACAGGTTTTATGCACTAAAGTTTTTAAAAGAGTAACTAGATTAAATATATGTTTAGAGAATGTTAAGATCCCTGAAAGATTATTTTATCACAGAAAGAGAATTTTGCAGACCATGGTTTGCAAACCTGGTCACCAGATCTACTGGTCATAAAAAATTGTGACTTAACAAATCACTCCTTGGTTTTAACATTTTTTTAGGAACCTTAGACCTCCCATATCAGGGTTGCCAAAAAATGGTAATGGGCTAAGGGTGGTATACAATATCAATGAGTTTCCCTTGCACACCCTTTTGTTAGCAATCTATGCATCTAGTGATCATCCAGCAATGTAAAGTACATCACCAGTGATTTACAATATATTTGTACCATTAATAATTTAACACAACAACCCCAGCAAACAGATTTATCTCTAAAGTTGCATGTCTATTCATAAGATTTATTAAAATATCCATACCTATTTTTATGCACAATATAAATTTTATAGTGATAGGACAATAAATAGTTATAAATTGTCAAAACTCATAGAACTTAATTTTCTTTAATAGCTGATGATTTCCCAATAAATGGCTTATGATGCGCTTCATCATCTTAATGAAATGTGAAGCTCTTTAAAATGAATGTGCTTGCAGATGAGGTAATAATGCACTTCATAACAACATTGTAGATAACTCGTGATTTGCTAGCATGTTTTCCCCACATGATTCTGCCATAAATACATTATTACTGCATTAAATCTGCCATTAAAATAAAGTGAGGAAAACATTCAAAACAGTACAATTTAAGTTATTCATCCCATGCAAATATTTTGTATCAAAGGGAAAAGTTAAATTAACATTCTGAAACTCATGAAATGCATCCACAATGGTTTTTCATTGTTTTTTTTTCTTTTTTTTATATTATACTTTAAGTTTTAGGGTACATGTGCACAATGTGCAGGTTTGTTACATATGTATACATGTGCCATGTTCATGTGCTGCACCCATTAACTCATCATTTAACATTAGGTATATCTCCTAATGCTATCCCTCCCCCGTCCCCCCACTCCACAACAGGCCCCGGTCTGTGATGTTCCCCTTCCCGTATCCATGTGTTCTCATTGTTCAATTCCCACCTATGAGTGAGAACATGCGGTGTTTGGTTTTTTGTCCTTGCGATAGTTTGCCGAGAATGATGATTTCCAGCTTCATCCATGTCCCTACAAAGGACACAAACTCATCATTTTTTATGGCTGCATAGTATTCCATGGTGTACATGTGCCACATTTTCTTAATCCAGTCTATCATTGTTGGATGTTTGGGTTGGTTCCAAGTCTTTGCTATTGTGAATAGTGCCGCAATAAACGTATATGTGCATGTGTCTTTATAGCAGCATGATTTATAATCCTTTGGGTATATACCCAGTAATGGGATGGCTGGGTCAAATGGTATTTCTAGTTCTAGATCCCTGAGGAATCACCACACTGACTTCCACAATGGTTGAACTAGTTTACAGTCCCACCAACAGTGTAAAAGTGTTCCTTTTTCTCCACATCCTCTCCAGCACCTGTTGTTTCCTGACTTTTTAATGATCGCCTTTCTAACTGGTGTGAGATGGTATCTCATTGTGGTTTTGATTTGCATTTCTCTGATGGCCAGTGATGATGAGCATTTTTTCATGTGTCTTTTGGCTGAATAAATGTCTTCTTTTGAGAAGTGTCTGTGCTCATGGGTAGGAAGAATTAATATCATGAAAATGGCCATACTGCCCAAGGTAATTTATAGATTCAATGCCATCCCCATCAAGCTACCAATGACTTTGTTCACAGAATTGGAAAAAACTACTTGAAAGTTCATATGGAACCAAAGAAGAGCCCGCATTGCCAAGTCAATCCTAAGCCAAAAGAACAAAGCTGGAGGCATCACGCTACCTGACTTCAAACTATACTACAAGGCCACAGTAACCAAAACAGCATGGTACTGGTACCAAAACAGAGATATAGAACAATGGAACAGAACAGAGCCCTCAGAAATAATGCAACATATCTACAACTATCTGATCTTTGACAAACCTGACAAAGACAAGAAATGGGGAAAGGATTTCCTCTTTAATAAATGGTGCTGGAAAAACTGGCTAGCCATATGTAGAAAGCTGAAACTGGATCCCTTCCTTACACCTTACACAAAAATTAATTCAAGATGGATTAAAGACTTAAATGTTAGACCTAAAACCATAAAAACCCTAGAGGAAAACCTAGGCAATACCATTCAGGACATAGGCATGGGCAAGGACTTCATGTCTAAAACACCAAATGCAATGGCAACAAAAGCCAAAATTGACAAATGGGATCTAATTAAGCTAAGGAGCTTCTGCACAGCAAAAGAAACTACCATCAGAGTGAACAGGCAACCTACAGAATGGGAGAAAATTTTTGCAATCTACTCATCTGACAAAGGGCTAATATCCAGAATCTACAAAGAACTCAAACAAATTTACAAGAAAAAAACAACACCATCAACAAGTGGGTTTTTGATTGTTTTATCCTAAAAATACCATGATATTAATGCTTTATCCTAAAAATACCATGATATTAAATTTGCTTCTTGGTTACTATGTAAGTATTGTATTCCTGGAAGATTTTGAGATACCTATGGTTCCCTGGAGTCATCTGATATCCACAGAACTTCTCAATATTGTCTTCAAAAAGTATTACACACTGCATATGACTGTATGTGCTATACTTTTATATGACTGAGAGTACAGCAAGTTTGTTTCCACTAGCATCACCACAACCACGAGTAAATGTGTTGCATTATGTCATTCTGTCATGACAGTTATGACATCATCAGGCAACAGGAAGTTTTTGCTCCATTATAATCTCATAAAACCACTGTCACATATGGGGTCCATCATTGGCCAAAACATTGTTATGCAGTGTGTGACTATACTTCTAACGTCATCCATCTACAATACATGACTTTTCTCTATATATTATATTTTCTATTGCCAGGAAATAGATTCACACATATGTAGAGTTTGAAACAACTGCATATGAATCATCTGTAAATGTAAGGGAGAAGTTTTTATTATAGGATTTAGAATTTGGACCCTAATGAATCTTTGAAAATTATTACAATAGTAATCAAATAAATTATATTGTGTAATTCCCAGTGTCTGAGTCTTCATGTAACATAGTATAACATGGAAACCAATGTTTGTCCTGTTCTTGCTTTATAGATGTTTCTACATATTAAAAACCAACAAATTTTCAGACAAAAGTTATATATACACCTGTGAAAAACAAACAAAAATAGATTTTAAGTGCTAGATAGTAACTTGTCATTTTTCCTGACTTCTTATTCAACTTCATCTTGGACACTTTTCAAATTGACGGATGGTATTTGACATGAATTAGACTTCTGTGTCATTGACTCGTCTTGTTGGAAAAGCCAAACACCATGGAGAATAAAATTATACTGAGAAAATCTGAGATCAACTTATCTCTCTGTGGATGTCAATTCAAGCTCTAATTCCTTTGGGAAACTGTTTTTTAAAAGAAGCCCTCATTGTTTTAGTACAAGGATGCTGGAAGACCTCATTTCAGACAGAGGTAATCCAAGAAATTAGATTGTATGTTTTGTTCAAGCCACATTTAAGATTCCCTTCTGGAAAAACTTTGTCCTGAGTCTGTTCTTTTTGGCACCTTCAACATACATCCAATCGAGTATCCTACTATTATTCGTTTTTTGGGCTTCAATCTCCCAACTAAGTCTATAGCTTTTTTTAATAGGACTTTTTTTTTAAAAAAAAAAACCTCTCCAGCATCTAGCATAATAACTGATACATAAAAAGTGATCAACATGTTTTATAAAAAAAGAAATACTACAAAGTTACTACTACACAGCATACTTATATACCTGGTTTTAATTAATTTATTAGATGTTGTTTCTAATTTAGTTGAAGTAAAATTACTCTTTCTTATTAATTTAGGATTAGTGGAAATGTATGCTTTTCTATTGATACTTGGTGTGCAGTTTAATGCCTGTAGCTGAGAATAGATACTTTCCTTCTCTGTTCATATGCAGCACAGCACCTCACAAGACTACATACTCAAGTCTTTAATCTGTGCTAAATGGTCTTCAAGGAGGAGATGCAAGCTAGATATATTTTAGTGTAGCATTATTATATCAATATTCTTTGTGCTTAGTGAAAAGGATTGTTTTTCAATGTTTCCTAAATGTAAGAATGGGTATGAATTCTTTTTTTTTTTTTTTAATTTTTGAGATGGAGCCTCACTCTGTCACCCAGGCTGAAGTGCAGTGGTGTGATTGAGGTCAAGCAATTCTCCTGCCTCAGCCTCCCGAGTAACTGAGATTATAGGTGCCTGCCACCACACCCGGCTAATTTTTCTATTTTTAGTAGAGACAGGGTTTCACCATGTTTGCCAGGTTGGTCTCAAACTCCTGACCTCAAGTGATCTGCCCACCTAGGCCTCCCAAAGTACTGGACTTACAGGCATGAACCACCGTGCTCAGCAGGGTATGGAGTTCTAAGAAATGCTTTTTTGATGTAAACTATTAAATATTGCCTCACATTAACAAACTTATTAATATTGAATTACTTGTGCCTCTGGAATTAACAGTACTTTGTCACTATGTAGTATCCTTTTTAAGAACCTGCTAGATTCAATTTTAGAGCTGTTTCAGGACTCTAGTATTAATATTAATATGTTGTTCAATCACTTTCTTTCCCATGATGCAAATCCGGATACAAAAGCCAGCTTGTATTAGTGGGGATAAACGAGATTGTGCTAAAGTAATGAATAAACACCTAACTCTCAGTTTTTAACCAGAGGTCTATTTTTAGGCAATGGTCTAGATACAAAGCTAGTAAACTGGGGACTCTCTTCCACAAAATCACTCAGGGACTTTTTAGTGCAATGAATCACCATTTCTGGCCGCAGTGTTGGAACTTGGGAACTTCACCGTCACTGGGGCAGAAGAGACCGCATGAAGATCTCACACCGACTGAGGCCATGCCAGCCAAATGTCACATCTTGCAGACCACTAGTTGCAACTAGACTTGTGACTTGTCAAATGGCTAGGTTGTGTAGTCTTCCTTGTGCCTGAATGGAGAATTGCATTTTGGTAACCCATAGCAGCCATTAACATATTTCTATGTTTGTCATGCTCTAAAAGAATTGTAATAACTTATAGTGTCTACCTCCTAGAAATTCTGTAGGATTAAATCGGTTAATATGTCTGGGGCCTGGCACATAGTGTGCACTAAAACCCGTCTATTTCTATAATTATTATACTAATTAGTAGTACAGCTGTCCTACATATCCATGGGGGATACATTTTAGATCCCAGCGGATGCCTGAAATCATGGATCATAGTAGTAAACTGTCTATACATTACAGAGAGTTTTATTTTCCATGCATACATAACTATGATAAAGTATGATCTATACATTAGGCACAATAAAAGATCAACAATAATAACTAATAATAAAACAGAAGAATTATACCCATATACTGCTCACAATTTCACAGATAGCAGATTCATTCTTACCATGGATCTTTGCAATCATAGCATATAAGTTTTTTTATTTCCGCATTAAGTTGAAGACATTCGCCTTTCCACTTAAAGCACTTGAGGGCTTCCCTATGATACATCCACGTTTCCACCATATCATTATTCTTGTCCTTTGGGGTCATTATTAAATAAAATAAGGGTTGCTTGAACACAAGCACTGAGATTCTGCCACAGTCAATTTGATAACACAGAGGGCTACTAAGTGACTAACAGTCAGGCAGAGTAGACAGTGTGGATTTGCTGTACAAAGGGATGGTTCAGGTCCCTGAAGGGTTGGATAGTATAAGATTTCAACGTGCAGTTTACAACTTATAAATTGTTTATTTCTGGACTTTCCGTTGGGCCTTTGTTGGCCACTGGTAACTGAAACCAAGGAAAGCAAAACTGCAGATAAGAGGGACTACTGTAATAATGGTGGTAGTGGTAGTTGTAGGGATAGTAGTAACAGTTACATCTGCAGTAGTAGCAGTAGTAGTGATACTGACAATAACAATAGCAGCAGTAATAATAGTGGTAGTCATTATAGTGGAGACAGTAGTGGCAGTAGGAGCAATGGTAGTAGGAATAGTGGGGATAGCAGTAGCAGGTGTAGCAGTAGCAGTAATAGTAGTAGTAACAGCAGTAGTAGTAATAGAAATAGTGGCAAGGATAGTAGTAACAGTGATAATAGTAATAGCAGCAGCAGCAACACTAGTAGTATTTGTAGCAGTAGTGGTACCAGTCCCTTCATTGCTTGGAAGAATTCACAAAAATTGGACATATACATCAAACTAAATTTTTACCATGTGAATTTCATGTTCCATTTTAAATTTTATCCCAATGATCTATAAATAATTCTCTTAGAGATTCAGTAGCGACATATCTATTTTAACTTACATTTGAAAACCCTGTTGAAATGGTTCATTCTACTATAATAGCACTTTATATGCTCACATAAGTGCTTTCATCTCCTCTGTGGTAGCTACTATCTTAGGCACTGGAACCAGAGGCTTTGCTCCAACCTCCACCTCTTCTGAGTTTTCTCTTTTTCCTCAGTTTTAATATGTAAGTCATAACAATATGACCTTGTAGGATGTTTTAAGGATTCAATGAGTTAATATGCATCAGGTACATAGAACAGTGTCCGGCCTAGAATAATTTGTTCACTTAAAGCTGTTAGGCGTCATTAATGGCGCCTCTGTCCCATGCTGTCTATTTGCACCAGCCCCTTTTTCTCTTAATCAGACATCAAACATTTGTCTATCTTTGACCTGATGGATTGCTTTTAGCTGTTATATTTCATAATCCATTTCTCAAGCATTTTTGGGGCAATTTTTATTGTTTTTGCCAAGGTCCTACAGTCATGTAAATAGTGAATTTATTTTCAGTGTTTGCTCAATACATGCATTTAGCGCTATACTTTTTTCCTAATTGATTTGTATTTTCTTAATAGCTAATAATGTATCTTTTCATGTCCCTATTGACCATTCATATATCTCTCTTCTAATATGTCTTTTAAAATATTTTTCTCATTTCAATTTTTTTCTTCTTATTACTGAACAGTACAAGTTTTCTATATATTCTGGATAATACAAATGTTGTATTTTAGCTCGTGGCATGTCCTCTCTTTTTATTTTTTTAATCTTTAAAAGTGCAGACGTTTTTAATTTATGTTTCTTTTAATGTCTATAATTTATGCATTCTAAGAAAATTTGTGTGCCCCGAGGTCACAGCATTTGTCTTATAGAAGTCTTATAATTTAAGGTTTTACATTTACATTTAGGTTCTTGATCCATTTAAAGGAAATGAATGTTGTGGGATAGGTTGTTCATCCACCTGCTACCACATGTAAGCATAGTCTGTGGTTCCAACATAGTTTGTTGAAAAAAAAACTATATCTATCATTTTGCCATGTTTTTTATTTTTATATAATATTTGATGGGTTTTTTGCTGTTGTTTCCTCTTTTGGTTCATTTTGGCTTAGTTCATTGATTATCATTATATGGCTTGTGGTTGTATGTTTTTTAACCATATGTTCAGGAATTACATTAGAGATTACAACATACCTCTGTGTAGAGAGGCACACAGCAGAGCACAAGCTCGCTGCTCAGCATTGCTCTTCTTTCAAGGAGTTTGGCCCCTCAAGCATGAATTGTCTACCATTTTGGTTCCAACTATACCTTTGGCATAAAATCCTAGAACAGCAATCTTTCAGTAAAATCTCTTCACATTAATAAAACTTTTGACACTTGTTCTAAATTATCTTTCACAAAGACTGAATCCATTTACTCTATCACTGAGGTATATAGCAGAAAGTATATTTACTTATAAAGTGATTCGCTTCTATTGTTTCTTGTAGCAATACAGGCGGTAAACGAAGATGTAAAAAATTGAAGGAGTGATTCTGTCTACAAGAAAATTGTTCTATATATTAGGGAGAAAATGTAGTGACCAAGAATCCTTTTTAGCTTAATAAAAAAAGATAAATGAATAGCTTTTCCTTGATGAACTCCAAGCATCGTATCAAGATCACTATAAATTTAACACTAGACAGTATATCAAAGAATAATACTACAGAGAATTTATGGTTTCACTTATATCACTTGGCTGTGAGAAGAACTAAACCTTTGTTTTGTGCCTTTCACTGTTTTGTGTAGATTTTTTCATCAAGGCATTCATGATAGTTCATGTGTTTTAATAAACTGTGCATGATTTGAGGTTTGGAACTCTACTTATTCCCAATTACATGCAACAGCTCCTACTGTGCTGTTAGTACTTAATAAAAGTGTGTTGAATGAATGTTTCGTATGGGACCTAAACTTTGCAACATCAGCAAAATCTTTCATCTAAATTACGTCATCATAAGAATTGCCTTTTCCTGAAAAATTTTTTATGAGTGGCAAATAAGATCCTCTTCTGTTGATCAAGACTTTATTGGTGCATTTAAGATATAGAGAGGCAGCCGGGTGCGGTGGCTCATCCCTGTAATCCCAGCACTTTTGGAGGCCGAGGCGGGTGAATTATCTGAGGTCAGGAGCTTGAGACCAGCCTGACCAACATGGGGAAACCCCATCTCTACTAAAAAAATATTTAAAAAATTAGCCGGGCATGGTGGCACATGCCTGTAATCCCAGCTACTCGGGAGGCTGAGGCAGGAGAATCGCTTGAACCCAGTAGGCAGAGGTTGCAGTGAGCCGAGTTCATGCCATTGCACTCCAGCCTGGACAGCAAGAGCAAAACTCTGTCTCAAAAAAAAAAAAAAATATGAAGAGGCCTGGACTAAGCTTCACAGGTCAGTATTGAATAAAAAGAATCACATAATTTGTTATCTCAATTATTGTTTAAATATACATTTTCATATATTTTCTAATTTCAGAGTCTTTTCTTGCTAGTATAGCTAGTATACAAATGAGAAGAAATTATTATTTTTATAATGTCAAATCTGAGACTTAAAAAATTCTGGCCGTCTGCCATGATTCCTGCCTTACGCTCTCAGGATCTATGACGTATGGGTATGCGTGAGCCTGAGAACAAATTGTGGCTCCTGCAAATGTGGGGAGAGGACTCAGTTTGCACACACTCTACAATGTAGTAGAGAAGCCTGAAGCAGTGTTTACCTACTTCCGTCATATGTCTTAGTCAAGATTCTCCCTGCACCATAATAAAAGCCTCTTGGCCTACTTGGCCTTGGGTATTAAATATGTCTGCAGAGCTTCAGGCACACCCTCACAAAGTTCTCTCTAAGCACACTTTTTTTACAGAGCAACGGAGCCCAAAGTATTGATGAAACTATTAATCAAAACATCATTCCTTCAAATTTTAAATTATGGTATTCAATATTCTTGTGACAGTTATGATTTTAAAGGAGCTAAACTTCATTTTTTTAGATGAAAAAGTCTCAAAAATTCTCAACAACTAAATGTCCTAAGGGATGAAAATTTTCCAAGCTATAGGCATTCTGTTGAATTAAGACAAATCTATGGAAGACCTTCAGGGCAAATCTCTTACAAATAACTATCCCAATAATGTTGGCGATGATTGTTTCTGCCTCAACAACTTGGTCACCATTTACTCCTTTGTTTACTCAGGTAACAGTATAGTTACATATGTGGCAGGTTAAAAAATAACACAGCACACATCTAGCAAAAATATTATCTGAATCCGTACAATGCAAAGCTATAAGCCATGGAGTGTATGGAGTAGAGGGAAAGAAAAGCAGCATTACCAAAAATATTACCTAATGCTTTCTCTGAGAAACTGAGGATACTTTTCCATATGTCTGAAATTTGTTAATTTTGTGTGAGTTAATACACTTTTTAAAAATTATTTTCTGTTATGCACAATGCATACAGTTTTGTATTTAATGTTTATTCATTTAATGTTTGGTATGAACAGTCTTAGCACATCAATACTAATAAATAATTTGAACAAGAACCATTGATTTAGCTTATGATTCTGTGGGTGGGAAACTCAGTCTGGGCTCCATCTGTTAGTTCTGCTGATCTTTGCTATTCTGGCTCACGCACTGTGGTCAGCCGGAGAGATGGCAGGTATTGATTGGTCCAGATGATCTCATGCTTAACAGTTCTATGGCTGTTAGTTGGGGCAATAAGGGGTGGTTGAATAATGTGTTCTTGTTATCCAGCAGTGTGCAGAGAGGTTGACTGCACTGAACTAACTGTTTCCAAGAGAGCTAGCCAAGTGTACAAGACCTCTTGAGGCCTGGATTTGGGATTGACTCACCTTCATTTTCCCATATTTCAATAGCCAAAGCTTGTCATAGGACTGGGGAAGGGAAGGGGTAGAAAACATACTCTACCCCTCGAAGAAGGACATGGAAAGTTATGTTACAAAGCACAAAAATCGGGGAAAAGTGAAGAATTGTGGCTGACTTTTCCATCTATGAGAAGTCACTTAAGTATTTTTGAGAAAGGTTGTGACAAAATAAAATCAAACACAAAATAAAACAAAAGGGAAGTTTTGTATATTGTAAAACCATTGGTGTTTATGAAAATGGTATGAAAATCCACATTTAGCTTTACAATGTCTCTCTTTGTTACTACCTTGTCTTCTGCATTATGTAGCACAAATAACATTGTTCACACCTCCTAGTAGGGTACATTAAAATGGTGAGGACCTTGGAAAAGACAAAGGTTCAAATTTGATATCCACATATAACTGATCAAAATAAGTTGTCATTATTTTCTTTGTGCAAGCATTTAAATTTAAAATACCTTTTAGTGATGATTGCCTGATATATTGCAAGAGTCAAAAAATCTCTAATATTCAAAAATAAAAATTAGCCTCATTAATTTCTTCTCATTGTTTGGCCTCTTGTTTGACATTCATGTAGGTTATTTTCATAATGAAGTTTTGACTTTTACTTTGTAGAAATATTTTCTTATCACCAACACATTCAAAGGTTGGTAAAATAATGAAATGTCTTTAATATTTGAGAGAAATCTATTTTAACCAACTAAAATTAGTTAATAGTTTTTGTCATCTTTTACTGTGCTTCTGATGTTAAAAGCAAGCCAGACGACACTAGCTGAAGTCCAAATTAAAGTAGCTTTGTAAGCATTGTTCTTTTTCTCCAAATTAACTCCATTTGAAATATCTCAAATCCAAATTTACCAAAGAAAAGTTAGAGCATAATAACATAGATGTGATATGTCACCTTCAGATCTTCTGCTGGGGCCCAGTCATGAGAGCATTGCCACTGGTTAACCCACAATCTCCCTCAGCTAAGCAGTCCTCACACCGTGGCTGCTCTAGAGATCAGTGCTTTCCTTATCAGGTCCTGACCATCCACTTTTTCAGCCTCCCCAACCCACCACCAGTGTTCCCCAACCCACCACCAGTGTTCACTTGGCAAATATCCTCACTCATCATACACATGGAACCCTTTCCCTGCGGCATACCATCATGGTTTTCTGTATTGTTTTATTCTGTTTGCTTTTGTTTTTGCTGGTGAGTTCTGTATCCATAAGGACTGTAGCAGGAATGAGTGGATCTTCTCAACCTAAGGTGTGTTTAATAAAAGGACTTGGACCCTTTGCAGAGGTGTATGTGGAAGTTATGAGAACCCACAGAGAATGGGACAAAACACAGAAAGTAGAAATTGAGGGAAGGTATTAACATTCTTTTGCTTGAAGGAAGAAAGGAGAGTGAGTATTGCCAGAAGATAAGGGAACTGTACCAATGGAGAAAAGTCATCCAAGGCAGAGCTGGGGTTGCAGGTGGAAGAATGCAGCCTTGGCTCAAGAGTGGCATGGATGGAAAGGAAAGGTGGGAGGATGGAGGAACTATCCAGAGATCACTTTCTCTTTCTGCTTTCAAATTTTTAAACTCAAATATACACTAAGGGTAAAGAGTTCTGGGTAATGCAAGCCACAGAAATAAACCTTCTGGGGCACAGACATAATCAGCAGAGTAACATGAATAAATGCCTCTCAACCTGAACATAGTAAAATAAAACACGAAAAGCTTTAGTGTCTACCAGATCCTAAGCAAAGCCTGGGAATAAGAATTGACCAGCATTAGGAATGACCTTGTATTTGTAAATCGATTGAGCTGGTGTAACTTAATTGAGGAATGTTTGAGCAAAGTAGAGCTTGTGTTCTAGGTGAATGTAATGGTTTGGCTGTGCCCCCACCCAAAACTCATCAACAATTGTAATCCAAATTGTAATCCCCAAGTGTCCAGGGAGGGACCTGATGGGAGGTGACTGGATCATGGGGGCAGTTTCCCCCATATTGTTTTCATGATAGTGAGTGAGTCCTCAGAAGAACTGATGGTTTTATAAGTGTTTGGCAGTTCCTCTCTTGTGCTTCACTCTGTCTCCTGCTGCCTTGTGAAGAAGGTAACTGCTCCCCTTCTGACATGACTCTAAGTTTCCTGAGGCCTCCCTAGCCATGCAGAACTGTGAGTCAATTAAACATGCTTTGTTTATAAATTACCCAGTATCAGGTAGTATCTTTATAGCAGTGTGAAAACAGACTAACAGAACAGTGGATGTGGTCAGTCAAGTAGGGAGGAGACAGTTCCTGTAAAGAAATGTAATTCTAATTTCTGCTAAGTGACAACACTAAAATACTTTCATTCTCTTTGCTCTAGCATGCTCCTCCTTCCTGAAATTATTTTAGAACAGTGAAGTCTAGAATTATTTTTGAAGGAAATACTAGGCCAGAAGGAAAGTCATTAGAAGACATCTCTTACATTTTTAGAAAATTGTTATATAAAAGAAAGCTTTGAGGTGGCCTGTGTGGCTTTGCAGAAGAAGATATTATAAAATATTCAAAGCGACTAAGGGATGTCTTCATCTGCTTGGCTTTCCACAGAATAATACCATAGACTGGGTGGTTTAAGTAACAGAAATATATTTTCTTACAGTTCTGGAGGCTGGAAAGTCCAAGATCAGGGTTCCAGCAGGATTCAGTTTCTGGTGAGGACTCTCTTCCTGGCTTGCAGACTGCTACCTGCTTGTTGTGTTCTGATACAGCAGAAAGCTCTGGTGTCTTTTTCCTTTCCTTTTTTTTTTTTTTTTTGACAGAGTCTCGCTCTGTCACCAGGCTGGAGTGCAGTGGCGTGATCTCAGCTCACTGCAACCTCTGCCTTCCTGGTTCAAGTGATTCTCCTGACTCAGCCTCCTGAGTATCTTGGATTATAGGCACATGCCATGCCACCACTCCCAGCTAATTTTTGTATTTTTAGTAGAGACAGGGTTTCACCATGTTGGCCAGGATGGTCTTGATCTCCTGACTTTGTGATCCACCCACCTCTGCCTCCCAAAGTGCTGGGATTACTGGCGTGAGCCAATGTGCCTGGCCTTTTTCTCTTCTTATAGAGACACCAGTTTTATTGGATCAGAGCTCCACTCTGATGACCTCATTTAACCTTAAACTTTCTTAAAGGCCCTATATCTTTAATATAGTGACATGGATGCTAATTTTTTCAACATATAAATCTTGAGGAACACAATTCAGTCCACAGAAAGGAGGAAGAAAAATAAAATTCTACTGGGTCCAAAAAATAAAAATTACTAATGAACATAGAAACAAATTTTTCCTTGATATATGAAAGAATATTCCCGAGAGTTTTTTTAAAAATGAAATGGCTTCCACAGGCCATAGAAGAATGACCTGATTCATTCTATACTAACTGCAGTAATCTTGTTTTCTCCCACTTAATAAAAATACTTAACCATGAATATTTTTTCATTCGAAAAAATGAAATAGCTTACACATGTCATCAGACAGAGTTCAACAGGAGTGAAACAAATTTAAGCATCAAACATTGGGTGAGACATGGGTGATCTTCCAAAATCTTTCATCTGTAGAAACTCCACCCCAATACATGGGGTTAAAGATGTTCTTGCTGGACCAACTTGGAGGGAAAGATGCCAACCCAATTTCCTGCCTACAATTTCTCCCCCACCACCTGTCATACTGGCTTCAACATGAAGGATGTCTTTATAACTTGATTGATAGATAACTCACAACACCTCTTATAACTTGGAGATGCTAAGTTATATGCTGTTTTGGTCTTTGGAAATTGATGTTTGCAACTTAATATGATACCTTATAACTCAATGCCTTTACCATAAAGAAAATTATTGGGTAAATGTGTGGGGCTATGGAATTAGGGATTCTTATTTAAAGGTAGAGTGCTCATTAGAGTTCATTGCTACACTATCATGCCTGACATGTGGCTGATATTCAAGAGAGATGACATATTTGAAGCATGTTCCAATTAGTTAGGAAAGCTGTGTACTACACTTAGATCTCTGCATGCTTTGGGCTCTCCATAGTGCCTGGCCTGCATCTGTTTAACGACACAATGGTCAGTGTGACCTATTTAATGAAGCAGGAATACTATTATCAGGAGTTATTACATAACCTATCAAAGTTATTGATCCCTTATCTGTTAGAAGAGAGATGGAATCAGCCTCGTGTGGGTGCTATGAGGATATGATAAAGTAGTTCATGAAGCCCCTCCCCCAGAAAAGGTCTGATTTAAGTATTCTTGGTTTCTCCCATTTATTAAAAATACTTAACCATGAACACAAGCAACTCTTAACTATGCTTAAAAAGAAAGAAACTGGGTCATTGTGCTGACCGGGTCGCACGCTGGCTCCGGCTTCACCAACACCTTGCATGTTGTTTCTGTGCAGTGAGGGACCCCAGAGTCCCTCCTCCAGCCCATCCCACCCCCTTCCCCCAACCCATCCATGAGGCCAGCAACGCTTGTAGAGATCACTCTGGGCTGTAATGTGGCACTGGTGGGCTGGGACACAAGGGAAGAAAAATGCCTCGCTGAAACATGGCTGTGTTTACTGCCTGCTCTGGTGGGACAGCCTAGAGCCTGGCTGCCCATCATGTGGCTCCACCCAAGCAAGGGAAAAAGAAGGAATGTTGGACTGGAGGCCCCAGGAGCCAGATGGCAAGAGAGTGGCAGCTTCCTTTCCTGTGTGTACGCTGTTCAGTTCCTTTAGAAAACGGATGCCTAGAGGACTCCCAACCCTGGCCTGGGTTAGGAAACAGCCAGCGAGGGTTAGGGGCCTTAGGGCACGGGGCAGTTGTTCCATTTAAGGTTTAAGCCGACTCTGGCCCTGGCCCTTACTTGCTTCCCCAATCCCCTGGGCCTCCCTGATTCGCACATGTCCCCGCCCTGCACTCAGCTGTCCTGCAGCAAACACTCCACCCTCCACCCTCCATTTTTCCCCACCACTGCAGCACCTCTGGGCCTGTTGCTAGAGAGCCTACCGGTATGTCAATAAACAACAGCTGAAAAGAGAAAGAGAGAGAGAGAGAGAGAGAGTAAGAGAGAGAGTAAGAGAGAGAGTAAGAGAGAAAGGAGAGAGGGAGGGAAGGGAGGGAGGAAGGAAGGGGGAAGGGGAGGGAGGGAAGAAAGAGCGAGGAAGGGAAGGGAGGGAGGGAGGGAAGAAAGAACAAGGGAAGGAAGGAAGGTAGGAAGGAAGGAAAGAAGGAAGGAAACCCCCAAACAATCTAGAAAACCTATTATAATTATTGGATCTAATATACTCTCTTCCAAAATGATATCTAATGTAGACAATAAAATAATCGACTAATGCGTGTTCTCTCCTTATCTTTTTTCTCTTTCTCTCTCTTTCTTTATTGTCTATATAATACACAGAAATATTTAGTAAGAGGCATGAGGCAGGAAAAAATAGTAGCTAACCCTAGATAATTCTCAGTCCGAATAATAATACTAGAATGATCTTATTGTGGTTTAATATTTTCTCTCTACGCTTACAGAGGTGAGGGTTAGTGTTTTTAATCAAATGATGCAGCTCCATATGAAGCCCCTGTGTGGTTTTAATACTGAAAGGACACACGCTATTACAAGTGGGAAAAATGTTGTAACGCTGGTCTACCAAATGTTACGTTGTTTGCAGCAGTTGAATTCAACTCTATTCCTACCACTGGAAGTAAAGTACGTTGTTATATTTACAGTGGAAAATTTGAGCTGACTTTCAGCAAAGCCTGAATAATTATGATCTTGGCTTACGTCAGACCACATTATCAAAATCTTGTCAAGTTTTGTTTCATAACTGCTATTATCATCTTAAAATGAAACTGCATATATTCATAATAAAGAAATGCCATGTATTTGTAAAAAACATAAAGAGGATGTGGTCTAGCAACGAACTAACAAACATCTACAGCTCATATGCAACTACAGTCACAATGTAATGTGGCAGCAGTTGCCTGTCACCTAGATGTTTACCTCTGAGAGTCTCCTCGGTCAGAAAAAGAGAAAATCCAGCTCCTGGTCACTCTCTGCATCATCCTCAGAGGCAGAGGAGTGCTGCCTGGTGTTTGTCCTGTTGATACTCCTGAGAAAGACCATTTGTTTTCAAGCAATAACAGATGGATGTGTGAGTCCACAGGGCACAGGAAAAAGTCTCATTCAACCAACTAGTATTCACATACGACTGTATTAATCCACTTATTAATATTTGCCTAACACTGTCCTAGACAGGATGAAATGTATCACTTCTGACAAACTACCTGGGTTATATACATAAAATTCCATGCACCAAAACATAAACACATACTTTGCGGATTAAACATAGCTTCTTGCCTTAAAATATAATCATTAAGAATCTCTGGGTAATTCTTCATGTAATGGAATGTGTGGATGAAAATGGCTATACAAATGTTTATACACACACACACACACAAAATACTAAACAGCTATACAAATGTTTATATACATACACACACACACGCACACACAAACGCACATACATACAATGCTCCAAAGAGTAAAAGGTGAATTCTAAACCAATGTTATCTTTAGTGTCCTGTAAAGTTCCTATGGAAATCAAGCAAGAAAAGAGAACCTTAGGAAGGAGGCTGAAGATGGCAGGCTGTGGGTCTACAGAGGTGGTGAGCAAGGCTTACACAGAATTTGCCCTGACAAAATTTTTACAATGCAATCCAATGAAATAATCATTCTTCAAGGATAATTACAAAAATGAATATATGGCTGCTATATTTTCCAAGTTCCACTTTATATCTTTTCATTATTTTCCACTCAAGTTTTTCTCTATTTTGTTCCTCTGTGATATCCTTTCACGTTTTGTTGAGTTTCTCTTTTTTAGAGCATATAACAGGCAGGATAAACAATTCCAAACAATGAGTAGAGGCAAAATTTTTCAAGTGCAATTTCAGATATTTGACTCAGTACCTGGGAAACTGTGGGGTACTCTTGAAGCCTGAAAAGTTGTCTCTTGCAAAAACATTACATTTTTACATGGTTTCTAGTATTATTTCCTATTTTTCTCCACAGATATGTGAGACATTCTTAAATGCTTTCTAAATAGAAAATATTTTCTTTAATTAAATTGGCAAATAATCACAGAACCCTTAGAAATAAAAACATATTAAGCACAGTAAAAAAAAATGGTAAGTTAACCATGTGTAGGACATTGTCAGTGAGTCTATAAGGTCTATGCCAGTTTTTAAAAAATCCAGACATGTCTTAACCTTTCTTCTAACTTCTATAGATGAGTCTTCATAAGTCGTCAACTAAACAGTATATATAAAAATATTTGTTTGTTTAATATATTAGATGTAGTCTCATTCCCTATTAGTAAATTTTTTTAGAAAATGAATGGGACAAAGTATTTTTAAAAGCATATTTTCTTGGAAAATCTGCATATTTTAAGGTAATAGTATTCAGAGCAAACAGACAAACAGGAGTTAGGATTCAGGGGTTTCTGAATTTTTCCTTAGATTTTTAGTGTAACATTTAACTAAAGTCACTTATGATGGTAAAACCAATTATAGTAACAAGATACATTTTAAAGACAGATACTTTCTGTTCAAGTAAGAGTTAAAAGGATTGCTTTTCTATTATTAAAGAATGTAGAACTTCTATTTTAAAAATACTCTGTTTAGTAATACACATATTTTCAGACATCCCTATTGAAACGAACTTAACTTTGGCCCAGTGGTGATTCATTGAAGTCAGACAGAAATTTTTCCTGAGGAATGCAGTTTCTTTATATTGTTTACATTATCCAGCTTATTTGAGATTCTAAGACAATGCTTATTGTTTTTTAAATAAAATACTAATAATATGTTTTATGTCTCTATTTGAGGCCCTGCTTCATAAGAAGCATTGCTATATATGTTTTTTCTCAGTAGCATAAAAATACTAATCATAGAGACTAAAATATTAATGCATTCATCAGTCCTATTCTACTGCATTTATATTTCCAATAAAAATTTTATTTTTTTTACTCAAAGAGTAAATGAATGTCTAACATGTAATCCTCACTTCACGACCTGATTAATAAAATTATATTATTGTCTGAAATCCCAAGTTTAGCTACAACCCTCATTCACACCCAGCGTAAAATGTCTTAGGTCCTCTAATACAAGAAATTACCTGCTCTGCTAATACACTCTACATTGAAGGACAGGAGAAGTGTGTGGACATTCTAAGGGGCAAATGGGAACAGCAGATATGTCTTTCATTGACAGTAATAGACAATAATGTCAGATTTGTATTTTTTATTTTTTTACATTAGAGCCACCAACCCTGGGACATCCAAGATGTTCAATTCACTGGGTTCTTCCCAGCAGTTTATCAACCAGACTGCAGGGACATCTTCTAATCAGGCGGTCATTGCCCAGAATTTTCCTGTGTGTCTGTGTGTAATGTCATTGACTTGAATTCTTGTGGGTCAGCATCCCACAAACCAAGTGTAAATTCCTCTTCTCTGACACAGCTGGAGCCTGGTGTTCTGAGTCTTGCAGCCCTCGGGTCATCTATGGTGTTTCTGAGTAGTGTGCAATGGACAGTAGGTGTTTATGCACATATATTATGTGACTGTTTTATAAATTTCATGGTGGCTAAAGTATGTATTCAAGAGTGGAGTGTTATGGTTTATGTTTTTTCCAGGCCACTCTTCCATTAAAGTGGTTGGAAGAAAAATTTTGAGGCTTAAGTTGAAATGTTTTTGCCTCGTGTGCACAGAGTAATTCCCAAACAAATATGAAACAATGAATCATAGCAAAACTCAAATATTTTATTATAAAATTTTCTGCCCTTGTTACCTAAACACTTACTTGGGTTTTGTTTACTTGTAAAGATAAAAAATCACATTAATTTGTCACTAATTTTATATCACCATATATAACACAGAAACAAAAGGGGGAAATGGCTCGGGGGTGGAGCCAAGATGGCCGAACAGGAACAGCTCCAGTCCAGAACTCCCAGCGTGAGTGACACAGAAGACGGGTGATTTCTGCATTTCCAACTGAGGTACTGGGCTCATCTCACTAGGGAGCATCAGAAAGTGGGTGCAGGACAGTGGGTGCAGTGCACCCAGCATAAGCCGAAGCAGGGTGAGGCATCGCCTCACCTGGGAAGTGCAAGGGGTCAGGGAATTCCCTTTCCTAGTCAAACAAAGGGGTGACAGATGGCACCTGGAAAATCGGGTCGCTCCCACCCTAATACTGCGCTTTTCCAATGGGCTTAAAAAACGGCACACCAGATTATATCCTGCACCTGGCTCGGAGGGTCCTACGCCAATGGAGCCTTACTCATTGCTAGCACAGCAGTCTGAGATCAAACTGCAAGGCACCAGTGAGGCTGGGGGAGGGGTGCCTGCCTTTGCCAAGGCTTGAGTAGGTAAACAAAGTGGCCAGGAAGCTCGAACTGGGTGGAGCCCACCAAAGCTCAAGGAGGCCTGCCTGCCTCTGTAGGCTCCACCTCTAGGCGCAGGGCATAGCCAAACAAAAGGCAGCAGAATCCTCTGCAGACTTAAATGTCCCTCTCTGACAGCTTTGAAGAGAGTAGTGATTCTCCCAGCACGCAGCTTGAGATCTCAGAACAGGCAGACTGCCTCCTCAAGTGGGTCCCTGACCCCTGAGTAGCCTAACTGGGAGGCAACCCCCAGTAGGGGCAGACTGACACCTCACACGGCCAGGTACTCCTCTGAGAGAAAACTTCCAGAGGAACGACCAGACAGCGATATTTGCTGCTTACCAATATTCTCTGTTCTGCAGCCTCTGCTGCTGATACCCAGGCAAACGGACGGGAGTGGACCTCCAGCAAACTCCAACAGACCTGCAGCTGAGGGTCCTGACTGTTAGAAGGAAAACTAACAAACAGAAAGGACATCCACACCAAAAACCCCATCTGTACGTCACCATCATCAAAGACCAAAGGTAGATAAAACCACAAAGATGGGGAAAAAACAGAGCAGAAAAACTGAAAACTCTAAAAATCAGAGTGCCTCTCCTCCTCCAAAGGAATGCAGCTCCTCACCAGCAACAGAACAAAGCTGGATGGAGAATGACTTCGACGAGCTGAGAGAAGAAGTCTTCAGACAATCAAACTACTCTGAGCTAAAGGAGGAAGTTCGAACCCATGGCAAAGAAGTTAAAAACCTTGACAAAAATTTAGACGAATGGCTAACTAGAATAACCAATGCAGAGAAGTCCTTAAAGGACCTGATGGAGCTGAAAACCAAGGCACGAGAACTACGTGACGAATGCATAAGCCTCAGTAGCCGATTCAATCAGCTGGAAGAAAGGGTATCACTGATGGAAGATCAAATGAATGAAATGAAGCAAGAAGACAAGTTTAGAGAAAAAAGAATAAAAAGAAACGAACAAAGCCTCCAAGAAATATGGGACTATGTGAAAAGACCAAATCTATGTCTGATTGGTGTACCTGAAAGTGACGGGGAGAATGGATCTAAGTTGGAAAACACTCTGCAGGATATTATCCAGGAGAACTTCCCCAGTCTAGCAAGGCAGGCCAACATTCAAATTCAGGAAATAAAGAGAACGCCACAAAGATACTCCTCGAGAAGAGCAACTCCAAGACACATAACTTTCAGATTCACCAAAGTTGAAATGAAGGAAAAAATGTTAAGGGCAGCCAGAGAGAAAGGTAGGGTTACCCACAAAGGGAAGCCCATCAGACTAACAGCTGATCTCTTGGCAGAAACTCTACAAGCCAGAAGAGAGTGGGGGCCAATATTCACCATTCTTAAAGAAAAGAATTTTCAACCCAGAATTTCATATCCAGCCAAACTAAGCTTCATAAGTGAAGGAGAAATAAAATACTTTACAGACAAGCAAATGCTGACCGATTTTGTCACCACCAGGCCTGCACTAAAAGAGCTCCTAAAGGAAGCACTAAACATGGAAAGGAACAACCAGTATGAGCCACTGCAAAAACATGCCAAATTGTAAAGACCATTGAGGCTAGGAAGAAACTGCATCAACTAATGAGCAAAACAACCAGCTAACATCATAATGACAGGATCAAATTCACACATAACAATATTAACCTTAAATGTAAATGGGCTAAATGCTCCAATTAAAAGACACAGACTGGCAAATTGGATAAAGAGTCAAGACCCATCAGTGTGCTCTATTCAGGAAACCCATCTCACGTGCAGAGACACATATAGACTCAAAATAAAGGGATGGAAGAAGATCCACCAAGCAAATGGAAAACAAAAAAAGGCAGGGGTTGCAATCCTAGTCTCTGATAAAACAGACTTTAAACCAACAAAGATCAAAAGAGACAAAGAAGGCCATTACATAATGGTAAAGGGATCAATTCAACAAGAAGAGCTAACTATCCTAAATATATACGCATCCAATACAGGAGCACCCAGATTCATAAAGCAAGTCTTTAGAGACCTACAAAGAGACTTAAACTCCCACACAATAATAACAGGAGACTTTAACACCCGACTGTCAACATTAGATAGATGAACAAAACAGAAAGTTAACAAGGATATCCAGGACTTCAACTCAGCTCTGCACCAAGCGGACCTAATAGACATCTACAGAACTCTCCACCCCAAATCAACAGAATATACATTTTTTTTCAGCACCACACCGCACTTATTCCAAAATTAACCACATAGTTGGAAGTAAAGCACTCCTCAGCAAATGTAAAAGTACAGAAATTATAACAAACTGTCTCTCAGACCACAGTGCAATCAAACTAGAACTCACGATTAAGAAACTCACTCAAAACCGCTCACCTACATGGAAACTGAACAACCTGCTCCTGAATGACTACTGGGTACATAACGAAATGAAGGCAGAAATAAAGATGTTCTTTGAAACCAATGAGAACAAAGGCACAACATACCAGAATCTCTGGGACACATTCAAAGCAGTGTGTAGAGGGAAATTTATAGCACTAAATGCCCACAGGAGAAAGCAGGAAAGATCTAAAATTGACACCCTAACATCACAATTAAAAGAACTAGAGAAGCAAGAGCAAACACATCCAAAAGCTAGCAGAAGGCAAGAAATAACTCAGATCAGAGCAGAAATGAAGGAAATAGAGACACAAAAAAACCCTTCAAAAAAAATCAATGAATCCAGGAGCTGGTTTTTTGAAAAGAACAACAAAATTGATAGACCACTAGCAAGACTAATAAAGAAGAAAAGAGAGAAGAATCAAATAGATGCAATAAAAAATGATAAAGGGGATATCACCACCGATCCCACAGAAATACAAACTACCATCAGAGAATACTATAAACACCTCTATGCAAATAAACTAGAAAATCTAGAAGAAATGGATAAATTCCTGCACACATACACCCTCCCAAGACTAAACCAGGAAGAAGTTGAATCTCTGAATAGACCAATAACAGGCTCTGAAATTGAGGCAATAATTAATAGCTTACCAACCAAAAAAATTCCAGGACCAGATGGATTCACAGCCGAATTCTACCAGAGGTACAAGGAGGAGCTGGTACCATTCCTTCTGAAACTATTCCAATCAATAGAAAAAGAGGGAATCCTCCCTAACTCATTTTATGAGGCCAGCATCATCCTGATACCAAAACCTGGCAGAGACACAACAAAAAAAGAGAATTTTACACCAATGTCTCTGATGAACATCGATGCGAAAATCCTCAACAAAATACTGGCAAACCGAATCCAGCAGCACATCAAAAAGCTTATCCACCATGATCAAGTGGGCTTCATCCCTGGGATGCAAGACTGGCTCAACATACGCAAATCAATAAACGTAATCCAGCATATAAACAGAACCAATGACAAAAACCATATGATTATCTCAACAGATGCCAAAAAGGCCTTTGACAAAATTCAACAACCCTTCATGCTAAAAACTCTCAATAAATTAGGTATTCATGGGATGTATCTCAAAATAATAAGAGCTATCTATGAAAAACCCACAGCCAATATCATACTGAATGGTCAAGAACTGGAAGCATTCCCTTTGAAAACTGGTACAAGACAGGGATGCCCTCTCTCACCACTCCTATTCAACATAGTGTTGGAAGTTCTGGCCAGGGCAATCAGGCAGGAGAAGGAAATAAAGGGCATTCAATTAGGAAAGGAGGAAGTCAAATTGTCCCTGTTTGCAGATGACATGATTGTATATCTAGAGAACCCCATTGTCTCAGCCCAAAATTTCCTTAAGCTGATAGGCAACTTCAGCAAAGTCTCAGGATACAAAATCAATGTACAAAAATCACAAGCATTCTTATACACCAATAACAGAGAGCCAAATCATGAGTGAACTCCCTTTCACAATTGCTTCAAAGAGAATAAAATACCTAGGAATCCAACTTACAGGGCACGTGAAGGACCTCTTCAAGCAGAACTACAAACCACTGCTCAAGGAAATAAAAGAGGATACAAACAAATGGAAGAACATTCCATGCTCATGGGTAGGAAGAATCAATATCGTGAAAATGGCCATACTGCCCAAGGTAATTTATAGATTCAATGCCATCCCCATCAAGCTACCAATGACTTTCTTCACAGAATTGGAAAAAACTACTTGAAAGTTCATATGGAACCAAAAAAGAGCCTGCATTGCCAAGTCAATCCTAAGCCAAAAGAACAAAGCTGGAGGCATCACGCTACCTGACTTCAAACTATACTACAAGGCCATAGTAACCAAAACAGCATGGTACTGGTACCAAAACAGAGATATAGACCAATGGAACAGAAGAGAGCCCTCAGAAGTAATGCTGCATATCTACAACCATCTCATCTTTGACAAACCTGACAACAACAAGAAATGGGGAAACAATTCCCTATTTAATAAATGGTGCTGGGAAAACTGTCTAGCCATATGTAGAAAGCTGAAACTGGATCCCTTCCTTACACCTTATACAAAAATTAATTCAAGATGAATTAAAGACTTAAATGTTAGACCTGAAACCATAAAAACCCTAGAAGAAAACCTACGCAATACCATTGAGACATAGGCATGGGCAAGAACTTCACGTCTAAAACACCAAAAGCAATGGCAACAAAAGCCAAAATTGACAGAGAAAATTTTTGCAATCTACTCATCTGACAAAGGGCTAATATCCAGAATCTACAATGAACTCAAACAAATTTACAAGAAAAAAAACAAACAACCCCATCAACAAGTGGGCGAAGGATATGAACAGACACTTCTCAAAAGAAGATATTTATTCAGCCAAAAAACACATGAAAAAATGCTCACCATCACTGGCCATCAGAGAAACACAAATCAAAACCACAGTGAGATACCATCTCACACCAGTTAGAATGGCGATCATTAAAACGTCAGGAAATAACAGGTGCTGGAGAGGATGTGGAGAAATAGGAACACTTTTACACCGTTGGTGGGACTGTAAACTAGTTCAACCATTGTGGAAGTCAGTGTGGCGATTCCTCAGGGATCTTGAACTAGAAATACCATTTGACCCAGCCATTCCATTACTGGGTGTATACCCAAAATCATGCTGCTATAAAGACACACGCACATGTATGTTTATTGCGGCACTATTCACAATAGCAAAGACTTGGAACCAAGCCAAGTGTCCAACAATGATAGACTGGATTAAGAAAATGTGGCACATATACACCATGGAATACTATGCAGCCATAAAAAATGATGAGTTCATGCCCTTTATAGGGGCATGGATGAAGCTGGAAACCATCATTCTCAGCAAACTAACGCAAGGACAAAAAACCAAACACCGCATGTTCTCACTCATAGGTGCGAATTGAACAATGAGAACACATGGACACAGGAAGGGGAGCATCACACACCGGGGCCTGTTGTGGGGTGGGGGGAGGGGGGAGGGATAGCATTAGGAGATATAACTAATGTTAAATGACGAGTTAATGGGTGCAGCACACCAACATGGCACATGTATACATATGTAACTAACCTGCACGTTGTGCACATTTACCCTAAAACTTAAAGTATAATAATAAAAATAGTAATAATAATAAATGGCTCAACACTAAAAAAAAAAGAAACAAAAGAGGGAGGAGACTAGGAGAGGTGGAAAGACCCATGCATAACCCCCTTAAAGGGGATCCAGTAATCAACACCTGTGAGAAACTACCTGCGTTTGTTCAACTGATGAAGATGTTATACTGAATTTTAATTGCCAATAAAGTTCACATGATTAATCTGATGCTAAATAAAAGTTGGTAAAACATAGAAATGCTTCTTTTGTCCTGACTTTTGCACACTAAAGTGTTCTAGTGTTCTAAATAATTCTAAATATATTGAAAACTTTGCACACTTTCACTATTGAAACTAAAGTGTTAAAAGTATTACCAGGTGAATACCTTAGATTAAATAAAGCGAACATAATTTAACCTTTTCTTAATGACTGGAGGTTGTTACTGTGATTTAATTGTGTAATGTCCTGAGGGCCATTAAGCCTTTAAAATGTGGCACAGCTCTCACCAGCCTTGTGTTTATCTCTGCTCTTGCAAGGACTGTCATAGCCCAGATTCTCAACCATCTCTGATCCCCTACAATGAGTTCTCTAGTTGTGTTTTGCTTCCAAAATTATTCTACTGGACATGTCTGCATCCAATGCCAATTGATTTAATCAACATTGTCCATTTGTGTGTTGCATTCTGATCTCACAATTACTCTCCATCCTTCAATCTAGTTGTCTACAAGGAAGTGCAATGGAGACATAAAAGTAGCTTCATGTTTTAGCCTGGGGTTCATAAGAGAAATCAACGCTGAAGATTTACATTTAGGAGCCACTAATATGGAGATAGTATTTGATGTTCATACAGATTAAATGCCACTGGATAGCATATGATCTCCTGGAAGGGACGAACACCTGAGTGTGAACCCTGGGTATGTAGAGGTTTTACTGAGAGGTTGGCACCAGCAGAGGAACCCATCAAGAACTGGTCAGTGAGATCTAAGGAAAACCAGGAGAATGGGTCTCCGGGAAGCCTAAAAAAGAAGAATTTCAGGAAGGAAGGTGATGCCAAATTAGTCTAATGTTGAAAAGTCAATGAAATGGGAAAGAAAACAGCCTGGTGGGCTTGATAAGATGATGATTCAATGGAGATGCTGAAAGAGGAGAATGAAAAGTAAGAATGAGGAGAGGATGAGAAGTGGAGATTTACGGACAGAAAGTATAGACAAGCATGCTTCACGGAATTTGGTTGTGAATGGCAGCTGCCAGAGGTTAATATGGCAAAGAATGCTTGTTTGTTTATTTTTAAGGACAGATTTCTATAGATAGACACAGATATAGATATACATAGATAGTTACAGATATACATATAGATACAGATACAGATAAGATAAACAGCAGTTGTAGCTGGTATTGTTGACTACCTTTTTCCACTACCCATTCTGCATTCCCTTTGCCTTCAGCAAGCACTTCAGCAGGTCGTGGTGTTTTTCCTGGTGGAGTGACCCAGGCTTTCATTCCTGAAGGGTCTGGGCCATTTGTAGTCCTGCCTGGATTGGGCTGTTGTAGTTTCTCATTGACCTTAATCACAGGGCATGGTAAGACTAAGAGATGCCCTAATGGATCTCTTGTATTCCATGCATACTCTTCTTACCTCCACTGTGGAGTAGTAGACTGATTTCATCTTGATAGTCCAGGTCAATTACCCCAGCCAACACTGTCACTCCCTTCTTAGCCTGTTGGATTAAAGGTAGGAGAAGCCCAAAGTGTCCAGGTAGCAATTTTAATTTCCAGTTTAATGGAAACCTTGTTGTTTCTCTTGGTGGTAGCATTTCTCCCTCTGGAACTAAAACCTCTAGGTCAGCCAAATGCTATATCAAGGGAACAGGAAGCAAAAATTTTGCTAGTGGATCACTAGGTGTGATGGTGCACCCCTTGATTTTTGGACGTGTGAATCCTGGCTATGGGAGAAACAGTACCATATATTGGACGCTGATTCAGAGCATATACAGCCTCTGGAGAACTTTGCCCCAGCCCTGCAATGTGTTGTCACCTAGTTAGCATTGTAATTGTCACTTCAAAAGGCCATTCCATCGTTCTATCAATCCAGCTGCTTCTGGATGATGGAGAACATGATAAGACCGGTGAATTCCATGAGAATGAGCCCACTGCTGCACTTCTTTAGCCATGAAGTGAGTGCCTTGGTCAGAGGCAATGCTGTGTGGATACCATGATGGTGGATAAGGCATTCCATGAATCCACGGATGGTAGTCTTGGCAGAAGCATTGCATGCAGGATAGGCAAACCCATATCCAGAGTAAGTATCTATTCCAGTGTGGACAAATCTCTGCCCTTTCCATGATGGAAGAGGTCCAATATAATCTGCCACCAGGTAGCTGGCTGATCACCCCGAGGAATGGTGTCATATCGAGGGCTCAGTGTTGGTCTCTGCTGCTGGCAAATTGGGCACTCAGCAGTGGCCGTAGCCAGGTCAGCCTTGATGATGGCTAAGTTGCTAAGTCCAAGTTGCTAAGCCCATGCATAACCGCCATCCCTGCCACCATGGCCACTTTGTTCATGGGTGATGGACATTGGGTGATGACAGGGGTGGCTGGGGAAAGAGGCTCAGTGGTGTCCACAGAACGAGTTATCCTATACACTTGATTATTAAAATCCTCCTCTGCTGAGGTCACCCGTTGGTGAGCACTCACTTGGGATAAAAAATATCTTCAGTTTTTGACTAATCAGAGAGGTCCATTCACACACCTCTTCTCCAAATTTCTTTGTCACCAATTTTCCAATCATGCTTCTTCCAAGTTCCTGACCATCCAGCCAAACCACTGGATACAGCCCATGAATCAGTATATAACCACACATCTGGCCATTTCTCCTTCCATGCAAAGTGAACCAACAGGTGCACTGCTCGAAGTTCTGCCCACTGGGAAGATTCCCCTTCTCCGGTGTCTTTCAGGGATGTCCTGAAAAGGGGCTGTAGTGCTGCACCTGTCCACTTTTGGGTGGTGCCTGCATATTGTGCAGAACCATCTGTGAACCAAGCCCTAGTCTTGTCTTCCTCTGTCAACTGATCATAGGGAACTCCCCATGAGGCCATCGGTGCAGGCTGGGGAAGAGAAGGCAGGGTGGCAGGAGTGGAGACCATGGGCATTTGAGCCACTTCCTCCCGTAACTTACTTGTGCCTTCAGGACCTGCTCAAGCCCGATCACGTATATATCAGTTCCATTTGATGACAGAATGCTACTGTGCATGACCCACTTTATGGCTAGATGGGTCAGAAAGCACCCAGTTCATGATAGGCAGTTCAGGTCACCCCAGAAACACTTTTTAGAAGCTCTGATCTACTTAGATGTTGAAGTTGCTGAGAATAAGGTTTGGATGATTGGAGGAGAGCTGGGGTGGAAGACAGGAGAAAAGGTGTTAAGATTTTAGCACACAACCCTCGTTGTGGCTGGGAAAAAAAGTGATAAAGCAAGGAATTAGAATGAAAAATATGATTTTGTATGTACCTTTGTTACCTACTTCTCTTTCTTGTGATCCACGCATTGCCTTTTCCATAGGACACAGATCCATAGATCCAGTGCAAATACCGAAGATCACAAACTCTGCTCTAAGTAGAGTCACACTTTCTGACACTAGGGTAAGAGGATTGTTTGTTTCTTCACTTTATGTTTCTTATTTAGCTAATGAATTGTACTTTCTTAACCTAACTTGGGAGCTCTCCCGGGCTCATCACAGGCCCCCGCAAAGCCCCTCCAGCTTCAGCTCCCATAACGTGGACAGTATCCCTCCCCCCTTTCACAACTGTTCCCACCTGGCTTCGTGTTCTGTCTCCCACTCCATACAGACTCTCCCTGCTGGGCGGGGGCGGTCTGTGCAGGCTCACAGGTGGTCCTGTTGGTCAGAACTATGAGGGTATTTAGGTGAAAACAGTTGAAGACCATTCTCTTGTAAGGAAATGCTGCTCTGGAGGATCAATCATGTTACCGATGGAGGGTGTCCAGGTTCTTGGTGTCTTGAACAAAGAATTGAACAAAACACACAAATAAAGCAAGGCAAGAATAAAGCAACAAAAGCAGAGATTTATTGAAAATAAAAGTACCCTCCACAGTATGGGAGCAGGCCTGAGCAAAGGGGCTCAAGAGCTCTGTTACAGAATTTTCTGGAGTTTAAATGTCTTCTAGAGGTTTCGTTGGTTATTTGGTGTATGCCCTATGTAAATGAAGAGGACGAAGCAGTTACAAAGTCATTTATTTGGTGTACACCCTATGTAAATGGAAAGGTTACTTCCTGTCATACCTGAAGTGTTTCCATTTGATTTAGTTCTAGGAAGTCAGCATTAATTGGCCTTATGTTCCCTGCCTCCAGACCCTATTCTCCTGCCTCAATCATACTTTTATACAATGAAAATATCTACAATTTAATTATATAATTTGGGACATTCGTTTTCATTAATTTATACAATTTTAAACCTATTGCTCACAAGTATATTCATAAAATGTTAGCTTAGCTTAGAACTCTCCGGGTTTTAAGAGTCTATACATGTCTATATTTCAAAGTCCATAAGCCAAGTTTGAAAAGGATTTTTTGTTGACAAAACAAGATCAATGCCAACCGGCTTTGTGGAAAAGGGCTGGTGTTGATGCAGAGCTAACCAATATTAGAAAAACAAGAACAACAAAAGTATATGCAATAATTGAGACAGATGCAGATGGTATAATGCTCTACTGGAAGAGACATTAGATGCCAATCAAGTATTCATTCCAACAACATGTTTGGGTCCCAGTCCTTATTGGGATGTAATAGAAAGAGTACTCTTAGTCATAGTTCTAATTCTGATTAATCTCTTAATGAGCTATATGACATTGGTCAAGCAGGTCAACTTCTCTCATCCTCAATTTGCTTCCCTGCAAATTGGGGAAAATTATATGTACTTCATTAAATTCATATGGGAACTAATATACGTATTTCTGTAAAAATCCTAGAAGAGCATCCAATCATCCTTCAATAAATATTCCTACATCACCCATCCATACATGTATTTCCAAGTTATCTTAATAATAAGTAAACTTTGGTAAGTTTTAGATGAATAAAACAAATACATTTTTCTTACCATTTATTGACTTTACTTATAATCTCATAAATGTGTTAAATACTGACAGAAAGGTATTTTCTTATTTGTCTCCTCTTTTCTCTATACTGTGTCTTCCAGTTCTTACTATTTTAGTTTAATTTTTCTTAACTTCATGTATTTTTACAAACTAAAATAACTTGGTATGCCCGATTTTAGAACAAAAGATACCAAGATAAATATGGTCCTCCTTTCTAGGCTTACTTAAACTTTCACAATGACTCTCTAAAATAATTAAAACATAGGAAAATAAACTGATGACCTCAGGATGCTAACGTTATTTTTTTATTTTTAAGCCCCTTTAGTTTCTCACACAGTCTTGGTTACCTGTATTGTGGGTGTTCATATTATACCAATTTTTTCAGATTAAAAATTGGGCAGTCACAGGAGAAGAGGAACATGTTCAGGAGAATATAAATAGTATGACACAAAGAAGAAAATTTAAATTCATCCAAATCTTGTTGTCTTAGTCCTTTCAAGCCTCTATAACCAAATCTCATCATCTGGGTAGTTTATAAACAATAGAAATCTATTTTTTTTACAATTCTGGAGGCTGGGAAGTTCAAAATCAAGGCAGATTTGGTGTCTAGTGAAGACCAGCTTCCTGGATCACAGTCAGCACGTCTTTACTATATCCTTACATGGTGGAAGGGGCAAAGGATATCTCTGGGGTCTCTTTTATAAGTGCTCTAAACCCATTCATGAATGACATGGTTTGGCTGTGTACCCACCCAAATCTCATCTTGAATTGTATCTCCCATAATTCCCATGTGTTGTGGGAGGGACCAGCGAGTGGTAACTGAATCATGCGGCAGGTCTTTCTTGTGCTGATCCTATGATAGTGAATAAGTCTCACAAGATCTGATGGTTTTATAAAGAGGAGTTCCCCTGCACAAGCTCTCTCTCTTTGCCTGCTTCCATCCATGTAAGATGTGACTTGCCCCTCCTTGCCTTGCACCATGATTGTGAGGCCTCCCCAGCCACATGGAACTGTAAGTCCATTAAACCTCTTTTTCCTGCCAGTCTTGGGTATGTCTTTATCAGCAGCATGTAAATGGACTAATACAAGGACCTAAACATTTTCCAAAAGGTCCTTCCTCCTAATATGATCATCTTGGAAGTTACCATTTTGACACATACATTTGTGGCAGATGTAAACAATCAAACCATAGCACTTGTGTTCACACTGTAAAAATTCCAGGAAACATGAAAGATATTAGATTAGTTCAAAAACTCTTGCAATTCTTCTTACATTTGTACCCTAAAAGTGTGCATTTGTGAATAGTTCAGAAATAATATGTCTGTGGTTTAGATTTGAGAACCTTGATAGTATTTCAAAGAATGGGAGAGAAAACTTGAAAGAATCTTGTAAGGTGATACACAAAGTTATTCACACAAACTTTTGGAAGAAGCAAACACTCAGCCATCACAGATACTTATCTTCTTCTGCACATGAAATATTTTTTACCATTTTTGATAAATTTTAGCTTATGAATAGTTGTATTGGTTAATACTAGTCCATCATTCTAAAGCATTAGTTTTTGCAGTCATTTCTGTGATTTCACTGCCAAAATCTATTTGGTTATTTCTTTAACATGAGACATGAGTGAGAGGTTGTTAGTTTTATAATAAGCTCCATAACTGTCTAAATTTTAAAAATCACGTCATCTTCATTTAAAAAATTTACTATAATATTATTAAGAAGGCATATATCCAAAAGTTATTTTACATAAATAGAAGAAACATTTTGGCTCTCAAGTGTCTTTACATTAAGAATCAACTGATGGAACAATAAACATTGTTCCAAAGGGTGTAATTGCCATTGTCCATTTCCATGCAGGATTTGGCTGAATGTGCCTACTCTAAAAGTACTTTGCTATTCATAACATATTGATACTGTACCTTTTTAAAGTCAGAGATAATCCTATAATATATTTTAATAAACTATTTTTAAAGCAATTAGAAGAATTAACAAGAAGATACAGAGATTCCTCATATACACTCTGACCCCATACATGCCTAGCCTCCTGCATTTTCAATATCCCACACCACAGTGGTGCATTTGCTGCAATCGGTTAACCTACACTGCACATCAGTATCACCCAGAGTTTACATTCAGGATAACTCTGCATGTTATACACTCTGTGAGTCTGGAAAAATGCATAATAATATGCACCCACCATAAAGCGTCATACAGAGCAATTTCACTGCCCCAAAAATCCTCTGTGCTCCAATTTTATACTTTATTTCTCCACTTTTATGTTTCATTGAATACATTATAATTTCAAACCAGTTTAATTTTAGCTTGGCAATAATTATCAAATATTTTAAAGTCAAATATCATAAATAATTTACACCCACATATAGTTTATAATCAAAGAACATTCACCTTTTCTGATAATAATTTGCTGACTGGTTGATGTGAAGAGAGGTCCCATTTTTAAATTCAGTTTTAACCTTAAATAATCAACCACATTTTCTAGTTTACATTTGCATCGTGCTGTCATCCATGTGCCTGAACTTTTAAAAAATAAATAAAAGATATGCGGCGTTATTTCTGAGGGCTCTGCTCTGTTCCATTGATCTATATCTCTGTTTTGGTACCAGTACCATGCTGTTTTGGTTACTGTAGCCTTGTAGTATAGTTTGAAGTCAGGTAGCGTGATGCCTCCAGCTTTGTTCTTTTGGCTTAGGATTGACTTGGCGATGTGGGCTCTTTTTTGGTTCCATATGAACTTTCAAGTAGTTTTTTCCAATTCTGTGAAGAAAGTCATTGGTAGCTTGATGGGGATGGCATTGAATCTATAAATTACCTTGGGCAGTATGGCCATTTTCACGATATTGATTCTTCCTACCCATGAGCATGGAATGTTCTTCCATTTGTTTGTATCCTCTTTTATTTCATTAAGCTGTGGTTTGTAGTTTTCCTTGAAGAGGTCCTTCACGTGCCTTGTAAGTTGGATTCCTAGGTATTTGATTTTCTTTGAAGCAATTGTGAATGGGAGTTCACTCATGATTTGGCTCTCTGTTTGTCTGTTATTGGTGTATAAGAATGCTTGTGATTTTTGCACATTGATATTGTATCCTGAGATTTTGCTGCAGTTGCCTATCAGCTTAAGGAGATTTTGGGCTGAGACAATGGGGTTTTCTAGATATACAGTCATGTCATCTGCAAACACGGACAATTTGACTTCCCCTTTTCCTAATTGAATACCCTTTATTTCCTTCTCCTGCCCAATTGCCCTGGCCAGAAATAACACCGCATATCTACAACTATCTGATCTTTGACAAACCTGAGAAAAACAAGCAATGGGGAAAGGATTCCCCATTTAATAAATGGTGCTGGGAAAACTGGCTAGCCATATGTAGAAAGCTGAAACTGGATCCCTTCCTTACACCTTATACAAAAATTAATTCAAGATGGATTAAAGACTTACATGTTAGACCTAAAACCATAAAAACCCTAGAAGAAAACCTAGGTAATACCACTTAGGACATAGGCATGGGCAAGGACTTCATGTCTAAAACACCAAAAGCAATGGCAACAAAAGCCAAAATTGACAAATGGGACCTAATTAAACTAAAGAGCTTCTGCACAGCAAAAGAAAATACCATCAGAGTGAACAGGCAACCTACAGAATGGGAGAAAATTTTTGCAATCTACTCATCTGACAAAGGGCTAATATCCAGAATCTACAATGAACTCAAACAAATTTACAAGAAAAAAACAAACAACCCCATCAAAAAGTGGGCGAAGGACATGAACAGACACTTCTCAAAAGAAGACATTTATGCAGCCAAAAAACACATGAAAAAATGCTCACCATCACTGGCCATCAGAGAAATGCAAATCAAAACCACAATGAGATACCATCTCACACCAGTTAGAATGGCAACCATTAAAAAGTCAGGAAACAACAGGTGCTGGAGAGGATGTGGAGAAATAGGAACACTTTTACACTGTTGGTGGGACTGTAAACTAGTTCAACCATTGTGGAAGTCAGTGTGGCAATTCCTCAGGGATCTAGAACTAGAAATACCATTTGACCCAGCCATCCCATTACTGGGTATATACCCAAAGGACTATAAATCATGCTGCTATAAAGACACATGCACACGTATGTTTACTGCGGCACTATTCACAATACCAAAGACTTGGAACCAACCCAAGTGTCCAAGAATGATAGACTGGATTAAGAAAGTGTGGCACATATACACCATGGAATACTATGCAGCCATAAAAATGATGAGTTCATGTCCTTTGTAGGGACATGGATGAAATTGGAAATCATCATTCTCAGTAAACTATCGCAAGGACAAAAAACCAAACACTGCATGTTCTCACTCATAGGTGGGAATTGAACAATGAGAACACATGGACACAGGAAGGGGAACATCACACCCTGGGGACTGTTGTGGGGTGGGGGGAGGGGGGAGGGATAGCATTAGGAGATATACCTAATGCTAAATGATGAGTTAATGGGTGGAGCACACCACCATGGCACATGTATACATATGTAACTAACCTGCACGTTGTGCACATGTACCCTAAAACTTAAAGTATAATAATAATAAAATAAAATAAAATCAAGAATTAACATTAAAAAAAGAAACTACTTTTATGCCACACACACACACAAAATAAATAAATAAATAAATAAAAGAAAGAAAAAAGAAATGAAACAATGCCTGTCTCAGCTTTTAATTACAAAGGAATCATATGCAAATGATAGAACATTTAAAAAGAGAGAAAAACAGTAAGAAAAAAAGTGGCATCATATTACATCCCTTTTTCATGAGAAAAAAAATAACTGTTCCTCACTGTTAAATCATGTTGCATTATTTCGTAGTAACACAGCATATTAATATACTTTCACATATACATGCATGCACAGTCTTATATAAACCTGAGAGAATAGTCTGACATTTGTAGGGGTATATTTGATGATCTTGCATATGCTATTTTCTATTTATCTGTCAGATTTTTCTATCATTTCTTTTTCCTAACTAAAGGCTCATACTCCAGTTAAGTGGCAGATATTATAACCACACACAAACCAATGTGAGCCTTTCAGCATCCTGTTCCTGCCATGTTGGAGGATCAGCACGATGGTAAATGGGTTACAATCTTTGATTTCGTGCCTTTGAGAAGCCACATTATCCCAAAATTTGCAGCATCTGCCATCTAATCCATAGACACATGTGCCCTGCTTTCTAAGGACGCTGTGTCTTTTTTCATCTTCCTAACCTTGGAAACAAATTGCAAGTTAAATTTGTGAGTTTGGAATACTTTGCCCTGTGGCTGGTGTCCCAAAGTGAGAGTGATTAAAGAGAAAGGCCACATAAACAGAAATACTAAGATTTATCCATATCTTGTTTCTGCCCCTGCACAGTCTGCTTTAACAGAGAATCTACTCATGTTACTAATAATAGGAGCATAAAACCTCTCATTATTACTACAAGTATTGTTACTGACGTCTAGCTGTAAAGAGGGTTATTTAGGATGTAGTTTAGATTTTGTGGGCCTCAAGTGATCAATTTTCATAAAAATGTTTGATGTTTTTCATCAGGAAATCTGTACTTTGTTATGTACAGCAATTTATTTGCTTCATTAATGATATATTTAGTACAAATCTAATCTCTCTCTTTCTCTCTCCCCCTCCATCCTTTCTCTTCTTTCTCTGACTTTCCAAACACCTTCTTCACCTAGCTACCTTTAACACTGAGCCCTTAGACATTAAACATTCCTGGGATAAGGCTAAGGAAATGGATCTTCCCACTTCAGTGGACAGGAGCTGTAAAAGAAAGGCATTTCTGTAACAGGTCAGAGAAGTGAGTGAGTCAAGTAATATAACAAAGAAATGATGCCCCTGGTCATCAGCCTGTGGAGATATTGGCAGCTCATTATCTCTCTGGAGAATGGTGGAGCAGGGCTACACCAATATTTGAACCAAAAGGGGTCATTTTGCACTGTCTTCAACTGAAAAGATCCCCCCAAAAATAAAGCACACCTTTTTAACTGCTCAGAGATAAAAAAGAGAAGAAAATGAGAAAGGAAATACATCAGTAGTCAGAAACAAGAAGAGTCAAAAGCAATACTGTATATATATATGTGTGTGTTTAATTACTTGCACTCCCTTTTCTTGACTATTATGCATTAATAATATGTTATTAATATTTTTATTTTCTTTTTGGAGACAGGGCTCACTCTGTTGCCCAGATGGAAGTGCAGTGGCACAACCATAACTCACTGTAGTCTCAATCTCCTGGGCTCGACAATCCTCCCACCTCTGACTTCTCAGTAGCTGAGACTATAAACATGTGTCATCATCCCAAGCTAATTTTTTTCCAATTTTTTTTTTTGTAGAGATGGGATCTCACTATGTTGTCTAGGCTGGTCACGAACCCCTACCCTCAATCTAATGTTCTTAATGTTCATAGTATGAAAGTCTTGTAGAATGTGCACAAAATAAATTGTAATGACTTACAAGAATACATTTTTGAGTTTGCTTGTTCGTTAGTTTGTTTGAGATGGAGTCTTGCTCTGTTGCCCAGGCTGGAGTACAGTGGCGTGATCTCGAACCATTGCAACCTCCATCACCCAGGTTCAAGTGATTCTCCTGCCTCAGCCTCCTGAGTAGCTGGGATTACAGGCGCCCACCACCACGCCCAGCTAATTTTTGTATTGTTAGTACAGATTGGGTTTTGCCATGTTGGTGAGGCTGCTCTCAAACTCCTGACCTCAGGTGATCCGCCCACCTCAGCCTCCCAAAGTGCTGGGATTACAGGCAGGAGCCAATGCACCCGGCCTAAGTTTGAATGAAATTTATAATTAATTGGAAGATGAAAACTCAAGAAATATCTAAAGTTATGTGACAAATTTGCATATATCTATTAAATTTTTACAGATCAGACTATATATCATGGACCCTGATTTATATATAAAAATTCATCATGACAACTTTATAAAATGCATCTCAACTAAACAGCTAACATTCTGAATTCTGCTTTATGCAGTGTGTTTGGGTCATACATAGAGGCCATGAGAACACTGAGCTTGGCTTAAATACACCGGTTTCTCTTATCTACGTTACCATCAGTTTAAAGTAAAATTTGGAATAAAAAATATATTGAAGAATAATATAAGTAGGCACTCAAACAATGTGCCACACACTTCCATCTTAAAACAAAGTTAATATGTAGAATGGCACAGGCTTCAGACATTTTCATATTATCTGGTAACACTTTTCTTTAACTATAGCATTTAAAATATATAGGCAGGTTAATATAAGAAATATCATTCCAAAGAGTAAATTTTCTCTTTAAAATTTTTTAACGAATCAATTTCAAAAATTTTAAATAAATTATCTTTTTCATTACATAAACTCAGGCATGTATGAACATATTTTTTAGTGGAAGTAGTCAAATAATTTTGATTTGAAGCCTTTTAAGGCTTAGGAATGTCAAGACAGACATCAAATATTTAACAGATCCATGATGCAAAAGCAATTTCAGAGGCTTTTGAAATAGACTTTTGGCCTTATGCTGAATCATCCCATACTGAGGTGCTCTTTGAGTTATTACATTTGCCCTTCATGTTTGTGTTTTTCTCCTGCTATTCGATGGTATTTCTTGAAACCACATGCGTTCCTCCCTAGAGGATTCTTTTCAGTGTTGTGTGGTGCCTGCCCTGGTTCGAGCAGGTGCATAGCCAAACTCAACATGAAAGAAGACAGTAAGTAAAGGCCAAATCTAACAGAAGAAGCTTTAGAGCTGGGAGCATCTTATAGTGACACACAAAAAAGACATGCTCCAAAAAAAAAAAAAAAAGAAAACATAAAAAAGAAAGACACATTTCAAAGGTGAGAGGAACCAACTGAAAGAGCTCCAAATGACCAAAACTGGATCAATTTCAGCAATAAAATAAAGAAATATTGGAGTATAACCCAAAATGTAATATAAATATTGATAAATACACACTGATATAAATAAGTAACAAAATAAGTGAATAAAATGGAAGAAGAGACAAATCTTCCATACAGAAAAAAATCCAAATAATTTATGTTAATGCTGTATTCTCAAGGAATAGAGCAAAACCCTGATTCCTCAGGTGTGGGCTGTGCATAATAACTTCCTTCCAAAGAATACAGTATGGCAAGCCAAGAGAAGAGAATAACTGCACATTACAGAAACATGAATAAGGCCAATATCCACAGGGATGGATCATGTTAATATTATGTACCCTTGATAAGATGTGATAAGAATGGCATGTTTCCTCTTTAGTCTTTATCACAAGAGTCCAGAACCCCTGTCTAACCTTGAGAAAAATGTTCAGCAAACACAAACTGAAGGATATTTTACAAACTACCTGACCAGTAATCCAAAAGTATCAAGGTCATAAAAAAACAAAGAATGTCATGAAGTCTTTACCAGGGCCGAGGTCCAGAATGGTATTTCCTACATTTCCTTCTAGGGTTTTTATAGTTGTAGGTCTTACCTTTAAGTCTGTAATCCATCTTTAGGTAATTTTTGTATATGGTGAAAGAAAGAAGTCCAGTTTCAATCTTCTGCAGATGAGTAGCCAGTTATCCCAGCACCATTTATTTAATAGGGAGTCATTTCCCTATTGCTTATTATTGTTGACTTTGTCACAAGTCAGACAGTTGCAGGTGTGCAGCCTTATTTCTGGGGTTCGCTAACCTGCTACATTGATCTATGTGTCTGTTTTTGTACCAGTCCCATGCTTTTTTGGTTACTGCAGCCTTGTAATATACTTTGAAATCAGACAGTGTGAGTCCTCCAGCTTTGTTCTTTTGCTTAGGATTGCTTTGGTTATTCGGGCTCTTTTGTGGTTCCAAATACATTTTTGAAATTCTTTTTTCTAATTCTGTAAAAAATGCTGTTAGTAATTTGACAGAATGCTCCAAAACCAACTGCAACAACAACAAAAATTAATGATGGGGCCTAATTAAACTAAAGAGCTTCTGCATAGCAAAATAAACTATCAACTGTGTAAACATGTACCCTACAGAATGGGAAAAATAATATTTGCAAACTATGTATCTGACAAAGGTATAAAATACAGAATCTATAAGGAACTTAAACAAATCAAAAAGCAAAAAAACAAACAACCCCATTAAAAATTGATAAAGGACAAGAACAGACACTTCTCAAAAGGAGTGTCACATTGTCAACAGCACAGAAAAAAATATCCAATATCACTAATCATTAAGGAAATACATATCAAAACCAAACTGAGATATTATTTCACACCAATCAGAATGGCCATTACTAAAAAGTCAAAAAGTAACAGATGCTGATGAGATTGTGGAGAAAAGGGAACATTTATACACTGTTGGTGGGAATGTAAATTAGTTCAAACATTGTGGAAAGCTGTCTAGAGATTTCCCAAAGAACTTACAGCAGAACTACCATTCAACCTAGCAACCTCATAACTGGGAATATAAATTGTTCTACCATAAAGACACATACATGCATATGTTCACCACAGCACTATTCACAATAGCAAAGTCATGTAAACAACCTAGATACCCATAAACACGGAGTAGATAAAGGAAATATTGTACACACACACCATGGCATACTACGCAACCATAAAAAATAATGGCGTCATGTCCTTCCTTAGGACAATGTCCTTTGCAGCAACATGGCTGGGGCTGAAGGCCATTATCCTAAGCAAATTAACACAGGAATGGCACACCAAATACCACATGTTCTTATTTATAAGTGGGAACTAAACATGAAGTACACATGGACACAAAGAAGGGCAGAGTAGACACCAGAGCCTGCCTCAGGGTGGAGGGTGAGAGGGGAGTGAGGATTGAAAAACAACCTATCAGGTACTATGCTGATACCTGGGTGACAAAATGATCCATACACCAGACCCTCACAACACACAATTAACCCATGTAACAAACCTGCACATGTACCCCTTGAACTAAAAGTTGGAAAGAAAGTATAAATAAATAAAACATAAATAGACAAAACCAAACAAAGAAAACAACATCCTAGATGCTATCACAGTCAAGAGGAGCCTGAGGACTAAACGTAATGTGATATCTGGATGGGATCCCGGGAGAGAAAAAGACATAAGACGAAAACTAAGGAAAGGCCAAAAACAACGGAAACAATTACATGAAGTAATTTGAGTTAAGAATGTGCTATTAATTCTTATATATTGGTTGTAATAATTGTAACATACTGTAATGTAATTTATAGTTATTATTAACAGTATGCAAAACTGAGCTTGGGTGTACAGGAACCCTCTATATTGTCTTTGCAATCTTTTTCTAAGCCTAAAACTATTCTAAGATTATGGTTTATTACAAAAAACGACAGCCTCTTTCATAGTATTTGTGTGTTTTCTCCTTGTTATTTGTTATATAATCTGTTGTTTTAAATCATTGGTTTCCCAATTCTAATCTGCTGGAGAATCGCTAATTTTAAAATATCTTTTAAAAATTGTATTAATAGTTAGGAACCTTGCACTATGTTGGATTTCCTTATAAAGCTATATCTACCCGGATCCCATACTGAGAGATTCTAATTTATTTGCTTTCGTATGTGCTTGGACAACAGGATTTTAAAACACACCCTAGAGATTTCAGTGTACAGCCAAAGCTGGGAAAATCTTCTTTTAATAATCCACATTGCAGATGTTGTTAGCATGTTCCCCACCTCCTCAAAATGCAAAGAGCTGATCAATTGTATCAGTGTCTCTAGAGATGCTTGTTAAACATGCAACTTCCTGGTTTACATCCAGAAGTCAAAATTATTGTCCTTTACTGGCCAGCAGGGTGCCTAACAGAGAGGAAAATACATTTTAAAATGAGAAGATAATGAAGGAGGAGGAGAAGGAGGCAAAGAAAAGTAACTGAGAACTAAATGTGACTGGGTTGATGATTATTTACCTGGCATACATACTTTCAATATTTTTGTCATATTAAATTCTCACAACAATCTTTGTAAGTTAGTTTTGCTATTCCCACTTTACAAATGTGGAAAGAGACTCAGTGATGCTTATCAACTCACCCTGAATCACTCAGCTAGACAGAGTTCAATGCACTTGAGTATAGAGAGTGCACACACACATACACACACACATAAACCCTGTTATCTCAAGGATACCAAAATACAGAGATGCTTTAGTCCCATATATATATTTGCATATAACTTACACACATTTTCTCATATCTTTTAAATCCTCTCTAGATTACTGATAATATGTAACACAATATAAATGCTATGCAAATAGTTGTTATATTTTGATGTCTAGAGAATAATGACAAGAAAATAGCCTGTACATATTGAGTACAGATGCAACCATCTATTTTTCTTTTTCCCATATTTTTGACCTGGTTTAGGGAACCCATAGGTCTAAAAGGCTGAGTGTATGTTCTCTCTAAAATAATGTTCTGCTTAATACAACCATAAAGAATGTGGGTATTCACTGTGTATTTTCCAGCTGTTCATGTTTCTTCTGTTTTGCCAGGAGTTTCTCCTGAAGCACCTACAAAGAAGTGCCAGAGTCATGGGATTCGTACACATCGGAGTGGATCATGCCATGTTGGGGCAGCTGTTTCCATAGTGATGAGTATGTGGGTAGATATAATGAAATGTCGTTATGCAGATCCCAATATCAAACTCTAATAAATGACTAGGAAATAATATTGCTGAGAAGTCCAAACTCCAAAGTGTGAAATGAAAACATTCAATGATGCTATAGTATACCTGGTCACAATCTGCAAATAAGAAACATCAGGAAAATACACAATACAATTTGGAAATATCATCCAGTGGCATATTGTTTACTTAGGAGGAGCGTAATAGTACTATTTAGTTTATCTGTACAGAAAACATGAAGAGAAATTTGTACTAAGAAGAATTAGGAGGCATTCTTCGACAACGAAGAGGAACACACCATATGTTGAAGGAAGAAGCTGTTTCATCGAGGAGCATCATGTGTTGCTGTATTAAAGTTAGATAAAGGTCTTCACTACAGACGGCGAGAGGGAAATTAGTGGGGCAGGCTGCATAAACAGCCTCACAGCGTGGCTCCATCACAAGCTCTGTGAAAGCCAACAGGAAAGAAAGCACAATCCTATGGTGGATCTTGAGGTAAGATTCAAAAGCTCTCTGAATTTGCTAATTGTTTTTTCGTGGAAAGAAAATAATCTCAAAATGAATGAAAAGAAAGCCAATTGGGAAGAAGGGTAGTTAGGGAGAATGTTAGAATAAGAGAAATGAAAAGAAAACTTCATTAAAATAGAAAATTTGCATTGGTGGAAATGTTTTCAGAAGATAATAAATGCTAAAGTGCTTTTATTTGCTTCATTTTTATAATTTTTATTTTTAATTGACAAATACTCATATTTATTTATGAGGTACGTTGCAATGCTTTATATAAGTTTACAATATAAAATGATTAAATCAGGCTAATTAATCTGTCATCTTACATATTTATTAGTTGCAGACCAGGGGTTTCTGGATCACTGCTATGCGTGTGTGTGTGTATATATATATATATATATATATTTTTTTTTTTTTTCCTTTTTTTTTTGAGACGGAGTCTCGCTCTGTGGCCCAGGCTGGAGTGCAGTGGCGCGATCTCAGCTCACTGCAAGCTCCGCCTCACGGGTTCACACCATTCTCCTGTCTCAGCCTCCCGAGTAGCTGGGACTACAGAAACCCGCCACCATGCCCGGCTAATTTTTTGTATTTTTAGTAGAGACGGGGTTTCACCATGTTAGCCAGTATGTTCTCCATCTCCTGACCTCATGATCCGCCCATCTTGGCCTCCCAAAGTGCTGGGATTACAGGCATGAGCCCCTGCGCCTGGCCTGCTATGTGTATATTAATGTGTGGTCTTGATCTTGAACTGAGGCTCTGAAAGGGTATGACAAATACTGACGGCCATCTGCCAACTACAGAGCTGTGAACTGTTCACTCATTAACAGTTTATAAACAACAAGATAACATCCTCCAACTTATCTTCCTGCTCTAGCAGAGGTGGGCAGTGAGGATAACTGTTCAGGTCCCCTCTTTGGAGGTCTGGTGTCATGAGCATGAGCCCTCCTGCAGGGCACTCCAGGACAGCTCTCCCTGTGCCCACGGACAGACCACCTCAGGGGCTGCCATCTAAGCTTCAGATGGTGCGGAGCTCTGAGTGTGTGTGTGAGTTTAAGTATATGTGAGTATGTATGAGTGTGTGTATGAGTTTCTGAGTGTGTGTATGTGTGAAAGAGAGAAAGAAAGCAGCAGCAACTGAGAAAGAGAGAGAGAGAGTGACTCTCTAGTCATCAGCTGTGATGGTGAAATTTATGTGTCAAGTTGACTGGATTGAAAGATGCCCAGAAAACTGGTAAACTTTATTTCTGGGTTGTGAACGTGTCTCTGGAAGAGATGGGCACTGGAATCAGTGGACTGAGTAAGGAAGATCCACTCTCACCTGTCATTCATAAGAGCAGGCATCATCCAGTCCCTGGAGGAATCCAGTAGATCAAAAAGGTGGAGATAAGGCAAATTTACTCTCTCTTCTTCACCTGGGACATCCATCTTTTTCCCTCAGATATTGGCACTTCTGGGTTCTGGACCTTCGGGTTTGGATTTGAACTACACCACTCACTTTCCTGAGCCCCCAGCTTGCAGGTTGCATACTATTGGGCTTCTCAGCCTCCATAATCATGTGAGCCTATTCTTCAAAGTAACTCTCTTCCTTTCTATCTATCTATCTACTTACCTACCTATCAATCTATGTATCTATCTATCTACTTACTGACCTACATATCAATCTAATGATCTATCAATCTATTAATCTATCTTTATCTATCAATCTATCATCTATCTACTTCCTACCCATCAATCTATTAATCTATGTATCTACTTATCTACCTACTTATCAATCTATTGATCTATCAATCTATTAATCTATCTCTGTCTGTCTATTGATCGATCTATCTACCTACCTATCTACATCCTATTGGTTCTGTTTCTCTGGAGAACTCTGACTGAGACATCATCAATGTCTAGTTGATTTTGTCTAATAAACAGCTTCCCTTCAGTTTTGGCTCCACTCTGTCTTCAATTTCTGGCCCAAGTTTCCCTAGGCCCCAACATAAAAGAACATTATTGACCGAATTGACCCACTGTGATAATTTGTTTAATATATTCAACAATTTGTTGAAATAATAAAAGTAATAACACTCACTGATCTACTGATTTGAACTGCTAACCTTACCAGACATGTGCCATGGCTTGTCTATCCTCCTAGATGTTGTGTAAAAGCATTTGAGAAAATAATGTATAAAAATCACACAGGAAATGTCATCAGCTATTTATTACTAAACTTTGTTCAGGTTAGATGTTTATCGTAGTTCACAATGCTGATTTGAACAAAAAGGCATCCAAGCCAATAGAATGAAATTTAATTTGTTAAAGTAAGATGCTTTATTCTTAAGTATTTATATTTAATATGCCCCATGGAATTTTGAACTTAAATTTGGTGATGGTAAAACGTAAGTCACTTTAGATGTCAACATTTTCTGGAAGAAGAGTGCCAAGCATGATTGCCCATGTCACTTGGTGTTAGGTGACATTTTTGTTCCAGCAGGTGGTGCCATCAGAGCATGAAGGAAACTCCATTTTAAAAGGACCTTACGCAGTGGGGACTCTTAGAGTCATCGGAGGCAAGAGAAAATGTCCCAGAGCTTCTGTGGGTCTGAAGGTTCATGTTTTAAATGTTCCTATTGTAGATTTTAAGAAAGTATGTAATTCAAAATTTTTTAACTTGTATTTTAAGTTAGGCATACATGTGCTGATTTGTTATATAGGTAAACTTGTGTCAGAGGGGTTTGTTGTACAGATTATTTCATTATCCAGGTTTTAAGCCTAGTACCCATTAGTCATTTTTCCTGATTCTCTCTCTTCTCCCACCTTCCACCCTCCAAAATACCCCAGTGTGTGTTGTTCCCCTCTATGTTTCCATGTGTTCTCATTATTTAGCTCCCACTTATACGTGAGAACATGCAGTTTTTGCTTTTCTCTTCCTGCATTAGTTCTCTAAGTATAATGGCCCCAGCTCCATCTATGTTCCTGCAAAGGACATGATCTCATTCTTTTTTATGACTGCATAATACTCCATGGTATATGTACCACATTTTTTTAAATCCTGTCTATCACTGATGGGCATGTAGGTTGATTCCATGTCTTTGCTATTGTGAATAGTGCTGCAATGAACAGACACATACATGTGTCATGATGAAAGAATGGTTTCTATTCCTTTGGGCATATGCCCAATAATGAAATTGTTGGGTGGAGCACAGACTTAGGGTCCTGAGACCCTTAAAGAGTAGGAGTCAAGTCAAAGAACTTTATTTTATGGTTGGTTGTGATAGAACTTCTTAATGTTGTAAAGTGTGGAAAAACAAACATTTTAAACAATGTTTTCCTTGTATATAGCCCAAGACAGGCTAAAAGCTTTCCTCATTTTGTATTCTGAACTGGAATGGAGGGATTGACTCTGGGAAGTCCTGTTACTTTTAATGGATTGAATGTTTGTGTCCCCCTGAAAATTCATATGTTGAACCTCAAGACAATGCCATTTGGAGGTAGAAAGCCTTTGGAAGGTGATTAAATTTAGATGAGGTGAGGGGGATGAGGCTTTTATAATATGAGTAATGCCCTTATAAGCAGAGGAAGGGACACCAGAGCTTCGTCTCTCCTCTATGTGAGGACACACCAAGAAGGTGGCCATCTGCAGGACAAGAAGTGGGCCCTCACCAGGATCAAATATGCTAGCACCTTGACCTTGGAATTCCCAGCCTCCCAGACCTTGAGAAACAAACGCCTGCTGATTAAGCTACCCGTATATGATATTTTCTTACAGCATCTGCAGACAACTATGGCACTGTTACATCAACTCAACACATTCTAAATTTAATTCACAAGTTTGCAGCCATCTTAGCTCTCAGATCAACCTTCTGTTCACCAGCAATTTCCTACCCAAATGAACATATTCTCAGGTACCTACTCACATCCTTTCTTGCCTTTCTTTTCTCTTCTTCTTCCTGTTCTGTAATTCATTGCTCCACGTTTGCCTTTTTTCCTCTCCCTTCCCTCCAGTATCTCTTCTTACTTTCCTTTTCTATATCAATTATATCATTATACACTTTGCCCTTCATTATACCCTGGATGATAAAAAAATAATTTTACTCCAGTTTGGTTTGAGATTCTCAAAACACACCTTTGGTGGGTAAGAAATACGTAGTCCCTATTGTCCATATTAGGGTCTGAACATCAGGAAAATGTTGGCTATTGATATGGTTTGGCTGTGTCGCTACCTAAATCTTACCTGGAATTGCAATAATCTCCATGCGTCAAGGGTGGGACTAGGTGAAGGTCACTGGATCATGGGGTCGGGTTCCCCTATGCTGTTCTCATGATAATGAGGGAGTCCCATGAGAACTTATGGTTTTATAAGCATCTGGTGTTTCCCCTGCTGGCATTCATTCTCTCTCCTGCAGTCCTGTGAAGAGGTGCCTTCACCATGATTGTAAGCTTCCTGAGGCCTCCCCAGCCATGAGAAACTGTGAGTCAATTAAACCTCTTTTCTTTATAAATTACCCAGTCTCCGGTATTTCTTCATAGCAGCGTGAGAACGGACTAATACAGTAAATTTGTACCACAGACAGTGAGGTGCTGCTATAAAGACACCTCAAAACGTGGTAGCGACTTTGGAACTGGATAATAGGCAGAGGTTGGAACAAGTTGGAGGGCTCAGAAGAAGACAGAAAGATGTGGAAAAGTTTGGAACTTCCTACAGACTTGTTGAATGGCTTTGACCAAATATCTGATGGTGACATCAACAATGAAGTTCAGGCTAAGGTGGTCTCAGATGGAGATAATAACTTTTTGGGAACTGGAGTAAGGTCACTGTTGCTATGCAAAGAGACTGGCAGCATTTTGCCCCTGTCCTAGAGATCTGTGGAATTTTGAACTTGAGACGGATGACTTAGGGTACCTGGCAGAAAAATTTTCTAAGCGGCAAAGCATTCAAGAGGAAGCAGAACATACATTTTTGAAAAATCTGCAACAGCCTGACAATTCAATAGAAAGGAGAAACCCATTTTCTGGGGAGAAATTCAAGCCTGATACAAAAATTTGTGTAAGTAACAAAGAGTTAAATGTTAACCATCAAGGCATGTCTCCAGGACATGTCAGAGGTCTTCATGGAAGCCTCTCTGATATGGTTTGGCTGTGACCCCACCCAAATCTCATCATGAATTATAGCTCCCATAATTCCCATGTGTTGTGGGTGGGACCCAGTGGGAGATAATTAAATCATGGTGGTGGTTTCCCCCATACTGTTTTCATGGTAGTGAATAAGTCTCATGAGTTCTTACAGTTTTATAAGGGGAAACCCCTTTCACTTGGCTCTCACTCTGTCTTTGCCTTCCACCATCCATGTAAGTAAGACATGACTTGCTCCTCCTTGCTTTCTGCCACGTTTGTGAGGCCTCCCCAGCCAGATGGAACTGTGAGTCTATTAAACCTCTTTTTCTGTATAAATTATCCAGTCTCAGGTTTGTCGTTATCAGGAGTGTGAGAACAGACTAATACAGTAAGTTCGTACCAGCAGTGGGATGCTGCTCTAAAGATACATGAAAAAGTGAAAGCGACTTTGGAACTGGGTAACAGGCAGATATTAGAATAGTTTTGAGGGCTCAGAAGAAGATAGGAAAATGTGGAGAAGTTTGGAACTTCCTAGAGACTTGTCAAATGGCTTTGACCAAAATGCTGATAATGATATGGACAATGAAATCCAGGCTGAGGTGGTCTCAGATGGATATGAAGAACTTGTTGGGAACTGGAGTAAGGTGACTCTTGCTATGTTTTAACAAGAGATTGGCAGAATTTTGCCCCTGCCCTAGAGATCTGTGGAACTTTGAGCTTGAGAGAGATGATTTAGGGTATCTGGCAGAAGAAATGTCTCAGCTGCAAAGCATTCAAGAGTGCTGCTTGGGTGCTGCTAAAGGCATTCACTTTTCAAAGTGAAACAGAATAAGAGTTCACAAAATTTGCAACCTGATGATGTGATAGAATAGGAAAACACATTTTCTGAGGAGAAATTGAAGCATGTTGCAGAAATTTGCATAAGTAACCAGGAGCCAAATATTAATTGCCAAGACAATGGGGAAAATGCCTCTAGGGCATGTCAGAGAACTTTGCAACAGCCCCTCCCATCACACGCCCAGAGGCTTAGGAGAAAACAATGGTTTCCTGGCCAGGCCTAGGGCCCCCTTGCTGTGTGCATCCTAGGGACTTGGTGCCCTGCATCCCAGCTGCTCTAGACATGCTAAAAGGAGCCATGGTACAGTTTGGGCCATAGCTTCAGAAGGTGCAAGCCCCAAACCTTGACAGTTTCCACGTGGTTTTGAGCCTGTGGGTGCACAGAAGTCAGGAATTGTGGTTTGGGAACCTCCGCCTCAATTTCAGAAGGTGTATGAAACCACCTAGATATCCAGGCAGAAGTTTGCTGCAGGGGTGGGGAACTCATGGAGTACCTCTGCTAGAGAAGTATGAAAGGAAAATGTGGGGTTGGAGACCCCACAGGGAATCCCTACTGGGGTACTGCCTAGTGGAGCTGTGAGAAGAGGGCCACCATCCTCCAGATCGCAGAATGGTAGATCCACCATCAGCTTGCATTGTGCACCTGGAAAAACTGCAGGCACTCAACACCAGCCCATGAAAGAAGCTGGGAGAAAGGCTGTACCCTGCAAAGCCACAGAGATGGAGCTGTCCAAGATCATGGGAGCCTACTTCTTGCATCAGCATGACCTGGACGTGAGACATGGATTCAAAAGAGATTATTTTGGAGCTTTAAGATTTTACTGCCCCACTGGATTTGGGACTTGCATGGGACTTCTTTCCCTTCATTTTGGCCAATTTCTCCCACTTGGATGGGTGTATTTACCCAATGCATATACCCCCATTGTTTCCAGGAAGTAACTAACTTACTTTTGATTTTACAGGCTCATAAACAGAAGGCTCTTGCCTTGTCTCAGATGAGACTTTGGACAATGGGCTTTTTGAGTTAATGCTGGAATGAGTTAAGAATTTGGGGGACTGTTGGCAAGACATGACTTGTTTTAAAATGTGAGGTATATGAGATTTGGGAGGGGCTAGGGGTAAAATGATATGGTTTGACTGTGTCCCCCCATCAAATCTCACCTTGAACTTTAGCTCCCATAATTCCCACATGTTGTGGGAGGGACCTGGTGGGAGATAACTAAATCATGGGAGTGGTTCTCTCATACTGTTCTCAAGGTAGTGAATAAGTCTCATGAGATCTGATGGTTTTATAAGGAGAAACCCCTTTCACTTGGCTCTCTGTCTTTGCCTGCTACTATCCACATAAGACATGATTTGCTCCTCCTTTCCTTCCCACCATGATTGTGAAGCCTCTCCAGCCACGTAGAACTACGAGCCCATTAAACCTCTTTTTCTGTATAAATTACCCAGTCTTAGGTAAGTCATTATCAAGAGCATGTGAACAGATTAATACACCCTCCCATCACAGGCAAAGAGGCATAGGAGGTAAAAATTGTTTCATGGGCTGGGCCCAGGGCCTTGCTGCTTTGTGCAGTCTCAGCACTTGGTGCCCTGCATCCAAGCTGTGGCTAAAAGGGGAAAATGTACAGCTCAGGTCATTGCTTCAAAAGGTGCAAGCCCCAAGCCTTGGTGGCTTACACATGGTGTTGGGCCTGTGGGTACACAGAAGTAAAGATTTGAGGTTGGAACCTCCACCTAGATTTCAGAGGATGTATGGAAATGCCTGGATGTTTGCTACAGGGGTGGGACCCTCATGGAGAACTTCTGCCAGGGCAGTGTGGAAGGGAGATGTGGGGTCAGAACCTCCACACAGGGCCCTCACTAGGGCACTGCCTAGTGGAGCTGTGAGAAGAGAGCCATCATGCTCCAGATCCCAGAATCATAGATCCACTGACAGCTTGCACTGTGCACCTGGAAAAGCTGAAGACACTTCAATGCCAGCCTGCAAATGCAGCCTGGAGTGCAGGTGTAATCTGCAAAGCCATAAGGGTGGGGCTATTCAAGGTCTTGGGAGCCCACCTCTTGCATCAATGTGAGCTGGATGTGAGACACGAAGTCAAATGAGATTATTTTGGAACTTTAAGGTTTAATGACTGCCCTTTTGGATTTTGGACTTGCATGGGGCCTGTAGTCCCTTTGTTTTGACCAATTTCTCCCATTTTGAATGGGTAAATATACCCATTCAATGCCTGTATCCTCATTGTATCTAGGACATAATTAATTTGCTTTTGATTTAACAGGCTCATAGGGGAAAAGGACTTGCCTTGTCTCAGATGAGACTTTGGGCTTGGACTTTTGAGTTAATGCTGGAATGAGTTACGCCTCTGGGGTACTGTTACGAAGGCATGATTGGTGTTGGAAAGGCATAATTGTGTTTTGAAATGTGAGGACATGAGATTTGGAAGGGCCCAGGGGTGGTTTACCTCATGCTATTCTCATGATAATGAGTGAGTCTCACAAGATCTGAGGGATTTATAAATGTATGGCATTTCCCCTGCTCGCACTCATTCTCTCTCCTAACACCCTGTGAAGAGGTGCTTTCACCATGATTGTAAGTTTCCTGAGGCCCCCCAGCCTTGCAGAACTGTGAGTCAATTAAATCTCTTTTCTTTATGAATTACCCAGTCTCAGGTATTTCTTCATAGTGGCATGAGAGTGGACTAATACAGTCATAGAGTCAGATAGACCTTGGTTTGGGCCTGGCTCCACCACTTTCATGTGTGTGACCTGAGTCAAGCTTCTTCATTCCTATAGTCTCAGCTTCACCATCTGTGCAAAGAATGAAAATATCTCTTCTCTCTTAGCACAGCTTAGATAAATGAGGACATACATCTAATGCATCATGTCTGGCACACGCAAAGGTTAAATTAATGTAAAATGTCATTAGCAATTGATTAAAATATATTAAATTACAAAAACTAAAATAAATATATGCTCTTCACCTTTGTTGTTGTTTTGCTTTGTTTTGTTTTGTTTTATTGAGACAGGGTCTCACTCAGTCACCCCGGCTGGAGTGCAGTGGCGCAATCTCAGCTCACTGCAACCTCCGCCACCCAGGTTCAAGCAATTCAGGTGTCTCAGCCTCCCAAGTAGCTTCTATTACAAGCATGCACCACCATGCCTGGCTAATTTTTATATTTTTAGTAGAGAAGCGGTTTTACCGTATTGGCCAGGCTGGTCTAGAACTCCCAGCCCCAGGTAATACACCCGCCTCGTCCTCCCAATGTGCTTACAAGCATGAGCCTCCATGCCTGTGCCTGCTCTTCATCTTATATAAAATTCAGGTTAATTAGAAAAATATCTATTCTTTGGTCTTATTACCTTAAATTAAGAAACCTCTGCTTTTTTTTTTAACTTTAAATTCTGGGATATATGTGCAGAATGTGCAGGTTTGTTACATAGGTATACGTGTGCCATGGTGGTTTGCTCAACCCATCATCTAGGTTTTAAGTCCCGCAGGCATTAGGTATTTCTCCTAATGCTCTCCCTTCCCTTGTGGCCCACCCCCTGACAGGCCCCGGTGTGTGATCTTCCCCTCCGTGTGTACATGTGTTCTCATTGTTCAACTCCCACTTATGAGTAATAACACGTGGTGTTTGATTTTCTGTTCCTGTGTTAGTTTGCTGAGAATGATGGTTTCTAGCTTCATCCGTGTCCCTGCAAAGGACATGAACTCATTCTTTTTTATGGCTGCACAGTATTCCATGGTATATATGTGCCACATTTTCTTAATCCAGTCTATCACTGATGGTCATTTGGGTTGGTTCCAAGTCTTTGCTATTGTAAACAGTGCTGCAATAAACATACATGTGCATGTGTCTTTATGGTAGATTGATTTATAAGTCTTTGAGTATATACCCAGTAATGGGGTTGCTGGGTCAAATGGTATTTCTGGTTCTAGATCCTTGAGGAATCACCACACTGTCTTCCACAATGGTTGAACTAATTTACACTCCCACCAACACTAGTTTTAAGGGAAAGTCCTATAGCAAAGTTTGCTTTTTGTATTTTTTGTTTGTTTTTCTTTGAGGTTTATTTATCACAGTTCAGTTGTGCAGTCTCAGACTTCTAAAGGGCCTAGATACCTGAGGAGTTACGATGTTTGAAATTTGTACCAGTTTAGCATCAACCCTCAACCCTGTCTAAATAACAAATATGCAACAAGTTTTTCCTAAGTTTAGACATTCTACTCCTCTTGGTAAATATAAATAAGCATTCTTTGATGGGTGTATTTGAAAGGGCAATGAGAGAGTATATTAGTCTGTTCTCACACTGCTAATAAAGACAGACTCAAGACTGGGTAATTGATAAAGGAAAGAGGTTTAGTTTACTCACAGTTCAGCATGGCTGGGGAGGGTTCATAAAACTTACAATCATTGGGAAGAGGGAAGCAAACACGCTCATCCTCACCTGGTGGCATGGAGAAGAAAAATGAGTGCCCAGCAAAGGGGGAAACCCCTTATAAAACCATCGGATCTTGTGAGAACTCACTCACTATCACGACAACAGGATGAGGGAAACCACCCCCATGATTCAATTATCTCCACTTGCTGCCTCCCATGACTTGTGGGTTTATGGGAACTACAATTCAAGATGAGATTTGGGTTGGGGCCACAGCCAAATCATATTAGAGAGCTAAGTATATGAGTGTTTTTGTGTCATTTAGGATATGGGAGACAGAAACCACTCAGTAATTTGAACAAGGAGGGCAATATATGCATATATATATAGATATAGATATAGATATAGATATATACACACACATTCATACACACACACACATACATACGTGTGTGTTTAGATAGATGATAGATATAAATTATATCTATCTATATCTATAGATGTAGACATATTTTTATATATTTATATCTATAGACAGATATAAATTATCTGTCTATACACTTATCTATAGAAATTATCTATCTATAAAATTATCTATCACATTGATAATTTCTATCTATCTATCTATCTGTCATCTATCTATCTATAGAGATTATTAAGAGGAGATGAAGCCAGGTTCAGTAACTAGCACCTATAATCCCTGCTGCCCTGCCCTGGAATGCTGAGGCAGAAGGATGGCTAGAGGCCAGGAGTTCAGCCTTAGCAATATGAGCCTGTATCAAAAAAAAAAAACTTTATTAGGTTAGCTGCATAGTCATGGTACATGCTTCTGTGCCTGTAGTCCCAGCTGCTCACTACTCGGGAGACTGAGGCAGGAGGATCACTTGAGGAGTTTGAGGCTGCAGCTGAGCTATGATCACATCCCTGCACTCCACCATGGGCAACAGAGTTAGACTCTGTCTCTAAAACAAACAAACAAAAGAGAGGAGGTGAAAAAAAACTGGAAAGGATACCTAGGCGTACCAAGAAGGGAGCAATCCTGGTCTGAAGGGCACACCCCCACCAAGTTCCTCTGAGGCTGAGACTCTGTTGGAGAGGGGATGGTTTCAGCTCACTGGATGCCATGAAAGTGATGAAAGTGGCTGGATAGCCCCTAGTCAGAGCTGGCCCACAGTCCACTCCTGGCTGAGCCTGGTAGTGAGTACTCTGCAGGCCAGGAGGGGCCACAGCCTTGCTAGAGCGTGAGTGTGGATGCAGATCTACAGACCTGTACTTAGTGACTTGAAGAGGTGAGCTGAAGAGGGAGAAATACTCAGGGGGCCAGGCCACATCACAGAATAAGACTATAAGGGCATATTTTGAGAGGAGACCATGACAAATTGACAGCTGGTACAACTGATTTCCCAACATCATCTCTGCTATGTTTTAACTCATACATTCCATTTTGTGTTTTCTGTTTTCCAAAACGCTTAAACCTGACAACTGGTGATGGACCTTAGCACTAAAAGACCAAGGATTAGTTCAACAAAAAGCCACATGCGACAACATGGCCAGTGTATTATCTTAGGAAGGAAGTTAGGATGCAGTGTGCAACTTCAATGAAAACTTGGTGATAACAATTCAGTTGCTCAACAACAGATGAGTGTTTAGTACATGTCAGGCAGTCAGGGAAAAATGAGCATCTTATTTCATATACAAACATTAAAGAACAGACTTTTTAAGAGCAATTAATAAGTGTAAAATGAACACACACATAGGAATTTGGTTATAATTACAATGAAAAAATTTTTAAATTGCACTGATAGAGTCAGTATTGTAAGGTAAATGTCTCTTCTCCGTTTCTCTCTCTCTCAGAAAGTTTTTCATAGTATGAATAATGTTTTAAATTATTTTTATAAATTCAAAATTGTAACACTCGACTTTCTTAAAACTAGATGATCATAAAACCGATAGTGCCACATATACTTAATATCACCATCCCATCCTGTTATGATTATGTCTGAACTCAGGTCATTCTTCACTGATAATGCCAAGCCATTATCTCTGTATAGTTATTGTCCCCTCGCTAGGAAGGGCAGGAAGAGAGATGGCTTTAACTTCACATGACAGGATTAATGCCACAGTTGTTGAGATAAGCTCACAACATAAGCCAGCAATTCTTTATCCAAACAAGAGTCCAGGTTGCAATCCACCGAAAACACCCTGGAGGGTATTAACAGTTGCTGTAATCTACGTAATGAATTGGACTTTTATACTCCTTCAAAGAAAGGCTGCTTCCTAATTGGCAGCCTAGGAGGTTTTTTTTTTTTTTTTGGATCCTGTACTTTGGAATAAATAAAATGCCAAAGTAGGAGTGAGGGGAGATGGAGGGAAGGGGGCCAGCAGGAGTGAGGGGAGGTTGTAGCCTCATTAATGGTGGGCCTAAGGCAGCCACTCGGCCGGCCATTCAGTCATTCCATTTGTGCTACCAGTCATTTGGGGAAAATGAGAAAAATCTGCATTTCAATAATTGCCCTTTTTTAAAGATATGATTAACTTTTAATGATAAATATAAAGCAAGTAAAATGTTATTTTGTTTAAAATGAAAAAAATTTGTTATATCATTCTCTTTCCCAGAATGATCCAAAAGAGCTATTTATTTATGCATTTATGTTGAAATAAAATGTCAGAAAACTCATATATATAAAGAGAGAAAATCCAGCACTTAATGATGCCTGAAAAATTCTGAATGATCATAGACCTGCCTATTAGTTTTAGTCACATGATAGAAGCTCAGGAAATGTGGAGTAATTGGCAGAATCTGCGGACTGAGACATGAACTGGAAATCAAATTCCACGGGTAATATTTTCTTTTTGCTAGGAGATTCCATAACACTCCAATTCCTGAATTGCAAGGAAGCTCTGGGGATATTTCAATGTCCTAGAGAGAATTATTTACATTTCCAATACAGTGCAGGTTAAAGGTCCTCAAAGAAAAATGGCATGCAATATCCTGGGCCCCAGGGGGCCTCGTGGGATGATGGGCAGAGCGAGGGATTGAAAGAACTCAAGGCAAATGCCACCCTGTCCATAATGAAGGGCTCTTTTGGAAGATGAGTTGTGGGAGAGAAAATCATAAATAGGTTTTCAGATGTCAGTCAGGAAATAAGCTATTACTTTGTCTAAAGTGAAAGAGTTAGGGATAGTAGACCAGAATGTCCAATGTCTGAAATTCCATGTGAGTTCTGGGCATCAGGATAACCAAGCTGGGGGGGTGGGACAAACCATCACCCCCAAAGGCAAATGGATCACAATGGTTTTCCCTCCTTTTGAACTCAGAGTACAGCTAAGAGGGATAAATGGAAAACGCAGTTCAGTAGCCCCATCCCTGATGCTCCTGAAATGTTCAGACTTCTAGAGACAGTGAAAAGGTCCTGGGTCATGGGTGTGCCTGGTGGAGATTCGACTTCAAACAACATCTATGCCCGCCCTTGTGTGGAACTTGGCAACGTCTCATTTCCACTCTGTGAGAAACAGCAATGATCAGAACCTTTGCCAACTGCTGCTGTGAAGCGAAAATTAAGGGAATAAAGTGGGGATTTTGAAAATAAAACAGTCTTGGAGAACTTAAACTTTGCATGTATAATAGGGCTTACTTGCTATCATAAAAGGATATTTTTGAAATTCGAAAAGCTTTAATCCACTAATTCTGTGATGCTAACAAGAGGGTCTGGGTGCCAGGAGGGTAAAGGTTTCACTCTCATTAATTATTTGGTTCTCATTTTTGAGTAGTATTTCTTTAAGAAATGCAAACACAAAAAACTCATATGTGAACTTTGCAGACATGAGTAGATCAGAATTGGAAGATAACACGGAACCCTGCTTCAGACACAGGGATTTGAAACTTTGATGTGCTATTTGCAATCTTCCTTTCATCACAGTTTGTGCTAAAGTGGTCATCTGTCTGTTAAAGCTTACACAAACTAGTTTCACATGTAGTCAGGGTTACTTTATGTTCCATAAAAAAAAAAAATTGAATTCTTATCAAGAACTTCTAAAAGCTACAGCTTATCTATTTCTGTGGGAAAAAGGAATCTTCTCAGGAACAAGAATTCTACAAAATTCTGAATTTTTAATTTCCAAAATTATAATTTCTATAAAACCTTTCTTTATCATGTTGTATTTTTAGTTCATTTATCTTTATTTATTTATGTATATAAAGGACAACCTTTCCTTTTAAATTGATAATCTGTATTTGTCGTGAATACTTACAATTTTGTGTTGCCTCAGTATCCATTTTTAAATATGTTTGACTTTCTCATGCCAGAAGTAAGGCTCAGTCACGGTTGACAGTTTTTATACTATACCCTACACAAATGGCTGCAACCAGTGGTCAGAGATACAGTTTGGAGGCGTCTCTTCCACCTTGCAGACTGGGCTCCCCACTTTCCCAACACTGCCTTTAAACAGGCCATTGAGATACTTGTCTGCCAACTTAAAGTGACAACCTCTCAGTCACAGCATGGTCTCCTAGAACTAGTACCTGCTAGTTTTTAATGTACCACTTAAAGCTTTCCTAGGGAAACCTGTTTGTATTACACCCTTCACCCAACAAAAACCTTGCCCCAGTGGATCCCTACTTTCTCTCTGTGTTTGTGCTCCTTGACGTCCGTGTGTGTGGGGGTGGGGTGGGGGGGCATCCTTGCATTCTATGTAGCCTTCAGGGTCTGTAAGTACTAAAAATTCTTTAACTTTTATGTTGTGGTTGTGTCATTGAAGCAGTGCACACAATCAGATCTCTGATGGTGAGGCCACCCCAAAGGGACCCACACATGTGGACCCCCTGTTGGTGCCCTTCTGTTTGGGCTTCTCGGCCACTGGTGACAGTAATTACCAGTTAAGATGGTAGAATTTTATTTAAAACATTGTTGGAGGATATTTACACTGAGTAAGTCTTTAGATTCTTCAGATAGTCTTTTACAAATTGGCACTACATGTGCTTGCCATTTTGTCTTAACTTTAAAAAAGTTCCCTTATTTGAGTTTGGGGAATTCTGCTTAACACATATCTATGTCACCCTTTGTTCCTAGAACTTTTGGATGTAACTCAGTAATAATAAGCAACTTGCCTATTTCTGGGTGTTCAGCATAACTGTCCTTGGTTTGCCTGTTCTCCTGAATTTCTCTTGTTAATACTAAAATATAACAATAAAATCTATCTGGAGTTGGGAGAGTATCAATCTTTATACACTTAATGAAAAGGAAAATATTTTGGATTATCACTCTCTGCATTCATTTGTGTAAACAGAGGAAAGAACATATGACTAAAGTAGAATAAACTTGCCTGGAGGTGAAGTGAGTAAACATGTCTGCCGATTAGCTGGAAATCCATTTCAGCATTTGAAATAAACCAAACGTTGAAAGCCAATTGTCTATGTGTTTCTTGAGTTTCTGAAAGTCTTGTGAACAGAGATGATAATTGGCTTTATTCTAGACTGTCCTTTCCAGAATATTTCTATAGCAAAAAGTTTTGGAAGACAGTGACAGAGGGCAGACGTGCTTACTATGTTTCCCTTCAAGCTAAGAGTAGGCAGGCTCACGGCCTATTATAAAAGACCCAGGATCCCTAAGCTAGGGATTTCTCTTCTTCAATCAGCCTACAGGGTGTGCAGGTGTCATCTAGGTCTCCTCATATTTCCCTGTGGCAAATGAACAATGTAAGCTTTAAATCATTTAATACAAAAAATTAAAGAACCTAGAAATTCAGAAAGGGAAATATAGCTGTGGAATTCAGTTTATGAAAATTAAATGCATTCATACTTTACGATCCCAAAGAAAGGCCTGGAAACAACTGCAAGAATTTTCAGGAAGGCAATTTTCAGGTAAAGTTTTCAGGCATTTTGAGTTGACTGACACTGAATTGACTACTTCCTCAAGGAAATGTGTCCCTAGCCCTTCCAGCAGAGGCTTCATGACCATATGAAGAGACAGAATCTGTGCCTCTGGCATTGGCTAAATGAGCTCCGAGCAGCCTCCTTACATAATTTTTAAGTTCTGTGGCTGGAGGGCAAGGCTGTTGGGAATTTGGGAGATACGAGGCTCAATACTGAGACAAGTTTCTCTGCACATTCCATATGAAAGCAAGTGCAGTCACTGAAAATGCTGTAAGGATTTGCAGTTCCCAGCATGCCAGCATTGTGTGTTTTCCTATCATATCTCCTTTCATGAATCATCAGTAATCATATTTGTTTCCTTTTCTTCTGGATAAATCATAAGAAATGTATTTATATTGAGAAGAAGATAATTCTTTAATAAAATGTCTTATATGCCCTTTATCTGGGGTTTACTTTTGAGGATTAAGCCAGTACAAAGTTTGGTGATGGTTACACAACTTTACACAATTATCTAAATTCGGAAATATACCCCATAAAAGTAAATTTTTCTGTTTGTTAGTAAAAACAACAACAAAGAAAGCTCAATTCTAAAATTACTTTCATTTTTAATCATGTTGATTTAAAGACATTGTTCAGGCGCAGTGGCTCACGCCTGTAATCCCAGCACTTTGGGAGGCCGTGGTGGATGGATCTTCTGAGGTCAGGAGCTCCAGACCAGCCTGGCCAACATGGTGAAACCCCTTCTCTACCAAAAATACAAAAACTAGCCGGGTGTGGTGGCACATGACTGTAGTCCCAGCTATGCAGGAGACTGAGGCAGGGGAATCGCTTGAACCCAAGAGGCAGACCCTGCAGTGAGCCAAGTGGAGTGCAGCAGGCCACTGCACTCCAGCCTGGGTGACACAGTGAGACTCCATCTCAAAAAACAAACAAACAAACAAAAAAGAAGTTATTTTTACTTCCTGGAAATTCAGCATTTTAACAGAGTGCCTTTCCAAGCCTGCTTTAGAAGGATCCTGACTTACACAGGATATCTTATTCATTTTGAGAGAAGACTACATCATATTCATCTTGGACTGAAAAGAATTTCAATTTTTAATTTTCAAGTAGTCATGAAATTAGCTTTATAAGGAAAGAAGTCACTTATTAAGTTGAAATATCATCCTGGGAGTTTGTAGAACTGCATTATGTTTATTTGATCCTAGAATAACACCTGGTATTAGTCTTTACTTCCTAGAATCACTGTTAACTATGAAGACATTGGCATTGTTAAGTCTTGGTATTTACTTGATGCTTTGCAAAATGTCTCACATATATTGTTATCCTTCAACTCTCCAACAATTTTGAAGTTTCAGTACTGTATATCATTTTTATATTTTTATAGAGGAATAAAATCAATCTACTCTATGATGGTCATTTAACTAATTAATGGGCAGGACTCAGATTTGAACCTAGGTCTGTGTGTCTCAGGGATTCATCTTCTCAACAATGTGCTGCTTGTCACACAAGTCTCAGCTACCCTGAGCTCTGTTTAAATTGATCCTGATGCGCATTTCAATGCCATATAAATTCCATAACATTCTTAGAAAGCAATAAGAACTCACTCCTCTGCTAAACACAGTATTTACAAATAGGGTTTGGGAATGCTACTTTCTATCACTCAAATCAAATTTTACATCCACCATTGTGCTGTCCATTTGAAGTAAAGAAAGCAAAGCACTACTATAGACTGTGAACATCTCACAGATGTGCTCCTGAGAGCCTGTCTCTCTGTGATTGTCCTAGAGGGAGATGGACCGTGAGGAATTTGGCAGGTTCTGGGGCTGAGGATCAGTAGGATTTTGAGGAGGAGGAAGGCAATGAAAAGTTTAAGTTCTTATCCCCCTAAGTTTAAATGGCATCATCCAGACAGTGGCCGTTCCTTATTTCTCCTGGGGGACAACAGGTAGATTGGAAGCAGCAGGGGGTGACACATTAGCATGTCATGGAGTTGAGCTAGAGTTTTGCTTCTGCACATTATACTGAACTGAAAGTCATTCTCCTTCTAGGCATATTATATTATTTTGGACAGATTTGAGTAAATTGCTACTAGAAGAGGTTGTTGTAAGTTAGGTTGTGAGTTTCAAGACTTTTTCTGGTCTATAAACAAAGTTCTGTTAGTAACTCAATGTGGGCTCTGTGGCTGTGAAGCCACAGATGACAATACTGTACAACAATGGAAAATGAAATTATTGATCTTGAGAACTGCATCTCTGTTATTATTAAATCTCTTCCATGCTATTGTTTTATGGAGGTAACAAAAGCCCTTTTTCTGTATTACCTATAAATCTTTTCCCCACAACCATATTGTATTTTCCTATAAAATAACTACCATTGTTGCTAGTGATTGGGAAATATTAAATATAAGTAGAGCTTCCCTATTACCCATTACTACCATTTTTTGTTATAATAATCTGGTTTGTGAAGCAGTAGAAAGAAAATATGTTCACTTAAGAAAAATATAATAATGTCACTTAAATCCGTTCAGTTTGTTAATGTCAATGTTAGATGGGAGGAAAGGAAAGCCTGTGACAGTGGCTTTAAGGTAAATTTCTTCTTCCTCAAAGTGAGGTTCTCATATGTTGCGGACATTGCTCACAAACCTTCTGGATAACAGACATCACTCCAGAGAATGTGTTGCTTTTGCTTGTGTGTGAGAGGTTCTCCTTTTGTTTAATTTGGAAATGCAGCGTGCTGCAGTGACTCCACATGGAACATTAAAATCAGGGGGCTGTGAAGCGTGAGTTCCTCTCTCCAATTTATCATTGGTTTCCACTTCAATCACTCTATGACACAGAGCATTTGTTCAAGAGCTGGTGGGCCCCACGTTGTCCTTCCCACCTTCCCCAGTGTCCCCTGGAGAGACCCAGTCTGCCCACAGACCTCCCCAAAGGATGCCCTGTGCTTTTCCATTTCAGCAGATGATGCCTGAGCTACCATTAGCTTGAAAACTTAGAAAGAGAGAGAAAAAAGACAAAGGAATATTGCCACAAACCACAACTGCCTGGTGAGTCTCCTAGGACTCATAATTTCACAACTTCTGTTGAGAGAACTAATAGGGTGTTAGTCATTGTTGTGACTGCTACTGAAGTGAATGATTTTTTTTTATGGAACTGATATGTGATCTAGGCTAATTTGCAGAAGTTGAGTAAACAGATTTTTCATGCCAGCATGAAAAATAAATCACATGTGATGAAAACCTATTTGATGACATGATTTGTATATCTAGAAAACCCCATCGTCTCAGCCCAAAATCTCCATAAGCTGATAAACAACTTCAGCAAAGTCTCAGGATACAAAATCAATATGCAAAAATCACAAGCATTCTTATACACCAATAACAGACAGAGAGCCAAATCATGAGTGAACTCCCATTCACAATTGCTTCAAAGAGAATAAAATACCTAGGAATCCAACTTACAAGGGATGGCTAGCCATATGTAGAAACCTGAAACTGGATCCCTTCCTTAAACCTTACACAAAAATTAATTCAAGATGGATTAAAGACTTATATGTTAGAGCTAAAACCATAAAAACCCTAGAAGAAAACCTAGGCAATACCATTCAGGACATAGGCATGGGCAAGGACTTCATGTCTAAAACACCAAAAGCAATGGCAACAAAAGCCAAAATTGACAAATGGGATCTAATTAAACTAAAGAGCTTCTGCACAGCAAAAGAAACTACCATCAGAGTGAAAAGGCAACCTACAGAATGGGAGAAAATTTTTGCAACCTACTCATCTGACAAAGGGCTAATATCCAGAATCTACAATGAACTCAAACAAATTTACAAGAAAAAAAACAAATAACCCCATCAAAAAGTGGGCGAAGGATATGAACAGACACTTCTCAAAAGAAGCCATTTATGCAGCCAAAAAAACACATGAAAAAATGCTCATGATCACTGGCCATCAGTGAAAGGCAAATCAAAACCACAATGAGATACCATCTCACACCAGTTAGAATGGCAATCATTAAAAAGTCAGGAAACAACAGGTGCTGGAGAGGATGTGGAGAAATAGGAACACTTTTATACTGTTGGTGGGACTGTAAACTAGTTCAACCATTGTGGAAGTCAGTGTGGCGATTCCTCAGGGATCAAGAACTAGAAATACCATTTGACCCAGCCATCCCATTACTGGGTATATACCCAAAGGATTATAAATTATGCTGCTATAAAGACACATGCACACATATGTTTATTGCGGCACTATTCACAATAGCAAAGACTTGGAACCAACCCAATGTCCAACAATGATAGACTGGATTAAGAAAATGTGGCACATATACACCATGGAATACTGTGCAGACATAAAAAATGATGAGTTCATGTCCTTTGTAGGGACATGGATGAAGCTGGAAACCATCATTCTCAGCAAACTATCGCAAGGAAAAAAAAATCAAACACCGCATGTTCTCACTCATAGGCAGGAATTGAACAATGAGAACACATGGACACAGGAAGGGGAACATCACACACCGGGGACTGTTGTGAGGTGGGAGGAGGGGGGAGGAATAGCATTAGGAGATATACCTAATGCTAGATGACGAGTTAATGGGTGCAGCACACCAACATGGCACATGTATACATATGTAACAAACCTGCACATTGTGCACATGTACACTAAAACTTAAAAAGCATAATAATAATAATAATAATAAATTCAAATAATCAAAATAATCAGTCTGCAAACTGCCATTCCTGCCACTCCTGAAAGAATACCTTAAAGGATTCTGCTAAAATTCTACTTTATTCTTGTTTTTAAAAGCAACTATAGGAACTCAGCCTGGATGCGGACAGCACCTAGGACAAACTGTGCCTAATGGCACTCGGCTGACAGGGCCAGCAGGCTGGGCATCTGCATGGAAGAAATGAGGACACACGAACCTGCTGCACTCCCCAGTTCTGGGGCTTCTCCAGAAGGAACAGGCCAGGCACAGGCTGAATACTTTCAGAGGGGTAATACCCTCACACTTCCACCTGCAGAGAATCACACAGGCTGCAAAGGCGCTAGTCACCAAGGATAGAGCTCCTCAAACAGAAGGTAACAGAGGCATCCATGCATTCATTGCAGATGAATCTGTACAATTACCTTTTTTTTTTTTTTTTTTTTTTTTTTTTTTTTTTACAGAGTCTTGCTTTGTCACCCAGGCTGGAGTGCAGCAGAGTGATGATCTCAGGTCACTGCAACCTCTGCCTCCCGGTTCAAGAGATTCTTCTGCCTCAGCTTCCCGGTAGCTGGCACTACAGGCACGCACCATACCTGGCTAATTTTTGTATTTTTAGTACAGACGGGGTTTCACCCTGTTGGTCAGGCTCATCTCAAATTCCTGACCTCAAGTGATCCACCCCACCCTGACCTCCCAAAGTGCTGGGATTACAGGCATGAGCCACCCCTATGAGTCCACAATGACTATTTAAAAAGGCAATTGCATAACAGTTAGACATGGCTCCCAGGCTCATATGACAAAAGATAAGGCTCCACCATGGATTCTCCCATAGATCACAGAAGGGCTAAGATGCAACATCGGAACTGACAGTGCCATGGTGTTTGCACCCACCTCCTGATGAACGTCAGGGGCCTGCCTTCCACAGAGAGGAACGCTGGAACTTTGTGCTGCAGTTATGATAGCTGTACCTGAGAGGTGAGGAGAAGTGGCAAGCCTCAGGCAAGTCATGACCTGGAGTAACCAGAAGATGGGTTCGCCCCACAAGTTTCCCTGTGCTCAGAAGTGAAAGACACTCTGAATGTGATTCCTCATTTGATCTTCAGTGCAGTCCTAAAAAATGAGCCCATGACCATGGAGGAAACAGATATTTTGAGAGACTAAAGGAGTTACATCACATCAGTCAGCTAAGAGCCAACAGAAGGAAGGATTCAAATCAGGATGTGTCTCACCCCAGAGTTTAATTTCTTTTTTTTTTTCCTTTTTTTTTTTTTTTTGAGATAGAGTCTCACTCATTCACCCAGGCTGAAGTGCAGTGGCACTATCTCAGCTCACTGCAACCTATGCCTCCTGGATTCAAGCAATTCTCCTACCTCAGCCTCCTGAGTAGCTGGGATTACAGGCATGCCAGCATGCCCAGCTAATTTTTGTATTTTTAGTAGAGACAGGGTTTCACCATGTTGGTCAGGCTGGTCTCAAACTCCTGACCTCGTGATCTGCCTGCCTCAGCCTCCCAAAGTGCTGGGATTACAGGCGTGAGCCACTGCACCCAGCCCAGAGTTTAATTTCTGCCACCACCTTGTATCTTCCCGTGGAAAAACTTGGTAAAGGTCATGTCTACCTGGGGTCTTTACCCAGTGGTCCAGAAGTGGATTTTCTCTGCCTGTAGAACCTCAATCATTTCACTCATGTTCAACACACAAGACAGTCAAATTACCAGGAAAAAAGAAAGAACATCAATGTCCACAGAGGGACAAAACCTACTACATTAAAGCACTCAGTTAATCAGTCTCAGGCTAAAGAACCGCAGAAAGCCATGTCTTGCCAGTTAGGGGCCAGGCCTTTAATTCGGGGGCTATGAGCTACTTGACTACTCTTCCTGGGTTATTAATCAAGAAGAAAACACAAGGTATCTCACCATACCTGTGCATTAGAGCTATCATAGACTATTGTGATTAAATCCCTTATAATCACTTAAGACCTAACATCCATGTATTAGAATACTATATAGAGGATTCTTCAAGGAAAAGTGATAGAGGAAAGTACTCAAGGCCAGCTCCATGACAAAGCAGCAAGGAATAGCAGGACCAAGAGTTACACTCACTTCTCCAACCAAAACATGCAGTGGCAAGGGAAATGCTTCAGCTGGGGCACTCCAGCAAGACCCATCTGAGAGTGGGACATTTGAGTTGCAATATGATTGATGAGGGAAGGCGGAACTGTGCATATATGGAGGAAGAGAAGTTCATTGGAAGGAATGGCAAGAACAAGAACATTTAGGCAGGATGGAGCTGGGCATGATTTAAGACAGAAAGGAAACCGACAGCTGGCAGGTCACAACAGGTAGTGGGATGCTTTCAAACAATCAGGTAGACAGGTGAGGTTGCATGGTTCCTTTAAGACTATGCAAATGCAAAAAGTGCTGGCTTCTGTAGAAGCTGTAATGTGAAATTAATTGAATTGACAGTGACTTGTCAGTTTTGATTTACATTTTAGGAAGGTAATGTTGCTTCTCAGATTGACAATGTTGGGTGGAAGCAGGAATGGAGGGCAAGGTATCCTAGGAAGCTGTAGAAATGGTCCAGATGCCGCAGGAGACTCGTTTGGACCATGTAATTAGCATCTGACATGTGAGAAGCAGATAGATGATTGACATATTTGGAATGCAAAGCTGACTACATGTGTTGCTGGAGTAGGTACGAGGTGTGCAGGGGAGAAAGCAATCAGGCTCATCAGGGTGTCCAGCCAGAGCAACTACAGTTTTTGTTTTCCTGGAGAACGAGATGGGAGAGGCTTTGGCGGAAACAGATCTGTGGGTGTGCAGGGTCAGACATGGGATAGGAAAAGAAACCTATGGTACTTCACTTAAGCAAGAATGAGATCTAGCCTTGATCTCATTTTTCCTCACCCCCTGACTCCCCATTTCATTCATGAGGGGGTATAGTTGACACTACTTCCAACACATATCCTTGATCCTTCCATATTCCGCCATACCTATAGCCACCTCTCTTGTAACCATCATCCTGACTTGCCTCCTCCTTCCCTCCTTTATTCCATATTCCATTTTTTATGCAGCAATCTTTTAAAAATGCAAATCTGACCCTATCACTTTTCTGCTTAAAATCTTCCAAGGGTTACCTCTCAGATTTAGGTAAATGTAAAAGCCTGGCTCATCAAAGGTCTGTGTGTCCAGGCCTGTCACCTCTCTATCCCCTGGCCACACCAATCCCTCTGCCCCACAGCAATCTGGCAAGAGAGCTTTCTTCCTATTCCTATTTCCAAACTCCAGCCCATTCTTAGGACATTGGGAATAACTTACCTCTGCTTAACTTCTACATAGTGAGCCCCTTCCTGTCACTCAAATCTCAATTCAAACGTCACCCCTTCAGAGAAATTTATCTGCCCATGTAATCTACAGTGGCCACCCAGCCCCACCTCATCACATAACTTTATTGAAATTATCATTATTGCTCTCATTACTGGGATTATACCTGTTAATGTGTTAGTTTGTTATCTTACACGTTTTCTTTCCCCCCAAATTAGATCAAGGTACATGAAAAAGGACCTGGACAATGGCCCCTGGACAGTGCCTGGCATCTAGAAACACAAGCATTATCTGAAGGAATTAACTGTTATTTCCTTAACACCTCGTAACTGTACTTGGCATAAAGCGGAAGCTCAGTGAAGGTTTTGGAAGTGTGGATTTTTAAAATAATAAATGTATACAGGAAGAAAGAGCCCAAATGACACTCAAAAATCATTCAAGCATCTCATATCTCTTCGTTTTATCACTTGAGTGGACACTAACAAGTAATTTTCCTAATCTTTAAATCAAAATACTGCTGTGACAACTGTCTGCTAAGTACTCTGATATACCTAATATTTTTTGTTTGTTTTGGACTAAGAAGCATTATCTCAGTATTTTCAAACCCAACTTCTCATGCATTGCTAAATACAGTCACTAAGTGTTCTATACCCCTGGAATCAAGATCATCTGTCCTTGCTGTCTTAAGTTTTGCCTCTGGTGGAGGTGAGTGCACCTGCCACCATCATCAAAAGCTTGGACTGCCCCTTTTCTACTGGCTGTAAGAGAGGAGGGAGCATTTTCTTCTCTCTGGGGGCACATTTCACTCTCAAACGTGGGGTCTAGTTTGAAAGACAGCAACATATTTGCAGATGGGCTGCAATATTATTTGTTTCAGCATAAATAAGGAAATCAAGTAGCTAACATTCCTTTACTTCCCCAAAGAAAGAAAAATGTTAATTCAGTCTGAATAATAAACAGAATCAGGTCTTGCTAAATCAGCCATTTATCAAATTGACTCTGTTGCACTTATGCCCAATTGATCCACATACAATTATCGTGACTGGCATACGTTGCTAAAGTTTGGCAGCTGATGGAGGAGAGAGGGAACAGGTAGTACTGCACACATCATTACCCTGCTGGGGCCTATGAGCCAAGGGTGCAATGAGGTGGCCAGCAGCCTCAGGATAAACATGGCTTATTGTACTGGAGCACTGATATTTTCAAAACTTTGGAGAGAATGAATTCTAGACAATTAAATGTAAACTTATCAAGAACTATCCTTTTTATATAAAACAATGCCAAGGATTTTGAGAACTAGAATGAACTTTTACATGAATTTATGAGCTAAAAGATAAAATTGTAAAGGGAAATCCCTTAGGCAAAAAGGCTTCTTAAGTTATATAATCAGTCCCTGCACTGTCCCCACTGCCATTAGGGATTTCAGCAGAAATATTTAAGAAGTTCAACCACAAACAAGGCTGCCTTACTATTTCCAGCACACCAAGCCCTAACACACACATCCACCTCCCAGCTGTACTTTCTTTCCTTTCTTACAAAACCCCAACTGGTTCATTCATGACCCACTCAGGGATACTCCCTTAAGGAAATTTTCCCAGAATTAACCCAAATAAGGTTAACCCAAGTAACCCACTCCCCAATACAATGCATGAGCATCTGAGACTCACTCATTCCACCAGCTTTCAATGTCTGCTTCCCTACCAGGGTGCAAGATTCTCCACTCTGGAGCTGACTTTCATCTCTGCACTCATAATTCCTGCTACCTTCTGGGCTCAATAACTATCTGAAGAATCCATGAACTTACTTTTTATCTTGGATAGTTGTGCTGAAATTGATGAGAGAATAGTGGCCAAGAAAGTCACATGGGCAAGAAGAGATGAAAGCAGAGGGTTAGGAGTGAAGGGGGAAGTGACAAGACATGAGGCTGGAGAAATAAGCAAAGGCCAGACCAAAGTAAAGAAGCTGAATTTAGAATAAGTGCAATGAGAAGCCTTCAGAATTTGCATAGAGGCACTCATAAATTAGCAAGTTATTGCAATTTCCTAGGGTGGCTGAAGGGTATTTTGCAAAGTACACTTAAATCTTAAATTTGTATCATCTAAAATACCCTAAACTAACAAACTGCTCATAGCATGCTAATAATTCTTTACATAGGCAAACAAATGGATACAGAATGCTAGAACTGGGAATAGTTTTCTTATTAAAAGTGTTTATTGAGTTAATTACATTTTCATTAAATTTAAATAAAATTTGGCACTATTTAGATAATTTGACATAGAAATTTATGTTCAATAATTAGGTTTATATTGCTTTCTAATTTTATATATATTTTAATATGTGAGAAAAAATGACAATTTTAACTTATTTATTTATTTATTTATTTTTATAATTTTTTTTTTGAGACGGAGTCTCACTCTGTCTCTGAGGCTGGAGGAGTAGTGGTGAGATCTTGGCTCACTGCAACCTACCCAACCCGGCTTCAAGCGATTCTCCTGCCTCAGCCTCCTTAGTAGCTGGGAATATAGGGGCACACCACCATGCCTGGCTAATTTTTGTATTTTTAGTAGAGACAGGGTTTCACCATGTTGGCCAGGCTGGTCTCAAACTCCTGACCGCAAGTGATCTGCTCACCTCAGCCTTCCAAAGTGGTGGGATTACAGACATGAGCCACGGCGCCTGGCCAAATTTTTTATTTTTGTTACATTAACTTTAGATGTTTGTGGAAAATATACACAATTTGTATACTTCAAACAATTACATTTTATTTTCAGTCTTTTAAATTATTAATATGAATTTGTGTCAACTGTGACTTCATATATTGATGTGAACATTTTAACTATAAAACAGAATGAATGACGTTGTCTTAATATTACTATTCATCTAACCATTTCCAATCTATTAATAGAATAATCTCATTATTATTCATCCAACCATTTCCAATCAATTAATAGAATAATCAGGCATGGTCAATAATAATTTAATTGTAATAGTTTTAATATTAAATATCAGTTTAATACTATTTTGGTAGTTTTAATATTTTGCTGAGTTTCTCTTATATAAAAATATAGAGTCTTAATCCATTCTGGCTTCTATAACAAAATATCATAAACTGGGTAACTTATAAACAATGGTATTTCCTAGTGTTCTGAGATTGGGAAGTCCAGGATTAAGAGATGGCCAATTCAATGTCAGCACAGATGATGCCTTAACTGTGTCCTCACATAGTAGAAGAGAGCCAGGTCTCTGGGGTCTTTTTATAAGGACACTAATCACATCATGACAGCTCTGCTCTCAACTTAATCACCTTCCAAAGGCCTCATCTTTTAATATTAACACTTGGGAGTTGGGATTTTAATATATGAGTTTTGGGAGGATGCAAATATTCACACCACAGCAAGTAAATTTGTATGTGTATTTCAATATTGTCATTTTAACAACATATTTAGAAAGGTAGAATGATAGAGCATATTTTATTGAGTAAATTGTTAGCTTTGTTCATAAGTATTACCTATAACATGGTTTTTGAGGATCCATTTGTACCTTTGTCATGTACCATTGTTTTGCAATGTTAGGGGTAGACCCATTGGTCTTAGCAGTGGAATACAATCAATACCCTTACCAAAACTTCACTCGCTCATTGCCTTTTCACTTTAGTTTTCATCCTATATCTTGACAGTGAATAACACAATCAGACATGTCTACCTGAGCAGCCCAAGACAGGAGGTGGGCTGAGGGTGGGGAATTTAGAATCACATAGATTGGAGTGACCACAAATCTGTCCACCTTCATTGACTGGTGCCTCAATGCTTCACCCCAACATACTGTGTTTCCCATGAGGCTGTTTTCCTCACATTCTACAACGATTATTTCAACTGATTGCTCTTCTCCAAAGTGAATGCTCACAAGATGAATGAATTCGTTGGTAGGAGCAAGCATCACCATCGTATCTTCACTATTTACTTGGCTTGGTCAAATTCTAGAATTTCTAAGAGCTTAAATTTCCTCATTCCTAAAATGGAGATTTTACCATATACCCTACAGTGTTGTCCTAAGGATTGGAGATAATGACTAGAAAGTGCCATTCATACATGAATGTTAATTATAATAAGTATCAATAAGTATTTCTTCTTTTTACGTTTTCCTTTTCTGTTGATATTTGTTTATTTACTTTTTTTTCTTTTTTTAATTATACTTTAAGTTCTGGGATACACGTGCAGTATGTGCAGGTTTGTTACATAGGTATACACGTGCCATGGTTGTTTGCTGCACCTATCAACCCATCATCTACATTAGGTATTTCTCCTAATGCTATCCCTCCTCTAGCTCTCCACTCCTCGACAGGCCCCGGTAGGTGATGTTCCCCTCCCTGTCTCCATGTGTTCTCATTGTTCACTCCCACTTATGAGTGAGAACATGAGGTGTTTGGTTTTCTGTTCCTGTGTTAGTTTGGTGGGAATGACGGTTTCCAGCTTCATCCATGTCCTTGCAAAGGACGTGAACTCATCCTTTTTATGGCTGCATAGTACTTCATAGTGTATATGTGCCACATTTTCTTTATCTAGCCTATAATTGATGGGCATTTGGGAATAAGTAGTTCTAAAGTCCTCTCCTCCACCAACTATGGAAGATAACCTTACATCTTCCCAACATAGAAAATAGAAGCCATAAAGCAAGACCTTGCTCAACTTCTGACACAATCAGATACTAATTACTCATTTTTTCTCTCTTCCCTTCCATCACAGATTGTGCCTGTGCCTATATAACATAACTTCCCTGCCCACATTATTTTCAATGACTACACTTCCTCATCCAATCTCAGCTCTATTGTATCTTTACCTTCCACAGTCCATTGGGTCCTACTTATCAGCGTTTAAACCAATTTATACAACATAAACCCAACCATTTTCCCCAAAGGAAAACCTCTATTAGCCCTTCTGGCTCAAACCATACCATCTCCTATATTATCAAATTCTTTGTGTAGTTTTTATGGTGGTCATTTTTAATAAGATGTATTCTATAGAAGGGAACAAGAGGAGTTATACCTTTGATTCTCCTACAGTTCCTGATTTCATCAATCCAAGGTCATACTTATTGGCATAGTCTCAGGTCGGTATTTCTTCTCCATGCAGGTAATGCAAATTCAGACTCCACATCTCTGTGCGGCAGGGACTGAATTTATAGGTTTCATTTCATTCAATAAGTATTTGCTGAACTCCTATGATGTGCGTAGTGCTCCAAGTGCTAAGTACCCCAGTTAACCAGAGTAAAAACTTCTATCCTCAGGAAGCTTACATTTTCAGAGGGAAGTGAGTCTTCGTCCTGAGGCACAGGAAGATAGAAAGCTCTTAGTCCATTTTGGCATGGTGGTGGTTTTCTTGCTGCTTAAACTGGCAGCATTTAAAGGACCTTGGCTCTAAGGCAGTGAGTCAGATCTATATACCCTCTTGGTTAGATAGAAGGCCACAAAACCTGCCCTCCACTGAGATTTAGAATCCTAGCACTCGTGTGCCTGTGTCCTATACGTGGTGGGCTGCTGGAAATTCAGTTTGAGCTCCCCAGTAATTTGCTATAGACTAAATGTTTGGTTCTCCGTAAAATTCATTTATTGAAACCCTGATCCCCCAATGTTATGGTATTAGAAGGTGGGGCTTTGGTAAGTTATTACATCATGAAATTGGATCTCTCTTGAATGAAATTAATGCCCTTATAAAAGAAACTCTGGAGAGCTTTCTTGTCCCTTCTGCCATGTAAGGACACAGAGAGATGGGACCATTTATGAACCAGGAAGCAGACCAACACCAGACACATAGCCAGCCAATATCTTGATCTTGGACTTCCCAACCTCCAGAACTGTGAGAAGTGAATTTGTTGTTTATAAGACACTCAGTCTGTGGTATTCTGTTACAGCAGCCCTAATGAACTAGGGCACTTCTTGACCAGAGTGTTTCCCTTTCTTTTGAACTAAGCAATTTATTAAGGGCTCTTTACTGTGTTTTATCTAGTGCATCTCAGGACATCCACGAAATTCTGGAATTATCATCAATAAAATTTTCAGGTCGAAAATAATCTAGATGATTGTTTCTATATTAGTCTATGCTCCCAGGTTTTATCAACATACTTGTCTTTAGAATGTGTGAGGGAAAGGGCAGGTTTTGATTCAGCACAGTTCACCAAGCTACTGAAAGGACATAACAAATTTTCACAATCTTCCTGTATAGGAACCATTTCCACTTTTCAACTTCAGACATTAATATAATCTTATTGGGGAGTCATTAAAGGGAATGAGTCATAGACCATATCCTGATGAGGGATACACACTATTTAAGGAGCCAATGCTCTCTTCTCCCTTAACTTTCAGCTGAGCTCATGCATTCTATGATCACTATTTTCTCTTTCTTTTCTTTCTTTCCTTCTTTTCTTCTTTCTCTTTCTTCCTTTCTTTCCCTCCCTCTCTCCCTCCCTCCCTTCCTTCCCTCTTTCCTTTCTTTCTTTCTCTTTCTTTCTTTCCTTTTCTTTTTCTTTTCTTTCTTCTTTTGTCTCTCTCTCTCTCTCTAAGTCCCACTCTGTTGTCTAGGCTCGAGCACAGTGGTGCAATCACACCTCACTGCAACCTCAATCTCCTGGGTTCAATGAATCCTCCCACCTCAGCCTCTCAAGCAGCTGGGATTACAGGTGCATGCCACCATGCCTGGCTAATTTGCTTTTGTGTGTGTGTGGTTTTCTTTTGTTGTTGTTATTTTTTGTAGAGATGGGATTTTGCCATGTTTCCCAGGCTGGTGATGATTATTTTCTTCTAGTGTTTGTTTGTGCCACCTGAACACTGAAGTGGTGTACCACCTGATCCTCAGGTCTTCTTGTTTCCCTCCTTCCTCCTGGTGGTGAACAACACTTGTTCTGTGCAGCCAGCATCCCTTTCCTACACCTTTGATTACAATGTCCACCTCCACTCTAGGAAACTTCTTCTTTCCCTCAACATGAGTGCTCTGCTGTCTATGGCAACAAGAGAGAAGGAGTGAGCCAGCCTGACTTATTATATAGCTGTGCTAAGGCCACTATTTCAGGTAGCAGTTCTGTACAGTAAAACATCTCAAAGCTTAGAGCCTTAAAGAAAGCTTGATTTATGTTCTGTCATGTGTTCTGGGGGTTCATAGGGTAGGTCTTCTCCAAGTGTCATTGGCCACAGTGACTCAGGAGGCTGTATTCAGTTGGTGCCTGAGCAAGGCTGGGATGGAGGTCAAAATAGCTCTCTGTCAAGTTTGGGTTTTGATGTGTGTCAAGTGGTTCTACCAGCCTCTCCTCCATACAAACCCTCTATACATGGCCTCTTATCCTCCAGAATATAGCCATAAGCCTCCCTCTTCTGTAGAATCACCTGGGCTTCTCTGTAGCATGACAGTCAGATCTGAGAACTAATTGAAAGCTTCCAGGTCTCTTAATGACTAGTTCTGTAACTGACACAACATCACATCTACCACCTCCTATAGGCAAGTCACTAAACTGGCCAAGATCCAAGGAGAGGAGAAATAGATTAATCTGCAGATAGGAGAAGAAGCTTTCACATATAAAGGGACGTTGAAGTGTCAGTACTCAGTTTTGGAGGCTATCTACCACAGATGCAGCATTTGGTACAAGATTTGGTATAGCATTTGGTACATTTGGTACAGCACCCAAGCCAAGCAAGCAAGTAATCAATATTTCTGGATTGCAAATCGTGGAGATGAGAGCTGCTGGTCATCCTGTCTCCTCCAAAAGAGGAAGTCAGTGAGGCCAACACACAAAAGCTGAGCAAAGGCAGATACAGAGAGCGGACATGAGCCAAAAGCAAGGTGTGGACTCAGACTTCAATACACTCACCTTGTGCGAGGTTCCTCAGAGCCGCTCACGGCTGAGGCCAAGTCCAGGCTTCTTCTTATAGACAAGTGAGTCATTACATTTCTTTCTATTTATAGAGTGTCATCTCTTTCTCACACTTGCAACTGAATGAATCCTGGGCATTTTCATTTGTTTGTACAGCTGCAACTTCAGTCTGCATTTTTAAAGCTCCCACTTTGTTATCTTCAACTTGTTTTTGTCTCCTGAATTTTACATATACATATTAAACTCCCCTATAATCACTTACCAGGTAGCTGTACCTCATTGTTACTTCAGAGCCTCAAACTCATTGAAAGTCTAAGCTCCATTATGAAATCGTGATTCTACGTAAATCCATTTTTCATGTTGCCATCCCTACATTGGTTCTGGGTACCTCCTTCCATCCAGTTTTCTAAGCCAGCATTCTAGGAGTCTTCTTTCACACTGATCCTTTATTTTGTGAGTAGTCTGGTGCTGAGAAGTGCTCCACCTGAAATCCTCAGCTCTGTCACTTTTCAGTCCCTGCCTCATCTCAGTGATTTCCATCCCTCATAAATTCTCATGGCTGCACTTTCTTCCACTTGCTACCATTCACCTTATCCCACCAAATGCTGTTCCACACAGTTGCCATGGTGACATGATGAAGCAGTAATTTGACCATGTCCTTGCAATACTGACTTCTTCAAAGACTCCTCTTAGACTTCAAAATAAAGCCCCAAAATGGGTGTAGCATCATAGAACCTGTCACTTGCTGATCCTGCTACTTTTTACAGCCGTAACCCATACCTTGGCTTACCCCTTGTCCTCACCCACACTCTCTTGGGTTTTGCCTACATTGAAATTGTCTCATTTACAAAAATATGTCACTTTTGTTTCTTTAGATATAGGAGTCTGGGGCTTCTGCCTGGATTCTCTTCTTGTCTTTTCATCTGACGCCCATTGAGAGCACCCTAATGGCTTATGTCCAGGGTGGGGTTTAGTAAGGTTGGGACAGCAGATGGGAGAAACTACACAATAAACATCGATCCAATGTAAACACGCACTTACCCTTTCACTCAAATATTATACTTCCAGTCACTTAAAAAATATTGCTCAAATATTCTCTAAGATGATCATGTAACAGTGTAAACATATATCAGAACATCAAATTGTGCCCCATAAATATATAATACATACAATTATTACTTGTCAAAAGTAAAATTAAAAAACAATGTTTTCTATTATACCAAAAGGTGGAAATAACCTAAATGTTTTTCCATTAGAGACTGATTAAGAAATGTTTTGTACATCCATGCAATGAAATATAATACTAGCCACTTGCTAAATCCATATGTAATAACAGCAAGTGAAAAATCATATTATTAAAGGACATGATGAAGGGAAGCATCCTAAGTGTCTGGGAATGCTGCTTACTAGAGAGTTCTACTCTCTCTGTGTTAATTGGAATTTTATTACTTACTGTCAGAAATAATGTATACTTCATTTTTGGAACATAGAGGTAGATATATTTAGATATCCCAGTAAATAAATCTCAACTTCTGGGTTAGAATTGGAAATTTTTTATCTCAGAATAAAAATGACCCATTTTCTCTCTTTGACTGTTTCCTAGTTTAATTTTCTGTCCACATTATGCTGCTAAAGTGCATGGAAGATCTATGGAATACAAATAGATATGTTCAAAGAATTACTTTTATTCTAAATCTCATTTTTAGCTGCTTAAAACTTCTTGAAAAAAAAAATTTGCCTTTGGCCTAACATTTCTCGAGCTGTTTTCAAGCTAACACTCAATTTTATTTGGAAAGCTGGGTGGAAGTTATCTAGTTCCTTTCAGTTTTCAATATTTAAACCAATGTTTTTATTGCACTGAAAGGAAAAACAATAATGTTCAAATACTTTATTTATGAGTAACCTGAAAAGGTTTCCATTAAATTATCCTCAAGTTGGCATGGTTGCAGTCTGAATTAAAAACAAAAGGAAAACCAAAGCATGTTTTCTCTATCCATACTGGCATCCAGGTAAGTAAAATTGAGCAACAGCAACTAAAACACTATTGTCTTTGTGGCCTCTGTGTTAACATCAACTTTCACGTGGACCCACACATATAAACAAGTCTTCATGGCATTAGACCGCAGTGTAAGTCTTTCCTTGTGCAAATGATTTATTTTTACATTTGTTTGTTTTTAATTATGGCAGCAAACCAATATGGCATTTCCTGTATGTTAACATTATGTCTCTCTTCTCTCTCTCTACCTCTCCCTCTCTCCCCCTGCCTCCCTCTCTCTCTCTCCTACCTCCCTCTACCTCCCTCTATCTCTCTCTTCCTCTCTCTCTCCCACCTCCCTCTTCCTTTCTCCCTCTCTCTCTTCCTCTCTTCTCCCTCTCTCTCCTCCCTCCCTCCTTTTTATTTGTCTCTCAATTCAGATTATTCTCTCTTTGACCTTAGTAGTATTGATTATTCATTTAAAAATAATGATCCAAGCCAGGCATGGTGGCCCATGCCTATAATCCCAGCACTTTGGGAGGCCAAGGGGGGCAGATCACCTGAGGTCAGGAGCTCAAGACCAACCTGGCCAACATGGTGAATCCTCGTCTCCATTAAAAAATACAAAAATTAGCTGGGCGTGGTGTTGGGTACCTGTAAGCCCAGCTACTCGGGAAGCAGAAGTAGAAAAATCACTTGAGCCCGGTAGGCAGAGGGTGCAGCGAGCCGAGATCACGCCATTGCACTCCAGCCGGGGCAGCAGAGAGACTCCATCTCACAAAAACAAAAAACAAACAAAAAACTTTATTCTTGGCATGGGCCTATTTTCGTGAATACTATTCATCAAAAGCTTTCCTTCAATTTCCTGATTTTACTCCTTTGCCCCATGTTCTGAGACACCTGGTGGTGCCAGTTTTCAGCCATCAGATCAACATGCCTTGTGAAGTCAATGAACTCCTGGCATTGCTCACCATCCTCTAAGGGCATATATGTTACACTTCAAATCACAATAAAATCCCGCCTTGAGTGTCCCAGGTCAGTTATTAGCATCTCTTTCCAGCATCCAAAACACCTTTACTATTGTTGCCTCCCCTGTTCTCACAACACTTGTATTTTGTGTGTGTTTTCTTTAAATTAGTTCTAGTGGTGGTTCTTGGAGGGAGCATATTTAGTTCTCATACTTTGAATTTTATTCACCAACTTATCCTAGAAAGTGTGTAAAATTTGTCAAGTGAGCACAAAGCAATTGTCCTTTGTAAGTGGCCCTGGAAGGCTGAAAGAGCAAAGAAAATCTAACCATGACTGCCACAGTTTTTTTCTGTACTATTTTAGGCGGAAAAAAAAATGCCTGAAGTCTTCAGAGCTACATGTCATAGGCAAAGTAACATTTTATATAATAACAAACTAAATATATCCCATAACAGCAGTACTAACGCATTTAAATTTCTGTGTTATTGAACACAAATTAAAGAATCATTTACTCTCTTACATATTAAGACACACAGTTAAAAGCGAACCTATAAAATACACAAATTAAGTTTAAACAGAATTATCTAATGCCTCTGCGTGAGGAAGATAATTATTGGTAACTTCCCAGCTATAAGCTATTTATGTATTAACCATGAACTAGAAGAACATTTAAAGTGAGTTTTGTAATCCATTTTTTATTATCCAATTTAACTTCCCCTAAAAGTTCAATTAGAAATTTATGAGGAAGAAATCAGAAATCATTAGAGTAAAGCTGCTATCAAATTTCTAATTTACGGACTTTCAAACTTTTAGCCTTCTACCCTTTTTAATTGATGAAAACTCCTATTCTTTACTAATCCACAGGAACGAACAATTTAACTCTAATTTGTCATTGCCAAATATATTTGAAATGTTTCTTATTGATGCAATGATATATGTGACTCTACATAACGCTTATTTTCAAAGGATTTGTATTAATGTACATATATAACTATATCTGTAGCTCCATCTATGGTTAATGGTTTTCGTGGATTTCTATTTCAAGCAATATGGCAGACTAAATAGAAGGCAACTCCATCTTAGATGAATCGAAACAAATACATCTTAAATTTACTGTGAAGCTTACGGATGTAAGACAGGATGTAAGACAACTGTCTGAAGGGCAAAAGGAAAAACAGAACATTGCAGGGAAAACACATATTATAAAACCTGGAATTTCCTGGGAAAAAAAAGCCAACCCCAGGTCTGGTATCAGGAAACCAAACCTAGCACCTGTAAATGTTGGAGACCTAAGTGTGAGACTCTTCCTTTAATCCTTGACACATTGTAGGCCCTCAGTATTTCTGTGATTAATTTTAACCACTGAGGAAAAACGTACCACCAATGGCAAAAGAAAACAAGTCACCAATGGTTGGTAGTCAGTAGAAACAATCCAATATAAATAAAACCTCAAAGGTTTCAGATACTAAAATTATAATGGAAAATGCTGTGTATGAAATATCTAAACAAAAGAAGGAATCACATATTAAGCAGCAATATACTATCAGAACTGGCAAGGAAGATTTGGAAAATCACTAAATAAAGCATTTAAAGATGAAAAATATAATCAATAATAATCAAACTTCAATTAGTCTATTTAATGCCAACTAGGGAAAGGCTGAAGAAGTAACTGGTATCTTTGGCAATAGAAACAAAGAAAGTATGCAGAATATATTGAGTCAAAGGATAGTAACAGACATATTCCACATTCTATTGAATCATTAATAACCTATCCCAAAACTTAGTAGCCTAAAAAATCAATTGTTTTATCCTCCACATGGATTCTGAAAGTCAGTAGTTCATTTAGGGCACAACTACAAGCAAGGATGGTTTCTTTCTGTTCAACGATGTGAGGGGCCTCAAAAGCGGGGGGTGACTTCAGCTGATGGCTGATGGCTAGGTGACATCAACACTCATGTCTGATGGGTGATGTTGGTTGGCAGCTTGTACCTAAGTTGGGCTGTCAACCAGAACAACTGCATGTGGCCTCCACACACAAGCTTTTACCTGTGCGCCCCATGAGAAAGCTTATTTGAGATTCCTCATATTATGAGGCTGGCCCCAAAAGCAGGTGTCCCAAAAGACTGCAACATTATTATGACCTAGCCTTGGATGTCAGATGGAATCACATCTGCTATACTCTGCTGGTTGAACAGTCACAAAAATCCACTGAATTCCAGAAGCAGGGAACTAGGTGCATCCCACTCTTTGATGAGATGAATGCCAAGATCACATGGCAAGCAAATCACGTTGAGCCATCTTTAGAAACACACTTGGCTACAGAAAGGTAAAATCTATGGAATGGATTGAGAAGGTCCTAAATAAAGATAATCAGAATCCTGGAAAGGGGAAAGACAACAGCAAGGAAACAATTTTCCAAATGAAAGTGGCTGAGAATTTCATACAAGAATGAAGGCACAAATCCCCAAACACAGGAATCACAAGCTATAAAAGTAAGGATAAGTAAAAGAAAACTTGTCTTTTCATATTGTAATGAAGCATACAAACAAACATACAAAAACAAAAGACAAAGAAAATTCTTAGGATAAAAAGAGGAAAGACAGCTCATCTAATAGAATAACATGAAGATGGCTCCTCAAGCACAAAAGTGAAGGCCAAGAAAGCAGGGAGTTATGTCACTAAAGTCTCATAGAAATTTAATCTCCTCCTGGAACTGTCTATTCAGAAATGTTTTTTTCATTAGTGAAGGTAAAATATATTTCAGATTATCAAAAACTAAAAAGAAATTCACCGTCTTAAAAAAATCAACATGTGTCAAACTTGGCTAATGAATTTTCAAGGATATATTTTAAAAAGAAGAAAAATGACTCTAAGAGAAAAATGAACCAAAACATTGGTGAATATGTTGGTAAATACAAACTGGGAATTTTTTGCATTAAAAAATGACAAAATAATTAAAAATATCTTCTTTCTAAAGTTAAAGTGATGAAGAATTTCTAGAATTAAAATATTAGACTACAATAGCTTGTGATATTGTTTGGATCTATGTCCGGGCCCAAATATCATGTGGAATTGTAATCCCCAATGTTGGAGGTGGGGCCTGATGGAAGGTGATTGGATCATGGGAGTGGTCCTTCATGAATGGATTAGCTCGCTCTTCTTGGTGCTGTTCTCATGATAGTGAGTGAGTGATTTACTGTGAGATCTGTTTTTTTAAAAGTGTATAGCACCTCCCTCTTCTCTCTTGCTCCTACTCTGGCCATGTAATATGTGTGTTCTCTCTTCACCTTCTGCCATGATTGTAAGTTTCCTGAGGCCACACAAGAAGCTGAGCAGATACCAGCATGATGCTTCCTGTATAGCTTTCAGAATCATGAGCCAGTGAAACCTCTTTTCTTTGTAAATTACTCAGTCTCAGGTATTTATAGCAATGTGAGAATGGCCTAATACAGCATGTAAGTTGAGGTGTGGGAAGGAAAATGAATGGTTAATGTTTCCTAAGCTCATCTTACTGTTCGGGAGGGAAGGTTCAGATATTGATTGATTCTAGACATCGTTAAATGCAGTTTACAAAATTGAAGGGATAGTCATTAAAGTAATGAAAACCAAGCATACAATTTACATACCAGTAAAGGGGTAAAATGAAATTTAAAAATAAACATGTAAAAATGGAACAATAAAAATAGGTCAAGAAAGAAGGATTTTTTTAATATGAATAAAGTAGGACAAAAAAGCATTAGGAATTGAGTCCAAATATTACTAATCACAATAAACACAGATCCAATCATTAACCTATAGAAAGTAGAGATTAACCAATTGCATTTTTAAAAAGTCAAATGATTAATACGAGACAAAATCTAAAACCTACATGTATTATTATAAGACTGGGCTCAGAGGTTCCTGCTGCTGTTTCACATCCCTCTATAAAGATTGAGATATTTGCAAAATGAGGAATCTGGGATCTTATATCCTAGCAAGACATAAGTTTTCATGGCTTCTCTGATCTTCCCTGAGATAACTAAATGGGGGAAAAAGAGAACTGAGGATGGCTGGGCAGTGCAAGAAAGAGGCAGCAGTGGACACATTGCCCCAATCCTTGGCCTGGCAAGGATGCTGTGCAAGGTGGCTTTGCAGGAGGAATCTCGTGTGACTCCCTTTAGTGGGTTGACCCCTTGGAGAGGACCCCAGTTACAAAGTCTGTGGGGAGTTCTATCATAGTACAGTATTGATTTTGGAGGAAAAGGCCTAGCCACGACCTCATACTCCACATCAAGGAAGCGTGCAATAGGAACACCCATCTTGGGGCCAGAAAAGAAAGTAACTTTGCTCAAAACTTCAATGATAGTTCCTTAGAGGGACATAGAGACTCAGGTCGATCTGACTCTGGACCACCCCTCCAGCTCATCCTCCAGCCACCAGGAGCCTCAGAACCAGGTCCTTTCCTTCATACTCCATCAGGCTACTGATCTCGCTCCCTGAAATTCCCCCTTTCAGTAGCTCCACGTTCTTCAGAACTGCACCCTTCTCAGTCCATCTGTGCTAAGGCCCCAGCCTGGGATCTATGCTTCTTCCCAGCTCTTGTGGTCCTGTGTCTACTTCTGTCCTTGTGCTGACTACACCCAGCTCTGACTGCCTGGGTAATATCACCATATAGTAATGAACCAGGGAAATAAATTGGAAAAAGGGAATAGAAAGAAATGTCTCAATGGGACTAATTATGGAATATAAAACACAATGACTCCCTGTATGCACTGGAAAAAGGCAGAGAGAAAAAGCTAACAAGACAGGCACCCCTAGTGAAGCAAATTAGGTTCCTGATTACACCGCTGTGGAGCTGAAAGAGAAAGTTCTCCAGGGTCCCTGTGCATCTCTGGTCTCTCCATTCAGAGTGGGGTGCAAGGCTGCAGGTGCCTTTCTCCTTCCTGGGCTATAGATCCTAAGGTGTAAGGTCCCCAGAGTGCTGAAACTGTGTGACACACAGGTGTAAACCCACTCTTATGGCTGACTCCTGAGGATGGGAGCTTCCAGTGGGGTCTGGGACTGCATACCAGTTCCCCTCACTCAAGGCCACTGAGGGTGACTGTGCTGTGAGGTATGGTAAGCGCCATTTGGATGGTGTCTTACATTGCAGGGAACGATATGTCTAGTCATTCTCTACATCCAGCTTTTGTGAATGTGCACCCAATAAAACAGACTGAGGGCGAGTCACCTGTGGAGCAGCTGCTTTATAGTCTAAGGTAAACTCAGTACTCTGTATATCCATAGCAATACAGGAACAAATCTGTCTTCTTTCCCCTGATAAAGTCTTATGTTGTTACTATGGCAACTCAGTCCACAAAATTGATAATAATTAGAAACAAAATAGGAGAACATCTTTACCTACTGGAACTGGGAAATAAATCCCCAAAAGTACAAAGAAAAGATAGGCAAATAGCAAGCCAGTGGCCAAATGTAATAAAACACAGTTGGGCAGTTTATGGGACTGAGGAAATGTATCCTGCCCTTGGTAACCACCTGTTTTATTCTCTATCTCTCTGTATTTGACTTTTTAAAGAAACTTTCTTTTTAGATTCCACATTTAAGTGACATCACACAGCATTTTTCCTTCTGTGTCTGGCTTATTTCATGTCTTCTAGATTCATCTATCTTGTAGCAAATGTCAGGATCTCTTTCTTTTTTAAGGTTGAATAATATTTTATTAAACACAAACACACACATACACACATACACATACACACTTCAGTCTCTTAATCTATTCAGCCATTGATGATACTTCAAATGTTTCCATATTTTGGTTATTGTGAACAGCACTGCAATGAATATGGAAACGCAGGTATCTTTATGAGGTGGTGATTTGATTTCTTTTTGATCTGTACCCAGAAGAGGGATTACTGGGTGGTATGTTAGTTCTATCTTTAATTTCTTTAGGGATCTCCATACTGTTTTCTACATGACTGCACTAATCTACATTCCTACCAACAGTGTACACGGGCTTCCTTCTCTCAATAACCTCCCCAGCACTTCTTATACAATCTTAATTGATGCATAAAAATCATTTGACATAGTTTGACATATTTTCTTGACAAAAATCATTAACAATTTAGGTATGTAAGAAATTTACTCAATGTATTACAGGACATTTATGAAAAAACCCACAGTTAACATTATGATCATCTAATACTCAGCACAAAGCAAGGATGTCCACTCTCACCACTTCTGTTCAACACAGTACTGGAAATATTGGCAAGAACAGTCAGAAAAAAAAGTAAGTCAAAGGAATACATCAGAAAGAAAGAAGTAAAATTATCTCTATTGGTATACAGTATAATCCTGTATCTTTAGCTTTTTATTTACAAAATTTACATGACAACATGCTTTTTTAAAAATCATTTGAAAAATACAGTAGGGTGTTTTGTAAAATATACTTTATTATGTTTATAATACATATATTAGTATATACTACATATTCTACAAAAAAAGGACAGTCTATGTTCCTTCTCCTCACTCTCAGTTTCCAAATATTGCTACCCAAAGCTAGCTTCTTCCCTAAATGGAACCACTTTTAACAGCTTGTATGTGTATCTTGGAGGGAGGAGGGGGTGAGAGAAGAGACAAAAATATAACAAGTTCTCTAAACCTCACACTGTTGACATTTTGGGCCATATCATTCTTTGGTTTAGGATACTGTCATATACACTGTGTAGGATGTTTGGCAGTATTCTTCGCCTCTACCTAGTAGATGCTAGTAGCATACACCTCTCCAGTTTTGTCAAACAAAAATACTTTTAGACATTGCCACCTGAGGTGGCTGCTCTAGAGAAATCGTTCTTTACCTCATTTTCCTTTTTCTCCACTTACACTTCAATGAGCAATGATGACATGAGACTTCCCTGAAAAGGTCCTGAATTTATCTCACAGTTGTGAAAGTAATAGGACAGGGAAAGTTCCTCAATACCAAGCTGGTGGGGGCCTAATGCCTCCCAGTGCCATATTCAAAAATTTAAGAACTGTCACACTGGGTTGGCTCCATGTGTCCCCACAACATCTCTATGTATACAACAGGATCTTAAAGTTGTTGCTACCTGGATTGAGTGTGCTGCAATCTGTGGGAAATTAAGAATGACAGGAACTCTTGCTATGGAAAATTAAAACTTTTATTTCAAAAAAAGCTAGCCTCTCATACATTGCTGATAAGAATTTAAATTGCAGTGACATCAACAACATGGTGGAACAGGAGGCTCCTGACTCTTCCTCCCACAGACATAACAAGTAAACACCTAGATATGGATTGATTGTCTCCAGACGAAACCAAAATCCACTTTAAAGACTCTGAGGCAACTGGGGACTAAGAAAATATCCATATCAATATAAATGGGAAAAGTGAAGATACACCTATGCACCAACCCTACACTGAGCACAGCACCTTGTAATTGAGAAGGAAACCCCAGCTCCCAGCTATTTTCTGGAGTGAGAGGCATATACCGCACAGAGAATGTCCAACTTTTACAGTTCCTGCAGGAGGGCATGGCTGTTACATCACCTTATTTGAAAAATGGCTGCAACAAGGCATCAGGAAATTTTTCTCAAGCACAAAAAACAAAGAGGAGTTTTGAACCACATGGACACTCCCAGATGCTGTAGCATCTCCTAGAAAGAGTTTGGCTGCACACTTTCCCAGCAGCTCTCTGTCATTCTGGCCTGCATCAAGCCAGTATCAGAAAGCATACAAAGAAAATTAAAAAAAAAAAAATGAACCTCTTCCAGCCTAAATGGGAAGCCTAACACTCTCTGTACCCTTCTCTCCTGGCTTGTTTCAGTGATAACTCAAGACAAAAAAGTTCCCTCTGCAAGAAGGGTAAGAACCATCTGTTTTATTGCAAATGGGAGTGGGTCCAGCCCTACAATCTCTCCCAGAAAAGAGGCTGGAGGCCTCTACGTGTAAGAATAGGAGCAACAACACTCCTCACCACTCTTCCCCTGGCTTGTTTCTGAGGAAAATTTCTTCAGTTTCTTATTATAGGGAGGCTAGGGGACATCTCTGTTCTGAAAGAGAAAGGGATAACTCCCTGTGTACTTTTCCTTGGCTTAATTCAATGATAACTCCAGACCAGAATACTCATCCTACAAAAGGGGTGAGAAGGCAGCTTGCTTGAACAAAAGGGCAAGAACTTTCTGTGCCCTTTTCCCCTGCTTTCTCCAGCAATAATTCCAGTCCTGAAATCATTCCATAGAAATAGGTTACAGGCCTCTGCCAGCAAAAACAGTAAGAATGGCACTCCTCAGCTTTCTCCCTCAGCTTGCTCCAGAAATTAACTCTTTCAATTTTTCATTGAAAGGAGGCAAGGAGACTTCTCCATGCCTGAAATGGAAAATAGACACTGCATTTGCCTTCCTTGCTGACTTGCTTTGGTGATAACTCCAGACCAGGAATCTCTGTAAGGAAGGTATGGCACTTAAACTTACTCAAACAGGAGAGGGGGTACTCCCCATGTTTTCTGTCCTGGTTTGCTCCAGCAGTTAATCCAGATAGGAAGAATCTCCCTTAGCTTCTGTACATATTGAACATTTTAACATTTATACCCTCTACTCAAAGGACTGGCTCATAAATTACCTAACTGGGAGTTCACAAAGCTCTGCACTTCTTAGACTCTTATACTAAAGAGAACAAATAGATGACTTTTAAACTTGTAAATGTCCAGCAGCCATCTCTCCCCATTCAAAGTGAGCAGTATGATAAACAGTACTGACATCTGCCTTAGACCCTCTCCTTGACAAAGGGCAGAAGGTATAGAAAGTAAATTCTGGCTCTAAGCTTCTCTGCAAGGAAAGAATAAATTTGACCACAAATTTAACACTCTATGCTCTTCAACTGCATGTGAAGGGACTGCCTTCTATCTCAACTCTCTCAACGCAATAGCACAACATTTTGACACTTTCTAATTTCTTGGATGCCACTAAGAACAATGGCAACAGGTTGGACAAGCATAAAGAGTTTTGAGGAACCTAACATCTCTACCAAGGCTGAATAAGGAGGAATATCTCTGACACAAAACCAGTTTAACAAGACTTTGAAGAAGTCTTTTGTTTTGTTTTGTTTTGGATTTTTGTTTGTTTACCTAATGCACATAAAAATGCATAAAGTCAAGGAAAGTGAAGATGGGAAATTATATGCCAAATGAAAGCACAAGATAAAGCTGCAGAATAAAATCCCAATGAAACAGAGATATGTGGTTTACCTGACAGAAAATTCAAAAAGATAGCTGTAAAGATGTTCACTGTAGTAAGGAGAGCAATGAGGGAACAAACTGAGACCATCAACGTAGAGACAGAAAATATTAAAGGTAATAAACAGAAATAATTGACCCAAAGTACACAATAGCTGAACTTAAAAATTCAATGGAAGTGTACAACAGCAAACTAGATCAAGCAGAAAAAAAGTAATTAGCGAACTTGAAGACAGGTTATTTAAAATCATCCAATCTGATGAACAAAAAGAAAACAAAAGGTGAAGACAACCTAAAAAATTTATAATACTATCAAGTAAAATAATATATGCATTATTTATGTACCAGAAGGAGAAAAGAAAGAGAGAGACATAAAACATGTTCAAATAAATAATGGCAGAAAAATGCCCAAGTTTGGAAGAGGAAATATAAATTCAGATCTAGAAAGCTCAATGAACACCTGATATGATTATTTCCAAGGGACACACATCAATTTACATCATAATCAAATTGTTAAAATTTGAAGACAAAGAGAGAATATTGAAAGCTGCAAGAGGAAAGTGACCTGTTACATACAAGAGGAGCTCCATTACACTCTCATGGGATTTTTCAACAGAAACCCTGGAGGCCAGAAAGGAATGGAATGCTATACTTCAAAGGCTAAACAAACAAACAAAGACTAGCAATCAAGAATACTGACCCCAAAAATACTGTCATTCAAAAATAAGGCAGAGATAAAAAATTTTCCCAGACAAAAGCTGAGATATTTATTATCCCTACATTTTCCTTACAAAAAATGCTAAAATGAGTCCTTAAAACTAAAGAAAAGTATTTCTAAGTAGTAATATGAAAATACAAAACTCACTGGTGAAAACAACTATAGCTACAATAATTTCTTAGCGGCACAAAGTATAAAGCATATAAAATTTGCAAACAAAACAAATTGTGGGGCAAGGGGAGCAAAAGTGTAGACTTCTCACAGGTGATAAAAGTTAAGTCATTATCAGCTTAATACAGCCTTTTATTAGTATAAAATGTTTTATGCAAGCCTCATGGACACCACAAAGCAAAAATGTTTGTTTATATATACACAAAGGATTAAAACAAATAATTCAAATACTATCAATAAAGAAAATAATTAAAGCACAAAATAAGAAAGCAAGAAAAACAAAGGATCTAAAAATTAACCAGAAAACAATATTTAAAATTTCAATAGTAAGTCCTTACCTATTAACAATTACTTTAAATGTAAATTAATTTAATTACCCAACAAAAGGCATCAAGTGGCTGAATAAATTAAAAGAAAATCCAATTGTATGCTATCTATAAGACTCACTTCACTTCTAATAACACACATAGACTAAAGGTAAATAAATGGAAAAAGATATCCCACAGAAATAAAAAACAAATGGTGTGTGTAACAATATGTATAACAAATAAAATATACATTAAGTCAAAAACTGTAAAAAGAGAAAAAGAAAGTCATTATTTTATGATAACATGCTCAATTTATCAAGGAGATATAGTAATTGCAAATACGCATGTACCTAACATAAGAACACCTAAATTCATTAAGCGAATACTAATAAATCTGAAGGGAGAGATAGACTGTAATACTATAATAGTAAGATATTTCAATATCCCACTTCAACATTAGACAGAAAATTTAGACATAAAATTAATAAGGAAACATTACACTTGAACTACACTTTATAACATATATACTTAAAAGATATTTACAGAACATTTCATCTAACAGCAACAAAATATACCTTCTTCTAAAGTTGACACAAAACATTCTTCAAGATATATTACAACTTAAGTCACAAAACCATTTTTAGTAAATGTAGTAAGAATTGAATCATATTGAGTATCTTTTCTGACCTCACAGGCACAAAATCAAAAATCAATAATGACAGCAATCTTGGAGAACTCACAAATATTTGGAAATTAAACATCATGCTACTGAACAACCAAAGAGTGAGAGAATGATTTTTAAAAAAAAAATTAAAATTATCTTGAGATGCACAAAAATGGAAACATACCATACCAAAACCTATTGGATGTAGCAAAAGCACTACTAAGAGGAAAGTTTATAGCAATAAAATGGCTACAACAACAAAAGAGAAAGATCTCAAATAAACAACCTAATGTTACACCTCAAAAAACTAGAAAAGACAGAAAAACGTAAGCCCAAGTTTAGCAGAATAAAGGAAATAACAAAGAAGGCAGAAATAAAATCAAGTCTAGAAAAATAACAGGAAGTATTTTAAAAACTAAAGTTTTTTTTCAAAAAGATAAAATCAGCAAACATTTAGCTAGACTAACAAAGAAAGGTCAATTTTTCTGATGAACACAGATGCAAAATAACAGAAACCTGAACTCAATGTCACATAAAAAATTAGTTATCATGATCAATGATATGTGAGGGATGCGAGATTAACTTAACATATGTAAATCAACATGATATACTATATTAACCAACTGAAGGGCAAAAACCACATGATCATTTCAATAGATACAGAAAAAAATTAACAAAATTCAATATCCATTCATATCAAAAGCTCTCAAAAAATGGATATAGAGGGAATGTGTCTCAACACACTAAAGGCCACTTATAACAAGTGCACAATTAACAGCCTACTGAATGAGGAAAAATTTGAAAGCTTTTCCTCTGAGATCAGAGACTCGACAAGAATACTCATTCTTGTTATTTTTTTAAACATAGTAGTAAAAGTCCTTGTGTAAGCAATTAGGCGACAGAAGAGGAAAGAAAGGAAGGAAGGAAGTGATGGAGGGAGGGCGGGAAAGAAACAGAAAGAGAAAGAAAGGAAGAAAGAAATAAAGGCAGAAAAAGAAAGAAAGAAAGAAAAAGAAAGAAAGAGAGGGAGGGAGGAAGAAAGAGAAAAAGAAGAAAGAAAGAAAGAAAGAAAGAAAAAGAAAGAAAGAAAGAAGAGGGAGGGAGGGAGGAGAAAGAAAGGCAGGAAGGAGAAACAAAGAAAGAAAAAGAAGAAAGAAATAAAGAAAGAAAGAAAGAAAGAAAGAAAGAGAGAAAAGAAAGAAAGAGAGAAAGAAAAGAGAGAAAGATGAAAAGAAAAGAGAAATGAAAGGAAAAGAAAAGAAAAGAAAGAGCATCCATATAGGAAAGGAAGAAATGAAAGGTTTTTTGCTAATGTCATGATCTTATACCCAGAAAACCCTAAAGACTCCACTAAAAACCTGTTAGAATGCATAAACTAATTCAGCAATGTTGCAGTTTACAAAATTCACATACAAAAATTAGTACCATGTCTATACACTAATAATAAACTATCTGAAAAGAAATTAATAAAACAATCTCATTTACAATAGCACTAAAAAATACATAGAATTAAATTTAATCCAAGAGTGAAAGATCTGTGCACCACAACAATAAAACTTTGTGGAAATAAATTGAAGAAGACAAATACATCAAAAGATATCCCATGTTCATGGACTGGAAGAATTAATACCCCCAAAATGTTCATACTATCCAAAGCAATCTACAGTTTTAATAAGTCCCTATTTAAACATGCCAATGACATTCTTCATAGAAATAGAAGAAAAATCCTAAAACATGTATAGAAAAAGAAAAGACCCCAAATAGACAAATCAATTATTGGAAAAAAGAAAAAAGTTAGAATCATCACACTGTCTGATTTCAAAATATATTACAAAGCTACTGTGATCAAAAGAGTATGGAACTGGTATAAAAACAGACACATCAACCAATGGAACAGAATAGAAAGCTCAGAAAAAAAAATCCAAGTAATTACAGTCTATTGATTTTCAACAAAAGTTTCAGGAATACACAATGGGAAAAGAATACATAAATGGATGTTGAGACAACTGGATATCCACATGCAGAAAAATAAAATTGGACCCTTAGCTTACAACATATAAAAATTCAACTCAAAATAGGTAAAATACTTCAGTGTAAGGCCCTAAAACTGTAAAGCTACTACAAGAAAACATAGTGGAAAAACTCCACAACTTGGGTTTTGGCAATGGTGTTTTTGAATAGGACTCCTAAAGGACAGCAACAAAAGCAAAATTAGACAAATGGGATTGCATCCAAGTAAAAATATTCTGCACAACAAAAGAAACAACTAACACACTGAGAGAAAACCCACAGATTGGGAGAAAATACTGAAACTTCAGCATTTCCTCAGTTCCGGGACCTACTGCTGATATCAAAATCCACTGATGCTCAAGTCTAATATATAAAATGGAATAATATTTAATTTTGTTTATGTGGTGTATCAAATCTATTGATTTGCATATGTTAACCCATTCCTGCATTCCTGTTATGAAACCCACTTGATCATGGTGAATTATCTTTTTGATATGCTGTTGAATTCAGTAAGGTAATATTTTGTTGAGGATTTTTGCATCTATGTTCATTAGGAATATTTGTGGTTTTCTTTTTTTGTTATGTACTTTTCTGATTTTGAATTAGGGTGATACTGCCTTCATGGAATGATTTAGGGAGCAATTCTTTATCTTTTGTAATATTTTCAATAGGATCAGTACCAATTCTTCATTGAGTGTCTGATAAAATTCTGCTGTGAGTCCATCTGGTTCTGGACCTTTTTTTGTTGGAATTTTTTTTGGTTACCATTTCAATCTCACTGTTTGTTACTGGTCTGTACAAAGTTTCTATTTCTTCCTGGCTTAATCAAGGAAGGTGGTATATTTCCAGGAATTTATCCATCTTCTCTACGTTTTTTAGTTTATGCACATAAAGGTGTTCATGGTATCCTTAAATGATCTTCTGTATTTCTGTAGTATCAGACGTAATATCTTCCATTTTGTTTCTAATTGAACTTATTTCAATCCTCTCTCTTCTTTTCTTGGTTAATCTCACTAATAGTCGATTAATTTTTATTATATTTTCGAAGAACCAGCTTTTTGTTTCATTCACATTTTGTATTTTTTTGTTTAAATTTTATTTAGTTCTGCTCTGGTCTTTGTTATTCTTTTCTTCTACTTGGTTTTGGTTTGGTTTGTTCTTCTTTCTCTAATTTCTTGAAATGTGACACTAGATTATCTATTTGTGGTCTTTCAGACTTTTTGATGTAGGCATTTAATGCTATGAACTTTCCTCTTAGCACTGCTTTTGCTGAATCCCAGAGGTTTTCATAGGTTGTGTCACAATTATCCATCAGTTAAAATAATTTTTAAATTTCCATCTTGATTTCATTGTTGATCCATTGATCATTCAGTAGCAGGTTATTTAATTTCCATGTATTTGTATGGTTTTGAGGGTACCTTTGAGAGTTGATTTCCAATGTTATTCCACTGTGGTCTGAGAGAGTATTTGATAAAATTTACATTTCCTTACATTTATTGAGACTTGTTTTGTGGCTTATCATACTGTCTATCTTGGAGAATGTTCCTTGTGCTGATGAGTAGAATATATATTCTGCAGTTGTTGGGTACAATGTTCTGTAAACATCTGTTAAGTCCATTTGTTCTAGGGCATAATTTAAGTATATTGTTTCTTTGGTGATTTTCTGTCTTGATGACCTGTCTAGTGCTGTCAGTGGAGTACTGAAGTCCCCCACTAATATTGTGTTGCCGTTTATGTCATTTATACAGTCTAGTAATATTTGTTTTATAAATTTGAAAGGCCTAGCATTAAGTGCATATATGTTTAGGAGTGTAATTTTTTTTTGTTTCACTAGAGTTTTTATCCAGAAAAAGCATTTGACAAAATCCAGCATCCCTTTTTAATTAAAATCCTCAGTAAAACTGGCATAGAAGGGACACACCTTAGGGTAATAAAAGCCATCTATGACAAAACTACAACTAACATTGTACTGAATTGGGAAAAGTTGCAAACATTTCCCCTGAGAACTGGAACCAAACAAAGATGCCCACTTTCACCACTTCTATTCAACATAGTACTGGAAGTCCTAGCCAGAGCAATCAGAGAAGAGCATGAAAGAAAAGGCATCCAAATGGATAAAGAAGGTGTCAAACAATCACTGTTTACCAATGATACAATCATATATCTACAAAACCCTAAAGACTCATCAAAGAAGCTCCTAGATCTGATGAATAAATTCAGTAAAGTTTCAGGATAGGAAACCAATTTACACAAATTATTAGCACTGCTATACACCAATAGCAACCAAGCTGAGAAAAAAAATCAAGAACTCAACCTTTTTTACAACAGCTGCAAATAATAATAATAAAATACTTAGTAATATGGTTTGGCTGTGTCCCCACCCAAATCTTACCTTGAATTGTAATAATCCCCATGTGTCAAGGGGGCCAGGTAGAGACAACTGAATGGGGGTAGTTTTTCCCATACTGTTGTCATGGTAGTGCATAAGACTCATGAGATCTGATGGTTTTATACTTAGGAGTTCCCCCACACAAGCTTCTTGCCTGCCACCATGTAAGATATGCCTTTTGCCTTCTGTCATGATTGTGAGTCCTCTCCAATCATGCAAAACTGTGAGTCCATTAAGCCTCTTGTTCTTTATAAATTACCCAGGATCAGGTATGTTTTTATCAGCAGGATGAAAACAGACAAATACAGTAAATTGGTACTGGGAGTGGGGTGCTGCTTTAAAGATACCTGAAAATGTGGAAGCAACTTTGGAACTGGGTAACAGGCAGAGGTTGGAAGAGTTTGGAGGGCTGAGAAGACGATGGAAAAATGTGGGAAAGTTTGGAACTTTCTAGAGACATAGAGTACTCACAAGACAGGAAGATGTGGAGAAGTTTAGAACTTCCTAGAGATTTGTTAAATGGCTGTAACCAAAATGCTGATAGTAATATGGGCAATAAAATCCAGATTGAGGTGGTCTCAGATAGAGATGAGGAGGTTGTTGGGAACAGGAGTAAGGTCACTCTTGCTATGCAAAGAGACGGGCAGCATTTTGCCACTGCCCTAGAGATCCATGGAACTTTGAACATGAGAGAGATGATTTGGGTATCTGACAGAACAAATGTCTAAGCAGCAAAGCATTCAAAAGGTGACTTGGGTGCTGTCAAAAGTATTCAGTTTTGAAAGGGGAAAGAATACAAAAGTCCAGAAAATTTATAGCCTGACTATGAGACAGAAAAGAAAAACCCATTTTCTGACAACAAATTCAAGCCTGCTGCAGAAATTTGTATATGTTGATAAGAAGCTAAATGTCAACTCCTAAGACAATGGGGAAAATGTCTCCAGGGCCTCTCAGAGATCTTTGTGGCAGCCCCTCCCACAACAGGCCCAGAGGCCTAGGAGGAAAAAATGGTTTTGTGAGCCTGGCCCAGGCTCTCCCTTCTGTTTGCAGCCTAGGGACTTGGTGCCCTGCATCCCTCCCACTTTACCCATGGATATAAGTGACCAAGGTACAGCACAGGCTGTGGCATCATGGGGTGCAAGCTCCAAGCCTTGGCAGCTTCCATATGGTGTTGAGCTATATAGGTGCACAGAAGTCAAGAATTGATGTTTGGGAAGCCTCACCTAGATTTCAGAGGATGTTTGGAAATGCCTGGATGTCCAGGTAGAAGTTTGCTGCAGAGGCATGACCCTCATGGACAACCTCTGCTAGGGAAGTGCAGAAGGGAAATGTGGGGTTGAAGCCCCCACATAGATTGCCCTACTGGGTCACTTCCTAGTGGAGCTGTGATAAGATGGTCACTATCCTACAGAACCCAGAATGGTTGGAGACCATTATTCTGAGTGTTTAGTTAGGTAACTCAGGAATAAAAAACTAAACATCGTATCTTCTCACTTATAAGTGGGAACTAAGCTATGAGTATACAAAGGCACGAGAATGATATAATGGACTCTGGGGACTCCAGAGAGGGCAGGCTAGGGGAGTGAGGGATAAAAAACTACACATTGGGTACAATGTACACTGTTCAGGTGATGCGTGCACCAAAATCTCAGAAATTAGCACTAAAGAACTTCCTATGTAACAAAAACCCACCTGTTCCCCCAAAACTATTGAAAAAATAATTTAATGCCTGCTCTTTGAAAAGAGACTTAGGAAAATGAAAACCAAAAAACCCAACCATATACAGAGGGACAATATTTTTAAAACATATTCCTGATGAAGAAATGTTCCAAATTGCAAACAAAACAGACAAAAGAGCAAAAACAAAACTGAAAATTAAACATTGGTATAGGTAATAAACAAAAAGTCATTTAACATAATTATTCATTAGGGAAATGTAGATTACCACATGAAATATTGCTGCACAATTCTAAGAGCAAATCTAATACCTTCCCAATGGCAAAATTAAATGCTGGAAAACATATGAAGAAACTGATATTGTAATAGTTTGCTGACCATTTTGAGGTTCTGTAATTACTCTCGTTTCCCAGAATAATAATATTAACACCAATTGGAAATGTTTTTCAAAACAATGACTTTACATTCCATCTCATATGTGTTGAGTAAAATATGTTTGAAGTTAAAATGATGCCAATATTAATGGATTTTGCTACAAAATTAGATATATTTCTATTTTTATTCTTGGAGGATACTAGCTCATTAGTTTATAATTCTTTTTTTTTGCCTGAGCAAAAAGTTCACAAAATTTAAAATTCACAAAATATAAAGGAGTATACAATGAAATGTGATTTTATTACGGCTCTGTTTTATGAGTATAATCTGTTTACTCAGACAGTACTGCTAAGAATATTTCGGTTGGCTCCCACATTTTGCTGTCACAAGCAGTACTTTATTGAGAATAGCTGCAATATATCATTTTATTAATACACGTGTGCAAGAATTTTGACAGAATGCTTCACATATAGAATTTGATATATCAAAGTACATATGCAATTATACTTCCAAAACATATTTCTGAATTACCTTCCAATTAACATTCTCTTTTTCTCACTTGACAAAAAATAATTTTGTACATTTATGGGATACAACATGATGTTTTGATCTATACGTACATTTAGAAACATTAAATCAAGATAATTGGCAATTTCATCAGTTCACCAATTTATCTTTCTTTGTGGTGAGAATGTTAAAAATCTATTTTAGGAATTTTGAATTATACAATACATTATTATTAACTGTGGCCACCATTCCATGAAATAAATCACTAAAATTTATTCTTCCAGTCAAACTGAATCTTTCCACCATTTAAACAACATCTTCACTTTTGCTATTCCTCTCACTATTCCCAACTGCATGTAACATCTTTCTATTCTGTTTCAATGAGATCAACTGTTTTACATTCCACATAAGTGACATCATACAGAATGCGTTTTTCTGTGCCTGGCTTGTTTCGCTTGGCATAATGTCCTCCAGTTGTATTCATATTGTCACAAATGACAGAATTTCCTTCTTTTTAAAGGCTGAGTAGTATTCTTATGCACACATGCCACATTTCATTATTCTTTCATCTATTAATGGACTTACTTCCATATCTTGGCTAGTGCTGCTGAAATGGACATGGGATTTGAAGACCTCTCTTTGACATACTGATTTCATTTCAAATATATACCCAGAAGTGGAATTGTTTGATCATACGGTAATTCAATTGTAATTTTTTTAAGGAACCTTCTTACTATTTTCCAAGGTGGCTGTACTGATTTACATTATCATTGTACAAGTGTTCCCTTTTCTCCACATCCTCACCTACACAATCTATTTTTGACAATAGCCATTTTAACAGGTGTGAGATGATATTTCATTGTGATTTTAATTTGTATTTCCCTGATTATTAGAAATGTTGACCATCTTTTTATGTATCTGTTGGCCATTAGTATCTCTTCTGTTAAGAAATGTCTATTCAGATCCTTTGTCTATTTCTAAATTGTGTTGTTTGTTTTATTGTTATTGAGTTATTTTCCTTCTGTATTTTAGATATTAGGCCCTTATCAGATGTACAGTTTGTAATACAGTTGGCCCTTTGTATTTGTGGGTTTTGCATCTGCAGATTCAACCAATCGTGAATCAAAAATATTTGAAAAGAAACAATAAAAATAAAAATACAACAACAAATGATATAAATAAATATAAAGCATACAAATTGCAACCTAGTATTTACATTGTATTAAGTATTTTTAGTAATCTAAAGATGATGTAAGGTATACAGAAGAATGTGCTGCATAGGTTATAGGCAAGTATGGACTATGCCATCTTTTTTATTTTTAGGGTTTTTTTTATTTCAATAGGTTTTTGGGGAAGAGGTGGTGTTTGGTTACACAGATAAGTTTTCAGTGGGGATTTCTGAGATTTTGGTGTACACCCAGTGTACACTGTACCCAATGTTTAGACTTTTATCCCTCACACCCCCACCCTTCTTTCCAAGTCACCAAAGTCCATTGTATTATTCTTATGTGTTTGTGTCCTTTTAGCTTAGCTACCAATTATAATTGAGAACATACGATGTTTAGTTTTCCATTCCTGAGTCACTTCACTCAAAATAATGGTCTCTAACTCTATTCAGGTTGCTGTGAATGCCATTATTTTGTTCCTTTTTATGGCTGAGTAGTATTCATGGTATATGTGTGCCAAATTTCCTTTATCTGCTCATTGGTTAATGAGAATTTAGGCTGGTTTTATATTTTTGCAATTGCAAATTGTGCTGCTATAAACATGCCTGTGCAAGTGTTTTTTTTTATATAATTACTTATTTTCCTCTAGGTAGATATCCAGGAGTGGGATTGCTGGATCAAATGATAGCTCTACTTTTAGTTCTTTAAGGAATTTCCATAATGTTTTTCATAGTGGTTGTACTAGTTTACATTCCCACCAGCAGTGTAAAAGTGTTCCCTTTTAACCATATCCACACCAACAGCTATTAATTTTTTATTTTTAAATTCTGGCCATTCTTGAAGTGGTAAGGTGGTATTGCATTGTGGTTTTGATTTGCATTTCCCTGACCATTAGAGATGTTAAACGCTTTTGTATATGTTTGCCATTTTTTTATCTTCCTTTGAAAATTGTCTATTCATGTCCTTAGCCAGTTTTTGATGGGATTATTTGGGTTTATTTTCTTGCTGATTTGTTTGATTTTCTTGTAGATTCTGGATATTAGTCCCTTATTGGATGCATAGTTTGTGAAGATTTTCCCCCACTCTGGGGGTTGACTGTTTACTTTGTTGATTATTTTATTTGCTGGGCAGAATATTTTTAGTTTAATTACTTCTCATCTCTTTATTTTTGTTTTTGTTGTATTTGCATTTGGGTTAATGGTCATGAATTCTTTGCCTAAGCCAATGTCTAGAAGAGTTTTTCCAATGTTATCTTTTAGAATGTTTATAGTTTCAAGTCTTAGATTTAAGTATTTGAACCATCTTCAGTTGATTTTTTTTAATAAGGTGAGAAATGAGGATCTAGTTTCACTCTCCTGCATGTGGCTTGCCAATTATCCCAGCATCATTTGTTGAATAAGGTGTCCTCTCCCCACTGTTTTTGTTTGGTTTGTTGAAAATCAGTTTTCTGTAGGTATTTGGCTTTATTTCTGGGTTCTCTATTCTGATCCATTGGTCTATCCTATTTTCATGCCAGTATCATGCTGTTTTGTTTACTATAGCCTTATAGTATAGTTTGAAGTCAGGTAATGTGATGCCTTCAGATTTGTTATTTGTGCTTAGTTTGATTTGGCTATACAGTATTTTTTGGTTCCATATAAATATTAGGATTGTTTTTTTTTCTAGTTGTCAAGAATGATGATGGCTCTTTGATAAGAATTGCATTGAATCCATAGATTGCTTTTGGCAGTATGGTCACTTTGACAATATTGATTCTACCTACCCATGAGCATGGGTTATGTTTCCATTTATTTGTGTCGCTGATGATTGTGTTTTCCAGTTGTCCTTGTAGAGACCTTTCACCTCCTTTGTTAGGTATATTTCTAAGTATTTTATTTTTATTTTGCAGCTGTTGTAAAGGGGATTTGTTCTTGATATTTTTCTCAGCTTAGTCGTTTTTGGTGTATAGCAGTGCTACTGATTTGTGTAAATTGATTTTGTATGCTGAAACATTACTTAATTCACTTATCAGATCTAGGGGATTTTTTGATGAATATTTAGGGTTTTCTAGGTATATGATTATATCATTGGCAAACAGAGGCAGTTTGATTTCGTCTTTACCAACTTGGATGCCTTTTATTTATTTCTTCTGTGGGTGTTTTTAAATTTTGGTGATACCTATTTTTTGCCTTTTGAGATCCATCCATATTACATTGTATTTAAGGATTCTTTGGTTGACTCTAAGTCATCAACATGGTTTTTCTATTTTATTCCAGAAATTTTGAAGTTTTAGGTTCTACATTTAGATCTCTAATTCACTTTGAGTACATTTTTATGTGGTATAAGGCATGAATAACCATTGACAGTTTAGCCATAAATCTTTGCATGCTATTTTGTAGTGATTCTTCTTGGGATTACAAAATATATCCTTGATTCTTCACAGACTACTTAGAGTTCATTTTGTACCCCTTCCTATAGAACCAGCCTAGAAACACCAAGATTTCATTTTGGCATGCATGAATTTTTATGCTATAATTGATATATATGCATTACATATTCATATGATATAAAATTCAAATACAATGTCATAGTTTTGTATAGTCATGTGTTTAAAAAAAATAAAAAAGATTACTTTTCTGTGTATCATATTTTCCTATTGCCAGTGTTATTCATGCCTTCCTGAAAATTTCGGTTTTTTAACTACCTTTACTTTACTTCAGCCTGATGGAATTACTTTTAACATTTCTTGGAGAAGATTTGTTCTGCTGACAATGTTTGCATTGTTTTTAATGTGCTATTAGCTGCCTTTCATATCTTCATTCCTCTGTATGTGATGTGTCACCTTATTTCTTTTTACTTTCTAGAGTTTCATTTTATCTTTGGTTTACGTGAATTTAACTATTTTGTGCCCAAGGTGATGAATTTATTTTATTTATCCTGCTTAGGGGTTGTTTAGTGTATTATCGCCTTCCTCTGTGCATTACTTAAATGATGATATTCTCAGAACTCTGCTTGGACTCTATTTTCATCTCATTTTCAGAGGAAACTCATCCTTTCAAAATAGCAAGTTACCATCTGTGTGTTGATAATTCCAATATCATTAACATTAGCTGACATATCTCTCTTCTTTTTTATGATTGTATGTTCAGATATTTTTTTCCACAGTCTTTATCAGGCATCTCCTTTGTGGCCAGCACTTTTCCAGGACATGTGTATAAAATCTTTGAAAACAGACTGAAGAACATAAACAGACACTTCTCAATAGAAGACGTATTAGCAGCCAGCAAATATGTTCAAAAATGCTCATTATCACTAATCATTAAAGAAATGCAAATCAAAACTATGAGATACCTTCTGGCACCAGTCAGGTGGCTTTTGTTGAAAAGTCAAAAAATAACAAATGTTGGCGAGGCTGCAGAGAAAAGGGAATCCTTATATGGTGTTGGTGGAAATATAAATTCTTCCAGCCACTGTGGAAAGCAGTTTGGAAAATTCTCAAAGACCTAAGAGTTGAACTACTATTTGACTCAGCAAACACATTACTGGGTACATACCCAAAGGAAAATAAATCATTCTACCAAAAGCACATGCACCCATATGGTCATCATACCACTATTTATAATAGCGAAAACATGGAACTAACCAAGCTGCTCATCAGTGGTGGACTGGATAAAGAAAATGTGGCACATATACATAATGGAATACTATGCAGTAATAAAAAAATGAAATTATCTCCTTCACAATAACATGGGTGCAGCTGGAGACCAACTTCCTATATGAACTAGTGCAAAAACAGAAAACCAAATATCACATTACTTTCGCTTGTAAGTGGGAGCTAAACATTGAGTACACATGGAAATAAAGATGGAAACAATAGATACTTGGGACTAATAGAATGGGGAGAGGGAGGAGAGAAAAGACTGTAAACTACCTATTGGTTATTATGCTTACTACCTGGGTGACAGGTTCAATCAGATCCCAAACTTAAGCATCACACTATATCCCTTTGTAACAAATCTGCACATGTACCACCTGATTCTAAAATAGAAGTTGGATAAAGGAATGAACACCAGATTCTACTTAATGGGGTTCACATCACAGTTGGAGAGAGAGAACACAAACAAACAAATACAAGCATAACTGATGAGATTAACTAGTGAGCATAATGAAAACAAAAAGGAAATTTGCCAGAGATTTATGGAAATGAAGGGTTTTAGCTAAAATAGCCTGAGAAGGCTTTCTGCACAGTCAACATTTAAAATGAAACCCAAATTCACATCTCTTCACGGAACTCCCCCTCTTAGGTATCAGATTGCCTATTTAAGAGCTCCACTTAGATGTCTAACTGTTACAGTAGGTAGGTAGTCAGACATAAGCAAGGCAAAAGAGTCCTCCATCTCCCAACCCACCAGGAATGTAAGGAGACCATTAGGTGATGGTCAGTCGGTTGTTAAACTATCTGTCTAGAATAATAATTGGTCACAACTGGTGCCAGGGAAAGGAAGTCGCCCAAAAGATTAAAAAAAAAAAGAAACCTAAAACTGATGATCAGCAGCTCCTGATAAGATCTCAGGAGTTAGGTGAGTGGGCTCAAGCATGTGCACTAAGAGGTGAAATGGCAGAATTTAACTGGTGACACTCAACTGATAAAAGAAAACATCTCAAGTAAGCACGCATACAACTTCAGCAAACACATTGGGCATGCAGCCCCTCCCGTGTGCTGGTAGGCCACTGCACATGCAGACAGCCCACCCCAGGGAAAGAATCAGGGGAGAAGAGATGCAACTTCCTGGAAACATGCCAGCATATAAAACCCCAAGTCAAATGTCAAACCGCACATGAATCTCTCAAGTCACCCTCTTGGCCCTCTTCCAAGTGTACTTCCCTCCATTTCTTCTCTAAAACTTTTTAATAAACTTCCACTCTTTAAAACTTGCATCAGTCTCTCACTCTGCCGTATGCCCTGCAGTCAAATTCTCTCTTCTGAGGAGGCAAGAATTGAGGTTACTGCAGACACATACAGACTCACTGCTGCTAATATACCTATTGGATACTTAGACATTCAATACTAACTATCTGATTTTTACCTAAATATGTTTCTTCTACAGTCTTCCCCAGGGTCAAGGCCATCTTTTCATTTTCTCTGGCCACTGAAAGAATTAGTGACCCTGTCAGATCTTGCTTTTATATGTTAGGTGAGATTAGGGAATTTTTTGGTCTAAGTCCCAGCTTCGAGTAGTTGCTCCACCTTTATGTGCTCCCCAGTACTCTACGGAATAGGTCCTTTAAAGAACTTCAGATTCATCTCTTTCTGCAGTTCCCTTCCCTCTAGGCCTCTAGAGTTTTGCAAACTCTAGCTATCTTGGTCTCCCTAGACTCTCAGTTGTCTCTTCAACTAAGGGAATCTGCTAGGTTCTGTCCACCTTCCCTCTCTCCATGCTCTGTCTTGGAAACTCAAAGGCAGTAAATTGGAGTGATTTGTAGTTTTTACTTCATTTGTTTTCTGTCTCTTGGGATCCGTCCGTCTCCTTTGCTGCTTCTTGAAATCCATTATTAAATATATTTCTGCATTTTTTTACTGTTTTGGGAAAATAATATATCCTATTCTTACTATTACATCTTGGCTGGAGGTGAAGCCTCAATTTGCATATTAACAGAATTCAAGATACTGACCAGCAGGGAAGTACCCCTCAGGGAAGATCAAGAGCAGCTCTTTCCTGCAGCAACCAAGCACAGATCATGCTCAGGGCTGTTCCTCAAGCATGTGGATGGCAGCATCCACTTAGCTTTCAGACAACTCTTCAAAGCAAGAGCGGCTTGCTTCAAAAACCTCAGGGGGATGATGAGAATGTTAAGGGGGAACAAGAACACGATCACACAGGACTTACTCAGAAAGATTTTACTGCATTGCCTTTGTAATCATATTCTAGTTTGATCATAATCAAATGTAAAAATAGAAGCAGATTTAATTAGTGTGACGAGTTGGATATAGGAAAGCAAGAGTTCTATGTCTGAATCATATTTTCTTTCTTACTAGATGATATGGTTTGGCTCTGTCCCCACCTAGATTTCATCCTGAAATATAATTCCCATATATAGGAGGAAGGACATGGTGAGAGGTGATTGAATCATGGGGGAGGATTATCACCTTGCTGTTCTCATGATAGTGAGTGAATTTTCATCAGATCTGATGGTTTAAAAGTGTGGCACTTTCCCCTTCACTTTCTCTCTCTCTTTCTCCTGCTCCACCATGTTAAGACATACTTCCTTCCTCTTTTCCTCCCACCATGACTGTAAGATTCCTGAGGCCTCCTAGACATGCTTCCTGAAGGGCCTGCAGAACTATGAGTCAATTAAACCTCTTTTCTTCATAAATTACCCAGTCCAACATAGTTTTTATTGCAGTGTGAAAATGGAATAATACAGAAAATTGGTATCAGGAGAGAGGGGCACTGTTATAAAGATACCTGAAAATGTGGAAGTGATTTTGAAAAAGGCTAATGGGCAGAGGCTGGAAAAGTTTGGAGGACTCAGAAGAATACGAGAAGATGTGGGAAAGTTTGGAACTTCCTAGAGATTTGTTGAATGCTTGTGACCAAAATGCTGATGGTGATATGGACAATGAAGTCCAGGCTGAGGTGGTCTCAGATGGAGATGAACCACTTATTGGGAACTGGAGTAAGGGTCACTCCTGCTAGACTTTAGCAAAGAGAGTGGTGGCATTTTGCCCTTGCCTTATAGATCTGTGGAACTTTGAACTTGAGATAAATTATTTAGGGTATCTGATGGAGGAAATTTCTAAGCAGCAAAGCATTCAAGAGGTGACTTGGCTGCTTCTAAAAGTATATGCTCATATATGTAACAAAAAGATGGTCTGAAATTGAAACTTATATTTAAAAGGGGAGCAGAGCACAAAAGTTTTGAAAACTTTGCAACATGACCATGCAGTAGAAAAGGAAAACCCATTTTGTGGGGCGAAATTCAAACTGGCTGCAGAGATTTTTGAAACTGAAGGGAAGTCAAATACTAATAGCCAAGACATTGGGGAAAAGGTCTCCAGGGTATTTCAGAGATCTTCGTGGCAGCCCCTCCCATCAGAGGCCCAGAGGCCTAGGAGAAAAAAATGGTTGTGTGGCCCAGGCCCAGGGCCCTGCTGCTCTGTGCAGCCTTGGTTTGTGGCACCCTGCATCCCAGCTGCTCTAGCTCCAGCCATGGTTAACAAAAGGAAAGTAAACCTTGGGCTATGGCTTCAGAGGGTACAAGCCTCAAGCTGTAGTTGCTTCCACATGGTATTGGGCTTGTGGGTACACAGCAAGTAAGAACTGAGGTTTGGGAACCTCCACCTAGATCTCAGAGGATGTATGAAAATGTCTCAAAGTCCAAGCAGAAGCCTGTTGCAAGGGCACAGCTTTCATGGGAAATATCTACTAGGGGAGTGCAGAAAGGTAATGTGGGGTTGGAGTTCTCACACAGTCTCTCCACTGGGACATTGCCTACTGGAGCTATGAGAAGAGGGCCATGGTCCTACAGATCCCAGAATGGTAGATCTACTGACAGTTTGCACCATGCACCTAGAAAAACCACATGCACTCAGTACCAATCTGTGATAGCAGCCACAGGGGTTGTACCCTACAGAGCCACAGGGGCAGAGCTTCCCAAGGCCTTGGGAGCCCACCTCTTGTATCAGCATGTCCTGGATGTAAGACATGGAGTCAAGAGAGATTATTTTGGAGTTTTAAGATTTAATGACTACCCTGCTGGGTTTTGGGCTTGCATAGGGCCTTTAGTCCCTTGGTTTTGGCCAATTTATCCTTGTTGTAACAGGAACATTTACCCAATTCTTGTGTCCCCATTGTATCTTGGAAGTATTGTTTTCTTTTCAAGGCTCATAGACGAAAGGGATTTGTCTTGTCTCAGATGAGACTCTAAACTTGGACTTCTGAGTTACTGTTGGAATGAGTTACATATTTGGGGGACTGTTGGGAAGGCATGATTGGTTTTGAAACGTGAAAATGACAATTTTGGAGGGGCCAGGGGCAGAATGATATGGTTTGCCAATGTGTCCCCACCCAAATCTCATGTCATATTGAAGTTCCCAAGTATCACAGGAGGGGCCTGGTGGGAGGTGATTGAATCATGGAGGCAGATTTCTTTCTTGCTGTTTTCATGACAGTGAGTGAGTTCTCATGTGCTCTGATTGTTTAAAAGTGCGACACTTCCCCCTTCCATCTCTCACTTTCCTGCTCTGCCAAACTAAGATGTGCTTGCTTCCTCTTCACCTTCTGCCATGATTATAAGTTTCCTGAGGCCTTCTAGCCATGCTTCCTGTATAGCCTGCAGAACTGTGAGTCAATTCAACCTCTCTTCTTCAAAAATTACACCGTCTTGGGTAGTTCTTTATACAACTGTGAAAACAGACTAAAACACCAGATATAATAATAAATTAATTTTTATAATCCTTCATATAGCCAACTATAAAATGGAAATGAGATTAATAGACACCTACCACATCAAATATGAGAACTAGGCACACTGATGGATAATATGTTTTATCTCTGACACACAATTTACACTCAACATAAAATAACTAGTATAATTATTCTTAAGACACACATGTCTAGGCTGTAGTTCTAGAAATAGTAACAGAAGTCATTTCTCCTCCTTTGAAAATTAAATAAAAGCACAACTATAAGTTATTAATGAAATTGGTAATATATTAGTGATTTTATTATTTTGTAAAATATAAAAGGTGAATAAAACTCTACACAGTAACATGGAACCATGTTAAAATGTAATATAATCAAAAATTTTAACATGGTTTGTTCATTAGAAACGTGTGAAATAGCTGGATAAGAATGAGGCATGAGCCAGGCACAGTGGCACATGCCTGTAGTCCCAGCTACTTGGGTGCCTGAAGCTGTAGGGTTGCTTGAGCCCAGGTGTTAGAAGCCAGTCTGGGCAACATAGAAAGATCCTCACTCTTAAAAAAAAACAGAAAAAAAGGTATCCTTTGTATCCTTCAACCAAGAGAATCCAATTATCTTATTTTTGACAAGTAGGATTCATTTTTCTTTAATAGAGATCATTTCAGAGCAGTTTTAAGTTTAAAGCAAAATCAAGTAGAAAGCACAGAGTTTCTGAAGTCCCTGCCCCAAACACCTACAGCCTCCCCCACTATCAACATTTTATATCACAGTGCTACATTTGTTAAAATCAATAAATTTGTATTTACACATCATTATCACACAAATGTTTATACTTTACATTCAAGTTTACTCTTTCACATTCTATGAATTTTCACAAATCTTTAATGACATGTATTCACAGTTGTGGTATCACACAGAATAGTTTCACTGTCCTAAAACTCCTCTATGCTCCACCTATTCATCCCCTTCTAACCCTCAACCTTGGAAAGCACTCATCTTTTTTACTGTCTCATAGGTTTGCCTTTTCCAGAATGCTATCATACATTATATAGCCTTTTAGATGAACTTATTTCATTTAATAACATACATTTAAGGTTTCTCTATATCTTTTCATACAGTTCACTTCTTTTTAGCACTGAATAACATGGCATTGTCTGGATATACCACAGTTTATTTATTCATTCACCTCCTGAAGGGTATTTGGTTGTTTCCAAATTTGAGCAATTTTGAATAAACGTGCTATAAACATCTGTGAGCAAGTTTTTATGTTGATAAAAGTTTTCAAGTTGTTCGGGTAAATAACAAGGAGAGCAATTACTGGATCGTATGGTAAGAGTATATTTAGTTCTTTAAGAAACCAAACCTAAGTGACCATATCATTTTGAATTCCCATCAGCCACATATGAGAGTTTGCTCATATGTTGGTCCACATCTTCACCAGAATTTGGTATTAATGTTTTGGACTTTAGCCATTCTGATAGGTTTGCAGTTAGCTGTCTCTTGTTTGAAATTGCTACTCCCTAATGACATATCACATCAAACATATTCTCATATGTTTATTTATCATCTTATATTGCCTTTGGTGTGGTGTCTGTTCAGGTATTTTTGCCATTTTATAATTGGGTTGCCCATTTTTTTATTGTGGAATATTATGAGTTCTTTGTATAATAGCCCTTTGACATGTTTTTTCAAGTATTTCTCCACATCCTATGATTTGTTTTCTCATTCTTTTGACATTGTTTCTCACAGAGCAGTTTTAAATTTTAATGAAATCCAGCTCAGCAATTATTTGTTTCATGGATCATGCCTTTTGTGTTGTATGTGAAAAGTCATTACCTAACCTAAGGTCATCTAGATTATCTCCCATGCTGTATTTTAGGAGTTTTACCTTTAAGTCTGTGATCCATTTTAAGTTAATATTTTGAAGACTGTTATGGTCTGAGTCTAGATTTCTTTTTGGCATGTGAATGCCCAGTTTTCCAGCATCAATGGTTGAAAACACTATCTTTACTTCATTGTATCACCTTTGCTTTTCTGTCAAAGACTATTTGACTATATTTATACAGCTCTATTTCTGGGCTCTTGGTTCTGTTCCACTAATCTATTTTTGTATTCATTCACCAATACTACACTGCTTTGATTATTTTAGTCTTGAAGTCAGGTAGTGTCAGTTTTCCAGTTTTGTTCTTCTCTAATATTCGGTTGGCTCTTTGAAGTCTTTTGTCTCTCCATATAAACTTTAGAATCAGTCTGCCAATATCCACAGAATAACTTACTAAAATTTTGATGGGGATTGCACTGAATGTACATATCCATTTTGGAACAAGTGACATCTTGACTATATTAAATCTTTGAGATCTTCTCCATAGACAGTTATGTAATCTGGAAGTGATATGCTTTGGATCTGTGTCCCCACCAAATCTCATGTCAAATTGTAGTGCCCAGTGTTGGAGGTGGGGCCTGGTGAGAGGTGATTGGATCTTGGAGGTGAATTTCTCATAAATAATTAAGCACCATCCCCCTTGGTACTGCCCTCACAGTAGTGAGTGAGTTCTCATGAAATCTGGCTGTTTAAAAATGTATAGCACCTCCTGCTTCTATCTCTTCCTCCTGCTCTGGCCATGTTCGGGGTTCCCTTTGCCTTCTGTCATGATTGAAATCTTCCTGAGGCCTCCCCAAAAGCAGAAGTTGCTATACTTTCTGTATAGCTTGCAGAACCATGAGCCAATTAAACCTCTTTTCTTTAAAAATTACTCAGTCTCAAGTATTTCTTTATAGCAATTTGAGAATAAACTAATACAGCAATCAAAGAGAGTTGTATTTTTTCCTTCTCACGCTGCAGACCTTTGATTTATTATTCTTGTCTTATTGCATTAGCTAGAACTTCCGGGATAATGTTGAAAAGTAGTAGTGAGAAGAGACATTCTTGCCTTGCTCATAGTAATACTTTGAAAGAAACATTCTAGTTTCTCACCATTAAGTATAATATTAACTGTAGGGTTTTTGTAGATATTTTTTATCCATTAGAGGAAATTCTCCTCCATTTGTATTTGCTGAGATTTTATTTTTTAAATCATAAATGAGTGTTGAGTTTTTCAAATGATTTTTCCAAATCCATGAATGTGATTACATAAGTTTTATTAATTGTTTATATGAAGAATTACATAACCAATTTTCAAATGCTGAGCCAGCTTTGCATACCTGAAATAAAACCAACTTGTTTGTGGTCTGTGATTCCTTTTACATAATGTTAAATTTAATTTGCCAATATTTTGTTGAGTTTATTTATTTTTTGCATTCATCTATGTTTATAAGAGCTACCAATATGTAGTTTTCATTTCTTTCAATGTCTTTGTCTGGTGATGGTATTAGGGCTATGCTGCCCTCATAGAATGAGTTAGAGAGCATTCCTTTTTATTATGTTTTGCTATAATTGGTATAGAATTGGTATAATTTATTTCTTAAATGTCTGGTAGAATTCACCAATGAACCCATCTGGGCCTGGTGCTTTCTGTTTTGTAAAGTTATTAATGATTTATATAATTTGTTTAAGAGATATGGGCTATTTATATTGTTTATTTCTTCTTGTGTGAGTTTGGCAAATTATGTCTTTCAAAAAAAGATTGCTTTCCTATAGTTTATCAAATTTGTTGGCATAAATTTGTTCATAATACTTATTATTATTTTTGATGTCAAGGGATCTGTGGTAATGTTCCCTTTTTTATTCAAGATATTGGTAATTTGTGACTTCTCTGCTTGTAATTTAGTTAGCCTGAATAGAGGCTTATTTTATTAACCTTTTCAAGAACCAGCTTTTGGTTTTGTTGTTTTTCTCTATTGGTTTCCTGTTTTTAATTTCATTGATTTCTGCTCTAATTTTTCTTTTCTTCTGCTCATTTTGGTTTTAATTTGCTCTTCTTTTTTTTTTCACTTCCTAAGGAGAAAGATTAAATTATTTATTTTTTATGTTTCTTTTAAAATATGTGCATTCAATGCTATACATTTTTCTCTAAACATTACTTTTCCTGCATCCCACAAATTTTGATGTTACATTTTTATTTTAATTCAATTTAAAATATTTTAAAATTATTCTCAATTTTTTAAATTTTAATTTATTTTTTGTGGATACATAGTAGGTGTATGCATTTATAGAATATGTGAGATATTTTGTTAAAGGCATATGATGCATAATTATCACATTAGGGTAAATGCAGTACCCACTACCTCAAGCATTTATCCTTTCTTTCTGTTACAAACAATCCAATTATCCTCTGTTATTTTAATGTATAGTAAAGTATTATTGACTGCAGACATCCTGTTGTATAATCAAATATTAACTTATATTCATTCTATCTAACTTTTCTTTTGTTAAACCATAAACCATCCTCCTCCACCCCTTGAATTTTCCTTTTGATTCATGTATTCTTTTAAAGTCTTGTGTATAATCTCTAAGTATTTGCAGATTTTTTTAAGTTATTTTTCTGATATGTATTTTTTGTGTCATTCAATTGTGCTCTAAAAGGAGACATTACTTCTATTCTCTTAAATGTGTTATTGTATGTTTTATGAGCAGAGTATGATCACAGGGGAATATTACATGTGAGCCTGAGAATAATGTGTACCCTAAACAAAGTAGTAAATAGATGTCAATCCAGTTGATTGATGATGCTCTTGAATTCAAGTATATATTTACTGATTTTCTACCTGCTGGCTGGATTCCATCATTTCTGATACAGAAGTATTTAAGTCACCAACTATAATAGTGGATATGATTTGGATCTGTGTCCCTGCCTAAATCTCATGTCAAATTATGATTCCTAATCATGGAGGTGGGGCCTGGTGGGAGGTGACTGGATCACAGGGACAGTTTCTCATGAATAGTTTAGCACCATTGGTATGATTTGGCTCTGTGTTCCCACCTAAATCCCAACTGCAACTGTAATCCCCACATGTCAAGTGAGGGACGTGTTGGGAGGTGATTGGATCATGGGGACAATTTCACCCATGCTGTTCTCATGACACTTCATGACACTGAGGGAGTTCTCATAAGAGCTGGTGTTTTTTTTTTTTTTTTTAGATGGAGTTTCACTCTTGTTGCCTAGGCTGGAGTGCAATGGCGCAATCTCGGCTGACTACAGCCTCCACCTCCTGGGTTCAAGTGATTCTCCTGCCTTAGGTTCTGGAGTAGCTGGGATTACAGGCATCCATCAACACGCCCAGCCAATTTTTTGTATTTTTAGTAGAGATAGGGTTTCACCACGTTGGCCAGGCTGGTCTCAAATTCCTGACATCAGGTGATCCACCCATCTCCCAAAGTGCTGGGCCACCATGTCTGACCGAGATCTGATGGTTTTTAAAGAGGCAGTTTTCCCTGTGCCCTCTCTCTCTCTCTCCTGCTGCCATGTAAGATGTGCCTTGCTTCTCCTTGGCCTTTCACTATGATAGTAATTCTCCTGAGGCCTCCCCAGCCATGTGGAACTGTGAGTCAATTAAACCTGTTTCCTTAATAAATTATCCGATAGTTTCTTTATAGCAGTGTGAGAATGAACTAATACAACCATCCTCCTGGTACTGTCCTTGTGATTATGAGTGAGGTCTCATAAGACCTAGTTAGTTAAAAAATGCATGGCACCTCCCTATTTCTTTCTCTTGCTCCTGGTCCTGCCATGTGAGACATCTCACTCCCCTTTTGCTTCTGCCATTATCGTGGAAGCTTCCTGAAGCCTCTCTAAAAGCAGAAGCCAGTATGCTTCCTGTGCAGCCTGCAGAACCATGAGCCAATTAAACCTGCCTTTATAAATTTGATAGTCTCAGGTACTTCTTAACAGAAATGTGAGAATGAACTCACAGTGAATTCATCTATTTTTCCTTGCACTACCATTAGCACTTTTCTTTTTATATTCTTTCCCTCCCACTCTTTTTACACACACACACACAAGAACACACACACATGCACACACATAGAAAATCTAAATTTAATAATCAAAATTTAGCCCCAATGCATCTTATATTATTCAGCAATGTTAAGGAAAGCTTATAAGATGATTACGGAATTATTTTCATATAAATACAAATAATTTTGCAATTACATTATGTCAAATTAAAATAAATTAATAATCTAATTTAATTGTGTTGCATTGTTGTACAGTTGGCTATACAAGATAAATGAAATGCATTGATTTCTACTTGAAGACTTCAATTTGATCCTGCATATATTGAATAAAGTATGACTTAAAATTTTATGCTCACATCATTCATCCAACAACAAACAATGGCTTACTCTGTTAAAATGAAAACATTGAGGAATATGAAAATAAGTTAAGCTGATATTTTGTCTAGAATTAAGAACGAAAGCAAAAATAGTTGTTTTATCATCATATGGACAAAACATAGGAACTTGGCATGAAATTTTCTGTTATTATTAAAGCTACAAAATTTTTATACCACAAAACATTATATTACTAATACACACAAAGGATAGAATTATCACTTTATTTATACTGCTTTTGAATGAATAGACTAAAAATATGTAAATGCAATTTAATATGCAATGCACAATGTAACTAGAATTTTAGGTTACTCAAATTTATGAATACTTTTATCCGAGATCATTATTTGCATTTAATAATCTTTCCATTTTGTTTTAATATATAAAGTCTTAGTAATACCACTTAAAGGAAACACACCATAAAATGATAATCATTGGAATAAAAGCATTTTCTCATTAAGAAAATTTTTGCATAAAATTATATATTACTATGTCAAAATATATCTTTAGCATTATAATATACGCTTCTTTATAAGTTATTATGTATAACATGGGGACAAATTCAGAAAATTCATTCTGTGTGATTTTCTTCCTCACTAGTAAATCAGAGCTGAATGCTAATGCTGTTCCAACTGAAATGTTTTCTACTTATATATGTTTATCCCTTCAGGGTAGCATGACAATATTGATACTTCAGTCATTAATATAAATAGATTTGTAGCACCAAAAATTTAGATTCAAACAGGATACACCTACCTGCTCATGGTTTATAGTTTACTTGTTGTTTGATTTGTTGACTCATACAATATCTATCTTTAGAAAGACCTTAAGGAAGTTCATATTAACATACACAATGAAATAAGACAAAATATAATAATTCAAGTGGATCAGAAGAGTGGCCTATTTTTTCATTTGCATGCCCCATTATGTGTTCCTTGATACGATTACATTGTTTTAGTCAAACATTTTTATTTGAGGACAAAAAAAATTGGATCCATCAAAGATAGTCTAAGCCACATGATACTGAATGATTTAGAATTTCAGCTTGAGACATTCTGGACATCCATATAGGTATGCAATTTCAGCAATTTTCCATCCAGCAGACACATTTCACATAAGACCACCATCCTATTCTTATATGATTCCCCTTTGTAGACTGTTTACCTTGTTCTGGGGGTGTCTTCATAATTACAAGCTCACACAGAAGACATGGCATTTATAATACTAGTATTGTGGAAGCTGGGAAAATGCTGACTAGAATGCTAAAACAGTCTGGTGTGGGACTAGCATGCACCTGTCACTCAAGATAAATGGCCATAAGCACCACAAGCAATGAAGGTGAAAGCCCACAGCCTTGGGCCAGACCTCTGTTATATTCACTCTCTCAAGGAACTGATGTAAGAAGGACTTAATCAAAGGTAATTTATGGCAACTCACAACCTCTTGATTTGTTCTATTTGGTAGCATTTTAAATTACAATCAATGAAATTATAGTCAATTGTTTTATAAATCTCCATTACTTTCACAAATTTACTTGTTTTGTAAATATGTAATTTTATGCCACTTCTCAAAAGTGAGGCAAAATAAAAATTTTCAAAGGATAAAAATTGTCAATCTTGACAAGTAAGTCGTTTATCCTGGTCTTCACCAAAATTGATAGGATGGATGAAGCCCAGAAAACTCTGTTAAACCTCTGCCTTCCTCAAATTCTATTGTCTGCTTGTTGCAGGAATATTCTTTAGTTCAGCTAAACAGGGGTCCTTGTCCCATAGCCATGAAAGTTTAGGCTCGCAGGTGGTTTGAAGGGTGTGTAAAGCAGAGTTTTATTGGGTGAAAAGGAAAAAAAAATCGGGGGGAAACAGGGACTCTCCACAAGGCCAGAGTTCCTCTAGAGCTTCCCGCCTCGCAGTTTGAATCCCAGGTGCCACACAGGAAGAGAAGGCGCCAGGCTCCTCCCTGCTGCAAATTGCATGAACTTCTGTGGCTCCACCCCAGTGTGCATTCCTCCCAGTGTGCAGGCTGGTTCGAGTTTCTCTGGGGACCCCTTACCACCTGGCTGTCTGACATTCACTCAGTCACCTTATGACTCACCAGAGGCTTAAGGGGTATTGGATCTGTGCTACCTCCCAGGGCCACTAAACCAGACAACTGGTACTTATGGAACTCTGGGTCCACTGTCTAAATAAGTAAATAGATAGGGAAGTTAGAAACTGTGATGTGTCTTATAAAGCAACAATGACTGTCCTAACCTGATGTATCAGACTGGCCGCTTTCCCATCCATAATCTCCTCCCTGTGCTATAGAAAGTGAAACTGCAGAGCCTCCATACAGGCTCCAGAGCCACTCTTGGGTTTGAAGTCTCTGGTAATCTCTGCATGTGACCTTGGGCAATTCACTGAGCCTCCCTGTGCCTCAGTTTTGTCATTTCTAAGATGGGCACAATAAATAGTATCCACCTTCTCATGTTACCATGAGGATTAATGAGTTAATGTATTTACCTGCTTAGAATAATAGCTGACATCAGGATGAGTGAGCTGTTGTTACTTACTATTTTCACCCATGGGAATTACAGATTCTGACATTTATTTTAAAGAGAAAAATTTGGAGAAAAAAGAAAAGCAATCAGTTAAAAGGCAATGACTTAAAGCACACAATTTTGGAACTAAGAGAACCCTAGATACTATCTGATACAAACTTTTCATTTTCCAAATCAAACATAGAAACTATTTGTTTTGTGCTGAATGCGCTCAGTAAATTAGCAGCAGGGCCCAGCTGGGATCAAAAATGTCTATGGCTGGGTCAATGGGCTCCCTGCTGTACTGCAACCTCACTCTATAGAATCTCCTTCCAGAATCCAAGTGAGGAATTTATTTGAAAACCACCAAGCAAAGTCAGAATAGACCAGGTTTACAGCATGTACATTCTGATGGGCTAACTTTCTTATTTTTCTCTCCTATAACTCATTTTTTAAAAAATTTCTAGTTTTCTACCTCCAAAGTAAAGCAGGAAGAATTACTCGTTATCAGCTGTTCCAAGTGTGAAGAGACACTAAGTTGTCTACAAACATCTTCTAATCCTCAGCCTACAAAAACAAAAGGCCATCTAAATTATTAATCCTCAAAGTGGTTACCCTCCACAGCACACTAAATTGTCAAAAGCCTATAAATGGCACAAAACAGACATTCCTGTTTTTGCCCAATGGGCAAAAACAGGTTCTCCAACTGTTAAGAATGGCTTTTAGAAAAGTCTCTCAAACACCAGGACACACATAAAAGCAATTACACCAAGGAAATAGTTGGAATTGGATGTTCTAGTTCTCATTCTGGCCATTTACTAAGAGAGTTCTAAATAAAATAGGCATGTATCTACACAAAGAAGATTGGGAGATACATCAGAATTCCCTCCAGGGCCCAGAAAGCTCTGCCCTTTAAAAGTCAGAGAAATCCTTTTGCTTCAAAGGAAATAAAAGTTTATTCATGTGTACCTAGAGGCAGACGGCTGAGGGAAAGGAATTAATATGTGTAGGTGTGGCCTTCCTGCATTCTGATTACTAAAATAAGCTTGGGACTGAATGGAAATCTAGCTCTTATCCCAGGTATACATATCTTGGAGGGTTTTACACCCACCATTTTCAGGGTACAGTTAGCCTTTGCTTCCCAGACCACTGCCAAGGCATCCTTTGGTGTCTGGGCACACACTAGCCAATGGCTTTTTTCCTCCCTTCCCAGCCAAATCAAGCCTCATTCATTCCTATTTATTTTCCAAGATGGAGTAGGGGTTTCACTTCTTCCAAGTCATGTTTTCTGACTCTCAGTGGAGCAGGTTGGGGGTGCTCCTGTGTGAGGCTCTGCTCTCCCCTCTGTGCCTTCATTGTCTTGCCTGTCTGCCCCTCCGAGCAGCAAAACTGCTGGCGCATAGGATCTGAGTCCTTAATCTCCGTCTCCCTGGCACCAAGCATTAGTCCTGTGGCATAACAAGTCTTCAGTGGATATTTGGTGAAGTTTTTAATTAATTAATTAAAGCCCAGCCTTTTCTGCCATCTGGAAAAGCATATATACGTATATACCCTCAAGCACATGCATGCTGAAGCCAACTTTTATTACCCACTGAAGAAAGAGTATTAGAATGGGAGTGAGGGTGTTTCCAGTGGAAGGTGTCTAGGTTTTTGGCATCTTGAACAAAGAATTGAACAAAATACACCAACAAAGCAAGGAAACAATGAAGCAACAAAAGCAGAGATTTATTGAAAATGAAAGTATACTCCTCAGGTGTGAGCAGTTCTAAGCACAGGGGCTCTAGAACCTGGTTACATAATTTTCTGGAGTTTAAATACCCTCTAGAGGTTTCTGTTGGTTACTTGGTGTACACCCTATGTGAAGGAAGAGGATGAAGTAAAGTTACAAAGTCGTTTACTTGGCATGTGCCCTAAGAAAATGGAGAGGATATTTCCTGTCATTGCTGAAGTGTTTTCATTTGATTTAGTTCTAGGAAATCAGCGTGAATCTGCCTTATGTTCCCTGCCTCCAGACCCTATTCTCCTTCCTCAAGGGAGAACCACATCCTAAGGATAACACTTAAATCTACTTCATTATATATTAAACAGAGATGAATCAGGCCAGAAAGAACACTAGCAGATGAGGTTTGGAGCGAATCAGAGCTAGCAGAGAACTGTTCTGCAAGACACATAGCTGCTCCCAGCCTGGGAAGTGGAAGGCAGAAGCAACACAAATAAGGAACTTAACACAAAAACTGAAAGAAACCAGACTCCAACCGTGAGCCATTTGGAAAACTGTAAGTACCCAGAGTTTCTGAGGGAGATAAACTGCCTTTATACACTCCCACCAGGGAACCTGGCAATCCAGGCCATGGGGGAAGTCCTTAACCCTACCCAGCACTGGAGCTGATTTAGAGAGTGGTGGGAGCATGTAAGAAGGAGCGGCACTGGGATGTTCTTTGTATGCACTCCCAGGCTCCAGTGGATATGGAGGGAAGCCATTCCTGATCCAACCTCACAGGGGATCTTTTGGAAGTCTGTCAGGTAACTCAGGTGGTGGTCACATGTTAAAAGCAGCTCCCAATTGAGATTCTAGATATAATCCAGAACCAAAGGGGAAGTGGGAAGTAGGCTGTAAACATGGGCACTGGAGCTGAATGTCCCTGCTTGGCTGGCTGAGCAGAAAAGGCATGGCCTAAAAGCCAAGGATTCGGTCTTCCAGGGGAAGGCATATGGCCTGGGGAAGTTCTGAGTTCTGAGTGCAAACTGCCTGGAACATAGCTAGCTGCTGCTAGAGAAACATTGAGATTGTGAGACCTGCTTTGCCAAGTGTATGGGAGCTAGGTGGGTGATATGGTTTGGCCGTATCCTCATCCAAATCTCATCTTGAATTTCCACGTGTTGTGGGAGGGACCTGGATAACAAAGTGCCTAGGAAGAAGAAAACTTATGCGTGTCCTGAACTATCACCACTGCCTGCATCATCCTGGCTAACCAGGAGGTCCTGAGTCTGTCCATGTGACCAGTTCATTACTACTGGCATTTGAGACTTCCTGGCATTTGAGAAAGCCAACACACTAAGGCTGTTTATAACCAAGGAATCTTACAGAGTCTATGTTACTCCCCTGTCACCCCATAAGAGCTGGTGCTTGTTCCCACTGCTGGGAGACTTGAGGACAGGTCACATCACTGGATCACTTGCAAGCATTCCCCAGCACCAGCCTGGAGTGTTGCATTCACCCCATGGGGAAGCTGGACCCAGAGAAGCAGTGGCATTCACAGTAGTCTGTTCTTCAGGGATTCCTACTCCTAGGGGAAGGGGGAGTACACCACATCAAGGGACAAAAAAATACAGACAGCAGGACTTGAGTCCCAGAACTTTCTGCTATGGAAAGCATCTTTCAGCAGAGGCACAAGTGCAGTGCTGGGCTCAGTGTGGAAAGTCTATGGCCCTACTTCAACAGTCAGGCAACCCTGGTGCTTGAAAAGGGTCTTGGAGAAGGTGACTTCTTGTCCCCCTTGCCCACCACTGCAGACAGAGCTAGGACTTCTCTCACAGGACCAAGGCTTAGGTACAGCTATAGACAGCCCTTCTGAAACACTTCAGGGTCAGTGCATCTTCACAGGACTCCCCTCCATGTTCAGAGTTGCACAAGGGGTTGAGTCACAGTGCTGCTTTACATCTAACATCAACATTCCTGCAGATAAAAGGAGATGCCTGTCTCAGTTGAAGAGCTGGAACACTGGGTCAGGAGGGTGACTCAGAGGTGGATCATTTTTCTGCTGGCCTGGAAAGGAAGCTGAGTTGGCTCCCACACATCCCCCCTGAAAAGATTTCAGTGTATTTCAATTGAGAGCTCCCCCAGCTGCCTCTGTCAAGGCTGGGACCTCTGCCCACCATTGGGTATTGCATTTACCCACCTGATTTAGCCACAGATGTTTTTTATCCATGGACACCTCTCTTACTGGCCTGAAGCCTGAGCTGTTCAACACAGCAAATAAAATACTGGGGAAAAAATAAATAAATAAATGTACACCCCTGGGGAATAAGATAAGATTCAAGAGGCCTCTGCCATTTCAACCCCACAGAGGACAGTGAATCTGCCCCACACTAACCACATTGTTATTACAACCAGCATCTGAATAAGACCTCATACAGAGACTCTTTATCACCAAGGAACTCATACATAATCTTCACCCCGAAAGCACCCAGAGTTGAATTAGGTTACAATAAAGGATACTCATGAAAGTCATATCTTCAAGGGAGAAAAAAAAGAAATTAAATAAAAACAGATGAATTAAAAATAAATTCAAAAATAACTAGAAAAAATAGTCCACTCAAATGAAAAGAAGAAAAATAATTATGGCAATATAAAAAAACAGGGTTCTATAATACCCCCAAAATATCATGAATGAATAGCAATGACTCCAAACCAAGATGACACCTTTGAAATATCAGATAGAGAATTCAAAATGTTGATTATTTAGTTACTCAAGGAGGTACAAGATAAAGGTGAAAGCCACCATAAAGAAATTATAATGTGAATAAAATATGATTCATATTCAGGATATGAATTTAAAAAATCTAAAGGATAGATGTTTTAAAGCAAAGCCAATCAGAAATTCTGGAAATGAAAGGCACATTTAGGAAAATGCAGTTGGAAAGTTTTAACAACAGACTAGATCAAGTAGAAAAAATAATTTCAGAGCTTGAACACATGACATTTGAATTAACCCAATCAGACAAAAATAAAGAAAAAGGATTTCAAATAAATGAACAAAGTTTCAAAGAAATATGGGATTATATATAACAGCCAAATCTAAGAAACACTGATGTTCCTGAGGGAGAAGAAAAGGCAAAAACTTGGAAATTTAATGTGAGAAAATAATTGAGGAAAACTTTTCTGGCCTTGCTAGAAATTTAGACATCCAAATACAAGAAACTCAACTCCTGGAAGATTCATTGCAAAAAGGACATCACCATGGCAAACAGTCATGAAGCTATCTAAAGTCAATATGAAGGAAATAATTCTAAGTGCAGTGAGACAAAAGCATCAGATAACCTATAAGGATAAACCTATGAGACGAACAGCAAACTTTACAAACCAGATGGGACTGGAGTCCTATGTTTAGCGTACGTAAACAGAGTAACTGTCAGTCAAGAATTTTGTATCCAACAAAACTAAGTTGTATAAATGTAGGGGAAATAAAGTCTTTTTCAGACAAGCAAATGCTGAGGGAATTTGACATTACCAGACCAGCCCTAAAACAAATGCTAAAAGGAGTTCTACATTTTGAAAAAAAGCTCAATATGCACTAGAAGAGAACCTCTTGAAAGCACAAAACTCACAGGACTTATAAAAAAGTAACACAATGAAGAAAACAAAGTATTTAGGTAACAATAGATATCATGACTGTAACAGTATCTCACATCTCAACATTAATGTTGAACATAAATGATCTAACTTAAAAGATACAGATTGGCAAAATGGACAAAAATAATCACAAACCAAATGTCTGCTGTCTTCAAGAGACTCACCAAACACATAACGATTCTTATGGACTCGAAGTTAAGGGGTAGAAAAAGATATTCCACACAAATGGAAACCAAAAGTGAGCAGGATTAACTATTCTTAGATAAACCAGACTTTAAGGCAACAGCAGTAAAAAAAAAAAAAAAAAAAAAGACAAAGAAGGTCATTGTGCTAAAAGGAAAGTGTATAATGCTAAATGCCAACATCAAAAAGTCGGAAAGATCATAAGTTGGAAACCTAATGTCATAACTCAAGGAAGTAGAGAAATAAGAACAAACCAAACTGAAAGCTAGCAGAATAAAAGAAATAACAAAGGTCAGAGCAGAACTAAATGAACTGGAAACAAAAAATACAAAAGAACAATGACACAGAAGGTAGTTATTTGAAAAGATACAAAGATTGATAGACTATTAGCTATATTAACTAAGAAAACAGAAGATTTAAGTAAGCCTGATTAGAACTGAAAATGAAGACAGTACAACCAACACCACAGGCATAAAAAAAGATTATTTGAGCCTGATATGAACACCTCTATATACACAAACTAGAAAATCTAAAGGAAATGGGTAAGTTCCTGGAAACATATAACCCCCTTACATTTAATCAGGAATAAATAGAAATCCTGAACAGACCAATAGCAAGCAGTGAGATTGAATCAGTAATAAAAAATATTGTCAGCTAAAAAAAGCCCAGGACCAGACAGACTCACAGCCAGATTTTACTAGAAATTCAAAGACGAATTGGTACCAATCATACTGAAAGTATTCCAAAAGATTGAGAAATAGGGAATCCTCTGTAACTCATTCTATGAAGCCACTCTCATCTTGATAACAAAGTCAGGAAAGGACATAACAAAAAAAGAAAACTACAGACTAATATCCCTGATGAATATAGATGCAAAAATACCAGCAAACCACATCCAACAGCACATCAAAAAGATAATTCTCCATGATCAAGTGGGCTTTATCCTGAGGATTCAGGGATGGTTTAAAATACATTAGTCAATAAATATGATTCATCACATAAACACAATTAAAACAAATAACTACGTGATCATCTCAATAGACACAGAAAATGCATTCGATAAAATTCAGCATACCTTTATGATAAAAACCTCCAATAAACTAGGCATAGAAGGAACATACCTCAAAATCATAAAAGCAATATATGGCAAATCCACAGCCAACATCATATTGAATAGGGAAAAGTTGAAAGCATTCTGCTTAAGAAATGGAACAAGACAAGGATGCCCACTTTCACTACTATTCAACATAGTACTTCAAGTCATAGCCAGAAAAATCAGACAAGAGAAAGAGAGAGTATCCAAATTGGAAAAGAAGTAATAAAACTATCTTTGTTTGCCAATTACATAACCGTGTGCCTAGAAAACCCTAAAAACTCCTGCCAAAGACTCTTAGATCTGATAAATGAATTCAGTAAAGTCTCAGGTTACAAAATAAGTGTATATAAATTGGTAACACTGCTATACCTCTACAACAACCAAGCTGAAAATCAAATGAAGAACTCAATTACTTTCACAATAGCTGCAAAAATTAAAATACCTCAGAATATACTTAACCAAAGAGGTGAAAGATCTCTGCAAAAAGAATTATAAAGTACTATGAAAGAAATCTGTGAAGGAAATCATAGATGACACAAATACAACTACATCCCCTGCTCTTGGATTAGAAGAATCAGTATTGTGAAAATGCCATACTGCCCAAAACCAATCTACAGAGTCAATGTAATTCCTATCAAAATACCAACATCATTTTTCACGAAATTAGAAAAAACAATTCTAAAAGTCATATGAAATCAACAAAGAGCCCAAATAGCCAAAGCAATCCTAAGCAAAAGGAACAAATCTGGAAGCTTGAAAAATCCTTCAACTTAAAATTATACTACGAGGCTATGGTTACCAAAATAGTTTGATACCGGCATAAAAGTAGATACATTTGCCAGCAGAATGGAATAGAGGACCCAGAAATAAAGCCAAATACTTCCAACCAAGTAATCTTTGACAAAGCACACAGAAACATAAATTAGGGAAAGGACACCCTATTCAATTCATGCTGCTGGGGAAATTGGATAGCCACATGCAGAAGAATGAAACTGGATCCCCAACTCTCACCATATAAAAAAAATCAACTCAAAATAGATTAAAGGCTTAAATCTAAGACCTGAAACCATAAAATTCTAGAAGAAAACCTAGAAAAAAACACTGCTGGATATTTCCCTAGGCAAAGAATTTATGACTAAAATCCAAAAAAAATGCAACCAAAACAAAAATAAATAAATGGAACCTAATTAAGCTAAGAAGCTTCTGCACAGCAAAAGAAATAATCATCATAGTAAATAGACACCCCACGGAACAGGAGAAAATATTTGCAAACTCTGACAAAAGACTAATATCCAGAATCTACAAGGAACTCAAGCAAATCAGCAAGAAAACAAAACCAAATCGTATCATCAAAAAGTGGAAAATCACATGAATAGACATTTCCCAAAAGGGGACATACAAGTACTCAACAAATATATGAAAAAAAATACTCAACATCATTAAGCATCATGAAAATGCAAATTAAAGCCACAATGAGATACCATCTTAACCCAGTCAGAATGACCATTATTAAAAAATAAAAAAAAATAGATGTTGGCATGGATGTGGTTAAGGGGGAATGCTTATACACTAATGGTGGGAATGTAAAGTACAACCTCTATAGGAAACAGTATGGAGATTTCTCATAAAACTAAAGGTAGATCCACCATTCAACCCAGCAATCTCACTATTGGGTATCTACGCAAAGGGAAAGAAGTCATTGTATCAAAAGGATAGCTGCATGTGTATGTTTATCACAGCACAATTCACAATAGCAAAGATATGCAACCAAGCTAAGTGCCCATCAACCAATGAGTGGACTAAAAGAAATGTGGCATATATACACCATCGAATACTGCCATTCAGCCATAAAAAAGAAGAACATAAGGTATTTTGCAACAACTTGGATGGAGCGGGAGGCCATTATTGTAAGTGAAGTAACTCAGGAATGGAAAACCAAATACTATATGTTCTCATTTGTAAGTATGAGCTAAGCCATGAATACGCAAAGGCACACTGAGTGGTATAATGGACACTGGAGACTCAGAACAGGGAAGGGTGGGAGGAGGTTAAGGGATTAAAAAACTACATACTGGGTATAACATAAACCACTCAGGTGATGGGTGTACTACAATCTCAGACATCATCACTATACAATTCATCCATATAACCAAAAACCACTTGTACACCAAAAGCTATTAAAATAAAAATATATGTTAAAAATATAAGTAAATAAATAAATAAAGGCATATTTTTAAACTATTCTAACAAGCAGGAAATGACTTGTAAAACACCTCATATTAAATTACATTTTATAGGTTTTTTACCAATCTGGGATTGACTAACCAGTACCAAAGGATCAGGAGAAAGAACGTGCCATGGAAAAGATATGTCCCCAATACACAAGAAGACACAAACATAACTGTGGCTCACACATAAACTGTAACAGCTACATCTCTATTATTGACGCCACATGCTTGCCAACATTGCCTATGTTAATCATAGAGATAGCTACAAGGGGTGAGAGAATCAATGCTTGAGAAACCCACGTTAGGCCAGGTGTGGTGGCTCACGCCTGTAATCCCAGCACTTTGGGAGGCCGAGGTAGGCGGATCACAAGGTCAGGAGATCGAGACCATCCTGGCTAACATAGTGAAACACCGTCTCTACTAAAAAATACCAAAAATTAGCCGGGCGTGGCGGCGGGCGCCTGTAGTCCCAGCTACTCAGGAGGCTGAGGCAGGAAAATGGTGTGAACCCGGGAGGTGGAGCTTGCAGTGAGCTGAGATTGTGCCACTGCACTCCAGCCTGGGCAACAAAGCGAGACTCTGTCTCAAAAAAAAAAAAAAAAAAAAAAAGAAACCCATGTTAAATGCTGCTTTACAATAATACAAAGCATCCATCCACCTATAGCAATATATACAGGCTTCCCTACAAGTGTTGCCAAGTACCAAACATAGAGAAGTAAGATATATTAAATTTCAGAACTACTTACCGTGTCCATTAAATCCACGTAGATGTATTTGGGAGCCCAGTCTATGCTGTTTTCTTGCCTGAAATTAAAAAGTGACTGTTTATTCTCACTATGGACCCAGATTACAGTCCTAGTTCCCAGCACAGCAACAGGAGCTGAATAAAATTGCTTGAGGAATTAATACCAAGAGAAATTTTACAAGATAAAATGTAAGCTTGAAATAAATGTTATGTCTTTATGGTATGATCATTAAAATGACAATTTTTACATAGACCATTAAGTGCACCTAATGAACACACCTGTGGGAGGACGCACCTGTGCAAAGTCCTCCCTCAAAGTCAGGTACGTGCAGAGAATGTCAACTAGGAGACACAAGCCTCCATTCCGAAAAAAAACAGATGTCACCACAGGGCTTCCGAAGCAATGCTGGCAATAAGAGATGGTTTTTTTACAAACTAAATGTTGTGTGTTGTAACAGAATTTTTAAATACATATTTTTCTCATGAAGGTCAGTAACGATGGTGTCTCCAGTAGTAATTCAGTCTTCTGAAACTAAGATAATTAATGCTCAATTCTATTGCCATGCATCTGCTCATCACCCTTTGTAAGGGTTGGGGATCACAGCCTTCTCCTCCATGCACAACCCTGCACCACTCATGAAGAGCTGGTCAGAGGGCCTGGAGGCCAGGGCTCTACTCTGGCACCCACATTGCACTGGAGTGCAGCAGATTTCTGCACTGAGCACCTCCTAGTGATGCTGAGAAAGAGTGAGGCACCTCGGCCCTGGTAGTCTACTGGAAAAACCTCTGCTGGAAGCTCCTGGGGTGTTTGAAACAGAGGTTTGCATTCAAAGTGAATACTGGCAAGGGATGAAGATGACTAAAAATGTCAAATATGAAAGCCAGAGTCATCTTTACTAGTACTGTTATAAAACTGGTGTCTCATTAAAGTCAGAGCAACACGTATACGTATATACATACGTATAAATACGTAAATTTATACTTATTTAAGTCTAAATGAGAGTCCCAGGAGAGGATTCATCTAACTCACGGTTGCAATAATTTTGGAGGATGTCAGGGCCTCACTTTCACTTGTTTCCAGGTGAAGTGAATCATTAAAACATTTCTTTTTTACAATGATGAGTCCTCTAGGACCCCCCACCCACCTCCCACCACCATCCTCCAAGTCCATGTGACAAGTTTTAATAGCATAGCAGTGACTAGATTTCCCTAAATGGGATCTACTGACTCATGGACAACAGATGAGAACCCTGTCATCTCAGTCTTCTGTGTAAAAACATCATATATCTCAAAAAAGACATCCGTTGAAACATATTTAAAATATAATAGAACCACTTGGTAGGAAAAGGCTACTTTCCTGCAATATTGTCATTACTAAATTTTTCAGGTAATTTACTTTTTTGGTTTTGGTTTTGATTTTTATTTGATCAGGATGTGCAACAAGGTCGTTCATTTAGTATTCAGATTTCTGATGACTGGAGAGAGATAATATTTTTATTTTTCATATCCATTTCTTTATGTTTTATGAATGCCCATTCATATCCTTTGTCAATTATTTATTTGTTGCTTTTGCTACTTTTTCCTGTATCAATTTTTAGAACCCTTTGTTAGGTGCATGTAATAAACATTTCCTCCCAATTTGTTCCTTCACTTTCTTTGTTTATTTTGATTGTTATTGATTCTAGAAAATATATAATTTTATTGAGTTAAATTTCTTATGCCATTTATGCTTTTTAGTCTTTTGCTTTCAGTGTTTATGTATATATTTAATTGTGCCAAGTTTTAAATAGTATTGTCTTCCAGTATTTAATGCATCCTTAAAATATTTGTATGCTGTTAGGTGTATATTTTTTCCATTGGAATATGGAATTAGTGCAATACTTTTATTGAACAGTAGATATAATATTATGAGACCATGCAGAGATCTCATACATATATTAAAAACTTTGGTCTTTACATCCTACAAGCCCTGAAAAATCATTTAAAGTTTTTATTAGAAGAAAGACATGCTGAAATTTGCTTTTAAATCTAAAATACCATTCTCCATGGAGTGCGGAAAACAGATTACAGGATTAAGAACACACGTGTTGTTAGGCTGGACTATCTCCATGTTTTTCTCTGGCATTAAATGCCATCATTCTAAGATGAGAGTCTCAAAAACTGGCTTTTTTTCTTTCATATGAGTTACATGAAGTTAACCAAAAGTTACATTCTGTGGAGACACTTCAGAAAATGCTATTAAATTTTCCAAACATGCAAAGAACAGTTTTGAATTTGTAAGATGTCAGACATTCCAAAAGTCTAAGAAGTAAGGGCAAATTTAAAATTGGGTCCCGTATCCAATAAAAATGTCTGTATTCTGTGTATAACGCTTTTCGGGATTATGAGATTTCAAGAAAGTTTACGTGACAATTGCAAAGATCATATTGTGTTGCAGATACATTTAGGATCTTTATGACCCAGGTGATTGACATGTATATGTACACATTATACATATGTGTACATATTTTCCAAAATACATATTTCCCAAAACTAAGAATTTAAATAAAGGGTATTTGCTGAAAGGATGGGGGTTGTGTGGGTGAAAAAAGTATTCTCATTAGTTACAATTCAAAATGGCTTCGTTAATTCTCAAACACACATTCTCCCATTTGGTCAATTATGAAGTGCTGTTCTGTTTATTGCTGTATACCAGCTGAAAACTAAAAGGATTACAACAACAATTTGTGATTGCCTTTCACAGTTCTGGAAGTTTATAGTTCAGTTGGACATTTCCCTCTTGGGTTCCTCCATCAGTTTACAGGTAGACTGGGGCCGAGGCTGGAAACATCTTAAGGCCTCTTCACCCATGTACCTGACATCCAGACTGAGAGGTCTGGAAAAGCTGGGGTAGATCAGGCAGGCACCTTCTCCATGTGGCCAATTTGGGATTCCTCAAACCATGGTGCTCTCAAGGTAGTTAGGCTTCTTATTTGGCACCTGGATTTTTACAGAGGGGGTGGTCTAAAAAAATCACGGCAAATGTTCCACAGGGTCACAGAAGCTTCCTATAACTTAGTCACAGAAGTCACACAGCATCACCACCACCACATTCTCTTGGTTACAGAGGGCCGGCCCAACTTAGCGTAGAGAGGACTACCAGGAGGCATGGTTCATTGGTGCCACCTGGGAGTGTAGCTACTGAGAGGTTATATTCACGTACTAGAGGGCAGTGGAGACAAGAAAATGTGTCACTAAAGGCTGTCTGGGGACTAAAGAAAGTCCTCATTCTTTTGAAGAGGGATGTTTGTTACACAAGGGATCCCTGCTATGGTATGTCATCGAGTGGACACCACACAGGAAGCTAGTTTAACTAAAGAGGGAATTTATTTTTTACATTTAACTACTAACATTTTGGGAGAAAGCAAGAAACAAGATGAGCACTGAGCGTTGTTATTATTATTTGAGATGGAGTTTCATTCTTGTTGCCCAGGCTAGTGTGCAGTGGTGCGATCCCAACTCACTGCAACCTCTGCCTCCCAGGTTTAAGCAATTCTCCTGTCTCATCATCCTAAGTACCTGGGATTACAGGTGCCTGCCACTACGCCCAGCTAATTTGTTCTATTTTTAGTAGAGATGGGGTTTTACCACGTTGGCCAGGCTGGTCTTGAACTCCTGACCTCAGGTGATCCACCCACCTCGGCCTCCCAAAGTGTGAAGATTACAGGTGTGAGCCACTTTGCCCAGCCTGCATTGTTATTTTTTGTTCACAGAGAGAGTAAATAACTAAAATGCTTCTTCAAGTCGCAGGTTACATTTAATAGCAGAAAAAGAATTTCAGGAACTGTTACTTATTGCCAGGAAATAAGGGGCCAGGTCAATGCTCAGAGCCTACCATACCCTTGAAGATTCCTAGCAATTAAGTGAACTATTAATTTCTGGATTCGGAAACCAGAAACAAAACTTTGCCTTCTTTACAGATAAGGGGGACACTGTATCATCTGCTGTCCGGTGTCAAATGTCACAATGAATGGTCTATTCTCCCCTGTGAACTTGTTCTGTGGTCATAACTGTATACAGGAATCACTTTGGAATCCTCAAAACCCCCGAGCCTTGCGTTAAACCCCACGAGTATTTAGAGTTTTACAACTACGAAGCTGAATGTCGAGAGAAAAAGACAAAGATTCCCAAAAAATGGTCTCAAAGTACCTCCTTGTTTAAGTTGGCTGCCAGGCAAATCAGCTCATCTCCAGCAGAACAGAAGCTGCCTTTTCAGGGAAGCGTGGCAGCTGCCGGCGAACACAAAGCAGCTCTGTGATGGTTGAAGCCAGCAAAGAAAAGCGCCCCCTCCGAGTGGAATCACAGGAAGGAAACCTCCGTGGGCAGCAGGAGCAAGTGCAATCCCTGGAGACGAGCCGAAGGGGCCCGAGGCCCCGAGAAGGGCAGGATGCGATGCTGGGTGTGTGACCTCAGCCATGGAAGGGCCACCTGCCACCGGGGGGCTGGGCCGTCGGGCCTTTGGCTGTGGAGGGAAAAGAGTGGCCACTTGCTGGAGCTGGGAACGTGCAGTGATGAGCACTAGGACAAGAGGACCGTGACAAACAGACATAGAAGGTAAAACTGCCCGAGTACAGGCTGATCCACAGACCTGTGTCCAGGGAGAGGCCTCAGGGTGGATTTGGAAATGCAGGACAGGTTCATGAAATCCTCACACACTTGCCACATACTCAAGGAGGGTGCTGTTTACTTGATTGATTGTGCTGGTCCTGAACATCTGACATGATTTGTGCTTATAAATGGGTGTTTGCCGTTAACTATAAGTATCTTGGAGTAATTTAACAAACAACAATAGGTATTGGGGCAGGTCAGCGCGTCTCCACCTCAAAGACAAAGGAAAGCCGTGAAGGCAGGACCAGCAGTTGTGGCTCACGGTGAGAGGTGACAGCGTGGTAGCATCCCTTGCTGGCTCTGGGCGCCTCCTCGGCCTCGGCGTCTGCTCTGGCCGCGCTCAAGGAGCTCTTCAGCCCGCCGCTGCGCTATGAGGGCCCCTCTCTGGGGCTGGCGGAGGCCAGAGCCTGCTCCCTCTGCTGGCGGGGAGGTGTGAAGAGAAAGGCACTGGCTGGAGCCGGCGCTGCGCGCGGCGCTCGCGGCCCAGCGCGCGGGTTCCAGGTGAGCTCCGGCTCTGCAAGCCCCGCACTCGGCGTGGCCGGCCGGCGCCTGCTGGGCTTGATCGGAGACTGAATCCCTGCGTGGACCACCGTTCCCTCTTTGCGGGATTGTTGGCCACCATAGCCGATCTCCGTCTCTTTCTCTCTTCCCCTCTTTTCCTCTTGATTGTCTGGAACTAGCCCCCTCTGGGCTGCCGGATTACCCGGCCCGCAAAGTTCCGCAGCGAGAACCAGTGAGAGATGATGCCGGCTGGGCTTCTGGAACGGGTGGGGACTTGGAGAACTTTTGTGTCTAACTAAAGGGTTGTAAACGCACCAATCAGCACTCTGTGTCTAGCTAAAGGTTTGTAAATGCACCAATCAGCTCTCTGTCAAAACGGACCAATCAGCTCTCTGTAAAATGGACCAATCAGCTGCCTGTAAAGCGGACCAATCAGCAGGATGTGGGTGGGGCCAAATAAGGGACTAAAAGCCGGCCACCAGAGCGGGCCGCTGCAGCTTGCTCGGGTTCTCTCTCTGCTCTGTGGCAACGTTGTTGTTTAGCTCTTTGCAGTGAATCTGGCTGCTGCTTATTGTTTGGGACTGTGCCACCTTTTTTTTTTTTTTTTGAGACAGACTCTTGTTCTGTCCCTTAGGCTGGAGTGCAGTGGCGTGGTCTCGGCTAACTGCAAGCTCCGCCTCCCAGGTTCATGCCATTCTCCTATTTCAGTCTTTCCGGTAGCTGGGACTACAGGCACCCGCCACAATGCCTGGCTAATTCGCGCCATCTTTAAGAGCTGTAACACCCACCGCAAAGGTCTGCAGCTTCACTCCTGAAGCCAGCCAGACTACGAACCCTTACTACGAACCCATCAGCTGGAAGGAACAATTCCAGACAATTCCACACAGGAGGAAGCAACAACTCTGGATGCACCACCTTTAGGAACTGTACCACTCACGGGAAGGTCTGCAGCTTCACTCCTGAAGTGAGCAAGACTACGAACCTACCGGGAGGAAGGAACAAATTACGGACACACCATTCTTTAAGAACTGTAACACACCCGCGAGGGTCCGCAGCTTCGTTATTGAAGTCAGCGAGACCAAGAACCCACTAATTCCATACGCAATGGGTTCATTTCTTTTCTTTTTCTCTTTTTTTTTTTACAAAAGTCTTCTCTGTGCTGACTTAAGGGGACACTTTGTGTCACTTCCAGGGAAGGATGCACTGGGGTCCCGACATTCTGTCAGGGTCCAAACACCCTTGTTCCTCATCCAGGGCATGGAGCACCTGAGTAGGATGGAACATTTGGGCAAAACCCCACCTCAGTCCCAGGCCCGGCAGCCTGAGGAGATCTAAGGCTGGCTGGGCATTCGAGCTATAAGAGCAGGGAGTGTTTACTGCACCCAGGAGAGGCGATCAGGACACAATTTCACTATTTCTGGTTGTTTTAGAATCAAGTTCCTTTGTCTCCTTATTTTACCTCAGTTACATTTTCCAAGATCCTAGGACTCACAGAAGGATGCAGTCGGTGGGGGCAGAGTGCTGTACCAGGGCCTCCAGGCATGGTTTCTAGACACTGGCTCATGTGATGGCACCAGGTCCCCCAGCCATGGTTTCTAGACATTTGGTCATACCATGGCCTTGGTTGATGACCCCATCCATCGGATTTCATCCTCCTCAAAACGAAACAGAAGGTTTAGCCCAGCAGATCTCTGGAGTCTGTGATTTTCAGATGAGAGCCCAATTGATGGTGAAGCATAACAAGAGTACGGTTGATTTCATTCCTTCAGCATTCACTTATTCCATGTGTGTGTACAGCCTGATCTGTGTTGGAGAGCTCAGCATGCAGACATGACATGATGGAGCTGTGGCTCTACAGTTACCCCTCACCATAGTAAACAGATGCACAATTACTTTTGATTATGTTCGTGTAATAAAGGTAGTTAAAGTTCAACATTTATCAGAAAAACATATGAGCTCTGACAGTTCATAATTTGACATCATTTAGAACCATGGCCGTAAAAGAGTCTGCAGGCACAAAGCCCGTGTCAAAAGAAGAAGGAAAGTGATCAGGTGTCTCTTACTACAGCTCCTTTGCTTATGACTTCCAGAGATTCAGTATAATTGTGCATCAGATAAACGGGCTAGAATAAAGACTCATAACTTCTTTGTCACACTTTTGACAGCTTATTAAGCTCTAAGACAATTATGGTATTTAATTCATTGATTAGGATATGTAAATTATACCCCCAAACCTGAGCCTTTAATAGAAGCATGACGAATACCGCTGTCACTTGCCATATCACATTTCATCATCTCATAAATATGTGAGGTGCACAGTGAGAAAAACTGAGGTTCCGGGAGTTAGTTCATCTTCTCAAATTCCCCCAGTTGCTGATTGGTGTCTTTGAATGTCATGCTCTGGTTTTTCTGGCTGAAATATTGGTCTTTTGTTAAAACAAAGGACATCAGCTCCAGTGCGGCTCGTGCACAGGACATGTTATGTCCGGGTGAGCATCGGACCTCCCACTGATGGTCGGCCCCAGCAGCATAGCGTCTTGAGATGAACCCCACCAGCTCCCTCACGGCAGCTGCTCCAGCAGCTGATGTTCAGTTTCCTCACTGTCCAGCTCTGCCCTGTGCTGCCTCTGCTGCCCTCTGGCTTCCAAGTTTCTCTCTGCTAGTCTATTTCCTGTCTGTTCTACTGGAGGCATCCCCTGCTGTCTGCACAGAGTGAACATGGGGTGACTGTCACTTGATTCCATAAGCAAAGGTGGAGGGAGAGACCTCACACTGACAAAGAATATCCATACTCAGCTATTATTAGATCATCATGGAGAGAATCAGAAGTCAAGGGTAATTGTAAGTGTCCCAAAAGTTCAGGTTTGAGAACCACAGTCTTGCAATAAACAGGGAGGAGCCCTGAACAGATCAGCATTTGTTGTGCTTAATTTGCCTGAGGCAGCTGGTATGATGAAGTGTCCTGGAGGCTGAGGCTTGAGCAGAGCTCTCACCCCATTCACTCCAGAGGGGAAAGGCAGGCGAGGTGGGGGAAAGGCAGGCGAGGTGGGGGAAAGACTGGGACTGCGCCTCTTGTGCCTGCTGTTGGGGCGCAGCAGAGTCCTGAAGGCATGGCTCCTCATTCCCAGTTGAGAACCCCTTTGGCCTCCCTGGGACCCTGTTCCTGGCTTTTCCTTCCATCAGTTGGAATGAGAATGTTTATCAAAGAATGGTACTCACGTGGCTTTCAGATGTCCTTGAAGAAAAGCTGTTTTCTCCATTGTATTTATTGCAAGAGCAGGATCACTTGAAACTTAAAGCTGAAGACTGACACGAGACTAAATTGCACAAGCCATTTCATTCCCAAGTGTCCCAGCAAATACACATGTCAAGTGATGTGAGCAGCTGTGTGTGTAGAGCTGATGCACGTCCTCTCCAACCCTTAGTGCTCCTGTGTGCTAATGAAGGATGCTGAACGCAATCATTATGGTAATGAGGAGGTGGACAGTGCAACCTCCCCTTCCCTCTGTGTTCAACAGCTTCCCACAGGGCAGGCCCCACACGTGCTGAGGCTGAGACCCAAGACTGGTGACTCAGCAGAGCAGAAGAGCGTGTGTGTGTGTATGGATAGTGTCTTTTTGTCACAGAGAGAGGTTGGATATGTGTGTTTCAGATTTCTAGTGCATGTTTGTGATCCTGTGTGACTGTCAGTGTACTTTTGTGAGTGTTTTGTGAGAGTGAGGCCATGTTTGGTGAAAGAATGTGTGACTGTGTGTGTGTTCTTCAGGACGTAGGAGTAAGAAGGGGATGGAGAGAGCCTCTTACAGACTCCCCGGGAAACATGGGCACTGGAATTTCACCCAATCCTTGCATACACATCTTGTTAAAGCCCCACAATGCTCTAAAAAGCTTGGGAAAGTGATGTGGCAACCCTTCAAAATGGAAAATTAGATCCCTGTAAACACAGTGCTCCTAGTGTTCCTTCTCTTCCTTGCCCTGCAGGGCCTTGATCTTGGCGTTGCTCTCAGCTGACTGCATGGGTTCCGTTATCCATGGAAAGAAAGCCAGCTAGAAACAGTTGAGCAGATCTTCTCTCTTTCTTAACTTTCATTTGTCAACCCGTCTTGGCAGTTCCTTTATACTTTCATCCTGATTGCTTCGGGTGAATAACTTTAAAAAGAAATGATTTGGAAAAGTCTGTTTATTAATTTTAGATTCTGCTTTCATACACCCATTAAAGCAACTTAAGTAACAAAATCAGCAAAAAAGCACAGAGAGATTTCTGAATTAGCCATTTCTGTTTTGCCCTGAAGAAATCCCCCATAACTGGGCACCGAGAGCTTGTTGGAAGCTCTAACCAGGGAGCTTGGCTGCCATATGTTGCCCTTGCAGGAAGAACATTCCTCCATCTCCTCCGGAAGTCCTCCTCTGGAAGGTTTTGCTGGGCTGCCAGGCAGAATGGGGAGGAAGTGGGGAGCAGGCAGAGGACAACGGGTGGCACAGCCGCCTCTTCTGCCAAATCTCTCTGAGGAAACAAGTGGTGACAGCTCATGTCCCCCAGACAGCTTCTCTCAGTCCAGGACTTCCTGTCTAAGAGGGAATGCATTCACTTAGGGAGCAAGCAACCATACAGTGACAGGAAGACAGATGCGATGCTGGAACATTCCATGGATGAGAACCTCAGTTAGCGAGTCAAGACTCAAATCTGCATCTTCAGGCTTTCATCTTGAAATGAGATTCGAGTTTTTAAAATATTGTCATCCCATATGGGAATGCTTATCATTAAGTTTTTTAAGAAATTGTGTCTTATTCTATGAACGTCCAAGTTCACATTAGAAAGACTGTTTACTACAAACGTTTGAAACCCAAAGAGCTGTCAGTGGTAGCAAGTCAATGTGGGCGCATTCCTGAGACAATACAGCTGAGTTACAGCTGAGCTATGGCCCTAGGTAAACAAGGGCGGAGACCATTTTACCCTCTACCCGGGCCTCTGTCTTTGGCCTTGGTCTATTCTGCTGCTCTATGCAGTGGCCACTACTGCTGTTGTGTTGGGAGATGACCTACAGGGAGAAGAGTCAGAGCTGAGTCAGGAACCTCTCACTCTGACAGATTGTGATACAACTCTGTTATTCCAAAGTATTGGCTGCTTTTTCTTTCAGGAAAAATGCAAACACCAGTCTTTCATTCATATTAATAGATACATTAATATGTGTAATATGTTTTGATGTCATTGAGCCTATTGAAGAATGTTGCTTATGATCTGTTTCTTTGCGGATTTTCATTTTTGTGATCTCCTTGGCTTTCAGATTAAAGCCAGAGCCAAAGAGAACATACCCTGTAATACTTTAAAATGCATTTTAGTGTTCTTTCTGCCATTTTAGGTGTTTGAGATATTTTCACTTCCACAAAAACAGCAATTGCAGCAGGTACTGTTGCCCTGAGATTTTCTTAGTGACTCAGGGCAAGAGTACCTTCTTATAGTGACCTGTAAATGGCCTATCTTAATCACCTGTAGATGGCCTATCTTAATCACCTGTAGATGGCCTATCTTAATCACCTGTAGATGGCCTATCTTAATCACCTGTAGATGGCCTATCTTAGTCACCTGTAGATGGCCTATCTTAGTCACCTGTAGATGGCCTATCTTAATCACCTGTAGATGGCCTATCTTAATCTTCCTACACCAATACCCATGGGCATGTACTAGTTTTTCTCCAGCCTCAAAAGACAGTCCAAATTCTTTGCTGTTTGGTGTGTGCTGCAAAGAATTGAGAAGGAAAGAACAAACTCAAGATTCTACAATCAGCACTGGAGTATTTTTATTATTAGTTTAAGTAAGTTCAGATCATGAAAATTCCTGTATTGCTTTCTGAAAACCATGTTTTATATCCAGTGAGAAATGTATCTCTTTCAACAATGCTGAGAACAAGTTGAAGTGTCTTTGATTTTTTTCATTGATTAAACGGAAAGCAGGTTGTTAGCTCTGAACAAATGCTGAAACTAATCACTAAATATTTTGTTAAGAGGAAAAAAAAGTCAGACTTCCAAAGTGGTACATTCAGGATTCATGAGATCTAGATAAAAACAAGTGACTTTAGTGAAAGCTAGGGCTAAATTTTAAAATGTGTGTTCTGACATGGTAGAAAAGATTTTGGTTTTTGAATGTTTGGAAAATATAAGTACAGCCTGTGTTACCGTACCAATACAAAAGCTTGAAAAATCTTTTTAAAATCTACAAAACAAGCAAATTTATAATTAATAAATCATAAATTAAACTGTTATTTTTACATATCTAAATAGGGATATACTTATTTAAATAGAATTAAAAATAAGAGTATTTATTATATTGCTTAAATTAAGCACAACTATTTTAGTTTTGTTTTCACTGGTCCCATATTGTTTTGCACAACTCGATATTGGCTCTTTGTTCTGAAAAAAGTAACTGACTTTGAAGACTTCAGAAGATTAGTTCAGAAGAATCTTGCCTATACTCAGAAAACCATTGTCTCTGAGGCAAATTTACTACTCCCAAGCATACCCCTTCTTGCTGCTGCATTTTAAGCCAAAATATAAGGTTGCTTAGTAGAAGGTGAACTGTACTGCTTAGATATTCCAATTGCTCTGTAACAAAAGAAGAATGAAGTAAATGTAGGTATTATAACTGTTTTACTATTGCTGCCATGGCAGATTACCACACACTTGGAGGCTTAAAACAACAAATTTATTGTTTCCTAATTTTATAGAGCAGAAATCTAGGTAGCTTGGCTGATGTTTGTGTTCCTGGTCTCAGAAGTCTGAAATCAAGATGTCTACAGAGCTGTGTTCCTTCCTCGAAGCAGTGGAGAATCCACTTGTAAGCTTATTCTGGTTGTTGGCAGAAATCACTTCCAGGTGGATGTAGCACTGAGGTCCCCATTTCCTTCCTAGCTTTTTGGGAGATATTCTAAGCTTCTAAAGGACACCTGAATTCCCTGGCTCATCACCTCCCTCCTCTTCAAAGCCAAAGTCAAGTCTCTCTCACATTTCAAATTTCACAATATTCTTGTCTGCCTTATTTCTGTGCTTCTGCTGGAGAATATTCTCTGCTTTTAGGGGCTCATGTGGCCTGACTCTGGATAATCCAAGCTAAATCTCCCCATCCATAAATTTAATTGTATCTGGTAAATCCCTTTTGCCATGTAATGGAACAAATTCGCAGGTTTCAGGAGCCAGGGCATGAACATCTTTGGGGAGCTGTTACTTTTTCTAACTGGAACTATTTTAAAGTAATACAGAAGGTCTAGCAATTGTCCCCATATAATTATCTGCCATTCTGAAATGAAATACTAGAACTTTGAGTTTAAATTATTGGGAATTAGTTAATACTGAGCTATACTGTTTAAATATTTTGGTAAGGCGATATTTCTCATGTTGGCACCATTTCCTTAGGTTTCTTACTCCATATGTGCATATTTTCTATATTTGTATTCTATGTAAAATACTATATATACTTATAATTAGCATATGTATATATGAGTGTACGTACTAAGGGTGTGAATTAATGGTCACTGAAAATTTACCTGTATTAAGTATTTAAATTTCTCATGATTCTTTTTCCTTTTTACTGCTCTTGGTATTTGCTGATTGTCTTTTGTTCATGTGATCATTTATTTTTAGAATTAGCATTTATTAGCTAAGTCATTAGTAAAACTGTTAAAGGTAGTTTCACTGGGGGAAACATTCCTGCATTACACATGTGAAAAAAGTCTTGCTCTTTTCTATTTTCCCCAATGATGTAATGGACTATCTTAGAACTCTTACACAATGTAATACCTTAGCCCTCAACCCAAATTCTACAATTACTCAAATTGAAAGGGAAGATGAAAGATGATAATGATTTGTATTTGCTTTATAGTGTGATCCACTTTTTTAAAGGCACAAACTTTTTGTATTCCTATTTACTAGAATCATGTATTTAACTTTCAAATCGCAAACTGGGTTGATTCCTTCTTTTTAAAACCACTTTATGGGGGAATTATTGATATATAAAAAATGGCACACATTTAATGTGTACAACTTGGTGAATTTGGAGATAAATATACACCCATGAATCGTCACCACAGTCTTTATCATAAAGATATCCATTACCTCCTAAAGCTTCCTCCTGCCTTCTCTATTATTATTTCTTTTGTCCTCATAGATCCCCCTGCCGAGAGAGCCTGACAGCTGCCCCAACCACCCATGGGTTGATTTGTAAGAAGCATATTGGAATACGGTCCTGCAGACAATAGACAGTTGCAAAATCAGGGCCTGATGCTAATCCCCGCTGCTTCAGAAATCTTCATTCCAAATCAATGAAAAAAGAGCGCAAACCCCAAAAAGACCTGCACTTCATAGAATGGCTTTGGCTTTTATCAAGCCACAGAGAAAATATATCAAAACCCTTGAGAATCCAAGCAATTTTTTTGTTGCTCTAAAATTTGTCGCAGTTAACATCAGAGAAGAGAAAACTTGTCTCGTTCAGGCCTACTTTCTAAAGAAAGCAGTGAAATTCAGGTCAAAATACTACCAATACTGGCTATATTCTTTTATTCTTTTTCTTTAAAAAAAGTAAATTCTATTTTCACAACAGCTTGCAATTTCTGATCAAAATAAAATGCTGATTTTTAACTCATTTCCCGTAGAACGTTTCTAAGGTAAGATAAATTCAGAGAAAAACACACTGAAATTAATCTATTCTAATCCACTGCTTAGCAAAAGCAAAGATTAACCAAAAAGAAAAGTACAGTGCTAAATGTTAAATGAAAAAAAAATCACCACAGAAATGACAAAAAAGGAAATATTAAATACAAGAAAATCTGCCCTGAGCAAACATCGTATAAAATCATGATGTCATGATTTTATAGCATTTCCAATATCAATTGTAAAACTCTTCTCTTAATTGTCTTTAATATTTTAAAAGGAGTTTAAAAATTCAGGCAAAGTGGAGAGGAAATTCCACAAATGGAGTCTCACGCCATTGACTTTGGTGCCAGAACTGGCATCAGGGACTCAGCCTCATTGTTTATGCAATGAATCAGATGCTACTCTGCCTTGATCCAAGTGCATGACAACAACCGTAGGTGGGTGACATCACCCAGGGTAGGCTGAGGGCAGAGCCTACATTTAGTAGACATAACTCCTGATGCTTCCCTTGGCTGTGACATTTTCTCAGATTTCCCTTGTTTTTAATGACTTCCACAGTTGTGAAGAGCATTGGTCAGGTATATGGTAAAATCCCTCTCCATTGGGACTTGACAGATGTTTTGCTTTTGATTAGATTGAAGTTGTGGGTTTGGGGAAGGAAGACTACAAAAATGAAATGCCATTTTCATCACATCTTATCAAGGGTCCTTCCTTTCTTCCTTCCTTCCTTCCTTCCTTCCTTCCTTCCTTCCTTCCTTCCTTCCTTTCTTTCCTTCTTTCCTTCTTTCTTTCTTTTTGCGATGGAGTCTCTCTCGGTTACCCAGGCTGGAGTGCAGTGGCTCCATCTTGGCTCACTGCAACTTCCACCTCCTGAGTTCAAGCAATTCTCCTGCCTCAGCCTCCCGAATAGCTGGGATTACAGGCACCTGCCACCACGCCCAACTAATTGTATTTTTAGTAGAGATGGGGTTTCACCATGTTGGCCAGGCTGGTCTTGAACTCCTGAAGTGTTGGGATTACAGGCATGAGCCACCACCCCCAGCCAAGAGTACATATTATGAACCTAACTAATTGCTATTGATGTTGACTTTGGTCACCTGAATAAGGTAATGTTTAACATATATAAATGACATAATGCTGAGGTATATTAAATAACTTTAAATATGATAGATGTATCTTAAAGGCAAAGTGAAATCACACATATTTTATGACTTTCAAGAGTGCTGAGTCTCTAGATGATCTCAATATTAGGAGCTGTAAATTGCTTGAGAATAAATTCACTTAGAGAAAAAAAAAATCCATAAATGTTTCATCCAATCTAAGAACTTCTGTTTTCCACGAAGATCCTATCACAGGAGAGTTCTTGTTGATCTGTGAAATACTTTGAGGTGGGTGTGGAGCTTAGTTTATCAGTGATGTCAGGGGTAACTTAAATGCTCAACAGAAACAAGAATTTTGAGAGCCTAGGCACTATTCATGACAAAAGAGAGTAAGCAGTTAATATAGAAGTAGGAAGGAAAGGAAAAAAGCTGATAAAATAGGAATGGAGGTATATATTTGTATAAATGGGTGAGAGACTATCAGTGTCAGGAGACCCAGGCCATTGTAACTTCTATCTCACGCAGTAGGCGAGGTAACTCCCCATCCCCCCAGGTCTCCAGTACAGACTCTTCTACCCTGATGTATCAAATGTCTTTGATGAGGGAAATAAAGCAGAACAAATTGTTTCTTGGACCTGAGATCATATCAGGGCAATGATATAAGGACTTCCTTAAAACACACACAAGACAATCTAATTCATAGAGATACTACATCGACAACATAGATGGGGAAATGTAGATCTGCTAAAACTTTGGAGAGATCTGGGGAATGTTTTCAGACTTCCACAGTTGTTGGAAAGAAGGTTAGAATCAATTTTTTTCTGAACATGAGGGGTCAGGAAAACTCCACTGGCAGTGGGTTTGCTCATCCAAGTTTATAACTTGATCACAGCCATGGCCCTAGTCATGCTAGATTCGGGAATATTCATCATAACTGTCTCCCTCACCCCGGGCTGCTGCTTATTTTTCTTTGTCCTCATCCCACTCTTCACCCCTTCCCTGCACACAGGATTGATCCCTACAAGCTGCATTTCCCCTTCTCCCAAGACAGCTTTATTCTGGCAGGATTCAGCCAATAGGAAGCTCCAGCAGGAAATGAGAGTGGGAAGGAGAGGGAGAAACCGGAGCTTCTCTTCTCCTCCTTTTTTAGGTGGAGGCTGGCAGTGCCTGGGTCTCCTCTGTGTCCTTGTAGAATTCTGTGCCTGCCTTTGCCACTGGGTGGCCCCAGCCCTGGGCTCTGATGCCTGCCTCCGGTCTTCAGGCCCAGGGTGGCAACAGCTCTCTAGGGTGGCTCTTCTCTGGGTGGCCTCACTCACTCTGGCATGGATGCTCAGCTTCTTCATCATGTGGATAAACAATACTGCTTAAATTATTTCTGTTTAAATATGTCTGTCTGAAACACACAAAATAATTTTCTTTTTCTTTTTTAGACCCTCATTGATAAATTGCTTATGCCCAAAGGTCTCAAGCAAGCCCGCATGAGAAATATATACTAGTGTTTCGCTTTAGATACTGTATTTCAACCAATATCTTTCTCTGAATGTAATACAAGAAGGCCATCTGACGCAAGAAGTATAGCATTTATTCTAAATATGTGAAAGATAAGGTAGCTATGGAATACAAAAGTTTTACTAACCCCTTGAACAAACAGGAAAAGGGCAATAAAGCCTTTCATTCATTCATCCATTCATTGCTGCATTCATGCATGTATTTAACAACATTTGCTAGCACCTTCCATGAATCAGAAATTCTCCTTTTTTTGTTTTTGGAGGAAAGATTAGGGATCTGTGCCCAGGGATTGATGATAGTAAAACAAACAAACAAAATTAGTTTCTGGCAAAATTGGTTCAGATTCAATTGCAGGAGAAGAGAATAAACAGATAATTCTATGACTCCCATCCTCCCACCACACTCGCTACCACATACCCATTAGTGCCAGGAGAGAAGGAAGGAGCCCCTAAGACATTTCTCATCAAATACACAGAAATGTGGTTTTAAATAAATATTTGTTATTTCCCGAGGGTTTAATCTTATTGCAATTGAGTTTTCTGCATCTTCTGTTTGACTTTCTTAAGGCTGTTTGATGTTCAAGCCACAAATTCTGCAAGCCCTGTGGTCTCCAAGTTGTTGAGGGACTGAAGTCCATGCCTTTGTGATAATCTGATTGATCACACATACAGCAGATACATGTGTACTCTACAAAGGTATCAGAGCATCCATATAGCAAGACCTATTTTTAAATTGGCTACATCATGTGTTTCCTTTTCTAATTCACTGAATATTTCCCAGAGAGGAAATACATTGACATTTGATATTGCATAAATGTATCTGTGTACCACCAAAACATACTAGTTCATTTAATTTCAAATTGATTACCATCGGAGCTATAACCTACATCTTCTATGGAATGCTATGGTATGAATCAAACCTCAAGGAAGCACAACTGTGATCACTGTCCTGTGGATCACTCCAGCAACTGGGGGACTCTGGAGAGGCAGAAAAATTCCTATAATCTATAGCAAACCTGCCTAGGAAACCAACCCATGATCTACAGTAACCGGCCAAGGAAGCCAGCCTTCTCTCTCCAAATCAGACTTGTAGGAAGGCAGGGCACTCTCTCTAGCAGTGATATGGGAAACCAAACAATAACACCTGTAACAATTGGCCCAAAATGGCCAGGACTTGATTGTTAATGAGCAGTTTCCCTAACTTTTGTCCCTGCTTCAAACTTAGGACCAACTAGAAAAAAGGCAAATATGCTCCTAACCCATCTCGTAAAACACCTGCTTTTCCTTAGTCCACCTGCACCTTCCCCAGGCCAACATCCTCCAGTCAGGGCACACCTAGAGCCTTCTTTCTTCACCCCCATGAAACTTTCCAGATCTTCTGCCTGTCTTGGAGTCTCTGCTAAATGCAGGTGGCATTGGTTGAATCTCTTACTCTACTCTGAGAAGCTCTGAATAAGTAGCCTTTGCTGTTCTTATTTGATTGGTCTTCATTTATTTCCACATTTGGTTGGTCTTCATTTATTTCCACGTAGGATTTCTCTACTTTCCCTTTTCACCTACGTTGAGTTTGCTAGATATAGCATTCATTATTATGAATGAGACATTTGTGTTTTTAAAACCAGATTGAGCTTCAGCAAGCCACTTTTGAGAGAGGTTGTGAAACTGCTTATCATAGAGTCTTAGCTCTAAGCCTGAATACATCTAACAAGTACAATAAAAGAACAACAAGGGATTCCTTCCTAGTGGTCTGTACCATTTGGGCTAAGAAAAAAATTAGATTTTAGTGGGACAAAAGCTAAAGAGATAAAATTAGAAAGTGCCAAGAGAACAACTCTGTGGTACAATAGAGGTAGACCAATAACTATCATAGTTCAGGAGAGCGTAGGGAGGACATGGGGTAGGTCTGGAAGCCTCACTGGAGAGGACTAGTGACAACAAGCATTGGTCCAGTCTTAGTAGAGATTAAAGAAGAATTTCATAGCCTATGCCACAGATTTAAAAGGATCTGTGGTGGAAGGGCAAGGTGATCTGTTTTGTGATGCTCTAAAATACCAAACAAGACATTATGTTGAACATGCATGAAGAAAAAATACATTTAACCCTTAAAATATTGAAATATTTGAAATGTGAATTTTGGTGGGCATTAGGTGGATGATTTCTTATTTTTAACTTTTATTTTAGTTCAGGGGTACATGTGCAGGTTTGTTACGTAGGTAAACTTGTGACATGGGGGTTTGTTGTATGGATTATTTTATCACCAACATACTAAGCCTAATACCCATTAGTTATTTTTCTTGATTCTCTCCCTCCTCTCACTCTCCACCCTCCAACAGACCCCAGTGTGTGTTGTTCCACTCTATAAGTCCGTGGGTTCTCATCATTACACTCTCACTTATAAGGGAGAACATGTAGTATTTGGATTTCTGTTCCTGTGATTGTTTGCTAAGGGTAATGGCCTCCAGCTCCAGCCATATCCTTGCAAAGGACATGACCTCTTTATTTTTCATGGCTGCATAGTATTCTATGGTGTAAATATACCACATTTTCTTTAACCAGTCTATCATTGATAGACATTTAGGTTGATTCCATATATTTACTATTGTGAATAGTGCTGCAATGAACATATGCATGCATGTGTCTTTATAATAGAACAATTTGTATTCCTTTGGGTATATACCAAGGAATGGGATTGCTGGGTCAAATACTATTTCTGTCTTTAGCTCTTTGAGGAATTGCCACACTGTCTTAGGTTGGATGATTTCTAAAAACTCATATATCTCTAAGATTTTACATTTCTACTTAACTACAATTATTGTACTGAGAAAATAAATAGCCAAATGTTATGGAGAAAAGTACAGATGTGATATTTATAAAATAAAGACTGTATATTTTTCAGTTAGTTGTAACTATCAGCAGAATTCAAAGCCTACAGGTATGTGGGGACACTCTGACCCACTTCCGCCTTGTGAATATATCCTCAGTGCAAGCTCAGGGATCATGCCAGATGGGTGGCAATCACCCTCCACTGTCCTCAGCACCATAGTCAGAACTATGTATTCCATTTCTGGGTTCTCCCTACACAAGACAAGGCCTCACAGGAGACTAACCAGAATGGCCACACACAGCATTGCCATAAGAGGTTGAAAGAAGATGAAAGATTTAAGGCAATTGGCAGGTTTAGCCTCAGTAGCAAATGACTTAGAGAAATTTCATCTGAATCCCTGTTTTGGAAAATTATTATGTGAAATGCAAATCTCTTCTTACCTATGCGTAGTTCCACTGAACAAAACTATGGCCACGTTTGGAATTCAGGGAGGAAAACTGACAATCAGTAGTAGGAAGAGATTTATAAGAAGGTCTATATATTTCTTATAAGCTTTATAAGGAGACATGATGAATCAATTTGACATTTATCCCATATTAGATCCTGGAACAGAAAAAAACACATCAGAGGAAAACGTTTTAGAATCCAAATAAAGTATAGTGTTAATAATAATATAACAATATTGGTTCACCAGTCGTGACAAGTATACTATAAAACATAGGACTTTAACCACAAGAGAAATGGAACATAGAGTATACAGGAACTCTCCAAACTATCTTTGCATTTTCTCTGTAAATCTAAAAGTATTGTAAAATTTAATGTTCATTTAAAAAAATCAGAACTCCTTAAAAATTAATATGGCTGATTGCCCATGGAATTTTCTTTCCCTTCCACTCAGGATATACAACTAAAAACATTGTCAAAGGTATAAAGTATCAAATATAACGTTATATTAAATTCTAATCTAAATATGTGTCTTCGAAAATGCAAATAAAGAGGCATAACTTATTTTACTGGCAATTAATTCACAACAGTCACCAGAATTTTTATAAGAAGTATTTAGAGCCAGTCATTGCCATAGTTATCTAAAACTATTTTTATTGAATATCTTTTCCAGTGTTCATGATTAATGCTAAGGTATAGAAGTAGAAATACTTATTACAAAATATATAAACTATTACAAAATGGTCAGGATTTTCTTAAAAATGAGATTTCACTTATGGACTTGGAGCTCCTTTCTAAATAGTGTGGGAATTTATTATTTTAGTCACTACACTAAGTAAACTGTTCTGGCTGAAAACTCTAAATAACAGCATGTTCTTTAATAAATAACCACTAACGATACTCAATTAATTGAGAGTGATAAAGCAGAGTCTCACATCAGCGGCTCCACTAGATTAAGTACCATGTTCTACTCAGCAGGACACTACTTTAAACAATTACTTATCCATCATAAATTAAGCTTAATTAAAGGATAAATATGAGAGACAAAGCAAAAAAGCTAACAAAAATATTTAGAAGCAACTCTCACAATCATTTATGTGCCAATTTCCAGTTTCATTAAGAACACATTAGAGATAATTTAATATGAGAAGGTTAAAAATGAAAGGAAAGATGACTTATTTTTGCATTTTAACATATATAAATTCACTGAAGCTTTAAAAAAAGTTTTATTGAGATATAATTGGCATAAAAACCCCACACATATAGAAACTATAAAATGTATGCTTAAACATACAACCCTCACCACAATCGAGAGAGTGAATATACCCATCAACTCGTAAGAGTGCCCGTGGCATTTTAAAATTCTTCTCCCTCTTCAGCACACCCATCCACAGGCAAACACTGATCTAGCTGAGTCTCGCAGAATTGTAGAGTAGGTATATTTACAGGGATACATGTACACAACTCAGAAAATATACTTCTTTCACTCATATGTTGTGGTTTATTCTGGTTGTTGTGTGTATCAATACAATCATTCATTCTGTTTGATTATTAATATTCTAAATATTTCATGGTATGGGTATAGGATGGTTTGAGCACCCACTCACCTGCTCATGGGCATCTAGACTTTTCCAGTTGTTGGTTATTGATAATAAAGCTGTGATGAGCATTAGCATGTAAGTCTCTGTGCGGACAGATGTTTTCTTTTTTTTTTTTAATTATACTGTAAGTTCTAGGGTACATGTGCACAATGTGCAGGTTTGTTACATATGTATGCATGTGCCATGTTGGTGTGCTGCACCCATTAACTCGTTATTTACATTAGGTATATCTCCTAATGCTATCCCTCCCCCCTCCCCCCACCCCACAACAGTCCCCGGTGTGTGATGTTCCCCTTCCTGTGTCCAAGTGTTCTCATTGTTCAATTCCCACCTATGAGTGAGAACATGCGGTGTTTGGTTTTCTGTCCTTGCGATAGTTTGCTGAGAATGATGGTTTCCAGCTTCATCCATGTCCCTACAAAGGACATGAACCCATTCTTTTTATGGCTGCATAGTATTCCATGGTGTATATGTGCCACATTTTCTTAATCCAGTCTATCATTGATGGACATTTGGGTTGGTTCCAAGTCTTTGCTATTGTGAATAGTGCCGCAATAAATGTATGTGTGCATGTGTCTTTACAGCAGCATGATTTATAATCCTTTGGGTATATACCCAGTAATGGGATGGCTGGGTCAAATAGTATTTCTAGTTCTAGATCCTTGAGGAATTGCCACACTGTCTTCCACAATGGTTGAACTAGTTTACACTCCCGCCAACAGTGTAACAGTGTTTTAAAAGATCAGGAAACAACAGATGGACAGATGTTTTCATTTAGGTTGGCTAAATACTTAGCAGTGGAATGTCTAAGTCATATGAAGCTTTTAACTTTGGAATTCTAACTTTTAAGATGCTGTCAAACTGTTAGTTCTAAGTAGTTGTGCCATTTTACATTCTCCTTGAGAGTGTGTGATAGTTTCAGTTACTCTGCATCATTGCCAGCAGTTTTTATAAGCTGTCTTTTTACTTTTAGTTCTCCTTATAGGTGTATTGATTTTAATTTGCATTTCCTTAATGACTAGAATTTGAGAAACTTTTATGTGAGTATTTGCCATTCCTACATGTTCCTTGATGAAATCTTCTTTTGAAATCCTTTCCCGTTTTATTACTAACAGGTTTGTTTCCCTTTATTGAGTTTTCAGAGTTCTTTACATATTCAAGATCCAAGCACTTTATTAAATATGTGATTTGCACATATTTTCTTCCAATCTATGAAGTCTGTTTTCATTTTTTTTAACATCGCCTTTAAAAATCAGAAGTTCTTAGACTGGGTAAAATAACATCTATTTTATAAAGTTAATCTACTATTGAGCAGTTCATAGCTCTTAATAATAAGACCATCTAGAAATTTAGCACCCTTGAAAGTCATAAAAAGCTATGTCATTTAACTCAGCCTTTAAAATGTATCTGTCATATTTCCAGTTGTTTAATGCAGCCTCGTGTTATGTTACTTATTGATATACGTTAAACACTGCCTCATCCAGGTGATCATAGTTAACATCAATAGTAATTAGTTATGTTCATTTTCATAGTACATACCCTTGGTACAATGTGATGAAAATGACATTTTATTTCTGTGATCTTCTTTCCCAAAACCCACAATCCAAATATAATCAAGACAGAAACATCAGGAAAACCCTAAAGGAGAAGAATTCTACAATATACCTGACCAGCAGTCCTCAAAATTCTGAAGGTCGTTAAAAACAAGGCAAGTCTGAGAAACTGCCACAGCCAAGGAGAGCCTAAGGAGACATGACTACTCAATTTAATTTGGTAATTTGGATGGAATCCTGGTATAAGTAAAGGATATTAGATAAAATCTAAGGAAACTGAATAAAGTATGAAAGTATAAGAATGAATCAATATAATATAATGGTATTACATATAATATAATGTTCATCATATAAACATAATGTGAAAATTTAATTATACAAATGCTATGAAAACTTAATAGGAGAGGGTGATAATAACAGTGAAAAGCAGAGCAGGGTGGAAAGCCAGGTCGTGATCTCACTTGCTGACCATGTGGTTTTAGGTAAGCTATTTAATTGACAGTGCTCTCCTTTTTCTTCCATAATACAAGGAGTAATAAAGTACCTTCTTCATAGGGTTATTAATTGTTGCTATTTTTGTTACACATTTTACTTCTTAATTTGTCAAAAAACTTGCTTTACAGTGTTATTGTTTATTTCTTCAAAAGTCAGTTTTATTTTAAATTAATTAAAAGAAGAAAGAACATACCATATTTTATAGTTAATCATCTAATCACCATTCATGGTGCTTATCATCCCTTCCTGTAGATCCATGTTTCCAACTAGAAACATTCTCCTTCAGTCAGGACAGCCATTAGAAAATCTTGCAGTACAGGTGTGCTGGCAGCAAATTGTCCCAGCTTTTGTTGGTAAGAAGGTATCTTGATTTTGTTCTCATTTTTGGAAGATGTTTTTCTGATAAGAGATTTTTGTTTTCTTTTTTTAATATCCAGCACTTTAAAAAGTGCACTTCTCTTATCTTTTAGAAATCCCCAGTTATTCTCATCGTTTCCCCCCTGTACATAATGTGTCTATTTCCTCTGGCTACTCTCAAGGTCATTTATTTTTAAAACTTTGGTTTATGGCATTTTGAGTATAAGGTGTTTAGTTTTGGGTCTTTAGTAATTATTTTACTTGGGTCTCACTGAGATTTTTGAATGCATGAGTAATTTTTTATCAATCATTGAAAGGCTTTAGCTATTATTTCTTCAAATATTTTATTCTGCTCTAATTATACACTCTTCTCCTTCTAAGGAACCAACAACATATATACCAGATCATTTGATGTTGCTCATAACTTCTTGAAGAGCTGGTCACTCTTTTCAATTGGGATCTCTCAGATTGGTTAATTTCTATTGTCTGTCTTCTAACTCCAGTCATCTGTTAAGTAATTCAATTAATTTTTTTATTTATTTTGTTGAACTTTTCACTTTCAGAATTTTCATCTGGTTCACTTCTATATTCTTTATGTCTGTTGAGGCTTTCTACTTGTTCTCTCAATAAGACCACAAAGGATGCTGAATAGTCATGGCCATCTTGGGCAGGAACACAGATGGAGGCATCATACTTTCTGATTTCAAAATGTAGCAGAATGATACAGGAATCAAAACAATATGGCTCTAGCATAAAGACAGACATTTAGGCCGATCAAACAGAATAGAGCCCAGAAATATATTCATACATTTATGGTTAACTGATCTTTGGCAAGGGTGTCAAGAATACCCAATAAGAATACCCAATCTATTAAATAAATTGTGTTGGAACAACAAGATATCTACATTCAAAAAAATAAAATTGGACCCTTATACTATATTAAAAAATCAACTCAAAATAGGTTAAATACTTAAATGTAATACTTAAAACTGTAAAACTACTAGAAAAAACACAGGGAAAATATTTTTTTACATTGGTCTGGGCAATGATATTTTGACTATGACAACAAAAGCACAGACAACAAAAGCAAAAATAGGCAAATGGGATTTCATCAAAGTCAATAGCTTCTGCATAGAGAATCAACAGCCCAAAGAGTCAACAGCCTGAAGAGACAATGTACTGAATAGGAAAATATATTTGCAAACCATGTATCTTATAAATAGTTAATGTCTAAAATGTATAAGAAACTCATACAATCCAATAGCAAACAACAAAACACACACTAAAAAACTAACTAAAAATGCAAATTATTTAAATAAACATTTCTCAAGGAAGACATACAAATGGATAAGAGCTATATGAAAAATGTTCAACATTACTATCATCAGGAAAATGTAAAATTAAAAGTACAATGAGATTATCTCACACTAGTGAGAATGACTATTATAAAAAAGATGAAAGATACATGTTGGCACATTGTAGAGAAAAGGGAATCTTTTACATTATTGATGGGAATGTAAAGTGGTACAACCATTATAGAAAATAGTATAGAGGCCAGGCACAGTGGCTCACACCTGTAATCCCAACACTTTGGGAGGCCAAGGTGGATGGATCACTTGAGGCCAGGTATTTGAGATCAGCCTGGCTAACATAGCAAGACCCCATCTCTACCATATTTCTATGAAAAATACAAAAAAATTAGCTGGGCATGGTGCCATGCTCCTGTAGTGTCAGCTACTCAGGAGGCTGAACCACGAGAATTGCTTGAACCCAGGGGGCAGAGGTTGCAGTGAGATGTGATCGCACCACTGCACTCTAGCCTAGTTGACAGAAGCTTGGCCAACATGACAAAACCCAGTCTCTACTAAAAATACAAAAATTAGCCGGGCATGGTGGTGCATGCCTGTAATCCCAGCTACTCAGGAGGTTGAGGCAGGATAATCACTTAAATCTGGGAGGCTGAGCCAAGATCACGCCACTGCATTCCAGCCTAGGCAACAGATTGAGACTCCGTCTCAAAAAAAGCAAGAAAGAAGATAGTGTAGAGGTTCCTCAAAAAATTAAATTTAGAACTACTTTATGATCCAGAAATCTCACTTCTGAGCATATACACAAAGGAATTTAAATCAATATGTCAAAGCAATATCTGCACTTCCATGTGTATTACAGCAATATTCACAGTAGCCAAGATATATAAACAAACTACATGTCCATTGATGAATAAATGAATAAAAAAGTAATATATATTAATGTAATGAAATATTTATATTATTTTTGTGTAGTTTGTACGTATACATACATACATACACACAAAAAATTGAATATTATTCAGCCACTAAAACGAAGGAAATCCTGCCATTTGCAACAACATACATGGGCCCAGAGAACATTATGCTAAGCAAAATCAGCCAGGTAGAGGAAGACAAATACTGCATGATCTCACTTCTATGTGGAATCTAAAACTTTGAAGTCACAGAAACAGAGAGAAAAGCTGAGAGGAGGTGGCAATGGAGGGATATTTGTCAAAGGGTATAAAGTTTCAGTTATGCAGGTTGTAAACACTCTGGAAATCTAACGCCCAGCAATGAGATTATAGTTAGCAATACTGTATTATAAATCTTCATAGCTTCCAAAATGTATGCCCTGACTATAAGACCTTTACCACCTATAACATATAAGAATGTTCACCTATTTTCTTCTAATAATTTGTTTTTATATTAAATTTTGGATATATCTAAATTATGAATCTGGCTACATCATATTTTAATGGCTGGCTATTTCCCCCATCAGTATATGTTTCAAAGTACATATCTTTATCACTTACTTAAATGGCTTAATTATTATAAATTCCCTATATAAATATAGGTGTGGTTAGGGGACAATATGCAGGCACAAATTTCTAAGATTTTAATTCCTGCTTTAAATAATATAAATTTGTATATATTTTAATGGAGGATTAGTTTCACTATTTCTCATTTGACAGAGTAAAATTCTCCAGCTGTTTTCACTGTCCTTCCTTAGTGGAACTGTACTTCCCCAATTTCCTGAATTTATACGTGGCAGTATGACATGCTTCAGTCATAAAATGTGAGTAAAAGTGGCACGTGACTCTTCCAGGTGCTGCTGTCTGAGCCAGCAGATTCTTCATCGTGTTCTCTTTTTTCTCTGCCTTCCTGTTCACCTATGTTCCAGACAGTTGGAGTCTCACCGGTGTGGGTTTGGCATGCAAATGACACAAAGCAGATTATGGAATGGCCTGAATGTAGAGTAAAATATTTGCTGTTTTAATTACTGAGATGTGTCACTTGTTGCTAGAGCAAAAATTAGTTTATCTGACAGATACTATAGGTCAGATATGTATTTATTCACTAAAATTTTAGACTATCTCATCAGGTTTAAATATTTTTTACTAGATGGATTGGGCTATTAAGCATATAGAATAATTCAAAATAATAAATAAATTTAGATTATGAATCTTCCTCTGCAAGAGTCTTTCTATTCATGTAAATCTCTTAAGGGGCAATTTTGGGGCTGTTATAGCATAATTTATTTCAACCTTTTCCTAATGAAGAATATATAATTATTTTTATCTTTAATCTGTTAATAGTACTGTAATAAAATTATTTTACATAAACATTTTACTTGACTTCTAATTTATTCTTCATTATAAATGTGTGTAACAGGACCCCTATATTAAAGATAATAATGATTTTGAGCTTCTATTATCATCAAATAAAACTCTAGAAGAATTGCATGAATTTTCTCTTCCATTAGCTGTATTATTTATGTTGGTATTTTAATACAATTTTGCTATTATTAAATATTATCTTTTCTTTGGTAAAGTGTTCAGGTAGAAAGAGAGAGAAGGAGAGAGAAATACCATATATGTGTGTGTTGAAGAGACTCCCACAAATAAAAAGTGTATAAAAGCCTGGGAAACATGGTGAAACCCTGTCTGTACAAAAAATACAAACATTAGCTGGGTATAGGTGTGTGTACCTATAGTCCCAGCTACTTGGGGAGCTTGAGGCTTACTTGAGGAGGATCACTTGAACCCAGGAAGTCAAGGTTGCAGTGAGTTGAGGTTGTGCCATTGTGCTCCAGCCTGAGTGACAAAGTGAGACCCTATCTCAAAACAAACATGTGTATAAAATGTATGTGTATGTATATAGGTGTGTATGTTTATGTATGTATGTATGTACACACACACACGTTTTAACCTACACAGTGAAATATACAGACGTCCACTTACATACATATTCCCATGCACATATCTACACATACACATACGGTTTTTGACTGTTGATTTCTATGAGTGTTAACAATCATTATTCAGCCAACCTACTTTCATTTGTACCTTTTTACTACCCATAGTCCCTAATCCACTGAAGTATTTTAAAGCAAACCCCAGACATCATATTATTTCACCAATATATTTTCCATTATGAATCTAACAGATAAGGAGGCAATACCATTATTGCAAATAACAAAACTCTAGTGTTTCATGAATGCCATATAATATTCATTCATTGTTCAAATTTCAGAAAGTGTCAACAAATATTTTTTGGTCTTAGGTTGTTTTTTCTGATCCCTTCTTTGTTTTTCTTGTCATCTATTGGTTATAGAAATCCAGATAATTTGTTCTGTGGGATTTACCACATTCTGAATAAAGTTAATTACTGTTCAAGCTGTCTTTTGTGGTTCCAATGATACAGACAGAAGACAGAGAAATACTGGGTAGAAGAGGATGGTTCCCTCGCAAAGGCCCTACCCTCAAGCCTGGAAACTCGTGGCCCTAAATGGGAATATGTATTCCTGTTTTCTTACCCAAATGTTGCCTTTTGGCCCACCACATCCCCCTATCCCGTAACCATATAAACCCCAAACCCAGGTTCCATGAGTAGACAAGCAAACAAACAGAAGAACAGAGGAGCAGAAGAGTGTCATGGCAGAGAAGGAGAGAAGAGTAGGAGCTTCTGAACTTAGAGGCTGGGGGAAGTCAGAGAGGAGATTGGTCACAGGATTACCAGGGGAAGATCTTCTTCCTATTCCAACCCCTTTCAACTCCCCATCTATCCTATTGAAAGCAACCTCCATCTGACAATAAAATCTCCTGCATTTACCATCTTTCAATTTGTCCGTGTGACCTGATTCTTCCTGAATGCGGGACAAGAACCTGAGTACCAAGAGGGCACTGAGCTGGTTAACACTTGAGCTGTCTGCAGACAGCAGAGCTAAAAGAGCACTGTAATATGACTGCTGGGGCTTTGGGAGCCACAGGAACCCACCCGTAGACATTACCATGGGGCCGGAGCCCCAAAAGTGCTCACTTTGGCTCCTGAACTTGCCCATCTGCATGCTTCCCCTCCCCTAAGGGGTTTGAGCACACGGAAGCCAAACAAACAAGCCACAGCCCTCTTGCACGTCCTGCAGGGGGCATCAGGGAACTCTCCCATTTCACCAGTACCTTGACTGTCATCTGTAAAGATTGATCACGTAAGTCCCAGGGAAGGTACCACTGAAAGCAACGATGTGCTAGTGGGGATGCTGGTGCCTCCCCCTGAGTGATCTCAGGACACACTCCAATCTCTTTTGTCTTCTTTTTGTGATGTTATCATTGGTAAGTCACTTAGTGTCAGACATATTAGAATATATTTTAAATAAGTAAATCACTATAGATTCAGGAAAATTCATTTTATATCTCTCTCACATCCTTTTACTCCCTTCTCTGATGGTAACACATACTGTGTAATTTTATAGATGTGTGTCTGATAAAATATAGTGAATTTTTATAATTTTATATAAGCAGTCTATTATATATATGTTTTTGTATCAAGATTTTATTTCAACATCTTTCTTAGATTTATCAAGATACATATATAAATATAAAACTATTTATAGAGATATATCACACATTATGCATCCATTAAACTCTAAGTCAAATTTTAAATTTAAAAAATTATTATTAGAAATCAGACTGAAATTAACATACTTGTGCTTATATCCTTATGAATATGTTACCCATTTAATCTTTGGTATCTCCAAAAGAGTAGAAATTGTGAGATCATAGAAAAATCTACTATTTTGTTTTGTTTTTCAGGTAATGCTAAATAATTATCCAGTGATTATACTTACCTATCTGACCAAACACAGCATATTATGATTCTTATTAATCTACATTCTGGCCAGATATGTTTGTTTCACATCATTATCAAATTGTTGAAACTGCCTTCCCCAATTACTAGGTGAACTGATAATTCATATGTCATTAATGCTTTTGTACTCTACCTTCATAGTTGTTCCATGTTTCCAAGCATTCAGGCAGAGAGGAGGAAACTCCCCTGCCCTTAGGGAGATAATGCTTCCATCCCCACACACAGCAGCTGCCCAGACTCTCATGGGTTGTCTGCCTCTCACCTCTGTGTATCTTTAATAGGAAGTGGCCACATACCAGGATAAACCATTGAATTATTATTAGCAAAGTGCTGTGTTCAAAGAGGAGTCTATATTCACTATAGTAATCGTTGAGAAATGGAGCTGATGCCCCTGGGTCGTGAGCAAAGAGAAATCCATGCCATCTTTTCTCTTTACCTCAAGCAACCATAACAACTAGCTTCCTGACAGATCAGACAGTGAGGCTATTCTCTGTATTATACATTGAAAAGATAACTCAGGGGCTGAAGCCAATTTGAAGCCAGTTTGTAAAGCCATTCTCTTTCAGAACGGCTGCTCAAACCCGTTCTAAGGAGAGGGGTGCCTTGCACCAGTCAGTATGGCAGCACAATGGCAGCTTTGCAGCAGGGTGAGGGATAAAGAAACCAACATACTTTGGGCTGCAACACTGCAAAAAGCAGCCATGAAAGGTTGGGGAACCTTTCAGACCCCCTGTTCTTCTACCATTACCTTCCCAGAAGGCAAGATAAGAGGAGGAACTTGCAGGAGTGGAGAAGAAGCTTTCTTCTGCCCCATTTATTGTTTACCTGACCATTTGTTGCAGGCTCTTGCTACTGTTAAAACACCAATTGTTCCTGACATTTCTCCGTTTCCAGCTATTGTGTGTTGTCTAATACATCTCATCCCCATCTTGGACAAAGAGACCATTGATGTAACAACACAGACTTTCCAAGGTGCCATCATGAGCCGTGGATTCTCTCTCAAATATCTGTTTCCTTGCAAAAGGATGATCATTATAGTTTATCACCCATAAAGCTACCTCCAGAGCTCTAAAACATAGCGCTCTGAGGAGCAGCCCTGCTTGTCTTTGGGGCTTCGGAAGCAGTGAAACCTTTCCTTCTCTGTACTCTCGCAGCACAGTCATTGTAGGGCAGGGCTGATCGCTGCATGTTTTCAGTTCCTTCTTGAGTATATAATCGACTGTTAAGAATGTGAAGTACTGGCAACATCACCCAGAGTGTCAGCCTTCATCCAATCTGGGAAAAAATAAGCAGTTCCCCTGCTTCTAGTGGGTTTCATCAAGAGGTCAATGGGTCTGTCTTGTGGCAATGCCTCTCAAAACCTTCCCCTTGAACTATTCCTCCAAGCAGAGGAAAGGGAAGTGGGACCACTGAGATACAGGGGTGGCTGGCAATGAAGCTTCAGAAAAAGTGGAATTCATATGTGAATATTTATATCTCATCTGTAAATGTTATCTGGATTTTGTACTGTGTGCCATTATACATTCACCTTTTTAGAAAAATAATATTTTATGTAACCTTTCTTCAAGTAAAATGAGTTATCCCTGAAAGTTCACCATCTCTATCTTGTGGCTTCCTGTTCTTCCTGTGTGTGTCTTACCTTGAAAATTAAGAACTTAGGGTTCTTAGCCTCTCTTACTTAAAAATACTCCTTGAGTGGCAGATAATGGATTGGTTTATCAGTCAATTACAGGTTGGTATGAATAATCTTGATAGTTCCTTTCTAATAAAGTGTTAGTGTAGGAAAAAGGGTGGTGAAATTACGAGGATTCTGTTGAAGTGGGAGTGGAGAATGGATATCACTGAGCGAGGACACAGTGGCAAAGGGCTGAGCAGGAAAACCACTGAATGATTGGGAAGCAAGATGTATTGAGTGTAGTTTAAGGAATCAGTACTGCAGATGAAAAGCTGGCCTTTCTGTTAATAGGTACCAATTTAATAACTGCTATAGAATCAGTTATTTAATTTTACCCGTTGTATTTCCAATCATAATTTGCAATAAAATAGGACATATACCCAACCTAAAATGAAATGGGAGCTAAAAGGAAACAGATATCGACCTTTCTCTTTTATTTCTGTTTCATAGCTGAAAATCCAATGTAAGAGCGAACCCTGAAGTCGCAGCATTCAGGTCTCTGGCGCATGACTTAATGTTCATTAACAATTGCGCTGAATCTTGTTGAAATGATTCTCTCCTGCTGAATTGTTCTCATTCCTTAATTGGCTTTGTTGTTATTGCTTATATGCTTGAATCAAATTACAATACGTGTCACCTATGAAAGTCTCTCAGATAATAGATCTGGTAGCCATTGTGTATTTTGTGATCTTCACAATACAACAGAAGTTGGGCATAAATTTGTGCTATAAAATCTGGCACACGGAAGCCCACATTCAAGTATATTGTGCACTGAAGAAGAATGTTTAGAAGGAGCACCTGGGACCCATCTATACCAGCTCTTCTCAGTTTGTCTGTGCTTTTGCTATGTATACATTTGCTTAATGCAACTTCAGAAAGTTGACCATTACAGAGCAGTGCACCTCTCCTTAGCCCAGTCAGCAGGTCCTTTCCCCTTCTATTCTACTTTCTTATAGCAAAATAGCTTGCCAATTACAAGTGCACAGTTAAGCAGAAGCCTAGCCACTCATATAGCTACAATTGTCCCCAGATTGTGTATTTTTACAACGTGCAAGTTCTGATAGTAATCTTCAGAAGTACTCAGAACACAGAAAGAATATAACTTTAAACATTAAATACTATTAAAGGCTTAGTTAGAACCTATCTTAGTGAAAATTATTCAGAACTTAGAATGTAAAATATTTCAGAATTGTTTGTCAAAGGCAAAATTATGGAGTGAAATATATGATATGAATGGCTATTTGTTTAAGAAGTGACTGGTAAAACCAGAGCAAATGAAGATGTCAGTTTACATATGCATATAGCATGTTCCATGTGGTGGTTTTCATTCTAGGATTTCAAATACAATTTTATTATAAGGAGCTCGTAGTTTTCCATGATGGTTGAGTGGGTCAGGAGAAGGCAAAGTGATGTAGTTCAGCAGATCTCAGCATCAACTTCAGGCTGGAATCATGTAGAGAGTTTTAAATACCACTGTTGGGAGTTGCACCCCACAGGTCTGGTAAGTGGGAGACTAAATATTGTGTTTTTAAAAAACCTCCCAGGAACTTTTAATGTGCAGAAAACTTTGAGACTCACCATATACAGTTCAATTCACACATATTAAGCAGTCATATTCCCTGGTCTATTTTTCTTGTTCCAAAGCCAAGGCTCAAATGTAACTGCCATTTATGACTTTCATTTTGCCAGAGGTCTTCCATGCCCTCATTCACTATTCTCAACTGACTGAGAGTAGTTTCCCAGAACTAAGCTTCTCATGCTTTCCTGGGATTAGGAGTCACCACTGGATGTTATTAAAGTGCAGGTTCCATTTCTGGAGGTCTGGGGTGGGCCCACACCACAGCACCACTAACAAGCCCTCAGGGGATGCTGGGCTCACGGTCCGGGAACCACATTTTGAGTGGCCAAAACCCAGAATTTATTCAACGATCCCTCTTTCTAAACACCATTAAAATGTTTTTTGAATACATTTCTATTAAATTGTGAGGGGGCAACCTTGAATAAACTGTCCATTTATAACCACCAAATTAATTACTATTACGTGGATGTCTGGGTTTCATACTGTTTATATGCAGTGTAAGTATAACAACCATTTCAATGAAATCCTGTCATTTGTGAATCAAATTAACAGGGCAGCTTTCTTGTCTCAGAATTCTGATATGACCCACTCATCAGATCAACATGATGCCACTCTGCACTGCGTGATACCTGATGTCTTCCCCTTCAAGCTGCTGTCATGAAATACCATAGAATGGGTGGCTTATCAACAATAGAAATTTATATCTTGCAGTTCTGGAGACTGGGGAAGTCCAAGATCAAGGCTCCAGCAGATTCAGTATCTGGTAAGAGACCATTTCCTCATAGATAACCATCTTCTCAGTGTATCATCACATATTCGAAGGGGCATAGAAGCTCTGTGGGGTCTCTCTTATGAGGGCTCTAGTCCCATCAGCAAAGGCTCCCCTTTTATGACTTAATCTTCTCCCAAAGACCACCTCCAAATACCATCGCACTGAGCATACAGTTTCAACATAAGAGTTTTGGCTTCAACTTATGAGGGATACAAACTACCAGTCCTATAGCACCTGTTATGATTATGAATCTCAGCCCACAGATACACGTGTATAAGAAATACACCTTTGTTTGCTGTCGCTCCACATAATGCAGTCTCAATTACCAATTCACCAGCCAGGTAGGAGACTTCCTGCTAGCTCCTTGGGATGTGACCCCTGCTCCCAAGGCTTATGCCATAACTCTGGGCCTTTCTCATGCCAAGGCACCTGGTGGTGAGAGAAGAGACCCACAGTTACACAAAACAGCATCAGGTTCCCAAACAGCATCCCGTAGCTCTAGGAGCTACAGCTGTGGGGCGGAGGGCTGACTACACACCCTATATGCTTTGCTTGATTGACTGATTTACAATACTCACTGTGGAGAATATCTACATTCTTAATTATTCTCATTTGTCACAGTTAATTCCAAATAAAATAAACAATAGTACCATGGTGGCCATTCTTTCATACACATCTCGGAGCACTGGGCCAATTTCTGCCTTAGCAGGTGTAATGGCTGGGTCAGAGGATGTGCACACAGAATGGCTTTTGCTAGGAGATGTAACGAGACCGCCAAAAAGTCTCCATCATTTCAGACACTCCTCAGCGGTTTCAGGGGGCCAGTTCCAACAGCCTCACCTTAGAAGCTAGTAAGCCAACACGGGTTAGCTTTCTTTTTGTTTGTTTTCTAACCTAATAATAAATAATGTGAAAGAACAAAGGTTTAGTTCATTTTATTATTTAAATTTGTTATTGGGTAATTTCATAATAACATAATAACATACTGTTATTGATACGGGAGAGTTCCCTTATCCCGCTTGCAGGACATTCCAGGGGTGTGGCTCACTTGCTCAGTGCCCCACTGCTCAAACCCCTGGGGAGAGCATGCAGGCAGGCAGGAGCAGAGGTTGTGGGGAATGCTTTTGGGCTCCCACCTCGCGGAAGCGTCTGGCAGTGAGAGTTTACGACTCCTGAAGCCCCCGTGGGTGTGTGTTACAGCGTGTTCTTTCAGCTTTGCAGTCTGCAAACGGCTTGCGTTAATCAGCTCAATTAGGCCCTCTGCCTTATTGCAAGGGCAGAGGGCTTTCTGTATCCCGAGTTTTTGCCCAGTGTACCAGAAAAATCAGATCACACGTGGGCTTGGAGGGTGAGGCTCTCAGCAAGGGGAATGGAGTGGGAAGATGGTCTCCCCTGGAGTTGGGCGGCCCGGAAGCAGGACTCTTCTCCGACTGCCCCAGCTGAACTCCCCTCCGCGTCCACGTTCTTCTGCCGTCTGGTCTTCCGGGTGTCTGCTGGTGTCTGCGGGGGTCTGCTGGTGTCTGCCAGTGTCTGCTGGTGTCTGCCGGTGTGTTCCTCTGCTCTTCTTGATGTCGAGCCGCCTGTATTTGTGCCTACCAGGTCTCAGGTTACTATGGGAACAGGATGGGGGGCGTGGCGGGCCAAAAGGCGACTTTTTGGGCATGAAAACAGAAATGCCTGTCCTCACTTAGGTCTGTGGGCACAGGACCCAGGGTGGAGTACTCACCGGGGACCCCGCCCTTCACTACCCAGCACTTCCCCGGCCCCCTCCCGTATTTTTATGAGCCGAATTGCATCTTCTCCTCAAATTCCTATATGGAACTCCTAACCTCCAGTACCTCAGACCTTGTTTGAGATAGAGACTTTAAAGAGGTGATTAAGTTAAACTCGATAGTGTCAGTAAGGAGGGCCCTAATCCAATATGACTGCAAGAGGAAATTTGAACACAGACACACACACATAGGAAAGGGTTTGTAAAGACACAGGGAGAAAAATAGCCACCTATAAGCCGAGGAGAGAGGCTCCAGAAGAAGCGAATACTGCCCACGCCTTGATCTCAGGCTTGCAGCTTTCAGAACTGTGAGACGACAGACACATTTCTGTGGTTTAGGCTCCCGGTCCGCTTTACATTGCTAATGCGGCATAGCAAACTGATACATATGCATTCGTAGTTTTTCTACTAGCACTTCATCATTTATTATTTGAAAGCTTGTCATGAAAATGCAAATATTGGTGTCTATTTTCTATTCACTTCATCATGCTTTATCAATGTTTGAATTTAAAAATTTGGAAATGAAAATTAACTAATTGTTTTCTTTAAGGTTTTAACCTTTAGTATTATACTTAGAAAATCCTTATCATGTTATCCTCTATGAACTTATATTTTTCCTCCTAGAACTTTTATGATTTACTACTTTATATTTAAATCCTTAATTACCATGTTTAAATCTTTAATCAGTCTCTAATGCTTGTTTTTCCCCCATATCAACAGCAGCTGTTACCATTTTAAAAAATCCTCTGGTAATCTCATTATTTAAGTTTGCACAACCCACAATTGTTTATTTAGTAATTTTGAATCAGAGACAGAACAGCAAAATAAGGCAACATCGCTTCCTCAAAGGAAAGATACTTTATCAGGGGAGATGGCTATCTACACAGGCAACTGGAATACAAGTCAGATTGAGATATGTGCTATGTAGAGATGGGAGCATCTCTTGTGGGCACAGAAGGAAGGTGACAGGAGCAGAAATCTCCACAGCAGTAGAGTTTGAGATCAGCCTCAAAAAAAGAGAAAAGAAAGAAAGGGGGAGGGGAGGGGAGGGGAGAAGAAGCCAGGCAAACATAATGAAAGGAGTTCTATGCTAAGGAAACTTAAGGAAACTTATTTCATGGAGGCTTCAGGCTTTAAGAAGCATGGCCTCAGATAATGCAAAAAGGGTTCTTCCATCTTGGACCTTGGATGTTGTGTTTCTGGATTACTGGGGATGTGTGGGTTGAAGAAAGAGGAGGAAGCAAAGATGTAATCAAGTTATGTAGAACCATTAATGATGTACTTCGCCATTTGAATTTATCCTATAGCTAAAGGAAAACCATTGAATGACTATGAAGCAAACACAATTCAACTGTCTTTTTCTAAGGAATTAGTACTAGAAATGAAAAATGCCCTTAATGTTAAATGATGGCAATTTTAGTAGCTTCTTCAACTAAAGTTATTTTAATTTTACAATTCACATTTCTAATTACAATTGGCAATTAAAAGTGGGGCATATTCCCAAACCTAAAAGGAGATGTGATCTAGTAGGAAACAGATATTAATGAGTGATGTGAATAGAAGGTCTCTCTACGTTTCATGAGGTTGCCACAAACAACCTGACCTAGAAGTTCAGCTCATGGAGAAGGGGACATGGAGCTTGTTAAAGGCTGTAGATATGTGTAATGGTCACATATGAATGATAGAAAAAGCATCAATCTGTAGATTAGACACTGTAAAGCTGTAGAGGACAGAAGTTCTTTGCACGTTGAGAAAGCACCAATTTTTAACACAGTTGTGGTTTCGGGAATGTGTGGGAGAACAGTGGGGTTATGGGCTCAGGTTGCAAATGGCCTCAACAGCCCAACTACAGAGACCATATTATTCAGTAGACACATGATGATCCAAGCATCCTCCTCTCCTTTCTTCAGAGGCCAACACTTGCCAGGTCATGAATAAAAAGGGGCCAGAGTGTATTGAACAGCCCTCCAGCGTGTGTCCGGTCTTGGCACTTGCTCGTCAGGTCCACATGCCCCTCCCAGCCAACATCTGATCCTCTCCTCCTGCCTACCCATTCCTGCCCTTCCAGCTCCTCCCTGGCCCCTCAATGCCTTTTCCACTTTGCCCTCCCTCATCCTCTCTCTATCCTTCCACTTACCTAACAGCCCCCTGCCCCTCCCTGAGCCACTGCCCTTTCCCTGGTGATGAAGCCACACAGAATGCTTCCAAGGTGGGGAGATCTGGCCTGCCTTGATTGTGCTTCCTTAACTCCCTGTAGCACCACCAACCCAAGGCCCTACAGGTGCATCAGGGCACACCCACTTCCTAGTGTTTTCTCCTGTTCACATCCCCATGACTCGGGGAGCAAAGGCAATTCCTCAACTTCTGCTGGGTCAGGCTCTACCCATCTTTCCAGAAATGGCTGTCAAAACACATCAGCATGGGCTTGCTCTATAACCCATATCTTCTCCCAGAAGCAAGCGTACCAGTCAGACCCCAGATGTACTCTGGCGTTGCAGGTGCTAGAATGTTCCATAAAGGGTTTCGACATTCCAGTTCCAGCTGCAGAGCCTAGGGCTGACAGAGATGCTAGGGACAATCCCTATCCAGCCCTGTCAGAGATCAGGGCCCCTTATCTCTGCCCCTAGTCAAATGTGAGTTACAGCATGCATGCTGTTGTGTACTTCCAAATGCTTCAATGGAGACTGACAAATTAGACACACATACACACATACACACACATACACACACAAACACCTGTCAAAAACAATTCTCAAAGGTGGTAGAAATTGTTTTCTACCATAATTTTCATGGTTGTATCTGACAGTTGATTTTTTTCAAGTAAATGAGTAATTAGTGTTATTTTCTTCATCCCATGCTATGAAATCCTGCCCTTCTGTCTGGCCAGAAATGAGATGCAGAACCACTGGGGTTCATTGACTTGCAATGGGTCCCTTCCTCACTTGCAGGAAACCTGGTTGGGGCTTCAAGGGGAACACCTGCAAGGACCAGCTGACTTCCTGCCCAGACACCCTTGCATTCTCAGCCTCTGCCTGGGAGGAGGAAGAGGCACTTCCACATTTCTTGTGACAGGTAGTTTGGAGCCAATGAAAGCTTCCAACCATGGAAATGGCATGATCAAATTGGTATCAAACAAAGGAACTTCCCAGTTGCAGGGTGTAGTAGAGACTTCAGGGAAGGGGATTTGGAATGAAATAATTTAGGAGACTGTAACCATGGAGCTGAACTAGGATAAGTACTAGGTGGCCTGTCTGAAATTCAGAAGACTCACTGGAGCTACAGATGTTAGTATTGGGTGATGTGTTATGAAGACCCCCCACCTCCAGCTCACTGTCAAATGCAGACACCACTCACCTATGTGTGGAGGTTTGTCCTGCACAGACACTGGCTGATGACCCAGCCCACCTGCAGCCTCCTGGACACCTGAGGGCTACTGGCATAGTCAAGGCAAAAGCCTTGGGCCGCACTCCCATCTGCTGTAGCTGCCACAGGTTCCCCATCTCAGTGGCAGTTGGTTTCCAGGTGCTCATCCCTTCCTGGCATTGCTAGAGGCTTAGAGGCGGCTGTTTCATGGAGCCTGCCTGGTATGTCTCTTGTGAGAAAACATGCGACATTTCTTGCTTGTCTGAACCAACACACCACACTCCCTTGTTAGAGACAATGACATGGCTGGAGAATAATTGAGGTTAGCAAGACTCACTTCTTCTGTCATGCCTGGACAGCGGTTCTGCTCTTCCTTTTACTTTTTTTCCTGTAGACTTAAACTAGAAGTCACAGCAGTAGCTAATCACGTTGAAAAAAAATCCTCAATATTTGGATTTTGCTTTTGAATGTATTAAATGTGGTCAGTGGGACCCACACTTTCTTGATGACCTTCCATGAGAAGGAATTCTCTGATCTGGTTGAATAGTTTAAGCCTTATATTTGCAAGAGGCTAAATAAATAAAATGTTGTTTGAAAAGCAATCATTTATTATAAGTTTGTCAGCTGAGGAAGATAACTAGCATTTTGTTGTGGGCAGGAATGTATATGAGCCAGGAGCGCTAATATGATACTACCCTGGAAGTCAGAGCTTGAAGTTTAGTTACTGTGGAGATCACCCATCTCTCACCTGGAATGCATTTCTGACAATTAACATTAATGGTTGCCATTGTACTTTTGGTCCCTGGGTAGATATCACAGAGAATCTGTGTTCAGGAATTTACACAGAAAATACATCTTGGGGTCAAGTATTTCCATGCCTGAGCCCCACACCCAGAGAATTTTGGTTTACCTGGTCTGTGACTAGTACTGGATATTAGAAGGTTAAAAAGGTTTAACTAGGATTATGAGTCCCTGATTTCATGCCAGGTGGGTATTGAGTGTCAGGCAATTGTTCCAAAGATTCTTTTTGTCTTCTGAGACTTGATTCCAAAACTAATTAAAAATAGTAACAATAGTATGGCAATTCTGTTCACACATACTCTTCAAGTTTCCAATTCGCTTTGGAGAAATGAGCTTTCTAGGTTCAATGAGATGTCTACTAAGTTCACGTACCTTTCCTCTCTCCAAGGATGTCCTTACTTTACCCATATAAGAAGCAGAATTCCTAGGGAATCAAAAGGACCCCAAGGAGTTAATAATTTCACCAAGGCCCTGAGGCCATCTGAGGGCTGACCCAAAAGCCCCAGGTCTCTCCACCACCACACAGTTTTTTGACTTGTCAACTGAAAAGATTACACTGGGTCACTGTGCCTTTGCCTCCCAACTTGCATTCTCTACCAACAGTTTCCCCACATCATGATCATTGGAGACATTTACAGATATGTGTTTGTCCTCCTTCCCAGGGCATGGCAGGGCTATATTTCCTTGCCCCTTTAGAAGTTGGCTGACTGGTGCGTATCTGATTTTGCCATTGCCATGTGAGTGGAAGGAAACGCAGACCTGCCGGGCAGACACCCTAAATGCCAGCATGTCACTTCCCACATCCTCCCTAACCTGTTGCAGCAAGTGTGGTAACTTCTACCAGGATGTAGCTTTTGCTTTCATTAGCCCAGATGGTGAAAATAAGTAATTCAAAATCTAAGTTATTGGAACTCTACAGTTTTTTTGAACCTTAAAGCAATGTAAATTACTTTAAGGCCCAAGTCATGTGACAGGCAGCTGTAAGCTGTTGTTTATCTGAATTAAGTCTTTTACCTGCATTATTTTGTAAAATGATGTAAATGGTGAAGGATGCCAGGGAAGATCCTTCCTTCTTCCTGTTGACTTTCATTATAGATTAACTTCCCTCTTATCATTCATTTTTTACTTTTTAAATTTTTGTGAGTACATAGTAGGTGTGTATATTTATGGGGTACATGAAATGTTTTGATATAGTCATGCAATGCATAATAATCACATCATAGAGAATGGGATATCCATCCTCTCAAGCATTTATCCTTTGTGTTACAAACAATCCAATTATACTATTTTAGTTATTTTAAAATGTACAATTAAGTTATTATTGATTATAGCCACCCTGCTGTGCCAACAAATAGTAGGTTTTATTCATTATTTCTATTATTTTTGTACCCATTAATCATCCCCACCTCTCCTCCACCCCTCACTACCCTTTCCAGCCTCTGGTGACCATTCGTCTACCCTGTATCTCCATGAGTTCAATTGTTTTAATTTTTAGATTCCACAAATAAGGGAGAACATGCAGTGGTTGTCTTTCTGTGTCTGGCTAATTTCACTTAACATAATGATCTCCAGTTCCATCTATGTTGTTGCAAATGACAGCCTCTCATTCTTTCTTATAGTTGAATAGTACTCCATTGTGTATATGTACCACATTTTCTTTATCCATTCATCTGTTGATGGACACATAGGTTGCTTCAAATCTTGGTTATTATGAACAGTGCTGCGGTAAACATGAAAATACAGAAATCTCTTTGATATACTGATTTCCTTTCCTTTGAGTATATACCGAGCAGTGGGATTACTGGATCATATGGTAGCTGGATTTTTTTGTTGAGGAACCTCCAAACTTTTCCCCATAATAACTGTATTAACTTAAATTCCCAATTTCCACATCCCTAGTGGCATTTGTTATTGCCTGGCTTTTGGCTATAAGCCATTTTGCCATTTTAACTTGCGTGAGATGATATCTCATTGTAGTTTTGATCTGCATTTCCTTGATGATCAATGATCTTAAGCATCTTTTCCTATGTTTGCCACTTGTATGTCTTATGCCTTATTTTCAGAAATGTCTATTCAGACCTCTTGTCTATTTTTGATCAGATTATTGGATTTTTTCCTGTAGAGTTGTTTGAGCTCCTTATATATCTGGTTATTGCCCTTGTCAGATGGTTAAGTTGCAAATATTTTCTCCCATTCTATGGGTTATTTCTTCACTTTGTTGATTGTTTCCTTTGCTGTACAGAAGTTTTTTAACTTAATGTGATATCATTTGTCTATTTTTGATTTGGTGCTGTGCTTTTAGGGTATTACTTAGGAAATTTTTGCCCAGGCCAATGTCCTGAAGATTTTCCCCAAACTTTTCTTAGTCTGCAGAAAGTTTGATAGTCTGCAGACTTTAAGTCTTTAATCAATTTTTATTTGATTTTTGAATATGACAAGAGATAAGGGCTTCATTTTCTGAGTGTGTGTGTGTGTGTGCATATGGATATTCGGTTCTCCCAGCATCATTTATTAAAAAGACTGTCCTTTTCCTAGTGTATGTTCTTGGCACCTTTGTCAAAAATGAGTTCACTGTAGGTGCATAGATTTGTTTCTGGGTTTTCTATTCTGTTCTGTTTTTCTGCCAGTACCATGCCATTTTGGTTACTATAGCTCTGTAGTATGATTTGAAGTCAGGTAATGTGATTCCTCCTTTTTTTTTTTTTGCTTAGGGTAGCTTTGGCTATTCTAGGTCTTTTGTGGTTCTATATGAATTTTAGATTTTTTTTTCTATTTCTGTGAGGCATTTCACTGGTAGTTCAATATGGATTGCATTGAATCTGTAGGTTGCTGTTGGTAATATGTATATTTTATAAATATGGATTCTTCCATCCCATGAACATGGAATATCATTCCATTTTTTTGTTGTCCTCTTCAATTTCTTTCATCAGTGTTTTACAGTTTTCATTGTAGAGATTTTTCATTTCCTTAAGTTAATTCTTAGATATGTAATTTTATATGTGGCTAATGTAAATGGGATCAGTTTTGATTTCTTTTGCAGATCGTTCCCCATTGGGCATATAGAAATGCTACTGATTTTTTGTATGTTGATTTTGTATCCTGCAACATAATTGAATTTGTTCATTAGTTCTAAAAGTTTGTGGTGTGTTTGTGTGTGTGTGTGTGAAGTCTTCAGGTTTCTCCAAATATAGGATCATATAATCTGCAAGCAAGGATAATTTGATTTCTTTCTTTCCAATTGGGATGCCCTTTATTTCTTTCTCTTGTGTGATTGCTCTAGCTAGGACTTCCAGTACTATGTTGATAACAGTGGTGAAAGGGGGCATCCTTGTCATGTTCCAGATCTTAGCGGAAAGGCTCCAGTTTTTCCCCATTCAGTATGATACTAGCTGTGTGTCTATCATATTTAGCATTTATTGTGTTGAGGAATGTTTCTCCTATACCCATTTTTTAGGGTTTTTGTTATGAAGGGATGTTAAATTTTATCAAATACTTTACAGCATCAATTGAAATGATCATCTGGTTTTTATTCTTCATTCTGTTGATATTATGTTTCATACTGATTGATTTGCATATGTTAAGCCAACCTTGCATCCCAAGGATACACCCCCCTTGGTTAAGATTAATGATCTTTCTACATGTATTGATTGCAGTTAATGCTGGTATTTTGTTGAGAATTTTTGCATCAATATTCATCAGAGATATTGGCCTGTAGCTTTCTTTTTTGATGTGTCTTTGTCTGGTTTTGGTATCAAAGTAATATGGCCTCATAGAATGAGTTTGGAGGTATTGCTTTCTCCTCAGTTTTTTGGAATAGTTTGAGTAGGGTTGGTATTAGTTCTTCTTTAAATGTTTGGTATAATGCAGAAGTGAAGCCATCAGGTCCTAGGATTCTTTATTGGGAGAATTGTTATTAAGGCTTCAATCTCATTACTTTTTATTGATCTGTTCAGGTTTTGGATTTATTTCTGGTTAAATCCTAGTAGGTTGTATGTGTCTAGGAATTTCTCCATTTATTCTAGATTTTCCAGTTTATTGGCACATAGTTGCTCATAGTAGCCTCCAATGGTCCTTTGAATTTCTGCAGTGTCAGTTGTATTGTCTCCTTTTTCATTTCTGATTTTATTTATTTGGGTCTTCTCTCTTTTATTCTTAGTTACTCTGGCTAAGGATTTGTCAATTTTGTTAAACTTTTTTAAAAAATCAACTTTTTTGTTGATCTTTTGTATTTTTTTCATTTCAATTTTATTAATTTCTGCTCTGATCTTTATTATTAAAAGGACTTGGGTTTGTGATTTAAGCTGTGTCTACTTTAGGAGGCCCTCCATGCCCAGTAATATTGTGGTTCTTGCAGACTCATATAGGTACCACCTTGACGGTCCTGCACATGATCCGAGAGAATTCTCTGTATTACTAGACAGAGACTCTTGTTCCCTTTTGTTACTTTCTTCCAAAGAAACAGTCTCTCTTTCTGTTCAGAGCCGCCTGAAGCTGGGTGTTAAGTGACACAAGCAGCCCTGTGGCCACCACCACTGTGACTGTGCTGGGTGAGTCCTGAAGCCAGCACAGCACTGGGTCTTGCCCAGGGCCTGCTGTGACCACTCCCTGGATACTGCCTATGTTCACTCAAGGCCCTCAGACTCTACCAGTGGTAAAGCCAGTCAGGCCTGTGTCCTTGCCTTCTTTGCAGCAAGTTACCCAGTCTCCGGGCAGGTCCAGAGGCAAATTCGGGAGCCTGGGACTAGAGTCAAAACCTTAGAAGTCTACCTGGTGTTCTACCATACTGCAGGCTGAGTTGGCATTTAAACCACAAGACACAATCATTCCCACTCTTCCCTCCCCTTTCCAGAGGCAGAGGAGCCCCATCCCATGGCCACCGCCACCACAGTTCTACAAGGGGTACCACTGCCAGCCTATGGCTAATGTTCTCCTTAAGGCCCAAGAGCTCTTGAGTCAACTTGTGAATGCTGTCTGGCTTTGGACTCACCCTTCAGGGAAGTGGGCTCTCCTCTGCCCCAGGGCAGGTCCAGAAATGCTGTCCAAGAGACAAGTTCTTGTGTAGGGGACCCCAAAAGCCCAGGTGGTGCTCTGCTCCCCTGTGGCTGAGCTGGTATCTAAGGTACAAGACAAAGTCCCCTTTATTTTTCTCTCTGCTTTTCTCAAACAGAAAGAATCTCGCCTCATAGCCACCACAGCTAGGAATGTGCTGAGTGTCAACTGATACCAGCAAGTCTCAGAGCTTCACTAAAGGCTCTCAACATACCTGGCTATCACTACTGGTTATTCAGAGGTCAAGTGCTCTTCCCTTAGCAGGTGATGAATCTTGCCAGGACAAGGTCCTTCCCTTCAAGGCAACAGGTTCTTTTCTGGCCAAGGGCATGTGTAGAAATGTTGTCCAGGAGCTAGGGCCTGGAAAGAGGACCTCACAACTCTGACTGGTGCCCTATCCTACTGTGGCTGAGCTGGTATCCAAGATTCAAGACAGAGTCCTCTTTCTTCTCCCCTCTCCACTCCTCAAGTGGAAGAAAAGAGTCCCTTTTAGAGCCCATGAACTGTGCAGCTTGGGGTTAGGAAAGTGGTGATGCCATACCCCCTTAGCTGCCCTGGTTAGTGTCTCAGTAGCTCACATGCACCCAAGCTGTTGTTTCTGTGCCCAGCTCAGCACTAGGACTCATGTAATACTTGCAGCCCTTGTGCCTAGACTGCCTTTCAAGTTTATTAGGGCCCCAGGGCACTTTAACCCACGGTGGTGAGGCTTTCAGGAACTTAAATTCACTGCTGGAACTGGTGATTCTATTTGACTAGGGCTGGTTTATATGTTCCCTCTGTAGGTGGGCATCAGTTGAGTTTCATCTGGTTTACCTTTCTGTTTTAACAGGACAGCATTGAGTTCAATGCCTCAAAATTGCTGCGCTCTCCTTCTGCCAGTGCCCAGAGATGCTCCCCATACCACACTGCGCTGCCGGGGGATGTTAGAGGTGATTCAAGACAGTTTTTCCTACCTCTTCAGTGCCTCTTTCAGCAATATGAAGTTAAAACCAGGTACTATGAGAACTCATCTGATTTTTAGTTCTTATGAAGGTGCTTTCCTTGTGTAAATATTTGTTAAATTGTTTTCCTTGCCAGAGGAATGATCAGTGGAGCCTTCTATTCTGCCACCTTTCTCTGCCTCTCTCCAATCCTCTTACCTTTTTCACACAGCCTTCGTGGTTATCACAGTGACTTAAGATGGAATGTTAAATACACTCTTTTATATTGGAAATAAAATGAAAACCAGGTATAAACAAAAGAAACAAGCCACGGAGAAAAGAAAACAAACTTTGAATAATTAATTTATTGTAACTCATAAGCCCAGCGTTGTATAAAAAATGTTGTCATCCTGTTATATTTCTTTGTCTTCTTCCTGTTAGCAAGAATTTGGCTTTTAACTTCTAAGCACTATCCCTGTTTCTCTGTAGTGGTGCATCCCAGAATGATCATTCCTAGCTTTTTGATTAAATACTCTTTAAAATAGAAATCTGACCCTTTTGATTATTTCAGTTTGGCAGTGCGTTGATTATTACAGGCACAGTATCTTTGCCAGACTTCACTGTATAACCTGGAAGCAAACGTGAATTGTTTAAAACAACTGAGATTTTAGAATTGTTTGTTGCTGAAGCACCACCAGTTTTTTTCTGACCAATGCACTGTCACTCAACTTCTGAAACCGCCGTGGGGTATTTTGAAAATGTCTGGTGGCTTGCTGCGAGTAACTTAGTCTAATATGCGCTGATGATGATGATCCTAATACAGTAATATGTTTGAGTTACCAAAAAGAGATTATTTTTCTTGTGTTACAGCTATAAAACATGTTCATGACTTTATTTGGCAATTTCTGGGATTTGGCCAATGTGATTTACAGATTTCAATGTGTTTCAGAGTTTTATGATTCTAGGGCTGAGAATAACAGATTTTCTAGGGATTTTGCCTATCATGACAGCCATAAAAAAAGCAGCAGGATGTACTTTTGCAATCTAGTGGTCATTGATTTGGGCATCAACGCCCACATAACCTGTATGAGAAGCTTCACAGAAAGTCAGTTTCCCCCACTGAGGTTTTATTTTATTGGGTTTAACATTTCATACCTGAGATTTGGTTATTAGCTTATACATGTGACAGTGAACTAAGTAGATGGCATTTAGCTGAGATCATAGGCACAAAATTACATTAAAAATTAAGATAGCAAGTTTCATTTACCATAGCTGCTTGCTAATGAAGATATATTACTAATGAAGAAATTTAGCTTGTAACAGGAACTTCCACCTGAGACTGCAAAAAATACAGAAGCCACGAGTAAACTAAGACAAAGGCATGAGAAATTATTCCCAATTAAATATCAATCAGGTATTTTCTGAACCTCAGACTGCAAGAAAAAGTGTCCCTAGTTGTATAACCGAAGAATACAGGCACGGCTCTGTCTGATGAGATCCTAGACTAATTCGAATTTGAAGTTGTCAGTATACTCTCCCCAGTGTTCCTGTCCTTTCAAAATGCAATTGCTTATGTCTTTGCTCTTGGTTCATGCCTTCTAAAATAGGGTGATACAAAACCAAACAGCACTCAAACTTTAGAATAACTGCTGTGACAGCAACAAACATGTTCTACATTTGTTCTCTTTATTCTGCTGAAGTTTTGAAAATACTTTGACCTGCCAGAGCCAAAAAGCAGGGCCTATAATTTGTCTGATAGCTGGAACTGCATCTTTCTTGTTAACAGACTCCATGGTGTTTACTTACATTCTAGAAGCACATGGTAAAATTGCAGGAAAAAGTCTTATCCTTTGGTTATTCACAGGAATGTTTTCAAGAATAAGCACAGCATAAAAAGTCATGAAATGGCAATCTCTGAGGCTGGTAAGTTGGAGGCAGTAGTGTGCAAAACAGTGAGGCCAAATGAACAAATGAGGGGATGCCAGGGGCTCATGGAAGGCTAAGGTACTGAAAAATGTTCTCAGCCCAAGGATAGGAGATTGTGGAGTCTCACTATGTTAGTGGACAGCCTGATACCACTCACCTGTTGGGTTGTAGATCAAACAATGAGTCTTGAGAAACCCAGAGGGGAATCTGGTGGAATATTCTGATGCAAAATGATGGTGAATTTTTATAGACCTCAAGCATTAGTCAATGTATTGTTTCACATGCAGGGTCCTCCTGTCCACAGTAGTTGAGTGTAAACTATATTTTTGGTGTTGATGTTCACTCAGTTCATAAAGAGTATTTATTGCATGCCTATGTGCTAAACCTAGGGCTATAAAAATAAACAAGTCCAAGGTCTTTTTTTTCCAAGGGGACAAATCTAGTTGGCTCTGAAGGTTTAGATTCTCTATTCTTCTAGGAGTTCATGAGGTAAGTGGCTCAGCAGGTCAGAGTTAATTCAATAGAACAGGCTGATACCAGCCACTGCTAATTCTTCCTGACAAAACCACTTTTAAACAGAGAGCATCCATTGGTACTAGTTACACAAGTGCTCCATGCTCCCAAGCCATATACATATGCAGAGCATCAGAGACATGAAGGCGCTGTATACCAGCTTGTTGGCCATAGGTGTGAAGACTATGATGTTGGGTACTGAGAGTTCAAGGGTGTGTGTGCCTCCTACTTCTCTGATCCTAAGCTTGTCCCCAGTAAACTCCATGCTCTATCTGTACCACATGCTAGTGGTGTTGACAGTAACCCCTTTGCACAGCTCAGGAGGGGCACAGACAAGTAAATAGCCAACCAACGTAGTCTTAAAGCATATAAAACAGCATTATTTCGCACTGCTGAGAAAAAGAGCACTAATACCATCAGCATTCTATGGGGCAGTTTCATGAAGGTTCTGCCGATTAAGGGGGGCCCTAAATACTGAGTAAAATTTGGATAGAGGCAGGGAGGAGGCATTTGGAGTGAAGGCAAGTGGTTGAGAAGAGTGTAGGGTGCTTGGTTGGTGAGAAGCTTTTAGGGCTTGGATGTATGTGCTCTCAGCAAATCACATCTGCCCTTTGCTAAGGACGCAGGGAGTAATTGTGCATTGGTTTATGCCACAGCCTTCCTAGAAATATCAACACCAATAGAATAGTTATGAATAGGAAATCCTACAACATAGAGCTGAAATGCATCTGAGATCTATTAGAATGGTTTTTTTCTCTTCAAGCTGATTTTTCACCTTTCTTTCAAGGCATTGCTTTCTCTGAAGGGGGCAGCCTTGAGCTTCTATACCTAGCACACACTCTGTTAAACATGCATATATTTTTAAAGTTTGGATTTTACTACATTTTTCTTATAATTTTGGTTTGGTATTTGATAGTAATAGGTAGGTTCTTTACCTTGTTCTCTTCCAGCAAGTAGGTTTGCATTTTTGTCTTCTGGAAGCTCGGGTTTGCATCTAGTGCTAAAATAGAGTCAAAGTTGTCGGCATCAAAGGAGCAAAGCTCAATCCCCTTTAAAATTTCTAAGAAAACACCTGTGTCTAAATGCCAAGTAAACAATTTAATAATAATGTGACATTCTATAAAGAATTTTCATTTTCTAATAAAGTTTTTTTATGTCACTTTAGCAGAATAAATATCAGGAAAAAAATAGAAAGGTCACCCAACTGATTATTTCTCAAACCACACAGTACCATTGACTAAAGTAAGAGTTTTAATTCATCTAAATTTCTTTGGACTGTTGAACAAAGGTTTTATAGATTTGAGGTTATGTGAAGATTATAAACTTAATAATACAACTCGACTTCACATACCCTAGCTTCTGCCTATAGACCATGACTTGGTAAAAAGGGCAGATGCACATGTTGTATTAAATATGAAGTTAATATCCATCCTCTCATTCCAGCTACCTTCTTTTCTTAACATGAAATTTACTTTGACCTTCTCAAATAATAATTCTCCGTAGCTGGAAGAGGGCAGGGAAGGATAATATAATGAATGTTACAAAGTGATGGGCAGGCAGGGTAGGGGGGTGGGGGAATGACCTAGAATGTTAAATCTAGCTAAATTTATATTATGAAGGCAAAATAAAGACATAATTTAGTTCAAACAAAATCAGATGCAATCTTTTTTAGCCAACTTTCTCTACAAGATATAATAGAGAAATTTCTTCAGGTTGAAGGAAAATTATAGTACGTTAAAATTTGTATATACATAAAGGAATGTGCAGACTTGGAAATGATAAATATCTATGTAAATAAGACAAGTATTTTAGATTTCTATTTAAAATATAATTAACAGTTTAAAGAAGAATTTCTCAAACACTTTTGTCTCATCATACCTTTGTAGTTGTGATAATTGTTGAGGATCCTGGATAATTTGTTGATGTGGATTACATCTACTAATATTTTCTGTATTAGAAATTAAAATTGACGTATTTATTAATAATATCTATTAATGAAAACATTTATTTGTTTAAAACTAGTAATAATAACCCCATTTTATATTAACAAAAAATAATATCTTTTTAAGAAAAGTAACTATATTTTTCAAGGAAGAAAAACAATTAGTGAGGAGAATGGCATTTAAAAAATATTTTGCCAATCGCTTCAATTCCAGACTTAATAAGGAGCAGCTAAAGCATAATATGTGCTTTTGCATTTGGTCTGTTGCAATATCGTATATCATGTAGCCTTTGAGAGAATGAGAATGAAAGTGTAAGCAGTGTCTTACAATTATGAAAATAGTTTCCACCTCATGGATACCCTGAAAAGATCCTATGAACCACAGGAGACCCCAGACTGCACTTTTAGAACTATTTGTGTAAAGCAAAAATAATAGGACTGTACTTTGAAGTTTATGACATATATAGAAATAAAATATATGAAAACATTAGCATATAGGTTGGAAGGGAAAAATGAAAGTAAATTTTGTATTATTCTCATCCTTTACCTGTGGCTCTATAATATAATTTAGAAGTAGCCTGTGGTAAGCTAAATATGTGTATTGGAAAGCCTAGAGCAATTATTAAGAATAAATAAATAAAACAAATTTAACAAATAATTTAAAAGTGGAGAATATTAAAATATAACATTAAAAATAATCATTTAATGTTAAAGAAGTCAGGAAGAGAGGCAAAAAGAAAATATGAATATATGGCACATATAGAAAATAAACAATAAAATGCTAATCATGTGCCCAAGAATATCATAAATTACATTAAATGTAAATGGGTCATAATCAATGATAAGCTTCTACCTAAAAAGCTAGAAAAAGAAGGAAAGACCAAGTTTGACCAAAATAAGTATAAGTAAGGAAATAATAAGGGTTGAAACAACAAAATAGAAAATAGAGCAACAGTATAGAAAATCAATAAAAGCAAAAGCTTGATCTTAGAATACATCAGTAAAATTAAAAAACTCTTATTACTCATTCTGATCAAACTTATACAGGAACTGAAAACCTAATACCACATGTTCTCACTCATAAGTGGGAGTTGAACAATGAGAACGCATGGACACAGGGAAGGGATCATCACACAGTGGGGCCTGTCAGAGGCTAGGGAAGGGATAACATTAGGAGAAATACCTAATATAGATGAGGGGTTGATGGGTGCAGCAAACCACCATGGCATGTGTATACCTATGTAACAAACCTGCATGTTCTGCAAATGTATCCTAAAACTTAAAGTATAATTTAAAAAAATTAAAAATTAGAAATTAGAATAATGAAATATATTATGAATAAATTTGTCAAAAAATCAACTTAAATAAGTATATAAATTCCTCAAAAGATGAAAACAAAATTGAAACAAAAAGGAAAATATTAAAATAACCTTTACCCCAAAATTAAATTTTAAATAAAAAGTTTTTTATAAAAATCTAAGTCCTAGATGGATTCACTGGTGAATTCCATCAAATATTTAACACAAAAGTAATACCAATCTTATGCAATAGTTTTTTAAGTAAGAGGACAAAACATTTTGCAAATCCTTTTATAAGGCCAGCATGGCCCCATTCATTACCAAAACCAGAGATAGTACAAGCAAGTGTAGCTATGACTCTTAAGAACATTTATGCAAAATCCTTTACAAAATCTTACTGTTTAGCAAAACAAATGCAGAAATATATAGAAAGACTAGTACTTAAAGGTCAAGTGAGGTTATTCTTAGGAATGCAAAGTTGGTTTATCACTCAAACCACAATCATTTAAATTCTCCACATGCAGGCAATATAGAAAAACTCTATGATTATTTCAACAGAAGCAAATAATAATTTGTGAGAATTCAAAATGTATTCATTATATTTTTTAAAAATCAGAAGATTAGGATTAGTTTTAAAAAAAGCCTTCTATAACCTAATCTAACCTAATACAGAATTTGAAAGAATAAAACTTCCTCTCTCAGTTTAAGAAAAGGTCAAGTATTTCTGCTCTCACAGTTCTGCTAAGCCTTATACTGGAGATCTCAACCATTGAAATAAGGCAAGGGAAATAAATTTTCAAAATACAAAATAGAAATGGGGAAACAGGATTATTCTTATTCAGAGACATGAATGTGTCACACAGAATATCCTTAAAAAATTACAAATAGCAGAACTAATAAGTTATTTTTGCAAGACTACAGGGAACAAAGTCAACATACAAAAATAAAATGACTTATATGCAAATAAACAGTTAAAAAATAAAATTTTGGAAATTCATGATTATGCCAAAACCAGGAGATAACCAGAGACAAATTTAATAAAACCTTGAATTTAATATTGAAGCCCTATACAATGAAAACTATAAATCATTCCTGAGAGAAATTATAAAAGATCTATATAAATGAGAACATGTATTTTGTTACTGGATTAGAAAGCTCAATATTGTCAAGACGTCAATTCTCCTCAAAGTGATCCACAGATTTAAGGTAATTCCAAATTAAATCTAATAAGTTTCTAAGGAAATTTAACAAGATATCTCTAAAATGTATGTGGTTATAAGCTAGAATATCCAAAATGATTTTGAAAGCGAAGCACCAAACTGGACAACTTACACTGCTTTGTCTCAAGACTTTTAGAAAGCTAAAAAGCATTAATTAGGAGTTATAGGTGGATGTATGGACCCACATACAGCCTTATTTTAGCTATGAGGCTGTAGAAATTATGACCGTTTTCAATGATGATTCCAGAATTCAGGATTCAGTGACAGACTGAGGATCATAAGGGATCGCCGCTATTGCTCTGTGCCTCACTTCTGCTCCAGGTGATGCTAAGGTTGGTGAGCCAGGGTTGGTAGACTCAGCACCTTTCCTGTCAGAGGCCCTGGAAGCCTGGAACACTGTGGGCTTTGAATGAGTGACACACACTTTGGCCTTATTTTGCTAATCCTTTACGCTGCCCTTGCAGACTCATCTTTTCAAAAGTTTCTCAATTCTAAATATTTTACTTTAAAAATGGCAACATATGTAGTACCAGGTATAAAACCAAAGGAAAACCCAAAAGAAGAAAATAGGTTTTAACAACTGAATAATAAGTAAACACTACTTAGAGCTATTTTTCTAAAGCCCAGAGCAGAGAGATATAGGCAAAAGTTAGATGAGTATTGAATGAATAGAAACTGGTTTACACTTATCTATAGCAATAGAAGTCAAAACAGCAGCTGCATGCAGGAGGGATACTGAATGGAGAGGAGCACTCAGGTACCCTTGGGGAGCTGGAAATGTTCTATAGGAATATATGCATGTAAATATATAGACTCAGTTGAGCTGCACACCTATTAGTGCAGTTCCCTCTATGTGTGCTTCTTTCAATAAATGAGCACAAAACTGTGCTGGATAGAATTGATTTTGTTAGAGATGCTGATTGAGAGAATGCAAAATTAGATTTGGAAATATTTTATTGTCCTATAAGAAAATTTCCCCCTTAAAATACATCTAAAATAAATTAGAGTAAGGAACAAGCAGGCTATGTTTAAACACAGAGCTCACTGGTCATGTGGGATCCAATTTAATGAGAAGGGACATAAAGCAATTTCCCATCAATGGAAGTCCCCATCACCCAGTCCTGGAGTTTTCCTGAAAGGCAAACCAACCTCCTGCTGAATCTTCAAACACCATGGCCATGAGCGTGCTGTATTTGTCTTTATTTATGACAGCCACACACTATCTCATGGCAGAAGACACCACTTAACCCAGGCATCCCACATGGAGGCTGTGTGTACTGGCAGATTTTTAATGACCAGGACCACTATGGATCATAGAACAACTTGGAAGCTAGTTCTCTTTTTGAGCATTGACATCCATCAATCTTTCGCCTTTACCTAATGCTGCATTCAAAAGAAATATGTGAAGCAGCAGCAAATTAAAGAAGACCAAAATCTGAACCACTGCCAGGCTCTCTCCATGTAAGTGGGTTTCTTTGTTCTCCTTATAAGGCAAGATAATGAAGAACTTTTAACTAAGAGGGTGGGCTAATGTTATTATAAATTAATAATATAATGACTGATTCAGGGATAGACTGCTTAGACGGAGCATGGTAGAGTGTTGAAGTCCTGGGCTGGGTACACTGTGAAGGTCCTACAAAGAAACAAGACTCAATTTTCCAAGTGAGCAATTTACAGCGATTAGAAGGAAAACAAGCACGATGTTTAGGGGAGGAACAGATGTACCTAAAATCTCAGTGATTCAATGTAATAGAAAATTAGATCTTGTTCCTATAAACTACAATAAGCATGTTCATTTCTGTGGGCCCATTCACGGCCCCATACCATGGGAAGCTCAACCTGTGTAGCACCTGGTGACCTCTCAGCTGGTTGAGGGAGAGACATAGTGGTGGGTATGTCTGGTGGGCTTTGAGGGTCAGGCCTAGAAGCAGCATCAATCACATCTGTCCACATCCAATTGGCTGGAAGTCAGTCATGTGGCTACATCTAGATAAAAAGTGTCCAGCAAAAGTAGCTATATTATGGAAGAGATGCATGAGTCTTTGGTGGCCTGAGAGCTGTCTCCACCACAGACAACAAAAGTACTGTTTGAAAATAATTTTCAAGACTATTAATACAGTAAGTTATTTTAATGGGTCCAAAGTATAAAATGCGTGCCTTGGACATGAAAATATCAAAGCGATTGGATTCAATTATCCAAAAATAATCTGCCAGGAAGACTTACCTTTGAAATAAAATAATTCCTACTTTAAGGGTAGAGCAGTAAGAAATGTATAAAAGGACTGGAATATATAAATTGAGAAAATGGAGTAAAGATCAATAATTCTTCATTAGGGAGACTTAGGTATTAATTAATTTCTATATAAGAGTATGTGTGTGAAAATTTTAAAGTATAAACTTTCTTTTAAAGTATATGCTTTGTTTAAACACAATATACAAAATTTATACAAATCAGGGGTGCTCACCTCAATAAATTTTAACAAAATGAACACACCTATAAAACCAGTACCTGGATCAAGATAAAAAAAATGTTAAAGTGCTGCCTTCAAGCCCTCTCCTCCCTCACACCAATCACTGTGCCAAATAAAGTTAACTTCTGTCTTAGCTACAAGCATTTCAGGGCAATTCGATCTGATTGTGAATGTTATATGAATGGTGTCATACAGCATGTACCCTTTTATCAAATTGGTTTTCCTCAAAATTTTCTTTATCAGCTTTATTTATGCTGTGACATATGGCAGTGATGATGAAGAATACTCCATTGCTACTTCTAAAGCTTTTGTTTTGTTTGTTTGTTTGTTTTTTGAGACAGAGTCTTGCCTTGTCGCCCAGGCTGGAGTGCAGTGGCACAATCTCAACTCACTGCAACCTCCGCCTCCCGGGTTCAGGCAATCCTCCTACCTCAGTCTCCAGAGTAGCTGGGATTACAAGCAGGCGCCACCGTGCTGGGCTAATTTTTTGTATCTTTAGTAGAGACTGGGTTTCACCATGTTGGTCAGACTGGTCTCAAACTCCTGACCTCGTGATCCGCCCTCCTCAGCCTCCCAAAGTGCTGAGATTACAGTCGTGAGCCACTGTGCCAGGCCACTTCCAAAGCTTTAAATAGTTCCCAGAATATCATGTACACTCTTCTCTGTCTTTGGGATTTTTCTTTCCAACTTCCACCTAACGCTGTATTCTCATACATTTCACCTAAGCCTAAATCCCTCATCTAATGATAATACCTAACTTTATTGCACAGATACTAAGTATAGGGCCCTGAGATATGGAGATTGATAAATAGAGTTTCTAGGTACTCCTTCCTTAGCTTCTTTTGCAGTTAGGTGTGGCCATATAGCTAAATTTCAGCCAATGGCAAGTGAGTCTGTGTGATATCTGAGACTTGCAGAAATGACCCAATCCATCCTCTCTCAATCAAGTTTTTGTATTATTTCCTCCCCATGACCATACATGGGGATCCTGGAAGCCACATGTTCAAGATGATGAAGGCACAAGAAAAAGGGGGGTTGGGCTCCTAAATCACTGCTCAAAGGAAAACCTTCTGCCAGCCAGGAACACTGACTCTGGGATTTATGTATGTAAGCAATAATAGCCTTCTACTTAGGTTTGAGATATTATACACACAGGATTTTGCTTTGGTTCTGCTCTGCTTGAAGTATACATACATGTTTATCTGCTACAGCAGCTGGAGTCACCTTAACTAGTATACCTGCTGCAGGGACACATGGCTGGCTGTCTATTGACATCTCCCCTACAGGTTTCACAGGGTCCTCAAGTTTGGCAAGTTCAAAATTTATCCTATTTCTCTTGCCCATCCCAACTCTATTGCACTCCCTCCACTGCATGCTGTATTAGTTCATTTCAATCTGCTATAAAGAAATATCCCACACTGGGTAATTTATAAAGGAAAGAGTTTTAATTGACTCACAGTTCCACATGGCTAGGGAGGCCTCAGGAACCTTACAATCATGACAAAAGGCAACGGGGCAGTAAGCACCTTTTTCACAAGGCAGCAGGAGAGAGAAGAATGAAGGGGGAACTTCCAAATACATAAAACCACCAGATCTTGTGAGAACTCACTCACTATCATGAGAACAACATGAGGAAGCCGCACCCATGATCAAATCACCTCCCTCTCTCAACCCATGGGGACTACAGGGCCCTTTCTTGAAAGGGGATTACAATTCAAGATGATATTTGGGTGGGGACACAGAGCCAAGCCATATCATCCATCCCTGGTCTCTCCCAAATCTCATGTCTTTTCACATTTCAAAACCAATCATGCCTTCCCAACAGTCTCCCAAAGTCTTAACTCATTTCAGCATTAACTCAAAAGTTCACCCTCCCTTCAGCTTCATCTCCTGACACTTTTTCCAGGCACCCCACCCTGAATGCCCCTCTTCGGGACCACTGGCTCGGTCCTGGGCCTCTGCTGTGCGAATGGGCATGTCTTAATGTGCTTTTCCTGAAGGCTTTGCTTATTCTGTGTTCTCTGTCTGGCACACTCTGCATCATTTTGTGAGCCTCTGGGGCAACTACTCAGAGGTACCCTTTAACAAGATCTCCTTCCTTAGAGGGAAGCCAAGATGCTGTGGACTGAATTGTACATTCCCAAAATTCGTACATTGAAGCCCTAACCCCCAAAGTGATGGTATTAGGGGTAGGGGCCATGGGAAGGACAAGGATTAGATGAATTCATGAGCATAGGCACCCCCACGATGGGCTTTATAAAGAGAAGATGTGATGAGTTAATGATAATGGGATTTGAGATGAGACAGAAAGACCAAACCTCCCTCCTTCCTCTGTATGGAAACACAGTGAGAAGGCTGTACTGGCAAACAAGGAGCAGAGCCCTCACCAGTAACAGCCCTTACCAGCACCCTGACCCTGAACTTCCAGCCTCCAGAACTGGGAAGAATTCACTTCCGTTGCTTAAGCCCCCAGTCTACGTATTTTGTTATGGCAGCCTAAGCTGGGCCTAGAATGGTGCCTAGAATATAATGAATCCTTTGTAAACATTTGGCTTTTATTCCTCTTAGGTACTTATATCCTATTTTGTGTCACACTTTCACATTGGAATTTGAAACACTATTAAAAAAGCGAAGCCAGGACAATATGTTTGATGTTATTATTAACTTGTAGAAAATGCTCTTTATTTGCATTGTTATTATTTTTCAGGGCCTCCTTTTCTTATAGAGGTTGTCAGGGGAACATTCAGCACAGCACGCCTGACTCCAGTGAACTCGGAGTTAATGGACCCTGAATGAGACTTCAGTACATGAAGTACCTTCTATCCTGGAATAAGATGATGGACATATTAATAGCACACATACAGCTTTTGAGGCTGAAGATTCAGGTCAAGTTAATTGCTTTAAAAACCCAGTAATTTAACCTACAGAAAAACAATCACATTGGTAATAGCAGTCTTAAATATAGTTTTGTGTACTTTAAGACTTTAGTTAGTGTTTTTACACAAGATGAGAGAAACTCATGACAAATACAATGGCAGTGAAGATTAAACATCAGTAAAAGAAAAAGCACATGCAAGAGAGAACAAAAATGCTAATAACCAATTACATCAGATCCAGGAGAAAGTCAACTATATATTCTTGTTGAGATTGAAACAAAAATGTGAAGATAATGTAATGGAGTTAAGAAGTGGTCAATAGTTGAATGCATCCTAGGCCACTTAACAAAACCAGAAACTCTCAGCCATAGGAGAATGCAGATGCCCTTTCTTTACCAAACAAGGTGAGAGCAAGGAAACAAGAATGGATCACAAGATCTCATCCTTAAAAAAGTATCCATGGGAGATGTGGACGTTCCTTGTCGGGAAACCATCAGTACTAACTCTATTTCATGTACACAAAATGAGAATTTTGCCACAAACTTCTTGAACCGGAGATAGTAGACATATTCAGCCTCTGGATAGCCTACATTATAAAGAACAGAGATTCATCCCATCACCTTGTTTCCCCAACAAAAATATAATCATATGAAAAGAAGTCAAGAGAACAATTCTCCAACCTGAGATTCCCTGTATTTTTTATTTTATCTCCCTATTGTTTCTTTTATTTGTCATTGTTGTTTGTTTTCATTCCAGTTTCAACCAGAGTCACATTTGCTTCCTAATCCAGTGCTTGTAAATTTCTGTCTTCCGGGATAATTGTTGTTAATAATTGCTGTGGATGATTCTCTAACTTAGGAAGGTATCTAGATGAACCGTTTATTTTTTCTGTGACCTGGTGCTGAAGGGCATGTGTTGCCTGGGAAGTCAATAAAATGAGATGAGCATTATATCCTCAATTGCTTTTCAAACAGTCCTTTGATATGCAACAGTCCTTTGCCCCTTTCTGAATCAGCCCATCCTCCAAGTGTTCCCAGGTCACAGCGCTGTCAGTACCCATGGGACAGCATAAAAGGAAGAGGTATGTTACTTCTTTTCTTCCCTTGAAGTTTTTTTCTTTGGTTGGTTTAACCATTAAAGATAAGCTTTGAACTTAATGAGCCTTTTATTCGATGTAAGTGATGTTTCATTTTTACATGATTCATCTAGCCTCAGATTAATTAAGTAAGTATAATATTTTCTATTTAATTACTGGGTATATTTAGGTAATTAATTTTTGAAGAGAAGAAGTGGTTTTGTGTAGGCTACTTTATCTCATTTTTTAATTGACTGAATTTTTTTTCTCTGTCAGACTGAAGAATATTCTATATAATTTTCATCAATGAGTTACGATAATTTTCTGTAAAAAACTTTCACAATAAGTTTTGTTCCATGAGCAGGTGGCTCCAAATCCTTCATCATTAACTCTGGTGCCCTGCTTCCTTTCCCTCAATTCATTCCTGTGGCTTCTTGGGAAATTCCTTAGAAGCAATTGACTGAGAAAGTAGAGACTCAAGCCTGGTTTACAAATGGTTCTGCATAGTATGCTGGCAACACTTGAAAGTCAGTAGGTAAAGCACTACCAGGCCACTCAAAGTCCTCTCTGAGAATTGGAGGTGGCCCCTTTTCCCTCTGAGCCTCTACACAGCACCAGCCTTCAACCTGGATGCCCAGAAGCTCTAAGACCTACTCTGGGTTTTCAGTGTTCTCAGGAGGCATGGGAGGCAAGAGGTTTTTCCAGAGGCTTTGCAGGCAGAGCTCATAGGCCCCTGAGAAATTATCCAGAGAGAAAGGAAAAGAGGCAGACTTGTATGCTTACGAGGACACACGGGGTGAGGACACATGGGGTTCCCTCTAAGGACTTCCACAAATAACTGGAGGCCCTTGAAGAAAAGATAGATGCTCCATCACTAACACAGAAGAAAGTTTTCCATGCAATGGCTGCCAACTGCATCATTATTTCACAGAGCCATGTCACTGCCCAATAACTATTTCCTACGATCTCTTGATTGAGATGTCTCACACCATTCATGCAGCTGGGCCCCTCCTTCTCCTAATTAAATACATACATGTTCTCAGCATCTTTCACAATTCCGGAATAGCTTTACTTCTAAAACCGACAAAGATTTAAAAAAGGAAAAATAAAAACAAAAAAACGCAGATATTTTTCCCCTATTACTGGTGAAGGTATTTGGCAATGAGATGGAAATATAAACAGGAATAATGTTTCCAAAGAATAATTTAACCATCAAATCAAAAGCCTCAAGAGTGTGCCAGACATTGGCCCTGTAACTTCATTTATGGGAAATGTCTTAAGACAGACTTACAAAGATCGTCATCACAGCCTTGTTTGTAATGAAAGACTCGGAATCCACCTAACTTCCCACAAGCAGAAACTGGACATTCCTGACAGGGAAACTTTGGAACCACTCAATATGATGAAGAATATCCAACAATTTGTTGCATGGAATAAAGTCATGTAGAATGTTAAGAAAGGAAAAACAAGTTAAAGAGTATTCAATTTCATATTTATAAAGATATGTATATATGAGTAATAATATAAACATCCTCACTGGAATAACCACATTCTGAATATCAATTTGCCTTGTCAGCAGCACCATGCATAGACTTACAGAATTCTTATCCATCAGCATGGTATTCTGCACAATAATGCTTCTGATCTGGAACTTACTTCACCGCAATAAGTACAGCAATGGGCTTATATGCATAGAATTAACTGGTCTTATCACATTACCTCTAAGTAGATGGCCTAATTGCACAGTGGGATGGTTTACTAGGGACTCAGTTATGGTACCAGTTTGAGCAGAATGCCCAAAGAGAATGACATTGTGTATTACAAGATGTAGCATATTTTTTTGAATTGGAGATCACTATATGATGTTTTCTCCCTCCAGAGGCAGAATACATGAGTCTAAGGATCAAGGTGTAGAAGGTGGTCCATCTCCTTTCAAAATTATTCCTAATAGCCAACTTGCAAAAGCATTGCTTTTTGTCCAAGACATCTACTGGTTTTGAGGTCTTGTTTCCTAAAGGGTGAGAATTCACTGCATTGGAAAATGAGACTGCCATCTGGACATTTTGATCTTCTTATGCCAAGAGAGAGAAAATGAAGTTATTCTGCCTGGTGGAGGAACTGATTCTTTTATTGAGGAAAAAATCCATCGCTGCTACCAACGGAGGGTAAGGAGGACTGTGTCTAGAACCCGTAATGGTTCTTAGAGCTAATGCTTAGTACTCCCCATTCTCAACATGAAAAGTTAATAAAAAACTATGGTAATCAAAATAGAATTTTTGAGCATCAATACTATACAGGATTTGGGCCACTCCACTAGAAAAAGAACCCTGACCAGCTTTGGTTATGGCTGAAGGAAAAGGGAATGTGAAATGATTAGTAAAGGAGAAAAAAAAAACAAACAAATATAAACTACAACCATGTTACCAGTTGTAACATTACAACTGAGCATTATAGTTTATTTGCATATTTATATTATTTGTAGTAAAATAAAACTACAGTAATCAAAATGCCCTTTTTGAGTACCAGTACCATATAGGGATGAGGATTTGGGCCACTCCACTAGAAAGGGAACCTTGACCAGCTTTGGTTATGGGTGAAGGAAAGGTGAAATGTGAAATGATTAGTAAAAGAGAAAAAAAGAGCTATCAACTATAGCCTTGTTACCAATTTCAAAACTGAGGATTATTGTTTATTTGCATATTTATATTATTTATATTTAATAAACATTTCCTTCTTTCTTCATTTTTATTTTATGTACAAGTTGTTTGAAAATAACTTTATATAGTTTTTAGGTAGTAGAATATTTAATGCTGCCATAACTGAATTTGACCAGTAATTAATATAGCCAACAAAGGAATCCAACAGACTATTACAACTGTGTGCATCTTCCTGATAGAAAAAAAAGATAGCTTATTCAATTATATGGAGGATGGCTTCCCCTTTTTAGGTGGAAACACAGAGTCACATTATTGTACAGAAGTTCAAAAATGTGTAGAAGTGTGCACTGGAAGCTGAGAGTCTAAAGGAACAGTCTGTATCATGTAACAGTTTATTGCCCCTTGGCTCAAAGCTACATTTTTTTCACCCTTCCTGGTAATGCTAGACCTGTACCTGTGAACATTTATTATTTGCCAGCTGACAGGATATTTAAGGACACTGAAGAGTCACTGCAAGAGGTAGAGTTTCATCTTCTTCCCACAGCATGGCTACCCGAGGCACACCACCTCTAGGGAATTTCCCATGTACCTCCGTAGTTAGTTTCCTACTGGCCAACCGTGTCCCACGACACCTCAACACACTTCACTGATCATGAATAGTGGTTTGTTGCTGTTGCTACTTGTTATTTTGGGAGAGTTGGATTGGGGCCCCCAGGTATATTCTCCTCAGTAAGGTTTGAATCTCAGCCTTGGGGGTTGAATGGAGTGGATTTTCCACAATAACTCCTTCCGTAGGTATTTTCTCTCATCCTTCAATATTCCACTTTCAATCTTGCACAGAACAACTAGACAGAAGATCATTAAGAAAATTGGAGGCTTGGACAATACTACAAACCAACTAGGTGTAATAAACATCTATAGAATACTCGCCCAACATACTCCTCTCAAGCGTGCACGGAGCAGTCTGCAGGAAAGGTAATGTTGTTTCATGAACAAGAAAGACTCAACACATTTTGAAGGACTGAAATCATACTTTTAAAAAATTGAAATCATATATAGTATGTTTTCTGATCACACTGGCTTAAAATTAAAAGTCAATAACAAAAGGAGGTTTTGAAAATGTATATGTATGCGGAAACTATAAAAGATGCTCCTAAATAATAAATGGGTCAAAGAAGAAATTACGACTTATGTCTTTTAAGTATTTTAGCCATTGCGAGTTATTTTTGTACATAATATAAGGGTCTAATTTCAAATTTTTTTGCAAGTGAATATCCAGTTTTCTCAACACCATTTTTTGAAAAGACTGTCTTTTCCCACAATTGGAATTAGAAAATACTTTGAGATGAATGAAAATGAAAAGAAACAACATAATGGAACTTAAAAAATTCAGCAAAGGCAGTGTTCATAGGAAAATTTTTGGCTGTAAACATCTACACTAAAAAAGAAGGATCTCAAATCAACAACCTAATTTTTCATCTTAAGAAACTAGAAGCCCAGATGAGATGGTTCACACCTGTATTCCCAGCACTTTGGGAGGCCAAAGCCGGAGGTTCACTTGAAGCCTGGATTTCAAGACCAGCCTAGACAACATAGTGAGGTCCAGTCTCTACAAACAAAATTCAAAAAAAGAAATAGCAAGTGTGGTGGCGTATGCCTGTAGTCCTAGCTGCTCAGGAGGCTGAGGTGGGAGGATCACTTGAGCCCAGGAGGTGGAGGTTGCAGTGAGCTATGATCATGCCATTGCCCTCCAGCCCGGGTGACTGAGCACAACCCTGTCTCTATAGTAACAAAAAAGGAAAGAAAGAAATTAGAAAAATGTAAGCAAACTAAACCAAAAGAAAGCAAAGAAAAGAATAAAAATTAGAGCAGAAATTAACCACATAGAGAACTAAAAATCTGGAAAAAATCAACAAACCCTAAAGTGTATTCTGTTCTTTGAAAAAAAATTAAAATGACAAACTTTCAGCTAGACTAATCAAGAAACAAAGAAAAGATGCATGCTGGACCAGATAACCTCACTGCTGAATTCTATCAAATATTTAAGAAATATTAACACAAATCCATCATAAAATCTAACAAAAAAACAGAAGGAACATTTTTCTATCTCATTCTTTGAGGCCAGTATCACTCTGACACCCGAACAAAGGACATTACAAGAAAAGAAAACTACAATCTAATATTCCAAATTAATAGGGAGAAGATGCAGATCTCCAATATGGAGCTTCAAATAAATTGTTTACATACTCCAGTCTGAAGGAGGGGAATCATGACTCTATAGTCATTAAGTTTGAGCTGCAAACAGTGACTTCCTTCCAAAGACTGCCATATGGAAAGAAGGAATAAATAGAGTAACTTTGCAAAAGAGAAACCTTATAAACACTACATTGGCCTGGTGATCAACATCAGTATTAACAGTTATAAGTCATGTTTAAAGCATGGACACTTGATACAATAAAAATGGTGTTTTACTTCTGTGATCTTCCCCCCCAAAGCCCATAATCCCAATCTAACCATCAGAAAATCATCAGATAAATTCTAATATAGAGAGATATCCCATAATATGCATGAGCAGTATTCCTCAAAACTGTCAATGTCATCAAATACAAAGAAAATCTGAGAAAATATCACACTCAAGAGAAGCTAAAGGAGACATAACCATTAAATGTAACATGATGTCCTAAATCTTGGAAAAGTAAAAAAAAGGTAAAAACTAAAGAAATCTGAATACATAATGGCTTTTAGTTAATGATTTATAATATTGTATGAAAAATGTACTCTCCTAATACAAGATGTTTATAATAGGAGATACTGTGTGCAAGAATGGGTAGGGGAATTGAATATGGAAAGTGTTAACTGCTCAATTTTTCTGTCAACATAAAATTGTTACAAAAACTAAGGTCTATTCATAAAATTTATTTAAACACTTTAAAATGGGTAAAAGGTTTGAACAGACATTTCTCCAAAGAAGATACACAGCTGGCTCATGAAAGATGCTCAGCATTGTTAGTCATTAGGGAAATTCAAATCAACACTGTAACAAAATGCCATCTCACATCCACTAGGAGGGCTACAATAATTTTTTACGTGAAAAATTAAAAGTGTTTGGAAGGATGTGGAGAAGTCAGAATGCTCGTATGTTGCTGGCTACATTGCTGAATGTGAAGTGATGCAACCTGTATGGAACACAATTCGGCAGTTCCTCAAACCCTTAAACATGGAGTTACCACATGACCCTAAAATTCCATTCCTAAGTATATACCCAAAGAAATGGAAAACATATGTTTAGACAAAAACCTGTACGTAAATGTTCATAATAGTATTACTATAATAGTCAAAAGAAGAAAACAACACACATGTTCAGCAACTGAAGAATAAAACACTTTTTAATGTGTTCTATTGATGCAACGGAATATTATTCAGCTATAAACATGAGTGATGTACTGATACATGCTACAGGAAGAAACCTTGAAAATATTACACTCAGTGAAAGAAGCCAGGTATACAAGGCCACAAATTGTATGACTCCACTTCTGTGAAATCTATAAAGACAGAGTAGGTTAGTTGTTGCCAGGGGCAAAAGGAGGGGGACATAGGGAGTGGCTGCTAATGAGCATGGCTTGTTTTGAAAGCAGAGTGATGAAATTTTTCTAAAAAAAGATTGTACTGATGGTAGTCCAACCTTGGGAATGTGCTAAAAATAGCTGATGTGTACACTTTACAGTGATAAATTTTGTGGTATGTAAATTATACCTCAATTAAAAAAACTTTTATAAGGGGCATAGCGTATAGGAAATTCTGAAGTGAGTTTATGGAGGAAAACAGTGATTACACTGTGGAGGTTGGCTTAGACTAGATCATAAAAAGATTTTATATCCATCCTAAACTAAAATTTTACTTAATTGAAAATTAAGAGAAACTTAATTGAAAATTAAGAGAAATGTTTTTAACAGGAGAGTAGAATGATCAGGAATGAGTTTTAGATACTCATTGTCAGGGTAGAGTGACAGAGAAGGAGACTAGAAGCAGGGGCAACAGTTGGGGGCTCATTGCAATCGTCCTAGTGGGAGACAACGCGAGTGTGAACTAAGATGAGACAGGGCAGCTGAAGGGTCAGGAGAGTAGAGTGCACTGGCCACAGACACTGGGCATGTCTATTAAGAAAGGGAAGAATCAAAGATCCCTGGAAATTCCTGTCTTAAGGCCTGGAAGACAAGGTGAATGGACATGCTATGATCCCAGGAGGGGCTTATGAAAGGAAGAATTATTTGGGTGGGGAAGTGAGTAGATACACTGTGGACATGTTGAGACTGAGGTGCTTATAGTATATCTGGGTAAAGATATCCAGTTGATGGTTGAATATTTCTGTCTATATTTCAATAAAGGTATCTAAGCTGGAAATATGATCCTACATCTATAGTTATATAATTATAATTTTATATCTCTAACCTATAATATAATTTTAAACCTATCATTATCCTGTAACTGGTAATTAAAGTCACCAGAATCCTTCACCTTACCAATTAAGTCACTTAATTTGAGATAAGTTATGTGAACTCTCAGGGCACTAAAATATACCAGACACAGACAAGTGTCAGGAAATTCACAGAAAAGAAACATTAGCACTGAGACCCCAGGAGAAGAAAACACATAATCTAGGGTGGCCCCATCCTATCCCCAAATCCACTGCTTGATTGCATCCTACTCTCTCTTCACCACATATTCTAAAAAAAAATTTTTTATGCTGATGCATAATAAATAGTGGGAATTTTAAACAATTTTCTTCTTTCAGGAGCAAGTTTATCAGCCTAGGTACACTGATAAGTGTTTGAAACTACTATTACTTTAGGGCAACATATAATAATCTTACAAAGCAAGCCACACCTCATGACAAGATCATTTCTTATATAGTCCCAAGGCATGGGACTAAATTCCTGAATCTGCCAGTTAGAGAAAAAGCCTTTGCACCTGTCTATGTCCACAGAGTGACCAGCTTTGATGTGCATGTGTGTGTTGGAGGTGGGAGAATTGTTTTATCTTATTTTACTTAATTTCTTGTTTCATCTACCCTGGATGCCTTTCTGTAAATTATTAGATATTCCCATAACAGACCACTGAATGACACATTATCATGGAATGAGAATTTTTAAAAATACTTTTGTCATTTCGTTACATGTAAGAGAATAAATTACTGGCCTCTTATGCGAATGATGAAAAAAAGATGCTCAAAATATATTCCAGAGCAATTTATACTCACACTAATAAATCTATGGAAAAGTAAGACAACGTTGCTTCTAGAAAGAAGCATCTAATATTTTATAATATAATAAATGAACCATTCATTGAAATGAATATTACTCAGATAAAATAAAAGGTGCATAGAGGGCTGGAAGCCATGAAGAAAACAGCCATAAAAACAGATTATGTGGTAAGAGAGGTCAGCTTTTCTTTCTTCCCTCAAGCAATCATTGTATTGAAAGCATCTAGATTTCACCAACAATAAATGTAAATTTCAATTATTAGAGGTTGACAGGGGCCCATCTGGGGAGTCATTAGCAACAAAGTCATTCATTCATTCATTCATTACACTCACACAAGTAATAAAAATGGATATCCCAGCTTGATTCCTGCAGTTATTGTTTTATAATAGAATTGGAAAGACAATATGACAGAGGTAGATAGGCCAGTGAGAAAGACCACTAACCTTGGAATTCAATCACCCATGCTCAAATCTCACTACTGCCAATGGCGTAAATCACTCAAGCAGAGTTTCAGTTTTCTCCTCCCTAAAATAGGTATAATAATTTTTGCCCTACTTCTCCTTAAATGTTGTTTTGGAAGCTAAATAAGACTATGTACTACTTTAAAAGTGTATTAGTCCATTTTCATGCTGCTGATAAAAACATACCCAAGACTGGGCAATTTACAAAATAAACAGGTTTATTGGACTTACAGTTCCACATGGCTGGGGAGGCCTCATAATCATGGCAGAAGGCAAGGAGGAGCAAGTCACATCTTGCATGGATGGCAGCAGGCAAAGAGAAAGAGCTTGTGCAGAAAATCTCCCGTTTTTAAAACCATCAGATCTCATGAGACTCACTCACCATCAAGAGGACAGTGCAGGAAAGACCCACCCCCATAATTCAATAACCTCCCACCAGGTCCTCACAGGACACACAGGAATTGTGGGAGTTACAATTCAAGATGAAATTTGGGTGGGGACACAGCCAAACCATATCAAAAAAGGAATAGTCATTTCTAAAGTATGGTGCCATTAGTGTTAATTTGATCATCAGAAGATGAGTTTTGGGAGTGCACTTAACCAATCATGGAACACTGTCGTTTCTAGTGCCGAGCATGAGTGTACTGGATTAAGAATAAAATCAGTTACGTGTGCATTTTGTCTTGCAACACTTGCTGTGGCAAAAGTTGCTTTTTTCTACTTCACTTAAGTTAAATCTGCTCTGACCCTCGCCTGCCTAGGAATTGGGAAATCCAGTCTCAATCACTATTCCTGTTGTATACTCACTGCTCCCTCCCCGTGCAGGTTGTACAAGATCCTGCTGGTCTGTGCTGCCATAAGCCAGCCTCGGCAACAATCTCAACTAAGTTCACAATGTCCTCTTAGAGCTGCAGACAGAGATGGAGCCTGTGCACTCCATTAGAATCAAGGGTTTCCCTTCTCTGTGGCAACCATGGGTTTTTATCAAACACCTTTGAGTTCAGCCTCCTGATTTTGTGCATTCGATCACAGTGCACATCAACTCAATGCATCCCAGAACTTTCAGAATCTCCCATCCTTCTCATGCCCTAAGTTCAGAGACAGCCTTCTCTCCTATCCTGAGTCAGTCACTTCTGCTGCCTCAGCTCTAAGCAGCCATCTCAGATCTAGAAAACTCAGGACAATGGCACAGAAACTATTTCCCCCCATAACTCATCCTCAAAGCCTCAGGCTTTCACAACCAGAAAGAGAGCCATTAAATAAAAAGGTAGGAGCCGGAGATGGTGCTGCTTTATTCTTTGATAATGAAGCTCTGGGTCCCGTACCATTCCCACCACCAAAAACAATTAAATAAATAGCACTAGTTAGTTTCTTCTCTCTTTAATAACTCACACAGTCACATGCATATAGAGACAGGCACATGCATATACATGTAATTTATTGCCTACTGAGTACCTATCTATTTCTTAAGTAGTTCCTCCTACCAGTTCTAATTTTATTCAAGTGGTCTTTATATTCAGGTAATTTATCAGAAGCAGGTTCTATCCACACATTCATTATTCACCATTCACTCATTTAGCAACCCTTCTACCGCCCTTATTTTGTTCTAGATATTTTTTCAAATATTGATTCAATAACTCACAACCCTTTGTAGGTATGTCCCCCCAAATAATCTAAACAACAAGATTTAGTCCATTCTCATTGCCAGTGTTGAGATCTGGATGGGAGACCTGGCAGCATCTGGGCCAATGAAATATAAAGAGAAGTTTCCCACTGGCTTCATGGGAAGTTCCCATTGCTCCCCTGGGAGAATGCTCAGGAGCAGCTCTCTGCATCCCCAGGTGTGAGAATGCTTCGAGTCCCGGGTCCTGATAACTCCATACTCAGGGAAACAGCCCTGCTCGGAACTGGACTGTGCCACGGGGACTGAAGAGACAGAGAGTATGGACCCCCTATGGCCCAATTGAGCAAGAGAACCCATCAGCACCAAGGCGAGTGGGGCACTTGTATCTCCAGGGTGTGACCTCAGGGTCACTTCTTTACTCCTTCACTAAGCAGTTAGCGGTAGGTTCTACCTTTGATCTGCTGGAAATACTCCCACGTGTTCCACAAGCCCTCCAAGCTGAGAGAATCAGGTTGTTTCTAATTATGTGGAGAATGTACAGTGATAGAGATAAGTGCCTGGTAGAAGTTGACTTTACATAGCAGACCTTGTCCCAAAGAGCAGCTTCCCTTTTAATAATGGGCAAATGTTTCCATAATTTGACCCTTTCTCGGTCTTAACACTTAAGTAGGTAAGAAAAATTATTCCATGGGACTTGGTCAATATGCAAATGAATGACAATACTCACACAATCAATTGTAATTAAATTTATCATGCTTCCAGCTTTCTCTGATTTATTATGGAAAGATAACTTGTCAGAAGAGTTTGAACTAATTATAGAGTAGAATTTTGGTCTCCAGTTTCTTTCCTTGAGGTATTATTGACAGTCAGCCAGTGGCAGTGATTTAAAATGCATTCTATTTGGAAGCCTGCCAGAGGAACGCCCTACTCTTACAGAAGTAAGAGGCAATGAAACAACTCCGTATTTTCAAAGGCCTCTTTCAAATTGTGTATCAGCAAAATTCCTGGAAAATGTGTTTGGAATTCAGCCACCAAATGTGTTGGTTCTTGTCTGGTCACATTTCCAAGGTACTTGTTGAACCAACACACAACTTCCCAGTGTCTCAACTTCCATCAGTGTAAAAAGGCAAAGTGGAGCTCACAATGTATGGCTTGTACCAATTGGCAAGAACTGGGGGCACATTAATTCTCATCTTTCCACCTCAGTTTCCTTTTTTTGTAAAATGGCAATAAACCTCTCTGTTTAAAGATTTATGAAAATTAAATGAGACTGTATTTCTAACACTAAGTACCATAACTGTCTCATAGGAGGTATGCAATAACTATTTGTGTTCTCCTCTTTTTCTACTCTTAAAGTTCAAAAAATAACATTCACCCGGTCTACGATTCAAGTTCCTCCTGAACTGGGCTCCAGTTTACCCTTTAATCTCATCTTGAACTTCTCTCCTAGGTCCTGCCTTTCTCTGTGAAGCCATCTCTATACATCTTCCAATCACTATGCATTACCCCAACCATCCACGCCTCTGTCCTTGCTTCTCTCCCTGCCAGGCAGGCTTCACCCTCCTCTCAGCACTCACGGACCTTGGAAGCCCAGTTTGCAGCCTGCATCTTCACGAAGGCCTCTGCCTGCTGCAGACTCCATGGGCTCTGCCTTCATTGTGAAGCGCACTTCTGTTCTGCGCCACTCTCCCTCAGAGGTTTTTTCCCCCTCACCTGCTGTCCCACAGTGTTATTCAACTTCAGATGCCTGGCTTCCCAGCAGCTGGACACTAGGCTTCTTGAAGGAGGGAGGCACAGTATCATAACACAGTGGCCACAGGAGATTAGTTGCCCCTCTCTACCCACTGAGGTTTTACTCCTCAACTGTGCCCCACTGGGAAACTGGACAAATTAATTCATCTTCTCTCTCTCTTTACTTTGATAATTGGGCAGAGTATTCTTTATTAAACGTGGCATAATTGAATAAGATAATGCCTTTCTTAATTTGAACCTATTTACAAATTACAAAATTAAATTATATGATCAAAATCGATATAAATGGTTTCAGAACAAGTAGTTTGACTTTGAAACTATTTTCAGAATGAACAAGAGCAACTGGGTCATTCTGCAAGTGCAGCGCCTTTGTGGGTGTACGCAACAGCTCGCCGTGGCACTGTGACAGGCCAGGCTGTGTGGCACTGACATTAATGGCAAGAGATGGGGATCCAGAACACTTGGGCTCTAACCAAGTCCTGCCACTAACTGGCCATGTAACTTCAGCTTCTTAATTAACCTCAACCAAGACCCTCATCTGTAAAATATGATGATAATAGCGCCTACCTCATAGGGTTGTTTTGCATGGGGATCAAATGAGTGAATACACCTGGAGCGCTTGCAGCAGAGTCTCGCACGTGGAGTTTGCTCATTAACCCCAGAGCTCCGCATTGCGCAATGATGGGATGATGTCTACTAGGGGCAAGGCACGGATGATTCACCACCACAAAGCTCTCAAAGAGGGAAACAGGACGGAAAAATCTGGAAACGGGCACTCCCTGGTATAAGCAAAATCCCACAGCTGTCCACCATTGACAGCAAATGGGTTCCCAAAACAATAGAGACTGAAAATAGTAATTATATTTTAAATATTTTATATGATACAATTTGATTTCTTTCAATTTATATTTTTATTAGTGACACGATTCCTCTAGTGAACTACAAAACTTGTAACTATTATACTTAAAAAGCAAACTGCCTAATCTTAATTTCAATCAGATTATCTCATCTATACATCATGCTTTAGTAGAAAATATGTTAACCTGGACTCTAAATTCAGCATGAAAAGTTACGGCCACATTTTCCTCCCAAAACCTCAGTGTCTTTGTTTAAAGCAACACAAACCGAACACCTACCTTCACTACTTAATGAATTTTTTGAGAGTTTGAATTGAAATAATTTATGGGAAAGATGTGAGTCACCTTAAACCACTGTAGAGGCACAAAGGCCTATTAGGAAGCTGAATTTACAATATAGTGTTTAAATTAAAATTTTCTGAGTCACAAGTATTCAATGTGTCATCTGTTCAAAGTTTACATAAAGCAAGAGGTTATTATTTTAGTCTGGTTATGATGTTAGCTTTTTGGAATTCACATTTAAATCAAACTGGACAGTAGGATGGAATCTGGACTTTTTTTTTCAAATCTCCTTCAATTATTAATAGATCGATATTGCTATGTGTGTTTGTGTGTAAGAATAAAACACATAGTCATATACGTTAATGTCAGCACTTCCTGGAAAAACCATGGCTCAAAAGCACGTACTTCTGCTGGAAAACATAGATTCAACAATTGTTTAACAGACTATAAGAAAGCACTTGATATCAGATTATTTACTCCTCCTACTACTCCGGGCGACCTGTAGCCACTTGGCTTTCCCTGCATGGGGTACCGGGGTGACGGGAGTGCCATGGCTGTGGGTTTCTCTCCCATTTACCTGCCATGACCAGGGGACATGAGAAAGGAGATGGGGAGACCCCACAGCAAAGCAGCACTGTTCCTCTCTGTAACTCATTGCTCTCTCCTCAGTAGAGAAGTCGCTGGGGAGGTGAAGAATTCTTCAACCTCTATTTCCTCATCTATGGAATGAGGATGATGGGAACAGCCATCACAGAACAGAAGTAAGAATTAAATGATAATTCAGGGAAAAAGTTGTTGGAATCCTTCATCTCTGTGTTCTCTTCCCTCGGTGCCTCCCTGGACACAGGTCCCGTGACTACAGGTAGTGGAAGTATGCAGGATGCCCTGTGCTAGGTCTGGAAACGTCAAAAGGAGCATCTCCATGGAAAAGCTTGCAGTTTTATTTCTTTGTTTTCTGTGAGCGCTTTTTAGAGCTCCAGAGTTCTTAGCGCCTCCTTAGGGTTGGCACAAGAGAGAGACATAGGAGCAGTTCAGCTTCTCTCCACCGGGGGCAGCAGAGAGTCCTCCCCAACAACTCTAAAGTGGGGATATTTTTCCTCTGTAAGAAAGAAATTGAGAAGAATAGGTGACTTTCCCAGTGTCACAGAGAGAGTGCACATGACTCATGGTTGGCTGGGTTTAGACTGGATCTTTTGGAACATCCTGCATCTCTTTGGCAAAAAGGAGACCAGCCCACCTCCAGGCACCTGGTCACCTGGGCATGAGATGAAAGAGGGGATATGGGTTTGTCACTCCTTGGAGCCACAAAGCTTGTGCTTGAGGAGAGTATCTCCTTAGTTGGAACATACAAAGGGGCCTGTCCTTCTGCCTATCCAGAGCTTTAGCACTCTTCTCTCCAGTGACGTGGAACCACCGGAGGCACCTGAACCAGCTAAGGGATGCCCAGCTTCTGTAGCTCAGAATGACTTGACAGGTGGCCCATTGGAGTGGAAGTTTGATGAACTGACCTCTCAGCAAAGCCATTTACCTGGTAAAATACTATATTCTCTATCATATAGCATGCCTTCGTCTTTGCCAAAACATTTCTTGTTCAGTACTAGTGCATGACTCTACTGCAGGGATTCTGTTTCATTGTTGAAAAGGAACAAAAGAAATATTCATGTAGTGAATTTGAAACTACAGAAAACTGGACTATTTAATGGTATTTACTTCGACATTTATCATAAAACAACTAAATCTATTCTGGATGTTATAAGAGGATGTTGTCCTGGAAAAATTTACTTTCTAGTTTATCTTATTTATGACAAGGATTTGTTGGCAGCAATGAAAGTCTTTCAAAACAATAGTATAATGATTTGTAACTCAGCCGAGTTCAGAAGTCCTGGTTTAGTAAGATACAATTAAAGTATAGATCCTCATTAGATGGTATTCCTCAAAATGGTTTACAAATCCAAACGGACAAGCAATTGTTTCATCCATGTATTGTTATTATTAAATATTTATGATTGAATTTTTGATTTAAATGTATTTCAGTTGCATGCATTGAGGAACACTTTTCATAACTGGGAAAAACAAATACTACATAATTTGGATATTATGACGTAAATGTTTTAATAGATTTTCAGAATACTGTGATTTCTCAGAGGTGATATTTATAGCTTAATATAAATTCTGAACACAATACGTCAGATGTGTGACATTAAGCATATGTACTTATACTTAAATATTAATCTAAGGTGTGTGATACCAGGTAACAGGAAGAGTAGATAAAGATATGTTCAGGGTGGCAAAGTTATGACACAGAAAACATAAAACCCCTTCTGTAGACATCACACAGAAATTGTGCCAACTCCGTGGAGAGATAAGAACAGTAACCTTTACATCTTCATGAAAATGAGGCAGTAATAGTGCACAAAAATTGTGTACTTAGCATTTGCCAGGCATCGTGCTAAGGATTTTACATGCCTGTCTTATTTAGTCATTAGGATATTTTGGGGAAAGAAAGGCAGGCAGAGCTCAGCAACAGGGAGGAGTGGTGGACCTGGCTAAATGAAGTGGTACCAAAAAGTACCATGTTTTGGTTGATAAGACATCCTCTACCATCCAGGAAGAATTTTCTGCAAAGTGAGAGTTTCTTGGTGGTCAGAGTATGCATGCTAAAGACTTTTGATTATTCTGAGCAGCCAGTAAATTAGTATCGTGTAGTGATAATGAGTAATAACAGAGAAAATGTATTCAGGAGTAGGGGTAATTAAACAGGACTAGGTCATAAAAGAAAGGTGAGGACTTCCTCCTCTGCAGTCAGCTAAATCCTGAGGTTAGAAAAAGATGCATCAAGTCGAATCCTGCTATCGTTCTATCATATGTACAACAGGGTCAATGGTTAATTGAAGTAGAACCTGAGGATTTTATTTTACTTTTTAAGTTTAGGTCAAACAGTGTTTCTGTGCATGGCTAATGGGGTGTTTTGGGAGATAGATAGTTAAATTGTAGTTCATTGCATATGTACCCTAAGGGAACACTAAATAAACTCTATACTGTAGGTAGAATCATGAATGTACTTTGAAATATGTTTAATACTACAATTAATACAAGCAAGACAAAAAATGAAACTGGGCCAATTGTTTCACCCCCTCATCCATCTGGCCATGATTTTTAAATATTAATTTCTTTTTGGCACTCACTTTCATTATCTATAAAATTAGGGCAGTTGAATTATTATGTCCCTTTAGGAAGAAGATCCCATGGCCCTGAAACCTATCTTCCTTGACAGAGAGTTTTATGAGTGCTCTACAGAAAATGTCACAAAATATGTGTCCTGCTTAATAGGTGAATTTTGTTTTCATGTTGTACTCTACCATTCCCAGGAAAAGGAGATTGACACACTTGCCTCTAAGGAGAAGTAGTCAAAAATAGTGGAAAATGAGAGGTCTTCAGAATGGGACCTGAAGACCCCAGAGAGATCCTGTGTCTCTTCCAGGCAGTATGCAACATCAAAGCAAAAAGAATTCAATGACATTATTTGCCTTTTCCACTTTCATTCTGTTGTAGTTAGAGTTGAGTTCTCTGGAGGATACATCATGTGATGTCATCATCAGTCTGATAATTAATAGAATGTGTGTCTGTGTATTCATGTGTATTCTAGAGCATTCTAATATATTACATTTAGAGTATTCTTACGTTCAGTGTCAGAGATTAACTAGTTTGTTCTCAGTACTCCTACCATCTTGTTCTTTCTATCTTTGGTTATACCTGCTAAATTTTCTTTAGCCTCATTACTGTTCAGTACGTAATTTTCCCAAATCTGGTGATTTTTCTTAGTTGTATGGAGAAACACAAGAAGCAAGTACAATTTTTGTCTCATTTTGCAATACAACTTTTTGGAAAACATATTTAAATTTTTTAAGTTTATTTATACTATTATTTATTTTAGAACCTAGTAATGTATTATTGTAAAATACAAGTTAATTAATTTGTATTCTATTCAAGGATTCAGCATTGGCTTTAGAAGGGATTATAATACTTAACCCACAGCTATATCATCTATGTCTAAGGAGACTCTTCAGAGTTGACTTATCAGAGAGTTCTCTAACTCATTAAAGGACACACTCTACTAAAAAATGGGTAAAACTAGATATAAGAAATTGAAATATGATGAAAGCTATTTTCTGCTGGCATTATAAATGTTAATAATTTACTATAATCTTATTCAATGGAACCTTTTGAATAATGTTATGGTACCAGGTAAGTCGTAGCATCACTTTGAGATCAATCAATCAAAGAATAAAGAAAAGGAAGTTGAATATGCTAACCAGAGCTATGATGAACTCTTTCAGATCCACGAATAATTATTTGTTACAGACTTGCATACCACAAATGAGAAAGCGAGGGCAGCATTTTCCAAGGTGAGCTATTGCATTGCTTTGGCTGAAGGACCACATGCAATAGCTGAGGCACACTGCTGAATGCCTGCTGGGTGAAAATGCAACATAAGAACCAGGGCCACTTTCCCAACATACAGTAACTTGTTGATTCGAGCATTTTGCTGAAAACCCAAAGTCTCAGGGTAATATCTCATCAACAGAATTTCCCTTTGCCTTACAAATGGCTCAATGTGTACATGTGGTGGGACTTGTTATTTTGCTTGCATTGGTCCAATATGAGAAACAATCATCAGGAAATATTTTCTACCATGTGAGTGCCTAACAAAAACATCAAGTGGTGCTGAAATATTCCAAGTATCAAATAACCATTGTGAGATATCTTGGTTTATCCCAGAATTGTGTTGATGTGTTTATTGATGATGCAAAAAGCAATGGTGGCTTATGGATCAAGGCAATGGCACGAAACTGTGTAGGCTGCAGTTATATTCCTCCCCACCACATACTCCCACTAAAGAAAACAAATAAGTTATACTTAACGAATGCATCAAAAATTATTACAATTAATGTACTAGGGCTCTCTAGAGGGACAGAACTAATAGAACTAATATAATTCACATGCACATTTATTAAGGAGTTTATTGAGGAGAATTGACTCACACGATAACAAGGTGAAGTCCCAAGATAGGCAGTCTGCAAGTTGAGGAGCAAGGAAGCCAGTAGTGACTCAGTCCGAGTCCCAAAACCTCAAAAGTAGGGCAGCCAACAGTGCAGCCTTCAGTCTGTGGTGGAAGGCCTGAGAGCCCCTGGCAAACCACTGGTGTAAGTCCAAGAGTCTAAAGACAAGAACTTGCAGTCTGATGTTCTAGGGCAGGAAGCATCCAGCATGGGAGAAAGGTAAAGGCGGGAAGACTCAGCGAGTCCACTCTTTTCCCCTTCTTCTGCCTGCTTTTCCTAGCCACGCTGGCAGTCGAGGGGATAGTGTACACCCAGATTAAGGGTGGGTCAGCCTCTCCCAGTCCACTGACTCAAATGTTCATCTCCTCTAGCAACACCCTCACAGACACACCCAGGAACAGTACTTTGCATCCTTCAATACAATCAATTTGACACTTAATATTAACTATCACAATTATCAAATCTCAACCCTTTAGTATTCATCCTTTTAAAAATATTTTACCTGTTAAAATGAGAAATTCAGTGATTATCTCAAGATAAATCAGTTGTGTGATTATTTGAGTTGCAGATTGTACAAGCCATTTTTTCCAGAAACCACCTTTTATATTTGAAAGAAGGACAGACAAACTATGGTTATTTAAACATAAATATTTGGCAGATATTTTCTTTAAAATGTATAAAGTAAGCCATTAGCACCAAGGGAAACAGCTGATAATACATGTTTTCAATGATAAAATCTGAGCTTTCAAGTGAAAATTAGAGTTTTGGGAAAGTTACAGCTGACACTTTGAGTTTGGCTGCTTCTTAATACTTAAGCCATACTTTGTATGAGATTGGAGGTCATATTCACAAATGTGATTTTGTGTGCATGTTATATTTATAATATGGAATATATAAATAGACATAACATTTATAAACAAAAGCTCTTTTGGAAAACTCATTAATATTTTAAGAATATAAAGGGGCTCTGAAACCCAAAACTTGGAAAACATGAGTAGTCTATTGTTGCAGGAAAACAAGATCAGAAGATGTGAAAAATAAATTCTGGTCAGAACAATCAGAATAGAGATAATTTTCTTTCTTATTTAAATTCAGCTAAGAGATTTCACAAGCACTTTATTGAGGAGGGTCTAGAATTCCGTATTATCACAAACAGGTATTTTTTTTTTAATATGGAGCTACTTTACCATGACTGTAATTGAACCAGTATTCTATAAACTGCTTGAGAAAAACCAGACCTCATTGTATAATGTGGGCTCAGACCAACCTTGGGAAACCCAGGCTCACCAGGCACATGGGTATCATGGCCACTGAAAGCCTAGATGTAAGTCCTGGCCCTACCCACAACCATTCTGTCACTTATACAAGTTGCACCGGCTGCCAGTTTCCTCATCATTAAAGCTGGCGTAATAGCAGCACCTAATTCATAGGGTTGTTAGGGCAATGAATATGTAGCAACGTCCTGACAAGAGTACCCAAAAGAAAGTGAAACCTGACAAATGCTCTCTGCCTGCAGCATGCTCGTGCCCAGAGTGAACAAAAACAGAAGATATCTGTGTTTGAGAAAAGCAGTGGTTCTCAAACTTAACTGTGTTTGAGAATCCCCATCAGGACTCTCCAGGCCCTTCATAATCTTATTCCTAGTTCTTCTTCCAGCCTGAGTTCCCACCATTGTATGAACAGACTGTGATCTCAGCAAATTCCCATGCTCAGTTGTTCCCATTCCTGGGCTCATGCCCTTCCATGCTCCAGTTTTGTGCAGTTAAGATGGAGCAGCCTTTCTGTGTCTGGCTTATGTTAGCATCCTGTCCTCCAGGTTCACCTATGTTGTCCCAAAGAACAGGATTTCCTTCTTTTTGAAACCTGTATAATATTCTATTGTGCTTATATATACCACAATTTTATTATGTCATACATCCATGCATACCTAAGTTGATTCCTGTATTAGTCCATTCTTGCATTGCTATAAAGAACTACCTGAGACTGGGTGATTTATAAAGAAAAGAGGTTTAATTGATGCACAGTTCCACAGGTTGTACAGGAAGAATGACCGGGAGGCTTCAGAAAACATAATCATGAAAGAAGCTAAAGAGGAAACAGGCACATGGGTGGAGCAGTAGGAAGAGAGCAAAGTGGGAGGTGCTACTCACTTTTAAACAACAAGATTTTGTGAGAAATCACTCACTACTACAAGAACAGCAAGGGGGAAATCCACCCTCATGATCCAATCACCTCCCACCAGGCCACTTCTCCAACACTGGGGATAACAACTGGACATGAGATTTGGGTGGGGACACAAATCCAAACCATATCAATTCCTTGACTTGGCTATTGTGAATAGTGCTGCAATAAACATGGGGGTGCAGATATCACTTCAACACACTGATTTCATTCATTCCCTTTGGATATATATTCGGAAGTGGAATTGCTCCATCTCATGAGAGCTCTAACTTTAACTTTTTTTTGAGGAACCTCCATAGTATTTTCCATAATGGCTCCACCAGTTTATATTCCCACCAATGAGGTACAAAGGTTCCATTTTCTCCACACCTTTGTGAATCTTGTTATCTCCTGTTGTTTTTTCGTAATAGCCATCCTAACTGGTGTGAGGAGATATCTGATCATGATGGTGGGAGGAAATGGGGGGATGTTGGTCAAAGTGTACAAATTTGAGAACAAGTTATAAGATGAACAAGTCCTGGGGGTGTAAGGTACAGCATGGATGATGATGGATGTGTACATTAACTTGACTGTGATAACCATTACACAATGTATACCTACATCAAATCATCGCATTGCACACTTTGAATGTCTTCACTTTTTGTTTTCAATTAAGTATTTCAAATAAATAAATAGAGTAGCCATGTATTTCTTTCAGGAAGTCTCATTCACAGTCAGAATCAGTACTGCTTTCTGCTGATGCATCGTTACCTTCTGTGGTTCCTTTGTTATAGGTGTATTTGCTATAATGCATTTCTTTGTTACATAGGAACACGGCTAACACAGTACTTGATATAAAATGACATCCTATGAAATATTATTTCCTGAATTGAATAGATAATTTTTTTGTTTGTTTTTGTTTTTGTTTTTTCTTTTGAGATGGAGTTTCACTCTTGTCACCCAGGGCAGTGGTGTGATCTTGGCTCACTGCAACCTCCTCCTCCTGGGTTCAAGCAATTTTCCTGCCTCAACTTCCCGAGTAGCTGGGACTACAGACATGTCCTGTCTAACTTTTGTATTTTTAGTAAAGACGGGGTTCTACCACGTTGGCCAGATGGTCTCGAACTCCTGATCTCAGGTGATCTACCCACTTCAGCTTCCCAAAGTGCTGGGATTACAGGCGTGAGCCACTGCATCCGGTCTGAATAAGGAATATTTTCTTAATAAGGTGGTATATTATCAGACAAGGTAGAAACAAAATGACATTCCTGTTATTGGTTTCCTTGATATTTAAAAGTTCCATACTAAAAGGGATTAATACATTGCAACCAGCTACATTTCTTTTTTAATCAATATGGGAAAATATTTGAATAAGGAGTCATGTCATTCATTTGATACAAGTTCAATACAATGACAGAAAACAGTAAAATATATTCTTAAACATTAAATGAGTAATAAGTTTGTTTATATATACTTTCAAGAAGCACTTTTTGAACTTTTGTTCACTTATAAATCTGTCAGATCACATGCAGGCCCTGGTAATACAGGCAGTCCTTTGGAGGCCAATTTTTGTACCTATAGAAAGATAAAGACAGGTCAACTGAAAGCACTGTCTGGTCACCTTGTTTCAAGCTTGTTTGAAATCACATCAGAACTGATCTGAAGAAAATATTCTTCTCATCCACTTTTAATATGAAGGAACTAGTAGGCACTAGTTTCTAAAAACAGTCTAGTTTCATAGTACATATGGAAATGGAGTGTTTTGTAAGATATAAATATTCTTGATTCAATGTAAATGCATTTCTTTTATTTGAATGATTTGGAGACATCGAAGTTTACCCTCACAGTCCTAACATTATATTGCTTATTGGAACAAGCATGAGCTTTGGACTAAGTCACAGGCAGTTGGATTCAAATTCTAACACTTACAAATACCATTTATATGGCTACAGGCAATTTCCCTAATTTCTCTGAGCTTCAAGTTTTCTCACCTCTACAGAAAGAAGGACCTTTCTACTTCTGTGCATAGTTGTAAAAAATGAATGTGATGTGGCAATTATAGTGCTTGGCAGAGTGATCATTATATTATTCTTTTGTATTGTTTTGTTTTTGAAATGTTATACACTTCTAGGATCCCAGGCATTGTGGAGGCTGCATGGGAAATCCTATTTCCTTATTTGTTAAGGCATTTAGAATATTGCACTTATGTCAGAAGAAAAAGATGAATTAAACAATGACCAGTATTAATCAAAAACAGGTCACTGCTGTAAAGAAAATTACTCAACATTTCAGAAACAAAAGAATAATATAATGATTCCTCTGCCAAGCAGTATAATTGCCATATTATATTCATTTTTTAAAACTCTATACAGAAGTAGAAATGTCCTTCTTTCTGTAGAGGTGAGAAAGCTTCTAGGGTCCCAGGCATTGCAGAGGCTGCACGGAAAATCCGACTTCCTTATTTATTAAGGCACTTAGAATATTGCACTTGTGTTGGAAGAAGACGAATTAAACAATGGCCAGTATTTAATTTTAAAAAAGTCATTGCTGCAAAGAAAATTACTCAAAAAATACATAGTAAAAATTGGATTTTAGACACCTATATAATGGGCATGATTATCCCTTTCTACTCCCACAGATGTTTATAAGATTCAAATGCACAAAAAGGCACATTGAATTACCCACACACACACACACAGAGGCAAAAGTTACTGATTTTATTCTGAGAATTAAAGATAATTTAGATTATAACCAAAAGGAAAAATATGGCAACATACTATAAATACCTTTTCTTTATTTTCACTGTATTCTATTGAGGAGCTTAGTATATCATTATTGAGGACTATAGGTCATGTATCCTTTCAAACAATTATTTAACAAATTATATTCTGGATTTTGTGATAAACAGTGCAACCACCTTTATGAATAAAAGTATTATTATTATTTTGGCTTCAGAAAATACAAATGTTAACCAAATAAAAGAACAAGTAAATTTTAACTGTAAATTGTGATAAGTTCTGTAATTGAAAACAGTATGCAGCTATTCAAACAAATACCTAGGATGCAGAAAGATTGAGTCTGAAATTAGTGACAGTGGTCTCCAAGGTAATATGTAGGCTGAGATGGGCAGGAAGGGTATAGGTGAGGGAGGTGAAGGGGGGATGTTAGTTCAGGAGTGGGAACAGCACATGACAATGTTCTCAGAAGAGAAAAGGGGCCACCATGGCTGGACATTATAAAGAAAAGTAAGGAAGTGTCAGGAGTTGGATGTAGAAAGACAGTCTTGTTCTAGTCATGCAGGGCCTCAAAGGGCATATGAAGCATTGTTTGTTTATTTTAACTCACACACAATGAAATACATGAAGTGCTTTCAAAAGGTGAATGGGGGATCCATACATGAGAATTTAACTTTGGCCGCTCTACACACGGCACATAGGAAGGTGCAGGTAGAAGCAAGTAAAACAGCAAAGACAGCCTCTCAGTTACCAGGTGTGACAGAGGACAGCATCTCACTGCTGGGATGTAAAGAGAGAGGACACCATTTTACTGGTGGAATATGAAAAGGGGGGAAAGCATCTCACTACTGGGATGTGAGAAGGGAGGATAGCATCTCACTACTAGAATGTGAAGAAGGAGGACAGCATCATAGTACTGGGATGTGAGAAGGGAGGACAGCATCTCACTGCTGGGGTGTGAGGAGGGAGGACAGCATCTCACTACTAGGATGTGAGGGAGGGAGGACAGCATCTCACTACTGGCATATGAGGAGAGAGGACCACATCTCACTACTAGAATATGAGGAGGGAGGACAGCATCATAGTACTGGGATGTGAGGAGGGAGGACAGCATCTCACTACTAGAATGTGAGGAGGGAGGACAGCATCATAGTACTGGGATGTGAGGAGGGAGGACAGCATCTCACTACTAGGATGTGAGGAGGGAGGACCGCATCATAGTACTGGGATGTGAGGAGAGAGGACACCATCTCACTACTAGGATGCAAGGAGGGAGGACAGCATCTCACTAGTGGGATGTGAGGAGGGAGGACAGCATCTCACTAGTGGGATGTGAGGAGTGAGGCCAGCATCTCACTACTAGGATGTGAGGGACAGAGGACAGCATCTCACTACTGGCATGTGAGGAGTGAGAACCGCATCTCACTACTAGAATGTGAGGAGGGAGCACAGCATCATAGTATTGGGATGTGAGGAGGGGGTACAGCATCTCACTGCTGGGGTGTGAGGAGGGGGGACAGCATCTCACTCCTGGGGTGTGCAGAGGGAGCACCACATCTCAATCCTGGGATGTGAGGAGGAATGACAGCATCTCACTGCTGCAATGTGAGGAGGGAGGACAGCATCTCACTGCTGGGGTATGAGGAGGGAGGACAGCATCTCACTTCTGTTCCAATTTTTTGCCACTTATTTTTTTCTGAAGTTTCCCCCACATGCATATTATAGAGGTATTCATATGTTAACCTTTTCAATCTATTAAATATTCTATAATTATCTTACCTACACATTTACTTATATTTTTACTTTATGTTACTTGCTTTTATTTTCTTTATGCAGATGATAAGAAATGGTGAGTTTTCATAACTATATTCAAAATATGCAGGATTATATTTATAACTATGATGTAATAAAATTAGCATTGTAACTAGTTTGCCAAGAAGGGAATGAAGGAGGATAACTTTTCACTATCCATACATAAATAAAATAATACAGAGTTTTACAATAAACTGGCCAGCCAGAAGCATCTGAAATAAATGTTGTGGGTTTCTGTCATCACCAGATTTAAGCTTGTCATCCTCTCTGCATTATTCACAAGCACTACATTTTCTCTCTCTAGCTTTTTCTGCTCTCATGGAACTCTCTTGTGGGGAAATGGGAAGGGAGGGACAATGCCTGTTCCCTCACAGAAGGCACTTAAGCCATCTGTAATTCTTCATCTTCTCAGTGATTTCCCAATGTAAATGCCTTCATATACTCTTTGCTTTTGAACTTATCCAGTGATTGATTCTTTCCGAAATGGATCTTTCATTCACCCCGGCACATGTAGAAATAACTTATGATTTGCTCAATGCATCAACAATAGAAGCACCACTATTGCTTCCTGCTAGTACTGAAGACACCGCATTATCAGGAAAATTAATAAAATTCATTGATAGCAACACTAATAAAGTTTTATATAAGCTTCATATAACTTAAAATCATAAAATGTGGCCAAAGCAGTAACTACAGAAGAATCATTCAAATCCATGGAGATTTGTGATTTCCCACTTACCAGGAATCTCACAGAACTCCTTAAAGTGCAGAAGAGGGCTCCAAAATTCCCAAGAGTTTCAACCAATGACTTTGTGGAACACTAAGCGCTCCCTAAGAAGCACTCTTGGGAAAGAAAGAACCAGAGCATGAATTTAGCTTCTCTTAGACGTTTTCAGATTGGTTGGAACCAACTAGGCCTCAAGGCAGTGTGCTTAGGGTCAGTGGTGCTGTGTTCTCTTCCCTCTGAGCCCTTAAAATTAATTTAATTTCAAATACTGATGGTAAAAAAAAGGGAGCCTTAGTTCTATAGATGATATAAATTTTAGAGTCAGAAAATAAACCTGATCTTGTTTCTTCTCATAGTTCTTTCTGCCCTTTCTGCTGCACAACACAATCATACGGAGAAATTATGTGTAGTTTCTCTTCTAATAAACACATCAATCTACTAAAGATACAAGTTAACATTATTAACATTTTTTCTATAATTCTAGAAAGTTTATATAAGCCTCATATCAGTATCTCATTTTTACTTTATACACAAAGTAAAGCCGTGGAAAAGGTAGCTATTGTTTTCTTTCTTTTTTTTTTTTTTTTAACAAGTGAGAAAGATCAGATAGAAAAGTTACATGATTTCCTAAAGGTCTTGAAGCTTGGAAATGGCAAAGTCAGATTTGGGTCAAGGCATCTGACCCCCAGTTCTGGTCTCTTCTCACAGTAACATAAACATCCTCAGTCCTTACTCTGCATTGACCCACAGTGCTTTGAGGTAGGAGATTAAATTCCTTTGGATTAAGGGGAGGAGGTACATGACAATCATATATGTATTTTTCTGATATTAGTGCCTGTTTTTATTATATTACTTTGTATTTACTTGCCCAGGTTTCCAATATGTTATAGTGGATTTTCTGATAACTGTACATTAGCTTGTCGCTTGCCAACCCTCTGAACAAGAAAAACTAGAAACCCTGACCAAGATAAGAAAATATCCATTTGAAGGTTCTGAAGAATTACCAAGACAGTAGAAACCAAGATCCCAGAGAAAGGAAATAGAAACAAGTAAATTTAACACTAAGCATTATATTTTCTTTGAGCCATTTGTGCATTAAAAGACCAGTTCCCAGTGGCTCAGAAGCCAGTCAGGAAGCTGAAACTGAGAAGTGAAGCAGAGTAAAGATTCCAGAATTTCATTGCACTAGAGAGACCACAAATGAAGTTCAGGTCACAGCAAAGAGGAGGATGCCTGGTAATTAACAGTGGTGACCATGAAGGAGTACATTCTGTATGTACGAGCAAACAGGAATGAACCAACCTTCAAGAAGATTAAAACTTAGCCTTTATTCTGTCAATCAATCCCTCATCAGATTAAATTTATAATTGGCTTCTGAGCCATAAGCTCTGACTTTTTATTTCACAAATACCTCAAGGGAAAATCATGTTTGATAACGAATCAAACATCTGTAAGAAGTAAAAATAGATTTTTTTCTGCCTGTAAGAAGTAAAAATAAATTATCTATAAAAATAACAAACTGTCCTCACAACATTTAAACATATGTATGGCATTACATTAAAAAGTTACTTTACACAACAGAAACTAAGGTCAAATCATAGAAAATAAAGACAAAAAAAACAGAAACAAACAGGTTTCTGAGAAATGCAGATATAGATAGTGAAGTTTCTAAATACAAACTGCAAATTAGATACATATATATTAATAAAATCAATAAATTCTGTGGCAAATAGGAGATTATCAGCAGAGAAACTGAAACCATAGAAATGAATCAAAGAAAAAATTATGAAATTTAAAGTATTATAAATATAATTAAGAGCATAATACATTAATTTGACAACAGAATACTGAGGCTGAAAAGAGGATTATTAAACCAGAAGATGGATCAAAAGAAAACAGACCAGAAAATGAAGAAAAACACAAGAGCATGAAAGTTATATAATGCATGATGAACAAGGTCTAATATAGGTCTAATTGGAGTCCCAAAAGTAGAGAAGAAAAGAGAATGAAGAAGAAATAAATGCCAAGAACTTTCAGTAAAACATGAGCAACATCAAACTTTATATTCATAATTTATAATGTATACTGTTAAATCTATAAAGAAGAAAAGTATGCCCATTAGGATACTAGATCTCAAAATTTAAGACAAATGGAAATTATAAGAGTTCCAGAGGGGGCAAAAATACATAAAACCTTTAAAGAGGAAAAAGGTTTTACAGAAGGCTTCTCAACGAAAACAATGCAAGCCAGAAGACCAGATAATAAAATATTCAATATATTGAAATGAAAACCTAGAATTTTATACCCATAAAAATGTAATATATTTCAAAAAGGCAAATAAATAAATTTTTAGACAATCAAAACATAATATAACTTGCAACCTCCATACTGAGTAAAATGATTACAGAAAGAGGAACAGAGATATCAGGATGAATAAAGAGAAAGAAAAAAAAACAAATGTGGGAAAATCTAGTATATGTTGATTTTCTGAATCAATTATAAAATTTTAAGTTTTAAATATCAGAATATTAAAATATATAATATGCACATGATATGAAATAAAAATAAATAGAGTTAAAGTGTTCTAAATTCCTTGGAGTGGTAAAAGTAATTATGAATTCACTTTATAAACTCCAGAGCAGTGGTTCTCAGCTGGGCTTAGTGGTTCTCAGGGGCCCAGTGGTTCTCAACAAGGCTCAACCTCAATAGGGCTGAGGTTGAGAAACCTGCTCTGAAGTATCCATTAAAGATTGGCTAGTGTAAAAACGTAAGTACATGTATGTACCATCAACTGACAAGTTTATACTCAATTATATACCCAACAGAAACGTGTACATGTACATACACACACACACACACAAACACACACACACACACACATATATATATATAATTCTGTAGCAACATTATCTTTAATAGAAAAAAAAATAGAAGCAAACTGACATGGTTTGGACTTGTGTCCCAACCAAAATCTCATGTTGAATTGAAATACCCAATTTTGGAGGTGGGGCCCGGTGGGAGGCGATTAGATCATGAAGGTGTTTCTCATGAATGGTTTAACACCACTCCCTTGGAGCAGTTCTGCTGATAATGAACAAGTTCTCATGAGATACGTTTGTTTAAAAGTGTGTCACACCTCCCCTCCTTGCTCCTGCTCTTGCTGATCTTGCCACATGAGATGTCTAGCTTCCCCTTTTCCTTCCACCATCATTGTAAGTTTCCTGAGGCCACTCCAGAAATCAAGCAGATGCCAGCATCATGCTTTTTGTACATCTTGAGGAACCATGAGTCAATTAAACTTCTTTTATTTATAAATGACCCAGTCTTAGGTTTTTCTTTATAGCAATGGGATAACTGACTAATAAACAACTTAAATGGTCATTAATAACAGTGTGTCAAAGTATATTCATTCATATAGTAGAAAACTATACAGCAAATAGCATATACACAAAACAACGTGAATTAATCTCGTAAACACACAAGAAGCACGGCATAGTAGAATACAGACTTCATGATTTGAAAACAAAAATTCAAAAATGTCCAACGCTTAGCTAGGATATGTGAAGCGAAAACGGTGTTTTTCAAGTCAGGGAGAGAAAAGAGACAGTGATTGGTGCAAGATGGCTGAATAGAAGCCTTTACTAATTGTACTCCCCACAGGAACACTAAATTTAGCAACTATATACACAAAAATCACCTTCATAAGAACCAAAAATCAGGTTAGTGATCACAGTATTTGGTTTTAACTTTAGATTACTGAAAGTGGCAGTGAAGAAAGTAGGAAAGACAGTGTTTTATTGCCAACACCATCCCTCCGCCATCCCTCAGCAGGGTGAGGAGGGAGAATCTGCGTGCCTGAGAAAGGAAGAGTGCAGGGACTGTGGGACTTTCAATGGAACTCATGCTGTCAGCACCAGGGAGAAGTCAGCTAACACTCACAGAGGGAGCATTTAGAGGAGCCCTAACTAGGGTGGAATTGCCCATCCCAGTAATTGAAACTCAGTTTTGGCAAGCCTCACCACCATGAGCTAAAGGGCTCTGGGGCTCTAAATAAACCTGAAAGGCAGTCTAGGCCACAAGGACTGCAACTCTTAGGCAAGTCCTAGTGCTGTGCTGGGCTCAGAACCCAGATATAGCAGACTTGGGAAGCACACAACCTAGTGAAACATCAGCTAGAGGGGCTAAGGGAGTGTTTGTGCTACTCCTCCTCCCACAGCAGGCAGTGAGTTCGCTTGGAAAGAGAACTTATTCTTCCTCTTGAAGAGGGGAGAGGGAAGAGGAAAGACAACACTTCTTGCAACTTGAATACCAGCACAACCACAGTAGGATAGTGCCCCAGGCAAAGTTGTGAGGACCCCTTTCCAGGCTCTAGCTTCTGGACAACATTTCTAGACACACCCTGGGCCAGAAGGTAACCCACTGCCTTGAAGGGAAGGACCCAGCTCTCACAGGACTCATCACATGCTGACTAAAGAGCTCTTGGGCCTTGAATAATTAGCAATGGTAAGTAGGAAGTACACAAAGGAAAACTTGGGTGAGACCAAAATGTGCTGACTTCCAGTGTGACCCAGCACACTCACAGCTGTAGCAGCTATGAGGAGAGACTCCTCCTTGAGAAAATCAGAGAGAAGAGAAAAAGGGACTTGGTTTTACAGCTTAGGTACTAGCTCAGCCACAGTGTGGTAAAACAATGAAAAGGTTCTTGGGGTCCCCAACTGCAGGCCTTGGCTCTTGGATAGCATTTCTTAACCTATCCTGGCCCAGACAGGAGCCCACTGCTCTGAAGGGTGAGTCTCAGCCCTGGTAGCTTTCACCACAAGCTGACTGAAGAGCCTGAGGTCCTTAAGTAAACATCAGCAGTAGCCTAGTGGTACTAACCATGGGCCTGTGGTGGTGATGGAAATGGAGAAAGATACCCCTGCCTGGGGAAAGGGGAGAGGAGTCTTGTGGTTTGGGTTCTGCTCAGCTGCAGTAGAATAGAGAATCAAGTAGAGTCCTAAGGTTTCCAAGTAGAGTCCTAAGGTTTCCAACTCCAGGTCCTGGCTCCTGGATGGCATCTCTGGAACAAACCAGAGCCTGGGGGTGCTTAGCCACTGAAAGGAAAAAACAAAAAAGCCTGATTGGATGCACCACCTGCTGATTGTACAGCTGTTGGGCATTAAGCAAACATAGGCATTAGCCAGGTAGTGGTTAACAGTGCACCTTGGGTGAGACTCAGTGCCATGGTGGCTTCATATCTGACGCAATAGTCCCAGTGGTGGTGGTGACAGGAGGGCTTGTGTCACTCCTCTCCCAGATCCAGCAGCTCAGCAGAGAGAGAGAGAGAGAAAGAGAGAGACTCCATTTGTTTGGGAAAAAGTAAGGAAAGAGAAAAAGAGTCTCTGCCTGGTAATCCGAAATATTCTTCTGAATCTTGGCCAAGACTACCCAGGCAGTACCTCTACAAGTCTTTGAAAACCACAGGACTACTGGGCTTAGGGTGACACTTATACAGAAATGACTGTAGTGAGAAAAGACTTAGATCAAAACACCCAAGTCCCTTTGAATACCTGAAAAGTCTTCCCAATAAAGATGGGTGAAAACAAGCCCAGACTGCAAAGACTATAAATAAATCCCTAACTCTTCAGTGCCCAGATACCAATGAATATCCACAAACATCAAGACCATCAGGAAAACATGGCCTCACCAAACTAAGTATGACACCACGAATCAATCCTAGAAACACAGAGATGTGGGAATTTTCAGACAAGAAAAATCATAATAGCTATTTTGAGAAAACTCAAAGAAACTCAAGATAACACAGAGAAGGAACTCTGAATTATATCAGATAAATTTAATAAAGAAATTTAAATAATTAAAAAGAATCAAGTAGAAATTCTAGAGCTGAAATGCAATTGATATACTGAAGAATGCATCAAAGTTAATTAACAGCAGAATTGATAAAGAAGAAAAATTAGTAAGATTGAAGACAGACTATTTAAAAATACACAATCAAATGAGACAAAAGAAAAGGAATACAAAACAATGAAGCATACCTACATTATCTAGAAAATAGCCTCAAAAAGGCAAATCAAAGATCTAGTGGCCTAAAGAGAATGTGAAGGGGGTATTAGAATATTTATTCAAAGGAATATAAGAGAGAACTTCCCAAACCTAGAAAAGGATATCAATATTCAAGTATAAGAAAGGTATAAAACACAAACAAATTTAACCCAAATTTAACCCCTTACCTCAAGCCATTTATTAATCAGACTCAAAGGTCAAGGATGAGTAACATGTCCTAGAAGCAGCAAGAGAAAATAAACAAATAACATACAATCAAGCTCCAATACATCTGGCAGCAGAATTTTCAGTGGAAACTATAGGCCAGGACAGAGTGGCATGACATATTAAAATGCTGAAGGAAAAATTTGTACCCTAGAATGTTATATTGACAAAAAATATCTACAAACATGAAGGAGAAATAAAGATTTTCCTAGGAAAACAGAAGTTGAGGGATTTCATCAACTACAGTGAGATATCATCTCACTTCAGTTATATTACCTTTATCCAAAGATAGGCAGTAACAAATGCCGACAAGAATGTGGAGAAAAGAGAACACTGTACACTGTTGATGTGAATGTAAATTAGTGCAACCACTAAGAAACAGTTTGAAGATTTCTCAAGAAACTAAAATCAGGGCTACCATATGATCTAGCCATCCCACTGCTAGGTATATGCCCGAAAGAAAGAAAATCACTGTATCAAAGGGATACCTGCGCTCCTGTGTTTACTGAGGCACTATTCACAATAGCCAAGACTTGAAAACAACTTAAGTGTCTATGAACAGTCTTAGGGAGAATGAATATGTGGTACATATACACCATATGCATAAAAAAGAATGAGATCCTGTCATTTGCAACAACATGGATGGAACTGGAGGTGATTATGTTATGTGAATTAAGCCAGGCACCCGAAGAGAAACTTTTCATGTTCTCACTTATTTGTGAGGGAAAAAAATTAAAGCAATTGAACTGATGGAGATACAGAGCAGAAGGTTGGTTACCAGAGGCTGAGAAGGGTACGTGGGGGGTCAGGAGGAAGTAGGGCACAAAAAATAGGAAGAATGAATAAGATCTAGTGTTTGATAGCACAGCACAGTGACGCTAGTCAATAATAATTTAATTGTACATTTAAAAATAACCAAACGTGTGGCTCACGCCTGTAATCCCAGCACTTTGGGAGGCCGAGGCGGGCAGATCATGAGGTCAGGAGATCGAGACCTTCCTGGCTAACACGGTGAAACCCCGTCTCTACTAAAAATACAAAAAAAATTAGCTGGGCATGGTGGCGGGTGCCTGTAGTCCCAGCTACTCTGGAGGCTGGGGCAGGAGAATGGCGTCAACCTGGGAGGCGGAGCTTGCAGTGAGCCGAGATAGCGCCACTGCACTCTGGCCTGGGCGACGCAGCAAGACTCTGCCTCAAAAAAAAAAAAAAAAAAAAAAAGAACCCAAAAGTATAATTGGATTGTTTGTAACACAGAGGATAAATACTTGATGTGATGGGTACCCCATTTCCTTTGATGTCATTATTGCACATTGTAATGCTGTATCAAAATATGTCATATACCTCATAAATATATACACTTACCATGTATCCACAAAAATTAAAATTAAAAATAAATAAGTAAAACTAGCAGGTAATGAAAATCTGTGGCCTCTGATTTCCAAAGTAAAATCTGGTGTCCTTTTCCAGAAGGCATCAGGATTTCTACCAGGCTGAAAACTCTTGCTAGACCAAGATCCTTGTTTTGCTAAAGTCATGCTGGTATGTTTGCCTGCGTTTTCCTAATGTTGATATTTTACATTTCAACATTATGATACTTGAGTGCTGGAGGAAAGAAGGGAGAAGGTGAATAGGAAACAAAAGGATCGGTGTGGAATTGCATGAGCGTGAGCTTGTACGAAGAAAATACCCTATTTAACTGGCCTATAGCTGTGTCTAGGAAGCAGTTAAGTTAAAATATGTTTGGCATATGTTAAGGAAAATGTGACAGAATTAAATCTATGAATTAGAATATTATAGAAATGTGAGCATGATTCACTTACAAATTTACTTCTCCTAGAACAATATCCAAGAAATGTAATACTCAGTTGAAATGAATTTACTGAACTTATTAACAACTGTACTGAAAGTTCAGAAATCGACCATTGGGATTATGTCTAGTAAAATGCAATATACAGAATATACGAAAGTTTCAATACCTCTCATTGGATTATTATGAGTAATATTTTTATAAAGTAAGTTGTTCCTAATTCTTTTAAACATTCTTCTCACTCTCATTTTTAATATAAAATGATGTATAAGAAAAATGACTGAAGAGCCTTTTCTGCAAACAAAACTGGAATTGAACTTTATTATTGTTTGTTCTTATGTTCAGTTTTTGTTTTTTATGTATTTGTCTTATGAAACCCATGGGGCTTATGAGTGGGAGAGAAATCAAACTCTTCCGGATTCTTAGAGTAAATAGGAAAAAATATCACCGGTATTCACAGAAGCCACATGATATTCAGAAAAGAATCTGTGTCTTTATTCAAAATTTTCATAAAATGTATGATTTTGAAAAATATTTTACAGTAAAGATGGCAAATGTGCAGATGTCTTTAGATTACAATTGCACCTCAGAATGAAATATAAATTCACTCCCTTCCAATTCACTTAAGTCTCCAAACTATAACCAAATAACTTTCCCATTCTCTGCAGATTATTACAAATACTAATATATTCTACTCTCCTAAAATTCCAGCTCGAATTCTGCAGAAGCCCTATTTCTACCACCTCTGGGAGTTTAACCATTACTGAATCTATCTCAGATTTTTTTTCACTAATTGTACACATCTAGTTTTACTTGCATTAATTATATCTTTCTTTCCTCCTGTCAACTAGGAACAGGTGCTACTGACTTAAGCCCACATTCTCCTCAAGTGCACTGGGGCTCATTTATCCCAAAACCTTCTCGATTTTCAGGAGCCCTGATGTAGCAATTATCTTCTTCCTGATCTATATTCAACCTCACCCTCTTCGTTTCCTCATCAGCATTTTAAAATGCTCAAGAATCTCCCATTTTTTAAAAAATGACTTTTTAAATATCCAAAAAACATTTTCTCCAGTCACCCATGTCCCTTATTTTCCACCAAAAACTTGCCTACATTTGTTCTATTTCTTCATTACTACTCCCCAACTCACTCATTTATCTCTTTTCTCCCAATACACAGCTCAGACAGCTGCATGTAGGGTACCAGTTACTTCCTGCAGCTATGCCCAAGAAATGTTTTCATTTCTTCTCCACCCTAGATTTGATTCTTCTGTCCCCAAAGCACCATGCTCTAGTAAGTTATTGGAGCCAAAAACCAAGCAAGGGATGCCATTCGAATGGGATTATCATTGTCTTTCTTTTTCACCACACACTCCGTGGAGTTCTGCTGTGTTTCATAAGTGGAGTAAATGCAAAACAAATTTTTAAGGCTTTAAATTTTTTTTCAATTATCTCAGAAAATTTGTGGGTTTTTTTGGTAATTCTACTAAAGGTAAACATACGGAAGGACTGCAATAAACAACATTGTGTGGTTTTACTCTCTTTTGCCTTGACGAACTTGGTGATGGAGAAATAAAACTTTGCATTTTATTTGTATTTATTTATTTATATTTATTTATTTTATTTTATTTTTAGTTCTGGGGTACATGTGCAGGATGTGCAGGTTTGTTACATAGGTTAATGTGTGCCATGGTGGTTTGCTGCACCCATCAACCCATGATCTAGGTATTAAGCCCAGCATACATGAGCTATTTTTCCTAATGCTCTCCCTCCTCCTGACAGGCCCCACTGTGTGTTGTGCCCCTCCCTGTGTCCATATGTTCTTATTGTTCAGCTCCCACTTATAAGTGAGAACATGTGGCATTTGGTTTTCTGTTCCTGTGTTAGTTTACTGAGAATAATGGCTTCCAGCTTCATCCATGTCCCTGCAAAGGACATGATCTCATTCCTTTGTATGGCTGCATAGTATTCCATGGTGTATATGTACCACATTTTCTTTATCCAGTCTATCATTGAGGGGCTTTTGGGTTGATTCCATGTTCTTGCTGTTGTGAATAGTGCTGCAGTAAACATACGTGTGCATGCATCTTTGTAATAAAATGACTTATATCCCTTTCATTATATATCCAGTAATGGAATTGCTGGGTCAAATGGCATTTCTGGTTTTAGATATTTGAGGAATCGCCACATTATCTTCCACAATGGTTGAACTAATTTACATTCCCACTAACAGTGTAAAAATGTTCCTATTTCTTTGCAACTTTGCCAGCATCTGTTGTTTCTTGACTTTCTAATAATGGCCATTCTGACTGGTGTGATATGGTATCTGATTGTGGTTTTGATTTGCATTTTTCTAGTGATCAGTGATGTTGAGCTTTTTTCATGGGTTTGTTGGCTGCATGAATGTCTTCTTTCAAGACGTGTCTGTTCATGTCCTGTGCCCACATTTTTTTAATGGGTTTTTTTTTTTTTTTGTAAATTTGTTTGAGTTCCTTGTAAATTCTGGATATTAGAACTTTGTTAGATAAATAGGTTGCAAAATTTTTCTTCCACTCTGTAGGTTGCCTGTTCACTCTGATGATAGTTTCTTTTGCTGTGTGGAAGCACTTTAGTGTAATTAGATCCCACTTGTCAATTTTTGTTTTTGCTTTTGTCAATTTCTTAATGAAATCTTTACCCATGCCTACATCCTGAATGGTATTGCCTAGATTTTCTTCTAGGGTTTTTATAGTTTTGAGTTTTACATTTAAGTCTTTAATCCATCCTGAGTTGATTTTTGTATAAGTCGTGAGGAACAGGTCCAGTTTCAATTTTCTGCAACTGGAGAGCCAGTTCTCTTAGCACCATTTATTAAACAGGGAATCATTTCCCCATTGCTTTTTTTTGCCATATTTGTCAAATATCAGATGGTTATAAATATGCTATCTTATCTCTGAGTTCTCCATCCTGTTCTATTTGTCTATATGTCTGTTTTTGTACCAGTACAATGCTGTTTTGACTATTGCAGTCTTATAGTATCATTTGAAGTCTGGTAGCAAGATGCGTCCAGCTTTTTTTTTTTTTTAGAGTAGTTTTTTATTTACATAAAAGTTACAAAGGTTGTGCAAACAATTGCCATACACGCTGAACCCAGTTCCCCTATTGTTAATATCTTACATTGCTATAGTCTTATTTGTCACAACTAATAAACCAACACTGGTACATTACTATTGACTAAGCTCCATACTTAGTTCTGTCTCATGACCTTTTTCTTTCCAAGATCCTATATCCAGAACACCGCATTACATTTAGTCATCATATCTTCTTAGTCTCTGGTTCGTGAGAGTTTCTAAGACTTACCCTGTTTATTCTTCAGCTTTGAGAAGTACTCCTCAAGTTATTTTGTAGATTGCCCCCAATTTGGTTTTGTCTGATGTTTTTCTTTTTTTTTAATCATTATACTTTAAGTTCTAGGGTACATGTGCACAATGTGCAGGTTTGTTACATATGTATACATGTTCCATGTTGGTGTGCTGCACCCATTAACTTGTCATTTACATTAGGTATATCTCCTAATGCTTTCCCTCCCGCCTTCTCCCACCCCACAGGGAAAACCGGCTAGCCATATGTAGAAAGCTGAAAATGGATCCCTTCCTTACACCTTATACAAAAATTAATTCAAGATGGATTAAAGACTTAAGTGTTAGACCTAAAACCATAAAAACCCTAGAAGAAAACCTAGGCAATACCATTCAGGATATAGGCATGGGCAAGGACTTCATGTCTAAACACCAAAAGCAATGGCAACAAAAGACAAAATTGACAAATGGGATCTAATTAAACTAAAGAGCTTCTGCACAGCAAAAGAAACTACCATCAGAGTGAACAGGCAACCTACAGAATGGGAGAAAATTTTTGTAATCTACTCATCTGACAAAGGGCTAATATCCAGAATCTACAAAGAACTCAAACAAATTTACAAGAAAAAAACAAACAACCCCATCAACAAGTGGGTAAAGGATATGAACAGACACTTCTCAAAAGAAGACATTTATGCAGCCAACAGACACATGAAAAAATGCTCATCATCACTGGCCATCAGAGAAATGCAAATCAAAACCGCAATGAGATACCATCTCACACCAGTTAGAATGGCGATCATTAAAAAGTCAGGAAACAGCAGGTGCTGGAGAGGATGTGGAGAAATCGGAACACTTTTACACTGTCGGTGGGAGTGTAAACTAGTTCAACCATTGTGGAAGACAGTGTGGTGATTCCTCAAGGATCTAGAACTAGAAATACCATTTGACCTAGCCATCTCATTACTGGGTATATGGGATTATAAATCATGTTGCTATAAAGGCACATGCACACGTATGTTTATTGCAGCACTATTCACAATAGCAAAGACTTGGAACCAACCCAAATGTCCATCGATAATAGACTGGATTAAGAAAATGTGACACATATACACCATGGAATACTATGCAGCCATAAAAAAGGGTGAGTTCATGTCCTTTGTGGGGACATGGATGAAGCTGGAAACCATGATTCTCAGCAAACTATCACAAGAACAAAAAACCAAACACCGCATGTTCTCACTCATGTGTGGGAATTGAACAATGAGAACACTTGGACACAGGAAGGGGTGTCTCCAACTTTGTTCTTTTTGCTTAGGATTGTCTTGGCTATATGGGCTCTTTTTTTGGTTCCATATGAATTTTAAAATAGTTTTTTTTTCTAATTCTGTGAAGAATGTCAATGGTGGTTTAATGGGAATAGCATTGAATCTATAAATTACTTTTTGCAGTATAGACATTTTCATGATATTGATTCTTCCTAACCAAGAGCATAGAATAGTTTTCCATTTCTTTGTGTCCTCTCTGGTTTCCTTGAGCAGTGATTGGTAGTTCTCTTTGAAGGGGTCCTTCACTTTCCTTGTTAGCTGTATTCCTCTTTGTAGCAATTGTGAATGGGAGTTCATTCATGATTTGGCTCTCTGCTTGCCTGTTGTGGATGTATACAAATGTTTGTGACTTCCGCACATACATTTTGTATTCTGAGACTTTTCTGAAGTTGCTTATCAGATTAAGAAGCTTTTGGGCTGAGACCATGGGGTTTTCTATATATAGGATCATATTATCTGCAATCAAAGACATTTTGACTTCTTTGAGAAATGGGACTTTGCATTTTAAAATCCCAGAATGCTTGATTCTTTTTCAAGGTAGCTATCGGCCCTTTTTTATTTGGGCATTTGCATTTTTATCCTTGCCTCATTTCCTTATTATGTCAACTTCTTGTGGGTGTGTAACAGTCTAAAAATTGATATAAACCCTTTGGAAAAGTTTTGTTTACAAATGGAATATACCCTAAAAGTTACACACTATTATAAATCTATATACATATATAGAAAATATAATCAAATAAAAATAACTCAGGGTATGGCAGAAAATTGTAAATGTGCTACATGTAAAATATTAGCATTATTGTAGATCCAACTTTTGGGCTTCACAAACAGTAATGGGGCCAATGAATCATGGCTTTATTCAGGCTGAAGGAAAGCCTTGAATTTTTTACTAGTTCATCCTATCACAGACATGACATTGTTGCTCAATGAAGTTCAGAATTACTGATTTTATTAATAGCTAGTCAAGGCAACGCAATTGTCTTACATAATAGTGAAGTCTGTGATGCTTTCAATATCTCCTACTTGGGTGGATCTGTCAGTTTGCTGGGTGCTTTTCTGCTCCTGATGGGCTCTGTTGAGGACAATATTGATCTGAGGAGGGCTGCAGAGTGTGCAGTATGAATCTCTCATCAATCCCCAATGTCCATGAGAATACAACAATCTTTTTATCTACAATTATGAAATCTAAATGTTGAGCAAGAGAGATATGCAGAAATCTGGACTGAGGAAGACTGTTTTTGAGTTGTCTTCAGATGGACTGTGCCCCAGTTCCTTGGTGTCTCTTCCCAGCTCTCTCCACTCCTTGCCTGGAAGAAGCAGTTCATTCCACCCCCACCTCACCAGCTTCTCTGATTCCAACCATTCCCTCTCAGCCCAGTTTACACAAAGACATCTGAGAAGTTTTCCAATCCTTGACTTTGGCTCCATCACTCCTTTTACATCTCTAAAGAACAAGAAGAGTCAGTTCAGGATACCTATTTTAATGCCTGGCAGTTATTACATGAAGAGTGTTAGCTCCTTTTCCAAAGTTTTAAGATAGCAATAACTCAGTGAGCTCGTCTTTACAGATGGTATTAAGCAAGCATCTCAGCACAAGGCTGAGGCCTCCAGCCTCAGACATACTCTCAAATTTCGTATCTGAAGATATGTGCTCCACACTCCCTCATGGCTCCCCTAAATGACCCGCCGTCTCCACACATACCACACTGCACTGTGTATTTTCTCAGGGTTCTGGCTCTTTGAGGGATCCTAACTGCTGGCTTAGGCTGGGAAATCTCTGTCTGTCATTCACCTTGCATCTCACAGCTGTTGCTCCTCTAGCCCTAATGTCCCCAGGACTCATCCTCAAGGCATAGGCATGGCAAAGACAGTGGGAAATGCTGGATCCTGGCCTCACCAGACCTGGGTCATAATTTCAACCATGTCTCTGGGGCCATTCACTACTCTGTAAAGCCTGAGAACTAATGCTTGACTACATAAAATGAATCCACCTGCTTTATTATTTAGTTGCCACAAGTGTGCCCTCTGCTATCTCCTTCCCTTTGACTAGTTGGGACCTGGCTAGCTTTTGCTGGCCTGGATCTGTTACCTCCTACTGGATTCCCTCAAGTCCCACCTGCGTCCATGTGGCTCCACCTTCTTGTAGCAGTCTGTGATGACTCAGTCCCTATCAGCCACACCAGGCCCTGGCCTGGCTGAGCCCTGGAGGGGCTCACCTTTCTCCAAGTGAAAAGCACATACAAACTTCATATGGATCTCCCCCTAAAGTGAAAACCCCACCTACAGAGTTTCTGAGCCTTCTGGTGATGAAAAGCTTTCTGGAGAGCCACCTGCCTTCACTGAGAACCTGCCCACGTCAGGAGGAAAGCAGCCAAACTAAGAAGTATAAATCACTGGAGCATAATCACTCTAAGAATCTTTTCTCTGCTAGACAATAAAAATAAAAACCATACTTTGAGCAACTGGGAAACTTAAGCTTATATTTGGAATTATGATCTGCTCACAGTGTTTCTTTGATTTTTGTTTTGTTTTGTTTGTTTTTGTTTTTTCTGGTGAGGTAAATGTGCCTTTGTAGTATAATCCTGAAAAACAATCCTTAATACCATAATCAGGAATGTTGAAATTTTGAAAATTCAAAAATCTCTAAAATCAACATTCTCCAAAGTCTAAATTCCTAAAATCTAAAATCCCTAACACTTAAAATCCTGAAAATCACAATAACAAGACAGTAGCATTACGTTAGACAGGACTATCATCTAGTTATTGCCTTCATGCAGAAGAAATGGATTTCAATTGGATTCCTAAACCATAATGAAATATTTGTGTGATCAAGCCTTCTAAAACTGAATTTCAAGTTATTGCCAATAACACTTGTTTTTTCCATTCAGCCCAAAACATTTGGTAAAAAATTTATATGAGTAGATTGGCCAACCAAGAAAACTTCTGTTTAAAAGTGTGGCATTTCATTCCAAACAGACCTTTGGATCTGTGTGATCAAAGCCTTCTAAAACTGAATTTCAAGTTGTTGCCAATAACACTTGTTTTTTCCATTCAGCCCAAAACATTTGGTAAAAAATTTATGTGAGTAGATTGGCCAACCAAGAAAACTTCAGTTTAAAAGTGTGGCATTTCATTCCAAACAGACCTTTGGAAAGAAGACATTCAGAGTGGATACAAGGAGGACATAGACCCTGGACTAAAAGGGTAGGGAACTGAAAGCCCGGAGTGGGTTGCTAAGCACTAGAACTCGTTCCTGGCCCTGAGCCCCTCCTAGGCAAGGGGTGAGTGAAATACGTGTGAAGTGGCCTACTCTCGCCACGGACCTCTGGGATCCTAGCGCAGAAGACCCAACAACCCCCATGGACATTTAAGTTGGCAAGGAGAATAGTTCAGAGATGGCAAAGACAGAAGTCCAGTATGCATGGAATGCAGAGGATTTGACATGGGAATGGCTGCAGTGGAGCATGACCATGGGTGCCCATTGCCTAAGGCTTGCCATACTCCTCCAGGTAGCTTTAGCCTTTGTATGCTGCTTGTCTTGGAGACAGCAGGGCTGTGTTGCCACAGGATGAGGTTAGTCTGATCTGAATGCCCCCCTGTATGCTGGCCTTATCTAGAGTCCCTGCCTACCTGTACCTGCCTGCAGTGCAGCCTCAGCTGCCCTATCAAAATACTCACTCACAACCACCACCATAGCTCATTTGCCAGAAAACCCCACCTTCGTATTATAGTGTTTTTGCAGACAGTCCCCTCTGACATACTTGCCCACAGCCTTCCCCTGCTGCACTGCAGGCACACACATGCATATGAAAATCCATCACTTTGCTGATATGCATGTGCTTGTGGACCTACCACTAGCCCACCAGCATGCACATGCTCACAGCCGCTGTGCCACTGTGCACTTTCAGGCAGCACTCACCTTCCCCCAACACTTCCCTGTTAGAGCATACTCATCCATGTCTTAGGCACCAATCCCCTGCCTGTGCACTTTTGCCAGAAGCCCCTGTCAGAGTGTTGTTGTCATGGGAACATCTCAGCCCCTCCAGCACAGCAGATGCTTAACCTCAAGGGGCCAGAAAACAAAAGTTTCTAACCCTTGCCCCAGGGTCAGAGCATGTAGTCCAAGAATGTTGAGCTGAACTTTGGCTCCATGAACACATCCAGAAATGAAGCCAACAGACCAAACTTAACTTGTACAACAATCAAACTCTCAAGGTCATTAAAGAATATAAAAACAAAAAATAGCAACTTCAAAGATTAAAGAAACACACAGATGAGAAAGAATCAGTGAAGAAACTCTGGCAACTCTGAAAATCCAGAGTGTCTTCCTACCTCCAAATGACCACACTAACTCCCCAGCAATGGTTCTTAACCAGACTGAAATGACAGACATAAAATTCAGAATCTAGATGGCAAGAAAGTTAGACAAGATACAGGAAAAGATTGAAACCCAATCCAAGGAAAATGGTAAAACAATCTGAAAGTTGAAAGACATAGCCATTTTAAGAAAGAAAGAAAGAAACTAAAATGTGAAAATAAAAAATTTACTAAATGAATTTTATAATGTAACTGGAAGCATTAATAACATAATAGAACAAGCTGAGAAAAGAATCTCAGAGCTCAAAGACCATTCCTTTGAATGAATACAGGCAGAAAAAAATTAAAGAAATGTTTTAAATGAACAAAACCTCCAAGAATATGGAATTATGTAAAGATGTCAAGCCTATGATTCATTGGCATTCCTGAAAGAGATGGACAGACAGCAAGCAACTTGAAGACATATTTCAGGATATTGTCCATGAAAATTTCCCCAACCTCACTAGAGAGGTCCACATGAAAATTTATAAAATTTAGAGAACTGCTGCTGCAAGATACTATACAGTACAACCATCCCCATAGTACACAGTCATCAGATTCTCCAAGGTAAATATGGAAGAAAATTATTTAAAGGCAGCTACAGAGAAGGAGCAGATCACTTACAGATTGAAGCTCATTAGGCTAAGAGTGGATTTTTCAGCACAAACTTTAAAAGCCAGAAGAAACTGGCAGCCTGTATTCCACATCCTTAATGAAAGAAAATTCCAACCAAGAATTTTATATCCAGCCAAAGCAAGCTTCATAAGCAAAAGAGAAATAAAATCCTTTTCAGAGAAGCAGATGCCAAGGGAATACATTACCACCACAACTGCATTACATTTATGAGAGGTCCTTAAGGGCATGCAAAACATGAAAATGAAAGACCAATACTTGCCACCACAAAAATGCATTTAAGTACATAGCCCACTGACACTATCAATTATATAATCGAATTTACATGACAACAAGCTAACAACACAATGACACCATGAAATCCTCACTTATCAACATTCACCTTGAATGTAAACTTGCTAAATGACCCGTTTGAAAAGCCTAGAGTGGCAACATGGATAAAGAAGCAAGACCCAATGGTATACTGTCTTCCAGAAACCTATTTCACATGTAAGGACATCTATATGCTCAAGGTAAAGGAATGGAGAAAGATCTATCAAGCAAATGGAAAACAAGAAAGAGAAGAGTTTGTTATTTTTATTTCAGTCAAAACAGGCTTTACCAATGATCAAAAAGCACAAAGAAGGGCATTACATTATAATAAATGGTTCAATTTGGCAAGAAGACTTAGCTATCCTAAATATGTACACACCCAACACTGGAGCAACAAGATTCATAAAACAACTTCTTAGAAACATATGAAGAGATATGCATAACCACACAATAATAGTGGGATACTTTAACACCCCAGTGACAGTATAACACATTATCAAGTCAGGAAACAAACAAAGATATGTGGAACTAAACTCAACACCAAATAGGCCTAACATAGATTTACAGAATACTTCACCCAACACCAACAGAATATGCATTCTTCTCCTTGGCACAAAGCACATATTCTAAGAATTACCATATGCTCAGGCATAAAGCAATTCTTATGAACTTCAGAAAAACCAAAATCATACCAAGCACACTGTTGGACCACGATGCAATAAAAATAGAAAACAATATCAAGAAGATATCTCAAATCCATTCAATTGCATGGGAATTAAACAATCTGTTACTGAAGGACTTTTGGGTAAATAATAAAATTAAGGCAGAAGTCAAAGCATTTACTGAAATTAACAAAAATAAAGATCCAACATGCCAGAATCTCAGACACAACTACAGCAATGTTAAGAGAAAAATTTATAGGGCTAAATGCCTACATCAAGAAATTAGAAAGATCTGAAGTTAAAAACATAACATGACACCTAAGGTACTAGATAAACAAGAGCAAACCAACGCCAAAGCTAGCAGAAGAAAATAAATACAATCAGAGCTGTACTGAATGAAATTAAGAAGCAGCATCCCATAAAAATGATCAATAAAACAAAAAGTTGGTTCTTTGAAAGCCTAAACAAGATTGATAGACCACTAGCTTGACTAATAAAGTAAAAAAGAAAGAACATCCAAATTAACACAATCAAAGATGGCAAAGTTGAGATTATCAACAGCCCTACAGAAATACAAAAAACTGATGGTCATGCATAGTGGCTCATGCCTATAATCTCAGCACTTTGGGAGGCCAAGGTGGGTGGATCACCTGAGGTCAGGAGATCAAGAACAGCCTGGCCAACATGGCAAAACCCATCTCTAATAAAAATTGAAAAATTAGCCTGGTATGGTGGCATGTCCCTCTAATCTCAGCTACCTGGAAGGTTGAGGCAGGAGAATCACTTGAACCTGAGAGGTAGAGGTTGCAGTGAGCCAAGATTGTGCCATTGCACTCCACATTCCAGCCTGGATGACAAGAGGAAAACTCCCATCCAAAACACACACACACACACACACACACACACACACACACACACCTCTCAAAAACTATTATGAACACTCCCATTCACATAAATGATAAAAGCAAGAAGAAATGAATAAATTCCTGGAAACAGACAACCTCCCAAGACTGAACCAGGAATAAGCTGAAACTCTGAATAAACCAATCAGTAGTTCCAAAATAAAATTACTAATAAATGGCTTACCAACTATAAAAAGCTCTGGAGCAGATGAATTCACAGCCAAATTCTACCACATGTGCAAAGAAGAGCTGGTTCCAACCACCCTGAAATTATTCCAAAAAAATCAAGAAGGGACTCCTCCTTAGCTCCTTCATGTGCAAATACACAATGAAAAAATAAAACTTCAAGCCAATATCTCTGATGAACATAGACACAAAATCCTCAAAAAATACTAGCAAACCGAATGCAACAGCACATCAAAAAGAAAATATACCATGATTATATTAGTCCATTCTAACATTGCCATAGAGAACTACCTGAGACTGCGTAATCTGTAATAAAAAGAGGTTTAATTGGCTCATGGTTCTGCAGGCTGTACAGAAGCATCGCTGAGGAGGACTCAAGAAATTTATAATTATGGTGGAGGGTGAAGGGGAAGCAGGTACATCTTACCTGGTTGGAGCAGAGGGAAGAGAGAGAAATGGGAGGCACTACACACTTTTAAACAACAAGATCTTATGAGAACTCACTCACTATCACAAGAACAAAAAGGGGAACGCCCACCCCATGATCCAATCTCCTACTGGGCTCCTCCAACATTGAGGATTACAATATGACATGAGAGTTGGGCAGGGACACAAATCTAAACCATATCAATGACCAAGGAGGCTTTAATCCTGGGATACAAGGTTGGTTCAATAAGCATAAATCAATAAATGTGATTCCTCACATAAACAGAACTAAAGACAAAAACCACATAATCATCTCTGTGTCACGTGACACAGAAAATGCTTTCAATGAAAATCAACATATCTTCAGTTAAAGACTCTCAAAAAAATAGGCACCAAAGGAATATACTTCAAAATAATAAGAGCCATCTGTGAGAAACACATACCCAACATCATACTATAAATGGGCAAAAGCTATAAGCATTCCCCTTGAGAATTGAAACAAAACAAGAATGCCCTGTCTTACCATTCCTATTCAACATAGTACTAGAAGTCTCAGCCAAAGCAATACAGCAAGAGAAAGCAATAAAAGGCATCCAAATAGAAAGAGAGGAAATGAAACTATCTCTCTTTTCAGAGTACATAATTCTATGCCTAGAAAACCCCATTGTTTCTGCTCAAAGGCTCCTAGAACTAATGGACAACCTCAGGAAAGTTTCTGGATATAAAATCAACTAAATATTGAGGACACATGGACAAAAAGATGAGAAGACTAGACATCAGGGCCTACTTGAAGGGGGTGGTTAGAAGGAGGTGAAGGTCATAAAAACTACCTATCAGGTACTATACTTACTACCTGGATGATGAAATCATTTGTACACCAAACCTGAGCAGCATGTTTACACAGGTAACAAATCTGCAAATCTGCACTTTTACCCCTGAATCTAAAATAAAAGTTGAAAAAAATAAAATAAAAATATTTCATTTGCCTGCACTTGCATTCCTTCCAGCTGATGGCATTCCAGGAGTTTTTAATGAATTAAAGCCTCATTTTCAGAAGAAGCCAGTGAAGTTACTGACTGGTTTGAAAATAATTATGTGCATGATAGAATAAAAAGACACTTATGCAATGGTGTTGCTGTTTGATCACCAATATTGTTTCTGCCAAATTTGTTATCTATATATGAGTACATGTGAAATACATTTCTGCATACACAAAACAACATTGAAGCATGGAGCAGAAGATGGAAAATTTAATAGGGAACATGTATGTTTATATATATCAAATTATAAATTTCATAAAGAGCAGCACCATGTAGAAAATGAATGTGAAAATATTCTCTGAGGAGAGCTGTGTCCTAAAGGAAAACAAATGCAGCTACTCATCATGATACAAGAATTCAAAATAAAATTTAATGATCTGAAGGTCAGCTATCTCTTATGAACTGTCTCCATGTAATCGCCTAGACTCTATTCCCTGTAATGTACTTTCAAATATGTCAAAATTTTTTTTCTTTTTCTTTTTTTTAACTATTTAAAATTATAGTCATTATGTTTTACAAATCTCTGTGTTATGCATTTCGTCTTTGAATCATTTCTAATACTGAAGGCATACATTGCATAATGACTTTTAGATAGCTCTAATTAGTTTTACACAATTTTTGTAAATGTGAGTCCATGAAAGTGCATTATTACAATGTTGACTTCGTGTGTGAGCATTGCGTTTGTATGTAAAAACCTTAATACTTCTTTAATAAATGATGAAATGTCCTTTTTGTACAGCTGCATCTGTGAACGATAAAATTTATCAAGATCTTGACTTTTGGGGCAGTTGATGAGGCGGTGATGTGGTGGTGATTCTGTGGATTTTGATCAATATTGTCAAAAAACTTAGGTTGTCCCTCATGGTATTTCAGATAACTGCAATTTTAGCTGGGTGCAGACAGTTTCCAACCATAGTGATACACATTTATACATTTCACATTCGACCTATCTCTTTATAAATAAAGTTTGTCTTCTCATAGCCATTATACCTGCATGACTGTCATTAATATACCTGAATGTTTATGCTTGGAAAAATATGTATGTTACTATTGCCTATTATATCATGTAAAGTGGCCTATGAAGTGTTCTATTGTGGTTGTATATGTTTCTCAAATAAACATCCATTTTAAAATGTAAATAAATATTTTTAAAATAATTTTTACCTTTTTTCAGAAGTATATTTTTGAATGCTCATTGACACAAACACAATTCTTCCACGCAAAGTCAACATTGTACTAATGCACTTTCACGGAATGACATTTACCAAAAAATGCATGAAACCAATAGAAATATCTAAAATCTTTTAAACAATTTATACCTCCAGCGTTAGAAATAATTTAAAGACTAAACACATTTTTTGATCTTCGAGGATTTCAACATCCGGGATTATAGTGCTTGGATATACAGATTAGTTGTATTTTTTAAAAAATGATGATAGGATCCCAGAAAATATCACCTTCAATTTCTAGGAAGGGGAAGGCACAGGCTGATGTATCACTCCTATTTACTCTATAATCCCCTAAGTTTGACATGAACACATTAGGGTTTACTTTCCTCCAACAGTAAGTCCGAGAGTGCAGCTCAGCTGCTTCAGAACCTAAAGTTTTCTGAGGTTCCCATCCAGCATGTGGCTTCAGACTCAGGGTCACAGGAAGGCCACTGGTGCACATTCCAGACAAGTGAAAGGGAAAGGGAGAAGCGTGTTCTTCCCATGAACTTTGGAAGCTCTATTCTGGCATGACTGCCTAATTGTCCAAAGCGCACCTCAGGATCTCCTAGGCTCACACCAGAGGATGGCTGCATATTTTTAGCTTGGAACATGTTATTCACTCCATAAAGAGGACAGACATGTGTTAATAAGAAAAAAAGAAATGAACATTGTTAGGCAACATGCAGGGACTGCTACAATAGGCTTACTTTCCTCACCAAGCAGAGAAAAATGGAACTCCTGCTGTAGCAACACTGTATACTGCCCTTGACCCTATCTTAAAAATATGAATGCTGTACTATTCTTTGTGCCTATGTCAGATAACTTGGCAAATCTTCAAGCTTTATACTTAATCCATTGTAACCATGTAAGAAATGATATTTATGTTTTTATAGATAAACCACACATGTAACATTTCCAAACAGCCATATATTTCATTTTATTGTTGCTGTTGTTACTGTTGTTTATTGACAATTTGTCTACCTAAATTCTTAAGTTTCTTCTTTTGTATATCTTTCCCGTGAACAGGGTTTGGGTTTGTGATTCCGGCGGTAGGGGGTGTGGGGGAAATGCATCACTTTGCAGTTCCACATTCTGCCTCCTCAACCCTTACACACAAATCTTAGCACAGAGGGTAGTATGAATAAAAAGGAAAAGGTCAAATGCCAAGAGATTATTCATGTCTGATTCATGTGGTTTGCAGAATTGTAAAAATTGCTTAATTCATTAGAATATAGAAACCATTTCAATAAGTTTCTATGTGATTGTAGCACGTAGGACACTGATAAAATATTTGTTTGATGACTTAAGATATGAAACATTTATGAAGGTTTATAGTTATACAGATCAATTCATATTGACTCTCCTGAAATCATATTACATAGATCAAATTGAGGAGTACATTTTATAGTCATGCAGTTACTGTCAAAAATGATAATTGCCAAAATGGATAATGCAGGTAAAAATGGCCTCCATTTCATGCCTCAGTTATCAGTGTTCACTGATCCTTACAATTTTCCTATAAGAAGACAAAATAGAAAATAATTCAGTCTAGCCATTTGACAATAAGTATAAGAATGCTAGTTTTTTCTACGTTTGCCATAAATACAAAATTTCTTTGATACTTTTGGCCACTATTCTTTACTTTTCCTACAAAGAGAACGGAGAGTAAAGCTTACTGTATTCATTTAATGGTTCTTTTCTTTTTCTAAAACTTGTAATCATAACCAGTAACACATGCTGAGACCAAGATATCAATAGAAAATAAGAGAAATATCTGTCCTGATTCACGTGTGTGTGTGTGTGTGTGTCTGTGTGTGTATGTGAAATATGAATGGGGAAATGTGTAGAGACTATGTTATATCTGTCTAGCTCTGTTTTATCTTCCATGAAGGCCCTGTGGTCACAACTAGTTGTTTTATATTGATGAAAATCACCAAAGTGAGATGCAATAAAAAGTGAGCAAATGTATTTTATATCTAAAAAAAAGTACAGATCCATATTTCCAATTCATGACTTCAAAATCAGCTATGCAGACCACTGCAAGAACAGTTTTTGATAGGTGGAACCTTTGTGTCAGTGTATTTGTACATGTTTTGTTGTTATTGTTTCACTTTACCTGTTGATTTTCCCCCACAATGGGAATGGCCCATGTGTACTGAAAAGATGACTCCTCAGAGGGAACATAGACGAGAGTTGTTTGTTGAATGTAGTTGAAAAGATTCTTCCCTAGGCAGAAACCCAATTCAAACCACCTTAATGTAAAATGAGGATTTAATGGCTCCCAGAGAAGAAATCTTCAGGAATGGTTTAATCAAGGTTCTCACACAAGGTCAGTGGGTACCCCTGTCTCCCCACCTCTCCCCTCCCTTGCTCCCTGGACAGGACTCATCCTCAGCACTGCTCTCTCCATGCTTGTGATGATCAATTCTATGTGTTAAATTCACTACACAGGCCATGTGTAGTGAATTCTCATAACTTTATATTACCTTGGCATCTGTTTTGAATACAAGTTTAGTTTTCTCATACTAGAAGCAGGGTTTAGTTACCCTTGACACGGTTTCCAATTCTACACCGCAACCAAATGGCTCAATCCAGTGGCCAGAGATAAGAATTTATCTGCCTCTGATACTGGAACTCCCATTTAGCTAGAGGCTCTCAAAACACTATGATACCCAGTTTTGGGTCAAATATCAGTTTAGATATTGATTCAAAATTATTTAGCTGTGTTTTTAAGTTATGATTAATATTTAGTTCAGTGGACTTTCAGTAGAGAAGATTATAACCCCCTTTCTCTGTGTGTATATGTGTATTATTATACATATAATAAGTTTGCTCACTTTCTCTTCCTAGCATCTTATTTTGGTGCTTTTCTTATCAAGCTAAAACAAATTAGGAGTCTTAGAAAGGATAGTTGATATTCTCAAATCATGTTAAATTGTTTTACATCAGAAAAGTGAACTGGTTTTTTAGCCAATAATGATACATGTAATCTTTCTTTCACATGGCAGTTAGATCACTCCTATATTCTATTCCACAAATGCTAAAGAGATGACATCCTACAAGAAGCACTTTCTCTCCCACTGAGCTCACTGGAAAGCCCCTGTCACTCTTTTTTATCCCACTGTGAGTATGAATTCAGCTTTCCCAGTATGTCCTTTTGTATAGTCATTTTAAAATACAACCAATTTATTCTCTCTTTAAAACATCCATTTAGAAATCCTGATAACTCCTGGGACTCACTACGATGTTCCATGTTGATGAGAAAATCGCCCATTTATATGAATAGTCCATACACAAATAGCCAATATTATTCTACAGAAGGTAATTTAGTACCATAAATTAGAAACGAATTGATTTACACATCTGGAAATAGATGTTGAGGTCTTTGATTCATTGACTAATTTTCCAAAATTATTTCCCTCATGTCCCAGAACTTTAAATTTGATAAAATAAGATTCCCACCCCTCTTTTCACAACTGTATTTAAGAGAAAAAGAAACACAACCTGAAATTTCCCTTAATCATCTGAAATGTATTGCTAGCTCACATGACATCCCTTTATGGCCAGACATTCTCCCTCCTGAACGGACTTCTGTCCACTCACATTTAGCATGTCTCAAGTCCAAAAACAACAGCTAATTGACAGGCCACATTGTAAAAATCTGCCTTTAACTTGCTTTGTGCCACATTGTTAAGAAGCAGTTAACTAAATTACTATTGTCAATTATCAACATTAAATTGACACTATTAAAACTGATGATTAAAATCACATTTGATGATTTGTTTTGTTTTCTCTTGGTTTTCTTTGGGCTTTGAGGGTGTAGAAAAGATTGTGTGTTGGATTCAATAACAACCAAATTGTCCTTTTGTCTTCTTTCCCATGGAAGTGCCTAGGTGGTGGGGGTTGGGGGTAGTGTCATGTGGGCTAGTCAGGACTCAGCTCATCCAGGTTATTTTTGAGCTGACAGGTCACATTGGTATAGGTGAAGACAGCCTATTTGAGGGTGGAAAGGGCCACGCTTAGGGCATTGTCTGGGATGTGTGTATCAGTAGTTCACCTGCATATGATACTTGAGCGATCTCAGAGAGTCCCAAGGGAACATCTATTGGTAGGACTGCCAAGAACTGTGACAATGAAGACATAATTTTGAGGGCTCCAGCAATTATCTTTGAAGAAGCAGATAAGGTCCATGACATTATGAAGGCATAGAAAAACATGTGGAGTTTTTTTCATGAAAGAAAAAGACTGGCTAAAAGGAAATCCTTCAAAAAGTCTAGGCACAAATAGTCAAATTAGCACATAAAATATTGAAATTAATTGCCAAATAATCAATTTGTACAGACTTCCACAATCATAGTTGACTTTGCGAATAAATCCACTGGGCTTTGTGAGGAATCTATTCTACGAGCCCAGGCTAATTTTCCCCAGTGTATCGTGACAATCCTGAACCATCAGGGGAAGCAACAGAGAGAACCCAGCCAGTTGTGAAAGTCACTGTCTCCTCTAGTCGCTCTCTGTTGGACAGCAAGGTAGAATATTTGGCCCTTGGGATATTAGAAGAGAAACACAAATCGATTTTAAAGTTAACCAGCACTGCAAACCAATAAACTGAGAATGTAAACCAGACATAATTTCCATCAATGATGTACTAAGAAAATCAACACCAAAAAATAAAATGAATTTAGGGAGGGGCTACCAATAATGACTGTAATAAAATCAGACAAAATAGAAAACATATATTGTATTGTATTTATATAACTCTGATGGGACAGTGTTCTCTGTGGCCTTAATTACTTAGTCATTTTCATTCATCTTAGATTTTATTCAGTAATTCATTATTTCTATTGTTATTACTGATAATATTGGAAGAATGCTACTATGCTATTTCACATGTATCATCTCAGTTAATCCCAATAATGATTATATCACAACTTCTGATATTATAGAGGAAGGATCTGAGGCTTCACAGTTCATGTGAAGTGTCAGACCTACGAGGCAGGAAGGTGGAGTCAGTTATCAGAGCTGAGTCGTCTTGACTCCGGAGCCAGACTCTGCACAATTCAAAGTCTCTGGCTCCCAACTCCCATTGCTTATGACCTGGAATTTGAACACTTAGCAGTATTTTGAAACCAAGGTGTCCAATTCCACCTCTACTGGAGACTTGACTAGTATAGCTGTAGAACATCCTTCCTGTGAGTGTCTTTCTCTCATACTTCAAATCAACTTTTGTAGCAGGGGAATTTATTATCCACAGTGCCAGTCAGGTCACCTGAATTGAGTATAAGAAGATATAAGAGTGGAAGAGGCCTGTATCCAAACAGACACACAACACACACATACACACACACACATACACACACGCATTCAAACTCTCTCTTATAATACACAGTGCTAACCAAAGAACAATCAACCATCTGCAATCCAGATTATACTTGTGGACAGAGGCTTATGACCCTAGTTCTAAAGTCTCCAAGAAAATTAGGTAGGATAAGTGCCCAGTGTTCAGTTAGTTAAGAAGATCCAGATTTTAAGACACTTTAATAAACTCTCTTAAATAAGTAGATTGCACATGGGCATTCATTTACAAAGTTGAAAAGGAAAACTTTTGGAATAAAATAAAATTGGGCTATCATATTGAGCAGTAGTTGAATAAAAATCGGATAGTATGCCTATTCTAACAAGATGAATTTTTAATGCTGTTACTATTATTGAATTCTAAGTTTTCAGAAGTCAAGGTCTTTTGTCCTCATCTGATATGAAAGATCCACAATCGTTTCAAAAAAAAACCCAAAACTTAAAGATGCCAAAATGGAATATCTAACTTATGCAAACAACTTGCATATTTTAATCTATTCTGTGGCATATGTATTGAGAAAAATTAAGAAACTGCATTTCTATAATTCATCTTTGTTTAAATTATAAAATAGTATATTGATGAAACAAAGATGACTGGAAATTACATTTAACAAGATTGGAGAATATTAATGTGCAATGTAGATAGAGACCTGCAGTGTAAATATAGATGTCATTGCCAGGCTGCCTTAACACTCATAATGTATCTACTATCTGATAATTACTGTTTGGAGGGGAAACATTTATAATTTTGACTTTAGCTGCCTTTTGCTGTCTATACCTTACACTAGCAAAATACTATATTAATTGTGAATTCATGCAACTTTTTACTGGAAATGGAAAAGGAAACACAAAAAGAAGCAGAATTGTATCAGAAGATGTTTATGGGAAGACAGAGACACAGGGAAAATGCAACATGAAGAGGGAAGATTGGAGCGAGGCATCTACAACCCATGGGAATACCAATGACTGCCAACCAACCCCCAGAAACTAGGAAATGCAAGGGAAGGGTGCCTTTATAGGGAGCATGGCTCTGCCGACACATTGATTTTGGACTTCCAGCCTCTAGAACTGTGAGACAGTAAATTTCTGTTGTTTTAAACCACCCCATTTGTGGCACTTTGTTATGACAGCCTTAAGCCACTAATACAGTAGAGAACTAGAAATGGACTTAATTGGTACAAGAATCACATATTTCATTTGCTCAAGACATTGCCAGTTTACATTAATTTTCTTGGTGTAATTACTAATAACATTCTTTAATTTTAGAAAGTGACCTAACTTGGATGTGCTGGAAAAGTACTAGAGGCTCATTCTACACCTTGTATCTAGCCAGCTTCAAAACATCTCTAACACCAAGTGTTCCTCTTCTTAAGTATGTGGGAGTGCGGCATAGGGAGAGTAAAGAGTTAAAGTGAACAGCATCCTAGTATAACTTGGTAACATAAACATTTTTCTGAGATAAGAAAAGAAGTATGGACTATGAATACTTAATTGAAGTGTAGGAAAACTGGTTGCTTCAATTCTTAGCTCAGTTAATCAGTCAGTGAATAGTTGAGGTTTCAAATGACCCAGGAACAGTGATTAGAAACTCAGAAAAAGGGAAGAAGACTGGATGATTTCTGACTTTTACAGCATTTACCTGAGGGCGGGCTTTAGTCAGGGTCATGCATGACAGAGGGCTTACTGGATTGAGAAATGAGAGGACAGAGTTCAGGGTGAACATGGCAGATGGAAAGTGAGAAAGGAAACCAAGATGTGTAGAAAGTCACAGTAGAGGGGAACCAAATCATGTGGATAAACTCTGCCTACATCTCTGGCTGACCTTTGAACTATCCACAGGTCGGACAAACTAAGCTAAGCTCAGCTAAGGTTAAAAGAAGAGGAATTTAGTTGCTGCCCATTTCAAGGGAGACATGATTGGGAATTTGAATTTAGTCAAATTAATTGGATGTCCAAAAAAAAAAAAACACTTTGAGAGGATTATATCAGAATTCATGGTTTTATGGTATCTCACTCTTAATGTTTAGGATATATTCAAAATTACAAGACATACAAAGCAACAAGAAATGTGAACTCATACTCATGAGAAAAAGCAATCAGGGGAGTCCTCATTTCCTGCAGATTTCTGAAAAGAAAGTGGAAATAAATGAACACACTCAGCTGGAACTATGGGACTCTGGCACAGAACAGCAACAGCGAGGCAGCCCTCTGCCTCAGGGCACCTACACTTCTACTTTTTGTTTTCACAGGCCCACCATTCAAAGGTCCTGACTTCACACCCTCATCAGTCAATATATTATGTTTTATCATTAGAGTGGAGGACAAGGAGAACCTAGGTAAGAAAGAGTGTGAAAGAGAAGAGATAGCAGTTTTGCTTTCCTAGTTAGGTTAGTTTTAATTTTCTCAGGCTTAATGGCATATGACATTTAAGGGACTGCTGGGGAACAGTCTCTGAGCTATGGTGAATCTGCTGCTCACTTATGAGACTTTTGAAGGACTGAACAGAGAAGGTAATATGTGTTTGTCAAAGATTTTGCATTGACTCCATTTACCTCTATGCCTGATTCTCTAGTTGTTTCCTTTTATTGGCTTCTTAAGAACTGAAAGAGCCCAGGAGATCATTTAATTTACCCCCATCTTTGAATAATTTGTCTCAGAAAGTTTAATATACATACAAGGTTAAACAACTGGTTAGTGTCAACCCTACACCATGTCTTGATCTCAATACTGTTCTTTGCACTGTTGCATCCTTTAACCAATCAATTAATTAATTAATTAAATGCAATTTTTATCACATGCCTACTAGGTGTCAAGAATTGTCCTGCAGGATGGAGGCACATTAGTGAACATGATAGACAAGGTTCTTGTCCTCAATCCACACGTCTCATGCTATCTTAGAAGCTATATGTTGCCTGACTTGGAGTTCTAATCAACTGATATATACAACTTATTATAATTTTCACTTCCAATAAAGAAATTCCATTAGTTGATTTTCCTAACACGTTATCCTCCTATTCCTGTTTGTTTATAAGAAGTTAAATAAAAACTATACATTTCAAAAGACAAAATAAAATCTACCTACTCTTTGCTATAACTAGGCAGGCTTCTAGATATTAGCTCTCTTAATTTATTATGCCATTTATTCATGTGATGCTTGACCTACGGAAGCCAAGTTGAAATGATACAGGTTACATTCCATGAAATGTTTTCTATTCCAGTCATTCAGACATCTTTTAGTTGCCATCTACCTGCTGCTTTGTGAATTGCTGAGATCAAAGAAAACTGCTGAACAGAGTTAGACATTGCATTTTTCTTATTTTATTTGGTATAATTTATTATAATCTAGTAGATATTCACTTTCAGATAACTAAAGATAAACTTTTTGTGTATTGACATGAGATTCTTGTTTCTTTTCACGATTGTTGATGTGGTTTGGCTGTATCCCCACCCAAATCTCATTTTGAATTGTAATCCAAATTGTAATCCTCATGTGTCAGGGGAGGGACCTGCTGGGAGGCGATTGGATCATGGGGGCAGTTTCCCCTATGTTTTTCTCATGATAGTGAGTTCTCACGAGATCTGATGATTTTATAAGTGGCTATTTCCCATCTCTCTTTTCTCTTGCCTCCTTGTGAAGAAGGTGCCTGCTTCCCCTTCTGTCATGATTGTAAGTTTCCTGAAGCCTCCCCAGCCATGTGGAACTTGGAGTCAATTAAATCTCTTTCCTATATAAATTACCCAGCCTCAGGTATTTCTTTATAGCAGTGTGAAATCAGACTAATATTTGTCTTCTCTTTTTTAAAATGTATTATGACATTAGATCTTCACTCATTATACTGTAATTATTAAAGTTGAATCCAGCAAAATAGTAAGCAGAGTGCAGGTGCTGAAGCCATGTGGTTTGAACTGGTGAAAGGAAGGAAAGAAAAACAATGTTATGTGTTTATCCAGTTGATCTAAAGTGAGTATGTGAACAGGACTTGTGTGTGTGGAGGTGGATATTATTATATATATATATATATATCATGAAAATATAAAATATTACATAATTTTATAATAATCTTGTGGATCACCATTTACAATACACTAAGATATGGTTAGTTCTTACTCATATATGGCAAAGAAGCCCATAGCTAAATCTGCAAGGTAGTGCTATTCAATATTCAAGATCCAAAACCTAAAAATGGATTGGCCAACACTTTAGGCACTTTAATCATAGCACTCTCTAGTTTATTTAAGTTCAAGTTCTTTAATCTGTGTATGTTTTCATACAACAGGATCAAGAAATTTACTTGAAGATTTAACCAACTGCTAAGGATATATTTTAGGTTCCCTTCAAAAACCAGTCTTTTTCCTGCTCCTACATCCCAAAAGTGTGTCTTTATTTCTGATAAGACTTGACCTCTGGTCAAAAGGATAGTGTATACTGAAACAACTCTGCCCTCTATTCAAAGGTAAAGAACAGATAAACACACATACACTCAAAAGTAAGGTAAATTAGCTGTGGGTATATCTATAGAGTAGAGTCAAAGCACACCAGAATCAAACCAAGATATGGAGGCTCAAATTTAATTTGCCTCACAGAATCAGCAACTGAACACAACCTACTGACTGCAGGAGAAAATAAACCAGCTCTCAATAAAAAGTGGCTCCTGAGTCTCAGTTCTTTTCTGAAGAGCAGAAGCTGAACATTCTCTGCCCTGTGCTTGAGGGTTTCAGTTAGAAACAATTTGCATACCTGTAACAGTACAAAGGAAATAATCAGAGACCCCTGCACAACAGGAACTGGATATAGCCTGAATGTTTGCTCCAAACCGAGAAGAGAGATACCATGGAAAGAAACCCTGAGCTGCTGATGCAAGACCTGCTCTGCTTCTGAGAAGTGATCCATCAAAACTTCTCACAGAAAGCAATGAATGTGGGGGGAAAAATGAAACAAACCCTGTGCAATAATGAGAACATGAACAAATGAGGAAATGCATGCAAAAATGAAAATCAGCTTTGGATTTTTTGTTTTTGTTTTTGTTTTTTTGTTTTGTTTTGTTTTTGTTTTGAGACGGAGTCTCACTCTGTCGCCCAGGCTGGAGTGCAGTGGCGCGATCTCGGCTCACTGCAAGCTCCGCCTCCCAGGTTCACGCCATTCGCCATTCTCCTGCCTCGGCCTCCCGAGTAGCTGGGACTACAGGCGCCCGCCACCACGCCCTGCTAATTTTTTGTATTTTTAGTAGAGACGGGGTTTCACCGTGTTAGCCAGAATGGTCTCGATCTCCTGACCTCAGGATCTGCCCGCCCCTGCCTCCCAAAGTGCTGGGATTACAGGCGTGAGCCACCGCGCCCGGCCAGCTTTTGATATATTTTTAATCACACCAACTATAGAGACAGAAGACATATACAGTTGAAGACAATATCAGTGAACTGAGAAACACATTAAGGCCTTGACTCACAAGAACACAGCACAGAGCATTAGAGACGAAGAGGACGGGAAAAGAAGAGAGAGAGAAAAGCTGAGACACATAGAAGATTGAGTGAGATTAGAAGCTTCGAACTATATTGCTGAATAGTTCTGAAAGAAAGGAAACAAAGCATGGGGCAATGGTGCAATAGAGAATGGCTGAGAATTTTTCAGAATTAGAAAAATAAATAAAATGACTTTTTAATTTAATGAGCACACTCAGGTCAAATGCATTTTGTAAATTTGCGTCTTAGATAAACAAACACATTTCACTGAAACTTCAGGATGTCAAAGTTAATGAGGAAATCTTAACAGTTCCCAGTGAAAAAGAGCCATTTAACTACAAAAGAATGACAGTGGGTCTGATTCCCCTGAGAGCAGCTTTCAGCTTTCTCATCAGAAAAAAGAGATGGAAGATTACAGTGGTTGTATTTTTTTCTCTTCCAAGTGGTGTGTGAAAATACTGTTCTACCTAGAATTCTTTCATCCAAGAATCAGGCAAAATAGAATACATTTCAGATTTATCAAACAAAGAAAGGCCAATAAGAACAGGCACTAGGTAGACATTAGATAAAAGACTTACTAATGTATATAGTGTATCAGAAAAAAAAGAACCCAGAAGGTCAAAGTAGGATATAAAAATCAGTGATTTTTTTAAAAAAACTTAAATATATAGTATTTTAAGTACTATTTTAAAAATGTTAAAGCATACAGTATATGAAAAACTATAGGAAACATTTCTTTGTTAGGTACAGGATAGCAATTCTATTTATCCAATAAAATTTCAGAATAACTAGTTATGTACACATATATATATATATAATTTCACAACTCTAACCAAATAATCAAAAATAAAATGTATAGATTTCAAACTGCAGACAGAAAACATCTAAGTACATTTTATATGCTCAACACAGAGAAAAAATTAATCAAATAAAACTATGGTAAATAGGGGAAAAAATAACATTTAGATGTAAGTTCAACATAACCAGTTGCAAAAAAAATAAAAAGATTAAGATGCTATATTAATGGATAAATGCTCATAGATTGAACTTTTAAAATGTTATGAATGATGTTATTTGTATTTTCACCATGTTAGAAGATAATTCAAACCCTAATATATGTAAATAATGAGAGACACAATTCTTACTTTCAAATTCTGCTTTTCATCTTTTTCCACTGTAGGGGGCACGTTGACGACAGTAGTAAGTGATAAGCAGTTTGAGAAAGGACCCTATTAAACAGAAACTCTAAATGTGCTTCCGTGTGGCATATTTATTACTATGCATGTATATTGCTTGTAAATAGGTTTTTTTCATTTTATAAATTCCATATTAATGTCACAGGACAGTTTTTCTATAGCTCTATTATTTTCTTTGGAATCATTATGAAGGACATTGGAATAACAAAACAAACAAACACAAAATAAATACAGAGAATCTTTATACATCTCAGGCGTTTGTGGGTATATGGTTCATTATACAGAATTTTTAGTGCAGGTAGATTTTCAAAATAGGGGTATACTTCTTACTGTCTTCCATTTTTTACACCCTCCTCCCTTGTCCCTTAGGTTTTGGGCTGGCTACTATTTCTTGCTTAGTAACTGAGGCATATTTCATGTTCCGAAGATGACCACACCAATATCTCCCATCCTGCATGTCCTTTGTACAATGTAACCAGCACTCCTTCCTGGAGAGGTGCGTAGGGTCTCATGGATAGTATAAACAACAGTGTGCCAAAATGGTATTTTGTGGCTTGCAAGACTAAGTCATAGTCTTTCATGTCTCTCTAGTCTTCATATTCTCTCTGTCATTTGACCACTATGCTTGCCGTTGGACTCCACCTACCACATTGTGAGAAAGTCCAAACTAGCCCATAAGAAAAGACCACAAGGAGAGATCCACTGTCAATGGAATTGGAGTCTCCTGCTGAAAGCTAGCACCAACCAGCCGAAATGAGGTTGAGTGAATCTTCAGATAACTTTAGCCTTTCAAGCTTCCCTATGATGTGCCCTGTTTGAATTCCAGACCCACAGAATGTGTGATTATGATAAATGTTCTCTTTACACCACTGAGTTTTAGAGTATCTCATATGCAGCTTTAATAACCATTCATTATTTGTACCTGTATAATTTACCTAGAATTATTTTGGCCTCTGGAGAGGAGGACAAGAATATGATTTATTACCTTTTTCTCAATATTTTCTTTTCATTAGGGAATAATGCAAGTAGAGATGCACCGTCCCTGGCCCACTGACATTTTCCTTTTGTGTCTTTTGTAAATATGTATTTGCTACTTCACATTATGTAAATAAATCATAGGCATTTTTTTTCCTATCCAGGGTTCCTCAGGATAATTTTTCAGTAAGATTTATTATATGCACTAGGTGCAGGTGAACTGGGGGGAATGTTTCTTTTCACACCTGTTTCTATTTTGCCATTATGTTTAAATGGCAAAAGTAGCAATTACTTTCGCACCAACCTAATACATACTCCCCAAGTCCAAGGCTTAATTAGCTTCTGCTTTCCAAAGCTCTATAAGCACTCTTATGACAATGTGCCCTCCATACAATAAAGCACCGTGACCATCCACAAATAAAGTTTTATCTTCAAAATAAGTTAATTGCTAAGATCAAGTCTAAGTACTTTCCCTATCAACCAGAAGTCAGAAGATGTATGAAAAGTGAACTTCAGTATAAATACAGAATCTTTTTCAATCTAAGTTACTTGAAAGTAGGCTTTTATATAAATTCTACTGCCGTGTAAAGACATATTACAAACTGTTCTTTGGCAAGTCTTATTCCTTTGAATAAATTAATATTATTAGAGTCATCTAGCATTTTGTCATTATGCCCTTTCTCGTGAAGCTGGTAATACAAATGCAGTCATCTAAATGGCAACACTAACTGCAATTACTATGGCTGCTGTTCATCACCATCCATTTTTTATCATTTTCATTAGACCTAGATTTCTTGCTCATTCATTGACTTCACATGCCATGTAGATTTGATTTCCTCACTCGAGTTGTCAAGGATGCATTTCCATAGATGACAATATGAGACACAGACTTCCATAGTAGACTTCAGGGGGTAAATTTTAGTGCTGTGCTACAACTACTGTTCTGTCAGGTTCTGCTAAGACCAATTTAATTTCACTGCATCATGATTTACTAGAAACTGTGGTATAAAATAAGATCTGGCTGAACACCTGGGGTATCTAATCAGGTTGACGATGATGGAGTGAAAGTCAAATTGCCCTTGGTATTAGGGAAGCATGGACATTTAATTCCTCAAAATGTGTAGTGAAAATCTTCTCTAGCACCTAATAGTGCCCTTTGTTCTGTGAATAGAATGCTGTTCTGATCTTCCGTGTGGGAGGAGCATGCCTTCCTCCTGAGCAGTGCCATATTACCTACTTCATTATTATGGAGTTCTACACTCCTGACAAATGAGCTAAACTTTTTTCCAAACTTCTATATTTTCATGTATGTTTTCTGCTGCAATTTTTCTTCAATTGAACAAAAATCTGGAGACATAAGGTATCATAACTCTATACCATCACACTTACAAAAAGGCAGGACACTGCCACCACTAGTTACAACACTGGCAACCCAGTCTCATACATCCGCAATGTGCTCAGATAGATAGGTTGTGGCAAACCATCAACCTGAGTGTTGCAAACAGTTCAAGGTACGGGGAATTAGGAATTCTTTTTTTTTTTTTTTGAGATGGAGTTTCACTCCTGCTGTCCAGGCTGGAGTGTAATGGCATGATCTCAGCTCACTGCAACCTCTGCCTCTTGGGTTCCAGCGATTCTCCTTCCTCAGCCTCCTGAGTAGCTGGGGTTACAGGCATGTGCCACCATGCCTGGCTAAGTTTTTTGTATTTTTTAGTAGAGACCGGTTTTCTCCATGTTGGTCAGGCTGGTCTCGATCTCCTGAACTCAGGTGATCCACCTGCCTCGGCCTCCCAAAGGGCTGGGATTACCGGCATAAGCCACCATGCCCAGCCCAGGAATTCTTATAATATGATTTCAACACATTGAATGGTCCATCATTAAAAGTGAAAAATATGAATATTCTACTATTAATTTATTCACTTTTTTTATTTTGAAACTAACTAGCTGTGTGCCACAGACCATATTAGACATGATACATATGAAGACTGGATGTGTGATACATATAAAAATAAAATATTTGAACTCACAAAAACAGAGTATAAAAGGGGAAACAGTGTATGCCAACTACAGAGAAAATAATCTACAAGTAAAACCTGTGCTGTTTACTTACTACAGTTAACTGTTTTATTTTTCTATATTTGGCTGTCATGTTGGTCCTTGGCTCTAACATGATGGGCATCTATGAAGGAAATGGGATAACAGCATCAGAGCTTGGGAAAAAGATAATTTATGGTTGAGGATACAAGAAGCCAAATCAAGGGCATAAATTCATAACTGACTTAAAATTTAAAATCTTAAAATTTATAAATTTATAAATCTATTAAACATACTCCCAAATTGTAAGAATAATTTTTTATTTACTTCAAAGCATTCTAATTCACAGTCTCTTACAACACTTCCATGGAGACAATCATTTTCAGGTGAGGAGGGGTGACCACATGTAAGCGAAGCCATGACTTTTAAAAATGTTAGGATTCCATGTTTGAAATTAAAAGGCATGGGTAGAATTTTCTTCCCCTTCGTGAGCTGCAGGAGGCACATGATGTGGCATTAGCCTCTTCTAATAAGTCACTGACACCACTTTGCTGAACTCAAAAGGCATGAAGAAAAGGTTTCCTTTCTTTGCTTCTACACACCCCCTGGGAAGCTACCATACTCTCTTCTACATTAGGTCACTTTTTTTTTCTCCACGCTCTTCTAACTTAACAAATGTCTCCTTTGAGTTCTTACACAAACACATTATAAATGATGACCTCCTGAACGGTGTAATCTGGGAGTGCGGTTGAATGCTCTGTCCATGGTAGAGCCTTGAAGTGGCTTCTGAGTATGAAAGGATCAGGTCCAGGATCCTCATGGATGATTTTAATCCCCACCCCATCTTCAGCAGGACAATGGTAGCCCATCAATGTTTCCCTTTTATTTAAGAGGTAAAATTCTCCTAGAACATGGGAAAATGACGTTACTTTTACTTGTCATAATGCACAATTATGTATGACAGATCTGCTTTCTGTTTGTTGATAAAATACACTTTCCCAGCCTACCAGCTTTTATTGATGTCATCTCTTTACTTCAGCACTTCTGGTTCTCAGTCTGTATATATGATACAAAATAATATATATGATCACATAGATTAAATAATCTCAAATTAAAATCAACTGCAGTGGCTTTCCATGAACTTGGGAACAACGAAGGAGATGGGTAGATTAATACCTGTCCTTAAATCAGCCAGAAGATGGGTCTTTCCTTCAGGCAGCAGGTATAAAAATGAAGACAGTGCCAAGCATGGGTGATGGTGAATGGATTCCTGAAGCTTTCTGCAACCCAGGGTACCTCGTCCTTTTTGCTTGGCTGAGGTGGGAGTAGGTTAAGGACCTATGTGACACTGGCAGGAGGCAGGCAGCCCACATGGACCTTCACATGCAGGTTGCTCCAATGTGCATTGGGACAAATACCCACTCAGAAGACTCTACCCCAGGACTCTGCACAGGAGACAAAAGGGCATTCAGCTGAGCCTCAGAAGATTGGGGGTCAGCCCTGCCCCTACCCCAGTGAGACCTGCCATTTGGGAAGGCATTTTGCCTTCCTGCCTTGGATTCCTGAAGGGTGGGAGGAAAGAACTATAACTAAATCAGCTCTGAATACCAATCAAGCTTTGTTATTTTTTTTTCACTCAAAATGTTAGGGACAACCACAGATTGTCTTGAAATCCAGCAGATGTCCAAGCATTTTATGACTTTAAAGGATTAAAGAATGCACACATGTCTAGGAAAAAGCTAAAATGAGATGTTTCCAGTTGTAGCTAGCAATTTCTTGTGATTGAGGAGCTCTGGATGAGGATAAATGATCATATGTCTGCTAGCAAATACAAATTATAAAGTGTGCTGAGATTTCAGTTTTTCTTCAAAACGTTACAGAAGTCAAGGCCCATACATTTCCTTCTTAAAAGAGTCAACAGGGAACGGTGTACCTGAACATAGCAGAATCTGTGGTGCCAAGCAGTTACTGGAAAAGGGTTGTGAATACAATTTTTGGCCATTTTTTTGTTTTTGTTTGGGGTTGTTGTTGTTGTTGTTGTTTTGGAGGAGAAAGTCCTTAGTTTATATACATGCTACCATCTTGAAATCCAAGAGAAAAATCATGAAGTGATAGAAATCAAAGTATTATCATGTTTACTGTATACTTGGTCTCCTGAAGCATAGAAATGTCTTATATTGATTTTGCTACAGATGTCACCCTTTTCTTCCGAATGATGACAAAAATTTTGTAAATTAAAATTTGGAATTAAGTTTTCTTTAAAGATACAAATTACTAAAACTACAAAAATCCTAGCATTTACTAATTTTACTAATAGAAGTGCTATTATATTGTATATGTGAGATGCAGCAGTATTTTTAATATTCTCCTATGGTTTGATTACTGGCACAGAAGATTCTAACAAGGCACTTTTGTGTTCAAGACACAAGGTGATTTAAGGATGCACGCCACCCCTGTGTCTCCTTGGAGGAGTTACAATCTATGAGACAGAATGCACACACAAATAACTACAAAACAACTCAGTGAGAGATAAACAAAATTAATGGTGCTTCTCCATATAAATGGCTCATTCTTAAACATTAACTTTGTGGATCCTGTCCACAAATCTGTGGAAGATAAAAGGGTGGATAATACTGTTCCAAATTTACTAATGAATATGTAAGCACAAATCAAACAAGGGCACCATCAGCAAATGAGAAGTGCAGATTTTTACTTCTGCCCCATACACCAAGTTATACTCACCATTCATGGGTGAGAATGGTTTTTATATGCCCTATCAAGATTAGTAATCAGAAAAGTATTTGATTTTTTATTTAGGAAGAACAGGGGTGAGTTATCTTCATGAAGCTGAGGGTGCTGAGCATTTTAGATAGAGGAAAGAACATGGGAAAAAGGATGGACATAATGAAGTGCTAAGGATGCTCGGGTTACTTACAAAAACACACTGTGGCCAGCACCTGAGGCTCCTGCACAGTCACAGAGGAGGGGGCATCGAAAGACAGGCAGCATGTGCTTGTTTTTCAAGGATTTCAAAATTTGGTCCGTGGACATTGGGAATCCCTGGCAATATTAAATCAAGAAAGGGATAGATTAAATAGATAATTTGGGAAGAGCAACTTCAAGGAGTCTTGCAGATTTACCTTGAAAGAATCCAACTGAGGAAGGCAAGCTAAAGGGAAGTGGGAATTTCTGGGGTCATGGGGGTAAGAAACCCAGTTGAGATTATTTAAGCATAAAAGAGAATTTAGCATTTCATAAAACTGAAAAGTTGAGATGTGCTGACTTCGAGACCAGGCACTAAAGCTACATCATCAGAGATCTGTCCCTCCTCCTTCAACTTTTGGTTCTGCTTTTTGTGTGGGCTTCTTTCTCATGCTTTTTCCACATGAGAGACAAGAAGGTACTGCAAACTCTCAGTTTGTGCAGCCTAGCATGCCAAAGAGATACACTCTCTCCCACAGTATCAGTTTCTCTCTCTGAGAAAGAACTTGGATTGGTTTCTTTCAATGTCTCCTGCCCAGAAATCACTAATTCCTAAGGGAGAATGGTAATCAGATTAATCAATGTGAGTCTCACGCTTACCCCTTTGGCAGGGATATATAGAAATAACACAGCAGCCCCAAATACTAAGGGTTTAAATCAGCACAATTGTGTTTACTGCTCATTCTGCTTCTATTCAGGATCAGCGTGGGTTCCGCACTGCTTCTTCTTCATTCCTAGACCCAGGCATGTTAAGAACAATAAGTAATCAACAAAAATGACGTTAAACTCATTGGTTCAGTCAATAACATCTATAACCTCAATTTAACAGCTAAAGGTATGCTAACTCCTAAACATTAATGGCTTTAAAGCTTGCCAACAATCCATGTAGGAGAGAGTGAGTTAACAAGAGTCTACCTTCTTTGTTTAAGCAAATAAGAAACTCAGATGCACACACACACACACACACATACACACACACATGAGATACTGCATGGTAGCCTCTTTCTTTGACAATTGAAAGTTTATCAGATTCTTTTGAAGACCCTCTCCTCTTGGTGTCATTCCAAAAAACCTTGAAACAATAGGAAAACTCAGAGGGCTCCTTGTTCCCCACAGTCTGACAGGCCTTTTGAAGTGCTGCCTGGGAATTTCTCAACAATGATGTCAGATCTGACTTCTTTCATTGAGGTTGCATTGCTAAATTTATTTTGTTACTCTATGGTTTGTTTTTAAAAAGTCCTTTCTATAAAGGAGTTTGAACTTTTTAGGGGGAGTGCACGATTTAGTAAATATGCTCATCATTAATCTTCTTATCTTTTTACTGGGTTTCTTCACATTCATTTTTTATTATACCGCACAAAGGCTTGTCTTATTTGCTTCCATTTTATGCCATTTTATGCCTTCCAGAGCATATGGAAGTGATGGAGGCAGGGGCCAAAGAAGCTTTCAATTAAGACAGTCCCATGGACTGATGTTTAGAGGTCTGCTAGAATGGCAGCCTATTTGTGCTAAGGTGGCATGTCAATAATGATTGCTTCTTCTCTGCCCTCCACACCACCAGCTAAATCTATGTGGTGACACTCCTTATTTTATCAACTCATGAAATAAGATCATTTTCTTTTATTAAAGTTAGGGGTTACATGTGCAGAACATGCAGTTTTATTACATAGGTATACACGTGCCATGTTGGTTTACTGCACCCATCAACCTGTCATCTACATTAGGTATTTCTCCTAATGCTATCCCTCCCCTATCCCCCCAACCCCCACAGGCCACAGTGTGTGATGTTCCCCTCCCTGTGTCCATGTGTTCTCATTGTTCAGCTCCCACTTATGAGTGAGAACATGTGGTGTTTGGTTTTCTGATCTTGTAATAGTTTGCTGAGAATGATGGTTTCCAGCTTCATCCATGTCCCTGCAAAGGACATGAACTCATCCTTTTTTTGGCTGCATAGTATTCCATGGTGTATACGTGACACATTTTCTTAATCCAATCTATCATTGATGGACATTTGGGTTGGTTCCAAGTCTTTGCTATTGTGAATAGTGCCGCAATAAACATACGTGTGTATGTGTCTTTATAGCATCATGATTTATAATCCTTTGGCTATATACCCAGTAATGGGATTGCTGGGTCAAATGGTATTTCTAGTTCTAGATCCTTGAGGAATCGCCACACTGTCTTCCACGATGGTTGAACTAATTTACACTCCCACCAACAGTGTAAAAGCATTCCTATTTTTCCACAACCTCTCCAGCATCTGTTGTTTCCTGACTTTTTAATGATCGCCATTCTAACTGGCGTGAGATGGTATCTCACTGTGGTTTTGATTTGCATTTCTCTAATGATCAGTGATGATGAGCATATTTTCATATGTCTGTTGGCTGCATAAATGTCTTATTGAGAAATGTTTGTTCATATCCTTTGCCCATATCTTGATGGGGTTGTTTTTTTCTTGTAAATTTGTTTAAGTTCTTTGTAGATTCTAGATATTAGCCCTTTGTCAGATGGATAGATTGCAAAAATTTTCTCCCATTCTTTAGGTTGTCTGTTCACTCTGATGATAATTTTTTGGAAACAAAAGTCAAAGTTGACAAACGGGATCTAATTAAACTAAAGAGCTTCTGCACAGCAAAAGAAATATCATTTTATAATGACATATTCTGGAGTGGGATTGTCAGCTTTCATATCAGATGACTTATTCCTACCCTATACTTTTCCAACACCAAGACAGCATTCAGTAGCTTAGGCTTTTGACCAGGTACAGCCTCACTTGCGTTTATCATGGAACTGTCCCCATGAAAGGCACAAACCCTTGCATTTTATATATCCTCTCAAAGTGGCTCTTATAATTAGCTTGATATTTGACAAGAGTTTATTAAGGAAGAATTAGAACTGCAATAACTGTTATGGAGACATTTTGATACATCAATAATAGATTGAAAAGAGACTCTAGGAGGAAAATAAAATATCAAACACATGGTAAATTTTCTCTAATTACATGATTAAGCATAAGAAAATAAAAACTCCGGATTAGCCTCCCTCAAACATTCTATCGAGAATGTTCACTACCTCTCAAGTCTTCTGAAACCCACACTCCTGGCATCTCTCTGTATCTGGCCTTGTCTTCACCACCCTCTCATACCGCTTCTGTTCCTTCTGTTCTACGTTTCCCTCATGGTTCTGCTTGTGTTTTTCCTTTGAACAGGAATAATTCACATTGAAATTGAAATCCCCTTTATTTTTCTAGATCTATAGAAGATGAACTTAAACTCTATCTAGAGATAACTTGAGAGCTTTACCCCAAATTTTTAAAGTAGTTCCTCAGGTTTCACAAAGACAAACAGAAATCAGTGCTAGAATCCAGGATTTTGATAGTTATTATCATGGAAAATCAGTTTCGTACTATCAAACTCCTTTCATTCTTAGGCCCTTATAAGGGGAAAATGGTTAAAGCACCATAATATGAAATGCCAGCAGAAGATTTAAATAATCTAGCTGTGCATAAACCAGAAAATCACTTTAAGAATGCATTTTTAAAAGAAATGTATTATCTAAGGCCCTTAAGTTCAGGCTGGGAAAATATACAAATTAATAAACAAAATGAAGATGAATCAAAATAAAAATGAACATATTTAAAAATAGACTTCAGAAATATTTCAAACAGTGTTCTGGGGTACATCAAGAGCTAAAGTCAAGACAGACTTGTTCCCTTATAAAGTGGTATAAAACTATTCACAATAGCAAAGACGTGGAATTAACTTAAATGCTCATCAATGACAGATTGGATAAAGAAAATTTGGTACATATACACCATGGAATACTATGCAGCCATAAAAAAGAATGAGATCATGTCTTTTGCTGGAACATGGATTGTACTCAAGGCTATTATCCTTAGGAAACTAATGCAAGAACATAAAACCAGATACCACATGTTCTCACTTTCGAGTGGGAGCTAAATGATGAGAACTTATGAACACAAAGAAGACAACAGACACTGAAGTCTAGTTGAAAGTGGAAGGTGGAAGCAGGGTGATGAAATAATCTGTACAACAATGAGATAAGTTTACCTATGTAACAAACCTTCACATGTATCCCCAAACCTAAAAATAAATGTTGAAAAATAAAATGGGCTCAAATACAAAAAAAAAGAACTTTTGAAAGTCAAAAACAAAATAACAAACAACCCAATGAAAAAATGAGTAAATGGTTTAATATTTCTCCAAAGAATATATACAAAAGGCCAATAAGCGCATGAAAAAATATTCATCATCTTTTCAAATGCAAATCAGAACTACAATTTGATACTACTTCATACCTACTAGAATAGCATTATCTCAAAGACAGAAGATAAAGACTTTTGGCCATGATGTGGAGAAATTGGTACATTTCTCCCTGAACATTACATCCCTGTGCATTGCTGTTGGGAACGTGAAATGTGCAGCCTTTGTGGAAGACAGTGTGGCAGCTCTTCAAAATGCCAACCATAAAATTACTATATGATTCACCAATTCAACTTCTAGTTATATACCCCAAAGAATTGAAAGTAGAAATTTACGTAGATTATTGCACACCAAAGTTGATAACAGCACTTATTTACAATAGTCAATATCCTCTGACAGGTGAATAAATCAGCAAAATGCAGTGTGTATATGTGTGTGTATGTATACACACACACATATATATATTACATATGTATATGTGTATTATATATTCTACATAGATAATAATCAATTGATACAATATATAATGGAATATTAATTATTCTTAAAGAAATGAAATTCTGATACATGCTACAACATGGATAAACCTTACAAACACAATGCTATGTGAAATAAATTAACCAGGCATGAAAGTATTAAATTGTACTATTTTGTATACATGAGGTACCTACAACAGGCAAATTCATTGAGACTGAAAGCAGAATAGTGGTTACCAGGACACTGGAAGGAACAGGAGTCATTAATGAGCACAGACTTTCAATTTGGGATGACGAAAAAATTCTGGAGATAGCTAGTGGTGATGGTTGCACAACGATGTGAATGTACTTAATGGCGTTGAATTTAATATTCTAAAAGGGAAATGTTATGTCATGTATAGTTTAGCACAATTAAAAAAAAGGAACAAAAGTCCTTGAAAGTAAGGAAGCAAACAACAAAAAAATGCATTGACATCTAGAGTAACAAAACGATCTGTATCTCCAAACAACAAGACTAGCTTATGCTCTGTTCTTTGAGAATTAGCAGCCTATCCTGTAACCCTAGCACTTTGGGAGGCCGAGGTGGGTGGATCACGAGGTCAGGAGATCAAGACCCTCCTGACTAACATGGTGAAACCCTGATTCTACTAAAAATACAAAAAATTAGCTGGGCGTAGTGGCACATGCCTGTAGTCCCAGCTGAGGCAGGAGAATTGCTTGAACCTGGGAGGCAGAGGTTGCAGTGAGCGGAGATGGTGCCACTGCACTCCAACCTTAGTGACAGAGTGAAACTCCATCTCAAAAAAAAAAAAAAAAAAGAATTAGCAGCCTATAGATCAGTGCACTTGTATGTATTGAGAGCACAAGGGCTACTCGAAGGACCAGAGTCCTATATTGTCTCTGAAACAGAGGACAACTTTCCAAAATCTTTCTGAAGATGCCACATCAAAAAAAATCAACAGCCTCAGCTTCTACATTTTCCCCCACCCCAAATCCCATGTTAAAACTGCATGTAAACTAAAGTGTAAAACCATGTGGCTTTCTTGTTGGCATGGGTACCTCTGAATCTACCATCAGTCTTAATCAATGAAGATTTCGAGTATCAATGATTTGTGCCCAGGTTTTAACTCACAAAGGTAACTGAGTAATGACACACAAAGGTCAATACCACTGAAAGAAATATTTAATGCTACTCACAGTTCTCCTGCAAAAGTGAAGCACCGTGTGCCATGTAGAACCACAAAGGGATGCCGGCGTCAAGAGGGCATTGACCACAGCCTTTTTTGTTTCCATTTCTGTAGGAAAAGTGAAGGCAAAGCAGAGCAGGATTCAGGAACTGGTCAGTTGGAATAATTTGGGCATAGAGACTGTTCTTAGTTGCCTGGTTCCTGACCTTGCATTGATTTCAGGTGGGGGAAAGAGTGGCTGGGTATGTGAGAGTCAGAGAAAGGTGGTATTGCAGGTACAGCCCCGGATTGGTTGGTTTGTATATGAAATCACTGGTGAGTTGGTTACTGTCTTTAGAAACTAGCTCCAGGAATGGAAAGTATCTTCCTGGCCAGGAAGGTCCCCCAAAGATGTCAAAACATCATAAATACAGAAAATATTAAAATATGATTAAGGTAATCATATCCCTTTGAGTTCTAAAATCACTCAAGTGGTGGAAATTTCTAACAATCTTTTCTTCATGGCAGAAATTGTAATGTTATTTTGGGACCATTGTGAGAAGAACATAGAATTCTCTGAAGCACAACTTTTATAACATTTAATGAGTAGATATCTACTCTGCCAAGAGAACAATCAATAAAATGTACTGCATAGGAGCTAATTTTAGAAGTACCTGAAAATTATTCTATATCTGGTCAAATTATAACTAATCCATACATTAATAAAGCCATATTATTTAGAATTCAAAACGTAATCAAATAAGTTGTAATGTTCTGAGAAACCCTATAAGTATAGACTTCTTAGACATAGGCAGATGGTTGGAGAAGAGTCCTTTGAACACTACACTGATTTTTCCTAGGTTATTATAACTGTTCTTCTTGTATATCACATGAAAGGCTCTAGTTACCCAACTCAAATACAAGGAAAACTCTTGATAATGATTATGTTTCTGAAAAGTGAGATGTGTCTACTCCCATAACAGATGAGTTGAACATTTCAAGACAAAATTCTAACAGCATTGTTTGTTGATGGATTTATCATAAAAATGAAAATGAGAACAAATGTAAAAGACAATATCAGACTTTGTTTGAAATACTCCAGATCCCCTTGTAGAATCACTTCTTTACCAGATGGCAACTAGTCTCAAATGGCTGAATTTAAGGCATTCTCTGGGGCATGTTAAATTTTTAAAATTTACAATAGAAATATAGGTGGTAAAAATATCCACCTATATTTGATACACTTCTGATAGAGTTTAAGACTTTAGAATGCCAGGAAATAAAGAGTGCTCTCAGATTCCTGAGACACCCCAATGAAAGTTGCCAAAAATCGAACAAGATTTTCTTATATCCCTGGAACACTCTCCTTCGCATACTCTTTTGGTCCTATTTTGGATGGGTCATATATCCTTTATTCATCATTTTTTATTGATATAAAATATCCATACATATTTATGAGGTGCATGTGATATTTTGTTGCATATATAGACTGTGTAATAATCAAGTCGCTTTATTTGGGGTGTCCACCGCTTTGACCAATTAACATTTTTACGTGTTGGAAATATTTCAAGTCCTCTCTTCCAGCTATTGTGAAATATGCAATATATTGTTATTAACTTTAGTCATGCTGCTCTGCTATCAAACATTATAACTTACTTCTTGTATCTAACTCTATGTTTGTATCTATTAATGAACTTCTCTTATTATCCCCCTCTCTACCCACAAACCTGGTATTTTTCATTCTACTCTAAGCCTCTGGTATTTATCATTCTACTCTCTACCTCCATAAGATCTGCTTTTTTGGCTCCCTCATATGAATGAAAACATAACAATATTTGCCTTTCTATGCCTGATGTATTTCACTTAACATAGTGACTCCACTTCCACCCATGTTGCTGCAAATGACATGATTTCATTCTTTTTCATGACCAAATAGTATTCCCTTGTATATGTGTACTCCATTTCCTTAATCTATTCATCTGTCAATAGACATTTAGGTCAATTCCATATTTTTTCTATTGTGAATGGTGCTTCAATAAACATAGGAATTTAGGTATCCATTTGATATACTGATTTATTATCTTTTTGATAAATATCCAGTAGTAGGATTGCTGGGTTGCATAGTAATTCTATTTTGGGGTTTTTTGGAGTGTATTTTTATGTTTATTTTTTGCAAATCTGCAAATCTCCACGTTGCTTTCAATTGTGGCGATACTAATTTATATTTCCATCAACAGTGTGAGTACCCTTTTCTCCACCGGCATCTATTTTTTTGTCTTTTTAATAATACCCATTCTAAATGGGGTAATTTTATATCTTATGGTAGTTTTGATTTACACTTCTCTAATTATTGGGGATGTTGAGCACTCTCTTATATATCTGTGGGTCATTTGTATATCTTCTTTTCTTTTTCTTTCTTTTTTTCTTTTTCTTTTTCTTTTTTTAATAGAGAAGGGTCTCAGTATATTACCCATGCTGGTCTCAAGCCACCTCCCTACCTCAGCCTTCTATAATGCTGGATTACAGGTGTTGGTCACCATGCCCGGCATTTATATCTTCTTTTGAGAAACATCTATTCATGCCCTTTGCCCATTTTTTAATGAGACTATTTGTTTTTTTTTAATGTTGAGCTTCCAACTTCCTTGTTTATTCTGGATATTAGTCCCTTGTTGGATAAATAGTTTGCAAATAACTTCAGCCCTTCAACAGGGTGTCTCTTCATTCTTTTATTTCTTTTGCTGTGCACAAAACTTTTTAGTTTAATACAGCTCCACTTGTCTATTTCTGTTATTGTTGCCTATGCTTTTGAGGTCTTAGACATAAAATCTTTGCCTAGACCAATATCCTGAAGTGTTTCACCTATGTTTTCTTCTAGCAGTTTTATAGTTTGGGGTCTTACTTTGAAGTTTTTACTCCATCTTGAGTGGATTTTTTTTTTTATATAGTGAGAGATAGGGGTCCAATTTCACCCTTCTGCATATAGACATCTAACTTTCCTACCACCACGTATTAAAGAGGGTGTCTTTTTCCCAGTGTATTTCCTTGGCACCACTGTTGACAATCAGTTGAGTGTAAATATGTGGATTTATTTCTGGGGTCTCTATTCTAGTCCAATTGTCTATGTGTCTGTTTTTATCCCAATAGCATGCTGTTTAGGTTATATACATATCCTTGTAATGTGTTTTGAAGTCAGGTAGTGTGATGCCTTCAGCTTTGTTTTTATGTTTTGTTTTGTTTTTCTGGTTTGTTGTCTTTCCTGTTTGTTTCTTTTTTCTGTTTCTGTGAGAAGTGACATTGATACTTTGATAGGAATTGAATTGAATCTGTAGATTGCTATAGGCGGTATGATTATTTTAATGATATTACATCTTCTGATCCTTGAGCATGGAATGTCTTCATTTGTTTCTGTTCTCTTCAATTTCTTTCATTAATGTCTTACAGTTTGTGTTACAGAAGTCTCTTACCTCCTTGGTTAAACTTATTTCTAGGTATTTTACTTGTAGCTACTGTAAATGGGGTTGCCTTCTTGATTTCTTTCTTAACTAGTTTATTGTTGGTGTATATAAACTCTACTGATTTTTGTAAGTTAATTTTGTATCTTGCAGCTCCACTAATTTTCTATCCTGTAATTGCACTAATTTTGTTTATAAGTTTCAAGAGTCTTTTTAGTGGAGTCTTTAGGGGTTTTCTAGACATAAGGTCATATCATCTGCAGAGAGATATAGTTTGACTTCCTCTTTTCCAATTTGGATAACTTCTATTTATTTCTCTTGCCTAATTGTCTGGCTAGGACTTCCAGTACTATGTTGAGTAGGACTGGTGAAAGCAGTCATCCTTGTCTTGTACCAGTTCTTAGAGGAAAAACTTCCACTTTTAACAACTCAGTATGATGTTAGCTGTGGGTTTGTCGTGTATGGTCTTTATTATGTTGAGGTATGTTCCTTCAATTCGTAATTTGTTGAGAGTTTTTATCATGAAGGGATGTTAAATTTAATAAAATTTTATAAAATTTAATACCCCTTTATGATATAACATTTAAATATTATAACATTAACATTTTTGCATATATGGATATGATACATGGTTTTTAATCCTCATTCTGTTGATGTGATGCATCACATTTATTGATCTGCATGTGTTGAACTATCCTTGCATCCCTGGTATAAATCACACTTGATCATGGTATATTATATTTTTCATGTGCTGTTAGATTACTTTGTTGGTATGTTGTTGAGGAATTTCACATCAATATTCTTCAGAAATATTGCCCTGTAGATTTTTTGTTGTCATTATTGCATTATTGTCCAGCTTTTGTATCATGGTAATAATGGCCTCATAGAATGAGTTAGGAAGAATTCCCTCATCTCCAATTTTTTGGAGCAATTTGAGGAGAATTGATATTAGAAAGCCTGGTAGAATTCAGCAGCAAAGCCATCAGGTCCTACAGTTTTCTATGTTGGGAAACTTTTTATTACAAATTCAATCTCATTACTTGTTATTGGCCTGTTCAGGTTCTGTATTTCTTCCTAAATCAATCTTGTCAGAGTGTATGTTTACAGGAATTTATCCATTTTTCTAGTTTTTTTTTTTGGTTTGTTGGTATATAGTTGATCATAATATTCTCTGATGATCTTTTGTATTTCTGTGGCATCAGTTATAAAATCTCATTTTGATTTCTGATTTTGTTTATTTGAGTCTTCCCTCTTTTTTTAGTTCCTTGAAGTGCACCATGAGATTGTTTATTTGGACTCTACTTTTTTGATGTACGCTTTTATTGCTATAACATTTCCTCTTAGCATTGCATTTGCTATATTACAATGGTTTTGGTACATCTTGTTTCAATTTATATTTGTTTTAATAAATTTTTTAGTTCCTCCTTAATTTTTCCTTGACCCAATGGTTATCAAAAAACTTTTTGTTTAATTTCCATGTATTTGTAGAGTTTCTCAATTTCCTCTTGTTATTGATTTCTTATTTTGCTCATTTGTGATCTGAGAAGAGACTTGATAAGATTTTAATTTTTTTGATTTGTTGAAACTTGTTTTGTGTGCTAACATATGATCAATTCTGAAGAATGTTCCATGGACTGATGAAAATAATACACATTCTGGATGAAATGTTCTATAAATGTCTGTTTGATCTATTTGATCTAATGTGTAGTTTAAATCCAATATTTCATTGTTAATTTTCTATCTTGATGATCTGTATAGTGCTGAGATTGGGTTGTCAAAGTGTACAAATGCTATTGTATTGGAGTCTATCACTCTCTTTAGATTAATATTTGCTTTATATATCTGGTTGCTTTGGTGTTAGGTACATATATGTTTAGTATTATTATATTCCCTTGCTAAATTGATCCCTTTGTCTTTATTTAATGACCTTATTTGTCGTTTTTTGTTTGTTTGTTTAAGTCTATTTCATTTTATATAAGGATAGCTACTCCTGCTTTGTTTTCTATTTGTTGGAATATCTTTTCCTATAACTAAAATTTCATTCTATATGTGCCTTTATAGGTAACATGAGTTTCTTCTGGGCAGCATATAGTCGGGTCATTTTTTTTTTATTCATTTAGCCAATCTGGGTATTTTAAGTGGAAATTTAATCCATTTATATTCAAAGTTATTATTAAAATGTGAGGCTTTATTCCTGTCAGTTTATTAAGTGAATTCTGATTGTTTTGTATATCCTTTGTTCCTTTCCTTCTATCTTATGATTTATCATAGTGATTTAGTGATTTTCCTATAGTGGTAACAATTAAGTCCTCTCTTTTCCTTATTTGTATATTTGCTCTATCAGTGGGTTTTACATTTCATGTATTTTCATGTTCATACTTTAATGTGTTTTCATGTTAATAGATATCATCTCTTTTGCTTCTGCATGTAAGACTCCCATGAGCATGTCTTATAGGACTGGTTTGGGGATGACAAATTCCCTCTGCTTTTTCTGATCTGGAAAACCTTTATTTATCCTTCATTTTTGAAGGATAACTTTGCCGAATATACTATTCCCGGATGTCAGGTTTTTTTCTTTCAGCATTTACAATATGTCATTTCATTATCTCCTGGCCTGTATGGTTTCTACTGAGAAATGTACTATTAGTTTGATGAAACCTTCATTAAAAGGGACTAGATGCTTTTTTTTTTTGATGTTTTGTAATTATCTCTTTTTCTTTGGCTTTTGACAGTTTGACTATAATATGCCATGCAGAAGACCTTTTTGCATTGTATATGTTTGAAGATCTCTGAGCTTCCTATATCTGTATGTTTAAATCTCTTGCTGCCCTTGGAACATTTTCTGCTATTATTTAATTACATGGGTTTTCTAAAACTTTCATTTTATCTTTGCTTTCTGGGAGAATGAAAAATTGAATATTTACTCACGTTATGGTATTCCATATGTCATGTAGGTTTTGTTCATTCTTTTTTATTCTTTCTTCATTACTTTTGTATGCCTGGGTAATTTCAAAAGATCTGTCTTCATGTTACGTGATTATTTCTTCTCCTTGAACTAGTCTATTGTTGGATTTCACGTGTATTTTGTATTTTATTCAAAGATTTCTTCAGTTTTATTTTTCTGTATTTTCTTGTATCTGAATGACCTACTTTGATATCATTATTTTTAATTATTTATCTGGGATTTTATAAGTTTCTTCTTGATTGGTATCTGTTGCTGGAGAATTATTATGTTCCTCTGGAGGTGCCATATTTCCTTGCTATTTAGTGTTTCTTGTGTCCATATGTTACAACTATGCATCTGGTGTAACAGAAATCTCTTTTAATTTTTAGAATTTGCTTTCATAGGAGAGGACTTTTTTCTGAAGATGTAGCTATGGTGTTGGCTGGGCAGAAGACTATGGTTTTGATTCTGGGTGCATGCAATAGTTTATTCTTTATTATTTATTTGACTGTAAACTGCATCAGGGCAGTCTGTGATTTTCTCAGTTGTTGGTGGAGGTTGTAGTGAAGTTTTGCTGGGTACAAGGACAACACGTGAGCTTATCCTCAGACCCCAGTGGTTGCAGTGGTGACCCAAGCGTGCTTATCCTTGGGCCTCTAGGTGGCTTGTTCAAGTGCCAGTAGTAGTGGTAACAGTGGTCCAGGCAGATGAGTGGCAGTGGGTGTGGAGTGGGTGACAGTAGTAGCAGTGGTGGGACAAACCTCTGGGTCCAAGTGATCCAGGCTGGTGTTGGCCATGGCTGTGACAGGCTGGATGGACAGCCCTAAGCCCATGGATGCATGTGAGTAGGTTCCCACTGTGGTGGTAGCAGCAGGTTAGGTGGGTCCAACCTCAGCCCCTAGGCAGAGTGCTCATGGGCCAACAGTAGTGGACTGGATAGGGAGAGCCCCAGGCTCCTGGAGAGCATGCCTGGGCACCGGAGGGTTGGGCAGAGCTAGACTTGGCATACTTGTCCTCGGGCTCCCTGGTGGTGGCATACAGGTGCTGGCTGTGGTAGGCAGAGGTGGGATAAGCACCCCAGGTCCACAGTGGAATGCTCTGGAGGGGCCTGGAGAGTCTCTGTAGAGGCTGATGTGCTGCAGCCTTGCTACTGGGGAGGGCAGAGTCACTTTCAGTGGCAGCAGCATTAAGTATATAGGTGACTAGGGAGCATGCTGTTTGCTGGCACTTCAGGCTTGGCCACAGCAACTCACAGTGACAGCTGCTGTGGTCAAGGAAGTCTGTCCTTGGAGGCTATGAAAATATTCAGCAGTTTCATTGCTAGGGGCATCAGGGTCTCTGACAATGGTTCACACTTCAGTGCTGGAGGCAGCAAATTGCTGTGGCAATGGCTGCAGGCAGGAAATGTTAGTGGGGTTTCAGAGATGTGGAGTCAGGGGCTGATGGGCTTCCAGGCAGGAGGCAGTCTGGTGGGGGCTGGGCTCTCAATATGGCAACTTGTTGTGGCTGCTTAGAGCTTGGAAGATGTGTGGGATCCAGCTTGAGCTCCTTTTCTGGATCAATGCCTCTGTGTGGTCTCTAAGTAGCTTGCTATGCTAGTCTCAAGGCCTGTGATGGCCTAGGGGCTTTCCCATGGATAACATGTGGGAGTTTATGGTGGAAAAGGTGAGCACTTGGGGCTATTCAATTACCGTTTTCCCACATTGAAGAGCCTCTCCAGACTCTCAGCTAATTGCAAGTTGCCTCGCCTTCCTCTCCTTTCTTGCTTTAGGTGTTTCCTTTCACTTCTCTGTTGAATTCCAGTGATCTCTCTTAGATGATATATCTGAAATGTGATTATATTCTCACAATTTTGGTTCTTCTATATGGAGGAAGCAAGTACCAGATGCCTCTCTAGTAAGTCATCTGGAAGCTTCTACTGCTGTGTCTTTCATCCTTTGTAACCACTATGAGTGAAGGTATAGTGTGAGAGTACAATAAAATCCTGAGCAGATTAAGCCATTTCACTCATTTCTAGATTTCCTTGGAGAGCACAAGCAGGTAAAATGTGTTCAGACTGAAATCACAGCTCTTATCCTCCAGGCTCCGTTACTTTCCACAACATGCCTTTAGCCCTCTGGACCAAGAGAAGAACCTGCAATTCTTTCGTAACAGTTGATATTGTACGCTTCTCTCTTAACTCATCGTGTTTCCCTAAGTAACAATAACAACTTGCACTTGCATAGGTCTATGTTTTTCTGCAATCACCACCTGAATCTTAAGGAATGTCAAGCATATTATCTCTTGCCAAAAAAAAAAAAATGTCCAGAATAGCAATTAATGCTATTAAAATATATCTTTACCAAGGATATAGTCATTACTTATCCTTAACAAATGGTAGACTGATAAATATTTAGGACAGGGTGACTATAATTTTACTTATATAAAAACCATAATTCAACATGATCATGTAATTTGATCTGTTCCTAATAATACTTTCTCTGTTATGATTGTTCATAGTATTTCTTTTTAAATCATACTACAAATCAAATCTCCAAAGAGACTCAAACATTTGAAACCATATCTACTACTATAAAATGATAGCAGTTCTAAATATTCAGGCCTATAAAAATAGAGAAGGACGTGATGCTATGTTACACCCAATTATTCAAAAATGATTCAAAGGCAAACACAAGGTGAAATATTAACACTCCCACTACAGATCAGATTTCTGTACATTAAACTTCAATATTGCAGATAATCAACACTTTTGACTGAAAGTTTGGATAAGAGTTCACCAAAAAATGAGAATACAGGTTTCCCCAGTCTCAGAAAAAGATAAGATTGCCCTACAATCATGGCAGGTAACCACCAGGAATAATTTAATCAATGATAACTCAGCTCCATGACATCACTTTTTAAACCTATTCAACTAGTGATAGGACACAGTTTTGAATCCACTGATTGGCAGCAAAGACATGTCAGTAACAACTCTTGTGAATGCCAGCCAGATCATACCACCACACACACACCTATAATAATAATCACCCAGGTAACAGTAACAAATACCTAAATACCTCTACCTCTTGAAGTCCACCAACGTCTTAACTACACATTTCTCAGAATCGCATAGAAATCTTGCTCAGTTTGGAGAAGTCGTTTCTGCAAACTTAGTTCTCTGACTTAGGCATACAATGAGTTTAACTTTACTTAGTGGTGTCCTCCTCCTTTGACAGTCCAATAAAAAGATCCCAGTAATCAATTTCATGTTTTATAGTGATGATGTTGCTTTCTGTCTTTTAAGTATGTAGAAAATAAATGCAGGGAATAGTAGGAAACATGCCTGCATACTGGCAGATAGATTCAGCAAATATTCTAAATTTTATCAAGGGAAAACTTTTTGTCATTTAAGAAAAATAAATAGATAAAAAGTTAATTTTATGACAGAAAATTCAGAAGCACTTTCCTTAGTTTCTCTTAAAAGAAACACAGCAGCAGATGTTTCTCAGATAGTTCTACCTTCAGGTAAGCAGGCTAGAGTGCTGTCAGCTGTAAGTTATTTCTTAAATTCTGTCTTGCTCTGCTTTTTGCATTTACATTATCTTTGTGGACTCCGAATTTATCTAACTTCTTTTATAGCTTTGCCTGAGTTCATATGGGAGAGAAACAAATAGTAAACTTTATATGTATAATGCTAATTATGTATAATATGGTATCATATGTTTCAGACTTTTTTTGTAGAATAACCATCTCTTTTTGGATTTGATGAGAACATATAACACCAGCCACCACTCTCCCTACCACAAGCACAAATTGCAAACAGATAACTCATTAAAACTCTTGCAGAACAGAAAACCCAACATGACATTTAGCATTCCTTTAAAGGAAAGACAGCAAAGGGCCAAGGAACAATCATCTTTTAATTTAGTATTTTAAATCCTCTTTGACATTAATCCACTATTGTTTGCAAACTCATACCTGCTTCTGTACAACGTGAAAGCAAAAGAAATCATTTCATATTAGAAAGGGCATAAAATTTGATTTCTCCTTTGGTGGTAAAAGAATTGGGGATCATTCAAATGATGCACAAACTATGATGTATTAATACACTCTTACAAGTGGTAATATGGCCATGAACATAAAACATTTCCTTAAATGTTATTCAAAGTTAATTTCAATTTTAATAATGGCCATCTGACCTGATGTTTAAATGATTCATAACAACTGATTAAGTGACACGAAAATCATTGAGTCGACATTTCTATATTGCTATAATTTAAGAGTCTGTGCCTTAATAATTTGAAATGTTTCTGTAATATCCTACTTAACTGTTCGCTAATGAGATGTTTTCAAATTGCATTATTCCTTCAAGCATATGAATAAATATAGTCTTTCCTTCAATTCTTTATAATAACAATTTGCTTCACCAAAAAAAGAGGATTAGTTATTCCTAAAACCATAGAAAGAGTAGAAAATGCAGAGTCTAAATTTTTAGAAAAAGACACCGCATAATTCCCAGTTTATTTCAGGTTTACCTTCTTTGAGTCCCCAGATCATGCTGGATGTTGAGTACAAAACTGAGAATGTTCTCCTAGCCTTTAGGATTGATGTAAATATAGGACACATCTTAATGAGGAAATCAAGAAACTACCACTGTGTAAGTTACACATTTAAGAGACATTAGTTGCACTTGCTATATCCAGTCAGTACCTTAAGAGGAATTAGCACACTCAAATGGGATATTTATAATGCTGTGTGTAAGCTTAAAATAAAACCAAAAGGGATGTTTTAGCACCCAGAGTACAATGAGGGCAATGATTTTTTCTCAACCATGGGCACATGCTAAGAGGAGGGAGCTTCTTTCAAAACTCAAAGAGAGAGTAATTGCTATAGAAAAGGAACACCCAAAAGAAGCAGCATCCTTACAGGAAGGATCACAGCTCCTACAAACCCATGGTCTGGCTGGTAGGGAACCCCAGGAATAAATACCTAAACCTCATTCTCCCCCATTGCACAAGCTCAATGGGGAGTTTGGAGAGAGTGGAACCAAATGAAACAGTTCATAAAGGTCATCCTGAGAAGGAAAGCACAGTGAAAAAGGGAGGAAACAGATCTAGGGCAGCAAATTCAACTTGTCCAGCACATATGCCCTGTTGCTTTTCCTTTCTGCGGAAATCCTCTTCAAGGTTTGGATCTGTGTCCCCACGAAATCTCATGTCAAATTGTAATCCCCAGTGTTGGAGGTGGAGGCTGGTAGGAGGTGCTTGGTTCCTGGGGATGGTTTCTCATGAATGGTTTAGCATCATCCCCTCGGTGCTGTTCTTGTGATAGTGAGTGAATTTCGTGAGATCTGGTTGTTTAAAAGTGTGTGGCAACTCCCCCACCCCTTTCTCCTCTTCCAGACATGTAAAGTGCTGGCTTCCCTTTCATCTTCTGTCATAATTGTAAGTTTCCTAAGACTCCCCCGGCCCCTACTCCAAGCCGAGCAGATGCCAGCATCATGCTTCCTGTACAGCCTGTAGAACCGGGAGCCAATTAAACCTCTTTTCTTTATAAATTACCCAGTCTCAGGTATTTCATTAGCAATGTGAGAATGGACTAATACAAACAGGCAGCAAGGACACCTCCTTTCTACTCAGGCTGTCCTCTTTGAGAGGTTAGCTGTTCTCCCAGCCCCTTACATGGCTGCATTGTGGTTGTTTCTCTCTTGGAGACTTGCTCAGTGTGAACTCATCATGAGCAGAGACACTATCTCATTAATCGATGTCTCTCTAGTACATGGCAGGATACCTGGCGTTGCAAGTGTATTCTAGCCATGCATCTGTACTCCTAGCTACTCAGGAGACTGAGGCTGAAGGATCCCTTAAGCCCAGGAGTTGGAGACCAGCCTCGGCAACATCGCAAGACCATGTCTCAAAAAAATAGTGTGTATCAGTAATTTTTATTGATTGAATAACTATTGGAATTACCAAAATTTCACTGCAAATTAATAATTTATAATTATATAAATATATGAGATAGAAGATGTTGTTATAATCTATGAATACAATGTGGAGTAATTAAATCAACCTAGTTAACATATACATCACCTCCAGTACTTAACATTTTTTATGGTGAGAACATTTGAAATGTACTCTCTTAGCAATTTTGAAATGTACGATTATCCACTATTGACTATATTCATCTTGCTATGCAATAGAACATTTTAAATATTAAAGAATATTATAAAAAATGACTGATTAAGTGGGGAATAATAAATACATTGGTATCCACTTCTTCCAGACATACTATTAGAACTGTATTTACTTCAGGCAACAATCTCAATTTTTTTCCTGAGAACAATTTCACAGAACTTTCAGACTACAGCATTTTCCTGTTATTCATGACTATTATACGTTCTCTGTAAGAGAAAATGTCCTAAGGAGAAATTGATGCATGACAGAACTCCAAGCCTCCCATTCTTTCCTAAGCTCTGCCCTCTGCCCCCTTTGTCCTTTGATTCTGCTCTGGTGATGTGCCCCTGACTAATCTCCAAACACAGAGGAAGCTCTTCCAGTGGTCCCCAAATTCACTCTTGACTCATCTTTCTAAATCAAATTAAAATTAAGGAAGGTTTTATGTTAACTCCTCCACACAATGAAGAATCCAAGTATATTTCTTTGTTTTCAACTCTAGTAGTTCTTTCAAATTAAACTATAACCTGTTAGACCCTGGTCTTGCTGGCTATTCTCCTCTCTTCTGGTGTTTCTTCCAGGGAATTCCAAATCCTGCACTTCTTTATGCATTCCCTTACCTGTGTATGTCTCAGGAGTTCCCTGCATTACTTGTAGTGGCTTTTTTTAAAAATCAAAATATTTGTTCCATTCAAATACAGCATGAAGCTCAGCCTACTGCTATTGTTGAATGAATGCGAAATTGCAGAAGGAATAAGAATTAAATTATGTAAAATCAGCTTTCTTTTTAAATGAACTCATTTAATCCCTAGTCCCACCTGTATAAAATAGATACATTTTTTAACCCCATTTTATGAGATGAGATGCTGAATTTAATCAACCAGCTCCTCCTGTTGCACAACCTATATTGTTTTGGCCTGATTGTATCAATCACCAGCACGAAGATGACCACATGTGCTTTGTCCTCATCTAGACTCACTCCAATTTCCTAGTCAGGAAAGTCACCCTGCACTGAATAGTAAAGGAGTGAGGTTAGTGTTGGGGAATAAACAAAAACATGATTTACAGGATCAGAGCTTAGGGACCAGGAACTTCTGACTGTGGTGCAGATCTTCCTGGGCATAGATCCTGACTCCCTTAGTTGTTGACCGTGTCACTTCAGGAATGTTAGTTAACTTTTTAAGCCTCAATTTTCTCATAGAAAAGTGTGAATAATAAGGGAATCTGACTCAGGCATGGCATGAGAATTAAATTAGCTCAGGTGAGTTAATATTAACAAATAACCCACAGCTTGGTACACTATAATTTTGAAACCATATTTTATTTACCAAATACTTACACAACATATATTGTCTCCATTTGTTAAATGCCAAAGTGGAGAGATAGCTTCAGGCTGGTAATAAAGTTCCCCCAACTGTCACATCTTAGGACTCAAAAACATTTATCAAAAGGAAAAGAAAATTTAAAATGAAGGTCTTTGGCAGCCTATTAAAAGACAGGTCGGGAACGTAGTATGTTCTTATGCTATAAAACAGCTTGTAGCTCTTTAGCAAATGCTCCCCCTACAAAGGATCTCATTTTATACTTTTATAAACTAGGAAACAGGACACATTCTCATTTTAAACATGAGAAATGCAGTGAATTCCTACCATTTTATGTTGCCTCCGTGTCCATTTTGAGTCGAAGTGTAACATTCTGATGTCAGAAGCAGAGCTAATCACCCTCAATACAGATTCCAGGGCTCCATCTCCTGCCAGTTCCTCAGTGTGGTGGATCCAGTATAGTGTTGCCTCACACTATGAGACAGCTACATACATCTTCCTTGACTCACCCTACTGACCCGCACATCCACACAGACTGCACAGGTATGCTTCGGAGACACCCTCTTAGTTGCTGCATGAATCCACGGGACTCCTCCCTGTTTGCTCTAAACCCACCAATTACAACTTCCCATGTGAAACTTACTTGGGCGATAACTTGCACCCCAGTAAAGGCTTTGGCTCCCAGGTCTGTTGTTTCCTGTCTCCTGCTCCCACCTGCTGATGGATCATACATGTCCTGATGGCTCTCCCCTTCCCCCTGGCCTTGTGAGGCACACTGTCCTCTTCTCCCTGGGATCTGTAAGTAATAATCTGCCTCTGTTATTTCATGTGTTTGTTGAGTTCTCTCCTATGTTTCTTACTCACCCAAAACACCTGAGGCTAACCTCTTTCTCAGTCAGGGCCCTCCTAAACAATGGCTATCTTGTTAGGAAAAAACCAGAAACAAGTGAGAAACAACCACCAGGGTGTCTGCCAATATAAACAAGCTTGGGGGAAAGGACTGATGCTGCACTCCAAAACAGGGACTCACCAAGTGGGAGGTACCAACTACATTCTTAATTCACACAAGTAAGGCACTACCCTACAATAAGGTCTGGTGATCTCTTCATTAATATGCTTTATGCCATTTATGCAGATGGACCTCATCATCTAATTAAGTATCTGTATCTTCTTAGCACTCTAAAATTCCAGAATGATTTTATCAAAGACTTTTTTAAAAAAGATAATTCTTCCAGCACTAGTGAAGAAACTTAGAAACAAGATAGAAATATAAATTGAGATAACCTTTACAAAGGGCAATTTTGCAATCAAATCAAAAGCCTTAAATATGTCTATAACTTTGACCCAGTAACTTCATTTATGGAAAATATCCTAAGACATACTTACAAAAATATTCATCACAGCCTTATTTGTAATAACACTTGGAAACCACCTAACTTTCCCCAAACACAGATTGTATATCCCTGACATGGAAACTATGAAGCCATTTAACAGGATGAAGAAGAATACCTCTGAGCTTTTGCATGGAATATGTTCACATATAACGTTAAATAAGGGAAAGCAAGTCAAATGACAATCAATCCTACATTATAAAAATATTTGTGTATCCCTGATCAAACAAACATCTAATGATAGCAGTCATCTCTGGATGGCCAGTTCACATAGCAAACTGCTTTTTATCTGCATATTAACCATTCTGCCCTTCTTCTTACCTGAAGCTTCACCTTGGAATTGCAAGATACCCAGTTACAGAACTAAGTGTCCACCCTCTCTTGCACCTAGGGCTTTAACCAAATGAGAAGGTGCAGAGGTCTGCCAGCAATTTGTAGGACAGGCCTGCTGCTGTACTGCAGGGACATCCCTACTCATCAACCCCTTTCACCCTCCATCCCTCCTTCCCATTTTGTTTGCAATAATAGAAAAGAGAATCACTCGCAAGAAGAGAAGAGTAGAAAGATTGAAACAGTCTTTGCCCTGGAAGACCTTGGTAAGCCCTGGAATGCCAAATTTCAACTTTCTTATATAAGACACACAGCCTCTTGTGACTAAACCACACTTTCGTGGGTTTCTGTAATCCCCTAATATTCCTGATACAAGCATTTTGGTTAATTTTGAAACGTAGACAAGCAAAAAATTAATTTGAAAATGATTTTGTAGCCAGGCACAGTGGCTCACGCCTGTAATCCCAGCACTTTGGGAGGCCGCGGCGGGTGGATCACGAGGTCAGGAGATCGAGACCATCCTGGCTAACATGGTGAAACCCCGTCTCTACCAAAAATACAAAAAATTAGCCGGGCGTGGTGGCAGGCACCTGTAGTCTCAGCTACTTGGGAGGCTGAGGCAGGAGAATAGCGTGAACCTGGGAGGCAGAGCTTGCAGTGAGCCAAGATTGTGCCACTGCACTCCAGCCTGGGTGACAGAGGGAGACTCTGTCTCAACAAAAAAATAAAAATAAAAAGAAAGAAATAAAATGCTTTTGTAAATATATTTCTGTAATAAAATATTTTAAATCATACAAGCAACAAAAGGACGTGTCTGGACCATCCCCACGAGATTAATGGTGGATTTGCTGTGGGTCTGGTTTGGTCCAGCCTTACAAGCCAGTCTTTAGATTTATACTTTCTTCCCTTTCTCATATAATGAGTAATCCAGACTAAATATTCTCTCCTATTAGACCTCGCTTCAGTCTAGCTTCTTTGCTTCTTCCATTTGTCTGTGTTCTTTAATTAGTTCAATTTATTTTTCAAAACACAACCCATGATTCTTACAAAAGCACACATGGGTGCACCTCATTTTTTTCCTGTCTCACTGGAATTGAGTTTCCTGCCATCAACCTGCCTATGTTTTCTCTTTTTCTGGTTCTCTGCACCTGCCTGCTTGTTCTATACACATACTAGAGACTGGGCCTCCCTTTCAGGTGAAGAGCTTTCTCTCCTTTACCCTTTCTATCATATTTGTAAGCATGTCACTCCCTTCCCAGATTCCACATTGTCATGTCTTCAATTTTTAAAGTATTTGCTCCAAACAGGGTCCAAATACAGATATAAGGGGGTCATAAATATATTCTAAAAATTAAACTTTGGAAGGTTAGTTTTTAAAATATTTTGTTTACATTAAAATCTCTGGTTAGGTTTATTTTAACTTTTCAGCACATCTTTTTTTGGCAGAATAGTAGGCTGGAAATAAAAAATACTCTTTTCTGTTAGCTTATTAATTATACTTGCTACTTCCAGCTGTGGTGTCTGTCAACTGTTTAGGAAGCAATATTCATACTCATATGCTCTGAACAATTTTACCGCTTTTCTTGGAAAATAGAGCTATTTGAAGAAATAATGCACTTACCCCTTTTAAAATCTGGAAAACATGTTTCCTCAGACTTAAAAACAATAAAAGTTACCTGTGTCCTTGCCTTATTGTCCTACCACACACAGGTCTGATTATGGAGCTCTTCAGCATCCATTCACATTGCCGAGATGGTCTTCCTTAAATCAGCTTGCTTCTTTTTTGATATTTGCAATTATAGTATATCTTCCATCAGCGCAAACACCGTGGTCAGCTACCTTCATAAGTTTGGGATGCATGGTTTCTCCCCAGCTCCACTTTACCCTAGGTGGCATCCTCCATCCTGTGCAGCTGCCAATCTCCTTCCCTTCGGATGGACCATGGTAGCCTCCATGCTGCTTAGGGGCTGGAGATGTTCTCTGAGACATTGGAGACCAAGATCTTGTGTTTGTGTTCACTTCATGTTCTGCTGAAGACTCTGACAGAATAAAACTGAACTACCTGGAACTTCAACTCTTTCACAATTCAGATCCCAAATGAGTAAGCGGTGGGCCCTTAGGAGTGTTCTGGGGTGACATCACTAGGAAGATCATCGGGTTAGTGGTTCTTAAAATGTAATTCACTGGTGACACGCAGGGTGAAAAATACGCTTACAGGATCCTTCCTCAGCTCTACAAGACTCCTAAGAAATTGATAATCTGAAATATTTAAACAGGTATATCTGCCAAGAATTTTCACATAGAAGCTTAACTCAACAAAATAGGCTATAATTTTAAGGTACAAATCAATCATTTCAGGAAGATTGACATTTCTGAAAATTTAGTTTATAATTTAGTAACAGCTCCAGTTCACATTGATTTTATCTCCTCTTGCCCATTCCACCACATTTGACTTTTTCATTGCTCTTAGGTTTACATAAGTAAAATTAACATTTTTTTTATGATGTACTAAGACGTGTAGAGTTGTGGAACCACCACTTCAGTCAAAGATACACAAAAGTTTCATCACTCCCAAAACTCCCTTGAGCTGCCCCTTTGTGGCTACATTCTTTCCCCAAACTTACCCTTGTCAGCCACTGATCTATTCTCTGTACCTTGGTCTTTTCCTTTTCTAGAATGTCATGTAAATGAAATTATGCAATATGTAAGTTTTGGAAACTGGCTTCATTCAGCAAAAACATTTTGAGATTCATGTTTTGTTGCATGTGTTCATAGTTTGTTCTTTCTTATTAAAAGTCATATTCCATTATGTGGATGTACCACAGTTGGATTCTCCATTCACACATTGATGGGCATTTGAATAGTTTTCAGCTTGAGAACATTTTGAATAGAGCTGCTATCAACATTTTTGTGTATAGTTATTTGTGAATATAATATTTCATTTATCAAGGAGTGTTGTCAGAGTCATATGGAAAAATATATATGTAATTTATAAGAAAAATTCTAAATTTTTCCCCAAAGTGATCATATCATTTTGCATTCCAAAACACAAGAGTTGGTCAAGGGATGTGGCTGGACCTGCCGATTTCTAGTCTGAAGATCTTTCTTCTATATTACTCTCTCCTAAATTTACTTTTTGACATTTTCATATTTACTTTAACCCAATATTTTAATATAACTCCACTGAAAAAGTTATGAAATTACTGTCTTGACAACGGTTATTATTTCAGTATGCATCCATGTATAGGTGTTAGCATCTTCTTCCCTAAAATTGTGACATAGCACCACCTCTATCTTGTCTAAGTTAAAGAAATATACTGAGGCATATGAGTAGATGCAATGAAGGCTCCACAGCTCATAGTGAGTGGAAATAAGGAGAGATTTATTAGCCTCTGTAACGGTTGTTAATGAAATTTTCTAAAACCTCAAAAAAATGGCTTTAATCTTTCTAAGGTTTTTCTCTTGAAGTTATTTAAAATAGTTTATCTCTAATCTTAGAAAATGCTGAAAACATACTTTTTTTCTCAACAATGCATGATTTCCATGAACACTGATTTTCACAGGGGCTTGACATTAAAGATGCTAGAATTCTTCATTTTTAATTAACAAATGCATGATCTCACATAGTCATCATTTTTGTGGTGAGAGCCCATAACTTCTACTGCCTTTACATTTCTCAAGAATACAATATATCATCATTATCTAGCCTTACCTTGCTACACAATAGATATAAATTTATTTCTCCTAACTATAATTATTAAGGCTTTGACCAACATCTCCTCATAATCTCTCCCCATAGCCATCCCAGGCCCTGGTAACCACCATTATACTCTCTACTTCTGTAATATGAACTTTTTAAAATTCCACACACGTGTGAGATCATGTGCTATTTGTCTTTCTGTGCCTGGCTTATCTTATTTCAGTTATCATAATGTCCTCCAGAATCATCCATGCTGTCAAAATGACAGGGTTTCATTCTTTTTATGGCTGAATAGTATTCCAGTGTGTGTGTGTGTGTGTGTATTTTTACTACCTATTCATGTATTGATGAACACTCAGGTTGATTCCACATCTCGGCTATCATAAAGAGTGGCACTAAGAACATGAAACTTCAGATGTCTCTTCTTCAAACTGATCTAATTTCCATCAGATATATACCCAGTACTGAGACTGCTGGATCATATGGTAGTTCTATTTTAAATTTTTTGATGAACCCCCATAGTCTTTTCTATAATGGCTGTACTAGTTTACATTCCTATGAACAGTGAATAAGGGCTTCCTGAACATCCTTGCCAAACCATGTTATCTTTTGCCCTTTTGATAATAACCATTCTAACCGAGGTGAGTTGCTTTCTCATTGTGGTTTTGATTTGCATTTCCATGATAAATAGTGATGTTGAGCATTTCTTATATAATTATTGGCCGTTTTTATGTCTACTTTTAAAAAATGTCTATTTAGGTTTTTCACTCATCTTTTAATCTAGTTATTTGGTTTTTTGCTGTTGAGTTGTTTGACTTCCTTATATATTTTGTATATTAACTCCGTGTCAGGTTTACATTCTATAATTTGTCTCTTTACTATGTTGATTGGGTCCTTTGCTGTACAGAGACTTTTTTAGTTTGACATAATCCCATTTGTCTATTTTTGCTTTTGTTGCTGGTGCTTTTGAGGTTTTATCCAAAAAAATCCTTACCCAGTACAATGTCATGAATTATTCCACCTATGTTTTCTTCTAGTAGTTTCATACTTTTGGATCTTGTATTCAACCATTTAATTAAGTTTTAGTTCACTTTTGTAGATGGTGAAAGATAAAGGTTTGGTTTTATTTTTCTACATGTGAATATCCAGTTTTTACATCATTATTTATTGAAAAGACTATCCTTTTCCCAGTGTATTTTCTTGGTACCTTTGTTGAAAATCAGTTGGTTGTAAATGTATGCATTTATTTCTGGGGTTTCTATTCTGCCATCTCTATATGTATATCTGTTTGTATGCCAGTACCATGCTGTTTGGGTTGCTATAGATTTGTAGTATATTTTGAAGTCAGGTAGTGTATTGCTCCCAGATTTGGGTTTTGTTTTGTTTGGTTTTGTTTTGTTTTTTTCAAGATTGATTTGGCTAAGGTGTCTTCTGTGGTTCCATAAAATTTTAGGGTTATTTTTTTCCATTTTGGTCAAGAATGTCATTGGTATTTTGATAGGAATTTCATTGAATCTGTATATTAAGGATATTTTAACAATATTGAATCTTTCATTTTATTACATGGAGTATCTTTTCATTTATTTGTGTCTTCTTCAATTTCTTTCACCAATGCTTAGCAATTTTTATTGTAGAGATCTTTCCCCTACTTGATTAAGTTTATTCCCAGGTATTTTAATTTTTATTTGGCTACCATAAATGGAATTGTTTTCTTGGTTTCTTTTTAAGATAGTTTAGTATTAGCAGATAGAAACACTACTGATTTATGTATGTTGATTTTGTATTCTGCAACTTTACTGAATTTATTTCTTCTAATAGTCATTTGGTGGAGTCTAAAATTTTCTGTAGATAAGATCATGTTGTTTGTAAATAAAACAATTTGACTTCCTTCTATCCAATTGTATGCCTTTTATTTTATTCTTCTCCTGACTATCTGCTCTGGTTAGGTCTTCCAGTACTATGTTGAATCAAAGTGGTAAAATAAGTACTCTAGTCTTGTTCCAGGTCTTAGAGAAAAATTTTTCAGCTTTTTCTCATTTAGTATGTTAGCTGTGGTTTTATCATATATGGCCTTTATTGTGTTGAGGTGCATTCCTTCTATATCCAGTTTGTTAAAAATTTTTATCATGAAGAGATATTAAATTTTGGCAGATAAATTTTCTGCATCTATTTATATGATTATATGGGTTTTGTCCTTCATTCTGTTAATGTGATATATCATACTTATTCATTTGCCTACATTGAACCATCCTTGAATCCTTTCAATGAATCTCACTTGATAATAGTGAATTATATTTTTAATGAATTACTGAACTTGGTTTGCTAGAATTTTGTTGAAGATTTTTGAATATATGTTCATCAGGGATATTGGCCTGCAGTTTCCTTTTATCATTCTGCCCTTGTCTGGTTTTGATATCACAGTAATGCTGGCCTCATGGAATGTTTTATTTGGTATACATCTTGCTATCTTTGGTTTTCCACTTGAAATGACTATTTTTTCTATCCCTTCATTTTCAGTCTCTGTGTGCCTTACAAGTGGAGTGCTCTCTTGTAGGCAGCATGTAGTTTTGTCTTCTGTTTTATCCATTTAGTCACTCTGTGTCATTTAATTGGAAAGTTTAATCCACTTATATTCAATGTAATTATTGATAAGTAAAAACTTACAACTGTTTACAACTGCCATTTAGTTGCTAGTTTGTTTGCTTGTGTGTGTGTTTGCGTGTCTATGCGTGTGTGTGTAGAGCTTTTCTTATTCTCTTACTGTCTTCCTTTGTAGTTAAGTGATTTTCTCTGGAAATATGTTTTGATTCTTTTTAAAAAATGTTTATCATTTATAAGTTTTTATTTTGTGGTTACCATGAGACCTATTTTTAAAATCTTATATTTGAAACCATTTTTTTAAAATAAATAACAACTTATTTTGGTCACAAAAAAACCATCTACACTTTATCTGCATTCCCCCTCCAAATTTTTAATTTTTAATGTAACAATTTACATATTTTTATATTGCCTATCCTTCAACAAACTATTATAGTTATTATTTTACTAGTTTTATTTTTTAACCTTAACACTGGTGTGTCATGTATACACCGAAATTACAGTATTATCATATTCTGAATTTGATTGTACACTTGGATTTACCAGTGAGTTTCATACCTTCAGATGTTTCTGCATTACTCATTAGCATTCTTTTTATTCAGTTTGAAGTATTCCCTTTAGCATTTCTTAAAAGACATATCCATTGGTGATAAATTCCATCAGCTTTTCATTGTCTAGGAAAGTCTTTACCCTATATTTCTGAAGGATAGCTTATGGATTGGCAGGGTTTTTTTTCCCTTTACCACTTTGAATCTGTCATCTCACTCCCTTCTGGCATGTAATGTTTCTGCTGTGAAGTCTTCTGCTTCCAGGCATATTGGCACTCCCTTATGTATTATTTGCTTTCTTTATGTGGCTTTCAGGATCTACTTTTTTTCTTTGACGTTCAATAGTTCGACTATACTATGTCTTGGTGTAGTATTATTTGAATTGTATCTGATTGGTGACCTTCAGTCTTCCTGTACCTGTATATTTATATATTTATCCAGGTTTGGAAAGCTTTCTGCTCTTACTTATTTAAATAAGCTTTCTACATTTTTGTCTTACTCTAATCCCTCTTGAATGACAATGGGCTAAACATTACTTGTTTTCATAGTGTCCTATAGATCCTGTATGATTTCCTCATTTTTAGTTGTTTTGTTTTTCTTTTCTCCGATTATATATTATCTTTTTTTATTTTATTATTATTATACTTTAAGTTTTAGGGTACATGTGCACAATGTGCAGGTTAGTTACATATGTATACATGTGCCATGCTGGTGTGCTGCACCCATTAACTCGTCATTTAGCATTAGGTATATCTCCTAAAGCTATCCCTCCCCGCTCCTCCCACCCCACAACAGTCCCCAGACTGTGATGTTCCCCTTCCTGTGTCCATGTGTTCTCATTGTTCAATTCCCACCTATGAGTGAGAATATACGGTGTTTGGTTTTTTGTTCTTGCGATAGTTTACTGAGAATGATGATTTCCAATTTCATCCATGTCCCTACAAAGGACATGAACTCATCATTTTTTATGGCTGCATAGTATTTCATGGTGTATATGTGCCACATTTTCTTAATCCAGTCTATCATTGTTGGACATTTGGGTTGGTTCCAAGTCTTTGCTATTGTGAATAGTGCCACAATAAACATACGCGTGCATGTGTCTTTATAGCAGCATGATTTATAGTCCTTTGGGTACATACCCAGTAATGGGATGGCTGGGTCAAATGGTATTTCTAGTTCTAGATCCCTGAGGAATCGCCACACTGACTTCCACAATGGTTGAACTTTGTGTTTACGGTGAACTAGTTTACGGTATCAAATATCCTGTCTTTCAGTTCACACATTTATTTTTCTGCTTGATCAATTCTGCCACTGATTCTATTATGTTTTAAATTTTGTTCATTGTAGTATTTAGCTTCAGGATTTCTGTTTGATATTTTAAATTATTATTTTAACCTTTCTGATAAATTTGTTATGTTTCTGAATTATTTCCCTGTATTTTCTTTAAGTTTGCTGAAGAGCTTTCTTAAAACAGAAATTTTGAATTGTCTGAGATGTCATACATCTCCATCTCATTAGGGTTAGGCATGAGCACCTTATTTTGTTCATTTTTTGAGGTCATGCTTCCCTAATTAATTTTGTACCTTAAACTCATGTGTCAATGTCTGTGTGTTTAGTAAGTAGGTATTTATTGAAGCCTTTGCAGTCTGGCTTTGTATGTGTCCATCCTTCTACAGTAAGTCTGTTCAGAAATTCTGAGCAGACTGACTGCCGTGGTCCTTAGATCCACGAACTCTGCAGCCATTTCAGCACGACAGAGTTCCCCAAGCCCAGGTCACGAGTCTTGCAAGAGCTCTGAAGCTGGTTTCATTCCCAAACTTTAATTTTCTGGGGAAGACCCAAGGAGGATGCCTAAGCTATGTGGGAAAGCTGACTAGGGGCTTGAGCCCAGGAGACCTGTGGGCTTTGCTTCCTGCAGCATGGTGATGCTGACAAGTCTTCTATGTTGTGGCATGTTTACTGGCAGAAAAGGAGAACAACCACAGAGTTCCACATGCTGATTATTGTAAGCTCTACCCCTACTCTTTATCTCTAGCTGACCTCAGGTAGTTTAGCCCTGCCAGTGCTTGCAATTATTTTTGTGAGATAAAATAAAAGCAGACCTCCTGCATAGAGTCTCAGAATGGTGGGGAAACTGGATGCCCACTTCCAACTCACTTTTTTCACTGTAGGAACTATAAGCTCAGTAAAATACCTCACTTATGGTGCTTGGAGGAAGGGCACTGCAATCAAAGAGAGTCATCTCCATTACCATCTGATTGTGTTTTTTTTTCAGCTTTGAGGTTCAAGAGAGTATCACAACCTTGCTCCTGATTTAAGAATATTCAGATTGGTAATCATACTTCTGGATAGTTGCTAGTTTGGTTTCTGCAGATAGGAATGAAGCTGGAGAACTTCAACTTCATCATATTTTTTTCATGTGACTTACTGGAATTCTTTATAGACTCTGTGACCTTGAAAAATGAAAAAAACCGTAACACAGAATCTATCTCTTCAAGAAAATAACATCTATTTTCTAGTAAAGTACTTTGATTCTTTGGAAAAACACATATTGTGAACATTCAAGGTCTTCATCATATGAACAGTAGCCATTTCTAACATCATTGATCCCTGGTGATACAGCAGAAGGGACTTACTAAATAAACAATAGTCTTGAAAATTACTACAGTTAACTTTTAAAAGATCAAAGTGATTACATTTCTAACATGGAAAGTATGTTGTTATAGAATTATCAAAGCATTTTAACTACTGTTTTAGTAACAGTAAGCTAACTGATTTAGCAAAGAGACCCAAAATTGCATAATGGCATAAGCACCATAAAAGTCTGGTCATTGTGCCCACATACCCTTTCAGGTCAATGAGGGGTAAATGAATTACTGATGCAGCAACAGCACAAATGAATCTCAAAATAATTAGGTTGAATTTTGGGGGGTCTCCACTTGGCAGTGTCAATGCCTTAGTCAACATGTGGTCTCCAAGACTCTCTGGACGTCTCCAACCAACACATGAGCAAAGGCTGAAAGGCTCACACCAGAAGTAACGTGCATTGTTTTCCAATGCTCACATTATATTGGCCAGAATTAGTTATCTGGCCCCACCTAAAGATGCTAGGATAAGAAAATAAATTTCCTGGGTAGCCATTTTCCAGAAACAATTCTAATTCACAAATGGGGAAACAGCAATCTTTGACGACAGTAAACTTTCTTTGACAAATAAATGTTAAAAGAATTTGTATTTGTTTTATTTATTTTACCCAATACCCTGGAACATTGAAACATATTCTGGATTTTTCCCCTAAATATTTTTCTACTTTTTCAAGTCTCTAATCCTTTAATCAATAGCATTAAGTATAGGCAAGAGAGTATAAGCTGGTATCCAACAGAGTGTTTAAATATTGCTTAACATATTTATCTATTCTCAATTTTAGCCCTAGGTGTTTATTATATAATTTCTCTTTGTCATGGCTCTTAATTCTTGTTTGATATAGGATATATGTGATGTATTTTGGCTTATTTCCTCATTTCTAACTTTGAATTACTATTTTCCTGTTAGCAATATGTAATTTACCATTTACCTATTTTGTGAGATATTTTTCAAGGATTATAGGTTTTTTCAGAATTTTTATGTTTTTTTCTAAATTTTCCTTTTCTTTGGGCCTTATGTCATATTCTTGCCTTTTGGGTTCCGCCTTTTTTTCTTCTCTTTTTAAACATCTCTAAAATATTTATTTTCAAAATTTTTTGCAAGCTTTGAAACAGTTCCAAAATAGATAAAACCCAAAAGTTAATCAACTGGTGGCAGTTTCTGGATGTCTCTCAAGAAGGGTAAGGAGGGATGTTCTCTTGTGTGCTTCTATTTGTTTCTTACCTGACTTGGGAGCTGTTTAAGGAAGGCACACTTTGCCCCTAGTGGTGAAGACTTTATAGTGAGAGAGTTTTACATTTGTCTGCCTGGTCCACAATATTTTATCACTTCTAGACTATTTTTGTTTCCTATCAGTATTACTGAAATGTCTAAGTAACACAAAATACATGTTAAAGGTAAAATTGCATAAATTTGACAAATGTATACAATCATGTAACCGCAACATTTATTTCCCTTACTCAAATTTCTGTCTAATGTCCTTGTAGAAGATTTGTTCATACTTCCATCCCCAGACCCAGGTAATGCCAAATCTTCTTCCTATTACTAAAATTGTGCCTTTTCCAGAATTTCATATAAATGCAGTCACAAACCATGTGTTTTTTGGGGGTATGCTGGACTTATTTTACTTATTTAATGCTCTTGAGATTCATTTCTGTTGTATCAGTAGTTTATTCCTTTTTATTGCTAGACTGTATTCCATTAGATGAGTATACCACAACTTGTTTATTCATTCACTAATTGATAGACTTTTGGGCTATTTTTATTCTTTTGCTATTATGAATCTGCGTGCTACACAAATTTTGCATACAAATCTTTGGACAGATGTTCTCATTTCTCTTTGAGTACATATCTAGGAAGGATTGCTAGGTTACATTAAAAAAAGTTTGTCTTTATAAGAAATTGCTGACAATTTTTCAATAAGGCTATTTCATTTTGTATTATCACTAGCTTTGTATAAGAGTTATCCTTGCTCCAAATTCTCTTCATTGTATAGTCCTCTCAGTGTTTATAATTTTGGCCATTATAGTGTCTATGTAGTGATACCTCAGTAGGGTTTAAATTTACACTTCACTAATAATAATGTCATTCATTTATATGTACTTATTTACGTCTGTAATTCTTCCTTGATAAAGTGCATGTTCAAATATTGTGTCATATTCTGTGCTGCATTACTTAATTTTAAGTGTGTTTTATATATTCCAGATACAAATTATTTATTAGGTTTATTTTTCAAATATTTTCTCCCAGAATTTTGGTGACTTTTTCATTTTATTAACGGTATCTTTTTTATATGGTTTGGCTAAGTCCCCACCCAAATCTCATCTTGACTTGTAGCTCCCATAATCCCCACATGTCATGGGATAGATCCGGTGGGAGGTAAGTGGATCATGGGGTTGGGTTTTCCCATGATGTTCTCATGATAGTGGATAAGTTTCATGAGATCTGATGGTTTTATAAAGGGCAGTTCCCCTGCACATGCTTTCTTGCTTGCTGCCATGTAAGACATCACTTTGCTCCTCCTTTGTCTTCCACCATGATTGTCAGGTCTCCCAAGCCATGTGGAAATGTGAGTCCATTAAGCCCCTTTTTCCTTATAAATTACTCAGTCTTGGATTTTTCTTCATAACAATATGAAAATTGATAAATATAGTAAATTGGTATCAGTAGAATGGAGTACTGCTATTAAGATACCCAAAAATGTGGAAGTGACTTTGGAACTGGTTATAGGCAGAGGTTGGAACAGTTTAGAGGGCTCAGAAGAAGACAGGAAAATGTGGGAAAGTCTGGAGTTTCCTAGAGACTTGTTAAATGGGTTTGAGCAAAAAGTCCAGGCTGAAGTATTCTCAGATAGAAATGAAGAACTTATTGGGAACTGGAGCAAAGGTGATTCTTGCTATGCTTTAGCAAAGAGACTGGCAGCATTTGGCCTCTGTCCTAGAGATTTGTGGAAGTTTGAACTTGAGAGAGATGATTTAGGGTATCTAATGGAAGAAATTTCTAAGCAGCAAAATGTTCAAGATGTCACTTAGGTGCTCTTAAAAACACTCAGTTTAATTCATTTACAAAGATATGGTTTGGAATTAGAACATATGTTTAAAAAAGAAGCAGAGCATAAAAGTTTGGAAAATTTGCAGTCTGATGATGTGATAGAAAAGAAAAACCCATTTTCTGAGGAGAAATTCAAGCCAGGTACACAAATTTGGGCTGTGGACTTTTGACTTACTGCTGAAATGAGTTAAGACTTTGGGAGATTGTTGGGAAGGGCATTGATTGGTTTTGAAATGAGAGGACATGAGATTTGGGAGGAGCCAGGGTGAAATGATATGGTTTGGCATGTCCCTACCCAAATCTCATCTTGAATTGTAGCTCTCATAATTTCCACATGTCATGGGAGGGACTTACTGGGAGATCACTGAATCTTGGGGGAGGGTTTTCCCATGCTGTTCTCCTGATAATGAATAAGTTTCATGAAGTCTTATGGTTTTATAAAGGGCAGTTCCTCCACATGCTCTCTTGCCTGCTGCCATTTAAGACATGCCTTTGCTCCTACTTTGCCATCCACCATGATTGTGAGGTGTCCCCAGCCAGGTGGAATTGTGAGCCAGTTAAACTTTTTTTCTTTATAAATTACCCAGTCTCTCATATTTCTTTATAGCAGTATGAAAATAGGCTAATACACTTTATATAAAAGTTAATTTTGTTGTATTGCAATTTTTCATATTTTTATTTCATAGGTTGTACATTTTGTGTGTTTAGAAATCTTTGCTTAACCCAAGGTCACAAAAAAATTTTATCCTGGAAGTTTTATAATTTTGGCTTTTGCCTTTATGTATGATTCAAGTTAACTTATTTATAAAGTATAATGTAATCACTGTGACTTTTTCACACAGATACATATTTCCTCTTCAAGAAGTTTGTTGATCTTCGTGGATATGTGAGTTTATGTTTCTCCTCAAATTTGTATAATTTTTGGCAAATATTTTTTCAAATATTTTTCTTGTCCTTTTTTCTTGTTTTCTTTTCTTTTTTTTTTTCTTTTTTCTTTTTTTTTTTTTTTTTTCTGAGACATGGTCTTACCCTGTCACCCTGGCTGGAGTGCAGTGGCGCAATCTTGGCTCACTGCAACCTCCGCCTTCCAGCTTCAAGCAATTCTCCTTCCTCAGACTCCCGAGTAGCTGGGATTACAGGCACCCACCACTACGCCCAGCTAATTTTTGTACTTTTAGTAGAAATGGGGTTTCACCATGTTGGCCAGGCTGGTCTTAAACTCTTGACCTCAGGTTATCCACCCGCCTTGGCCTCCCAAAGTCCTGGGATTAAAAGCTTGAGCCACCACACCTGGCCCACTTATTTTCTTTTGAGACTCCAATTACATGTATGTTAGGCTGTTTGATATTGGTGGATAGGCTTCTGATATTTTATTTATTGTTCTTATCCTTCCTCTCACTTTGCCTTATTTTAAATGCTTTCTATTGCTATGTCTTTAAGTTCACTAATCTTTTCTTAGGTGGATTTTTATTTTTGTTATTGTATCTTTTATCTCTAGAAGTTTTTTTTTTTTTTTTTTTTTTTTTTTTTTTTTGAGACGGAGTCTCGCTCTGTCGCCCAGGCTGGAGTGCAGTGGCGCGATCTCGGCTCACTGCAAGCTCCGCCTCCCGGGTTCACGCCATTCTCCTGCCTCAGCCTCCCGAGTAGCTGGGACTACAGGCACCCGCTACCATGCCCGGCTAATTTTTTGTATTTTTAGTAGAGATGGGGTTTCACCGTGTTAGCCAGGATGGTCTCGATCTCCTGACCTCGTGATCCGCCCGCCTCGGCCTCCCAAAGTGCTGGGATTACAGGCGTGAGCCACCGCGCCCGGCCTAGAAGTTTTATATTTTATTTTATATCTTTGTTACTTTCCTCATTATCCTGATGCTTTTTTAATACTCTTGACATTAAAGGCAAGTTTATTGTTGCTGTTTTAATTTCCTTATCTGAAGATTTCATTATCCAACTTTAGTATTTCCAGGTCAGTTTTTATTAATTGTTTATTCTTACTATGAGTCATGCTTTCTTGTCTACTTGCATGCTTGACATTTTGGGAATGGATGATAGAAATTGCACATTCATTTTATTTAATAGGGACTTGTTCTGATGATAACTTATGTTACTTTACCTTTGAAGAGGCATTTTATGACTCCAGCTTTATCCTCCACTTCTCCACAAGCTTGTCTACTACCTGTGGAAGTTATCAATATCAAAATGAAGTCACTCATGTTACACCCTAATAACATGGAGCTGGGAGACCATGAAGAAGGAGACTTTATGTACACTTGCCTGACAGCAAGAACTATCACAGGAGACTCTGCCAAATCCACAATCTTGTACAAAGGTCACCACAACCTTGCACAAGGATAACTCCTGCAATGACACCTGCCCAGCAACTGCCTGTTTTACTAATGGACTGATTCCAGCCTTGTTATTAATTCTTATAGCTACAGATAGTTATTTCATAACCATTAATGTATATGCCCTCATATTGCCTTTAAAAACCTTTGCCTTCCTTTTCCTCCTTGGATGTGCCAGTGTTTCACCATAGCATCCATATACTGGATTGCAAATTCCTACTATTCCTGAAAAAATTATTGGTTCTGCAGAGCTGGTCTCTCTGCTGTTTATTTTTTACTGACCCACCTCAATTCTAACTTGAACAACACTGTGTTTTAATAAAATAATGAGTTTAAGGGACACTGGGCATTTTTTTGGTAGAGCTTTCTGGATGACAAAGTCTTAGGTATTTCAACTATGTATGTAATTTTATTTCCTTAAAACCACTCTTTCAGTGTGAGCACAGTGGACTGCAGGGAAATGGGGGACTTACTTCTAGTATACACTGACCACAGCACTTTACAGGTGATATGACAGCAATGTGAACCAGGTTCCCAAAAAAATTAGTTTCCTTCTTCAAAACATATCTAATCACTAAAGGGATAATCCTATGTAATGTGGCAGATATAACAATCATCTTCCCTAGAAGAATAAAATTGGCAACGTTCTCTCTAATGAATCCATTTGTAAGTTACATGTTTTAACTTGCTTTTTGCTTTAGGCTGTCACAGCATTGTAATTAACCATACCCAGGTCTGGCAGTATGGATGTAGGATTGAGACATTCCCTGAATTTTCTCCCTAAATCCTTCTCTCCATTTTTTCCCAAGCATCTAATCCTTCCTTTTTTCTTTACATTTTGCCACATTAACCTTGGCAAGGCAGGTGAACCATCACCCCTCAGGGTACTAGAAACAAATTCAAAAGGCATTTTCACTGAGCTTGGGTAAAATCCCATTGTCTCACAAAGAATAACTTTCACAAGCACAAAATACTTATTATACAGTTGAACAATAGGGTTTATTGTTACCTGGGCCCCATTTTAATGTTATTATACTGTTGAAACTTATTTTTCTGAAAAGCTTCCAGAAAATAGCCTGACTAAACTGTAAAGTTAATGGTGATGGATTTTAAGATAAACAAGAGAGTTAGCTATTTTCTAAGCACTGAGCACTCATTCTGATATCCTGAGCTCTGGCTTAGAATTTGACATTTGCTGACTTTCTATAACAGAGGGCCCATCCTTAACCAAAGTTCCAATCCTCTGATCAAGTGACCTTTCATTCTCTCAGCATACCTAATCATCTTTCTTTCCATCACTCTACTCTATAATTACTTTCACTCGTGTCCATGTGAAGAGACCACAAAACAGCCTTTGGGTGAGCAATAAAGCTATTTATTTCACCTGGGTGCAGGTGGGCTGAGTCCAAAAAGAGAGTCAGTGAAGGGAGATAGGGGTGGGGCTGTTTTATAGGATTTGGGTAGGTAAAGGAAAAAGGGGGGTTGTTCTCTGGCAGGCAGGAGTGGGGGTCACAAGGTGCTCAGTAGGGAAGCTTTTCAGCCAGGATGAGCCAGGAGAACAAATTTCACAAGAAAATGTCATCAGTTAAGGCAGGAACAGGCCATTTTCACTTCTTTTGTGGTGGAATCTCATCAGTTAAGGCAGGAACCGGCCATCTGGATGTGTACGTGCAGGTCACAGGGGATATAATGGCTTAGCTTGGGCTCAGAGGCCTGACATTCCTGTCTTCTTATATGAATAAGAAAAATAAAACAAAATAGTGGTAAAGTGTTGGGATGGTGAAAATTTTGGGGGGCTGGTATGGAGAGATAATGGGCGATGTTTCTCAGGGCTGCTTCTAGCGGGATTAGGGGTGTCGTGGGAACTTAGAGTGGGAGAGATTAAGCTGAAGGAAGATTTGTGGTAAGAAGTGATATTGTGGGGTTGTTAGAAGAAACATTTGTCATTTAGAATTATTGGTGATGGCCTGGATACAGTTTTGTATGAATTGAAAAACTAAACAGAATAAGAGAAGGAGAAAAACAGGTATTAAAGGACTAAGAATTGGGAGGACCTAGGACATCTAATTAGAAAGTGCCTAAGGAGGTTCAACATAGCCTTGCCAGCAAAGATTATTTATTTACTGTAAGAGTTAAGAGTGGCAGTTTGGGGATAGCACCAAGAAATATCAGCTGTGATGGCTTGGAGAAACAGTGTAAACTGGCAATGTAAACAAGAGCAGGGCATGTATGAGTAGTTGAGAATGGTGAATAGGAGTATGACTAGACAGAAGATAGTAGGGATGACAAGTTTTTTGGGGCACAGTCCAAGTTGGTCTGGTGTCTGGAATGAGATTGGGGCCTAATAAAAACAGCGTCTATACAGGAGCTCAAATGGGCTGTACCTTGTAGCATTCCGAGGACAGGCCTGAATTCTGAGAAAGGAAAGTGGTAAAAGTATTGTCCAGTCCTTTTTAAGTTGGTGGCTGAGCTTGGTGAGGTGTGTTTTTAAAAGACCATTAGTCTGTTCTACCTTTCCTGAAGACTGAGGACTGTAAGGGATATAAAGTTTTCACTGAATACTAAGAGCCTGAAAAAATGCTTGGCTGATTTGACTAATAAAGGCCAGTCTGCTATCGGACTGTATAGAGGTGGGAAGCCCAAACTGATGAATTATGTCTGACAGAAGGGAAGAAATGACCTTGGTGGCCTTCTTAGACCCTGTGGGAAAGGCCTCTACCTATCCAGTGAAAGTGTCTGCCTAGACCAAGAGGTATTTTAGTTTCCTGACTCGGGGCATTTTGAGTAAAGTTAATTTGCCAGTCCTGGGTGGGGGCAAATCCCTGAGCTTGATGTGTAGGGAAGGGAGGGGGCCTGAATAATCCCTGAGGAGTAGCAGAATAGCAGAAGGAACACTGAGAAGTTATTTCCTTTAGGATAGATTTCCATGATGGAAAGGAAATGAGAGGTTCTAAGAGGCAGGCTAGTGGCTTGTACTATAGCATAGCCTGCCTTTGCTGGTGTGTGGTGATTAGGCCTGGTGGAACTGCCATCAATAAACCAAGTGTGATCAGGGTGAGAAACAGGGAAGAAGGAAATGCGGGGAAATGGGGTGAACGTCAGGTGGATCAGAGAGATGCAGTCATGAGGGTCAGGTGTGGTATCAGGAATAATGTGGGAGGCTGGATTGAAGTCCGGGCCAGGAACAATGGTAATTGTGGGACACTCAACAAAGAGTGAGTACAGCTGAAGGAGCCAGGGAGCAGAAAGTATATGCATCAGGTGTGAGGAAGAAAACAGATTTTGGAAATTATGAGAGCTGTAGAGAGTGAGTTGAGCATAGTTTGTGATTTTAAGGGCCTCTAAAAGTATTAGGATGGCAGTAGCCGCTGCATGGAGACATGATGGCCAGCCTAAAACAGTAAGGTCAAGTTGTTTGGACAAAAAGGCTACAGGACGTGATCCCAGTCCTTGTGTAAGTATTCTGACTGCACAGCCCTGCACTTTGGTTGTGTGTAATGAAAAGGGTTGGGATGAGTCAGGGAGAGCTGGGGTGGGGGCAGTCTCTAAAGCTGTCTTCAAGGAACGGAAAGAGGAGTGGGGAAAGGATTTAGGATCTATGGGGTCAGCTAGGTTTCCTTTTGTGAGTTTATACAATGGTTTTGTTAGGATGGCAAAACCAGGTATCCAAAGGTGAAAGTATCCAACCATACCCAGGAAGGAAAGAAGTTGTTGTTTTGTAGAAGGGGTTGGGGTTTGAGAGATTAGTCAGACATGATCAGCAGGGAGAGCACGTGTGTTTTTATGAGAATTATGCTGAGATAGGTAACAGATAACGAAGAAATTTGGGCTTGACTGAAGTAATGGGGTCTGTCTGTTAAGCTTTGCAGGAGTACAGCCCAGGTAATTTGCTGAGCCTGATGGGTGTCAGGGTCAGTCCAAGTGAAAGTGAAGAGAGGCTGAGATGAAGGGTGCAAAGGAATAGCAAAGAAAGCATGTTTGAGATCCAGAACAGAATAATGGATTGTGGAGGGAGGTATTGAGGATAGGAGAGTATATGGGTTTGGCACCATGGGGTGGATAGGCAAAACAATTTGGTTGATAAGGCATAGATCCTGAACTAACTTATAAGGCTTGTCTGGTTTTAGCACAGGTGAAATGGGGGAATTGTAAGGAGAATTTATAGGCTTTAAAAGGCCATGCTGTAGCAGGCCAGTGATAAGAGGCTTTAATCCTTTCAAAGCATGCTGTGGGATGGGATTTTGGCATTGAGCAGGGTAAGGATGATTAGGTTTTAATGAGATGGTAAGGGGTGCATGATCGGTCACCAAGGAGGGAGTAGAGGTGTCTTATACTTGTGGGTTAAGGTCGGGGGATACAAGAGGAGGACACAAAGGAGGCTTTGGATTGGGAAGAAGGGTGGCAATGAGATGCAGCTGTAGTCCAGGAATAGTCAGGGAAGCAGATAATTTAGTTAAAGTGTCTTGGCCTAATAGGGGAACTGGGCAGGTGGAGATAACTAAAAAGGAGTGCTTAAAAGAGTATTGTCTAAGTTGGCACCAGAGTTGGGGAGTTTTAAGAGGTTTAGAAGCCTGGCTGTCAATACCTACAACAGTTATGGAGGCAAGGGAAACAGGCCCTTGAAAAGAAGGTAATGTGGACTGGGTAGCCTCCTTATTGATTAAGAAGAGGACGGACTTACCCTCCACTGTGAGTTACCCTAAAGCTCGGCGTCTGTGTTGGTCTACAGGGCTTCCGAGGCGATCAGGCAGCGTCAGTCTTCAGCCGCTAAGCCGAGAAGATCTGGGAAAGAGTCAGTCAGAGAGCCTTGGGCCAGAGTTCCAGGGGCTCTGGGAGTGGCTTCCAGGTGAGTTGAACAGTCCAATTTCCAGTGGGGTCCTGCACAGATGGGACACGGCTTAGGAGGAATCCCGGGCTGCGGGCATTCCTTGGCCTGGTGGCCAGATTTCTGGCACTTGTAGCAAGCTCCTAGGGGAGGCAGTTCTGGAGGAATGCCTGGCCACTGTGATTTAGGCATTTGGAAGTTCTTGTGTGCTGGAGATGTGGCTGGGGTTTGTCTCACAGTGGAGGCAAGGAATTGCAACTCAGAAATATGTTGCAACTTGGCTGCCTCTAAATTGTACACCTTGAAGGCGAGGTTAATTAAGTCCTGTTGTGGGGTTTGAGGGCCGGAATTTAATTTTTGGAGTTTTATTTAATGTCAGGAGCAGATTGGGTAATAAAATGTATATTGAGAATAAGATGGCCTTTTGACCTTTTAGGGTCTAGGGCTGTAAAGCGTCTCAGGTTTGCTGCCAAACAAGCCATGAACTGGGCTGGATTTTTATATTTGATGAAAAAGAGCCTAAACGCTATCTGATTGGGGATAAAGAAAAAGGAACATTAACCTTGACTATGTCTTTAGCTCCAGCCACCTTTTTATTATTATTATTATACTTTAAGTTTTAGTGTACATGCGCACAACGTGCAGGTTTGTTACATATGTATACATGTGCCATGTTGGTGTGCTGCACCCATTAACTCGTCATTTAGCATTAGGTATATCTCCTAATGCTATCCCTCCCCCCTCCCCCCACCCCACAACAGTCCCCGGTGTGTGATGTTCCCCTCCTGTGTCCATGTGTTCTTATTGTTCAATTCCCACCTATGAGTGAGAAAATGTGGTGTTTGGTTTTTTGTCCTTGCAATAGTTTGCTGAGAATGATGGTTTCCAGCTTCATCCATGTCCCTACAAAGGACATGAACTCATCATTTTTTATGGCTGCGTAGTATTCCATGGTGTATATGTGTGACATTTTCTTAATACAGTCTATCATTGATGGGCATTTGGGTTGGTTCCAAGTCTTTGCTATTGTGAATAGTGCCGCAATAAACATACATGTGCATGTGTCTTTATAGCATCATGATTTATAATCCTTTGGCTATATACCCAGTAATGGGATGGCTGGGTCAAATGGAAATTCTAGTTTTAGATCCCAGAGGAATTGCCACACTGTCTTCCACAATGGTTGAACTAGTTTACAATCCAACCAACAGTGTAAAAGTGTTCCTATTTCTCCACATCCTCTCCAGCACCTGTGGTTTCCTGACTTTTTAATGATCGCCATTCTAACTGGTGTGAGATGGTATCTCACTGTGGTTTTGATTCGCAATGCTCTGATGGCCAGTGATGATGAGCATTTTTTCATGTGTTTTTTGGCTGCATAAATGTCTTCTTTTGAGAAGTGTCTGTTCATATCCCTTGCCCACTTTTTGATGGGGTTGTTTGTTTTTTTCCTGTAAATTTATTTGTGTTCTTTGTAGATTCTGTATATTAGCCCTTTGTCAGATGAGTAAGTTGCAAAAATTTTCTCCCATTCTGTAGGTTGCCTGTTCACTCTGATGGTAGTTTCTTTTGCTGTGCAGAAGTTCTTTAGTTTCATTAGATCCCATTTGTCAATTTTGGCTTTGGTTGCCATTGCTTTTGGTGTTTTAGACATGAAGTCCTTGCCCATGCCTATGTCCTGAATGGTAATGCCTAGGTTTTCTTCTAGGGTTTTTATGGTTTTAGGTCTAACATTTAAGTCTTTAATCCATCTTCAATTAAGTTTTGCATAAGGTTTAAGGAAGGGATCCAGTTTCAGCTTTCTACATATGGCTAGCCAGTTTTCCCAGTACCATTTATTAAATAGGGAATCCATTCCCCATTGTTTGTTTTTGTCAGGTTTGTCAAAGATCAGATAGTTGTAGATATGAGGCATTATTTCTGAGGGCTCTGTTCCGTTCCATTAGTCTATATCTGAGTTTTGGTACAAGTACCATGTTGTGTTGGTCACTGTAGCCTTGTAGTATAGTTTGAAGTCAAGTAGTGTGATGCCTCCAGCTTTCTTCTTTTGGCTTAGGATTGACTTGGCAATGCGGGCTCTATTTTTGTTCCATATGAACTTTAAAGTAGTTTTTTCCAATTCTGTGAAGAAAGTCATTGGTAGCTTGATGAGGATGGCATTGAATCTATAAATTACCTTGGGCAGTATGGCCATTTTCACGATATTGATTCTTTCTACCCATGAGCATGGAATGTTCTTCCATTTGTTTGTATCCTCTTTTATTTCATTGAGCAGTGGTTTGTAGTTCTCCTTGAAGAAGTCTTTCACATCCCTTGTAAGTTGGATTCCTAGGTATTGTATTCTCTTTGAAGCAATTGTGAATGGGAGTTCACTCATGATTTGGCTCTCTGTTTGTCTGTTGTTGGTGTATAAGAATGCTTGTGATTTTTGCACATTGATTTTGCATCCTGAGACTTTGCTGAAGTTGCTCATCAGCTTCAGGAGATTTTGGGCTGAGACAATGGGGTTTTCTAGATATACAATCATGTCGTCTGCAAACAGGGACAATTTGACTTCCTCTTTTCCTAATTGAATGCCCTTTGTTTCCTTCTCCTGCCTGATTGCCCTGGCCAGTATTTCCAACACTATGTTGAATAGGAGTGGTGAGAGAGGGCATCCCTGTCTTGTGCCAGTTTTCAAAGCGAATGCTTCCAGTTTTTGTCCATTCAGTATGATATTGGCTGTGGGTTTGTCATAGATAGCTCTTATTATTTTGAAATACGTCCCATCAATACCTAATTTATTGAGAGTTTTTAGCATGAAGGGTTGTTGAATTTTGTCAAAGGCCTTTTCTGCATCTATTGAGATAATCATGTGGTTTTTGTCTTTGATTCTGTTTATATGCTGGATTATGTTTATGGATTTTCATATGTAGAACCAGCCTTGCATCCCAGGGATGAAGCCTACTTGATCATGGTGGATAAGCTTTTTGATGCGCTGCTGGATTCAGTTTGCCAGTATTTTATTGAGGATTTTTGCATCAATGTTCATCAAGGATATTGGTCTAAAATTCTCTTTTTTGGTTGTGTCTCTGCCCGGCTTTGGTATCAGGATGATACTGGCCTCATAAAATGAGTTAGGGAGGATTCCCTCTTTTTCTATTGATTGGAATAGTTTCAGAATGAATGGTACCAGCTCCTCCTTGTACCTATGGTAGAATTCAGCTGTGAATCCATCTGGTCCTGGACTTTTTTTGGTTGGTAAGCTATTAATTATTGCCTCAATTTCAGAGCCTGTTATTGGTCTATTCAGAGATTCAACTTCTTCCTGGTTTAGTCTTGGGAGGGTGTATGTGTCAAGGAATTTATCCATTTCTTCTAGATTTTCTAGTTGATTTGCGTAGAGGTGTTTGTAGTATTCTCTGATGGTAGATTGTATTTCTGTGGGATCGGTGGTGATATCCCCTTTATCATTTTTTATTGTGTCTATTTGATTCTTCTCTCTTTTCTTCTTTATTAGTCTTGCTAGTGGTCTATCACTTTTGTTGATCTTTTCAAAAAACCAGCTCCTGGATTCATTGATTTTTTGAAGTTTTTTATGTGTCTCTATTTCCTTCAGTTCTGCTCTGATCTCAGTTATTTCTTGCCTTCTGCTAGCTTTTGAATGTGTTTGCTCTTGCTTCTCTAGGGTGTCATTAGATCCCTAATGATGTGATGTTAGGGTGTCAATTTTAGATCTTTCCTGCTTTCTCTTGTGGGCATTTAGTGCTATAAATTTCCCTCTACACACTGCTTGGATGTGTCCCAGAGATTCTGGTATGTTGTGTCTTTGTTCTGGTTGGTTTCAAAGAACATCTTTATTTCTGCCTTCATTTCGTTATGTACCCAGTAGTCATTCAGGGGCAGGTTGTTCAGTTTCCATGTAGTTGAGAGGTTTTGAGTGAGTTTCTTAATCCTGAGTTCTAGTTTGATTGCACTATAGTCTGAGAGACAGTTTGTTATAATTTCTGTTCTTTTACATTTGCTGAGGAGAGCTTTACTTCCAACTATGTGGTCAATTTTGGAATAGGTGTGGTGTGGTGCTGAAAAGAATGTATATTCTGTTGATTTGGGGTGGAGTTCTATAGATGTCTATTAGGTCTGCTTGGTGAAGAGCTGAGTTCAATTCCTGGATATCCTTGTTAACTTTGTCTCGTTGATCTGTCTAATGTTGACAGTGGGGTGTTAAAGTCTCCCATTATTATTGTGTGGGAGTCTAAGTCTCTTTGTAGGTCACTCAGGACTTGCTTTATGAATCTGGGTGCTCCTGTATTGGGTGCATATATATTTAGGATAATTAGCTCTTCTTGTTGAATTGATCCCTTTACCATTATGTAACGGCCTTCTTTGTCTCTTTTGATCTTTGTTGGTTTAAAGTCTGTTTTATCAGAGACTAGGATTGCAACCCCTGCCTTTTTTTGTTTTCCATTTGCTTGATAGATCTTCCTCCATCCCTTTATTTTGAACCTATGTGTGTCTCTGCATGTGAAATGGGTTTCCTGAATACAGCACACTGATGGGTCTTGACTCTTTATCCAATTTGCCAGTCTGTGTCTTTTAATTGGAGGATTTTGCCCATTTACATTTAAGGTTAATATTGTTATGTGTGAATTTGATCCTGTCATTATGATGTTAGCTGGTTATTTTGCTCGTTAGTTGATGCAGTTTCTTCCTAGGCTTGATGGTCTTTACAATTTGGCATGTTTTTGCAGTGGCTGGTACCGGTTGTTCCTTTCCATGTTTAGTACTTCCTTCAGGAGCTCTTTTAGGGCAGGGCTGGTGGTGACAAAATCTCTCAGCATTTGCTTGTCTGTAAAGTATTTCATTTCTCCTTCACTTATGAAGTTTAGTTTGGCTGGATATGAAATTCTGGGTTGAAGATTCTTTTCTTTAAGAATGTTGAATATTGGCCCCCACTCTCTTCTGGCTTGTAGAGTTTCTGCAGAGAGATCAACTGTTAGTCTGATGGGCTTCCCTTTGTGGGTAACCCAACCTTTCTCTCTGGCTGTCCTTAACATTTTTTCCTTCATTTCAACTTTGTGAATCTGACAATTATGTGTCTCGGAGGTGCTCTTCTCGAGGAGTATCTTTATGGTGTTCTCTGTATTTCATGAATTTGAATGTTGGACAGCCTTGCTAGATTGGGGAAGTTCTCCTGGATAATATCCTGCAGAGTGTTTTCCAACTTGGTTCCATTCTCCCCGTCACTTTCAGGTACACCAATCTGATGTAGATTTGGTCTTTTCACATAGTCCCATATTTCTTGGAGGCTTTGTTCATTTCTTTTTATTCTTTTTTCTCTAAACTTCTCTTCTCACTTCATTTCATTCATTTCATCTTCCATCGCTGATACCCTTTCTTCCAGTTGATTTAATCGGCCACTGAGGCTTGTGCATTCATCACGTAGTTCTTGTGCCATGGTTTTCAGCTCCATCAGGTCCTTTAAGGACTTCTCTGCATTGATTATTCTAGTTAGCCATTTGTCTAATTTTTTTTCAAGGTTTTTAACTTCTTTGCCATTGGTTCGAACTTCCTCCTTTAGCTCTAAGTAGTTTGATCTTCTGAAGCCTTTGTCTCATCAAAGTCATTCTCTGTCCAGCTTTGTTCCATTGCTGGCAAGGAGCTGCGTTCCTTTGGAGGAGGGGAGGCGCTCTGATTTTTAGAGTTTCTGGTTTTTCTGCTGTGTTTTTTCCCCATCTTTGTGGTTTTATCTACCTTTGGTCTTTGGTGATGGTGACGTACAGATAGGTTTTTGGGGTGGATGGCCTTTCTGTTTGTTAGTTTTCCTTCTAACAGTCAGGACCCTCAGCTGCAGGTCTGTTGGAGTTTGCTGGAGGTCCCCTCCAGACCCTGTTTGCCTGGGTATCAGCAGCAGTGTCCAGCCACCTTTTTAAGAGTAAATTGCTGGGCAGGTGGGGGAGGGCTAGTCACGGAATGAAACTGTAAGCCAGACTGGGTGTTAGGAGGGGAGGTGGTAGAAGGATTATATGGTGAAGGAGCGGAGGCTGAGGAAGAATTGGAACTTAGCTTGGCCTGGCAACGAGCAGCCTGAGGAGGAGGGGAAAGGTCAGATGGGTCTGTAGAAAAGGAAGACTGGAAAGACTCAGTGATGCTTGGGGTTGGGACTGAGGGGACAGGCAGGAGGGAAAGAAGGAGGATTTGGGAGGAATCACATTGGAAACAGAGACTAGGGAAGGAATGAAGTGTGAAAAATGCCTGGACGTAAGGCACCTCAGACCATTTGCCCATTTTTCAACAAAAATTATTTAGGTCTTGTAGGATCGAGAAATTGAAAGTGCCATTTTCTGGCCATTTAGAGCCATTGTCAAGTTTGTATTGGGGCCAAGTGGTGTTGCAGAAGAAAATAAGGCATTTAGGTTTTAGGTCAGGTGTGAGTTGAAGAGGTTTTTAAGTTCTTGAAAACACAGGCTAATGGAGAAGAAGGAGGAATGGAGGGTGGAAGGTTGCCCATAGTGAAGGAAGCAAGCCCAGAGAAAAGAGAGAGTAGAGACACGGAGGGAAGGGGTTTGGGGGTTCTTACCCTCCAGAAAAGTGGGAAAGGGGTCAGGGTGTAGAAATAAGGGGTTGGGGCACACAGATAAGATGTTGGGACACGGAAATAAGGGACAGGGCAAATATATAAGAGGTTGGGGCATGGAAATAAGGGATCAGGGCTCAGAGATAAGAGGTTGGGGTGTGGAAATAATGGATTGGGGTACAGAGATAAGAGGTCAGGGTATGGAAATAAGGGATTGGGGGTTCTTGCCCCCTAGAAAAGTGGGACTTGCTGCTAAGGGTGAAGGAGGAGGGGCTGAGGGGTTCTTGCCCCTTCCCCAGAAAAGCAGAGAAGGGGTAGAGACATGGAGAGAAGGGGTTGGGGTACTTGCCCCTCCCTCAGAAAAGTGGGACTTGCCGCTAAGGGTGAAAGACCAAGGCAGGCTTCCCTGCATGGTCTGACACCTCTGAAACGTGGGTGAATAAACAGAGAGGCGTCCTTGCAATTTTTAAACACCAAGAGAAGGCTGCCTTCCCAGTCCGTGACCGGCACCGGAGTTTTGGGTCCACGGATAAAACGTGTCTCCTTTGTCTCTACCAGAAAATGAAAGGAATTGAAATTAAGAGAAGGGAGAGATTGAAGTGTGGTGCCAAGATTGAAAGGAGAAAGAGGTTGAGGGATAGTGAGGGAGGTTGGAGAAGAGAGTAAAAAGAGGCCGCTTACTGGATTTGAAATTGGTGAGATGTTTCTTGGGCTGATCAGTCTGAGGACCTGAGGTCATAGGTGGATCTTTCTCACAGAGCAAAAAGCAGGAGGACAGGGGATTGATCTCCCAAGGAAGGTCCCCCGATCCGAGTCACGGCACCAAATTTCACTCATGTTCGTGTGAAGCAGGGCATGGAAATAAGGGATTGGGGTGCAGAGATAAGAGGTTGGGGTGCAGAAATAAGGGATTGGGGGTTCTTGCCCCCTAGAAAAGTGGGACTTGCCACTAAGGATGAAGGAGAAGGGGTTGAGAGGTTCTTGCCCCTCCCCCAGAAAAGCAGAGAAGGGGTAGAGATATGGAGAGAAGGGGTTGGGGTACTTGCCCCTCCCCCAGAAAAGCGGGACTTGCCGCTAAGGGTGAAGGAGAAGGGGTTGAGTGGTTCTGCCTATTCATGCAGTTGTGCTGTAGTTATTGCATCGGGTCTATGAATGGACTATGGCTTCCCGGTGATGGCTTCCAGGGTGCCAATTCTTCCAGAGGCAACAATGTGATTTACAGATTTAGATTGCTAGGGAATCTAAATCCCTGGCCCATGGATAATAGCACAGAAAGTCACACCTGTCTCACACCAAAGCCATACCAGCTCCACCTTTAACCTTTAACTGTTCTACATATTTGTGGTTCACTTTTTTGTTTTGTTTTGTTTTGTTTTCAAGAGAAAGAAGTGCTACTGAACAAAATCACTGTTCAGGAATAAAAGTTGTTTTTTTTTTTTCTTTTTGTTTTGCTGGAAAGATAGGTAAAGCTTTTCATTGTAGGGCTCCTCCTGATCTTGCTAACTTCCTTCTTTTCTTCTCTTCTCTCCCCATAAACAAGCTCCATTCCTATCAGACTCACCTCTTTACTACCAGCCACTGCAACATGCCGCAAGCATTTACATAACTTTTCATTGGCTAATACTCTTTCCTTTGCATAAAATGTACAACCCCTGATTTTCAGCATCTGCCCTTCAGTAAGTACTTGCTCCATTCCTTCGTTTTCAGGCAAGTGGCCAATTATTCCTCATTTCCCTCGTGATCAGCATAGCCACCTCACAATAAAGCCTTGAGAATATTTTTCCTTGATCATTTCCCCAAAGTTGCACAGAGTGGACTTCGATCTTCCACACCACATGAGTCCTCAAGTAGTCCTGCACACCTGAAAACACTCAGCAAAGAGTGGGGCTGCTCACTGGTAATTAATAAACTCATTTAAGTTTGGTGACCTTGCTAGTGCCCTCAGCTGCATGAGCACATCTGTTCCACCCCAACCAATTCCTGCCACTCCCTCAGGGTGAACTGGGTCGGAGAATGTTGGCATGTCTGCTGGATATGACATGTGAATGTGCATGAGTAAACTCTGAATTTATGGAAGAATGGCATCACGTAGCCATGTCTTTGAACACAGTAATACAATCACTGCATGTGTAGGGAGCGGTTCTGAAAACCTTTTTATAAAAGCAGAGATGACATGGGAAAATGACTGGATTAATGAGGGCCAGCATGATAGACATTTTAAATGTTTTATTAGGCTTTAAAAATGCCTGTGCCAAGGTGTGATCAGCATTTATTAAGAAATACCCAAATAAATGCTTCTCTTTTCTTATTTCTCTTCTCATTCAGTCATATCTTCTTGTCTTCATATAATGGAGGTCACTTGTCAAATCAAGATAATTGGAAGAAGAAACACAAACTAAATTATTTCAAAAATGTTACAGTTGTTACACTTTCAAAACAATCAGTGAGGCTCTTTCTAGGCCCAGGATCATGGGTCTTACCTACATCCCTAGACTGATCTTCCACAATTCAGTGTGGTGGCTATCCTCACCCTCATTCTCAAAAAAATTCTCATCTCATGGCTTTTGGTCATCTGACTAAGGCCCCACCTCTGGACAGCCAAGGCTGGATTGGCAATCAGCTCTGCTGCCTGGAAACTGGTGCCACCCCTGGTCACCAAGGTGGCAGTGGACATGGCTCTACCCTATGGGAAGAATGGAATCCATGCAGGAACCTTCCAAATACTTCAGTATTGGCTAGTCATGAGTTTCTAGACTTTTGATTCCGTTATTGGTAGCTCTCCCTTTGGGCTGAAACACAATATGTAAAAACACATTTACATTTACTTTGTTTTCTAAAAAAATTATTTTTCCATTACCTTCAAACACCAGATTCAGCAAAAGATGCTCTGTATTTATGTTTTTGTGTGCAATTAAAATATACCAAATCATGAGGCCGGGCGTGGTGGCTCATGCCTGTAATGCCCGCAATTTGGGAGGCCGAGGCGGGTGGATAACGAGGTCAGGAGATCGAGACCATCCTGGCTAACATGGTGAAACCCCGTCTCTACTAAAACTACAAAAAATTAGCCGGGCATGGTGGCGGGTGCCTGTAGTCCAGCTACTCAGGAGGCTGAGGCAGGAGAATGGCGTGAACCCAAGAGGCGGAACTTGCAGTGAGCTGAGATCGCGCCACTGCACTCCAGCCTGGGCGATAGGGGGAGACTCCTCTCAAAAAATAAAATAAAATAATAAAATATTACCAAATCATTTTAGGATCTTACTGCAAATAAAACTTGTGCCCTTCAGTTCCAGCTGACTTAACTCTTTCATATATTTCACACTAGTAGCCCCTCTACCCAGTAAAATGCTTTGGGAACTCCTACCATCCCCACTGTCTGAAGTTTGGTATATTTGAAAAACTCTCCCGTTTATAATTTCTGTAAAACTTTTGAAAAAATATTAATCAGTGAAAAATCAAACTCAGTGATCAAATGGGAAAAAGCATATCCTGGTATGAAATATGTTTTTGCTGGCAGATTTTTCTTCTCATTCTTGAGTAGCTTGTGTGGTCTGTTAACGACCTTACCCTCCATTTTCTGAAGGAAAGTTCAGAGGTTGTATTTCTGTTCTTTTTACCTTTTATGGTTTCCCAACATTATCTCATTTGGTAAAAGAAAAATATACCAGAAAAAAACTATTACCATAACAAGCAAAAAGCTACCTGCCAAACTCTTTCCTTCTCTGATCACAAAAGCAGAGAGCCCAAGATAAACAACAACCTTGACTACTGACCAAGGAAAATACATTTTTTCATAATTTTTGAAAAAATTGAAGTACCTCACTGTCTTTGTTTCAACAATACAATCTAGTAATGAGAATGTTACCTTAAATGTACAGAAAGCCATTCTTCATAAGAGCTAAAAGAGTATTTTGTGTTTGAACAATTCCTTCCATCTTCCAGGGAAGCCAGGAAACGACTTTGCTCTAAGGAGTTGCCATGTACTCCTGTACTCCACAGAACAGAGCAACCAAGGATCTAAATTGAGAATCAGTCTTCACAATGGCACTTCTGTTATGGATAATCATAACTTGCTTGTGTTTTACGGAACCCTTAATCAATCCCCAAAATAGACTTCTGACCAACCTGACTCTCCATTTCACTGCTATGGAAACATATCTGTTCTGGTATTTACTCAGTTTGAAATCACATTTCCTTTATTCAAATGCTATGGGATTTAAAAGAATGTTCAACATCCCAATTGCCACAAGCAGTTTTAATAAAGTATCATATATTTAAAGGTTATTTACATCATTTTCCAGATTTTATAAAAGCAATAATAACAATGACTTATATTTGTTGAGCACTTGCTAGGCAGTCAAGCATTTTTCTTAGTGTCATATGGATTAACTCAATAATCATCAAGATAAACCTGCAATCTAAGATGTTCTTATTATCCCCATTTTACACATGAGAAACTGAGTCATAGTAAATGCAAGCAGCCCCCAGATCACCCAAAGAGTAATGGACAGAGGCACTAGCAAAACTCAGCCCACACCTCCTCTCTGCCATAGGATGTCCAGGTCCTTTGAAAGGGAATCATCCACAGCTGCCTTAGTCAACACTGGCATCCAATTATCCAGCCTGAACCTTGCACCTAGGAGTACAGAGATGGAGTATCCTCAGATTAAAGTCTCAGGAGCATCAGGAGTTCTCATTCCCACATGGTCATGTGGTTTTCTAAAATGTGATCAAGTAAATGATTTTAGCTGCAGTTAAAACTTTCTCCAACTTTCTTTATATCACATATTCCCTGGAGGTAGGTGATGTTGGAATGGCTATGGGCATCTCTGGGAGGTTCTAAGGGGAAACTGAGATTGGGATAGATTTAGTTTAGGTTTAGAGAAATGCATGCATGTGGCTTGCAGACACCGCCACGTACAGTAAAGTTTCTGTGGGCCATCTTGCAGTAGCACGGGAGTCCTCAATGTCCATGTGTCATGTCATCAATGTGCTGATGTGAAGAGGCAAGATCAGAGGCGCTGTCCTCCAGAGCATGGCCCCTGAAGTACGTGAACGGTAAAGCTAGTCTGTGGAGTTAATTATCCTAATCTCTTAGCTCATACATGAATGAAAGTTGATAGGAGTGTTCCAAAATTTGACAAAAATACCAAATATTTACATGTGATTATACATAACAAGCTGTAATTGATACAAATAAAAAACACATATTTACATCTGATTATACATAACAAGCTGTAATTGATATAAATAAATCAACCTTAATTAACAATTATTTTCTATTCAGGCAATAAAAAAAGGCTATAATATGATAGAAAAGTCAAAGTATACACAAATAAGAAACATAATAAAGACATGTCTGGCAGTTAGCACAAATATTCTGTTATTCCTTGAAATTATTAGATATATAGTTTGTATCAGATTTTTTAAAGTGAAGTTTGTTGTGATTTCTTTTCCAAAACTAAAATCCACATTTCTACTGGACTTTTTTAGTGTTCATTTTATATTTCTTTTCTTTCAAAAGGCTGTCTGAATTAAGCATCAGATACTTTAAAAATGATCTATCCCTATGAGTATGGGCTAAAAAATGTGTGTGTCACAAGTTGAGTCAAAATGACTAGAAGTTCATAAAAAATGTTGCTCTAAATTTAGAATCAGGCCTGCCTTAGTCAGTTCAGACTGCTATAACAAAATACCATAGACTTCTTTGGGAGGCCGAGGCTGGCAGATCACGAGGTCATGAGTTCGAGACCAGCCTGACCAATATGGTGAAACCCTGTCTCTACTAAAAATACAAAAATTAGCTGGGCGTAGTGGCATGTGCATGTAATCCCAGCTATGTGGGAGGCTGAGGCAGGAGAATCACCTGGATCAGGGAATCAGAGGTTGCAGTGAGCTGAGATCGTGCCATTGCATTCCAGCCTGGTGACACAGCGAGACTGCATCTCAAAAAAAAACAGAAAGAACAAAAACAACAACAACAAAAACATAGATTTAACAAAATGCCATGACTTAAATAGCACTTAATTCTCACAGTTCATAACTGAGTCTCTCCAGCTGGCACACTTACTTGTGAGTGTGTATTCCCCGGGCCCACTGGGCAAATGTGAGCAGCTCATAGATTCAGAATGGAGCCCCTCAAGCTGCTGTCCTTACCTGTGCGAGTGTGCACACCTGGTGAGCCCTTCTCTCTGTCCCTTGCCCACTGAGCAAATATCTCCCGAGCACCTTCTAGGTATAGGGCTCTCAGCAGGCCCAAGGAAGGGCAATCAAAGAAAGACAGAGGCTGTCCTTGCCTCCTCAGGCTTAGGGTATAAAGGACAGGACTTTCATCACAGGATCACACAGAGAAATACTGATAGCCTCAAGGATTGCTGGGAAGGAAAGTGCCCAGGGCGCTGTAGCGGAGCCCCTTTCTCTCTGTTTGGCAACTTTCTCTTCTCTTGAGGAACTTTCTCTTCTCTTGAGGAAGTTACTTAATTACCAGAGCGCAGACTGATTCTCCACCTATCTGTCTTTCAGGCTCTCTCTACCTCTGTGTCTCTACCTGTGTCTCTCTCTCTGTTTTATTCTCTCCATTCCCCTCTCCTTCCCTTTTTCTCTCCCTCAGGCTGACATTTTAAAGGACTTCAGATGACTTTAAACACTTTAGGGAACAGGTGTTCAGACTGTGATAGGAAAGTTTTGATTTAGCCTTAAGCAGCCTTGACTTTGCTGTGTGACTTTACAGATGTCACCAAGTGATCTTCATTCTTACAGAGGACAGTCACGCCTTACTTCGCAACCCACATGGGCTATTACAAGGATTCCATTCCTTAAGAGATAACGTGTGCTTTAAAAGATTTAAATCTATCTATCTATCAATCAATCATTATATATTATAGTTAGTGCTATCAAGGGCATGTGGAAATTTAAAAAATTTTTCTCCTCAAAAAATTTAAAAAGAAAATAATAAGCTAAATGTTTTAGAGAAAATGAATACATACCACAAGAGTGTGGGAGAAAACATTTCAGAATATGTGATCTTAATTATCTTAAACCATTAAAATGTGAAACATTCCAAAGACCTAACCCCATCTCAAAGAGCAAACTGTTCAGGAAATTACTGTCAGCTCCAGTGTGACCCCATCACTCTACCCCAGGCTTCCTGTGGTGGCATAACTCTAACCACATTCTGTTAGGTTTAATTCTTAGGGTCTCATTTTTTCTAATTATATTGAGAATTTTGTGAGAGCAGGAATTGAATCCTTTTCCTATTTGCATTATCACTGCAACTCATGAATTTTAAAATGTTTATGGATTTGAACTGACTGTCTGCCACTCCTTGGTACACCCCTAGCTAGAAGCAGTGAGCTTTCCAGCATCTTTTTCCCATATAGCCATTATGTTAGTTTTCTGGGGCTGCTGTAACAAAATACCACAGACTGGATGGTTTAACAATAGACATGTTTCCACTATTCTGGATGTTGGAAGTCCACAATCTAGATGCCAGCAAGTTAAGTTTCTTGCGAGGGGACTCTTACTGGCCTGAAAAATGCCACCTTCTCTCTCTGTCCTCATGTCATCTTTCCTCAGCACAGGGAGAGACAGGGAGGGGCATGAATGAGTGAAAAAGCACAAACAAGCTCTCTTGTGTCTCTTCTTATAAGGAAATTAATCCTATTGGTTCAGGGTTCCACCCTGATGTTCTAATTTGACCTCAGTTTATTCCTCTGAGGTCCCATCTCTGAATACAGCCACACTAGGGATTAGGGCTTTCACATATATATGTGGAGGGTGGGCGCACAAATTTCCAGCCCATAACAGCTAAGTTGGCCAAACCAGATGTAAGATTATATTTTCAGTTCACATCGAGACTTGCCTGTGTGCCTCCATTTGTACTGCTCCAGGCACTTGGCTGACACAAGTTGGTTTACAAATTTTCCCAGATTTATTCAGGTCAAAATGCCACCACTCAGAAGCAGAGCCAGACAAAAACCTTATAATTGCTGAGGGCTGGTCTTGCACCAAGCATTTGGCCTTTTTTTTTTTTTTTCTGTATTATTCTTTCTTTAAGACAACTTCAGTTCCTCTCCCTGTCTGTAACCACAGATTCACATTTCCCAGGTGTTGCCCTATGCTGTCCCCAGTGAGGTCCAGAGCTTCTCCTGGGAGGTTGAACAGATGGATAATGCCCAGCTTGGCCCCAGCTTAGAGGATGCCTCTCAAGAGCATCAATGCGTGCATCATTATTTTGCAGTCATTCATCTGTTCCCCAGATTAGAGCTGGGTTTCAGGGAACCTTTTGGTTATTTCCCTTGGTCTTCTCTGGCATAAACACCACTGTGCTCTCAGCAGATTTGGCCACCCTAAAATCTGTCACTTCTGCCTGGTCATTAGAGAAGGAATTGATACAATCAGTCTTCCTTAACCAGTAGCTCTAACTGCTAACCTTTATACTCTAGGAGCTGGTTGTTGACTAGAACAATGCTTCCCTCTCGTAGACCTTTGTAAAATAAATAGCTGTTCTTGCCTACCACTCTATCTATGGATCGCATCTTTTGTCTCTTGTGAGGGAGTTAACAAAAACCTTTCAAATCTAGAAAATATTGCATGTCTAAATAAATCATGTCTCCTGAGCTTCCTTTAGTGACTACTGTGTCAATTTCAAAAGTTCAGTGATATATTAATATTATAAAAGCCAGAAATTACAATTTTTCTATTTGTATTAAATCTCTATTGGCTAAAGATTTACTTGATATTCTTTCTTTCTTAGTTTCTTCTTGTTTCTCCTGACTTGTTGTTGTTGTTGTTGAGACGGAGTCTCACTGTCTCCCAGGCCTGAGTGCAGTGTCTTGATCTTGGCTCACTGCAAGCTCCTCCTCCCGGGTTCACGCCATTCTCCTGCCTAAGCCTCCTGAATAGCTGGGACTACAGGCGCCCGCCACCATGCCCAGCTAATTTTTTGTATTTTTAGTAGAGACGGGGTTTCACCAGGATGGTCTCAATCTCCTGACCTTGTGATCCACCTGCCTCGGCCTCCCAAAGTGCTGGGATTACAGCATGAGCCACAGCGCCTGGCCTCCTCCTGACATTTTTGAGATCAAGAGAAACCATATCCACTGGATTCACACTCTTTGGACTGTCCTTTTTTTTTTTTTTGAGACGAAATCTTGCTCTTGTCTCCTAGGCTGGAGTGCGATGGCGCAATCAGCTCACAGCAACCTCTGCCTCCTGGGTTCAAGCAATTCTCTTGCCTCAGCCTCCCGAGTAGCTGAGATTACAGGCACCTGCCACCCCGCCTGGCTAATTTTTGTATTTTTTTTAGTAGAGACGGTGTTTTACCATGTTGGCCAGGCTGGTCTCGAACTCCTGACTTCAGGTGATCCGCTTGCCTTGGCCTCCTTAAGTGCTGGGATTACAGGTGTGAGCCACTGTGCCCAGCCTGTCTTTTTTATTAAGCATTGAATTTCTCACTGATTTTGCAGTTCTTAAACAAAAATCAGTGAGTGACATCTTTGGATGCCCTTCAACAGGATCTGTAGAACAATTACCAGGAATTCCATGTTTGGCCTTAGTGTTTATTAATAAAATAATGTCTGTACTCTAAATGGACATCTGGTCACCCTAGCACATTGATCTGGACATTTTGCAGACCTGCTCTTGAGCCTGATTATGTCTACAATGATGAGAAACTGTCCTGGGGCCAAATTAAAGAAGTCCCATTGATTTTCTTACCCAAGGACATGAAGTTCACAATTCATTAAAAAACTAAGTACTGTGAGCTACAAAATTAGAAAATATTCATCAGATTTTAGCTGAGCTCAAATTACCTCTCTCTGGCCTATGTGTCATGTAAACTTGTCTAGAAGACAGTGACTTTGGCATGTAGCTGCCCTTAGGACAGATATAGAATGAGGATTATGGAATACCATCTCTTCCTGCAGTCTCTATCTCTGATAGAGATAGCATGGCTGATTCCACATTATGCTGTCACAGCTGGAAAAGATGTAGAAATAGACACACACATGCTGAACCTCTCTAGAAGGGGTTGCTGTCCATGATTGAAGCCTCCAGAGGAGGCAGCTCAGGTTTGTTTGCTAATCAGAGTGAACAGTAATTGTCCCATGGCTTCCCATATGTCCTGACTTGGCAGCACTTGAGCACAGGTCCCACAAGTCATGAATGGCACAAGTGAACCCTTGGTCAAGCATGATCCTCCCAGGAGTAGTTAATATTCTTGAGATAGTATTTCTTCCAAAATTGATTTACAGATTCAATGCAACCTTTTTCAAAATCTCAGTAATATCCTTGCAAAAATTGACAAGCTGATCAAAAAAGTCACATAGAAATGCAAAGACCTAGAATAGACAAAACAATTTTGAAAAATAAAAACAAAATGGAAGGACTGTCTTAGTTTGTTTTGTGTTGCTATGACAGAATACCTGAGGCTGGGTAACCTATTTTTAAATATGTTTATTTAGCTCAAGGTTCTGCAGGCTGAAATGTACAAGAAGTATGGTGCCAGTATCTGCTCAGCTTCTCGTGGGGGCCACGTGGTAGATCAAAACTTCTCAAAGAAAGTCAAAGGGGAAGTGGACACATGCAAAGAAATAAAACTAAAGGAATGTCCTGCCATTGTAACAACCCATGCTCCTGAGAACTAATTCCTTTCCATGTGAATTAACAGAGTCTCACAGGAATGAAAACTCACTCACTACTAAGAGAACACCATCAAATTATTCATAAAAGATCTGCTCCTATGATCCAAACACCTCCCACTAGGCTCCACCTCCTGACATGGGTACATTGGAGGTCAAAAGTCAGCATGAGTTTTGATGAGGAAAAATAAAGCATATCCAAACCATAGGAAGGACTCACATTTTCTGATTTCAAAACTTGCCATGAAGCTATGGTAATCACAACAGCATGCCACTGAGATAAAGATAAACATATAGATCAATATAATAGAATTGAGACTCCAAAGATAATCCCTCACACTTACAGTCAATTGATTTTTGACAAGGATGTCAAAACAATTCAATGGAGAAAGAGCAATCTTTTTTCTTTCAAATAGTGCTGGGGAAACTAGATATTCTGTATAGTATACAAAAGAACAAAGCTGAACCTTCATCTCACACCATATGAAAAATCAACTCACATGTTATAAAGACTTAAATGTAAGAGCTAAAGCTATAAAACTCTTGGACAAAAGCACGGGTGTAAATCTTTATGATTTGGATTAGACAATGGTTTCTGAGACATGACACTTAAAGCTCAAGTAACCAAAAAGTTAAATATATTAGACTTTTTCAAAATTAAAAAACTTTTGTGTTTCAAAGTATAATATCAGTAAAGTGAAAAAAATTCCACGTAAGAGAAGAAAGTATTTGCAAATCATGTATCTGACAAAGACCTGGTATCTAGGATAGATAAAGAAGTCTTATCCTTCAAAAATAAAGGAAAATAACACAATTTAAAAATGGGTAAATGATTTGAATATATATTCCTTTTTTATTCTTGCAATTTTTAAAAAATAATTTCAACTTTTATGTTAAATTTAGAGGCTAAATATGCAGGCTTTTTTGTTGTTGTTGTTTGTTTTGTTTTTTGTTTTTGAGACAGGGTTTTGCTCTTGTTGCCTGGGCTGGAGTGCAATGGCACTATCAGCATGATCTCGGCTCACCGCAACCTCCGCCGTCTGGGATCAAGTGATTCTCCTGCCTCAGTCTCCTGAGTAGCTGGGATTACAGGCATGCGCCACCACGCCCAGCTAATTTTATATTTTTAGTAGAGATGGAGTTTCTCCATGTTGGTCAGGCTGGTCTCAAACTCCCAACCTCAGGTGATCCGCCCGGCTCAGCCTCCCAAAGTGCTGGGATTACAGGCTTGAGCCACTGTGCCGGGCCAATATGCAGGCTTTTTACAAGGGTATACTGTTTGGGTTACAGTTGTTCCCATTGGGTTACAATTGATCCCATCATCCAGGTAGTGAACATAGAACTCAATGGTTAGTTTTTCAACCTTTGCCCCTTCCCTTTCTCCTCTCTCTAGTAATCCCCAGTGTCTATAGTTGCCATCTTTATGTCCATGTAATACCTAATGTTTAACTCCACTTATAAATGAGAACATGTAGTATTTTGTTTTCTGTTCCTTTGTTAATTTGCTTAGGATATTGGCCTCCATGATGGCTATGTTGCTGCAAAGTAAATTATTTTGTTCTTTTTTATGACTGTGTAGTATTCCATAGTGTATATGTACTATATTTTCTTTATCTAGTCCACCATTGATAGGTATCTAGGTTGATTCCATGTCTTGTTTTTTGAATAGTGCTGCAATGAACATACAAGGACTTATGTCTTTTTGATAGAACAACATATTTTCTTATTGATATACACCCAGGAATGTGTTGAATGGTAGTTCTGTTTTGAAGTTCTTTGAGAAATCCACAAACTGCTTTCCACAGTGGCTGAATTAATTTACATTCCCACCAACATTGTATAAGCATTCCTTTTTGTCTGGAGCCTCACCAGCATATTTTGCATTTTGACTTTTTAATGACAGCCATTCTGACTTGTACCACATTGTTGTTTTGATTTGCATCTCTCTGATGATTAGTGATGTTGAGCATTTTTTCATGTTTGTTAGCCGTGTGTATGTTTTCTTTTTAGAAGTGTCTGTTCATGTCTTATGCCTGTTAGTTAGTGGGGTTGTTTTTGCTTGTTCAGCTGTTTAAGTTCCTTATAGATTTGGAATATTAAACTTTTGTCAGATGCATGGTTTGAGAATAGTTTTTTTCCACTCTGCATGTTGTCTGTTTACTCTATTGACAGTTTCTTTTGCTGTGTAGAAGCTCTTTAGTTTAATTAGGTCCCACTTGTTAATTTTTGTTTTTGTTGCAATTGCTTTTGAGGACTTAGTCATAAATTCTTTCCCAAGGCTAATCTCCAGAATTGTGTTTCCTAGATTTTCTTATAGTATTCTTATAGTTTGTGGTATTACATTTAAATCTTTAATTCATCTTAAGTTAATTTTTGTATATGGTGAAATGCAAGGGTCCAGTTTCTTTATTCTGCATATGGCTAGCCAGTTATCACAGCCCCATTTATTGAATAAGGAGTCCTTTTCTGATTGCTTGTTCTTGTCAAAGATGAGATGGCTAAAGGTGTGCAGCTTTAATTCTGGGTTCTCTGTTCGATTGCATGGTTCTCTGTGTTTGTTTGTGTACCAGTACCATGCTCTTTTGGTTACTGTAGTCTTATAGTATAGTTTGAAATCAAGTAATGTGATGCCTCTGGCTTTGTGCTTTTTGCTTAAGATTGCTTTGGCTACTTGGGTTCTTTTTTGGTTGCACATGAATTTTACAAGAGGTTTCTCTTTTCAGTTCTGTGAAAAATGTCATTGGTAGTTTGATAGGAACAGTTTTTAAGCTTTTTAATGTATACATTTAGCACTATAAACTTTACTCTTAACACTGCTTTTGCCGCATCCCAGGGATGTTGGTATGATTTCTTTATGTTTTTATTTATTTCAAATGATGTTTTTTATTTCTGCCTTGATGTCATTGTTTAACTGAAAGTCATTCAGGAGCAAGTTGTTTAACTTCCATGTACTTGTGTGATTTTGAGAGCTCTTTGTATTCCTTTTTATTTTTATTCCACTGTGGTCTGAAAGTACAGTTACATGATTTTGATTTTTTAAAATTTATTGAGGCTTGCTCTATCACCAACCATGTTGTCAAACTTGTAGTATGTTCATTGTCCAGATGAGAAGAATATTTGATCAGTGGAGTATTTTGTAGATGTCTATTAGGTCCAATTGGCCAAGTTCTTATTAAAGTCCAGGATTTTTTTTTGTTAGTTTTCTGTCTTGATCATCTATGTAATGCTGTCAGTGTGGTGTTGAAGTGCCTTATTATTATTGTGTGGATGTCTAAATCCTTTCTTATGTCTACGATATTTGTTTTATGAATCTGGGCGCTATATACATGTAGAATATTTAAGCCTTCTCGTTGAATTGAACCCTTTATCATTATGTACTGGCTCTTTCTGTCCTTTTTTACCATTATTGGTTAAAAGTCTGATTTATCTGATATAATAATAGTGACCCCTGCTCTTTTTTGCATTCTATTTGCGTGATAGATCTTTATCTAGCCCTTTACTTTGAGTCTAGGGATCTCATTACATGTGAGATGGGTCTCTTGAAGACAGCAGAAGGATAGGTCTTGCTTGTCTGTGTGTTTTTTTTTTAATCCAACTGTGCCTTTGAAGTGGGGCATTTAGACTATTTTTCTTCAAGGTTAACACTGATATGTGAGGTTTTGAGCCTATCATGAAATTTTTAGGTGGTTGCTTTGTATTTTCTACTGTTTGATTGCTTTATGAGGCTTGTGGGCTATGTAATTATGTGTGTTTTTGTGGTACCAGGTATCATTCTTTCATTTCCATATTTAGATCTCCTTTTGCAACTCTTGTAAGATTGTCTAGGGATAACAAATTCCCTTAGAGCTTGCTTGTCCAGAAAAGAGTTTACTCACCTTAAATTATGAAGCTCAGATTAGTGGGATTTGAAATTCTTGGTTGGAATTTATTTTCTTTAAGAATACAGAGAAGGAACAAGCACAAGAATTCTGACACCATGAAAAGCCTGAACGTAGTGACACCACAAAAGAATCACACTAACTCTCCAGCAATATTCCCTAACCAAAATGGAAGCTCAGAAATGACATATAGAATTCAAAACATAGATAGCAAGAAAAGTCAATTAGATCCAAGATGAGAAAACCAACACAAAGAAATTGTGGAATTTGAACTTTTTGTTGGAATTTCTTTTCTTTAAGAAAGCTGAAAACATGGTCATAATCTCTCCTGACTTGTAAGGTTTTTGTTTAAAAGTCCATTGTTACCTTGATGGGGTTCCCTTTGTATATTGTCTGACATTTTTCTCTAGCTGCCTTTAAAATATTTTCTTTTGTGTTGATGTTGGACAGTCTGGTGACTATATAATTTGATGATGTTAATTTTGAATAGTATCTTGCAGGTGTTCTCTGATTTTTTTTCTATCTAGATGTGTACATCTCTAGAATGATTAGAACAAAATTTTTTGAATTATTCCCTTAAACATGTTTTCCAGGTTTTCTTCCTCTCCATCTCTCATAGATTTGGTCACTTTGCATGATCTCATTTCTTGAAGATTTGTTAATTTATTAAAATTCTTTTTTTTTATTTTTGTCTGCTTGGTTTAGTTATAAAAAGCCATCTTCAAGCTCTGAAATTCTTTCTTCTACTTGATCCAGTATATAGATAAAGCTTTCAACTGTATTTTGAAACTCCTTTAGAGAGTTTTTAAATTCTAGAATCTCCGGTTGATTTTTCTTTTTCAAATAATTTTATTAAGTTCAGGGGTATATGTGTGGTTTGTTACATATGTAAATGTGTGTCATGGAAGTATTTTGTACAGGTTATTTCATCATCCAGGTATTAAGCCTAGTAGCAGCAGTTATTTTCCCCACCCTCTGACAGTGTGTGTTGTTCTCCTCTATGTGTCCATGTGTTCTCATCATTTAGCTTCCACTTATAAGAGAACATGCAGTGATTGATTTTCTGTTTCAACCCTAGATTGCTAAGGATGATGGCCTCTAGCTTCATCCATGTCCCTGCAAATGACATAACACTCTTTCTCCCTTCTTTTCTTTTCTTTCTTTCTCTTTCTTTCTTTCTTTCTTTCTTTCTTTCTTTCTTTCTTTCTTTCTTTCTTTCTTTCTTTCTCTCTTTCCTCTCTTCTTTCTTTTTTCTTTATTTCTCTCTCTCTCCCCCTCCCTCCCTCACTCCCCCACTCTCTCTCTCCCTTTCTTCCTTCCTTCTTTCCTTCCTTCCTTCCAAAAGATGTTTATATCTTCCTTCATTTCCCAAATTGCTTTAGAAGTTTCTTTGTGTTTATATTCAACCTTATCTTGGATCACATTGACTTTCCTTGCAATGCATGCTTTGAATTATTTCTGTCATTCTGAGTTTCCATTTTGATTAGAGAACATTGCTGGAAATCTAGTGCCATCCCTTGGTAGTTCCACTACATTTTTCATGGTGCTAAAATTCCTGCACTAGTTCCTTCTCATCTGCAGATGCTGGCACTTCTAATTTTTGTAATTATTTTTATACAGGTAGAATTTTTCTTTTTGTTTTGCTATAATATTATTATTTTTCTTCTTTCCCTTTCTCTTTCTTCCCCTCCCTTTAGGGAGTGACTGTAGAAAACGCTGGGTGTGGTCTTTTGGCTTTGCTTCTATAGCTACATGCACTTGTTTTAGCCAATTTTCTATTATGCAGTTTGACCTACAAGCCAGTAGATGATGCATATGGGTAAGAGCCAGCCGTGGCCAGTTCAACTTGGTATATTCCTGTCTTTGTTTACTGGGAGAAGCTATCTGTTGCCTCAGGCAATGAACTGATTCCTGGGATACACAGTGGTCTGAGCTGCCTGCTCAGTCCCAGGCAGCTGGAAAAAAAGATGGAAAGGACTGAATGAGGCAGATTTACCTACAGGTTCCCTGATGGCAGACATAGGTACCAGCAGTCAGGGATAATCCAGTGGGTGGCCACCAAGCAGTCAGAGGTATGCCTATTCATGGAACTGGGAAATTTCTTTGGCTTACATTCTCTGCATGGGTATTAGAGTGGCCTAAATTCCTAATGCAGGGGAGTGGGTCCTCCAGATGGCTGGAGAGATCTGCCTGGGTATGGGGTGAAGAGGGTCCACCTGCAGTAAGATTGCTACACAGGAATGAAAGTGAGCCAGGATGCTAATCCAGGGAAGGGGGTGCTTCTAACATCTGGAGGTCTCCATACATGTGGAGCCATGAGGGCCCCACTGTACTACAATATATGTCCAGGAAGGGTGGGGAGGCTCAGGCTGCTGGTCCAGACAAGCAGGTGCTCCAAATATGTGGAAGTCTGCCTAGGCAAGGAGCAAGGAGGACCCTGCTGCACCACAGTCTCAGGGGAGCAGATCAGAACACCCAGCAATTACACACACAGACAGGTTCCAGGTTGCCAAGCTTGTCCTGGCTGTAATCTTGTCATCTAAGAGAGCTGCAGCTAAGCAGTTCTTCTCTCACCTCAGGCCTACAACAAGGCAAACAACACTCCCAGCACCTACTGCTGAGACACTTTCCACATTTCTGGCTGTGGAGGCCCCTACTCCACTCCAGTCAAATTCTCCAATCTTTGGGCCAAGACTACAGTGCCTATGTAACCATACAGCCAGGTTACCACAGAATGGCTAAATATGTATTTGCCCAGATTAAAACTGGCACCCTGCTATCAGTCCTGAGTCTGGGAAAATGTCTGGAACTTTTCCTAGTTTCTTTCCCTCACTGTATCTCCAAGCAGGAAAGTGTCTTTCTCTCACTTGCATCTCCCCAAGTTAGCTCCAGGGCTTGGGAGAAACAAAATGCTCTTCCTCAGCCTGGGTTGCTCAGTTCCTCAGAGGAAAGGTGAGTCACAGAGGGAGGCTCACTGCTTCTCTTGCATACTGGGACTTCACTCACTTCTATCAGCCAGATGCCATCACAGGGGCTGTTTGCCTTCATTCTCCCTGAGATCTGAGATGTCATTCATGATTAGGGTGGTCATATAGTTTGGCTGTGTCCCCACCCAAATCTCATCTTGAATTGTAGTTCTCATAATCCCCACATCATTGGAGGGACCAGGTGGTAATAACTGAATTATGGAGACAGTTTCCCCCATTCTGTTCTAGTGATAGTAAGTTCTCACAAGATCTGATGGTTTTATAATGGGCTTCCCTCTTCACTTGGCTCTCATTCTTCTCTCTCCTCCTGCTTTGTGAAGAAGCACATGTTTGCTTCCCTTTCTGCCATGATCATAAATTTTCTGAGGCCTCCCCAGCCCTGTGAACTGTGAACCAATTAAACCTCTTTCCTTTATCAATTACCCAGTCTTGGGCATGTTCTTATGGCAGTGTGAGAACCAACTAATACAGTAAGTTGGTACTACAGAGAGTGACATTCTGCTGTAAAGATATCAAAAAATGTAGAAGTGACTTTGGAATTGAGTAAAAGGCAGAGGTTGGAAGGCTCAGAAGAGTTTGGAGAGCTCAGAAGAAGACAAGAAGATGTGGGAAAGTTTGGACTTCCTGGAGACTTGCTGAAGGGCTTTGACAAAATTGCTGATAGTGATATGGACAATGAAGTCCAGACTGAGGTGGTCTCAGATGGAGGTGGGAAACTTTTTGGGAACTGGAGTAAGGTCACTCATGCTATGCAAAGAGACTGGTGGCATTTTGCCTCTGCCTCAGAGTTCTGTGAAACTTTGAACTTGAGAGAGATGATCTAGGATATCTGGCTGAAGATATTTCTAAGCAGCAAAGCATTCAAGAGGAAGCAGAGACAAAAAGTTTGAAAAATTTGCAGGCTGACAATGTGATAGAAAAGAAAAACCTAATTTCTGGGGAGACATTCAAGCCCATTGCAGACATTTGCATACATAATGAGAAGCCAAATGTTAATCACCAAGACAATGGGGAAAATATCTCCAGGGCATGTCAGAGACCTTCATGGCAGCCCTTCCCATCACAGGCTTAGAAGCCTAGGATGAAAAAATGGTTTCCCAGGCTAGGCCCAGGGCCCCCCTGCTCTATGAAGCCTCAGGACATGGTGCCCCACATCCCAGCTGCTTCAGCTCCAGCCGTGGCTAAAAGGGACCAACATATAGCTCAGGCCATTGATTCAGAGGGTGCAAGCCCCAAGCCTTAGCAGCTTACCTGTGGTATTGGTCCTGCAAGTGTGCAGAAGCCAAGAATTGAGGTTTGGGAACCTCTGCCTAGAATTCAGAGGATGTGTGAAAATACCTGGATGTCCAGGCAGAAGTTTGCTGCAGGTGCACAGCCCTAATGGAGAACCTCTGCTAGTGCAATGTAGAAGGGAAATGTGGGATCAGAACCCCCACACAGAGTTCCCGCTGGGTCACTGCCTAGTGGTGCTGTGAGAAGAGTGCCACCATTCTCCAGACCATAGAATGGTAGATCCACTGACAGCTTGCCCCATGTGCCTTAAAATCCACAGATACTCAATGCCAGCCAGTGAAAGTAGCTGCAGGGGCTGTACCCTGCAGAGCCACAGGGGTGGAGCTACCCAAGGCTGTGGGAGCCCACCTCTTTCATCAGCATGACCTGGATGTGAGACAAGAATTCAAAGGAGATTATTTCAGAGCTTTAAGATTTAATTACTGCCTCAATGGACTCCAGACTTGAATGTGGCCTGTAGCCCCTTTGTTTTGGCCAATTTCTCCCATTTGGAGCTAGTGTATTGCCCAATGCCTGTATTCTCATTACATCTAGAAAGTAACTAACTTGCTTTTGATTTTTCAGGCTTGTAAGTGGAAGGGACTTCCTTTGTCTCAGATGAGACATTGGGCTTGGACTTTCAGGTTAATGCTGGAATGAATTAAATCTTTAGGGTACTGTTGGAAAGGCATGATTGTGTTTTGAAATAAGAGCACATGAGATTTGGGAGGGGCCAGGGTGGAATAATATAGTTTGGCTGTATTGCCATCCAAATCTCATCTTGAATTGTAGTTCCCATGATCCCCACGTGTTGTGTGAGGGACCAGGTGGAGATAATTGAATAATGGGGGTGGTTTCCTCCATCCGGTTTTCATGATAGTAATTTAGCATGAGATCTGATTGTTTTATAAGGGGCTTCCCTCTTTAATTGGCTCTCATTCTTCTCTCTCCTGCCACCTTTTAAAGAAGGGTGTGTTTGCTTCCCCTGCTGCCATGATTGTATGTTTCCTGAGACCTCCCCTGCAACACTGTGAGTCAATTAAACTCCTTTCCTTTATAAATTATCTAGTCTCAGGTATGTCCTTATAGAAGCATGAGAATGGACCAATACAGGTGAATTCCCATTTTCCTCCTTGAATTAAAGCTCAAAGTTGATATTTATGCACTATCTTGCTATTTCCAAGGGTTGAGGCACGCTAAAAGCCTCTAATTTGCCATCTTGCAAAACAAACAAAAAAAACTAAATAGTTCTCCAAAGACCATATACAAATGGTAAATATACATATAAAAAGATGTTCAATATCATTAGTCATTAGGAAGATGCAAGTCAAAACCATCATAGATACCACTTCAAACCCACTAGGACAACAATTAATCAATGAAAAACAAGTTTTGGTAAGAATATGAAGAAACTGACACTCTTATATACTGCAGGTAGCAAATCGAAAAGAGGCAGCCACTTTGGAAAACAGTTTGGCAGTTCTTTAAAATGCTAAATACAGGGTTTTCATATAGCTCAAAAACTCTACTCTTAGATACACACCAAAGATACTTAATATATATTTCCAGTCAATAATTCGTATATACATTTATAGCACTGTTATTTATAATAATCAAAAGGTGGAACAACCCAAATGTCTATCAAATGATGTATACATAAATGAAATGTGTTATGTCAATAAAATGGAATATTATTCACCCATATAAAACCATTACTCATGATTCAAAATACCACATGAGTAAACCTTGAAAACATACTAAATAAAAAAAAAAGTCACAAAAGGCCACATATAGTATGCTTCCATTTTTATAAAATGTCCAGAATAGGCAAATCCACAAAGATCAATACAAGATTAGTAGTTGTCAGCAACTAGGGGGAGGGGGAAAGGAGAGTAACTGCAAATGGGTATGAATTTTCTTTTTGCTTTGATGAATATTTTCTGCAATTACATAGTAGAGATGGTTGCACAATCTTGTGGAGATACTGAATATAATTATGTACTCAAAATAGGGAATTTTAAAAATTGCATTTGTAAAAGAAAAAAAGAGGTTTAGTCTAGGATCAGCGATGTGTGTCAGGACTGCCATGAGCAATAGAAAGCCACACAAGCCACACACTGCTATGAGGTGGTAGCAGGTAGAAGAGGCCATACTTCTTGGGGGTGGCCTTTTATGCTCCTTGGAATAATGGCTATGGCTTAGGGGACCCAACCTCCATCAAATATGTTCCATTTCCTAGGTAGATTTGCTGATATTCAATGAACCATGCAGCCTTTTCTCTTGTATGTCGGTGGTGTCTAGTGAGCAATGCCAAAGTGTCTCCACTTCCCAATGGCCATTTTTTTTTATATACCATGGAAACTTTGTATCATCTTAGGGATAGGGATTGGGGAGAAAATTCCAAGAATAACTAAAGTTTTATCTTTTTATCATCTAAGGCGTTATTTTAACTGATTCAAAGAGATAGGGATTAAAAATAAGTTTGTTCTTGTATATCTGAGTTTGTTAACTGAGAGTCGTACTTTATACCTTTTATTGGAAACTTAAGTTGCTTCCTTAGATTATTATAAAAGATACATAAAAAGTTTGTAAAAACAAAGATCTTCTTTTGCAATTATAGCTATTAGTACTATGGAAAACAAAAACAAAAACAAAATCTTTTGATCAGGAGAATTCATTCTTGCCTCTGTTATTTATTCAACTAAATTTCCAGTTCAATCAACTGGTTGTCAATCAATTCAATTTAAATCAAATTCTATTTAATAAATTGTGTTCTACCTGTCTCTTCATGTCTCCTCTTTCCCTGATGCATCCTTTGAAAACTTTGCCTTTCCCTCCCTGCTGCCCTCTTGCTGTGTTTACTCCCAATCCATCTCTGTGTTAAGTCTCAATCCAGGAGTCGCCTCACCAGGGCTGTTTCCTTTTCACTTGCATGGGTTTGGTGCCTATGTTATAATAATCAGAGAGAAAGAGCTCATGTCTGCCCACAGAGAACTCATTAAAATAATAGAACTTATTTTGTCTAATGCTTGTCTTTCCGGTGTGTGTATTCTTTAGGCCTTGGCCATCCTGTCCCATATAGAGACTGCCATCATAATCAGAAACAGAAAATCAGCTTCTGCATCTTTTGTCCCTTCCAAGATGATCTTCAACATGTTGTGCAAAGCCAATAACAGTCCTCTTGATCATCAAGCCTCACATTTCAAACCTTTTGAATGTTTAAAAGGTTGTGCTTAAATATGTGATATTTGCTGTTGTTAGGCAACTGCATTTTTGACCTTTTGTTGCATTGTTTCCATCTTATCAATGATCATTGTTTCAATATTAGGAATTGATACCCAAATTCTTATCTCAATAGTATGTGACAGAGGAAAAATTAAACATTCAGAAAGATTCCTCATGAAGAAACAAATTAGCTTTTCATATACAATATTGAAGCCCTAGGTTTTTGACAGGTTACTGGATTCCACTTCTCAGACTTGTGTTTCCTAAAACAACACAAAACTATTTCCCTCACTTGAGCAGGTTGCTTCAGAAAGAAAGCAAAACCAGAGCTCTGCAGGCAAGAAGTAAGCAGGAGTGTAATCCACTTTCTCATAAAGGAATAACCTCTTCTGTCTTCAGAAATGAGGCATGTTTTACACATTTATGCGTTATTACTGGTTAATTTCTCAAGTTATAGATAGGTAAAATATTAAATTATACAAGTAGAAGGTTCCAATCTTGGTTAGTGGTAGCTACTTCCAGAGAATATTGCTTGCCTCCCTGATTGTTAACTGTAGTCATGAATTTACTCCTGGGCCTCCCGTGAACCTTCTCCTCATTTGTATGGGGCATATATTCCATTCAGGCTCAAAGGCTTCTGCAGTCACTCTTATTAATTTATAAAACTGGTTCACCTACAACTTTGAGTCTAAAGAGGGAAAATGGCTTGCACTGCTCCCAGAGAGAGAAGATGAATACAAGTAAAGTGAGTCCCTGAGTCATAATAATGACAACTACACCATCATTTATTGGGAACTTACTGTATATGAAGCATTGATGGTATATCTTTCAATTTTATTATCATTCATGTTCTTTCTATATGTTACTGCTCTATGTAATGATGAGGAGTTTGAGCTTCAGGGAGGGGGGATAAGGAAGTCAGGTGGTTGAGCCATTTATCATTTCTGGATCTTCAGGCTTGCTTAAGCCTGTCTTTCAGGGTTTGAAGTCAAGCCCCTGCCCCAACTTCCTTCTCCATCCTCCCATGTCCATTCTAAGATGTGGAGTAGAGCAAGGGAAATTTCTCTTCATAAGGCAGAATCTTTACTTCACGTGACCTTCCTGAGTATATCTAATGCTCAAACAAAACATAGCAAAGTCTTTGTAACTTATCCAAATTTTTGTGAAATGCCTGATTTAAAGAACTTTTCCAAAGAATTATGGTTTCAAGTACAAGCAATAATACTGCTTACATAAGGAAGAGAATGACAAGCCCAAATTGTATGCCCTATTATAAAAATCTCATTAGTAACTGACAATGTTCATTTGTAATGAGCTTATCCCATGTGTGCATACTAACTGTTGCTGAAAATGGTCTGTTTGACTTTTCTTTAAGGAAGATGAACATTTTCCCTGTTTATGGGATACACTTACTGAAAACATCATGTACTAATTTCAATTATTCAAATTTAGACTAGATGGAACCTGTGTCAATGAATTATGCTGTTGAATTATAACAGCCAATATTTGTGAGAGAACAACATCCCATGCAGACACCCTCTTTTCTTTTGAGAAAGGCCCACCAAGCCTGGATTCCATAAAGTATTCTGGTCTCAGGAAAGAGAATAGTATGAAATAGATTGTATTTTTTTTTCCTCTTGGGGGAGGGTTAAGATGAGATGTAAGAAGGTGGGTGGGGAGAAACTCCAAGGTAGGAAGCCACACATGGCATTTCTCCTGCTCAATTTTCTAAGTTGATATCAAATATGGGGCCAACAAATGACCTTTGACCCAACTTCATTTATAATCTCTTGGGAACTGTGCATTCACTGTGTCCTCCCAATCTCATGCATTTACTTCCTTAAACTTCTGTCTCTGTAAAGAACTCAATGCAGCTGAGAGAATAGCTATTTAAAGGGCATGGACCATGCCACCCCTCATTTTATCCCCGCCTGTTAGCACAGTGGATGCTGGAGCTTTTCCAACTATCTGTGAACATGTGAATGTCTTGTTCTGTGTTATTTACTCTTAGATTGTCTCCAGATTTTAGAATAGGGGTGGAAAGAACTCTAAATGCAGAGTCAGGACACGTCTTTGAGCACAGAGAGTTGGAAAGTGTATTTTCGTGAAACACTTTCTAAAGAGCTCACAGAGATTAAACAGGTCACCAAGATTTTGGACAGGAGTTTGAAATTTACTTAATTATTTCTGAGAACAGGGCTGGAGGGAAAAGAGTCTTGGTGGGGATTTGCCACACTGGGTTTGAACCTGGCTGTACTTGTTTGGGTCCTCAAGGCATCTTTCTCCTCTCTGTAAAATCTGGGAATTTAACTACTATCATTTCACCTCAAGATAAATTCAGGGACCAAGAAAATTCCATTGTTTCACAAAACACATTTTCTTGGAACTTCCAGCTAAAAAGGAAGTAGAGAAAGGAGGGCAAATATATTAGTCCAAAGGGAGGGTGATGTGTTTTGTGGCACTGGATGGAGGAGGCCCTGTGAGCTGTGCTGTTGCCTGGCATTCACTCTCTAAATGGCTGCTCCACTGTCATCTCCCATGTATGTTCCTGATGGGGATTTCCAGACATGTTGCTGCCACCAGCATCCTTCTCTCAGGGAAGGGTAGGTTCTTGTCACCAGGAGGCACAGAACCTCAAGAGAAGCACCATGAAACCAGGTAACCTGCAACTACTATAGGAAACAGGAGATGACTTAGAGCAATTCCTAGGCAGGAGAGAGGAAGCTAAGTGAGTGGACAGGAGATAGAATGTAGATGTCTTCACTACCTATGCATTACTTTCAAAGGAAACATGGCCCGTGAATCCATCCTTGTGAGGAACAGCCAACCCTCTGGCATTTAGGCAAGGCCACTTAGATTAAGAATTAAAAATCATATTTCAGCAGTTTTCTGTTTCCTATGATAAGGCTCATTTTCAAAATATTACATTTTATTAAACATAATTATATTTGAGCTTCATTTCCTCCATCATGCTTTTAGTAGCTCTAGTCTTAAGATCTCTGCAACACCCAGATCTATGTTAACCAAATGTGAACTTGTGGTTTCAGTCCTGGGTCTCAGTCTGACTGCAGGGTAAGAGCTGCAAATGCTTCCAAGAAAAATGTACAGCAAGCAGAATAATGTGACAAAAGCAATCTCTGACACCACTTTCTCTTTGACTTTATAAAGAAAATCATATCTACTTTATAAAAAATAAACCAAGAATAATTTCAGAAAAGTAATAGTTTTATATTACTTTAAGGGAAATTTCCTTTTAGACTAAATATCCATAATTGTGCAGTCAGTACATTCAATCCTTTATGCTGTTTTTCCCAAATGGGGCTTGAGGAGATACTTTAAATGAAAAATTACATCATATATTTCAAGTAGGTCCAGAAAGATATTTGAAATCATATTTCAACCTATTTCTTAGAGCAAGTGAATGAAAGGTGGAGGACCTGGATACACAAGCATTTTGTGAGACCATCTAAATATCAGAATATATATTACCAAGATTACAAGTGTTCAGGAACAAAAAGTCAAGAAACAAAATTATGGTATGACACTGTAAATTCCATTCACTTTCTAAACTAATAGCCAAATATAGGTTATTCATGTAATGCTTTAAAATTTTAATTTTTCATTGCTTAATGAAAAAATAAGTAATTTGGGGGTTAAAACAGTTTAATCTTTATAACATGCTTCACTAGTTCATATATTTATATAGTTGTATTATGTTAATTTTTGGCCCCATATTAAGTGGGCTTTTTCAGCTTTTTGGTCAACTCAAAAATATACATAAAATAATTATACACATATACTTTTATGTATACATATATGTGTATATATGACATATATAAATACATACATATGCATGTATATTTTTTCCTTTAATGGGATCATGAACATTGAAATATGGCTTTCACTAAATAGGGTGGTCTTCCTGGGTCAAGCTTCTTATCTTTGTGTTCATGCTGACTGACAGCAGTTCATTCAAGAAAAACCTTGTTTTATGCAAAGAAGAATGGAATAGGGTGTGTTGGAGAGAGGTGAGTATAATACAACTCAATGCATCATTCATCAGCTCAACCTGATACCGACTCTTTGTAAACAGAAAGCCTAATTGGCCTTCCTTATCACATATTTCCTGTTGCCCATGGAAATATTTCTAAAAGTGCTTTAATACATCCTTATGTCATGTCCTGGCCACCATTCAAAAGGCCTGAAAATAAACAGGAGTGTTATGAGTTTTCTGCAGCAGGAAGTGGTCTGCACTTCACTCTGATGAAACTCATTCCTTTGAGCAGTGGCCATTGCTTAGCACCTCTGGGGAGACAGCACACTCAGAGGCAATACAAAGAAAAATGCTGCTAAATTGTCTCCTAAATGGTAGGATTTATTTCAATGCTCACATACAATTGAATGAGACAAACTATTTACATAAAACATAAGTACAAAAAATATAATACAATTTATACTGTACACAATCAGGATTCCCTTGTTTTGTTACCCCTACAAATGGCAGCTAGAGATGGTAAGAAGGGGGTTGCTAGGAAAGTGTGACTGCACACTCAGCAGTGCTGAGGATAGATCTTCAGAATGCTTTCTCATAAAGATGAATAGGGTTGAGATACAGAAACTGTCAATGCACCAAGAGCAGTAAGAGAGCACAACATATTCACTTCTGTAATAATAGCTATATATTTTTTCTTATAAACGTGTTTGTTTCTCAAAGCTGAGGCTTGGAGCAGGTGTGAGTTGACTTCCATTGATTGGTTAGGTGACCTCCGCCCACCCCTGCTCCAACTTCCATAGTTGATCCAATGCAGCAGGTAATGAGCTTCCAGTTGCCACAATTGGTGTCTTAAGCTGATTTCAGAAAACAATGTATCTGTCAGATGTCATTAAGCAACAATCTGGGATACAGACCTAGACAGCTCTCAGGAAGCATTTACAACCAGTGAATTGATGGACAGGAAAGATAAAAGTCATGAACGTTAGAAATTTCTATTGCGCATATCTAACAAGAAGGTTTTGAAGAATATCAATCCTTCAAATGTAAGGATTGAAAGAAAGTGTGGTGTGCCCATGGCCCCCTTACAAAGGACCCAGCAATCTACAAGTGTTCTAGCATAGCAACCCAAGATCCATTTTCTCATTCAAACAAAGGGGAAATGTAAAGCTATCTCATTGTTTTAAAAAGCTAAATTATAATTAAGATACATTGTCTTTTAAAATTAAATTTAAGATCAGTAACTGTCTGCAAGCTTACCAAGGGCTGAAATTGGCTTTGGAGGAGTTTCACACACACACACACACAAAAAAAAAAAAAAAAAAAGAAACAATCTCAAGTTTATTTTGTGGTCACAAAACAGCCAACAGCAAATTAACGCAGAATGAGGCATTTAACATTTGATAACATCTTTAAAAGTTACATCAAGCGGCATAGCACAAAAGTTCTGCTATGCACTTTTGAAGAATCCAACATTGGACCAAGTTTGTGCATTTTCTTGCAGATGATGTAGAATCTCAGTGGTGAAACTAAGTGCTTGGGTTAAAGATTCATACTGTGCTTTGTTTCAAAGTGCAGAGGTTCAGCTTGCTTTTGGCCAACAGTCATGGTAAAAGAGAAAAACAATCAACTTCAGCAGAGATAATACTATTACTTTTCTTAACCCAAATTAAGAGTGACAACTTTTGTGAACTTGTGAAGCAGTTTTGATATGAACTTAAAAATAATCAGGCAATGTTGTAGGTGGTTCTCATTCCATGCTCACTGTATCTATACCAGTTGTCACCAGCCTATGTCTGATTTTCCTCTATCTATGGACTTGCCTGAAGAGAAACAGAAACAAAAACCTCTAACTCCTATAGGCATCACGTTAACATTCTTATTACAGAACAAACACTATGATGTTTTTTTGGAACATGTAAAAATTAAAGTGATGTTAGTTTCTAGAAGGCTAATACTGAGGTCACCTCTCTTCTGAGCATATGTTGTACCTATTCTGGTTCTACATCCCCAGTGAGGGCAAAAATCACATCTATCTGAAGATGATGTGCTGCTTGGTCATTTTCTATTCCTGAGTTCAAAGAGACATAGGAGAATAATTTTCTTTAAAGTAAATCCAATCAATCTTCTCCTTCTAATTAGACCAATAATATCCACATGAAATGATAAATGATCATCTTAAACAAGGCACTAGCAACTTTTTCTAGGAAATTAAACTACTGCACTTACAGAGAGGGAAGAAAATGATGCTCTTATTTTAGCAACATGATAAAATAGTTCCGATTTTTCGAGTCCAGATTTTGCTCTCAGCTTGTATTTATCAAACATTTGAATCATTTTATTACTGCCATTCATCTAACATTTGGACTATTTGGCATTAAATTGCCAAAAGGCTGAGAAAGAACAAGATCACATTTGAACTACTGGCCCCAGATTTTAGAGCAAATATGAAGGGGTGGAATAAATTTTCTTGCTTGATTGACAGTTTAAGAAACACAAAAGAGTGATTTTCTACCTTCTCTTTCCTCTTTCCAGATCTGAAAGTGCCCTTGACTAGTTCCTGCCATTGCGCCAACACAGTAAAACATATTTGCTTGAGCAAGAATTGATATTGACTCCGATTGCAGGGAGTAAGCTTGATTGCCTTTCTATGGCAGATATGAGCTAATATGATCCATCAAAAAGGCTGTGTTTTGAGACAGCTTTCACTAGGAAGTATACATTTTGTGCCAGGCTCTGAATTGGTTTTGATAATGCCCTATGTCACTTGCAATGTGAACTCTATTTTCAAAAGAGGATAGGATTCCCTTCCTCATGCTTCTGTAACATGTATCAAATTTCTGATAATGCAACAGATGACCACTGAGTATATCTTTGATCTATCTGCTAAAACAATGTGTACAATGCATCTTTAATATAAGTCCATAGGAAAGGAGTATGAAAGAGTCGTTTTAGAAATCATCAGCAGCAGTTCAACATTACATCTTATTTACCTTTTCTATTACCAAAAGAGAAAAGAAGCAAGGATTAAAGCAACATATTTTCCTTTGCTTTATTAGGTTAACAAGCAAGGATTAAAGCAACATATTTTCCTTTGTTTTATTAGGTTAACATAGCAGATAACCTGAATTCCTTGGCTCAGTGTTTGTAGAGTTTAAAAAAAAAATCTTTAAATCCATTATAATTAATGACCTCAATAGGGCAGAATAGCAGAAATAAAGTTCCCCTGTCCCCAAACATTTTATCTTACATTGTGCATGGCATTCTCTTTTATGCATTTCTTAGGTCAAAGTGAACATTTCTCTATGTTCTCCCATTTCACCCACTGCCCAAAGAAGTAAGGGGCTCAAATGGCATCTAGTGTCTGATAAGATAAGCGTAGGTAATTGCAGATAACCATAGGTAATCAAATATTGGTAACGTTGTGTCAACATGCTTCCCCAAGTGCATCAGGAAATGATGAAGAAGTTAGGATGAACAAATGGGCTAGGCAAGGCCAAGGCCATCTGTAAACTCCAGTTTGTACCATATCATAAGTGGTGAAGAATTAGCATATAGTTAAGGTTATTAGTACCGTCATAGAAATTGATTATTGGAGGTGTGGGACTTAAGCACAGCCCTGCCATGTGGAAAATGGTCATGCAGTCGCTGTTAATTTTATCAACCATTAGTACCTGTTGCCTCTGCTTCTGTGTTCCAGAGCCATCTCTTGAGATAGAAATGCTGAGGTCAATGGAGTTACCCCCAATGACACACACAAGAAAACCCCATTGAAGTGTAAAGGATACCCGGACCCTAAAGAAAGCTGATGGTTCAGGGACAAAGTTGATGAAGAAGTATCTTGACAGTATTGGGGAAATATTTATGATTTATTCTAAAAGCAAAAGGAACACTGCAAATAAGCAAATGAATATTTGTAAATTCAAATGCTAACAAGGCTGTGTTTAGACAAAACGATTAGCTGAGTATAGACTTGATATACGTTTAAGGTAAAATTCCCTTTGATATTCAATTATACGCTAATGGATCCCCTTAGAGAGCCACTTGGGGACATGGAGACCCCCCGCTAAGACTTTGTTCTTTTTTTTTTTTTTTTTTTTTTTGAGACAGGGTCTCTCTCTGTCACCCAGGGTGGAGTGCAGTGATGTGATCTCAGCTCACTGCAACCTCAACCTCCAGGGCTCAAATGATACTCCTGCCTCAGCCTCCCAAGAAACTGGGACCGCAGGCGTGCACCACGATGGCTGGCTAATATTTTGTATATTTTGTAGAGATGGAGTTTCCCCATGTTGCCCAGGCTGGTCTAAAACTCCTGAGCTCAGGTGATCCGCCCACCTTGGCCTCCCAAAGTGCTGGGATTATAGGCATGAGCCATTGCACCCAGCCTTTGTCCATGATTTTGACAGCATGAACTGCTAATTCTATCAGAGACTCCAGTGGGAACACTCAGCAAAATAGGCTTTGACTCCCACAGTTTCCATCCTTTTGCAAATAAATAAGGAAGTAAGTACACCCTTGGCTAAAACTCTGGCACTCTGGGCAGTTGATCCTGGCAGAGTCCAAGGGTCAGACCCATGGACCTGTGAAGTGGGCAACCGTTTCCGGGAACTGTCCATAGCACTTGCTGGGGTGACCAGGTCCTGCCTTTCACGTCACCTACTTATCCGACTGTTTCCTCCATTTGCTTCTTTTCTATTTGCCATCACCTGTGACCCGATGGGGCCAGACCCCTGGTTCATCCCAAACCACATGACATGAACGGACTCTTCCTAGGGACAGAGGTTTCTCCCCAGCAGGGATGCCCTCACCCTCATTCAATGTTTATCGTCTCTTTTCAATTCCTTTAGAACCTCAGCCCCACACAAACACATACATTTATTAAATGTTCTTTTCTTCTCAAATATGAATGGTAACTCTAGTGAGAGCCTACTTGAACAGGCTTAGGGAAACATCCCTACAAACATGAAGAAGCTGAGATGCCTCATGTAAGTCACAAGAAGCAGCAGCATAGAAATATGCTCAGAGGGGAATGGGGAGTTCTGGAGGGAACGCCATGAGTCTGGAGACTGTGGCTCTTCTGTGCGGTGGAGCCTGACCAGGTGCCCCCTGAGTTCCTTAGAATTCACTAAGTCCATATCATTCAGAGGTTACAAAACCCCAGTTTCACCAAAGCCACATGTCCCTGGAGCTACAGGAAGCCCACATGTTGTGTAGTGTGCAGAAATTCTGTTCTTCTCCTTCCTGTAAACTGTCAGTGCACTGTAAAATCAATAGTAGATGGTGATGAGTCTAGCCTCAAGAAAGGACCCTGAATAGCACTGGGAGCCACTTTCAAAGAATTTAAATGTAAGACTAAAGCCAGCTTCCTCATGAAAACCAGACAATCTCCAACTGTATTCAGAAATAATTTTAGAAGTTAAATAGTGATTAATGTCATTTTCCATCTGGTGCAGAAAGGTGTAGCTTAAAACTATGTGTTGCTTTTTGTTCCACTTGTACCAAGAAAATAGGAAGAAAGGAAGAATTAAAGAAGAAAGGAAAGAAGAAAAGAAGGCAGGAAGGAAGAACAAAAGGAGGGAATGAAGGACAAAAACAAAGATAAAGAAAGAGAGAATGAAAAGGTCATTCAGGAATTTAAAATGTGAAACACAAAGTTTCACCAGGACTTCCAAACAGCCCAGGCCTAAGGAAGAACGGCTTTATGAAGGAGTTTCCAAGACAGGTGAGAGATCACACTGTGAAAGTCCAACATGTGAGGGTTCACACGATAAGCGTGGAGTACAGAGCCAGAACATGTGAACGGTAGCTACACAGTGATGGACAAACACAACTTATTCCACAGCTGGTAAAATACTTAGAATATACCTGAAATTATCTAAACACTTGCTATTCTGTCAAATAAGAGAGAGAGAGAAAGGAAGAGAGAGAAACAATTTTCCTTTGAACAGTGTGGTACAAAACAAAAATGGGAAACAAAAATGGGATTCTTTTGCAATGCTAATTTCAAAGGTTTGTTTATATTACATTATTAACAACATGAAGATCCTGTAGTGAGGGAGGGTGTTTTTCCCAAGTCATTGCAAAAGACTCATTAAAGACCAGCTTTGATGCCATTTAGAAACCATTTCTCATCAATTCCAGTGAAACATTCTTGAAATATTAGAATCCTCTTTACCAGGGAAAATAAAATGCCCCTTTAAGCTTACAAACTATTAGGGAAGAAGACTCAAAAATAACTAAAATGTGCTACAAAGTGAAAATGTTTTTTTCTTACAAGAAACTGATGAGATGAGTTGAAATATCTGATGATGAAAATCCAGCCGAGGAACAATTAGAGAACCATCTGGCTAGATTTCCCCTACTGAGTATGGACTTTGAGCATGTGCATATAGACAGAAGACTCTGACGTATGAGGAATGAGGGGCAACATGAAGTCCCCACTGCAAAGACCCTGAATGTCATTTACTTGCAATCCAAAATAACTTACAGAGCCCACCTGCCATTTCAATACTGTGTCATTTCTGTAAATCTGGGTATATGAGAATATTTTGAACTCAACAATATTCATTATTAAACATAGAATTCTTCTAACAACACTTTCTGAAATTGTTTCTTTAAATTAGAAACAAAGGTAAGGGTAAAAGCACATATGCTAATAAAATTCTATGTTCCTTAGTCCCCCTACTATATATTTTTTCATAGATCCGAAGGTTCATTTGTAAGAACACGTTTCCATGTCAACCCAGGACTTTATCACATGCTCAGAGGCATCAGATGAACTTTTTCAGTCGTGTTCTTTTTTTCAATAATTATTCAACCAACTGCCATATATTATGTATCAGTTGTTTGTGAGAAAATTATATATTTTTTTCCGGGGACCTCTGTGAATGGTGTTAGCACACTCTTAAATGCTTATCGATGATCAGTGAAGAGACCACAGGGATCCCAAAAACCCTTATTTCCAGCTATCCTGACTTCCCAAGGTACATCTTGAAATGCTGTTGCCTCCATGCAGGGAGAGGTGAGGGTGCATGGACTGGGTGGGTGGGAAGGCAGCACTGAAATAAAAGAAAAGGCACCAGAGCTGAGCATCTCCTGCTCCCCTGGCCTGGAGGCAGCAAGTAACAGCAGAAACTGGGGGTAGCACTTCGTGTGGACCTGGCAGACTCCAGAAAGCCAGCTTTACATGGCATTAATGCTCTTGGTAGGGGCTGATTGCCACACATTGGGTATATCAGAGAGATGAAAAATAAAATGATTATCATTAATATCAGTTCTTTCAATATTTTCTATAACATAAAAAGTTGCTTTTAGTTATAATTTAGTATTTTCAATATTTTCACTAATTGACATCATAAATGTTCAAGATTTTTCTTTGCAGGGAGAGAGGAAGCATGGAGTCTATCCAAACGCTAAGTAAGTGGTTGGTTATTTTACAGACTGGCTCTTCAGGACGTCACTATGGACCAGACAGGTGGACTTCCAGGCCAACAGCATGACAAGGAGCTTCCTGGAATGCCATGAAATCCAAAAGTCAGAATAAGGTGAGGTTTGCAGCAACCTGCAGAACACATCCACACTTCGTTGTGCCTGAGCCTCTGCTCCGCTGCCTCCACCAGCACCAGCAATGGCACAGAAACTGCATCAGGAGCAAGGTGGGGTGCCTCACAGTCTACTGTAACTTCTGCCGGTGTGGACCAGGTGGAATTCCTGGGCTTCCCAGGCAAGATGAAAACACTCAAGCTGCTTCCAAGAATCACATAGCTTTATCCAGATTTGGAAAGTTGGGCAATCCATGGTGAATAATTGTTTGGCCACATTCTTTTTCTTCATTTTATGAAATATTATGGACCTATGCACTTCTTGTGGAATCTTGAATTACAACAGCATGAAGATTTACACTCCAAAGTAAGAAGAGATTCATATTTCTAAAGACTCCTTCCAATGTGGGTGGCACATTTATAAAATAATGCTCAAAAAACAAACCAATGGACTTGTCAGAAAAATAGGATGAACACAATTAAAAACTTCACACCCTGGCTCATTCAACAATGGTCAAGATTTTCACGATGTCTTATTTCAATTTTTGTTGCTTTTAAAGACGTGTGTTTTTGGCAGCAATGGGACACTCTGGTGGCTTGAAATGCACTTGAAATGTATCCAAACTTCGACTCTGAAGCCTCAGAAACATGGGCAGTCATGGGGCACAGGCCTTGAGGAACTGGGGATTTACAAGAAGCCAAAAACATAAAAGCTGTTAGTACTCATCATAGTTATTGAGATCTGTAAAGTAGGCATTAGAATAGGTCTTCCCAGTGAGATGTGGGTTGAAGTATTTGTTTCTTTCCTCTAGGATCAAGTTGTTTTTGTTAAATGCCTGGAAAATATATTAAAAAAACAGGTTTAAGAATGCTGAGTAGCATTTCAGAAATAATATAACAAAGATGACTATTATGTTGCATTTGAAGTCTCTGCTAAGACTCCATATTTTAAAATATGTTTTCTTATTTATTTGCTTCCCCAGATTATTTGCCTCATGGAGGACTTGCCTAATTATCAGAATAAGGTTGGCAGTTTGTGATATCTTCTGGTTAAGTTTTCAACTTTAGTTATGAAGTTACCACGAGAAGCAGGAGGTAAGAAAACCTAAATCTAAATCTCTAGAAAACCTAAAACTATAATGATTTCAAATTAACAGACACTTTGTAACTGAATATATATATAACTAAATTCGTATTCATATAACTGAATAGATATGTAAGCAGCTTTCAGATGACCATGGGTGAGGACATTTATCAGAGACCTTGACGGAACTTATTTAAGTAAGAGCCTCAGGTTTCAAATGCCTTAATTGCTTTTCATCCTGAACTTATTAGAAGGTGATCACTGTAGCCATTTTCTATTAATAGTCATTAAAGTCACCTGCAGTTTCAAAGAGCTTCAACTGAGCCAGGTAGAACATATATATTGAGAGGATTAAAATGAAGATGAAGGAGGGTGCCCAATGGCCATCTGTCCAGGGTTAGTCTGGGCAAAGTATCAGAAAAATGTTCTAGAAGGATTCATTAAAGACTGGGCAGCTGTCCGTACCTTCAACGTCCTTTATCTTCATGAGAGAAACATTTCTGATTATCTTAAAAGTGGCTGCTGAATCTTCAGTGGGAACACAAGACTGGGTAAATTACCTTCTGATGCCCATAGTAACAGTGATCAGAGACAAGCTGATGTGTTGGAATCATGCTCGGAGGAGCCCCTTTCTTGAGATCCAAATGTTTGTTTTGAAAGCTGTTGTTCATGGAAGGAGCTCGTGTTTCTCTTTGGGCTTCCTCTCTACTCTAGGAGCTAGTTTCTGAGAGGCTAGGAGGGGCGTGTTATTAATTCCTGGTGCTTCATTCCCCAGATCTACCATCTGAGTGAGGGGAGATGCTCATGGCTTGTGGATCTTGGTTTAAGCAGGGTCCAAGGGGAAAAGTCAATTGGTGTGTCTCCATACAGGTGGTGGAGAATAGAGGCCACATGGCTAAGAGACAAGTATGGACATTGTGGCTCCTGGGACATAAGGTCTCCCAGCCACCTGAAGTCGTAAGGGCTAAAGATGTTTCTTATTCTCACATAGGGAGAAAATTCAGTTTCAAAGGAAACCACCACAGCAGAGAAAGGGCATCAAAATACTCCCTACAAGTGTTAAGGGAAACCAGGCACTTAGCAGAAATATTAAAATTCACTTACCTTGATGGCCTCCACCGAGTCGTACTTGTCCAGTTTGTTGATGTGGTTGGTTATGCTGGTATTAAGGGGCGCAGGTGAGACGGGGTGGATGACAGTCGCATCGTGGGATTGCTGCTGGTACCGCTGGCAGTACGTATAGACGAGCAGGGTGAGGAGGCAGCCGAGGATGGAGCTGCTCAACCCCACGGCGATCATGTGGAACATGTTGAACTCTAGGGAGACATGAGCAAAGTGATGCCGCACTTGAAAAGAACATCTTGCCTAACTACTCAAAGCACTAGGATGAAAAGAGAAAGTCAAAATGAAAAGCCTCATCCCCATTCCAAAATTAAGGAAATTATCATTCTTAAGAGTCTTTCATTGGAAATGTCATGGCCATCAAGAAACTTCTCCACAGGGAGCACAGGATTATTATTATTATTTGAAATGGAATTTTACTCTTGTTGCCCAGGCTGGAGTGCAATGGCATGATCTCAGCTCACCACAACCTCTACCTCCTGGGTTCAAGCGATTCTCCTGCCTCAGCCTCCCGAGTAGCTGGGATTACAGACATGTGCCACCATGCCCGGCTAATTTTGTATTTTTTAGTAGAGATGGGGTTTCTCCATGTTGGTCAGGCTAGTCTCAAACTCCCAACCTCAGATGATCGGCCAGCCTCAGCCTCTCAAAGTGCTGGGATTACAGGCGTGAGCCACTGTGCCTGGCAGAGCACAGGATATTTTAAGTTCATTCTCTTATGAATGATAGTCAGTCTTTTGGAGTGACCTTAAACTTTAATAAATACTCTACCAGAAGCATTTTTTTATTATTATTTAAAGGTTTGCACAACAGTGTTCTGCTTCAAGTGCAGCCTAATCCATGGTGTACAGGGTTTCTGCAGAAAAGGTTATTCATGCTCCTCAATGGGTTGAGCCTCCCTGTGCAGCAGGGCTGTGTCCTGAAAACAAGGGAGAAGCAGCTACTTTTCTAATCTACTGCTCGCCTGCAAGCCAGACTGCTTTTAGCTCTCTCTCCATTTCATCCTATTTAAAATGTTTTCTATTCACATAAACACATACACTTTTCATTATATTTTTTGAGTATGAATATGCACACATTAGAAAGTGCAACAGGGTCTACAGGAAAAATAAATCCTTTCCTAGAGGTAACTATTATACCTAGAGGTAACTATTATAAGCACTTTCTCCCGTGCCCTTCCAGAGATACTCGGCACACATGTGTGCTGTGTGTGTGGTGTAAATACTATCCTGTGTACCACTTTTCTCACTTGTGTTGTAATTTGAAGGTCTTGTCAAGAAAATGGTTTACTAAAAAGAAATAAGGGATTTGTGTTAAATGAACAAAATACGATATTTTAAATGGTCATGAAATGACCTTCTTTTCCCTAATGTTTTCCTATTTAATGGCATCTCTTCTGTCTCATTATTTTCCTGCAGTTATGACTATAAAGCATTCAGAAAATTTGCCAGCATGGACTTACATCTCTAAAATAGGATTGGCTCAAGTGATTTCAAGGCACCATACCAAGACCTGTGTTATGTCGGAGAAAACAAAAGACAACAGATATTCCTTGTGTACGTTGGTGAAATACTACTATTAAAGTTTCAAGCTTTTCCACAAATGAAGGCAGCATCTCGTCAGTGCCACATCACTGGGCTTCAGGAGAATCAGGTAAAGTAAAACAGGGCCTTATCTTCCTCTGTGTTGTTAGAACCAAGTGGCTGCTGCCCGTGGGGTACTGGCCTCATGTGCCACCTGCTCAGAGCACATCCTGAGGACACCAGCTTTCCCCAGAGTGTCTCCTCCACACACCACCAAGGTGAGGGGCAGTGTCACTAATACCTTTCCCTGACCTGTCAACCCTGCACCCAGTGAGACAATTGGAGATATGTGCTGAGCATCACTGTGATGCTGGCAAGTCTACCTGGCTGCAGAGCAAGGCCTTTCAGACTCTGGAGATAATGAGAAGAGCCTGGGTGCATCGTAACCACCCCAGTCTCCTCCCCAGGGATTTTCTGAGCTGCCTTCCCTGTGCTCATGATCCTCCCTACCTGGAAGGGATTCCACCCTGCCAATGCTGACCCACGGGGCTCTAACACTTGGTGTCAAAGGGAGGGACACTGTTCAGTGAGTGCCCAACTGGCCTAGGTCTACGGGGCTCTGTTTGAGTCCTTCCTGAACCTCATATAACCCTCCAGTGGCTGATAGGCCCCAGGGAATCTGAACCTACAGTCAGGAGATGCCATCAAGGCCTCACCTGTGATACATGGCAGAGGTCGGATATCTCTCTTTGTCCCTAAACCCTGAACTTTTCCCTCTAAGCTGTGCTCCTTGGCTGCTCCAGACAATGTGTTCCAGGAACCCAGGACTTTGGAGCTGGATCTGCCCCCTCGAGTGAATGGACACTGTGAAGGGAGGCTGCTTTCTCTCTGACTCACTGTCAGGCAAAACTCACAACACATTCCTGACCACTGAAGTGCCAGTGGATAATGCAGTTCCCAGCACAGGCGCCCAGTGTACTCAGCACTAAGGGCTGGATCAGCCTGAATGACAGCACTAGAACATTCCACAAGCATCACTCACTCACAACCACCTCAACTTTTCACTTCCAGCTTAGTTGGTCAATGGTTTCAGCATCTTTGGCCTTTCTTGACTCTGTCTTGAAGCCTCTAGGGCTGGAGAACTGCCAACCTGGGACAGGCAGATAAAGTATCCAGGGGACATTCCGTCAGCAGCCACTGGGACTTTAACTGTAACACTGACGCTATACTTAGATAAGCAAGAGCTGATTTCACACAAGTTCTTACTACTTCTCTCTCTGACAGAGCTGTTAGCACTCTCAGGGTCAATGCCAATGCCTTGTACCGAAGGAAATACTTCCCTGCTGCACTGGTAACTCATGTTTCATTATAACATAGGGAAGATGCATGACGGTCTCCATATGCAGATACTGTGTCATTAGTCAAATGAATCATTCCAGCAGATGCCTGGGAAAGGCTGGGGCCAGCTGACATCTTTATGATGATTATATAGTCTTTGTGTCTCATGCAACTAAAAATAGCTCTCTAAGACGAAAAATTTGAATTGAAGCACATTTTTCTGCATGGGGAAAGCAGTGCCCATTAAATTTGTTCTGAATGTGCTTACTATAGTTCTTTCCTTTGAATATGATTTTCTGCTGTTGATTTTGATCAGTAAAGATGGAATACAGACCAACTACCCTGTTGGTTCAATTGGCTAATTTCCTGTACAACGTTTGATTGATTGATTTTCAACAAAATGAAAAAATAAAGTGAAGATGCCTATGTTGTCAAAAACATCCTTGCTAGGTAACTGTTTTCAACCATTAGCCCTACAATAAGATTCATCTAAACTGCCTATGCCATTGTGCCAGTGCCAGCAGCCTAAAGATCTAAAAAGAAATTCCATTCTGAATATCTCAGAATAGTTCAACTTCCTGTGATTTAACCAATGGCATCTCAAGGCTTGTGCAGCCATTAGGCACAGCTGGTTCAGACGCACAGAAGTAGTATTTTAGGGTGGTGATGGGCTTTGCACCAGGTTCTCCTGGGTTCTCAAGGCCCTTGAAGGTCTTCCACAGGGTAACTGTGAGGCTCAGCAGGAGGAAAGTGAACCGCACACATCTGGCAGCAGGCACAAATACCTAGCCAGCTCTGCTGAGGCATCAGCTGTTTGAGCCTCAGGCGCTGCATGGCCTCCCTGAGAATGGGAACACTTATAAACTCTGCTCCACTCTTGACCTACACTGTCCTTGATGGCAGCAGACAGTCCTGGACCCTGGGTGTTGTCCAAGAGTGTTACCTAACTGTGGCTTGAGCCTCCCGAACACAATGCTTTTGGATACTTTTATTGTCAGGGCTCGTTTCCTACGGTGCTTTGGGTTCAAAACTCACACTGGATCCCACTGGCTGAATTCCATGTGTGCACTTGGGCCAGTGACGTCATCCCTCTAAGTCTCATGGTCTCCATTTATAAAATGCAGATTAAATACATAAACACTGTTCCTTTTCTATAATTCCCAAGTGCAAAATCTCTGAAAAGTCATGTTTCATCAGTCATCTGGCATTAAAATGTCACTGACCTGACCCATTTTCTGTAGACCTGACCAGAACTTCTAGGAAGACCCTTAGCATCTTCACTTTTTTCAACATCTCACAGCAGCATTGTTAAGGAGATTGGTTGTAGAACAACCCCAGGCCCTGTGCAGGTGTCACATAATATAAAGGCCCCACATACCCTTCTAACATCTAAAAACTTCTGAGTTCCAAAACCCTTCTCTATTTCCAGAGGTGTTACATGAAGAACTGTAGACCCTTGGTGCCTACATCAATGCTCCTTGTGAGGACCAAATGGGCTTTGCACCATATTCTTGTCTATAACATGTAAAACAGTGTATAGCACACAATTAGTGATCTAAAAACATTGGAGGGTACTAATTGGTATGATCATTTTTATGTGAACTGTTTGCATATTCATTTTGTAGTTGGATCCCATGTTAGCAACGGTTAGTTAGTGAACTCACTCCACTGACTTAGCTCAGACACCTAACATTGCCCTTCTGAGGCACTGGAGTCTCTGATGATATGATTGCTTGTCAGAGGGGCTGGGGCTGCTTGGGTGCCCATCCTAAGCTCAATGGCCTTCACAAAACTGACACAGAGCAGGTGTTCAGCAAGGATTACTGAATGAATGACTGAATGAATGAATGAACTAACAGACTGCTGACTGAGCAGACAGAATGTCACAGGTAGTGAGCTCTTCTATTGTTTATTTATTTATTTATTTTTGATACAGAGTCTCATTCTGTCGCCCAGGCTGGAATGCAGTGGCACGATCTCAGCTCACTGCAACCTCCACCTCCCAGGTTCAAGAGAGTCTCCTGCCTCAGCCTCTCCAGTAGCTGGGACTACAGGTATGTGCCATCATGCCAGCTAATTTTTACATTTTTTGGTAGAGATGGCATTTCATCATGTTGGAAAGGCTCATCTCGAACTCCTGACCTCAGGTGATCTGCCTGCCTCGGCCTCCCAAAGTGCTGGGATTACAGGCGTGAGCCACTGTGCCCAGCCAGTAAGCTGCTAATCAAGGTAGTTAATAATGGTAGTTAGGAATGATAAGTACATTCCTGAAACATGCCTATGAAGCTTCAGGTTCCATGTGAACATGTCAGAGGCAATGCCTGTTGGGCTGGGCTCTCTGAGACTCCCTGTGGATCGGATTGGGGAGCAAATGGGAATCTATCATCATTAGTCACACATGTGGAAGTTAAGGTCTCAATGTAGACATTGGCTCGGATTCTGAAAGGCGGACATGAGCTGTTCCTTGGTGGCTGGACAGCCAACCTCTCCATCCAGGCATGTTCACAACACAGACAAGTACTTTATGGGTATATGTAAGGCACAGACTGTAAAGTCCAAATTTATCATGTACTTGAACCAGATAATGTTGTCTTTGACATTCAGGGTGGCAGGAGGTTTGAAAAATTCCTCTAGCACTATAGGTATAACCTTATGCCTCATTACAATTTAGTCATTTCAGTGGATTGGAGATTGGAGGCTAGCTGCCATGGATTTGTACTATAAATATAAACAAATTGTTTGAATTCTACTTTACTCATGAAATTAACTATAGTGAATACCGAGACCACTGGTTCATAAAGCTTAGAACCCATCAGAATCACCTGCAAGGCTAATTGAACCACCAACTGCTGGAGCCTTCCCATGAGGTCCTGATTCTGTGGATCAGGTGGGGCCTGAGGATCTGCATTCCCATCAAGTTCCCAGGCCATGCTCTGGACGTGGGTCTACGCACCCCATTTTGAGAACTACCAATCTGTACGTCAAATATTGACTATTAAGCCTTTATGCCAAGGTAGAATGCCTGGGATCCATGACTTTCTCTGGTTTTTCATTCTTGGCCAAGAGGCAGAAAAATTATAGAAAACATGCAGGAAGGGAAATGATTAGAATATATCAGTACATCCATTACAACTACTTAAAAGGAATAACGTACCTCCACACCTTTTCTCTTCTACGCTACTGGATCTTGCCACAGATACTTCTGGAAAAAGAAAAGTCGAATCACAATGTGTAAAAGGTGTTCAGAAGACAGTCCACATTCATGCTTCATATATGTTTGTTTAATGATTCTGAATATTATGTGACACAAAGTTTCAAAAGCTTGATTAATTATCAGAAAAATTCTACTTGTTTCTTTGCTTGTTTTAACCAACCTGATATGGATTTGGCCAAATCACCTTGACTGGGGAGAGATAAGATTCATTTATCACAGAAAGATAATGCTATGGTCTCTCAGGTTGAAAGTAGGGAATGTGCTCATTTTCCATTACAAGGTGTCTTGCCAGGGGGGAACCCCCCACTCTGCCCAACACACAGAGTACTCCTGTGGTATTCCTGCTTCTGAGACTTGTTCCATCAAAGCCAGTGTTGTCACCTTCCCGGCAGAGGGAGGGCCCATTCACCAGAGCTCAAGGACATCTCCAGAACAAGTGAAGTCCCTCTTCAGGAGGCCACTGATGCTCTTGGCATGCCACACATGAAACCCACAGTAGGATGCAGAGAGAGGCCACATCTCCTACGTGTTTTAACTCCTGAGGATAAAATATCACTCGGTAGTCTAGAAACACCATTCTTTCCTGTACTGATTTTTTGTTAGACAACAAGAATTAAAAATATGTCTATCGTTAAAAAGGAAAACAATAACAACCACTCTTATAGTTCTGTGCCGTACATGACTGAGGTATGGTATGCTAATTTTCTCTAAAATAGTATCTTTTGCACAGACGAAAGAAAACAAAGAAAACTGGCTTATAGAATTCAACTCTACTATTTATTTGTAAGAGGCTGGTCCACCTAACAGTCCTAAGGCACACAGTGGACATATGCGCAATGATCTATGCATTCATATAGCACCTTGTTACAGTGAGCATGCAACATGTGATCAGCTATCACCAACAACTACACACTGACTTTACCATGAGAAGCTGGTTGAATGAGGGCCAACCTCTTCTCCAACAGGAGAATAATGATGCATTTCTACCTTCTCAAGTATATTAAAGATAGCATAAAGAGAATGGTGCTTTTTCTCTGTGTGCCAGCAGTGCATACACAGCGAGCACTGCCTAAACATTTAACCTATAAACATTTAACCTAATATTAAAATAACCAAATAACCAAATCATATTTAATAATAACCAAATATTTTCATTTTTTTGAGCAAAGTCTTCTGATTGTATTATAGTTGATAAACTGCAAAAGACACTTTGCCTGAGAAATCTTAAATTCATGAACTGAATTCATGTTTAAATCTGCAGTTATCTATAGACCTACGTTTTTAAACACCTTGAAACCATGGGGCTTGATGGAATCATCTCTATTTCACCAAATAAGCCAAATAAATCTCTGACTTATGAATCATTTTCTCTCTCCATGTTGGAAATGATTTTGTTCTTACTGATAAATACCTCTGCTCTTACCTGGGATGAAATTAGAGTCAAACACACACGGCCGGCTCTCTGTGGTGTTCCCGGAGCACTGGCTGCCCATGGGGAACAGGAGGATGCACTGGCGGGCACGGACTTGGACGCCAGAGGCTTCACACTCAGACCAGTCCGACCACTCCGACCAGCTCTCTGCAGAGACCAGAAAAGGGGAGATGGGGCAGAATGGCCAGGAAGCTCAATCATCCTAGACTCACTGGCAAGTTACATATGTGATTTCCGGATTCCAGGATTCCATAGCATGTTTTTAATGGTTCTGTGCATCAGTAAGATGTAGTTGTATCATCTAACAGATCCAGTACATACAGTACACACGAGGATGAATAAAAGTGCCTGCGCTGTTATATATTTGATCAGATATCATGAGCTTAAAATAAACATTATTTTAATGTTATAAAGTAATTGTATTTAGACACTCAATAAGTGAATCCATGAGACCCAGCTGTGTGCAGACCATCAGCAGCAGCGGCAGGCACGTAAGTCATCAATGCAGATGCCATTTTGCTATGGGTAATGCTCCCCTCAAAGAAACTCAAATGCTTTCCTGAAACATTCCTGAAAATTCTCCACCTTCCTCTGCGCTCAGGCAAGAGAAATAATTGTGTGCTCATGAGAGTCCTGGGTTGCTGAAAGGGAGTCTGAAGCTACACAATTACTTTCTTTTCTGTTATAAAAACAATTCCGCAGAGTCAACATGCCAAAGTCAGGTGAGCCTTGATGTAGAATTCATCTTATCTCATGTTTGCTGTCTCTGAAGAGATAAGGTCAACGCACAAGTCTTGGGTCAAGGCCAAAAGAGGGGCATTGAAAGGATACTTCACCCCGAAGTGGAAGATTTACTAGGATGTGTGAAATTCACCCAGGCATACAGATGTGTGAAAAGAAAGGAGTAAGACTCCTATATAAGTAAGAGGGTTAAAAAAAAAAAAACTCTGGATATTGTTTATGGAATTTTAATCAGGATAAAAAGGTATTTTTCTATGCAGTTTGCTTTTTTCCCCTTTTTAAATAGAAACATCCACTTCGTAGTGGCAGGGAAAATTTGAAAATCAAACTTGTGCTTTGCTCCAGTTAAAGGGTAAAATGTTTCCTTAGAAATGCAGAAAGTGCCAGTTTTTGGAATGACAGTGAGAATCTGGCTTCAAGGCCCTTTTCAATATACATAGAACCTTCTACAAAGATGTGCAGGAGCAAGCTAAAAAAAAGTGTGTGTTTCAATGTCAAAGTTAGACCAAGAAAAGAATAGCTCATTTTCATTCCAGGTCATTCCTTCATGTCAGTAAACCAAGCTATTTCTGGGATGATGGTGGTGGTGGAGGCCCCAAGCGCCTGCATCAGCCACAGGGAGCTTGGAGCAAGGAACTCCCACACCCACGGGCCCAAGGCTGGCTCCTGTGAGGTGCACTTCACAGCGGTGCTCCCTGCTCTCCACCCTGATTTTCAACAACAAAACCTCAGACTCTGTTATTAGGCTACCAGCTTTAAGAATGCTTTGCTATCACCAGTTTCTGTTGTTTGCTGTGCTCCTCCACTTACTGATTTGATGTCATGCTTTTTCTTTCCTTTAATTGCACTACCTCTAAATTACAGCCCATTGATCATGGATGAAACATCCTGCAAGAGTGCTTAGTGTCCCCTTGTCACATTTTAGAAGTCATTCCTGGAACACAGGTCTGGAGATCTTTGGAAGACATGTGGCTGCACCCAGGCTGGTTTTGAGACAAAAAGGCTGCAGGCGATTTCCCCACTCAGATCTCCAGACTCCATGGGGGGCACTAAAAATGTTCGTTCTTTCCCACCTTTCCTTGGACTTTCTCTCTCCCTCAACACAGCAAGGTGTCACCTGTGGGTCACTAGTGTTAATTAGCAAAGTCAAGAATAAATTGGGATGTTTCCTAATTAGGGAGATTGGGTGTTGTAACATGCCATAGATTCAGAACTCGTGTTTGAAGCCTTTAGCACTCTCCCATTGCTGGGCTAAAGGCTTTGAACAGGGTTGAGCCAAGATGGCCGAATAGGAACGGCTCCTGTCTACAGCTCCCAGCGTGAGTGACGCAGAAGAGGGTGATTTCTGCATTTCCATCTGAGGTACTGGGTTCATCTCACTTGGGAGTGCCAGACAGTGGGCGCAGGTCAGTGGGTGCGCGCACTGTGCGCGAGCCGAAGCAGGTCGAGGCATTGCCTCACTTGGGAAGCGCAAGGGGTCAGGGAGTTCCCTTTCCGAGTCAAAGAAAGGGGTGATGGATGGAGAACTACAAACCACTGCTCAAGGAAATAAAAGAGGATACAAACAAATGGAAGAACATTCCATGCTCATGGGTAGGAAGAATCAATATTGTGAAAATGGCCATACTGCCAAAGGTAATTTACAGATTCAATGCCATCCCCATCAAGCTACCAATGACTTTCTTCACAGAATTGGAAAAAACTACTTTAAAGTTCATATGGAACCAAAAAAGAGCCCACATCGCCAAGTCAATCCTAAGCCAAAAGAACAAAGCTGGAGGCATCACACTACCTGACTTCAAACTATACTACAAGGCTACAGTCACCAAAACAGCATGGTACTGGTACCAAAACAGAGATATAGATCAATGGAACAGAACAGAGCCCTCAGAAATAATGCCTCGTATCTACAACTATCTGATCTTTGACAAACCTGAGAAAAAGAAGCAATGGGGAAAGGATTCCCTATTTAATAAATGGTGCTGGGAAAACTGACTAGCCATATGTAGAAAGCTGAAACGATCCCTTCCTTACACCTTATGCAAAAATCAATTCAAGATGTATTAAAGACTTACATGTTTGTTAGACCTAAAACCATAAAAACCCTAGAAGAAAACCTAGGCATTACCATTCAGGACATAGGCATGGGCAAGGACTTCATGTCTAAAACACCAAAAGCAATGGCAACAAAAGCCAAAATTGACAAATGGGATCTAATTAAACTAAAGAGCTTCTGCACAGCAAAAGAAACTACCATCAGAGTGAACAGGCAACCTACAAAATGGGAGAAAATTTTCGCAACCTACTCATCTGACAAAGGGCTAATATCCAGAATCTACAATGAACTCAAACAAATTTACAAGAAAAAAACAACCCCATCAAAAAGTGGGCGAAGGACATGAACAGACACTTCTCAAAAGAAGACATTTATGCAGCCAAAAAACACAAGAAAAAATGCTCACCATCACTGGCCATCAGAGAAATGCAAATCAAAACCACAATGAGATACCATCTCACACCAGTTAGAATGGCAATCATTAAAAAGTCAGGAAACAACAGGTGCTGGAGAGGATGTGGAGAAATAAGAACACTTTTACACTGTTGGTGGGACTGTAAACTAGTTCAACAATTGTGGGAGTCAGTGTGGTGATTCCTCAGAGATCTAGAACTAGAAATACCATTTGACACAGCCATCCCATTACTGGGTATATACCCAAAGGACTATAAATCATGCTGCTATAAAGACACATGCACACATATGTTTATTGTGGCATTATTCACAATAGCAAAGACTTGGAACCAACCCAAATGTCCAACAATGATAGACTGGATTAAGAAAATGTGGCACATATACACCATGGAATACTATGCAGCCATAAAAAATGATGAGTTAATGTTCTTTGTAGGGACATGGATGAAATTGGAAATCATCATTGTCAGTAAACTATCGCAAGAACAAAAAACCAAACACCGCATATTCTCACTCATAGGTGGGAATTGAACAATGAGATCACATGGACACAGGAAGGGGAATATCACACTCTGGGGACTGTTGTGGGGTGGGGGGAAGGGGGAGGGATAGCATTGGGAGATATACCTAATGCTAGATGACGAGTTAGTGGGTGCAGCGCACCAGCGTGGCACATGTATACATATGTAACTAACCTGCACAATGTGCACATGTACCCTAAAACTTAAAGTATAATAAAAAAATAAAAATAAATAAATAAAAAAAACTGTCTCAAAAAAATATATAAAGGCTTTGAACAGGAGTTCTGAATCTATAGCTCAGTGAGAACTATTTTATTATAGATGCTATGTTTTAAAGTCACTTCAAGGGTAATAGCATGTTGCTAACTTGTCCACCCCCCTTTCAGTACTTACTATGATGCAGTATCATCAATTACACCATTTATCCATTAAGGAAAGAGGCCAATTTGTCCGAAAGCTGTGCAGTAGGTGAGGTGCCGCTTACCTGGGCAGGGCTGCGTGTTGCAGAGTGCCTCTTCTGTGTGCAGCCCCAGGCAGATGTCCCCTCCATAGGCCGGGGCTGGATTGGAGCAAGAGCGGGTCCTCATATAGTGTCCACCGCCGCATGTTGCTGAACATTTTGTCCAGGGGGACCAGCAAGACCACACACCATCCACTGTGAAGAAACACAGTGTCACAGCTCTTCTATAATCCAATCCCAACCAATCGAAAGGAGTTACTAAATGGAAGCTAAGTGGATCTGTTTAGTAAGGGAAACGAAATGGAATCTGCACTCCAGAAAGGCTTCAGTGCATCGGCGCACGTAGCAACAAGGCTTCTGACCCCTCGCAGGGCTGCATTTGGAGTCTTCCTCTTGGTGACAGATCCAGTTTTACAGATTTCTCCCTACACTTTTTCAGTTCCCTTTATTCACTCTTTCAGAAAACATTTCTAAATCAATCGTATCTAAGTACAAGCATGACAGCAGAGTGCAAGAGCTGTCATAGTAATTCCAGCCCCTGAGAACAACCATGAACCACCTTGTACGGTTATTGATGTAAAGCCCCAGCCAGCTCTCACCTTTGCCATCTAACTAGCCAGACAAGACTTAAAGCTAAGGTAAGTTCAAGTCAGGAGCTCCTTTACTAATTGGATTATGGTTTACTCCCTGACAGTGGGATAGAGAAAAGCTAACACGCCCCATGAGGAAGGTAACTGAAGAATGCTCGGTAAATTCAGGCACAGAATGACCAAATTAAGTACAGCCACACAGACTTGACGCTATGTTTAAATGTCTACAGAGAGGAATCTGAAAATCTGCAGCCATATGTCAGATTAGATATTAAGGGTGCAGTTTTACAATGTGAAAGTTAGGCCGAACTGGTTCCTTGACTAACCATTTCCATGACAGCTCATAACCCAGCACATGTCTCTGCCTGCTCAAGTTAGCCTCCTGAATTCTTTAGGCTGGGCTTTTGGTACCTGTAGACCCGCCTGCTGAATGCTGGGGTCAGGTGGCCCACCTGAATCTGGGAAACTTTAAGACTCAGTCCTTTATTCGCTGATCTTGCTAAAACCAAGACCTCATGTTGGCTTGGGCTTGTGACAATGTCAAATATGATTTTCTGTTTAGCTAACTCCTGACTGTGCCTCTCTCTTGCTAGCCAGACCTTCCTTGTTATTGCTGAGTCCCAGGACAAAACTACAGGACGTTGTCAAACAAGGCATTAGATCCTAATCTGGGGTTAAGCACCAATCGTAACCACAGCTAACTCAATTAAAAAGCTGAGGAGAGACTCACTATTGCTATATGTAGACAGTATCATATTTTAACATTCTTCGTAGCCTGCACAAAGAAACAGGAGCAAGAGGATGCCAAAATCATTCAGGGCATAAGATTGTTTTAGCTAGAACAACTTAGATTGTATTTTAATACGCCTGTCATGATGTATTACATCATTATGGTGTAATGTTTCTTTTTAGATATTGGCAAAGGTAAAAAGAAAGCATTTTTGAGAAACCAGAGCAAAAATATCATCTTTATGACAATATTATAATTTGCAGAAAGTAAAAAGAAAACAAAAATATTTGAACCCAATTTAGAAATAAGTTTGCAATCTAACTGGAAATTTTGTGATTCAATAGTTTACACAAACTTGCAGAATTCAACAGTATTTTCCCTAAAAGTTATACGGTATATCAGACAGTTAGAGGAATTGATCAAGTATTTGATACTGGCTGTAATATCAGCAATAAAAAAGCCAGGCATGTGTTTTCCTAGAACTTTAAAAATTAAAAAAAAAAAAAGCTCTCTCCCATATCTATTCTCACTGAAGGAAGCACTTGCTGACAGTTTTTTTCTGTTTGTAACCTAAATTGGAGCTTGGCATCAGTGAGTACCCTTGCATGCCCCATACACCAAGGCAAAAATAAGTCATCGTGACTTATAGTAATGGCAAGTGTCTTAGATCTTGGCTGTCTAAATGTGCACAAGGCAGCTCAGGGCTCAGAAGGGTCTAATGTGTGCCCTAGATTGTGTCAGGGCCTGATGTACAACCAACCATGTGTTCTGTAGATCCCTGGCTTCTGTATAGAATGATAAACCTGCAGATGAATGGCCGACAAGTATGTGAAAAGATGCTCAGCATCATGAATCAACACGGAAATGCAAATCAAAACCACAGTGATGTATCACCTCACACCTGCCAAAATGGCTATTATCCAAAAAAACAAAAGATCAGTGTTGGTGAGGATGTGAAGAGATTGGAGCCCTTATACATGGTTGGTGGGAATGTACAATGGTGCAGCTGCCTTGGAAAACAATGTGGAGGGTCCTCAAAAAATTAAAAACAGAGGCCGGGCGTGGTGGCTCACGCCTGTAATCCCAACATTTTGGGAAGCCAAGACAGGCGGATCACCTGAGGCCAGGAGTTCGAGACCAGCCTGGCCAACATGGTGAAACCCTGTCTCTACTAAAAACACAAAAATTAGCTGTGCATGGTGGTGCACATCTGTCACCCTCACTACTCAGGAGGCTGAGGCAGCAGAATCGCAGGAACCTGTGAGGCGGAGGTTGCAGTGAGCTGAGATGGTGCCAATGCATCCAGCATGGGTGACACAGCGAGACTCCATCACAAAATAAAAAAATGAAAATAGAATTACTGTAAGATCTAGCAATCCCAATCCTGGGTATATATCAAAAAAACTGAAATTAGGATCTCTGAGATACATTTGCATTCTCATGTTCACTGCAGCATTTCTCACAATAACCAAAATTTCAAAACAACCTAAGTGTCCATCAAGAGATGAATGGATAAAGCAAATGCGGTAGGTACATACAATGAAATACTATTCAACCTTAAAAAATGAGATCCTGCCACATGCAACAACATGGATGAACCTAGGGGAGGACATTATGCTATGTGAAACAAGCCAGACACAGAAAGACAAATAATACATTATTCCACTTAGATCAGGTATCTAAAATAGTCAAACTCATAGAAGCAGAGAGTAAAATGGTGGTTGCCAGGGACTGGGGGAGAGGGAAGTGGGGAATTGCTGTATAGCTGGTATAAACTTCCAGTTATTCAAAATGAGTAAGATCTAGATATCTACTATACATCGTTGTATACCTATACTTAACAATACCGTATTGTGCACTCAAAAATCTGTTAAGTAGGTAGATTTTATGTTGAGTATTCTTACCACAGCGAAAACAAAAATAAAAACAGAGACTAAATGTGCTCATTTCAATGGTTCCATAATCATGCAACATCTAATGATCTCATACCAGGAAGCTGATATACATAATATATCCTGTGATATTCCAAACAATATTTATTCCTGTCCACATTTCTACCAACATGTAAGCCAATGTGTATGTGATCTAGTCTAATAAATCCTCTCTCACACATACACCAACTGTCCATCTGGTATCATGGTAAATTCTCCTGGCACAGGATCATTTATTGTTAAACAGAGAGAATGGAGCTGTTGTTTGAATAACCGTTTAAGAGAGCATTTGGAACAGAATCCAGTTGCTGAAACATTCCCACTTGGGAGTTCAAATCACAAGATCACACTCTACCTCTACCAATTTCAGCAGTCAAAGAACTGGGGAAATGGATGTTTCTAGTACAGAGGGAACTCAAAGGAGACCTGGAACCACTTCCTTACTCTGTCCGGAAGTTGCTTAGTCTGCAATTGCCCTATGTCCCCAGACCAATTCTAATGCGGTGCTTGCTTTCTGTCCTCTTGACCCTGTCTTTATGTTACAGGTTTCAACCTACATCATGGAGCCGTGATGTAGGATATTGATTATTGTACTAACAATTCATATTAGAAAGGCCAAAGCATTTCTAAAATAGACATTTCAGAACACAGATCTTAATGAAATAGTCTTCACCGCGAGGGAGCCTGTACAACCTGGTGGGGAAGTAGAAAGTTGCAGGGCCAAGAAAACAAAACAAATGTAAGCCACTGTGGAAGGCACAGCATGTCAGGGGCCTGAGGGAGGCTGAGCCACTAAAATAGATTTTTTTTCCCCTGCTATGTGAACTATACTGGACTAAAAAAATAACATTAGTAATAATAATAATTAAAATAATAAACTCATTCAATATTCCATCTCCCTCCTCACAACTGCCCTGGGGGTTGTTCCAGAAATGAAAGACTTGCGGCATAGAGAGGTTAGGTCCTGGGCAAGTGAGTGGGAAGCTGGGGCTGGAACAGTGGCAGGCTGAGCACAGAACCCGACACACAAGCACAGGTTAGGGCTTCCCATAACTCCTCCCATGTTGCTAAAAATCACATAGGAATCTCCTCATGGCTTGAATCATCACCCAAGTTAGCTCAAGAAATACTGGTTCATGGGAAGATCAGACAAACACAAACTCAGATCCATGTTTCTTTCAAGGAATCAAAGCAATTAATTATAGGAAATTATTTTTGATAAAATGAAATTTATACATGAAATAACTTGATAGAAGAGGATAGCATCCTTGTTGTAGAGATTCTAGCTAAATATTCCACCCACTGCAGTAAGATTAAAAACAATGGCAGTAACCAATGTACAATTGCCAGAGACCTAAATAGCAAAGTAAAAACTAAATAACTAAGGTTTGCTCAACAGGCTTCCTGTGTGTGATCAGAGATGTGAAGCCCTTCACTCACAGTCTCTCGGGACATGGGCAAATGTGGTATTGATTCTCCAGCATACTGAGGTCTGGACTACATAGGTTTGCACTGCAGGACAGCTGTGCTGTTTGCTCCTAAGGATCTCTAAGCAGAAATTTCCTACACCAACTGCCCCCTGCCTGGCTCCACTTCAAAGTATGGACCCAAGGACTCCAAGAATGCAAAGGAAGAGAGGGTTCTGAGCACACCAGAGATGCCTAAGAGATTTATCTATAGGACACACAACTGCCAGAATTATTCTTTTGACTCAAAGAGTCTGTCCCTCCATTAGATTTAGTGTTCCTTCCCCCATAGAATTATTGTTTGCAAAATACAAAACAGAACCATCTCAGTTAAGTCTGATGAAAAGAGTTTGTGTTTACTTCATTAGGTTTTTACCTTCATTTTCTTTTCTTTTTTTTTTTTATACTTTAAGTTTTAGGGTACATGTGCCAAACTCTGAGGTTGCTTTCCTCTTAGCTGAACATTACTTAGCAACAAAAAAACATCTGTTGTCTGTACCTTTGTAGGTCAAGGTCTGGAGTCTTTAAGGCTAAATCAAATATGCATGAGGAAAAGGAGTGAAGGAGAAATAATTAGCTATTTCTCAATGCTGGCGTAAATTATGTAGGTGAAGGTACTATTTAGATGGACCCACAGAAGGTGAAAAAAATGATTATTTCAGCATGGGCTTGACTTAGAAACCTTATTATAGTTTATTTATACACATCAGTCTTAGAGGTAAAATTTTTCATTGATTAATTTAAAATGTATTTTTATATTCTCTGGTTTATTTTATTTTTATTTTGAGACGGAATCTCACTCTGTCACCCAGACTGCAGTGAAGTGGCATGATCTCAGCTCACTGCAAACTCCACCTCCTGGGCTCAAGCAATTCTTCTGCCTCAACCTCCTAAGTAGGTGGGATTACAGGTACACGCCACCATGCCAGGCTAATTTTTGTCTTTTTAGTAGGAATAAGGTTTTACCATGTTGGCCAGGCTGGTCTCAAACTCCTGACCACAAGTGATCTATCCAACTCTACCTCCTAAAGTGCTGGGATTACAAGTGTGAGCCTCCATGCCCAGCTGATTTATTTTCATATTTAATTTTAATGAGAAAACGTATTTTTAAATAAAATACACTGTCCATTTGTAATTGTCCACTATGAACCCAACAGGGTTAAAGAAGAGTAAATTCACAGGGGAGAGTATCCTGAATGAGACAGGAATCGGCCTCTAACTGGCTTCCTGGTGACTGTGCAGCTCAGCATTCACACCCCTAGCACTTCCAACCCTCCCTGCTGGGTCATGCCCTATCATATGTTTAGGAATTTCCCAGGCAGGGGAAGCACCACTCAGCCCTGACTCACCCACTGCCTAGTGCAAGGTGACATGGGCCACTCTGAATAACTCCACAACACTCTGCAGAATCTTGGCTTTTAAAACGAAAATGAGGACAGGGTTATTTCAACATATTAAAGTTATGTATACATGGTATTGGCTTGACCACCAAATCAACTAAAATGAGAGCAACCAACAGATCATGTTAATAGAGTGTCTCTGAGATGAGTGGTGACCCTTTGTACTTGTGCACTAGGGCAACATCCAAGTGTCTGCAGGAATCTGCACATCCTACCCATGGCAACAAGGATAGGGTCTGGAGCCCAGGGAGACAAGGGTGGGTGGAGGGACCCTGACATTCCCATGACGTCTGCCCCTGTTCCAGTTTATAGCATGGACCCGAATCTAGTGAGCTTGCCCACAGGATTCCTCTCAGCCCCCAGAGGAGGACTCCTTTTACTGGGGCTGTGGGAAAGAACAGTTCAGTGACCTTTCCCAGCCTCTCAGCATCAGCTTGGCTGGGAAAGCTGGGTGGGCAGAGGAGGAGTCTCCTGAGGCTGGAGAAATTCAAGCAGAGACACCCTAGGAGGAGCCAGGCAGCTGATAAGAGCAGAAACATTATTGGGAGCCTCAGCTACAAATCTGGAAACTATATATTTTCAGTTTTATATACATGTTTATTCATCTATCCATTCATCCATCCATTATCCACCCTTCCAAGCACCCAATCCAATGAATTTTCATTGAGTATCTGCTACAAGCCAGTTTCTTGATGTAAGAACTCAGAAAGTTGTATCTACTAGAAATATGTTAATATTCTATGCCTTTAAAAATGTTGTATCCAACTCCAGAATGAGCCTTCCTCCCAATTTCCCATCTCTGCTTGTCAATTTCACCAACTCGTTTCTGTCCCTCAAGACCCAGCTTAAGGGCAGCCTGCTTGCTGTGGCTGCCATGATTTCTCCTTGGTGAAATCCACCAAGGGGCTGGCTCCTTGATGGATATAGCCACTGCACCTGGTTGTCATAAACTCAGTAGCCAGTGACCATACTGGGTTGACAATGCTCCCAGGATGCACTCTCCCTAAACTCTTAAGTTTCTTTCTGACCTGGATCATAACACTGCATCTGTGTATACCCTGTAAACAGTGCACAGTCGGTTACTCAAAAATGTTTCCTGAGAAATGACATGAATGAAGAAAGATCAATTAACCAACTCTTTGTTTCCTCATTATTAACAAACAATCCCTGATGGGTATTTCTAGTATGTGCCAGGCCCCTGCTGGGAGCTAAGGTTGCTGCCATGAGTGAGACCAGGCCAGGAGTCCCTGTCCTCAAGGAGCTTCAGACAAAAGTCAAGGCAGTCACAGATCAGCCCTCAGGATGGCCATGACGTGTGGGCTGAAGACTTTCCGTGGGTTCTGGACAGGAGAGCAGGAAGTGGGAAGTTCTGGTGGAAGTGTTTTAGGTGCTAGGGACCCTGAGCTGCAGCAGGAGAAAGGCAGAAACAGGGGCTTGAATATTAAAGGGAAAGATGGAGGAGCGTTTCAGGCATTGTCAGAGCAAAAGCCCTGGGCGGGGGCTCTTTCGGCTCATTTTCATGACTCTGTGCTTCCTTGGGAATTCAGGGGAATGAAAAGCCAGGCCCCAGGAAGAAGACCCAGAAAAACAGCTCTGCTAAGCCCACAGGAGAGAAGAATTTGCGTCTTTGGAGGACTTAATTAATGAGGTAGACCTTTTGTGACAGAAGACATGAGGACCAAGAACTGGCTTGGCAGGCCCAGCGTCCAGGGGTTGCATGTTTGATACCCGTGACCCTGGATGACCACCTGATGGTACATGGAGGCCATGTGGGGGAGGGCTGGGTCCATCAGTGGCCCAGGAAGGGATCAGCCTCCAGAAGGAGCTGATGGTCACTCCAAAGGCCCCAGATATTTCAGACCACATTAGAAAGGCCAGCTTTTCCATCAGACACAACAACTAGAGTCCATATCCTTCGAGTAGCTCATAGGAAAGTTTTAGTTCCTTTTACAATCAGAAGAAAAAAACATGAACACAATCTAGCCTAGATGGTGTCTTTCCCCAATGCATTAGGGAGTGGGGGGCCCCTGCAGACAAATGTGCCCAGGGCCCAGGGAGGTCCCACTGTGGCCCGGCCTATCAGATCTTTTTATACAGACAACTAAAGTCGCATGCTTCTCTGAAAGGAGGGCTGAGAGAATGGTCTTAATATTGCTTGGAATGATTTAGGATTTGGTTTCAGGTCTGCTGGGAGAAGGGGTTTCTTTTCTTTCCTTTTTCCACTCTGGGCTAATCCAACAGGTGATGACATCACACAAGACATTTATTTATTTGTTTGTTTATTTACTTTTGAGACAAGGTCTCGCTCTGTTACCCAGGGTGGAGTGCAGTGGCCTGATGATGGCTCACTGCAGTCTTGATCTCCTGGACTACAGAAATCCTCCCAACTCAGCCTCCAGAATGACTGGGACTACAGGCGTGCACTAACATACTTGGCTAATTTTTGTATTTTTCGTAGGGATGAGGTCTGGCTATATTGCCCAGCCTTGAGCTCTTAGGCTCAAGTGAATCCCCCCTCTCTGGCCTCACAAAGTGCTGGGATTACCAGCATGAGCAACCACTCATAGCCAAGACATTTATTAAGAACACAGATCTCAAACATGAAGCCAGGGAGCTGCGTGAGACCTGGTAAATTAGAAGACTCTCCAAGGCCCTTGAGTTTTCAGATGTTTTGTAGATTACACAATCCACTTACCTGGGCAGGGCAAAATGTTGCATTCCTGGTATTCCAGAGATGGGCCAAGGCAAGGCATTCCCCCATACTTTGGTTCGGGGTTGTTGCAAACACGCTTCCGGTTCCGAATGCCCCTGCTGCAGTCACGGCTGCACTGTGACCACGATGTCCAGGCTGACCAAGCCCCGTTGACCGTGTGGGCAGAGTATCTCCCAGCACGCAGGAAATCCCCAGAAAGCCCTGCCAAGGAAACAGGTGAAGTGTGATTCTGTTACAAGTTTCAGAGGAACCACAGTCCATGCTGACTTTCATTCTGTATCTGCTGTCTGCCTTATTTCTAGAACTACCCTCTCACATTCCATTGAGCTCTTTTTACACTTCAGTAGCCAAAAATCAGTGGTGTGATAGCCTCTTATCTCTCAAGCTTGTTTCCTGCAGTTACTATGAAATAAGGTTGAAATTAAGAACTCCATGTGAATGTGGTGAACCTTTACACAGTAAATAATCGATTCTATATAGGTAGTTCATTTACTTTTTGAAGACACTTCTTACAAAGAAAACACAACTTTCTCACTTTCCTTGGGAATTCTACAACAAACTGCCCTCAGACACAATGGGTAGAGCCTGCCCTCAAGGACCTCCATCTGGAGGAAGGGAAACATAATTCAGACATTTTCTAAACCTATTCTTTCAGCTGTTAACCTTTCAAAGGTGAATTAATGCTGGTAAAAGGGGCCAAGTCAACTGCTTCTGGATCACAGGCCTGAGAAACTCCTGTCTGCTCTGTGGAACTCATGCCCTAGAACTGAACACAGCACTGAGTGACTTTGGCAAACATTTCTATGAAGTTTAGAGCACACTACCTAACAAAATGTGTTTCCCAAGGAGCCAAGAGGGGCAGCAGCAGCAGCAGGTGGGCTGTGGGGTGAGTGGGGAGTTGCTGTGGCAGGAATCACAGCCAACAGGCTTTGAGGACATATTGTGGGTGATGTGTACAGTGAGCACTTTCACTTGTTAAGTCACGTAATTAGCCATAGTCAAAGTTTTAGGAAAATGTCTTCCCACTCACAATACTAAAAGGTATTCAATAATTTTCTCAAATGTAGGCAATGTGACACAAGCTTTAACAAATAACTCTAAAAGCATGCAGTAAAGTTCCGGGGAAGTGTGCTCAGAAGACAAGTGTGCCAACAGCTCTCAGTGTTGTTAAGCAACTCTGTTGTTTACTTAGAAAATCTGTTTCTGAAAGGATGGCAGCATACTCTTCAGAGAAATTGAATTAGAATTGTCTGTCTGTGATAAATTAGTATTCTGTGATGAATCAATAAAGAAAAACTATGCACAAATCAATCCTCATTTTATGTGGTCAGAGGAAAATGAGTCCCATTTTGTGTTTGCAAGATATCAATACCGAAATGTGAGATGGTCATGAGAACTCAAAGCCATTAAGATACCGAAGAATAAAACTCTATGCGCACATTTGTTTATGGAGGCACTATTCATGATGGCAAAGACTTGAAACCTGGCCAAATGCCCATTGATGATAGACTGGATAAAGAAAATGTGGCACATATACACCATGGAATACTATGCAGTCATAAAAAAGGATGAGTTCATGTCCTTTGCAGGGACATGGATGAATCTGGAAACTATCATCCTCAGCAAACTAACACAAGAACAAAAAACCAAACACTGCGTGTTCTCACTCATAAGTGGGAATTGAACAATGAGAACACATGGACACCGGGAGGGGAACACCACAGACCGGGGCCTGTCGGGGGTAGGGAGCTAGGGGAGGGAGGTTGAGCCATGATTACAGCACTGTACTCCAGCCTGGGCAACAGAGTGAGACCCTGTCTCAACAAACAAACAAACAAAAACCAAAACATTTCATGGGGCTTAGTCATTTAAAAAGTTATGTGGGATATACTTTTCCTGAAAAGGATTCATGGGATATACTTGTACTAGAAAAAAACTTCTAAAAGATAACTGAAACTTGCATTTAAATTTTGTGCTTCATCTCACCACCCTAGGTGGATGTCACAAGATCATCCTTTATAAAATGTGCATATTTAAGTCCTCAGTTATCTTTCTCTTGGTATTTCATCATATACCTTCTCTTCTAAATACAGCAAGAGTTTACAAAATTAAAAAGAGTGACTATTATTTTGTTACCCATTTTTCCAGATGAGTGGTATTTGTTTAAGTTGTACGTTTATTCACATAAAATACTGTATGAAAGCAGACTTTTTTATTTGCTTCAAGGAACAATGACCTTGGGTAATCACTGAACTACAGTGAGCAGTGGTGTGAGGAGAGGAGAGAGTTAATGTCAGTGAGAGCAATAGGATGAGGAAGCAGGCTTGTAAAGCAAGTGGCTCCTGCTGCACCTGCTGGGCCTCCAGGCATCCAGGCTGTTCACCAGCTCCCAGGAGAAGTCATGGTGATCTGTGACACGAGAGCAGCTGGTGGCCGTCACGCAGAGCCACACTGTCTCAGAGCCTTCCCTGTGGCAACACCAAGGAGATCTACCAAACCTCCATGAATTTATCCCACAATAAATTCTGTCCAACATGGCAACACACCAGCTCGGTGGCACTTGTCCAGGCTATCCACTCTGGGTATAAGACCCCTTCTCTATAAATGGTGGCTGTCCTTTTGTGTTGGGAGAATAAGGTAGAATCACCTGTGCAAAGATGCTAAGGCATATCTAAGAACGGCCACAAGATATAACAATCACTGTTCTCATCAAACTGTGTACCAAGGACCCATCTATGAGTATCTATTTCCTTTTCTGTTGGTATCTTTTCCTTTGGAAGAGATTTTGTCCAATTAGAGGAGGCTGAAAAACAGAAATGAAGAACAAAGCAAAGCATCAAGCTCTTAAGGACCACCAGGCTCAATTCCTTTTTCTGCAGTTGAGACAGCCGAGCTCTAGGGAGAGAAAGTGAATTGCCCCAGGTAAAAGGACCACTTGGTGTTAGGGCCAGGCAGAGGCCAGATCTGGTTTCTGCCTCAGGGCTTTCTCCATGCTATTACTATGGCATTCAAGGGATTTACTCAATTATAAGGAGCAAAGTTATTTCAAAGACTATTCTAGTATCCTTACACAATGTGCTTTTTAAAAACAGAAACATCCTTTTATAGGTACAAAGAGAAATGCACTTCCATTGCCTTTGTGAAGTTTTGGGATAAATAAAGAAAAACCTTTTTTCAGCTTACATTTTAGTGCCAGAAGATGTATGAAAGATCAGTGATGCTTCCCCAGTACATTTTCTGATACTAAATAAATCTCACACAAATGATTCTGGGTCTATAATAAATATAGTGTTATCTGGGGGCCTGATTTCATAGAATCACTTCAATATCTAACTTCTTACAGTATGGCTCTTTTCTTTCAATTTGTCCTACAGTCACTTGTGCTCTACAGGGATCATTGTTTTCAAGGCTGCTAAGCCATAAATAACCAAAAAGGAAAACGCCCCCTTGCTGTTTATGACCTTAGAGATAAGATCAAAGGCCCTTCCATGGAAGTGGGTCAGTCCCCACGGAATCACTACTCACCATCTGTGGAGCAGCCACTGGTGCCGTCGCTAGAACAGTATCGCATTTCGATTCTCTGTCTTCCCACTTCCAGCAAATTCGGATCAGCCAGGCGGGCTTTGCATGTGTATCGGAATCGCTGCTCATAGTGGCCGCCGTTGTCAGAGATGTTGACAGGCGTCCAGGGTGTCCAGGGCGTGGTCTTCTTCAGCTCAGGACACGGGTTGGTGTTGCAAGACTGGTACTCCTGGGGAGAATGCGCAGACGAGGGTTACCATATGGGGTAAACAGAGCAATCTCACGAAGGGCTCCTTTCCTTTAGGGAAAGATAAGGGTCTCTAAAACACCAGCTCCTAAGACACTCACAGCTTCTCTACCAAACTAAAAACACATTTATGTTAAATTAGGCATTCAACAGAATGCTCAGTGTTCAAGACATCTCCAAAAGGAATCCGCACAGTCTCTCCTGTGTAAACAATGGGAATGAGACAACAAACTTAATTGCTTGTGGGAAAAAACCCCACTGATCCCATAAAAATCATGAGTAGCTAAAAGTACCCATTATTCCGATGTTAAGTTTAGCTATTTTCTTTAAAAGATTGATTTGTAAACCTCACAATATTCAGTTTGAGATTAATGGATGTTTTAAGACCTGGGATCACAGATGTGAGGTGTTAAGAGTGGTAGGGGAGCCACAAGATAAAATGATGCAAGAGACTTTTTTTACGTATAAGGTTTCCCATCATCTCACAGCTAACACCTTCAAGGCCCTTCTGAGCTTCTCCTGAGAGTACACTAAAATGTAAGTTCTGTTCCCTCCCTCCCAGGTACCTCCCTTGTAACCACAGGTAGGAGGATCCTGGGTAGCTGAACATGCAGTGGATTTGGAGGTCTGGCAGGTGGAGATGATGAAAATCTGCCTGGAGCACCTACTGATTTATTTGACAAGCATTCCACATACAATTGCTGCAGACACAGAGCCCAACAGGAGGGATACGGAGTTGACCTTGGATGCAGTGTGACATAATTTCTCCATTTTACACCAACGGGTTTCACTGGAGGGAAGCCCATACACATAATACACCTAGTGATGGCCACAGGATTAAAGATTTTTAACAATGTTTTATTAATAAAATAAGAATTAAATCACTCTTTAAGCTTTATCATAAAATAAAAAAAAAACTGCTCTATCATTCCTCCACCTCTCAGTTGCAGATTTTGATACTTATCTCCATAGAGCTAAACTTGAGTTTGGGTCCTTTTGGTAAAAACTTTGAATCTACAAATTCCTTTGGTTTTAGAAATATTCTTGATTACTTCATTTCATGCTCTCCCTCCCTTTTCTTGCTGCATCTCTTATCTTTTGGATGTAAACTCATTTATCCATTTTTACGTTTCTCATCTTTTATCTCATAGTTTCCATATTTTCATCTTTTGCTTTAGTTTCTGGAAGATTTCCTCAACCTTATCTTCCAAAATGATGATTGAAATATTCATCTTCTCTACTACATTTTAAATTTCCAAAAGCCCTTTTGTGTCTTTTTTTTTTTTTTGGTTCTTGATTATTCCCTGTTATTGTATGCTATTCTTATTTTTTTGGTCACACTACTTTCTCCAATTTGAGTACATTGATGATTTGAATACTCTGAGTACTTTGATGAATTATTTCAAGGTTGTAGTCTTTCTCTATAGCTTCTGTATCTTCTAATTGCTGAATTCCCTTTGCTTTTTTGGATCTCTATCTTTCTTGTTAGATTGTTTCTTCTGTGATCTGAACAGTCTTTGTTTTCTGCTCTGATTTAGAGTGGAGGGCTAAAAAGTTTAACTGGAAGGTCTGAGCACAGAGAAGTCTGTAGACCTAGTCAGATCTGGTTGAGATCTTTAACCAGAATTTAAGAATCTTTGTCAGAATCTTACACCTTTCCTGCTGGACTCTTCAGAGACCCCTGAGAAGACTGCTCCAGTGTCTTGCCTGTCTGGGTGCTGGAGGCTGAGCCATGGAGCATCTGGGAGCCGAGTGGAGGAAGAGGGCGGAACTCTCAGTGTCCAGTAGACAGCCACTTATCTTACTCTGCTGTTCTCAGTTCTGAAGCACCCAGTTAACTGAGCCCAGTGCTCAGAGGTCCAGAGACGCTGTTTTCCTCTCCAGAAAATAAGCTTCCTAGCATCTGCTGGACAGAGCAGGTCTAGTCCCCTTGGTGGAGTGGGAGAGAGGTATGGAGGTCTTAAATAGAAGTCACCCGATGTTATTTTGCCACTAACAAAGAAAATGGGGCTGTGGATTCCTGAGCTCTCTGAGGGGTCTCTGGTGTGCATTGAGATGATTCTTTTCATGTATGTGCTGGGGGTCCTCAAGATCCCTCCAGTTTCTATGATTAGATAGCAGGATCCCTAGGACTCTGTGTGCAGCAGTGTTCTCAGCTAAAATTTATTACAGTAAAAGACTACAAAGCAAAATCAGCAAAGAGAAAATGCACATGGGGTAGAAGTGCAGACAAAGCCAGGTGGCACAACCAAGAGTCCTCTCTCAGCAGAGTCACGAAGGATGTGCTCAGGTCCCCCAGCAGCTAGTTGTGATGACGTACAGGGAAGGTGGTCTACCAGGGAAGCTCACTGGAGACTTGGTGCTCAGGGTTTTCACCGGAGTCTTGTTGCAGAAGCATCCTTGTTTTGCATGTACCAAAAGTCCAGATTCCCCCAAGGAAGTTTCAGTATACACCACATTGTTTGTACAGACAATTTAAGCACAGAGAGCCATTCTTGCCATCTGGGAATGGTAGAAACCTTCCTGAAATCCAGATTCCCAGATGCCAGCCAACAGCTAGCCTTGCGAGCAGGCCTTTCTAAGAATCACAGGACTGGGAAGCATTGTCTTCCGCATAGTTCTCCTCTGTTAGACTTGAATTCATGCTTCTTTGATGTATTTCCAGATTCTACCTTTTAAAAACAACATGGTTCTTTCTCTTTTTTTCTGACTTTGCGCATTCATGCCTTGAAAAATCAACCCCTCTAACACTGTATTAGTATGTTTCCAGTAGGATAGAAAGCAACTTGTGTGTCCATGCCACCAACTTTACCTGGGAACCTAATACAATCTTTATTTTGTACTGTTTTAAATACTCTAACTAGCTTTCTTTACTCACAATGCATTTATTTTTTTATTTTTTTTACAGCAGATAACACTCAGGATTTTTGTGACATCATAGGCTTTTAACAGAAAATATGTAAAGCGATCATCGCTGTTTCTTTGATTTAATACTCTCTAGGCATTCCTCCCGGCCTGCACGATCTCTACATCAACAAATACTAGAAAGATAGATGACTTCATTTTCTTGTGTTTATAGCATCTTTTATTATGGCATCTTTTGAATGCTGCCTCTTAAATGAAAAAGCCCCAATGAATGCCATAAACTCAGTCACGTGAAAAGCCAGGCACAACACGTGTGTGATCTCTTTCACTTGGAATGAAAACCATATGACAGGAAAGCCATAAACCCTTGTCTTGGACCCTCTGTGCCTCTAGTGTGGGGATGCTCTCACCTCTGGATTGAGAATGTCATATGCCACTGCCCTTCCCTCCCTCACTCCGAGCCAGCCTGGCCAGATAAGCATCCTGGAGCTCCTTGCTGAAATGGGCTCAAAACACATGCAGCTCGGCCATGCGTGGTGGCTCACATCTGTAATCCCAGCAATTTGGGAAGCCAAGATGGGTGGATCACCTGAGGTCAGGAGTTCGAGACCAGCCTGGCCAACATGGTGAAACCCTGTCTCTACTAAAAATACAAAAATTAGCTGGGCATGGTGGCAGGTGCCTGTAGTCCCAGCTGCTCGGGAGACTGAGACATGAGAATTGCTTGAATCTGGGAGGCGGAGGTTGCAGTGAGCCGACATTGTGCCACTGCACTCCAGCCTGGGCAGCAGAGTGAGACTCCATCTCAAACAAACAAACAAACAAACAAAAATCATGTGCAGTTTATGGGCCTCTGTTTGAAAAGTGCTGGTCTTTAGGTCTTAACAAATGCAGCATTACCTATAAATTAGTAAAATTCTACATCTTCATAAACAGATTTAGAGGATACCACCAATAATTCTTAGGTTTCCCACACTGCAAACTTCATTCTTTCTATGGAGGTGAAGTTTAATTTTTGAAATGTATGAGGGGAAAATGTGTTTGAAAGCTGGCTCAAGTGTCTGTATTGGCATCTGTGTGTTGGTCCTAGAGGTGGGCACAGCTCACGGCTAAGAAAGATCAGTTTAGTCTCTTTAGGTCTAAGCCTCCAACAACAGTCTGTTCTTATGTTCTTATTTTCTCATGGTTCAAAATTTAACATGAGATTCAGAATTTCTCCTTTCAAGTGCTTTTTGAGGTTTAATTATGATACATTCACTTGAAGTATCAAATTATGAAATGGTGAGAAATGGTATGGCCAATTTGTTTTATCTTAATGAGCAAAATCATGAAGTGATTTAATTCTATTGTGATCACTTATATGGCTTAACTGAATATGTATGTTACAATTTACTAGAGAACTGCTGCTGTAACTATCCAAATGTAAATGGAACTTTAACAAAACTGCACTTAATACTAAAGAGATAAATGATTTTAAAAAGGATTTCAGGAAGCTAACTATTATGATTTGGCACCTAAGGTTCTTAATATTCTGGTGCAAAATATGAGATAAGAATGCTTACTAAAGCAATTATAAATAATTCCTCCAAATATGTTCCCCATGTATTATGTATTCCAGTCAACAGTGATAAAAGCACTCATTTAAATGTTTAATCCTGTAACCCGGGAGACACTCTGCCTGTTCTCTCTTACTTCTATGCCAAGTTCTACAGTCATGGCTTCCTGTATTCCTTCTGTCCTCTCCATCTTAATTGCCTCTTCTAATTCAGGCCCCCATCACCATAGGCCTGATTTAGAGAATCAAAGCATGTAGTTCCTTAAAGCTTAAGTGCCTATTTATAATTCTGCATCCACTAATAGACTGCAAATTTGTCAAAAGCAAGAACTTTGTCACGTTTATTTTATATTACCAATCTTGGGCATAGTAACACTATTTGGTAAGTGGATAAATCATATTGATTAAGTAACAGATAAGTCTACTGAGATGAAATTTGCATACATTTGGGGAACAGATTTAGATAGTTAAGTGGGACCTCCTGTTTTGCTGTTTATTTTTCCTTTGAGAAAATTAAAATATCTTATATTTCATACATTGCAAGTAAAGTAGAGAGACAGAGACAACCCAAGCAGAATTTTGATACCACATGCTCAGAGTGAAGCCCAAAAATTACCCTTAAAGTCATCTCATCCACAACTGAATATGTAAATCAAATTTATTCTCATATGGAATACTTATGGTTTCCATATGCATTTGTCAAGTTCTCTTTCAGTAACTAAGCTTGGCCTGCTGAGACTGAAAGCGATTCACATTAGAGAAATAACAAAGTAATTGAATTGTGCTTGCAAAGAGCCAAAACACTCAAGTATCTACATGGAAGTAGAACCATGCTCCCAGGAGCTTGTGGCAAACAGAACAAAGATTGACTGGAAGTTCTGGAAATTAGTTTAGTTATACCCAGTAAGGAAGGTATATAAAGGAATGTGGTGCATTCAAAATTATATGGTCACAGAGTGTCTTCTGCTTCCCACCAATATGGAGTAACAGAAACTGGATTAACCCTTTTATCCAAATAACAAAAAGTTATATTAAATAATGGTTCTTAAAGTACTGGACTTCAGGCAATGAAGGTCAGTGATCACTGAGTAATGGGAGACAACTTAGGGGAGACCCATGAGTGCCACAACCTACAGCCTTGAGAAGGTTCCCAGGCCACAGCCTGGGGAGCAGAAACCCAGGCACAGGCTAGAGACTGAGAAGACAGGTTTGGGAGCTGGAGAATGCCAAAGTGGCTGAAATTATTGGAAAGGAGAAAGTTGCACAAAATGAACACACCAGAGATATGCAAAAATCACCCAACACGATTTCAATTGAGTACAAATCAGGTAACAGAGGTTTTGACTTAAAAAATCAGCAAGTTCATGTGAGAAACTACACAGGAGTAGGGAAAGATCTGCCTGAAATGATCAGAGGGAACACTGTGTGTTACCCACACAGGACCAGGAACAGTGCTTGCTTCAAAGAGCAAAACCGAAAGACCTCATAATTCAAGGGTCATTGGCTGGATACCAAAAGGGACCTTGCTTCCACAGTGGGGAAAAATTACTGCAGACTAAATGTGGCTTTGATCCCAAGTAACTAAGACTAAAAGCAAGCACCAAAACCATCAAACTGTTTTTACATAACTTAATTATGTCCTCAAAGAGAACCTTAGCATATTTTTAGGACAAAAAAAGTGTCTACCAGTTTAAATTCACAATGTCTTGCATCCAATCTATAATTGCCGGATATGGAAAGAGGCCAAAAACACAACCCGTAATGAAGAGGAAAATTCAGTCAATTGAAACTGATGCAGATATGACACAGATGACAGAATGTGTAGTCAACAGCATCAAAACAGTAATTATAACTGCATCCCATATGTTCAAGGAAGACCTCGAAGAGATAAGGAATAAATAACTTGCAACATGCCAGCTGTAACATACAAAATATTTGCAGATAATTGCAAACGAGACAGTATCTCCCAAGTCATTCTATGAGGCCAACTTTGATATCAAAACCAGACGAAGACAGAAGGAAAGAAAACTACATGAATGTAGTTTTCTATTCCTCATGAATGAGTATTCCTCATGAATGTAGATGTTAACATTCTTTAAAAGACTTTAAGAAATCAAACCCAAAATATATCAAAAGGTTAATACCTCATGATCAAGTGGCTTTCATGTCATCAATGAAAGACTGGGTTATCACTTGAAATTCAATTAACGTAATTCATCATATGAACTGTATAGAAGTAAACTCATATAATAATCTCAATAGATGCAAAAATTATTGGATAAAAATCAAAATTAATTCCTTATAAGAACTCTCAATCAACTCGGAATTCAAATAAATTTCCTAAATCTCATGAAGGATATCTATTAAAAACCTACAGACTGCATCACACTTAATGGTTAAAGCCTGTGTGCTTTCCTCCTAAGATAAGAAACAAGGCAAGGATGTCTGTCCTTATCACTTTTATTCAAGATTATCCTGGAAGTTCTAGCCAGTGCAATCAGGAAAGAAAAAGAAACAAAAGTCATCCATATTAAAAGTAAGAAATAATTATATTTTTACTCTCATACAATATGATTGTCTATGTAGAAAGTGTTATGGAGTCTACCAAAAAAAAGCTACTAGAAGTAATAAATTAGTTTATGAAGGCTGCAGAACACAAGATCAATGTAAATATAAAACATTATTTCATTCCCATGCACCAGCAACAAGCTACCAGAAATTAAAATTTTAAAAGAACACTACTTATAGTAGCATCAAAACATAAAATACTTAAGATTAAATCTCAAAAAAATATGTGCATGACTTTTACAATGAAAGGAAATGGAATCACTACAATCCTAATTATAATTCCAGGAGGCATTTTTGGTAGAAATTAACAAGCTAATTCTAAATTTCATATGGAATACAAAGTTATCTAGAATAGTCAAGATATTTTGGCAAGGAAGAACAAAGTAGGAAGACACACTTTCTAACTTCAGGATTCATTATAAAGGTACAATAATCAAGATTCTGTGGTGTAAGCATCAAGATAGAAAGACTGAGCAAAAGAACAGAATGGAAAGTCAGGAATTGACCCACCTGTTTATGGCTTATTGATTTGTTTTGTAAATGTGCAAAGGCAATTCAATGGAGAAAGCATAGTCTCTTCTGAAAATGATGTTGGAATAATTGAATATCCACATGTGAAAACATGAATTTTGATCAATAACTTGCTCCATCTATGATAATTGATGTAAATGGATCATAGCCCAATATCTAAAACCAAAGAACTCCTAGAAGCAAACACATGAGAACACCTGTGGGGTCTTAGGTTAAGCAAACATTTTCTAAATAAAATACCAAAAGCACCATCCATAAAATAAAAAAACAATTAAAATGAATTAATCAAAATAAGAAGCTTCTGCCCTTTAAGGATCACTGTTAAGAAAATTAATGATGAGCTATATAGTCTGAGAGAAAGTATTTGCAAATCATGTATCTGATAAAAAGACTTGCACCCATTATGTATTTTAAAAGTTAAAACTAGAGTATAAAAACTAATAGAAAAACTGCTGAAAGATATGTATAGGCATTTCAACACAGATATGTGATGGCAAAACAAGCATATGTAAACTTAGAAAAAGGTAAATTGAAACCACAAGTAAACCACTACACATGTATTAGAATGACTAAAATTCAAACAACAGAAAAAACAAAAGCCCCCAAACCCAAAATCGTGTGACAGTATCAGATGCTGAGGAGGACACAATGCTTTAGATTTACTCAGCCATCCCAAATAAACACCTGGTGCATGTATCTGGATCTGGTCCATAGAAGGGAAAAAGACTCAATATTCAGAATGCTACAAGACAAACTCAGTATATGCCAGTTACTCTGAAGACAGGTTGATGATTTAGAGATTTTTAGATATTCCTGGTTTCTTTCCACTACTCTTACTAGTCATAAAAACACAATAAAATACAATAGAAATGTTTTGAAAAAAATGTGAAAACAATATTATAACCAAAAAGTTGAGTATTTCTAAGTAGAAATTAATCCACAATCCCACTGTTCTATGCAGTAACTCCAGTTCTGCAGGTTTGCTCTATCTCATACACTGCTGATAGCATTGTAAATGGCACAAGCCATTTGAAAACTGTTTGATACTTTCCTAAGAAGTCAAAGGTATACATATCCCATAGCCTACTCATTCCATTCCTCTATATTTACCCAAGAGAAAATGAAACACATGCCCATACAAACACTTGTACCTGAATGTTCACAAAAGCTTTATTTGTAATAGACAAGAAACTGGAGACAACTCATATGGCCATCAGCAGATGGATAGCTAAACGAATAATCTTATGGAATATTAATCAGCAATTAAAAGAAATGAACTCTTAATATACAAAACAACAAAGCATCTGAAAATAATTATGCACATAAAAAAGCCAGCAAAAAAAAAGGTGTGACACTGTAGAATTCTATTCATATAACATTAGGGAATATGAAAACTAATGCATAGAGACAGAAAGCAATCAGTGCTTATCTGAGATGAGGGAGTACTGGGACAGGTATCAGGGAGGTGTTGCAAAAGGAAATGAGGAAACGGGTTGATGGACATGTTCACTACCTTTACTGTGTCAATGGTTTTATGAATGTATAAATACCTTAAAACTGGCCAAAATTTTATCATTTTAAACATGTAGTGCATTGTATGCCAACCATACCTCAATAGAGGTACAAAACTGTATGGTTTCAGAAAAACAAGCCTCTTACTAATACATGGTGGCTTCTTTGCTATTTAGAAATTATATCTTCAGGCCAGGCACGGTGGCTCATGCCTGTAATCCCAGCACTTTGGGAGGCTGAGGCGGGTGCATCATGAGGTCAAGAGATCAAGACCATCCTGGTCAACATGGTGAAACCCCGTCTCTACTAAAAATACAAAAATTAGCTGGGCATGGTGGCACGTGCCTGTAGTCCCAGCTACTCAGGAGGCTGAGGCAGGAGAATTGCTTGAACCCGGGAAGCGGAGATTGCAGTGAGCCAAGATCGTACCACTGCACTCCAACCTGGTGAGAGAGTGAGACTCCATCTCAAAAAAAAAAAAAAAAAAAAGAAATTATCTTGAAATCATGTCATTTGCAGCAACACAAATGGAGCTGAAGGTCACTATCTTTAGTGAAATAATTCAGGCCCCAAAATACAGATATCACATGTTTTCACTTATATGCCGGAGCCAAAAAGAGTTGATCACATGGAGGTAGAGAAATATAGTAAATGGAGTTTGAGAAAGGTAAGTGGAAGAAAGAGAGGCGGAAGAAGAGAAGTGGATTAAAAGGTAAAAACATGCAGCTGGATAGAAGGAGTAAATTCAGTATTTGATAGCAGAGTAGGGTAACTATAATTAAGCAGAAATGCATTGTACTTGGGTGGTGGACACCCTAAATACCCTGACTTGATCACACACATTATATACATGTAACAATATTTCACGTGTACACTACAAATTTGTACAAATAAAAAATGGTATCCAAAACAACTATGAGTTTATACATTCCTGTATATAGTAAAATTATCGTAATTTTTTTCATGGCATTTATGTTTGCTTATTTAGGACTGAATATGACCAGTATTTGTAGATAAATGCTTCATAAAGCATGCACCATCCATTCATTTTCACTTTCCATCATATATGTCCACAAAATGACACTGTTATCTACCACATAGCCAGCCAGTGCATTGACTATGCATTACGATCTTTGTGTGTGTGTGTGTGTGTGTGTGTGTGTAGCCTGTGCATGTTCCTCATTCTTTTAAAATCACTTATGTCTCTTCTAATCAGTTTCTTTGGCCACTGCTTTTTCCTGTTGGCACAGGCCTTTGAACATGAGGAAGTTATCATACAATCACCTTCCATGGGATTTGGAGAAGTGTGGGAGTCACAGGGTAACTTAGGAGAACTTGGCTTCCAGGACTGTTTCTTACTTACTCACCATCCAATCCTCTGCAAAACATCTTTAAATGCTTGTAATACCTCCCAACAAAGGCCATATAAGAGGATAGACAAGCTGATTTCCTAACATCAAAATGCCTTTGCAATCCACAACCTTGCTTTAGATTTACTTAGCCATCCCAAATAAACACCCAGTGCATGTATTTGGATCTGGCTCATAGAAGGGGAAAAGAATCGATATTCAAAATGCCAAAAGACAAATTCAGTATACGCTAGTTACTCTGGGGAGAGGTTAATGATTTAGATATTTTAGATATTCCTGGTTTCTTTCCACTACTCTTACTAGTCATAGAATCACAATAAAATACAATAGAAACATTTTGAAAAAATGTGAAAACAATATTGTAACCAAAAAGTGAGCATTTCTAAGTAGAAAATCATCCACAATCCCATGATTCTATGCAGTAACTGAATTTCTGCAGGTTTGCTCTAAGTAGCTACAGTACTCTCTACATACCTTATCAGGAACCTTTATTATGCCACTTGTTTGCAAGGGGGTCTCCCAAGCATGTGAGCTTCCCCAGGGCAAAGCCTGGGATGGATGCGACTTCATGTCTCAGCTGGGTAACTGACACCCTCACTGGCTCGAAGTGGGGAGCAACTGAGCCAAAATCTCTGAGGCTTTTGAATGGACGCATTCACTTTCAACCTGTAGCCAACCTGGGTTCTTCTAAGTGCAGAAAAGCAAACACATACTCCTCTGCTTTCTTGCTCAAAAATGATGCATGTATGTGCGCAACATATATATGTGCGTGTACGTACAAAAATGGAACTAGCTTTCCTCCTTACCCATTATTTTAGGCATTCCTTTTTATAACAGTCTAAAGCTCAGGAGAATAAGAAAATCAGTGCTGTCACTGGAAATCTTTATTACAGAGGCTGTGATTTGTGGGCACTTTTGCTTCCATAAACTTACATCTCAAATGAGAAGATCCAGCTATTTATTTTATTGTCTTACTGTAATGCCTTTAAATTCTCACTCTCCGAGAGCAAAAGCCAGGAATTCAAATATCTTTTTCTAGCAAATATCTTGCAATGAGAGGAGTAACTACTTTTAGATAGAAGCAAATACCCGTCCTTTGGGAAACGTTTCCTTCTCAAGCCAACAATTGAAATCGGTGACCTTGAGCAGAGGCATCTGCCTTTTATTTCTAATCTTCCATTTTTAAGGGAAAAATGTTTAAATATACTATAAGTGCTTGAGAACATAATGATAATTTGTACAGATTTTAAGAGTTCTTATGAGGAACTTTGGAAGCATTTGAATACATAACAAAAATCTAAGTGAGATTGTGTTATTTAAGATTAAGGTTTCTGCAGGACTGTCATGAATTTGCCTTTACAATAATGCATGGGGACATTTACCCCAGATTCTTTGAAGGACAAAAAAAAAAGTGGCAAATATTGGTCTGCCTTCTGACCAGAAAATTTCAGCTGGGTATGTACACACACACACACACACACACACACACACACACACACACACACACACAGTCATACATATGCAACAATAAGAAAAACAAGATTTAGAAAAAAAAAATTCTGCCTATAATAATAGGATTTGTATGTGATGGTTACAGACACATAAACATACTTGTATAGGACCAAACTGGCTCCATTTTTTGGCAAGAAAATATAAAATAAAATTAGAATAATAGAGTACTTATGGCAGACATAGGGTAAAGCCATATTCATGTCCTTGGGAAACCATCTCGTTGATAAAAATTTATATTGCATTAAAAGCTCTTTATTCAGCAGCATAGGCCACTAATAGTAAATAGTTTTCAAAGACCTGATGATTAGTCTATGATAAGTTAATATTTTCTGTTTAAATTGATACCTAACATTTTTAAGTTTTGAGCTTTTGAGAAATATAAAAAATATAAATACACAAACTATAAATATAAATAAAAATAAATGTGAATCGCATGGCTTAAATATATACCAACTTGCTTTTTACCTGAAAATTAATGGCAAATAATTTAAATACCATTTTCCTCTCCTAGATCATTTGGATGCCATTTAAAATTTTTTGCTTTTTAAAACTAACACTCCTTAGCAAATGCAAAAGAACGGAAAGCATAATAAACAGTCTCTCGGACCACAGTGCAATCAAATTAAAACTCAGGATTAAGAAACTCACTCAAAACCACACAACTACATGGAAACTGAACAACCTGCTCTTGAATGACTACTGGATAAATAACAAAATTAAGGCAGACATAAATAAGTTCTTTGAAACCAATGAGAACAAAGACACAATGTACCAGAATCTCTGGGACACAGCTAAAGCAGTGTTTAGAGGGAAATTTATAGCACTAAATGCCCACAAGAGAAAGTAGGAAGGATCTAAAATTGACACCCTAACATCACAATTAAAAGAGCTAGAGAAGCAACAGCAAACACATTCAAAAGCAAGCAGACGACAAGAAATAACAAAGAAAGAGCTTCTGCACAGCAAAAGAAACTATCATCAGAGTGGACAGGCAATCTACAGATGGGATAAAATTTTTGCAGTCTATCCATCTGACAAAGGGCTAATATCCAGAATCTACAAAGAACTTACTTAAACAAATGTACAAGAAAAAAACAAACAACCCCATCAAAAAGTGGGTGAAGGATATGAACAGACACTTCTCAAAAGAAGACATTTATGCAGCCAACAAACATATGAAAAAAAGCTCAACATCACTGGTCACTAGAGAAATGCAAACCAAAAACACAGTGAGACACCATCTCACACCAGTTAGAATGGTGATCATTAAAAAGTCAGGAAACAACAGATGCTAGAGAGGATGTGGAGAAATGGGAATGATTTTACACTGTTGGTGGGAATGTAAATTAATTCAACCATTGTGGAAGACAGTGTAGCGATTCCTCAAGGATCTAGAACCAGAAATACCTTTTGACCCAGAAATCCCATTACTGGGTATATATCCAAAGGATTATAAGTCATTCTACTATAAAGACACATGCACATGTATGTTTATTGCAGCACTGTTCACAATAGCAAAGACGTGGAAACAACCCAAAATACCTATCAATGACAGACTGGATTTAAAAAATGTGGCACATATAAACTATGGAATACTATGCAGCCATAAAAAAGGATGAGTTCATGTCCTTCACAGAGACTTGGATAAAGCTGGAAACCATCATTCTCAGCAAGCTAACACAGGAACAGAAAACCTAACACCACATGTTCTCACTCATAAGTAGGAGTTGAACAATGAGAACACATGGACACAGGGAGGAGAACATCACACAGGGGAGCCGGTTGGGGGTGGCTAGGGGAGGTATAGCATTAGGAGAAATACCTAATGTAGATGACAGGTTGATGGGTGCAGCAAACCATCATGGCACACGTATACCTATGTAACAAAACTGCACGTTCTGCACATGTATCCCAGAACTCTTAAAGTATAATTAAAAAAAAAAAAACTGAACGAACTTAGGATGAAACAATTGTAGCATCTTCTATTGTTTTACTCAATTGGTAAAACTACTAAAGACCTCCACAAAGACTCAGGGGTAACGATGTAGTTTGCACTACTCAGTCTTCTTGTATTTCATGAGGCATGTGGTGTTGTGTGTACTCAGGGTCCACAGGTGAACAGTCCTGCTTAGAGCCTTCAGAGCAGCTGGTCCATCTTCTTCCATCACCTGCACCCTGACTCCTTCATTGTAACGCAGCTGTGATCTGAGGGGCCCTCTGATAGGAAGCACCCACTCACACACCTGTGGTGGGGAGAATTCGAAGAAACCCCGAGATTCCCACCACCTGGGTGTCATGCTCTGCATAATCTTCTCTCTTGGAGTGTTGGTGGGTCCTGTGAAGATGATGGGATAGTCACCCTCTTAATCAGGTTACAATAATCCACAACCTCCTCGTACCTTACTAGAAAGAGATTTTCTTTTGCTGGCTTTGAAGAAGGAAGCTGCCTTGTGGTGAGTGGCCCATATGGCTAGGACTAAGGGCAGCCTAGGAGCCGAGAACGCCACCCTCTAGCCTATAGCCAGCAGGAAATACAAGACCTCAATCCTAAAACTGCAGGCAACTAAATCCTACAAATACCCAGTGAGCTTGAAACACTCAGTGAGAACCCTGAGCCACAGGAAAGACTGTAGCTCTGGCCAACACCTCAATTTCAGCCTGTGAGACATTGAGCTGAGGGCACAGTTTGAATTTTCCCAGACTTTGACTCACTGAATGATCAGATAATAAATACATGTAGTATTAAACAACTGAATTTGTGCTAATTTATTACCTAGCAATAAAACCCTAATATACATTTATGTATGTATGTGTATATACATACATATGTGTATATATATATCTATATATAGACATAGATAGAGATATATACATCCAGTTTCCCACTGGCAAGGAATTTTCCAAATGGAAGACTCATTACCCTCTCGCTATGATATTTCTCCAATGCTTTCTCATGAAAAAGTTTCAGTTACAAAAGATGACCATTACTTATTATTAATGGTACATAGGCAATTTGAGGTGTTGATGAAAGTCCTGCAGGTTATCTAGGAAGGTGAGGTCAGTGGTTACAATTCATGTTATTTTAAGGTGCCTGATACTGTTCAGAACTCATATTTTTGAATTTAACTTTCCAGAATAGTGATGAACTATGCATGTGTTGACAATTTGTACTTCAACTTTAACAATTCCATTAAAACTCTGAAGTTCAGTCCACTATTTTTGAGGGAAATGTGTTGAGTAAGTATCTTCTGCTTTAAGAGAATTCACAGAACTTAAAGCGGTGTTCTATTCCTTCCAGGGAAGAGTTTTTCCTAAAAGGCGACTCCACAGGGTAATAATGAGTGCTACAGGAAAAGCATCTGTTGTCAGGAAAAACTGAGAAGGCTTGGGTTAAAGAAAGTTAAATGGGTTTCTCCAAATGAGTGATCAGAGCTGCTCTTGGAGCCCTTTTTCTCAGAGCTTCTTGCAAATGCTGCCAGGGAGAATGCTATCTGGAATCAAACAAGTTCTCAAAAGATGTGAGAATTTCATTGTTGTATGACAGATTCTACAATCGATTTACTGATTTAAAAACTGAAAATAGGGGTGCATCCCTACTGTTTTGAAATTGTATAGAAGTTACCCTTCTTCTGCCCAATGTAAACAGAATTCGAAAGATTGAGGATGGAGTCTTATGTTCATAAAATCCTTAGCCCATTGATTCTGTATTTTAATGGGGAAAATAGTCTAAAATATCCACCTCCTTTAACACTGTTGGTAGGTGACTGAGTTTCCAGTGACTACCTAAGACAGAAAGAGTTGATTCTTCATTAGGGTTGATGTCTTGAAAACAATTTTCTTCTCAGTTCACTCAGAAGCGGGCTAATCAGTCTAAACTGTGATGCTCTCTGCTCACTCCCAAGTTCATTGTTCTGTGTTATAAGCAGGAGAGTCCACCAAGGTCTGCCCAGGGGTTCTACTCCCTTCAATCCTTAACCTAGTTCCTCCACTTTCTCATCTGTAAAATGGGATAGAAAGAAAGTCATCCACAATGCTAATTTTGAAGTGTTAAGTGAGATAATGTGTTTATAGTGATTAGCATAGAGCCTGTTCTATATGGCATCTTTACACAGAGCCCTGGAAGAAAATATCAGATGCAGACCACAAAAGCATCAGGGATTCTCCAAAATGACCACTGGAGAAATCATCCTTTCTTCCTAGAAGATGCAGATGGTCACAATACCCCATAATTATCCTACTAGGAATATCCAGAGCAGGGTGTATTTATCTAACTGGTAAAATAAGTTTCAATTTAACTTGCATCCAAGTTTCTAGGGGTATCATTTTACTCCATCTGTGTTCATCCAATGGAAAATTATCTTCTAAATATGATTTTATCAGAGTTTACATGAAGCTGTCTTTTTATCAGCTCATATTCTGTAAATAAGTAGTGAAGATTTACTGCTCTAAAAGATAGTAGTAGAAACATTTATTTAATCTAAAGTTCTCACATCATGAATGACGTATTTGGAACATGCACAGCTATGGTCAATGTCCTTGTGACATTTCATTTCATTGTATGCAAATATTTGGAACTCTTGGGTGTTTTCTTGGCTCTCTGTGCTGGGATTTCATCATTTAATGGATCTGGGCTTTGGAAAATATGAATGTGTTATCAACATCACTTTCCTACAATTTAAATCCCAAGGAACTGCATTTTTTGTTATTTTATTGGCCAATTTACTATGGGAAATTAATTATGTTCCTCTTAAATTCAGATTTTAAATGACTTTAAAAAATAACTCAGGTTATTTAATTAGATTCTTATTACTGCATGAATATTTCCTGCCAGAACTTATGGATAATGACCTAAGTACCATAATTTAAACACGTACATGTTTGAAACTAAAAGTCAATGTAGTGTTGCCTAAGTGATACTTTCTATTTACAACACAGTTATGATAATCAAAATATCAGGTTTTCCATTCGTTCACCCATCCATCCATCCATCCATCCATTCATCCATCCATCCATCCATCTTTCAGTTATCACTGTTGGAACATCTATACCATGTGCAAGAAGCTGAGATTCCTCCTGAGAATTCTCAGACACCAATGGTGAAAATAAACCCAGGAAGTTTAAGGAAGACATGTGGAAGTGCCATCAGCCTCACACCAACTACTTATGAAAGGAGTTAAGATGCAAGAGGGACTTAGTGTTACGTAACACTAGCACACAGTAATTGTCACTCTGGCCAATCCCATTAACCACCTGATTCAGGACTCTGTGTCTGACAGACTGACTTGTTTCATATACAGGTGCCATTGTCTTCCTTGATCATGGCACTAGAATTGCAACACATACAGCAGTTTAGTTACCTTGAGCAATCAATTCTGCCTAAATTATCCATGCCCTAAAAGTGGAATATCATTGCTAACAAAAGGAAAACCTTAGAGAAATCTTAGCCCCTTTAATAAAAGTTGAAAATCTTGATCAAAGAAAATAAAAGACCTACTAGTCAAAAATAGTAAGTTATCAAAATAGTTGGATGCAAATATTATTTTTTAATAAAGCTTAAAATTTTTGAGCCCTGGTTTTGTAAATACTCAGGATGCGTGCCTCCTGTTCCAGCAGTCATCCAAATTAAAAGACTAGAGTATGATGGTGGCCTTCCCAGAACATGCAGTCCCAACTGAGGGACAAGGTTAACTTGAAAGCCCACAGCATGAGTGGGGCTCCTTGTTCTCCAGTGATGTTTCTGTTGGCTTCCCTCCTGATATGGTTTGGCTGTGTCCCCACCCAAATCTCATCTTGTAGCTCCCATAATTCCCATGTATTGTGGGAGGAACCTGTTGGGAGATAATTGAATCATGAGGGCAGGTTTTTCCCTTGCTGTTCTCATGATAGTGAATAAGTCTCACGAGATAAAATGGTTTTAAAAACAGGAGTTTCCCTGCATGCACCCTCTTCTCTTGTCTCCTGCCATGTGAGATATGCCTTTCACATTCCACCATAATTGTGAGGCCTCCCCAGCCACGTGGAATTGTAAGTCCAATAAACCTCTTTCTTTTGTAAATTCCCTGGTCTTGGGTATGTCTTTATCAGCAGTGTGAAAACAAACTAATAAAGCAAATTGATACTGTGAGTGGGATACTGCTGAAAAGATACCCCAAAATGTAGAAGTGACTTTGGAACTGGGTAATAGGTAGAGGTTGGAACAGTTTGGAGGGCTTAGTAGACAAAAAAATGTGGGAAAGTTTGGAACTTCCTAGAGACTTGTTGAAAGGTTTTGCCCAAAATGCTGATAGCGATATGGACAATAAGGTCCAGGCTGAGGTGGTCTCAAATGGAAATGAATAACTTGTTGGGAACTGGAGCAAAGGTGACTCTTATTATATTTTAGCAAAGAGACTGGTGGCATTTTCCCCCTGCTCTAGAGATTTGTGGGATTTTGAAGTTGAGGGAGATGATTTAGAGTATCTGGCAGGAGAAATTTCTAAGTGGCAAAGCATTCAAGTGGTGACTTGGGTGCTGTTAAAAGCATTCTGTTTTATAAGGGAGGCAGAACATAAAAGTTTGGAAAATTTGCAGCTTGACAATGGGATAGAAAAGAAAATCCCATTTTCTGAGGAGAAATTTAAGCCAACTGCAAAAATTTGCATAAGTAACAAGGAGCCAAATGTTAATCCTCAAGACAATGGGGGAAGTGTCTCCAGGGCAGGTCAGAGGTCTTCACGGCAGCCCCTCTCATTACAGGCCCAGAGGCCTAGGAGGAAAAAGTGGTTATGTGGGCTGGGCCCAGGGTCCCTGTGCTGTGTGCAGCCTAAGGACTTGGTGTCCTGCATCCCAGCCACTCTAGCCATGGCTGAAAGGGGCCAACATAGAGCTTGGTCTGTGGCTGCAGAGGGTGCAAGCCCCAAGCCTTGGAAGCTTCCACAGGGTGTTAAGACTGTGATTGCACAGAAGTCAAGAACTGGGGTTTGGGAACCTCCACCCAGATTTTAGAGGATGTATGGAAACACATGGATGTCCAGGCAGAAGTTTGCTGCAGGGGCGGGGCTCTCATGGAGAACCTCTGTTAGGGCAGTTCAGAAGGGAAATGTGGGGTAAGAGCCCCCTCACAGTGTCCCTACTGGGGCACAACCTAGTGGAACTGTGAGAAGAGGGCCACCATCCTCAGACCCCAGAATGGTAGATCCACTGACAGTTTGCACCATGCACCCGGAAAAGCCGCAGACACTCAATGCCAGCCTATGAAGGCAGCCAGGAGGGAGGCTGTACCCTGCAAAGCCACAGAGTTGGAGCTGCCCAAGACCATGGAAACCCACCTCTTGCATCAGTGTGACCTGGATGTGAGACATGGACTCAAAGGAGGTCATTTTGGAGCTTTAAGATTTGACTGCCTTGCTGGATTTTGGATTTGCATAGGGCCTGTTGCCCCTTTGTTTTGGCCAATTTCTCCCATTTGGAATGGCTGTATTTATCAAATATATCTAGGAAGCAACTAATTTCCTTTCAATTTTACACCCTCATAGGCAGAAGGGACTTGCCTTGTCTCAGATGAGACTTTGGACTGTCGACTTTTGAGTTAATGCTGAAGTGAGTTAAGATTTTGGGGGACTGTTGGGAAGGCATGATTGGTTTTGAAATGTGAGGACATGACATTTGGGAGGGACCAGGGGCAGAGTGATATAGTTTGGCTCTGTGTCCCTACCCAAATCTCATCTTGTAGCTCCCATTATTCCCACGTGTTGTGGGAGGGACCTGGTGTGGGTCTGGGTGGACCCACATGGAGGTGGGTTTTTTTCCTGTGCTGTTCTCATGATAGTGATAAGTCTCACAAGATCTGATGGTTTTAAAAATGGGAGTTTCCCTGCACAAGCTCTCTTCTCTTGTCTGCCGCCATTTGAGATGTGCCTTTCACATTCCACCATGATTGTGATGCCTCCCTAGCCACATGGAATTGTAAGTCCAATAAACCTCTTTCTTTTGTAAATTGACCAATTTACAAAATTGGGTATGTATTTATCAACAGTGTGAAAACGGACTAATATACCTACCAAAGCCAGGAGCAACATTAGCCAGGAGCTTCCCAATCTGCAAGCAAAATAAATGTGTTTTCTCACAAAAGCAAATATTCTTTCTAAATGAAGTGATGATATCATGACCCAATAATCTGTTTATGAATGCTGTTGATAGATTTATTTCTGAGATTTATGACCATTTCTTTCTGAACTTATTTCTTGGGGTTATAATTAAATTTATTTATTATTCAGAATACAATTAATGCATTTGATTTTATTTTCTTTTTTGCCTAAACACATTTCTTATATCTTCTTTGATTTTTTTTTTGACTTAAGTTTTAGATTGTCAGGCAGCAACTCTGCTGCTTTCTCTGTGCCCACTTCTGTGGACTTCTCTCTACTTCCATCTGTGTGACAATCTGAAAGATAAACGACTAAGCTGATAGAGAAAGTATCAAGGGAACAGCCAGATACAGCATGATGTGAGGACATCATCTAAATCCTTGCTACCAGGTATGGGTCAGCAATATCCCTGTTGCTCACCTGCTCCCTAAATCGGACCCTGATCCTGGCTGCCATTACCGACATGGCTGTTTTCACATAACTGAGCACTACATTGCAATTAAAACAGTCAGGATGTTTAAATCAAATGTATAAGTTGAACTTAAACATTTCTAGACTTTAAAATACTTAACATATGGCAATGATATAAAACAGTTCATTTATCTTGAAGTTTCCTATAAAATAAATAATTATCCAAATCAGTGTTTAAAGACTGGATCTTCATCTGCTTAAATATGATTTGAAAATCATTCTGCTGTGTGTTTCTAAAATATAAAATGGTGATTAAATAATTAAATGGGCAAACTTCTTTCAAATTTGTATTTTTAGCCACAGATGTTTATTTTTATTATATCTATTTATTTTATATTTATATTTATTTTTCCTAATGCATGCTGTACATACATTCTTTAGTTTCTGGCTGTAAAAATCATTCTCCTTATCACTATAAACACACACACACACTTTCATATATTATAATATCATAACTTATAATGGAGGTCACTTATATGCCAGTTCATATATAAGGTTATCTAAACCAACAAATGCAGTTACAAATCTGTTCTAGAAGTTGCTTAATAAGGTGGGATGTTTCTTATTCAAAGCCCTCTTTCAGGCCTATAGAAAATGCTCCAGTTGTTATACACAGAATTCTGTAGCATGGATAAATGTTTTTATTTATTTTTCTCTCCTAGGAAACATTGCAAAATTTAAGCAAGTGTATTGAGTGCTTTTTGCTTCAATTTCTATTCATTTAGACAAATAATTCTATAAGGTGTTTCATAAAAACACCTGCTCTTTCAAAATATGAAGACAGTGGCCGGGCATGGTGGCTCACGCCTGTAATCCCAGCAAAAGTGCAAAAGTGGCCTCTCAAAGGGGAGGCCAAGGCAGGCAGATCACGAGGTCAAAAGATCAAGACCATTCTGCCCAACATGGTGAAACCCCGTCTGTACTAAAAATGCAAAAATTAGCTGGGCATGGTGGCATGTGCCTGTAGTCCCAGCTACTCGGGAGGCCGAGGCAGGAGAATCCCTTGAACCCAGGAGGCAGAGGTTGCAGTGAGCTGAGATCATACCACTGCACTCCAGCCTGGCAACAGAGTGAGACTCCATCTCAAAAAAAAAAAAAAAGAAAAGAAAAGAAAGAAAGTATTTTTTTAATTTCTTAATTTTCCTATAAATATAAGTATATAGAATAATTGTAAGTGTTATGTTGGGGTGAATATAGAAATCTAAGTTTTCTCTTATACTGTGACAGAAAAAAAAAGTTAGTTTTCTGTCTTTTAGAATGTTCGTCAATATTAGACGTTACTCGGCTTTATTACACCCTGAAGTTTTCTAATCATATTCAGATAGTACATTACAAAATGTCGGGAATGAGATGCGTGGTTGTTCAAACAAGAATTTACACAGGCAGACAAAAATGACAGCAGCAGCAGGAAGCCTACATTTATTCTATATATATATATATATATATATATATATATTCATGGAATTCCACAAAATTATAATCCTAATAGGAGTGTGGACACTCTCATATAAGAGATTTTGAACAGGTCATGGTGCCAGTTTCAAAGGCACTGGGCTAATTAGTATTAATTGCATTTCTCCAGTTTCTTGTTACCAGCAGAATAAAAGTCAAAGTGCTTAGCTTCTCTGATATTTGGAAAAGTCTCATCCATTGCACTGTGTTAACCCCTCCCACTCCCATGGCCTGTAAACTAGCCACATGGCACAGTCTGATAGCTCGCAAATGCTGTGGGTTCAGGCCTCCATGCTTTTGCCAGAGCTGCTGTCATTCACGTAAGATTCTGTTCTCCTAAATTTACCTGAAAACACTACTCCTTCTTTGTGCTACCATCAGATGCAATATCCAGTGACCTGTCTGTGCAGGGGTCTCCCTAACAGACTGTGAGACTTGAGAAGACTGTACTTATCTATTTCTCATTCCTTTATTTTTGGCCAAGCACTGGACACTTGCTACTTATCACGCAGCAGGCACTTGGCAAGCATCAAACCTCACAGCACTTCTTCTGTAAGACATGGCGCTAATGCGGTCCATGCACCAGAAAACAAGCAGCCATCCCTTGGATAATGTTTCATAACTTTTGTTCAATGGTGTTCAAAATCTTTAAAAATACTGAATAACTCTTTACTCAATAAACAACTTTTAAAAGATAAAAAGAGGTAAAGATCAATCTGCTAGAGTTCAAATGGGTCAGACGCCAGGAGTGCATCCAGTTGTGAGCCCCCCACCAACTCCCCCCACAAAGGCTCAGCGTGGCACCTTTCACCAAAGACTGCAATGGGCAAATATTGCACTACATTTGATGACCAGTCATTAACCAATAACCTCTGACCTTTGAGATGCAGGCAAGAGGGCTGGAAGGAATCTTTGGGATAAATTATCCCCACTCTTGACCTTACCACCCTTATTTCTTTACCTTGTTGCATTGAATTGGCTGTGATCTCCAGTACAATATGGTATTGAATGCTAGCAGCCCTGGCAGGAATCCTAGGCTTTTTCTTGACTTTAACAGAAAGGCTTCTAACCTGTCATCACTAAGTATGATAATGTTTGTGGTAAGATTTTAATAGGTATCCTTCATAAGGTGAAAGAAGCTCCCATTCACTCTATGAATTATTCACTCACAATTCATATTACGATGAGTGTTAAACTTATCAAATGTTTAGTCTACATCTATTGAAATGATTGTAACATTCTTTCTCTCTTAATCTTATTAACATAAAATGTATTATTTACAAGATTCTCCACTTGGTCATTATAAATATCATATTGTGAATATGACTATATAAATATAAGTGAAATGTAAATATGTGTGTATACATGTGTAATTTATATTTAAATCCTGATGAATTTACTCTGTACAAGATTGTACAGTCTGTACACTGCACAAAAGGAGCTGTGTGAGAGCGTGGAAATTCAGACAGAATCACCTCTTAAGCCCTGAGTCTTGAAATAGGGCTCTCTGTGCCCAGGTGAAGGGACCTTCAGCAGGGTAAACCTGTCCTACTTCACACAAAGGCACTTTCAGGATAGCAATGCCTCTGGATGCCATTTATTTCTAATCCTCAGGCCCAACTCCATTTACCCAGTAACCAAGCACTGGACATATTAGCTTGAGTGAACCTGCTACAAAAGTCCTCGCTTTAAAACGAACTTCCGTTTCCATCTGCTGATAGCTCTTTAACTTCTAATGCCTTTGCCTACTCCTAAAGGTGGCCCTGAAAAACGCCGTGAAAGTTTAAGTAAAGAAGAGAAAGATAATACAACTTAAAATGTTGAAAGAACTCTTCTCTGCATGTCTCCTTACAAATATGATGACGGTTGGGGGACTTCTGGTGCAACTGTTTGATCTGTGCAGCTGGCCTCAAACCTGAAACAGACAGTTCTCCATTAATCTGAATGCTGCCAATGTGTTTCACACAATGCCTAAGAAACTACTCATGGAGCAGCTATTTTATGCCAGGCACTGAGAATGTCCTGAGGATGCAATGATGAACCAAAGAGACAGGGCACCTGCAACCGGGGAGTCTGGAATCTCAAGCGATTTTCCAAGAGTCTCCATTCATCCCTCATACAGAAGGGCACAGGAAAGCCCCGGCATCACCAACTTCCTCTCACTTTGTGTTCACCAGTGACTTTACCCTAATATAGTTATGAGAACATGATTTATAATGTAAAGCTGTGCCAAGCAAATATCTGTCCTCCACTGAAATGTAAATGAAATGTCTGCAAAGTCCCAGGCTTGTAAAACCTCCTTTGGTAATAGGAGGCCTGTTGTAAGTAGTTATGTAGAAAGCTCATCATTTTTACCTTGAGTACTTAGGCTGGGAGTTAATTCAGATTCCTCTCAAATCAAGGAAGCAAAAGCTGAGAAGCTCACAGTAAACTCACAGTCACCCCTACTCAGAGGCCTCTGCTACACAAACAGCAGTGCTAAAGCAACAAACGGAAGTTTCAAATTCTGTTGTGGGAAAAGGAACCAAGTCTACTTAGAAAAACTTACAATGTCCATTGATTACTTTTCTTTCCCCACAAAACATGAAGTAAAAGATAGAAGCCAACTGTCAGAATTTTAAAAATCAATGATTTGTATCAGAATGAAATGGTGTTTCCCTTGTCCAGATTTATCTTGTTATACTGTAGATGTACCCTTGGGGTACATCTGAGAAAAATAGGGCTCTGTAGAGCTGAGGATGACAATCCAGGCAAGGATAGAGCAGTGTAGGTCCTGAGAAGTTTGTGTAAGATATGTGCACCCGAGGAGAAGCCTGCCAAATCCCTTCAGGAAGGCACACACATGGAAGTACATCTCCTTACAAGCACTAGATTTGTGGTTTACAAAATTCAGCATAAATCACAGTGGGTCGGAATTATTTCTATTTCAAGTTTAAGACACAGGCTAAAAGACCCATTTGTTTTCATGAGATTTGCAGTTCAAAACACAACAACCGTACTGAAGACCCACAGGCCAACCCCTATTCTGTCACATAAACCATGAGGGCTCCTCAGTGGACATAATGCGGCACCCTCAGGACCATAAGCAAGCCACTACCACAATTCTAGGAAAACAACAGAGCCTCAGCCAATTCCAATGCCAACCCCTCTTATTGAAACAAACATCTTGGCATCACCATTTGTATGACAGTCCTGTTGAGCACTGACCTCCTGAAGTCTCAGTAACCACCCAAGAAAACCCAAATGATGGCATGAGACTTTTTCAGAGAAGCCTGGCTCATGTACAAGGAGCTTAAAGTTATGAGCTTGAATCCTTCCATTCTTTGAACACCTGTGGCTTGCTTTCAACTATGATACTTTCTATCAGGCATCTGTATTATTCGGTCTTGGGATCTTTCTGATTCCAGAGTGAGAGCTCCTTAAGGTCAAGCTCAGCAAGTCAACCAGATTCATATTCCACCCAGCTGCATCCTGAGCGATGCCTCATACTCATGGTTGTTCCAGGCTTGTTGTGAGAGAACTAAGCTGCACTAGATGACTAGACTGGGGTTGATGTGCCTGAGGTGCAGCATGGGAAATAAGACTGTATTTGTCAAATGCACAGGGTGATGGCCCCAAAAGGGCTCAAGGCCATTATGTTTACAATTTTATTTACAGGAGGAAGCTCAAATATTGGAATTCGCACCATTTTAAAGTATGAGATTCAGATTTCTTTTCTAATGAGGCTCTCTATATTAGTCGCATGTGCTCAATTCTTGCCTGTGGGGACCTGATAAGGTCCTGGAAGATCCTTGCCAAGTATTACCTAATATCAAAACCAATTTTAATGACTGTACACTATTACTGCAGGAACACGGATTTTCAATGCTAACATTTTACCATTTGGAGCAGCCTTGCAAAGCTAATTAGAAAGAATTTGAAATAATTTAAGAATATGAACAGGAAATGAGATGTTCATAAGCAAATATCATGGAAAGAAAAGTTAAAGGTGGACTAAGAGTAGCTCCATTTTAGTGTGAAGAATCTCTTTGAATGAGAACACAAAATGTGTTGCATTGTAAGAGATAGTAAGAATGAACCAAAGAGTAGATAAGAACAATATAATACACAAGAATAATCACTTCATTTGGAAAGGTGGTGACACTCTTTTCCCAAATTGCCATTACCTTTTTAAAAAATCACACATACATTAACTAGGTTCATTTATTCACTACCCTACACTCTGCAAGGTGTTGAGAAAACAATAGTGAAAACAATATTGTCCCTGATTGTAAAATCATAAAATGTCATTTTTTAGTATTAGAAAGCTTTGAAACAAATTAGTTCATCTAATAGTGTAGTGGAAATTTCTTCTCTGAAATTGAACTAAATCCAAGTTTATATAACTTATTTTGAAGAAACATTAACCTTAACATTGAGTTTTTTAAGATTAGGAGTACTTACTAAGGTAAATAAATTGTGATAAGGAAGGAAGTTGTCACTAAAGTTGAAGCAATGATTGTGGAAAAGGAGAATATGGCTACATACATATATCTGAAACCATAACATTATGTATGTATATACAATCAGATAGCTTCCCTCTTTTAGATAGTAAGATCAACATGCTTTCTTCCCTGTAAGAAAAAATAATTTAAAACATGATGTAACATATTTTTTGAATTATTAATAGAGTTCTACTGTGTAAATTTTAACCCAAGAAAGTTGGTGCAGGTCTAATTATGCAACTATGACAGCAAGCTAAAAGAACTGAATGGCCGGGCGCGGTAGCTCATGCCTATAATCCCAGCACTTTGGGAGGCTGAGGCAGGTGGCTCACGAGGTCAGGAGTTCAAGACCAGCCTGACGAATATGGTGAAACCCCGTCTCTACTAAAAATATAAAAGTTAGCTGGGCCTGGTGGCGCACGCCCGTAGTCCCATCTACTCGGGAGGCTGAGGCAGGAGAATCGGTTGAGCTCATGAGGCGGAGCTTGCAGTGAACTGAGATTCAGCTTGGGTGACAGAGTGAGACTCTGTTTCAAAAAAAAAAAAACAAAAAAAAAAAACAAAAAAAACCGAATGACTGTGCACCCCCATGCCTGGTACTCAAGCCCTTTCAGGAATGATGACTACTCACTTTCCAGATCTGTCCCTTGCCGCATCCCTGTACACATCCTCTAGCCCACAAGTGACTGTGCTTCCAGTGTTAGGTGTGAATCCCATGTCCTTGGGTTCACAGCCTGCACACAGAGGCTTTCAGGGAAGCTCCTCCTCTTAACTTGGCCGAATCCTGCCCACACCTGTTGGTGCCCTTGACCCTCACTTCCTCCTCCTCATGTTCCACTCAGTGTTCTCTCTTAATTGCTCTGATGGCATTTATTACTTGGTTATTATTTAGCAATTTGAATTATGTTTTTTTTCTCCTAAGCCAGAAAGGAGGCTCCTTGAGAAAGTTTACTGTATCCATCTACATGGGTTCCCTTGCACCAATTCTTTACACACAGTATGTAGTCAACACGTTTTCATTGACTAAATACATAGATGAAAGATCTGAAAATTCTGCAAAGTATAGTACCACAGACATGAATCAGTCATTGAAGTCATTGAGAATTTTCTTTTCTTCCACACGCAAAATTATTTCAAAATGAACAGTATCATGTGAGATCACACCAAGCATTAGAGAAATTAATGATCAAAGATGATGCATGTAACAGGCAGTTCCTTTCTTCCTCTTCAGTTTCAGACGTCAAGGCCTTATTACTGAAAGCTATTAGCAGTTGCAAGAAGATAAGAGAAATAAACCAATTAAATGAGCTTCATAATGAAAACTGCCCAGCAAATGTCAGAGGCTCCTCTAAATGTCTGGATTCCATCTGTCTGCCTCTGCCATTTTGTATCTCTCTCTTTTGAGTTTGAGAGGCTTACTGTTCCAGAGCTTCTGACTTTATGTGCAGAGCCCGAATAATTTTATAAGACAGATTTCACAGTCCTTCTTTCAGTCACTGTCATTTTTCCCACACATGACATTAGAGGTCCTTCGAGGATTGCTTTCTAATAATCTCAAATAGGGCAATTTCGTGGGATTAGGATAGACTGAAACAGATGTGGAAAACACTTTACATCATGATAGAAGCAAGATGCCAAATAATAGTGTGTGGGATGTTACTTTCTCACGCAGCACGGCTTATAAAATACTGTAGGAATGTGACGTGGAATGTGAAGAGTGTTCTTTGCAACTCTTCCTTCCACAGTAGAACCTCATGAGATTCTGCAAGTCAAATAGATCTTGAAAAAAAAATATGCCATGGAGGGAAATGAAGGGACAAGTGTTCAGAAATGACAGTTACTGTGGCACACCATCAGGCCACAGAGAAAACCAGCTATTTATTTACTTATATTGACATATTTTGAAGGCTTCTAAATGTAACCTTGTATTCCTTTTTAGAAATATTAACAAACTAACACAAGAACAGAAAACCAAACACTACATGTTCTCACTCATAAGTGAGAGTTGAACAGTGAGAACACATGGACATGGGGAGGGGAACATCACACACTGAGGCCTGTCGGTGGGGGTCTGGGGTTGGGAAGGGATAGCATTAGGAGAAACACCTAATGTAGATGATGGGTTGATGGGCGCAGCAAACCACCATGGCACGTGCATACCTATGTAACAAACCTGCACATTCAGCACATGTACCACAGAACTTAAAGTATCATAAAAAATTAAAAATAAAAATATAGTAGCCGCTGTTGTGCCCTTTCTCACATTCACGTAGAAGAGATCTGAACTAGGCTCCAGTTCTTAAAAACTTTTAGGATTACTAAAGGGATAGTGTTTGGGAAGAAAGAAACAATGGAATCTATAAAAAATAGTCGATGTTTTGAAATAATTTTTCACACTCCAACACCTGTTGTTTCTTCTTTAATTACAAGTTGCCTCAAAAATTATTATGTGTGCAAGTTGTTTTAACAACTGAAATGACACATGCTCAGTAATACCATTGGAGGCACTCCGATGAAATAATTTTAAAATGGAAACTGCAAATCTTAAGCAAAACACAAATTAAAACATATTGTTGATATAATTAAGCATTTCTGTCACTTCTACCAAAGGAAGCATGGTTTGCCATGAGGCAAACCAAACGAGTATAATGCAATCAAAACATATTTTGAAAGTCTCTGGCTGCATTTGTATAAACATGTGAACTGTTCCTATAGCATGCCTCATTCTTGTTCATTGAACATTGGTATTAACGTCATATTGCATATTGCAAATAATGCTACAGTGAACATGGGAAAGCAGGTGCTTTACGAGGTAGTGATTTAATTTCCTTTGGGTATATGCCCAGAAGACGGCTAGTAGGGTCCTATGGTAATTCTATTTTTAATTTTCTAAGGAATCTCCACACTGTTTTCCATACTGGCTGTACCGGTCTACATCTCCACCAACAGAGTACAATCTACATTCTTTACACCCTCACCAGCACTTGTTATCTCCTGTCTTTTTTATAGTACCTGTCCTAACAGGTGTACTCATGTAGCAAATTTCTGAAGACAACACACCATCATTAACTATAGTCCTAATGTTATACGTTAGATCTTTCAAGGTGTTCATTCTACATATTTGCTACTTTGTGTTATTTGACCTATATCTCCTCATTCCCCCTGCACTCTCCTGCCAACCTAATAACCACTGTTTTATTTTCTCTCTCCATATATGAGATCTTTTGTTTTTTATATTTCACATCTAAGTGAGATAATGCAATATTTCTCTTTCTTTCTTTGGTTTATTTTATTTACAATAATGTGTGCCACATCCATCCATGCTGTGACAAATCACAGGATCTCATTTTTAAGGCTGTATAATATTCCACTGTGTGTGTGTGTGTGTGTGTGTGTGTGTACCATAGCTTCTTTATCCATTCATCTACTGATGGACACTTAAGTTGTTTCCAAATGAAATGGCAACCTACATGTTGGGAAAAATATTTGCAAAGTATACATCAGATAAGGGATTAATATCCAAGGTATATAAAGAACTCATATAACATGATAAAAAAATATATATAACCCAATTAAGAAATGTCAAGGGACTTGAAAAGAAATTTCTCCAAAGACATAAAAATAGCCAAAAGGTACATGAAAAGCTGCTCAACATCACTGGTCATCAGGAAAATACAAATCAAAACCACTATGAGATGTCACCTTACGCCTGTTAGGACAGGTACTCTCTATGATGAAAAAACAGTAGACTTTTCATCATAGAGAAGAAAAACGAGTAACTATGAGAGAAGGTGGATATATTAATTTGTTCCACTATAGTAATCATATGACTATATGTACCTTTTACCATCATGCTGTATATCTTAAATATACACGATAAAATTTACTTTAAAAAGAGGGGGGAAAAAGCATACTGTGAACAGTAGCATCAACACACCAAAACAATGTAAATAAAAGACAGGTACCCAGAGCATTTTGATTTAAGCCTCACAAGTAGTAATACTGCCCCAGGTTTAAGTAGAGACCACACTTCCCTTATTTACCCTGGTATCCCCAGAGTCCATCACAGGGTAGAAGCTTATTCTTTATTAAATAAATGGTGGAATAAAAATGGGTAAAAAACCAAAATGCTCAGATTCTAGGTACAAAGTGTGAGCTCAGGTAAACCTCTCTTAATACTATGATGTATGCAGGGCTTTTGAACCTGAACAAACCAAATGAAGACCATGCCATAAGCAGCATAGTCAATTAAGGAGATGACAATATCTTTTGAGCAGATGTATGTCTCTGAAGCTTTTTGTTCAATTCTCTACTTACTTCATTTTAGAAAGGTATTGGAAATGAGTCTGCTGAGAGGCAATATGCTGGCCTCTGCAATATGGAACCTACAATGGGTAATGTCTCAGGCGATCTCCGCCTTTTCTGTACATTGAATGAGCAGAGCTAATATCAATTAGACCCACAGGTTTCAGATTGGGATCCTGGGGTGGGGAGAGTGTTACTCTCACTCAGTCATGGCCCAAGTGCCATATGGCATGAAATATCTCCTGGAACCATGGCCCAGCCTGTACAGCAAGGTGATGGACTGAAATAGGACTTTAAAAGGTAGAATGAGCTATACAAAGATGCAAATGAATACAAGAGCCCAGCCTTGATGCTACAAGTTGCACAACACAAAAAGGGAGTACTTGGCTGTTGGTAAGAGGGACAACATCAGTACATCACTTAAGTTGGCTGGATAGCCAAATGTCTTTTTAAAAAATAAGGGCTGAGTGTGGTGGCTCATGCCTATAATCCCAGCACTTTGGGAGGCTGAAACAGGTGGGTCACTTGAGATCGGGAGTTTAAGACCAGCCTGGCCAACATGGTGAAACCCCGTCTCTACTAAAAACATAAAAATTAGCTGACTGTGGTATCACGTGCCTGTAATCCAGTTACTTGGGAGGCTGAGGCAGAAGAATCACTTGAACATGGGAGGCAGAGGTTGCAGTGAACTGAGATCATGCCACTGCACTCCAGGCAACAGAGTGAGACTCTGTCTCAATAAATAAATAAATAAATAAATAAATAAATAAATAAAATGAACAAGCAACACTACTCCAGGAGACCACTGTCTTTTAATTTCAGTAGCAAGTGCTCGGTAGAATCAGAAGTAGACAAGGTGAGCTACAGAAATTGACCAAAAACATGGTCCAATTTGAAGGGAACATTTAATTGACTAAAAAGCCCAGTGAGTGTTCTTTATGGATAATCAATTGATTAGCTCAAATCCGTCAGCAGCACTACAATCAATGACGGAAGATGCATTTGGAAAAGAATATTGTCTGGTTGTTTTTAAATAAACTTCTATTAAGACTTTAAATCTAGAGAGTCACTCTTAATTACTCATTTTTAACAGTTAAAAAATCTGACATTTAAAAAACCAGAGACATGGGTTCTGTATGACTGAGCATTTGCTATGCCTTGAAAAGAATCTGTTCGTTCTGCATGTACTGTCTACTCATGTAGGCCTATAAAATATTTTTTAAATTGTGGCCATTTAGTAGAAATTATTACAATTGAAATACTATTATTGTGTCTCCATATATAAGTTCTAGGTATTTTAATATCAAGTATTGAATAATCTTTATCATGGAATTTCTTGGAAAGTTATAAAGGAAAAATGTGTGTGTGTGTATAATTTAAGTCACTTTTACAGTAGGAAATCTCTTCATGAAAACTTCTTTCAATTAACTTTGCAATCACTGTATTTGAATTATTGTAGGCATAAAAATTTCTAAAAACTATAGAAATGTACAACAGAGTCTTCCAACATTATAAATAAAACATTTTTGTGAAATATTCCAGATCTCCATACCAATTGCAATTTCCAGAGATTGTAGATGATTATATGTCCTAGAGGCAGACTCTTGATGGATTAATTCCTATAATCCATCATTTTTCTTTTCTCTCCATCTGTGCCATACATCATTCTTAAGCTTGATTGTGAAATTTTCAGTGCTAAATTTTAGAAAACTTATACTTTTGTGGCCATCTGCTGTACCACTCAATTTTGTGTACTGATATTAACTTTCTCAAAAAGCTTAAGCCTCCTTTAACAACATGTGGCATTTTCACTTTGACAATCTTTCATATTTGCAAGCTCTTCACTGAGATATTTTATTAAAAAAAAGAAAACAAACTTTGCATTCCAGTGTTTGTGAAGATATAATATCCAGTTTCAGCAAGGGGGATCAATTATTCCCTTTACGGAAGAATATTGGGAAATATAAGTGAATGGATTTTACAACCACAATGCAATGGAAGAGTTCAGGTTGCAACCTTCTTCATAAAGGTCAAAGTCATGTCTTTAGCTTTCGTGGAAATGGGTCACTTGAAAATCCTAGATCATCTCCATCAGATACAGCAATTATTAAGGAGGGACATGGCTTTCCCCATCAGCTACTGAACGGTATTTGAAGGGTAGCTTCCACAAAGGGGAAGGGAAATACAAAGCAGTTAGAATGATTTTGACTCAGACTAGCTGAAGCCACCAGAGCTTTTGATTTCACACATCAGGCTGTGCCCAACAAGGTGGATTTTGGGGAGATGAGCCCCTTGGTGTCCTTAGCTCTGTCTCCCTGCTTTGCTCCTGTCCTCCTCCTCCCTGACCTAGCTACTCTCAAGGCTGCCAGCTAGTGGGCAGCAGCTCCAGCTTCACTCTCGACATTCTGTGTGCAGAGAAAGAAAGGGCCTTCCCTTCCTGTATCTCTCTCTATGGAGAAGAGAGAACCTTTCCAGAAAAATGACTTTTCTTTCATGTGTCCCAGGCAAGAATTGGTCCACACAATGGAGAAGCCGTGTGCTAAATAAATACGCCTGGCAGAAAGTGGAGTGCCATCTGGCCTAATAATGGGTATCCATGGCTATGTGATGACTGGGAAGTTCTCACCAGTCCATGGGACCTGTAAGGCAGGAGGGCCCCAGATTGTGTTTAACCCCAATTATTGGACTGCAGCCTCAGAAATCCTGTTCTCATTGGTCCATTCTACTATGGTCAGGATTTGTTTTCACAAAGCCAGGTGTAGATGTGATTTTGGGGCCACACAGCCCCTCAGCCTCCTGTGATCCCAGCTGCGGGCAAAATGGTGGTCAGTTCTCTGCCAGACGCATCCGCCTGGGACACACACCTCCCTTCCTGTGGCTTTCCATGTTGGGAGTCTTCTCTGAAGCCCCAGGAGACTGCTGGGTTAGTGAAAGTGCAGCCTGGGTGCATCCTCATCCAATGGTAGCTGGGAAGGTGACAGACTCCCGAGAGGCATCTACAGGCTTCTCAGAAAATCAGTTCTGCTGCCCGCAGCAGTGGCCTTGGTGACAAACCCTAATAGGAGCTTTTCCCTCTTTCCTGCCTCACCCCCTCATCCTCTCCACCTGCTGCTGTCGACATATAAAAAACTACCTGCCCTAAACCCGTCTTGTCTCAAAATCTACTTTAAACAGGGGCCAAGCTATGATGCCAGAATTTTCGCTCTCAGCTCCTATTCCCATGATGAAGAAAATAGTCCAAAATAATGGTTGGGATCCTACATGTCTCGAAGGCTTTGAAAAACACACTGAGTTTTTATGCACTCAGTTCAGGGCTAAGGTGGCAGCCAGGATGCGCTGCCCTTTTTCAGAAGTGCTAGTCACATCTCCATAATGTTTAATACTCCCTTTGGAATTCTGCAGTGCACAACCTGCACAACTGTATGCATTGCCTTTGGAGGAGAAAGTGAAAAAAAAGGAGAAAGATGGGCATCACTTCTCAGATGCATCTAGATATCTGGGGCTTTCCCAAGGTTTCTTGCATTCTTCTGGACCCTCAGTTACATGCACATTCTGAAGCCACCAGGGATTATCTCAATAAGTGATTAACTGTTTTCGGTTTTTAGTTAGAACCATTCACTTTATCAAATCTCGTACAGGTCATATTTAGCTGGATACAACAAACTTCTATAAGCTCATTGGTGTTTAAGTTAATCTTATGAAAACTACAGTCCTTAACCTTTTCAATTACTTATCAAATATTAGATGAGGCCACACAGTGTAGTGGGGGAAACAAGCAGGCCGCCATTATAAATGTCTGGCTTTGAGGCTGGCAACACTTCCTACAACCTGGATCATCTCGCTTCTTTGCTCCAATTTCTACATCTATACGTTGGTTACACTAACAACAATACTACTTCATTGGATTATTGGGAGGAATTCCTCACCAATTCCCTAAGAAGCACTTTAAACAATACATGGCATGTAGCAATTATAATGACAAATGATGATGATGGTGATGAAGAATATTATTTTTATCTATAAAAATTCTGTATGTTTTCAGTGGAGTTAGAGTCAACTATTTTATGTATTTCTTAAACTTTTAGAAAATTTCCTTTCTAGGATTATAAAATGGTATTTTCATGAACAATGGATAAACTTAGTTGTATCTAATCCAGGTCCACCGGCTTGTTAAAGTAAGAACAGCTTCCAGACACATCAATAAGTAAGCCATACAAATAGCCTACTATTCATATAGGGTCTGCATCTGTGAGGTTTCAAGGGTATTATTAAGGGCAGCAAATAAACTTGGAAATAGGTCTACATCCAATGTAAAATAACAACCCTTTAACAAACACAAATAATTCAGTGTGAGCTGCCAATGTTCAAGTATCCACAGCTTAGCATATATTGGGGTGACATTGCCCAAACATAACCAAATAAACAAAAATAAGTGAATAAGAAAAAAACTTTTCATATATCTCTTCATAACAACCCACCTGCCATCTAAGGCAGGACTATGAATCTCTAGGAAGCCACGGTTCAAAAATGAGGAAACACCAAATATGAATACAAAGGGAACTAACGATTACAAACAAGCAAGCAGCCAATTTTAAAACAGCCTGTTCAATTGTAAAACTGTCAATCTCTCTCAGGCTACCTCTCCTCTATATTTTATGACGAAAGGAAGTGCCAGCTGTCCCATTTGAATAAAAGTACACACCATTGCAAGGAGGTTGCTATGCTCTTGAAAATATTTTAGTACTAACAATGAAATGGGGAACTAGAGATACTTTTTTGAAGTCTAGGAAGACAGGAAATGAGTATTTCTAAAACCCACAGGAATACAATGTCCATGGAACATGAAGATGCTGCTCACCTGATACCAGCCAAATAGGAAACTTACAGATAAAATTGTCCCAGAAATCAAAATTCTATTAGAGTCTTATAAGGATATAGAGTCTTACAAGAGCGTTCACAAGGATGCTCAGAAAATGTTTTATGAAATGTATCCTGAAAAATATAGTTTTTATATCATTAAATTATTTATACTTACCAAAACATTAGCATTGTCAGAAGTTGAAATTAAAACATTTCTTGAAATAAAACTACAAAAATCATCTACAGTATGCTTTAAATATCACCAAATTAAGAACAATACAATTATTAAAATTTATACGATAATATTTACAATAAGCAGTGGTTTGTAGAAAAATCCTGAACATAGATTCAGAACTCTAATTCTGAATCAGAGCAGTAATATTAGGCAGATGAGGCTATATGCAGCTCCTACTTTTTAAAACTTGAGTAAAATGTGAGCCTCAAATAGTTTTTGTTGTATTAGTGAGGTTGTTTAAAATTGGGCTTACACATACATTACTGGCCAGAGGCAAACACAGTTGAGACTGTTGAGAAACACAACTGGAGCTAAAACAAATACAAAATATACCTGTTTGGGGCTTTTGAATGGTCTAGTTTCATGGGTATGAGATATTAGATCTTTCCCATTAATCTCACTGTTCTTGTTCATATACTTCCTGAGGGAGACACAGCACCCTGGATTGTCTCAGGACCTCTGAGTGGAAATACCTGGACCCGGGGTCTTGCTGTCTCCAGCTGCAGGGTTTTTGGGTACCTAACTGGTTTTCTACAGGTCTTGATTTTCTCATTTGGAAAATCAGGAAAACAGGAGACGACCTTCCCCAAAGCATTCTGCAGACCCTAATGTGCTACACAAAAATGTGATATTTTGTAATGCCTGTCATTATTTTCATATGTTACAACCTATTTAAACTTCCAATGGCCAGGTTTCATTTACTCTGAAGATTATCCATTGTGCCATTATTTGACACAAACAAATGTTAGTGTGTTATATCAACTCTGACTGACCCTCGCAGAATCCCTTTTGACAGCATGTGTTGATTATAATGTCTTTCTTCTTGACCTTTCCAGGCTTTCTGTGGTCTGGTTCTTTTGTATCTAGGAAATAAATATCTCCCCTGTGCTCCCTGTTGCTCTCTTAAATCATAGCTTTTGGTCAATTGTTTCACGCTTTACATGATATTTCAGTAAGAAATATAGTGCTGCCAAATACTAAGTCTGCTGTTCTTTGTAAATTATTTTTGCTGTATCTGACGCTGTCTTTAGCTCTGATACAGCAAAAAATAAAGTAAATCTGCTAAACCTTTGAGGAAATTTTGAGTTGCATTAATTTAAGAAGTAATTCTATGTATACAACATAACATTTTATATCTTTCTTCCTTTCATGTGTTGTAGTTTTCAGCCAAAATGTAGAGTTAAGATTTGTGTTACGAGTTTATCTTCGATTAATTCCTATGCTCATGATGATCTCCTAATAGTACTCTTATGGTTGGCTAAAATGATCACAATATTATAAAAATCAAGAGTGTAAATCAACAGAAGAGCTATAGAAAGACAAAAAGCTCCTCTTTCTTTTAAGCTACACTTCAACCTAAATAGGAGTAAAGTAAGGCTTATCATTTATCACTTAACATTGGGCAAATAAATTATACAAATGGAGTTGTGTCATTAAATTCTATTTGTGCCCAGAGGACCAGTTCTCAAATGCTGGTCCAGTCCCCCGCTGGCAACTTGCTACTGGGCAAGTTCATTAATCTTTCTCAGGCTGATTTTTTTTCCATCTCCAAGCAGAGGTAATAATGAAAACTGCCTTGCAGGGATACAGAGAGAATAAACATAATAAATTTTAATTACTCTTAGTGCAGTGCATGGCATGTAGTAGGCACTCAACAAAAGTTATTTTATGATGTAATACAGGATTTCAGGCAATCATTAAATATGAACTCCAGTATGTGTAGTTATAACTTAATTTCAATATTTAATTTGACATCACCTAGTAAGTTGGGATTTGCAAGTCTTCATCCAACAACAATTGTTACAGTTACTATTGTCAAAATAGGGTTAAAAGGAAACACACATATGACAGTGACAATCATTTCTATTTTATAAATGTCTATGTTAGACTTGGCACTGGGCTAGGATATATGGAAATATTAGGTACCATATGTAATCCTCTAAACAGCTCTGTCATTCAAGTGTTCATGCTTCATATTTCATTTGAAAACAACCATGTGGAGAAGTATAACAGCAGGTCAAATCTCACAGTGACTCAGAGGCAGAGCCCCTCTGACCCACCACCCTGCTCCTTCCACCCGCTCTGTGAAGCCACAGGCATGCAGGGCTGAGATGCAGACCTGGAGAGCAGCACCAAGGACCAGAGGACCCCAGATGCTCCTGTGGGTTTAGCCTACTTGGAAGTGGGGAGTAAACATCTGTGTTTTAAGTGTCTCATTCTGAGCTCATTGGAGCTATGAGCCACCAGGGAGGGACATTTGCTAGAAGTGGTCCGTCAATCAGCTGGACACATGTGTCCCAGGGTCCAGAGAAGGAATGCCAGGGTCACAGAATCATCAATTTCAGGGTCTGGCCCTGCACTTTGCAGAGCAAGACAGAAGCCCAGAGGGCAGTGAATGCATCTCAAGTTCACAGAGTTAAGTGACAGCACAAGATCCAGGTCCTCCCTCTGTGTCTGTCAATCAGCTCCCCAAACTAATCCAAGGCTCCGGGTTTCCCAAGCTTTTGACATTGAGCAATTTACGAGTAGGGATTCATGGAGAGAACTAATAGCTCTTGGCAAGGGTCCTTCACTGCCTCTTTATTGAGATTCAAATAAAGGCTTGGTGACTTAGTCTAAGACAAGGATGTAGAAATTTCACAAGTGAAGCTGGGAAAATCCTTTCATGAAATTTCAGCTTTAAAGTGTTGGCAGAAGCAAAGATTCTTGAGTCTTTTCTAACTGATGCATACTTGAACTTAAAATAATCAATTCTTTCTTTTTCATAAACTGCTATAATAATCAGGAAATTGAGGTTTTTATACTTTCCACAAACATGTTCTGTATTGTATAAATGACATTTCATTAGCTGACTCCCATTTTTAATAAGCTGGAGCTCAGAGAAGCAGCTGAAGCCCATGGATAACAAGTAAAGAAATGAGACTAGGAAGGAGCACTCAAACGTGAGATCTGCCAGACCTTACGGATGGCACCCTCCTTGATACAGGAGCTCTCAGTAGGAAAAACCACCACCGCCTTCTCCAAGGATGACACTGAGACTCAGAAATGTCACCTCTTGTTATCCAGCCACACACTGGCAAGCAGATGGTCACTTCATGACTCAAAAATCAATACTTTTTTTATACTTACAGCTACTATCTTGATAATAGAACTCAATAAAAACCGAACCCTTTGTGGACAAAGATTTACGAACTGCAGCTAGAATATGAAGACCAAAAATGTTGCTTTAGCTAGGTAACTATCATTTTTAAATCAACTTCTTAGGAATTCAACTGATAGTATAGATCTTCCAAACAATCCAAAGAAACCGAGCCCTTCCTTTCTACTGCTTGCATTCCTCAATTAGTGTGAGCTGGCATTCCTGCCTCAGGACAGACAGAAACCAAAATGCATGGGAGAAGCCATGTCAGAAGAAAAATAAATATACTCCTACCACTGAGAAGTAGATTGCTCCTCATTGCCTCAATAACACCTTCCTAGAAGTAGACTACCAAAAGGCTAAGTTTGTTGGTACAAACAAAAAGAAAAACAAACCTTTAAATTTCCCAAAAAGTGACAATAGTCTCTTTGGAGACATATGTGTTTTTCCTGGATTTGAAAGCAGTGGTTACATTTGTTTCATAAACTGTAATTCTATAATAAATAAAGCAATAAATACATTGATATTTTAGAAAGACCTTCAATTTTTACATTTATCATCAGATGTATGTCACACATACACACATAGGAACTACATAAAAATGCTACATTCTTGCTTAATATAATTTTTTTTCATTCATTAAGCTATATTTGAAGGTAATTATAAAAGTCAATTAGCAATGAGAAAATTAATGATGTGGACTGTTCTCTGAATTTTTCACACTGCAATGTATTTAGAAACTAGGGTGTGAGATCAACCCAGATCATCCATTCCTGTGGTTTCCCAGCAAATGAGACGAACCTTGACATGGCAATGCAGACCTCAGGGGGCACACATCACGCCACCAGGAACAAAACATGACATTCTTCAGCAAAATAGAAAGTTATCCCATTTGAATGGTTTTCCTAGAACATGTGAGTGTTCATAAATTTGTCATTTTAAAATTATTTAAAATAAACAGTTTTAAATGTCAGCATCTGAAATATCAATAAATATACATCATAATGAAGATTTTTCATGGTCTACAGTTAGTTCAGGCTGATCTGGAAAGAAGTGTCTTTATAATCAGTACTAGACTATATGAGAGCTACGACAGTATCTTTTCCATTGTGAAGGGGAAGAAATCTAATTGTAATTTCCAATAACAGAAATCTCCTTGGGTCTGGTGTAATATCTGACAAAGCACCTCATATCCCTCTTCCTTTCTCTGAATTTCCCAAGGATATCTCGGCTGTGTGGTTTTTGCATGTCACAAAATCAGGCTTTACAGCAGCACAAAAGCATTGCTCAGCCTCACAAACCAAAGGATAAAGATGCTGCAAAGGCCAACTGGAAAGATCAGTGAGGAAGCAATTTAGCCAGACCTTCTTGTGCTGAGCTTCTCCATCAAACCTTTGCCACTGTCTGTGTCCACTCTATGCAGCCAGCACCAGAGGCAGGTGAGTGAGGGGAAATGCTGTTACTCTTACAGAAGAAGCAGGAACAGCAAAAGCAAGCCTTTTGAAAAGAGCTTGTCCAAGAGGAATTTTATTTGACAGTTTAAAGTGTTAAAAGAAATATAACCTGTAAAGGCAGGAGAAAAAAAAAAAACACGCATTCTCTTTTATCCTCTCTGCATTGGCACCAACTTACTCTAACAATGGCTCCATATAGTTTCTCAGTCCCCAGGGTGTGTCCGGTTCATCCCACAATGTTCTATACCTTGGTGTAGGCTTGATATGGGGATATTATTCCGTGTCCCAAACCAAATAGAGTGGCCATATATAAGCAGGCTGAAGGCTTTGTGACTCAGAAATCAGAACAGAAAAACTCCTGGGACAGTTTATCCCATATGTGAATACTTAATTCACGAAGCCTCCAGGATACTCTGAATTTCAAGTATTTTCTCCAGATATTCTAATTAAATTGAAAAACTTGCATGATTTGCAGCATCTAGTGTGTGTAGAGAATCGAGTGCTTGACCATGTTGTGTTTACAGAGCACTCAGTGGTTGCAGAACATCTAGTGTCTGCCAAGAATCTCATGTTTGCAGAAGATCCAGTGTGTGAGAGGACCTGGTACCTCCAGAGCATCTATTGTATGGGGAACATCCAGTGTCTGGACATGTCATATTTATAGAGCATTTAGTATCTGGAGAGCATAAGGTGTTTGCAGAGCTTCTAGAATGTACAGAGCACCTAGTGTGTGAGACCATTTAGTGTTTGCAGTGTACCAAATTTGTGCAGAGCCTCTAGTGTGTGCAGAACATTTATTGTTTGCAGAACATCTAGTGTGTGCAGAGAATTTTGTGTGTATTGAGTCTGTATTCCTGGTTCTGGATTGTGGGCTGGGTGTGAGAAGAAGGCTACTCACCACATTGCAGCCTGCACAGTCAGGCCCATTCTCACAGATCCTGCGGCGAGCTTGAATGCCACCCCCGCATTGGGCTGTGCACCGTTCCCAAGGACCCCAGCCTGTCCAGAACATGTGTGGGGGACATAGCAAATGTTCATTGCAGTATCTGTAATGAGGAAACCAAAAGGACAAGGAAACTAATTAGTGCCACTTGAAACCACTGACGTTTCCATCTCCATCCCTGCACCAGATGTTGAACACATGGGCATGCTCTGCATGGAGGAGCTTTTTGTATTTTGAGCAGTTGCACCATACAGAAGGCAGATGTGGTGCTGGCCATGCTGTGTGTGCACAGACAATGGGATGCATGGCAGACAATGAAGAAAATGCTAAACTCACAATGCAGGATGGATCTTCCTGTGCAGCCAATTAAAGGAAAAACAAACAAAACCCTTCAAACAGACACCCAAAAATAAGAGTATACAGAAAATATCTAGGTAGGGCATTTATCTTCTGAACATAAACATTGAAAGATAAAGCAGATTACAGATACAAAGTTAGCATAGCTTTACTTGGAATTCCTTTCTCATTCTTGAATCAAATAAGCCCATAGTTATATTAGGATAAGTTAAAGAAAAGTTAGAGCATGGGATTAGCATGAAGGTCCAAGTTATATACTGCTTAAGCTATTCTACTTTTAAATTTATTTGTAGGCTCTCAGAAGAATGCCAAACAATTTAAAAGACCACTCGTTATTTAAAAAGAATTGAATTATTATACAATTTTACAAATATTAGTTCTATTTTTCAGTGTTTGAATACACTTCTATACTTCTACATATTTTTCCAAATGTCAGCCAAATATCCAAAGCCTCCTTTATCCTTATCATGAGTCATATTTCTCTTCAATTTTTAATACTGCAAGTGAAATGAAGTGAAGTGAGGAAAACAAACAAACAAAAAACAAAAAGGAAACAGCCTGGCATTCTACAGGTTACAGCTCATAGAAAGGAAGAGGTTAGTCTGAACAGCACCAAATGTAGTGAGACACACTCAGTGATTCATAGTCCATCTACGAAGCCCAATTTCCCAAATTTACCTTCTAGAGAATACTAGAATGCACAACTTTTTCTCATGCCCTCCTCTCTTGCCAGGCTATCTGCCTTAAGAAACAAGAGGCAAAGGTTCCCATCTGCTGGTGTAAGTCAGTCACCTTTATTGTCATCAATATTAATAAAGGCTTAATCCTGCAGGGCCTATGCAACAGGAATTGCAGAGGGCTTCCTGATCACAGGTGTTCACAGTCGAAAATAAACACAGGGACATGGACCCAGCTCAGGATGTGCAAAACTATCTTAATACACAGTGGCATTACTGTAATTATTTATGCAGAAGTAAATGCTTTTCTGGAACTGAAAATAGGGGCAAATGGTAGCCAGCCACCAGGAAAAGAAACTTGGAGAGTGTAGTTTCCTGACAGTAAATGCTGGTAAGATGGAACTGTTTTCCTGTCAAACCAGAAAAATTTCATGGGGAATGTGTGGGCTTCAGGAACAGGGACAGTGTGAAAAGTAGAAAGCAAGGCCAAGCTGAGGGGTGCTGATGGGATGGGGCACACTGAACCCCTGTCAGCATTTTGGAAAATAATGGAAGGTAGAAATGGAAAGAGTAAAGCACGAAAGATCATTGAGAAGAACAAAACATAAAAAGGCAACAGGGAGTGGGATGATCTATCTTTACCAAATACAGTGGAAAACTGGAACTTTATGAGAAATCAGGAAACTTCCACAGAGCTCCAGAGACAAAATAACTCCATGAGAGTTAGATGGCAGACTCATCTCCAGGAGTTGGTGCTTCATCTTGACTATTCTCTGGAGCCCCTGAGATTCGAGGAGCTCCTCATATTTCAGTATGGGGTCTGCATCTCCCCAGACAGGGCAGTTTAGCAGCAGGAAGAGCCCATAGAACAAACAGCAACTAGAGGACGCTGGATTGCAACAAGTCAAATGAGAGATACTCCAACCTAGAAAACGGCGATGGTGTTGGAAAGAAGGAGAAGAAGTGGTGGAGATGGAGCTTGGTATAGTGAAAGTACAATATGGCAACTGTGTGACTGTATAGAAAACAAAATAAAAACAGTGGAGTCCAAAGTCAGCCTCTTAACTGAAAGTGGAAGGCAGAAGGCACTCTTACTTCCAGGGAGACATAGTTGATGTGTAGGTGGTGAAGGAGCCTCCGGAGAGTCAAGAACCAACTGGGCAAGCAGTTTAGTTTGTCTAAACTTACACATTTGAGCGTAGCCAATGGAACTGAACAGTTATCACTCTTCCTCATCTTTTCCACATTTAAGATAACACAGAAACGTAAGGTTTTCCTCTTTAGGTGGTAACTATAGTCTCCCAGGTCCTATTCTCAGAGCTCAGGGCCACTGGACATTCCTACACGTAGTAAGGGAAGGGAAAGGACCTTCTAATTAAGAGATCATGGCCTCTAGATAGGAGAGACAAGACAAATGTGAGAATACAACAGATGAAAAGAATTTGATCTTAGGAAGTATGTGCAAATGTGTCGAGTTCCAATAAGTAAAATTAATATGTGTGTTGGTTCATGGAGTATTCCAGGAGAAAATTGACACTTGTTTTGAGAACATATTTTGAGGAAGTCAAGAAAACTCAGAATATCAGAACTCTCAGCATTTAGTTAAAATATCTATGTGTAGCTCACTGTGGGTAGAAGGAGAAGTAGGCTATCTCCATTTCTAAGCTGATTCACCAGCATTTAAAAGGCATGGACTTCTTAGAAAACTTGATCCTAATTTCAGCTTTCAACAACCCCTCTCCTAAAAACAACAACAAAATGGGTATGGAAGGCAGAGGGAAACCTTACCAAAAATGTTTATAAAACCCCTGACTTTTAATAAAAAGCACAGCAACTGAGCTACCATTTCCCCAAAGCAAAATAAACCATAGCATACAAATCCTTTCTGTTATTTGCTGACAGCAGGCCACTCCTGAAAATGCTCAGCATGTTATTACTGTAAAAATCTACCGCAGGGTAACCTGTGCATGGAACTTTCAGCCAGTGTTAATAAATTGTCTACTGAGCTGCATTTTAAGGTTGTCAATAACCTGCCTTGTTTTTTTCTCTTTCTCCTATAGTAGTCCATGAAACAAGCCACACCAGGATCTGCTGGGGTGTCACCCTCTGAAATTGCAGCCTCCCCATTGAGAGAGGTCAGAGGGAAATAGAAATTACTAGGCTAACTCTGTCTCTTTGTGTCTGGGTTTTCACTTAGGAATTCACCCTGGAAGAGACTGTTCAGAGACAAAGTGCTTGGAAGCCTGTAAGTATGGATCCTACACAATTGTGAGAAAGTGTTTTCCTCTGACCCTCTCCCTGCCCCCAGCCCAACTAACTCATGCCCCTGAGAGAAGCCCCTCTTATGAAGCTATACAAAAAAACAATGAGGTTGGAAGTCAGTTACCTTGGTATCTCTGCTGGTTAAGATTTTTTAAAATTAATTGTGGATAAAATATCTACACAATGGGCCAGCAGTTGGTCCCCTTTCTTTAGTCCCCAACACACTGCAGACTTTTAGCAAATAATGAGCTACAATGTTTTTAAATGCCATTGGCTCTTGAGTGTCTCTACTGTGTTAAAGCATTGCAAGTCACAGATGTACCTCATGATGTGTTAATAATTAAGATTTTAATTTTGCCCATGACTGCTTATTCTCATTTTGTATTTAAAAGTCAATTAATGACCTAGCACTGTTTCTCTATAAATTATCTGCTTTTTTCCACAAATCTAGTCTCTTATGAAAATAAAGACCTTTTATAATTCCATATGGACTAGGTTCTCAGCACTATATCATGCAATAAAGTGTTCTTTCTATCATAAATTATAAAATGCATAAATTATGTTCCATTCTGGTTAGATCCATGCTAGTTGCTCACTGCAATCTCTGTTAACCTGAACCAATCAGGGCCTCTTCTGAACTATTTTCTTCTTGCTTCACTCTAAATGATCAGCCCTCTACTGGGCCATACTGCTATAATTAAATTTTTATGGCAACAGAGAAACTGCACGTACATTAAGTCTACCATAATATTTAATTCAAGCCATTTAGGAAGAAAAATAACTTGTGAAGAACATCAGTTTGGCTCACCACAGGATTCAGCAAACATACCGATGAAGACAAATAATCACTTAATAAAAACCATTGAGCCCTGGGACTCTTAACTTTGAGAATGCACTGGACAGGCTCTAACATGTTCCCCGTGATCCCCAGCTCCTAGAATTCACACCTTGTGTAATCTCCTCCTATTGAATGTGAATTGGACCTGTCACTGGCTTCTAACCAACAGAATATGTGAAAGATTTTGGAAAGTCACTTCTGTCATTATGTTACATAGATTGTAATACCCTAATTTCAAGAGAGCTTTCTCCCTTGTTGGCTTTGAGGAAGCAAGCAAAAAGGTGAGAAGGACCCAGTTGTCAAGGAATTGAGGGCAGCCTCTGGCTAACAGCCAGCAAGAAACTGAGGCCCTCAGTCTGACATCCCACAAGGAACTGAAGGCTGCCAACAACCACATGATCTTGGAGGCAGGTCTTTCTCTAGCTGAGCCCTGATGACATCACAGCTAGGGCCTCTATGTTGATTGCAGCCTTGTGAGAACCTGAAGCTGTGCCCAGATTTAAAAACTCATAGACACCATGAGCAAATAAACACCTGGTGCTTTAAATGCCTAAATCTGTGGTAATGTTATTATATAACAACTATTAACAGACCGTGGTACGTGGGAGTGTGGTGCTACTGTAAGAGGTTAGAATGTGAAAGTGGCTTTGAGGCCACGGAATGGCAGGAAGCAGAATAATTTTGAGGAGCACATTAAAGAAAATCTAAATCACCTTGAATCATCCATTAGTAGAAATCTGGACTTAAAGGACATGGCCAGTAAGGGTTTAGAGGAAAATGGGATAAAGAACTAAAACTGAACATCAAAACAGATGGTCTTCCCACCACACACACACAAAAGAAAAATTTGTGACGTGATGCATGTGCCAATTGGTTCAATTTAGCCATCCACAATGTATGCATATTTTAAATATTTTGTACATGATAAATATTTACAAATTTCATCAAAAATAAATTAGTTATTGAAAAAGACAAAAACACAATTAGAAAAACAGGCAAAATATTTGAATAGACATTTCTATAAATAAGATACACTAATGTCCACTAAGCACATGAGAAGATGCTCAACAATATTAGTCACTAAGGAAATTCAAATCAAAACCACAATGAGATACGAGTTCATACCTACTAGGATGGATAAAGTTAAGGAAAAACAAAAGTAAATAACAAGAATGCGGAGAAATTGGAACTCTCATACATTGCTGTTGGGAAAGAACATTGGTGAAGTCTCTTTAGAAAGCAGCATGGTGTTTCCTCAAAAAGATAAACATAGAATTAACATCCAATGCAGCAATTTCACTCCTAGATATACAGTATACACAAAAAAGTTAAAACAGGGACTTAAATGGATACTCATATGCCAATATTCAGTACAGCATTGACAATAGTCAAAACATGAAAATATACCAAGTGTCCACTGATGAAAAAAATGGATAAACAAAATGTGGTATAGCCATACAACAGAATCTTATTCAGCCTTACAAAAGGAATGAAGTTCTGACACATGCTACAACATGGAGGAACCTTGAACATTATGCTAAGTGAAACAAGCCAGACACAAAATGGCAACTACTGTAGGATTCCACTTATGTGACATATCTATAATAGGCAAATTAGTAGAGACAGAACATAAATTAGAGGTTATCAGGGGTTGGGAGGAGGGTGGAATAAGGAATAGTTATTATTGCTTAACAATTACAGAGTTTATGTTTGGGGCAATGAAAAGTTTTGGAAATAGTAGTTACGGTTATACAATAATGTGAATGTCAATAATGTCACTGAATTACACACTTATAAATGATTAAGTGGCAAATTTATGTTTTTCGTGTGTGTGTGTGTGTAAAAGCACAGCAAAAACTTAAAAAGTAAACAGGAATATATTATCAGGAACTGGAAAAAGGGAGAATTGCATTACACAATGGGTGAAAACTGCCAAAATTGCTACCTTTGTTAATATGAAAGGCAAAACACATAAGTTGAATTACATAGCTAAGGAAATTTCCAAACAAAGTGTTGAAGGTGCTGCTTGGTCTCTTCATGCTGCTTACAGTGAAATGTAGGTGAAGAAAGAAAGACTGAGGAATGGATTATTAAACTAAAAGAACAGGAACTGGATGATTTTGGAAATCAGTCACTTTTAACGGCAAAAGAGGCAAAAAATATGAAATAGCTTTCACAGTCCTTTCAAGTACGGTTAGGGAAGGTTGGAATACAGTAAAAGCTGATGTAGTGACTGTAAAACCTTTTATTGTAACCTCAGAAAGATGAAAGAATTGGAGTAGTATTTAATTACACAAAGAGTCCTTTCTAGAGCAAGTGTGTGCCTCACAGATCCTCTCAACTGCATCAGATCACCTCTAGTGAGCTGGAGGGTGTTGTCTCTCAGCCATCTCAGCAGCACCCCAAGGTAGAGAAGGGCTAATTCAAAAAGGTTTGTGAATGTAGCTTTTGTTTAGTGGAGTAACCTTGTGGAAATCCATTGAAGACCCATAATGTTTTTAAGAAACTTATTTCCACAACGATACCAGCAGCTTGGATGGAAAGGGACAGAGAAAATACACATGAAAGGCTGCTGGAAACCCTGCACATTCTACTGACAGGAAGGAAGCTGATAAAACTACCTAGCTACAAGCACGTGCTCTCTTCAAGAAAAAGAAAGCCTGATTCAGGAAGCATAACTAACAGTCCAGAAGGCAGAGCCAAGAACCATAAAACATTATGCCCACTCCCTGAACTTAATTAAGCAACTCCAAACACTTGCTCAACTAGATTTCAGAATTTATATGGAACAGTGATTCCTTCATAATTTCCATCACTCCACCCACCTACTGCCTTTTTGAACAGAAATGTCTAAAGCTGTTATCCTTTGCCTGACTCTCCAAGTTTGTTAGTGGCAGATAACTTCTCCCTTTGGCTTTAGAGATTAACAGACTGATGGGAACTACACCCAGACAGCCTCTTCCACATGTGGGCCTGATGTAAATAATAAGGTTCTGGACTTTGGGGAGATTCCTTAATGGGATAAGACTGAGGGACCTTGAAAGTGGGTGAAATGCATTCAGCATGTGAGGGGTAGGGATGTGAATGACTGGGGAACAGAGAATCAACTCTGGCAGATAGACTCTATGGTGACCCTAGTGAGCTCTGCCTCCTGATATTCATACCCTGTGTCATCACCTCCTCTAGGTTGTGGAGGCCTGTGTCTTACTTCCAACCAACAGAATATGGCAAAGGGGTGAGATGTCACTTTTGTGATTATGTTACATAAGTTTGTAATGCCCATCTTGCAAGGAGACTGTCTTTCCTGCTAGATTTTAAAAGGCAAGTGACAACACCAGGAAGGATCGCTTGGCAGGAAACTGAGAGTGGTCTCCAAATAACAACTATGTAAGGAATTGAGGTCTGCAGTTTGACAGCCCACAAAGAACTGAATACAAACAACAACCACATGATCTTGGAAGTGCATCCTTCCCCAGTGGAGCCTCAGATGAGACCACAGTTCTGGCCCATGTTTTGATTGAAGCCTGCTGAGGCCCCAAGCAGAGGATCTATCTAAGCCATATAGGAATTCCTGACCCACTGGGACTATGAAATTTCAAAAAGAAATGTGTGTTGTTTTGAGCCACAAAGTTTATGGAACTACCACTACACAGCAGGAGGAAACTAGCACAGATAATAACATTTGCATCTTGATAATATTTACAGACATCCATTTCTTCCTTTTGTTAGTAGCCTCTCTGGGAGTTGGTGCTTCTACTCAGTTCTTGCTACTCCAGAAAATCTTTTCAAGGAAATGTCAGAAGAGAAAAAGAAACTGTCTATACGTATTAAAGTACATGTAAAAATTAAGCTAGAGTTATTTTTCAGAAAAAAAAATATGTAAATACTTCTGAGATTTTTGTTGCAACAAAGCTCCCATTGAATAATTCCACACACTGGAGATGTCACAGATGAAAAATCACTAACTATAAACCTACCATTAACTTAGAGAATCTTTCGGGAAGATCAATTCATTATCTTGTGGCTACCCAGGATTTCTTGAGGGTTGATGGTGTTTAAATAAATATGATATACATGTATTAATTATTTTGTATGCCTAGTTCTTAGTCTTTCGTATTCTCCCATGGAGATCATAGTCTCCTTCAATCTTGAGTTTAGTCCTCAAACATCTGCATTGTTGGAATCAGAATGCTTTTATATTTCTTAGGTGAAGAGACCTTTCATATAACATGGCAGAGACATCTAAGAACCTATTGCTTATGAAGACCACAGAGGAAACTTTAGGTACTTGGTTTTTCTGGTTTTCATTAATCTCCCAGTAGCCCCCTAGAAAGACTATTCAATAGAAAAGCTTAAATTCTATAAAAATTTTACATAGTCCCTGTTCTTACTATCCATCTATTATTTAAATTCATGTTTTCCTCCATTGAGCAAATGCTAATCTACAAATGAACATTTCTTCTTTACAAAAGGAATATTTTACATATAAGTCCCTCAAACACACTTGTCATCTTTATTGAAGACACCGCTGTATCTTTTCCTGAAGACACCGCTGTATGAAAAATCCTATGTGGATGCAAACGTACGCATATGTTAGCCACAGTGTTAATCAGCCTCTTCCTTCCTGTGTGATCAGCCTGGGAATGGTGATAACACATGCTAAGTTTGTGGTGGTGCCTTAACTCTAGGGAAGCCTTTGCACAGATGGAAGTGACTTTGCCTGGATGGGTTGTACAGGTTGAGCATCCCTTAGCTGAAATGTTCAGGACGATTAGTGTTTTGGATTTCACATTGTTTCAGATTTTGGAATATTGGTGTATATATAATGAGATATCTTGGGGATAGGACCCAAGTCTAAATACAAAATTCATTCATTCACACATCAAATATACCATATACACAAAGGCTGGATGTAGTTTTATATATTTTAAATAATTTTTTGCATAAAACAAAGTTTTGACTGCATTTTGAAGGCAAAAGTCAAAAAACCGTGTGGAAATTTCCACTTGTGGCATCATGTCACTGCTAGAAAAGTTTTGGATTTTGAAGCATATTGGGTTTCAGATTTTCAGATTAGGAATGTTCAACCTGTCCTAGGTGACAATTCATAGTATTTAAAAACTTCCAACCAATTTAAAATTGTACAAGGCTTGGAAATAATAGGGAGACAATTCTTCCATAATAGGCTTTCCCACTTATCAACTGGTGTTAGAAAATGACAGGCTTGCACAAGACTGTCTCAGGGACTGCTTAAAATATGACAAACCCTGCTTGGTAAAAATCATCTTCATTTCCTGTTAGTCAAAAGGAGTGAAATCTTAATTGGCAAGTGAGGAACACACTTGAAGAAAAAAAGGAATGATTCTCCTTAGTTGATTTTAGGTTGTAGTAAATACCTAATAGAGAGCTATCTAAACAGTAAGTCTGTTGGTTCTGTTCGTATAAATACTAAATGCATAGCAAATAACTATATACAGTATTTTTATTCGAGGTTCCAGTGAGCTCATGTCATCAAATATAAACCTGCTACATATTAATTAAAATGCACTGAAAGTCATTCAATAAGTTTATATTAGTATAGCTGAATAAGAATCCTGAAAGCATTATGAAATTTACCTACTTGAATTCTTTCCCAATAGTGACAAATTAGAATAAACATTAATAGTATATTTAATGCATATTAAGACAGATTCAATGATCTTGCAAAACAGATTCAATGATTACGATTGCAGAGGTTGAGCCTGAAACCAAATGTCTAATTCTACACCAAGGAACAAATTGTTAAATCCAAGACTAAATCAAAATGTTGCCATGATGTGCTGAAAGCTCAAAATACACGTGGAAAAGAGCCCCCAGTTTGGGTTGTGCTGCAGCTTCATTGAGGGTATTTCTGAATATGCCCTCCCATGCCTTCCAGAGGATTAACTGAGTTCTGAGGAAAACCCTACCGCACCTGCCCAGTAGTGTCTGCATCCGGGACCTTCTTAGGTCCTCCTTGGAACTGGAGCTTTGAGATCTGTCTGGTTAAATTCTCACAAGAGTAAGTCTCCTGCAGACGTACTTCCAGAGTCTCCAGGAGCCTAGCACAGCACAGAGGTCCCTGGGTACTCTAATCCCTTGGCAATTGCTCAGCGGAGCCAACCCAGCTGTGTAGGCACCAGAGCAGCCCAGTGATGCTGTCAACGAGGCTTTGATCAAAATTAAAGGATGCCAGGAAAAGAAGAGGACGACTGGCTCAGCGGAAAGGGATGCCACACATAAGCTTAGGCAGATCCAAAACTAAAACCGCGGGGAACTCGACCTGGCCGGAATGACAGTAAGCGTGAGGCTGGCGGTGCTGGCAGCAGGGTGGGCACGTACCTTTCCTCGCGGTTCTGTCCCACGCACACCCGGCCCCCGTGCCTGGGAGTGGGGTTGCTGCAGGAGCGCTGCCGCACCTGGAAGCCGATCCCACAGGTGGTGCTGCAGGGAGACCACGAGGTCCAGGGAGTCCAGCCTCCATTCCTGAGGGAAGGGAAGCAATGCAATCATTAGGTCCCGCAGGCTCAGAGTCCAAGCCCTGTCTGCACCCACGGCCAAATGCCTGTGTTCCCCAGGAGGATCACGCTTGGGGCTGCTCAGGAGAGAAAACACCAGCCAGGGGACTGAATGGACTGCACCCTGTGAATCTCAATTCCTGTTTCTGCAGCCCCCAGGCATCTGGTTTATAGCCAAGATAGGAAATTTGAGAATAAAGTTTTAAGTGTGCTATAAATAATGGACTATATTGGAAACTATCAAAAAACTTGAGTCATGAAAATATTAAACTAATAAAGAATAAGGTTATTTCACTGAAAAGCATTTAGAAATGAATCCCTACACCTCTACAGTTTAGGATTTTTTTGACTCGTATAATATCATTTATAATCTATGAGAAGTGCACCTTTGGACAAAAAGCTCATCTAAAACTGCCTAAAATGCTATCTTTTAAAATCTATTAATATCAATGAAAATCAGTAACTTTCCTGATAGCATCAAATTGATAAAGAGTGTTGTATTGTTAGAATAACTATCAAAGATTTAAAACGAAAATGTTGTATTGTTAGAATAATATTCAAAGCTTTAAAACAAACTTTACTAAAAATTTAAAAAGGATGTTTAAATTCAGATTATTGGCTATCTTTTCACAGACAGAGACATAAAGAGTGCAAATAAGAAGTGCAAATTGCATATAACTAACCATGTGTATTTATGTTATTACACATACAGAGTAATGTAGATATATAAAAATATAAAATAAAAATAGGATGAACCAATTTAAAAAATTTTTTAATTCTATTGACAGCTCTAGAAATGTTTTAGTATTGTATTTTTTCCTTAAAATGCTTGTATTCAGACTGGTTTTAATTTAAGTGTCCCCCTTAACACGTTGCTCCTGCTATTAAAAAATACATAGTTTTTTTTAATTTTATGTGTTAAAATATATATTAAATCCAGATTCCAAACTTCCACATAGATGGTCTACTTCATGCAGAATTTTTTTACTTCTGCAATCACATATGCATTTCTTTAGATATTTGTCACCTTCATCCATAAGATTTACATTTCCTATGAAAAAATATTAGCTCACATTAATTCTCATTTTTACCTTGTGTATTTCCTTTTAAAACATGGAGGTCAACAACTATGCCACTGAAGGTCCTGCTATAAATAATATGTTGAATATATCATATTAAAAATAATTTCAAATAAAAATTTTTCTGAGAAAATTCTTAGAATATTTCATGTTTTCCTACTTTACTGAAACCTAATGATTTAATAAAATATGTAGTAATAACTTTATGTATGGTATTATAATAAAACTGCTCTATAATAATATAACCAAAATTATCACACAATAAGACAAATCTTTCCACATTTCTTATAAAGATAATCAGCTAGTATCTTATACCCTGCTACCTAAAATCTTAAAAATTATCCATGTTATTCACTGAATTATATTTAAAAATTTAAATAGCAGTTTTAATATAAATAAATTACATTTAATTTGCAAAGTTTCATTACATGTGCAAAAAGTTGTTAGATCATGCAGCAAATGGTGCTTTGAAATTTGTTTGGAAACTCTTCATTTTTTAAATCTTTTAGCAAATGTGGATTGATTTTTTTTTTTTTTTTTTTTTTTTTGAGACAGAGTCTCGCTCTGTCGCCAGGCTGGAGTGTAGTGGCTCTAACTCGGCTCACTGCAACCTGCGCCTGCCGGGTTCAAGAGATTCTCCTGCCTCAGCCTCCCGAGTAGCTGGGATTACAGGCATGTGCCACCATGCCCAGCGAATTTTGTATTTTTAGTAGAGACGGGTTTTCTCCATGTTGGTCAGGCTGGTTTTGAACTCCCGACCTCAGGTGATCTGCCCACCTCAGCCTCCCAAAGAGTTGAGATTACAGGCGTGAGCCACCATGCCAGGCCACAAATGTGGAATTTTATGACATATTCCATTTACAATATATGGAACATGTTTGTATATAGGGTAGTAACTAAATAAAAGTGTATATAAGTAATAGGAAAAGAATATCTGAGGAAAGAAGTGAATGCAGCTTTACACGTATATGTCTATTACCCAGACCTGAGTTTCCATACTTCTAAATGCTGCTTAGAGGCAGACACAGTGACCAAACAAGTCACATAAAGTAAACAGAGATCAGGAGGGGGTCACTTTCACGATTATTAGTACAAAGCAATCCACTTACGCTTTTAAAGCCTCATTAAAACTAGTTCACTTCCTAGATTTTTAATCTTAAAATAACTACTAGTTGCATTGCAGCTCTGCTTAGAAAATGACTTTCCAGCTAGAGCAAGAACTGAAGACATATCAATAAATAAGTTATAGCAATTCATTTGATAATCTTTTTCCATGAAACAATATGAGCAAAGAGTATTAGCTACTTGTTGTAATCTTCAACAACAGCAGTTTGATAGTTTTTGTAAGTTTTATCCAGGCATCTGTGGAAATCTTTTCATTTAATACAAAGCATACAGTACATAATGCAATGTTGACATGCCTGTGTCCTCTGCAATACAAAACAAAACAAAAAAACCCCTAATCTCTGTGGCCCTGATTTGCTCCTTTCACCTTGGTGGTGAGAAAAATGTGAGCAGAGGGCAAAGTTGGCCTTTTGCTCCTGCACTTTACTTTCCTGGCCTGCATGTGCCTGCATGACCTGGGCTCTCCTACAATTTGATCACCCAATCTGATTTCCACTGTTAGTGACTTCATAAACAATTGTCCCAGAGACTTTTTTTTTCATTCTAAGTGGGCTCATGGAAAGCAGATAATATGTTTAAAAAATACTGCAAATTAATGAACAAGTGACAAAGAAGCATAAAGACTGATCTCAGAAGTGTTCCTGATACTTGCTTTAAAATTTCTCTGTGATCATGGTGTTATAGGTGCAGGGGATGGAGAGCAAACAGAATATAGTTGTAAAAAAAATAAATAAATATAACAAACACCACCACAGTAAGCGGAAGCAACAGGAAAGCTATTCAATAGGTTATGTTATTTAAACTGCTCTATTGATTACCCAGTGCCTAACGTTAGCTCAGGTGAGGTGCTCTGAGCTCCAATATCCTATGGAGTAGAGCAAGTTGATCAAGGACTTGGCTTCTTCTACCTCCTAACCTAGTGTTATTATGTCCTACCTTTAATGGACTATTTGTAGATATATTCCATGAAAAGATTATTAAATAACATGGATGTTTTCCTTAAACAAAGCCAATCATATTGTCCAAATTGTAAATGCTTTTCCTAATCTAATGAAGAGTATGTGAATAAGTGTAGATCTGTAATCCAATTTATAGTTTAAAATCTCCTTCCAAAAATCATGTAAGTTTTAAATGGTGAATGTCCCTGGTGTTTCACCACTGTTCTCTCCAAAAGGGAGTTATATTATAAATGATGTCCCAAACTCCTCGAGAATCTGAGTTTAATACACAGCAGCACAACTGGCGTGTTCTGAGCGGCACACCTGGAACAGTTGGCGATCTCCATGCCAGGGCCCTCGCACTGCCAGCCACCACACTGCGGGGCCGGGCTGTCGCAGGAGCGGGTTCGACAGAGGCAGGATCCCACGGCGCTGCCATCTGTGTGCGTGCAAGGCGTCCACGGAGACCACACGCCAAAGTGTCCATCCACGGTGAGATTCCTGGTCTAGGAAGCAAAACCAAGCAGAGGTGTCAGAAAAGGTTAAAGCTGAACACATAATAGAGTAAAAACTAAAAATCCCTCATAAGACAATCAAAACTCCTCTAGAATTTGTTGTTGTTGTTGTTGCAATTAGAAAAAGGGCCAGGCGCGGTGGTTCACGCCTGCATCCCAGCACTTCAGGAGGCCAAGACGGACAGATCATGAGGTCAGAAGATCGAGACCATCCTGGCTAACATGGTGAAACCCCGTCTCCACTAAAAATACAAAAAATTAGCCTGGCATGGTGGCGGGTGCCTGTAGTCCCAGCTACTCAGGAGGCTGAGGCAGGAGAATGGTGTGTACCTGGGAGGTGGAGCTTGCAGTGAGCCGAGATCGCGCCACTGCACTCCAGCCTGAGGGAGGGATCGAGACTCCGCCTCAAAAAAAAAAAAAAAAAAGATTGCATAAGGGAGTATTTCAACGTAAAGCAGCAGAGGTGATTGCTGGAGATGGTGAGGAAGAAGCAGGGAGGGAGGCAGGGGGAAAGGGGAGACAGAAAATGAGAAGAGGAAGATGAAGAAGAAGAAGGAAAAGGAGGAGGGGGAGGAGGAGGAAAGGAAGGAGAAGAAAAAGGAGAAGGAGAAGAATGATGGGAGGAGGGCTGAGAAGAGAGGAGGAGGAGGAGGAGTGAAGGATACTAGTGACTTGGCAATCAAGTTATGGCCAAATTGTCCACTAATTTGGAAAATCCAAAACTAAGAGGAACTGGAGTGAAAAATCACAGCTGCACAACCCCATTGCGTGTTTATGTGCCTTTAAAAAATGAAAGCTTAGGAACATTTATCATTAAAGACTTGGTTTGGCTCTCAAACTGAAAGCATTCAATTCAGAACATATTTAAAGAGTATCTATTAAGCAGCTGCAGCGCTTCTCTTTGTTAAGCATATCCCAGTCAAACCTGTTTTCTGATCAACTTCTAAGAGCTTATGGGCCAGTGAGAAACAGCTAGACACATAACCATTACTCCATGTAGAATCTGACGATGGATTCACGAACAGGGGCTATCGGGGCAGAGGAGAGAACACCCAACATGCTCACAAGGTCTGGGAAGAGCAACGAGGAGCCTGTGTTGAGTCTTAAAGAGTGAAGAAAGAGCCAAGTAGAGGGGCTAGCAAGGGCTGGCAAGGATGAGGGCAGAGGAATGAGGCTGCCAAATGCAAAGGGCACATGGGCATTCCCCATCAGTGTGGGGTGAGCTGGTGGTTCAGGGGAGCAACACCAAGGACTGAGGAGGAACCCAGGGCAGGGACCTCATGGGGAGGGGTCAGAGAGCCCCCTGAGCTTGCTGGTGTGGCACCTCTGAAGGCACTCAAGGGGAGGGCATGGCATCGCTGGGACATGCATGACCAGCTCTGGTGTGGCGGAGGCACCAGCATGTACCTGGCTCATTGAAGAAGGGACAGCTTCTTGCCAAATCTGATAAGCAAATCTGCTCAGGAGGTGGCAGTGCTGCTGGAAGGAGAGACTCATGGGGCACAGCCTTACATTACATGCCCAGAAACCAGCAAACAGATCTCTCCTCAGAAAGGCAATGGGAAGAAGGCCTAAGTCTAAGCCTCCTGTTTTGGTTGTTGTTGTTTTTGAGATGGAGTCTCGCTCTGTTGCCCAGGCTGGAGTGCAGTGGTGTGATCTTGGCTCACTGCAACCTCCACCTCCCAGGTTCAAACGATTCTCATGCCTCAGCCTCCTGAGTAGCTGGGACTACAGGCACCTGTGACCACACCAGCTAATTTTTATATTTTTAGTAGAGACAGGGTTTCACCATGTTGGCCAGGCTGGTCTCGAACTACTGACCTCAAATGATCAGCTCTCCTTGGCCTCTCAAAGTGCTGGGATTACAGGCATGAGCCACCATGCACGGCCTCCAAACCTCCTAATATTAATATGGAAACTTCAGCATCCTTGAGAAAATCTGACCAAGGAAGACCTTTGGTGATGAGTGAACCACATGCTTTCACCTTGCCCTCTGCAGCTGGGTGCACCCCTCCTCCTCTGCCAGAGTTCTCTTCCAGAACCATCCACTACCATCAGAAAGACTCATCATCCTCACATGAAACAACTCACAGGAAACAACTCTATGTACCATACAGTTCATTCTCTTTGGGTTACAAACTATACCCATACTTCGCCATTTCAGAATAATGCTGACACCATATTTTGTGGGTAAAAATATAGGCAAACTTTACTTTTGATACATCATTGACCCAAATACAATAGGAACTAACATGAAAAGTGTTCGTTGTTTTTGACATGACCAGTTGGCCAAATCCAATTGCTATAATTATGACTATCCCTCCTTTCTAACCAACCCTCTAACATTTTCTATCCAGTAAGGTGGATGGGATTGGGAATTTCCTTCCATACCTGGCTATTTATGTAAGAAACTGTGGCAAAAGGGACGGAATGGAGCTGCACCATCTGTTAGAGCAATTCTTTTCTTTTTGTAAATTTTACTTTAAGTTCTGGGACATATGTGCAAAATAATCAAGTTTGTTACATAGGTATATATGTGCCATGGTGGTTTGCTGCATCTATCAACCCATTACCTAGGTTTTAAACTCCACATGCATTAGGTATTTGTCCTAATGCTCTCCCTCCCCCTCACAACCCACCCTCCAACAGGTCCCAATGTGTGATGTTGCCCTCCCTGTGCCCATGTGTTCTCATTGTTCAACTCCCATTTATGAGTAAGAACATGTAGCACTTGGTTTTCTGTTAGAGCAATTCTAAGTGATACACTGGATCCTACCCAAGAGGAAAATATCCCCATTTCCAAGGTCTCGGTGGCCTCCCTATTGGCTAAGATGAAAAGACAGTGCCTACTCTGATCATGAGGTTCTCTGAAGACCATAGAGCTTTCTTGGAGAACCAAGCCTTGCATGACAACGTGACTCAAGCCACTAATATAGAAGATTCTGTGTTAAAGAGGCAAAGACCCTACCATTTGGGATTTTCAGCATTCTCCTTTCACCTCTTTATCAGCCCTCCCTCTTGTCTCCAGCCAAAGGACTCCTGTGTCAGTGGATGAGAGGTCACTTTCACTGTGAGCAAATGTAGTTCCTATGCTTACACATCCTCGCCTGCTTTCACATCCAGACTCCTGCTTGCTGTGCAAACATTGCTAGTATTGTTTTGACTGTCAAAAGCATGTCTCTTGTTCATGGAGCCAGCCTCAAGCAATAACAGTGGTCAGACAGAATATTTGCATCATAGTTACACAATATATAGGTCTGTACTATTTTGACTCTTTGCAGTGTGGGCCCAGTTAAGAAACCTTCTAGGGCTGCTGAAGGCCCCAGCAGACACCACCATGGGAGCTGTGACCATCCTAAGCCTGCAGGTGGGAGGGAGGACAGGGTGGCTGGAGCAATCCTTAGTTGAAGGGGGTAAGGGAGTGATACCCCAGTCTCATTCCTCCTGCCCATGCCTCTCATTACCTGAGCCCAAGGTCACAAGACAACAAGGGAAAGAGGATCGGACATTGGATGTGAGGAAGGTCAGACCCTTGAGGCAGAGAGTTAGTGGGGAGGGAGACTGTTTGAGAGGCTCTCTGGGACATTTGTTCATCCTTTGCCTCACTTCTCTATGAAGGTGTAACAGCTCCAAGAGTTCATCTTGCCCTCCACTCAGAAAGCCAAATGCACTGGGAACAACAGGAATGACAGCAAAAAAAAAAAAAAAAAAAGAGCTGAATTATTACAGGGCCAGGCAAGTGAGGAGAACAGAAAGAAATTCCTCAAGCCTGACTCCCTGAGAATTCAGAGGCTAGGGGTTTTTGAGGGTACTTTGGCAGGCCGGGGTGGGGAACTGAAACAGTTGATGAAATCACAGCAGTGTTCAAACTGCCTTCAGGCAGCTGAGTCAGTTCCTGAGAGGGGGTCTCGGACTACAGGACAGCTTTTGGTCAGCTGAAGTGCTAAATCTGAAAAATATCTCAAAGACCACTTCTTTAGGTTTCACAATTGCAATGTTATCTATAGGGGTAAGTTAGAGAAGTTATAAATCTTGTGATCCCTGGTTACCTGAATCTGTGGTAAATAGCTTAAAGAAAAGCAGGCTAAATGTCAGCAGGTCATTGTTCATGCCTATTCTTCAGCAAAGTTCAAGCCCTTACCATTGTGAATACAGTTTCAATCTCTGAATATGAGGACAGGGAGGTAAGTTTTCCTTGCCTCAAAATTTAACCATAAACTAAATTCCTCTCACAGTTATCTTGGCATTGGTCTCTGTGTTATTATATGCAAAACAAAATTACATAAAACAGTTTAGCCTGCGACGTTAAAAGCAAGGTGGAATCAGTCACGCTGGAATTCTCTCATCACTTCTAATTCTGCAAAGGCTGTTTCAGAGGTGTGAGGGGTCATTCAGGTTGGGATGCTATGGAGGTCAAAGCAGTTCTATCTTGGATGCTAATCCACCATGTTGACTTCTGATTAACCCAAGTTCTGGGAATGCCTCTAAGATTTCCAGTTTACCTATTGTTCCTTGTGTAAGAGCATGTACTTAGCGCAAATACTGCCCTTCAGGAAATTCCTAGGCATTCCCTCTGAAGCACATATACACTTTCCCTATGGCACATAAGCCCTGGGAATAATGGCATGGAGATCTACCTGTCCTGCAGCTGTCCAAGAGCATATTTCTCTCTGTAAGTTCCCAGTAAACTCACCCTGTACCGACAAACTGACTTTGTCTGCCTCACTCTTTGGTTTCTTGGGTCCTTCTGTGTTTGGGGGTTTATTTGCACATATGTCCCTTTCATGAAGCAGACGCATTTGTGATTTCTTGGAAGGTTTATAAATCCCCCTATATTAATCGGAAACATTTGACATGGCAGAATTGGGACAAATTAGAGAATTTGAGGCAAAGAAGAGCTTTCCAAGCCCCTTTGGTCTCCATTTTCTCATCTAAAATACAAAGGAAATGACCAGGGAGGTTCCTAGGATCTCCTTAGCTCTAAGAGGTCATGAGGAAATCCTAAACTCATGATGATATAGATGATAGAAATATCTAAGACTGTGAGGCCAGAAGGAAGTACAATATGATGGTGACAACCGAATGAAGATGGAAACAGAAATCACTCAGAGTTCCAGTCCACGTGATTCCTTAAAATAATCTCCTGTCCTGGAGGGAACCTGAGAATTTCCACTTTTCCAAAGAGGCTAAGGTAGGGACACCAGCCAAGGTAAATGGATTTTTATGAAGAAAGTACTTTGAAAAAAAGAGGATTTGCATTCATTATGGGAATTATTCCTCACCATTGTGAGGTGGAGCAGAGGGAGGAGGAATCTGTGGTGAGTTGGGCTGGCACCACCGGCCATGCTTCTGAACCTCAAACAGGACATATCTGAGGCCAGGGTTGAATCCTGACTAAGCTATAAGCCAATCATGGCAACCCCTTCAGTTGGGCAAGTGCTGGGTCTAGAAACCGATATGTGACCCAGTTCTGGCCAATGAGACTCAAGAGGACACTGCAAGAGGTTTCTAGAAACTATTTTCATTCAAATGAAGAGGAGGAAGCTTTCTCTGCTCCTTCTCTTCCTTCCTGCTTTGGACATGGTTATGTGTGAATATGATACTTGGCAATCCTACTGCCATCTTGTGAGCAAGAGGAGAAGGCCTAGGGAATCAAAGACTTGCTCATCTGCTGTCCTGCCTGAATTCGGCAGCAGAATCAGCCCTGAAACTGCTGCCTCACGATGTACCACAGGATGAAAATAGTCCTTTATTAGGCCCTATTCACAGGAAATTTAATTACCATTAGGCATATACAGTCTATATGATTTAATTTCTTTATGCTATTTTTATAGAAAAATTAAACTAAGATTCATATGAATTTGATAATATCCCAAAGAATCCCTAGCTAGTTATTTGGAAGATGTAATTTGAAGCACTGGTCTTCCTTTTCTCCACTGCCCCAGAGTTTCTCCACATCAGCACTATTGACATTTGGGCTGGATAATTTGTTGTAGGGGCTGCCATGTGCATAACAGGATGTTTAGTGACACCCCTGGCCTCCACCCACTGGATGCCAGTGCCCTATCACCCCCAGATGTGACAACCCAAAATGTCTCCAGACATTGCTAAATGACCTTGGGGGCAACTTTTTTCCTGATTGAGAACCACTGCACCAGACATTCTTTGTTCGTTTTCTTTTGGCCTAGCATGAATTAGTAGGGTCTTAAGCAAAGAGATGCTATAAATGTTCTCTTTCCAAATATATGAATCGGCAAAAGAGGAGCTCATAAGAAAGGCACAGAGAAATAGAAGAAGAACTTGAAATAAGTGATGGCTAATGAAAGAATGAAGAGGAAAGAGGCAAATAAAATAGAGCAGAAACAGTTACCAAACCCTGGAAAGAAAAGGAACTTCATTGGGCAAATCATACTAAGAACACACAGCAATTGCACTCTGGCAGGGTAAGAATGTGAGATTCCGTTTCTGGCCATGGCCGGAGTAGTTGAAGACTTTAAGGGCAGCGTTTTCAATCCAGGATCACTGTAGTTGGTTCTACTACATTTCAGAATGAGGACTTGCAATCCTTAGAAAAGTACATGGGTCTTTGGGTGCAGGTTCTCTGTGTTGCATTTAAGCACTTGCTCATTTTGACCCTGAGTATATTCGTGTAAGAATCTGCCTAGAAAGCAGATCCATGAATAACAATCTAAGTTCTGTGGCTTTACTTTTTCATATGAATAGGTATTTTTATATTTTCTTAGGCTTCCTTAAACAGACATCAGATATATCTAGAATAAATTATCTGTAGTTGTGCTATCTTCTAGATTTCTGCAATGCAAGTTTCTATTAGGGGTATGTGTATTATACTATTTAATATTAAACATTAGACCTTAGCGAGACATATACCATGTAGTGGTAGTTTCGTGTATGCCAGGCACTGTGCTTTACATGTATTAACTCCTTGAATCTTTAACACATCTGTAGCACCTACAGCCCATTCTACAGATATGAAATGGGCTGAGATATGATAAGTAAGTTGCTCAAAGTCACTCTGGTTGTAAAAGACCCAAGAATCAAACAAGCTAGTCCAGAGCCTATGATCTCAACCACTTCATTCTGTAAAGTAATTTGTAGATCCTTCTTTGGTGAGACTCTCCAAGAAATTAGCTTCAAGTAATTTTACCCCCAACTCTGTAATAGCAAATTTCCCTTCATCTAGGAAATAGCAGGTTTCCAAGTGCTAGCTAAGGAAGATTCAATTTTGTTACCAAGCACCATCTACAATCCTATATTTGATTTGTTCATGTCCATTTCATTAATTTCAACTGACCAAGGATGTAGATGCATTTGGTGAGTGCAGAGGTCCCTGGAGTTCATCTTTAGATTCTTACTGTATTCCAACCACTATTGTTTCATGACTTAATTGAAGTCTTATTTTTCTATTCTGGTATTTTTTCAAAAATTAAAAAAAATCTTCCTTTTTAAAATTTTCATGTACGTTTTGCCATAGAATGTAACAAAACAGAATGTTAGATATGCTCCTCGGGAAAGCTTGCCTTATGCTATGATATCAACTAAGTATCATCCCTAAGCCTATCTCTGCAAATGAGTTACACAGGAAATGCAGTGCTTCCAAAAAGAACTAAGCTGAAGCACTGTGCAGCCTCTGATAGGATGGGTGAACTGGGGCAATAGTTATCTAATACCTCTGAGCCCCATCTCTTCCATTTATAAAATGGAAGCAAAAATATCCATCCATGGGGATCACAGTGAACATTAAATGAGATAATCCATTGAAAGTTGCCTCACATGGCACTGAGCACATGTTCCAGACATACAAGTAAACCTTAGTTCTCTTTTCTTTCTCTTATATTAAGATTCTATCACAAAATTCAGAAATAATCTCTCACCTACTCTCTAAGCATCATCTGTTGGTGATGACCGTGTCACCCCTGCTTTGGAAAGACGTTGAGAGCTTAGAAGGGCATTATCCTGAAGATTAGGTATAATGTCAAAAATGTTGAATTTAAATCCTGGTTTCTTTCCCAGTGCAGTTTTGGAACATTTGATAAACCCCTTAGACTATAGTCTATGGTACTGCCATCTAAAAGAGGGCTCTGGGCTTGATCATTGCTAAAGTCCCCTTTTATTCTAAAGACACTAACTACATAATGGCATTGAGGAGAATCCTGCTATTAGGAGACCCCTAGGTGTTTATTTGCTCTTTGTATTTTGTTACTTATTACATGATATATAGCTCATTTTGCATTTCTGTAAAGGAATACCTGAGGCTGGGTAATTTACCAAGAAAAGAGGTTTATTTTGGTCACAGTTTTGCAGACCGGCCAAGAAGCATAGTGCTGGCATCTGCCTCTGGTCCTACAAAGCTTACAATTATGGCAGAAGGTGAAAGGGGAGCAGATGTGTCACATGGTGAGAGAGAGAGTGAGAGATGCTAGGGTCTTTAAAACAACCAACCCTCAGCTGGGCGCAGTGGCTCACGCCTGTAATCCCAGCACTTTGGGAGGCCGAGGCGGGTGGATCACGAGGTCAGGTGATTGAGACCATCCAGGCTAACATGGTGAAACCCCGTCTCTACTAAAAACACAAAAAATTAGCCGGGTGTGATGGTGGGCACCTGTAGTCCCAGATACTCAGGAAGCTGAGGCAGGAGAATGGCATGAACCCAGGAGGTGGAAGCTGCAGTGAGCTGAGATCTCGTGACTGCACTCCAGCCTGGGCGACAGAGCGAGACTCCATCTCAAAAAAAAAAACAAAAAAACAAAAAAACAACTGTCATGTGAGCAATAGAGCAAGAATGCAGTCATTACTGAAGAGAGGGAATCCAGCCATTCATGAGAGATTCGCCCCCATGACCTAAACACCTCCCACCAGGTCCCAACTCCAACACTGGGGATCACATTTCAACATCATATTTGTGGGGAGTGAACATGCAAACTATAATACATGATGCATTTTGGAATAGGGACTCATTACATCATATGGTACCCTGGTCATCATGTATCCACAAAGGGTGTGGATGGTATTCATGCATAAATAAAACTCAAGTAGATTCCTAAGACTATGCTACCCTTGTTAAACAATATTATGATTTATGCAGTACATATATATTATTCTAATCAGTCTAGATATGCCAATTTAGATTTTACTGATGCACTTCAAATCTCTTAAACTGAGAGTAATGTTTTCAATTACAATTTTATAAGCAAACAGAACATTAATCAATATGTCAGTAAACTATTGCCCTGTCATCTGTACTATAGAAACCCATAAACATTTTTAAATAGGGATCCCTCTGTAGAAAATAATTCTTCTTTAAGTCCCTAATTCCCTAGAAAGATTTATTGGGGGTCCCTTATCCAATTCAAACTCTCTGGGTAGCAGAGGATTCAAGCCACTGCCATGGCCTGAATGTGCTCCTTCCAAATTCAGGTGTTTCCAGTGTGATACTATTAAGAAGTGGAATCTTGAAGAGGTGATTAGGTCAGGAGGGCTCCTACCTCAGGAATGGATTTGGTACCCTTATAAAGAGTTGTGACAAAGAAAGTTGGCTGTCTCTTGCCCTCCCAACTTCTTCTAGGCGGGACACAGCAAGAAGCCCCTCACCAGACTAAGTAGTGGTACCTTGATCTTAGACTTACCAGCCTTCAAGACGATGTGAAATAAATTTCTGTCCAATTTAAATCACTCACCCTTATGTATTCTGTTGTAGCAACATAAATGGTCTAAGACAGCCATAAGTCACAGCCACTGCATGAAGTTTGACTAGAACACTAACTTTGGGAAACTCAGTTGTGCTATGTCATTGATCCAAGGTTTGTGAAGGTTTACTTGGGAGGGTCACACACAAGAGGGTCTGAGGTTGACTCACCATCATCAATATTCCTGTAACTCTTATTGCACTCAATGTAACAGGATCTCCTGTCTTTCATTATGCAGCTTGCACTTTTACATGAGGTATAAGATATTTGGTCTCATTCAAAAATCCCTCAGCTTATAAGGCTTAATTTCCTTTGGATAGAGATACATACCTCTATAATCTATACATGTAGAGGTAGGTAAAAGTGTTTACTGATTGCAAATTTCCCTCTGCATTTTTTTGTATTTTACCATCTCTAAAATAAACTGGCATCTTGCAATCCATGAGAGTGTTTTTTGTTGTTGTTGTTTCTTAGCAACATATAAAGCAGTGGTACACATCACAACCAGTGGCATATCAGAAATGATTATATATGATAGATTTGCCCAATAAAATCAAGCCCTTGTTCCATTTCAGTTAAAAAATAACATGGAAGAAAATTACATTTCAATAGTTTTTTTAATACCTAAGTTAATACTGCTGTATATTAATGCAAATCATTTACATCTAGGTCATCTCCTTCTAAGAGACAGATTTTTAGAAAGAGATGTATAGTTAGATAATATGAATTTCTCATTTTCAAAATGGTAGCCTATATAACCCAGAAATATGTATGGTTTCCTTTCCTGTGTTTTGCTCAAAATGACATAATTTATTGTCTTTTGTTGCCTTCTTTGTATATGCTTAACTTATCTAAAGTGTATCTTGATATGTGATAAAATACATTGGGTGGGATGACAGAGATAGTTTTGTGTAATGAAATACCCTGTCATCAGAAGAAGCAGACCTTGTAATGAGTGTTTTGCTGACTGAGAGCCAGATATCACATCTCAGCTTTATTTTTGAAAGCAGAGATGGTAGAAGAGGCAGCCTTGACACCATGGCAGATCCTTGTTACCTTCTGATCTTACTTGTTAAAAACTCAAGTAAGGTTAGAAGGCAACAAGGACCTCAGGTCCTCTCGGTAGCAGGAAACAACTTTAGTGACCATCCTCTCTTCACTTCTGAAATATTAAATCTTTCCTTTTCTTTCTTTTTTTTTTTTTTTTTTTGAGACAAGTCTTGTTCTGTTGCCCAGGCTGGAGTGCAGTGGTGATATGCTTTGGCTCTGTGTCCCCACCTAAATCTCATCTCAAACTGTAACCGCCACATGTCAAGGGAGGAACCTAGTGGGAGGTAATTGAATCATGGGGGTGGTTTCTCCCATTCTGTTTTACTGATAGTGAGGGAGTTCTCACAAGATCTGATGGTTTAAAAGTGAGTTTCTCCTGAACTCTCTCTCCTGCTGACTTGTGAAGAAGGTGCATGCTTGCTTCTTCTTCACTTTCTGCCATGATTGTAAGTTTTCTGAGGCCTCTTCAGCCATGCAGAACTGTAAGTCAATTAAATCTCTATACCTTATAAATGACCGGTCTAGGTATTTCTTCATAGCAGTGTGAAAGCAGACTAATACAAGTGGCATGATCTCGGTTCACCACAGCCTCAAACTCTTAGGCTCAAGCAATCCTCCCACATCAGCCACCAGAGTAGCTGGAACTACACGTATGCACCATCATGCCTAATTAAATTATTTTACTTTTCTGTAGAGTCAGGGCCTTGCTATGTTGCCCAGGCTGGTCTCAAACTCTTGGCCTCAAGCAATCCTCCTGTCTCAGCCTCCTAAAGTGCTGGGTTTACAGGCATGAGCCACTGTGCCCAGCCAACTCTCCATTTAATGACTAAAGACATATACAATACATACATTCATTATAAACCACGTGCGTGGGTGCGTATTTCTGGCCCATGAACTCCAGCCCACAAACACTAGAGCACGGAGGGAAAGCCCTTCTAGGTTGAGGGTCCCACGGGGACAAGCTGCCTGCTGGGAAGCTCCCATTACAGATACTAATAATTACATAATTAGTATCTCTCAGATATATACTAAAACAACTCTGGGTCCTAGAAAATGGCCTTATTACTTAAGAAACACAGCTATTATCTTGTGCCTTTTTTATGATTAAAAATGCAAGATCAAAGATCTGCAAGAAGATTTGCTGATTCTTCCAAAGTGTATGTCTGTACTTTGGAACCACATTTCAGGTATTAAACATTATGTTTTATCAAGCTGCAAAGAATGAAAGGTGAGTACCCTTGTGTTCTTAGTATTTTTCAGAAATAGAAAGGGACTTAGAACAAACAATGACATTTTTCTAACCATTTTAAAGGGATTTTGCAGAAAAATTGGCTACTAAAATAATAGATCTGAAGTTAAATAATCAGGAGGACCCACAGCTAATCCTACTAGGAAGCTTTCCAGAGCCTAGATGCGGTGATGCACACACTGTTACAGTGAAGGCCCTTTGATTCGGTGCCAACATTTGGGAAATGACACTGGTTTGAATAGCCCCAGACTTCCTTGCTTCATCCTGTCTGGTTTCTGGTTTTCCGACTCTCTTTTTTTTTTTTTTTTTTTTTTTGAGACGGAGTTTTGCTCTGTCGCCCAGGCTGGAGTGCAGTGGCACGATCTCAGCTCACTGCAAGCACTGCCTCCCGAGTTCACGCCATTCTCCTGCCTCAGCCTCCCAAGTAGCTGGGACTACAGGCGCCCGCCACCATGCCTGGCTAATTTTTTGTATTTTTTAGTAGAGATGGGGTTTCACTGTGTTAGCCAGGATGGTCTCAATCTCCTGACCTTGTGATCCACCCGCCTCAGCCTCCCAAAGTGCTGGGATTACAGGCATGAGCCACCGTTCCCAGTCTGGTTTTCTGACTTTCAAGCTGAAGGACAGGCTTTATGAATATGTGGTTGAGATAACAGAAAGGGTAAGTTCTTTGGTGGGAAACAGGCTGACTGTTGCGACGCCTTTGCAGTTCTAAAGCATGGAATAAACAGCAAGGAGTTCACACACTGAATGTGCCACACCTCTGTCTTGCAGAGATACAGCAGAACTGATGGGCAGAGATCAGCAGTTTTGTAAAGGCAACATGACTTATGACTTTTCCATTATATGGAAGTTAATAACTGTTGTTCATATTCTATGAGAACACATAAGAGAATTTAAGATGATTCAATGAAATGTTCTAAAGGCCAAAAACCCTCCAAAAACAAACAAACAAACAAAAAAAAAGCAAAAAATATTCTAAGTACTGGTTCCTATAAATGTGGACCCAAACACATATATCAGCAAAGGAAACCATGAAATGTGCTTTTCTTGGATTCAGTCTGGCTCTCAATACAGGTGGGTTTCTCCTCATTCCATAGAGTCCTCTATGGGAACGCACACTAGGCGGTCTCTTCCAGACCTTCCTGTGACCTTGAACAGGATCTACGGGTTGGCCCCACATGAAGGTGAAAGTAATATCCTTTAGTTTATTCTTTCCTCATCTTTCCTTATGTCAGCCTCTGGAATTATATCTCCCCAAAGAAATTTGTGGGTGTGGAAGTTTCTCTTTTATTAGTGCTGTAAGAGGCAAAATAGTCCATACCAAACTCTGGAGGGGGAAAAAAATCCAAGAATAAAACAGAAACCATAAACTCCATTATCAAATCAACACAGTTTTCTGTGAAGACACTTCTCTTCAAACAGACAAAAAAACCTATAACAGCATTCCACGTGGCCCTGTGCAAGCCAAGAGCCGAGTGATCTGAGAGAGCACAGACTGGGTTTGCAAAAAAGGTTCTCATATGAAAAGGTGCAGACAGCGTGACAGTGTGATTGAAGATCGCCAGGGGAGCATGGCTCCCATGGGCAGCATTTTCAGAGGATGGAGAAGGTGGGCACTCACCGGACATGCAGAGATGCTCTGTTCCCACTGTGTCATGCTCAGGCTCTCCTCCAGGCTTGTGCATTTCTTCATTACCACGTCCCAGCCACAGTAAGGGTCCTGGGCCCCAATGCAGGTGCTGGAAACACACACCAAATGGTCAACAGAAAGGTCGCTTTACCCATGATAAGATACACAAGACAAGGCGAACCTGTCCCTTGGCAGAGAGGTATGGGATTTCTTACATATGAAGCCCAATGGGTATTTAGGCTGCATACTGGAGAGCACAGCTATCTGTACACTCCAGTAAGTACCTAATATTAAATCATTTACACAGACATTTTGAAAAATCTATGTTTTAATCTAACATACATGACAGATGACTAAAGATGAGCCAACACGAGCATTTTGCTGTCATAAATAGTGCTAAAATCAAGATTCTACAATGCTCAAAAACAATATAGCTGTGATCACCACTACCGTCACCATTATCATCCGCCTCCTCTTTACAACATGTATTATTTGTTTAACACCTACTATCATATTAACTATAATACAAACTATCATAGCATGCAGATGCTTAAACGATTTTATAGGCAGGTTTTATTTACCGTTACCATCACCATAATCATCATCGTTATTACCACCACTTTATTGATGAGAAAACTGAGGCACAGAAAATCTGAGAAATTAGCCCAACAACATGCAGATACATCCAAAACTCTTCAACATGAATAGTTCAAACTCAAAAAATAGGAGCATCTTTCATTTGTTTACTGTAGCTTAAAAGTATTAAAATTTTCAATTTAATTGTAATTTCATATAGTTGTGTCTATAATATCCTACATATGATATCAGAAGTATTGTAGATGGCGGATATTCCCTTTTTAACTTTATCTAAATGAAAGAGTTCATACACTACATGGGCATTATTAGATGAGGGCTATGGCCTTTATATTATAAAGACAAGCAAAGGTAAATGAGGGAGGAAGAAGACAGAGATGATAGCGATGGAGCCAGAAATATACAGAAGATAATGTCATGGGCACGCAGGACATTGAACCTGGGAATTCTGTGAATGCACCAAGAAGTTGGAGGGGCAGGAAGCAGATGTGAGGAAAGAGAGGCAATGCCAGCATGGAGGTGCTAATGACCCCTCTTAGAGGCAGGATAGTACTTACAGTGAGGGAGGTCCTGTTACAAACTAGTCAAGGACTAGAAATCTGGTAGGACCAGAAATCATGGCTTAACCATCAACCCTGTCAGCAGGGAGGTAGCGTAAGTAAGTAATGATGAGTTGTTCATATTTATAATACAAAATAATCATTGTTAAAACACCAAATGTATTAATCATATATAAAGCAGTTTTCTAAGAATGTGACTTATATTTGGTCATTTAAACCCCATGACAACCTTATTAATACAGTACCTCAATTAGGCACTACATTGACTGTCGCTTTGAAATGAAGAAACTGAAGGAGGGAAAGATCAATTTGAAGGCTGTACAGCTAGGGAAGATATGTTTACAGTTGATAAATCTACTGATATGTAGTAAGTTATTACACAATTATCATTTATTAATTACCTAAAGAAGTGCAAATGATTTAAAAAGCTGTTTCTCAGAAGTAGGGCTAGGTTGGGGTACAAAAATGTATGAAACAACTACCTGTTCCTATAACCTCATTAAAACTCCTTGATATGCGACCATATGCAGGCATGACTTCCATTCAAAAATACAAACAAGGCAGTTATAAAGGACAAGGGGAAAGCCTATTTCCCTAGTAGTAGGTACTGTTTATACTAACTCACATAATCTGCAGATATTTTATCCATACATATAAGCATGCTTGTGTGCACATATCTATATATACACATATATATTTTGTTATTGTTTATAGGCAAATATGTTTTATATAATAATGATATGCAATACACACAAATGTGATTGTGCACACGGTTTCACATTTTGCTTTCTACAACCAATAATCTATTATTGCACTATTCTTGTCAATAAATATAGCTCTACCTTACTCCCTTTAACAGCTGTATAGTGCTCCATTTCTTTGATGAACCAACATTTATTTAAATTTCCCCTTCATTTTATTTATTTTATTTTCAATTTTTTATTTCCATAGGTTATTGGGGAACAGGTGGTGTTTGGTTACATGAGTACTTTTGTGGTGATTTATGAGATTTTGGTGCACCCATCACCCAAGCAGTATACAATATCCACTGCATCCAATTTGTGGTCTTTTATCCCTCACCCCCTTCCTACCCTTTGCCCCTGAGTCCCCAAAGTCCATTGTGTCATTCTTATGCCTTTGCATCCTCATAGCTTAGCTCCCACTTAGGAGTGAGAACATGCGACATTTGCTTTTCTATTCCTGAGTTACTTCACGTAGAATAATAGTCTCCAATTTCATCCAGGTTACTGTTAATTTATTCCTTTTTATGGCTGAGTAGTATTCCACCATATATATGTATCACAGTTTCTTCAACCTCTCCTTGATTGATAGGCATTTGGGTTGGTTCCACATTTTTGCAATTGTGAATTGTGCTGCTATAAACATGCATGTGCAAGTGCCTTTTTTCATATAATGACTTCTTCTCCATCAGATAGATACCCAGTAGTGGGATTGCTGGATCAAATGGTAGTTCTACTTTTAGTTCTTTAAGGAATCGCCACACTGTTTTCCATAGTAATTGTACTAGTTTACATTCCCACCAGCAGTGTAAATTTCCCCTTTAAAATTATTAACTTTACCCTTTAAAAGCAAGGCTGCAGTGCTCATTTTTGTATGGGTTTTCTATATGATAAAATTTTATTCATGTAACTGTTGAGTCAAAAGTTATGGGCATTATTAAATTTGGACCAACCAAAAATATGGGAGTGCCTCTGCTGCCTCACCCTGTTACAAACTGGATGTTACCATATTTTTTTTCTTTTTTTTAAATTATACTTTATGTTTTAGGGTACATGTGCACATTGTGCAGGTTAGTTACATATGTATACATGTGCCATGCTGGTGCGCTGCACCCACTAACTCGTCATCTAGCATTAGGTATAAAAGGACTATAAATCATGCTGCTATAAAGACACATGCACACGTATGTTTATTGTGACATTATTCACAATAGCAAAGACTTGGAACCAACCCAAATTTCCAACAATGATAGACTGGATTAAGAAAATGTGGCACATATACACCATGGAATACTATGCAGCCATAAAAATGATGTTACCATATTTTTTAACTCACCCAAAGGGTGAGTCTTTCAGAAAGCTGGTATATGAAAAAAATAGAATTTCCCAACTGTCTGTTTTCATTTCTTTCAGTTGTGTCTTAGGTTAAGGCTTAGCATAGATGAATATACTTTTTAAACATTTGCATTTTCCATGTGTAAACTTGCTATCCATATCCAATTCCTGATTTGATCTCTTTCATGAGTCATTCATTTTATTACATGGTCACTGGAAGGGGTGATTTTTGCATTAAAATGCAGCCCTCTCTGAGTAATATTTTCCCTGTTTGACACTTTTTTCTTGAGATATACATGTTATAAGATTTTATGCAGTAAAACTTATGAACACTTTTCTTTATAGCATCTAATGTGTGTTCCATGTTAAGATCTTTCTCACTTAAATCTTCCCAACTTAAAGATTAAGCATCAAACATTATAGAAAGATTAAAGATTATAGAAACATCACTCCCCCAATTCCTTCTGATTCTTCTAAGGTATCATTTTTTGGCTCCCTACCCTTTATCCGCTTGAAATGTATTTTTCTCCTCCTCATAAACAAACAAACAAATCAAAAATCACAAATACATATTAAAAAATCTAAACATCTCAAACCCCATACAAAACAAACAAATTCAGGTGTTAGAGGAAGAGTAATAGATGTGAGTATGGTTTCTTTTCCCGTTATTCAAATGACATCCTTTTCAAATACTACAAGTTTATAACAGAGAGTGTCAGCATAAGCATTTTAAAATCTCTAGCTTTGGGAATATGATTCCCAATAATGTACTATTTTAAATAAAAAATTATTTCAATGATCAGTCTCATTGAATAAAACTTGAACCTGTATTTTTATTGTAGAAAACACATAAAAATTTTCTCAATTCTCAAGACACACAATTGATTTAATAACACTTTTTTGTGCAGGGAATAGAGAAGATGAGAATAAACTATCACAACCAATGACTAAGACAATGAAACGTGTGCATTTATTATCCAGGTGTCAGCAATTTCTTCCTGAGTAACTTTGCATGTGCAGTGTTGTTCTGTAGAAAAATACCCAGAGGAAGTTGCTGGAAATCTGGAGACCCTTCAAGTGCAACTCATGAGACAGACCCGGGTGGGGTGAGTGCTAAGAGTCCTTCTGCTCCCTGCTGCGACTTCACCTGGCTGTGCCAATGAGATCGAATCTGAGAGTGTCTTCATCTTACTAAACTAGCCAAAAGTGACATATTTATATTTGCGGCTCCTATGGCAAACCTGAGAGTAATTCTTTCATTGACAAAATAACATAGTGTATATCACATATGGGAATTCTCTGTGTATGATTCTTTACACAGAGCAAAAGCATAGCGAGGCTACACTTAGAGATCATTCAAAAGGCCTGCATTCCTTTTCGTGTTTCTTATTAAAGCAACATGACCAGTAGGTAAAATTAAACCTCCAAAAAGGGAAAAATTCCATGGACTCCCCACGTTTACCCCAGACTTCCCATGCAAAGCTGCTTGGAGACTTAAAACAATGCCACAATGTTAGAGGGAAGTATTTCAAGCTGTTTTAAATGGAAAGCTGCATGTAATAACATCTCTTTCTTCTGATGATGCCAATGGTTCTGCACGTTTTTAACATTACACTTATCCTTTAAAATGTTAAAATGTCTTTACAAACACAAATATCCATTCAATAAAATATCATGTATATTTAAATATAATTTCCTCATGCAAAATATTTTACACCATGGGCAAAATTCTGATGAGATCTACCTTTATTCTAAATTATGTCTTAAGAAAATCTATTACACAATTTTATTTTTGGAAGCTGGATCTCTTTAAGAAACTGCGGAAAATCATGGGTTTCCAATTAATGCAGCCATTGTGAAAGTGGCTTTTCTGTATTCCACTTTGAAAATGTTTTTCCTTGTGTGATAAATATTTTTAATAAAAGTTTTAGCTTGATTTAATTATTCCAAATTGTAAACATATGTCATAGCATCATTTTGTACCCCATAAATATATTCTGTTCAAATATAATTATCAACATTCAATTTTAAAATTTCCATAATGTGTTAATGACCTTACACTATTCTCATTTTACATATTACCCTGGTATTTGAAAGTATCTGAATTTAGATAAAAATGTTAGTCAGAATCCGAAGGTTTAATTTTTTTCGAAAACACACTTATTGAGGGTATTTTGTAGAGCTAAACATATATTTGGAGACAGGCCTTAATTCTAAAAAGCAGGATAAATGTCTACTTTCCTTTCCACATGACAATAACATCAACATATATCTAAAGTATTTCTTTACATTTTAAAAATTTGCAATTATGTTTTTTGTTAGTTGGAGTAACAGAAAAATGTTTATTCATTAAAATATTTTCACTGTATTTCTGAAAAGTTGAGATTTATTACTAAGTACAATTCCTCGTGCCTATTAGATTATCTAAGTATCAGTGATGACTTTATCTGGCTTGTCACTGTCACACTAATTATCATTAGGTCAGTTTATTTTTGATATTAAGCATTTTTGCCATTTTGTTAATATAAAATGTATTCTTACACATGGGATTTTAAAAGTGTTTCAATCATGTATTGATTCAGCACATACTTACGAGCACTTGCTGTGAAGTCAACTTTGAAAGTGCTGGGTGTACCATGGCAAACAGACACTGTCACTGAGCTCCAAGAACTTACCATTTGGTTAAGAAAGTAAATATTAAATAGTTACATGATAAATATCAACAACCAGTTGCAAAGGAAGAATTCAAAGGGCCATAAGAGTCTGGTGAATCCCCACTTCGATGGGTGGGTGAGCCTTGGGTGAGAGGATATGTAGGGACTGGAAGAAATGGGATGAACAGAAGTGACCCATTTGACAGGAGCCAGGAAGAACAGAACCTTTTTGCAGAGAGATCAGCTTGGGAAAAGCACTCAGTGGGGAGAGAACTTGAAGAGTTTGAAGAACTGGTAAAATGGAGGCTGGACTTGGGCGGAAGCTTGAGGAGAGAAATGGGCAGAGTCCTTGGGCCCCACTAAAGATTGAGGGTTTCCTTGCAAGTGTTGCATACTTTAAAGTGCTTCCCAAATACTGTGCAAGAGCCACACTTCAAACTTCAATATTAATTTCTATTATTACGATTGTGGTAGTGACCAACATGCCTATGAATTATCCCTTCCCAATTCCTATGAAAATCTGTCTCATTCCTAAGCACCATGTTATCATATACTTCATAAGCTATTCTTTTACTTTAAGAGCTGCAATTAAAAACATTATCTGGCCAGGCACGGTGGCTCACGCCTGTAATCCCAACACTTTGGGAGCTAAAGGTGGGTAGATCATTTGAGGTCAGGAGTTCAAGACCAGCTTGGTCAACATGGTCTTGAACCATGTTCAAAAATAGAAAAATTAACCGGGCGTGGTGGCACATGCCATGTTGGGAGGCCGAGGCAGGAGAATCACTTGAACCTCAGAGGCAGAGGCTGCAGTGAGCTGAGATTGTGCCATTGCACTCCAGCCTGGGTGACAGAGTGAGAATCCATCTCAGACAAAGAAACAAACAAATTATCTTATGAAAAATAAGACTGAAGAAAATTCTAAGTAGACAATAACCTTCCTGAGACATCCACAGATCCTTCAATTGGTAAATCCAACTAGAACATACATTTTCTTTGTTTTCCTCTTCTGCAAAACTAGAACAAAAATGCCTATTCACAGGGCTGTTTGGAGAGTTATATTGTGCTGGACAGTATATAAAAAAGGTTTTTTTGAGATGGAGATGCATACAGTTGTTATAATTAGTCCCTAAGCACAATTTCAAGTTATTATACACTATGGACTTCTGAGGTAGTTGAAAACATTCTATATTGAAAATACTAAGTCCAGTAATAATTCACATTACATGCTATGATTTGTAGGTGAAATTAATGTACTTGACTTCAATTAGTGATTAACTTTTAATACTTTTCATGTATTAAAAACTACTTGACTTAACATTAAATAACACTGATCAAATACAATGGCTGTTTTTTACATTTCATTTTGCACTTAATATTAAATTTAAATAATTGACTTATACTGGCACTAACACTAAGCATACTAAGCATATGTTCTTTTAGTTAAAACCTTAATAGGCAAATATAACCTTTCAATTTTCCTGAAAAATCTGTTTTAAAATTGAACAAGATTGATACACATTTTACAGTGAAGCGTTTCAGGAAAATTGATAATTTAAAAAATAGTGATGGGATTAGATAGAGCACATTTGAAATAAGCAAGTCAAAAGTTCTTCCTGGATCTAGGACTTGTGATTAACTTGGTTTGCCAGCTTTGGTTTCTGACCTGATGCAGAGACCCCATTCCACTCCCTCTTTAAGCACTGAATCCTGAGCTGTTTATCTTGACCTCCTTGTGGGCTTCGATCATTGTAAACTTTTCTCTAGAACAAATATAAAGTCTTTCTAGAAAGGCCAAGACTGCCTCCAGGACAAAGCCAAGAAAGGCAGCCTCTTCCATGGCTAGGATTGTACCAGGGGACCAAAACCAGGACAAAGGGGGCACAGGGTCTTTCAATGGCCCAACATAAACCTTCCATGGTTCCATGATGTGGAAGTAACTCACCAGGAATGGCAACCAGAAACAGCTGTGTCTATGTGCTCAAGAAGAAAAGAAAATAATTACTGGTCTTTTCATTCAGGGAGAAACCCACACCATTGGTATTCCACATTCTCTATTCCATAAGTAGGCATAATTATAGGTACCTCCAAAGTTCACCCTCCCCCAGTGTCCTCTCCTCTTGGCTAATTAAGATTTAAAATGAAGACACGATTACTTATTTGCTATATAACATGTTTTTCTTTTTCAAGAGAAACACTTCTGTGAAATAGGGTTTAAGGGTCAACAATTATGCCTGAAGAATGCAGAAGGTGTCAAGTAATACATTTTAATTTTTACTCAAAACCTTAAAAGGGCATAAGTCCAGAGGGGAAAATATGTATTATTCTGTTTTCTTATAATTCACCTAACTTAACAGTTTGACTGCAATTGAGTGGAAGAGGTTCAATGCCAAGGAACCCTTCTGTGTAGTACAGCCCACCCCTCAGAAAGAACATTTGTCCCTCTCAGCGGGTAGTTACAGCAAGTGTGAGGTCTGCCTTGAATCTGGATTCTCTGGTGCCCTCATGACTGCTGGGCAGCCGGTGACAGTGGTGAAGGCAAGCACCTAGCTCTCTTCACACTTGGCCTTGTGTAGCCTTCATCAGTGCCTGAATCCCAGTTGCTCTTGTGTGGATAGAGACATGTTCACTTGAGACAGGGAATTATTGCAAATCCACGGACAGATGCTCCCGCTGCTTGGATGAGGCCATGCTGACATCACTCACCCAAGCACATCATGTGGTCATGCTAGAGTCTCGTGAACTGTTGATTTGCCCCGACAGAGTCAGGTAACAATTGAATGAAAGGAGAAGAATCCTCCTCTCAGACAACGTGAAGTTGTTTGAAGGCAGAGCAGCAAATAATTGGCTGGTCAGTTTACCTTCAGTTTAGTCCAGAGACCATGCGAAGTATATGTGGGCAAAGAAGGCAAACCACACATACAAGAGCAGTCTGTCCTTTTTACTTTTTTTTTTTCTTTTTCTTTCTTGTTTGTTCATTCACTTTTTATTTTGACTTACATCTAGGACAGAGGGAGACTTTGAATCCCAGCCTTCAACATAGTGTGCAGAAAGTGTAAAAGACCACTCACAGGCAATGCCAGCTCAGAAGGACCTGCATGAACTGAGTATAGTATTAAAACAGGAAAAGAACTATCTTGTGTCGAATTCTTATTACGTACCAGACCCCTAACATAGCCTCTCTCTCTTTATCTCCAATAACACACTCCTATGGAAACAGGGTTGAGAAATGAGATACAAAGAATTTGAGTAACTGGCTTATGGTCACACACACACAAAAGCCCCATCCAGAACCATCTGAATGCAAAGCTCATGCTCTTTCCATAGGCAAGCTGTTTTGCAAACATATGAGAATAGTTGTCTCCTTAAGAATTCACTGGACTATGCAGCAAATAAAAATCTTAGGAGAAGCCCAGGTGCTCCTATTTAGAATAACTCAGGTGCAGGGGTCTGGAGCCAAGAAGTGGTGGCAACTCAAGCTTTCCTATGGAATTCTTACATAACTTTAAATTTGAGAGCTCAAAAGCAGGAGGCCTGTGGAGTAGATATGAAAGAAGAAAACTTTTTTTTTTTTTTTAGACGGAGTCTCTGTCGCCCAGACTGGAGTGTAGTGATGCAATCTCGGCTCACTGCAAACTCCACCTCCCTGGTTCAAGCAATTCCCCTGCCTCAGCCTCCCAAGTAGCTGATATTACAGGCGCCTGCCACCACATCTAGCTTTTTTTTTTTTTTTGTATTTTTAGCAGAAATGGGGTTTCACCATGTTGACCAGACTAGTCTTGAACTCCTGACCTCAAGCAATCCACCCTCCTTGGCCTCCCAAAGTGCTGGGATTACAGGTGTGAGCCACTGCGCCTGGCCAAGAAGGAAACTTTTTCTTTCTGATCTCCTTTAGTTGTGTTTCTCAACTGAAGTACAAACAGTTGGTAATAGATTTTAAAACTTTACCCAGCTGACTGTTGAAAACACACATTGCCATTTAGAGACCAAGGACACATTCTCTTAGTAAAGCAGTTTCACATGTTGATGGGTTCTTACCCACCCTGCCCAGGGTCTGGGGATGTTACCTTACGACAACACTGGAATACACTGTGCTCCAGCCCAAGCCTACCTTGGAACCCCTCTTATCATGTCTTCCTCACTGTCCTAATTAGCACTTACCACTTACATTAGTGCCAGCACCAACCAAAACTCGGTGCATTTACTTTCTGCCATTTCTCTATTTTTAAAACCAGATTTAATGGTGGCATCCATATAATATTGCTGTGCTTTATTACATTTTTGTTGTATCATACAGATGTCTTCATAGGTGTCACTTAATGGCTTCAGAATAACTCAGAGAACAATCATTGAAAGGGTGTATCATAAGTGGTGATTAATTCCCTTACTACTGGAAATTGAAAATTAGAACACTGGTTATGATACAGATATAGCTTTAAAAAATAATTGGAGAGGAACATTAGGTGAGGAGATTAGGTCCTAGTGTATTCCAGGATCAGACTTTAAAGATAAATCGATTTTGGAATAAATTCTAAGGTAACTCCAAGGTCCTTCGGTTCAGTTCCATGACAGCAGGTGATTTTACTTACACCAGAATTTCTTATTACACTCTGAGTCCTCTGAAGGCAGGGTCAGGGATGCCTCATTCATCATCCTCTATGCAGGGCCCCACTTGGTGTTTGGCATGTATTGAGTTCAATAAATATAATATAAAGGAATTAATTACAAAAAATCCACATTCTCTAGAGGTTAAACCAAAGCCAGCACAAACAAAAACTCAAGACTTTGAGATTTGGCAAATATTAAATTCATTCTGAGGGGATAATATTTACTTTGTAAAATGGGTACATGTCAAAATGTCCTCCTGAATGTTTATTTGATTAATGACCAAATGAGTAAGGTTGTCTGGCTGGGAGACCACGTGGAGACCCTGCAATTTCTCTGTACACATTGTATGCTTTTTCCATTGGCAGATGCTGTCTTTAGGGAATATTTAATTAAGAAAAGTGTCAACCTATTAACTCCAGCTTTTAAAACTTTGACCTTTAGAGCAATAAATATCCTGTAGTAATCTAATTTCCATACTAATTTTTTGATGAGGTGTTAATTTCTTTAACTAAATGATACTATTAAAGGCTAACTGCATTAAGAACGCCCAAATACCAGTTCACTCAATAGAACCAATGTCTTTTTCCTTTTCTTTTTCTTTTTTTCTTAGACAGAATTTTGCTCTGTCACCCAGGCTGGAGTGTACTGCAACCTCCGCCTCCTGGGTTTAAGCGATTCTCCTGCCTCAGCCTCAGAGTAGCTGGTTTTACAGGCTTGTGCCACCAAGCCCGGCTAATGTTTGTATTTTTAGTAGAGACAGGGTTTCGCCATGTTGGCCAGGCTAGTCTTGAACTCCTGACCTCTTGATCCACCCGGGTCAGCCTCCCAAAGTGCGGGGATTATAGGAATGAGCCACCATGTCCTGCCCAATGTCTTTTTCTTAATGGTCCATCTTTCCCTCTAGTCTTATAAGGCACAATTTAAAAGATGTGACTCTTTTATATGTAAGCTATAATTCTTCCAGTTCCCAGATTTTCTCTCCTTTCCCCCAATTAGTTCATTAAGCAAAAATAAAACAAACCAAAAAAAAAAAAAACAAACAAAAAAAACCCACCTAAGGCCCAAAGGCTTTCAATCCTTTTGCTACTGTATGATATTGCCACATTTTTCTGTAAAGGAATTTTATTTTGTCACAAGAATTTTGCTTCCTTTCAAGGTATGAAGTAAATTAGCAGATAAGGGAGAGGCAGAAGGTCCATTTGCTAATTTAACAAATATTATATTTACTGACCCTTTTTTGAGCTGGATACCAGGCTGGGGGCTTCATTGAACTCAGAAGCACAGAGGAAGCCCAGGCTTTGGGAGCTCATGTTCCCACAGCTTGAATGAAGCCTGTGCTGGCATGCAGGAATTTACAGTCTACTTTCTGTTCTATGATAAAAGATTAAGTGCACACTCTTTCAATGAATGTTAAATAAAAAATTAAGATTGTATGAGTAAGTATCCAAAGGGTAGAAAATTCCATGATGTTCAGAAAATATTAGGGTACAGATTAACCTATGTAATTTAATAACTCATTTGATAAATGAAATACCTAATTTTCTAAATTAGTGTTATTAAGGAACATTCATTTATTCAAAAGGCAGATGATAATCTAACTTCGGGGTCAGCAAACCACACAGCCTGTGGCCAAATTCATACAGCCACCTAAACTTTTCCTGAAACACAGAACTGGGGAATGTTCCTCTCTGGTGACTGTTCATGAGTGCACAGAGGCCACAGGGCAAGGCTTACTCACAAGTGACCTAAGCTTTGGCCCCAGGATCCTCCCTGATCCTGGAACGTGGGAGGATTATGAGGAACTGCTGCAAAACCATTCCTCCCTCATCCCTATGTCCCAGGAAGGCTGTCAGGAGCTTCTCATTGCTTTCCAGGTTCTGATGAGGTGTAAGGCTTTCTGCCCCTTCATATACCCGCACTAGGATACAGCTTTAGGCTCTAAAACTGCCAGGCTACAGCATGGAACGGGCTCCTGAGAGCACAGTGCCTTAGTCCTCCTGCTGCACTGTCACCTGGCCATTTTGTTTTGTTTTGTTTTGTTTTTGAGACAGAGTCTCACTCTGTCGTCCAGGCTGGAGTGCAGTGGTGTGATCTCGGCTCACTGCAACCTCTGCCTCCCGGGTTCAAGCGATTCTCTTGCCTCAGCCTTCTAAGTAGCTGTGATTTCAGGCATGCGCTACCATGTCCAGCTAATTTTTGTATTTTTAGTGGAGACGGGGTTTTGCCATGTTGGCCAGGCTAGTCTTGAACTCCTGACCTCAAGTGATCTGCCCTCCTCAGCCTCCCAAAGTGCTGCAATTACAAGTGTGAGCCACCATGCCTGGCTGCCCCTTTTGTTTTGATGTCATCCTGTGGGACAAGGGATGTGGTGACTAGACTCATTTTCTGCTCTTTTTTTGGCTAAGTAATAAACTGTCTGGATCTAAAAGCGGATCACACTTTTTTCAACAGACAAATCCATCAGCCTTGCTTGACCCACACATCTACCCATTCATTATGGTCTATGGCTGCTTTCACACTGCAAGGGAAGAGCTGAGGAGTTTCAACAGAGACCGGATACCTGTGCAGCCTACAAGTGTTTCTCTCTGGCCCTTTGCAAAGAAAGTTTGCCAACATGCTGATCCACTCCACACAGAGGCCTTAAAATGACTTTAAAAGTCCACATCAGGGCCAGGTGCGGTGGCCTATGCCTGTAATCTCAGCAATTTGGGAGGCTGAGGTGGGTGGATCACCTGAGATCAGGAGTTAAAGACCATCCTGGCCAACATGGTGAAACCCCGTCTCTACTAAAAATACAAAACTTAGCCAGACCTGGTGGCCCATGCCTGTAGTCCCAGCTACTTGGGAGGCTGAGGCAGGAGAATCACTTGAACTCGGAAGATGGAGGTTGCAGTGAGCTGAGATCACACCACTGCACTCTAGCCTGGGTAACAGAGTGAGACTCGTCTCAAAAACAAAACAAAACAGAATAAAAAGAGTCCAAATCAGCGGCCCTCCCATCACCACACCTCTAAGCTGTTCTTTTCTTAGCCTTGAAGATGTACAATCAGTCACACTACTTGGAAGGCTATAACATTTTCTTGTGGGAGAAAATAACAATCTGATTTCTAGACAAGATTATTAGAGCACAGGTCCTGTGGCTGCTCTTTTCCTCCTGAATTACAGAGGTGGGAACCGTATGAGTTCTTGGCCAGAGCTCATAGGGTAGCAGGTTCTGACTTCGCATTGGTGTTGACACAAGGCAGGAAGTCAGTGAGTGGCTGCTCTTGGCTGCTCCATCCTGTGCCTCCTCATGGAGACTTTTTCCACTAAATTAATTTATTCATTGTAGAGACGGGTCTCATCATGTTCCCCAAGCTAGTCTTGAATTCCTGACCTCAAGCAATCCTCCTGCCTCAGCCTCAAGAAGTGCAGGGATTACAGGTGTAAGTCACCACTTCCAGCCTTTTCCCACTTTAAAGACCACATGATGCTACTCGACCATGAGCCAGGTGCATGGCCTGGCCCACAGGATGAGGTCAGCTTTCCTGTCTTCCCCTGTTACTCATGGTACTCATATCTGGGCCTTCCCAGATCCCCAAATTCCTCAGAAATTAGTGAATGTGAACTCACTTTTGCAACTTATACACAGATGTGGTCAATAAGGCCTAAAAAGAAAAAGGATATGCATGAATAGTGCAGTTTCTCTGGCACTCTACATCCCCAGAGATCACCACCAATTCCAATGAGTTAGCTTTGTCTTTTGCATGATTTTCTCACTCTATCTATTAAATGGCTGTGCTAAAAAAAAAATGCTAACATCAAAACACAATTTTTTTGCTCGTCTTTGAGGTCAAACTTGACGGAAATATAATTTTGAAATATTGATCTTTTAAAATAACTTTCTAAGGCAACAGTGCTATGTTCTGATCAGTCACAACACACGTGTGGTCAGTACAGGCAGGTGTTCTCTCACCACTCCCAACCCCCGCCGCCTGAGGTCCTAGGATCTCCTTAAGAATAACCAGAGAATGGAGACTCAGCTTAGAAAGCTTTGGAAAAACAGAGTATAAAACCTCCTTCATGTTTGCTTGATCCAGTCTGATGGCAAGCAGAATGAGGAAGAGGCTAACGGGAAGGGGGGGTGAGCCTCTCTCAGGAGACCTGGCTTCTGCCTGTCTGGGTACTGACCAGCTCCGCCTCTCCGTTGCACACATGAAGAGTGCAATCCAGCAGCTCCTTCAGCTGAAATCTGACCACTGAATGGGTGGTCCTAGTTGTACCAGGGGCAGCAGAAAGAACCAGTAATACAACATGGGCCTGGGGCCGTCTCGGCTCTGACCCAGGTCTCATGTTGCAGTAGCTATGTGACTTTGAGCAGGACACCAAAAATATGAGCTGCCATTTCCTCATCTGAACAATGGATATGGTATGCTACTTTACTTTCAGGATTGACATAATAATCCCGCAAAATTCTCACAAAATCTAGCATATTGTCAGATATGTAAAAGAAATTTGTGAAATTGTATCAGTTATCATTTATACACATTTTAATAAATATCATTGTGCATTGTCTTTGGAAAAAAGACTCAAGAAAATTAAACATGTAAACATGATTTGGAGGGAGACGGGTAATTTAGATAAGCAGTTTCCCTTTTTAAATACTTCAAGATTCACTTATAAGACTGGTTTTCCAATAATAAACGGCATTACTGAGATTCTATGATGGAAAGTATATTGGCAAATAAATTAGTATCCAATCGTTACCCAATTGTTTTCCTATTCCTATTTAGTGTACTTCTTTAAGCATCTTTCTGAAAGATTAAAATTGCTTTTGTCAAAAAACCCCACAATTTTTCCTTATAATTTATAAAAAATGTTTGTGCAGTTTTTTTTTAAAAGATACTTTTCTCCATGGAATGTTAACTAGGGAGGGTTTCCTATCTTTCTACAGGAGTAGGATAATAGAGAAACACATTGGAAATATTCAGAGAAATGCTTGGGTTGAAATCTTTAGTTTTCTTTTCTCAAATGAAATACAAAAGGACCAGGCAAAAACTAACCCCCTCTGAGGAAGGGCACACAGAAGACCATAGTCTATCAGTTGAAAATGAAGTTACGATCTCTTACTGCTTCTCTCAGAGTAAACAGCAGGATGATTAAGCTCCAGCTATAAATGTCAAGCTCCTTCCCTCTCAGGAGCCCAGTGAAGACACACCAGTGTCATCATTCTCCTTGAAAGGAAAGAGGGAACAGTGAACTCCTCCCCAGGCCTCTGTGCCTGGAGCACCAGCTCCTGTGGATCCACAAGTGGGCTGGCAGTTCAGGTGCATGAGAGATGCCAGGGACACTGTGCCTCTCATCACTGATCTGATGCAGAACTTAGTTCCTAAGTTGCGTGTACAAGAGGCTGAGCGATTATGACCCAGACTCAAGGAAGTAGAGCAACCTGTAAAAGATGAATTGCCTCATGCTCTGTAAGCCATGCACTCCCATTCTGGCACCAGAATCACCCTGCAGACAGCACAGGCCTGCGGCTTCCTGCGGGTTATCCTGTGTCACCCTCCAAAAAGGTCATCCTTCACTGAGCTGGAGTTGAAAGACTGGTGTCCTTCTAGATATATTCCAGCTATGACATCCTGTTGGCCAGACCCCAATCCTGTTACCCACTGAACCAACAGCAACCGGAGGAAGAATAATTCCTTCCCTAGGCTAGTTCTGCAGGGAACACAAACCAGAACACATTTCAAGCAGCCAGTGGTTAAATTTAGGAAGTAAGCATATATAAGAATGGCAGTTAATAAATACCACTAGCTGTTATTAATGTTCACAATATCATTATGATTAGCTGGGAGGTTCCTGGCATTATTCCTCAACTCTCTCTCTCATTTCAAAGGAGACATTAAAGACTTCATTTTCTAGAATCATCTTGAAAGGCATATTGTTGTGATTACGCATAAAAACCTTCCTTCCACCTAAGAATATTCACTTTGCAGAGTGCCTTAAATTTTATACTCTATATATTATCCTATTTGAGTCTACAGCAATTCACATGTGTTGAGTGAGAAAGTGAATTCTGAAATACTTTTGCGACCTGGGTCAAAAAACAGCAACAACAGGGCTGGGCGCAGTGGCACATGCCTGTAATCCCAGCACTTTGGGAGACAGAGGCAGGTGGATCACTCAAGGTCAGGAATTCGGGACCAGCCTGGCCAATATGGTGAAACCCTGTCTCTACTAAAAATACAAAAATTAGCTGGGCATGCTGGCACATGTAATTTCAGCTACTCGGGAGGCTGAGGAAAGAGAATCACTTGAACCCAGGAGGTGGAGATTGCAGTGAGCCAAGATCACACCACGGCACTCCAGCCTGGGTTACAGAGCAAGACTCCATTTCAAAAAAAAAAGGCAACAACAGGTCTGTTCCATGAACCCTAGCTTCTGAGTTCCAAAGCCAGTGTAATTAGGCACCTTGATTTGAGAGAGAGTGGCCCGTGTAGGGTAGATGTCTGTGAGTGATATATCAAAAAGGACTATTTCTACTCCAAATCTTCAATTACACCCTGCTTTAGGAGTGGAATTAAACAAGATGCCTAAGAACACTTAAGATTCTGATTTCCCCAAGGGCAATCTTTTGTCAGGGATCAGAGTGTATATACAATATCCTGGCGTAAAGTGCTGGTCAAGTGTGTGATGTATACAGTACTTTTTCATTTCCTAAGTACCTGGGCCAACATGTTTCCAAATTAAACTTTAAACACAACCGTGGTTGATCGTGGATGTCCCATGGAAGATAAGACTGGCCTGAGGGTGAAGGAAGATGCAATGACTCTTGGGTATCCCTGTGGCTGGAGACCTCCCTCCCTACCCTCTCTGCAGGCTCAGGAGAGAAGCAGCACTCCAGGGGAGCTGGTGCCAAGGACAGTGGTGGGAGGGGGGGGGGTGTCCCGGAAAGTGGGTGCCACTGCAGCAACATCAACCACTCCTTCTTCTCAAGGGGTTATCAGCATATGAGCTGTGGTCGAGAAGGACGTATACCTTATACTATTTTTTGTTATTTCAATATTCAAATAAAATACAAGCTCGAGGCCAGGTGCATAGCTCAAGCCTGTAATCCCAGGACTTTGGGAGGCAGAGGTGGGCAGATCACTTGAGGTCAGGAGTTCAAGACCAGCCTCGCCAACATGGTGAAACCCTGTATCTACTAAAAATACCAAAATTAGCCAGGCATGATGGCACACATCTGTATTCCCAGCTACTTGGGAGGCTGAGGCACGAGAATCACTTGAACCTGGCAGCCAGAGGTTGCAGTGAGCTGAGGTCTCACCATTGTACTCCAGCCTCGGTGACAGAGTGAGACTGTGTCTCAAAAAAAAAATATATATATATACATATATGTGTGTGTGTGTGTGTGTGTGTATGAGTGTGTACGTATGTATGTGTGTGTGTATATATATATATAAGCTTGTGCCAGATTAACAGATTAATACAGTCATCAAATATCAGTATTACCACTGAGTGTTCTAAGGCACTGAATAATTTATTTTAACCCTGACAACTTCTTACAGGTATTATAATGTGGCTCCTCCTCTGAGGAGAACTGGTGGGTTATTCTCATCACAGTGAATCTATTTTAATGAAAGCTCTGCATCCTAGAGCACAGGACTCTCAGAGGCATGAAGGGTGACTCTGAGGCCATTCAACTTCAGGGCATCTGAAGCCTCCCTGGCTCTCTCTGGGTGGGCCCTTCACACACACACACCAGTGCATCCTGACACCGGAGATGCCCTACCTGCGTGTGCGGTAGAACTGGCACCTCTTCAGGGGGATCTTGACCACGTGCTCCCGCAGGCCCACGAACAGGACACTCTGGCTGTGCAGGATCTGCAGGCTCCTGATGGGCTCCCTCCGCCTCTCAGGGAAGAGCTCAATCTCTTCCAGCAAACAGCTGCTTGAGGTCTGATTCAGGGGTACCCGCACTTTCTTAATGGTTCCGTAATCTATGAAGGTCACAGGATGAAAAGGAAACAAGGTCAGAGGGGCTCACAAACCAATCCCTGGTTAAACAGAGTGTGCTGTGTATGCAGCCATGGATCTTCAGCCAGGAAAGCCATCTGAGCATCCTTCAAAAACAGTACACCTGGACACCACCGCAGACCAGTTAGGTCAGCTGCACTGGATGTGGGGCCCAGGTAGCAGTATCTTTTAAAATGATGCTCTCATGTAGCAAGGGATGAGGACTAATCATGTCCGATTGGACCCTTCCAGTTCCAAGTCTCGGGATGGAGAGCTCAAAGTAGCAAGCTTTGTGCCATCCCATGGAAAACATCGGGAAAGAGAGACCCTCAAGGGACGATCTTGGATTCTTAGTGACAGAGATGCTGATTTTGGTGCCCAGCAGGGCAAGGAAAATGCAATGTGATGGGCAGCTTCAAATATCCAGTACGACAGTGATGCCCCCTCCTCCTTCCTGCCAAGAGAAGTACACCCTCCTCCAACTCTCTCTCTCCTCTGTCTACATTAGCTCCTTCTTTCCTCCTAGTGCTTGCTCTTTGGGATGATTTTCTTGGGCTCAACTCCTCTAAACTTTCTTTCTTGTGCTTCTGAATATTCATTTCTGGCCTGATCCAAGCCCTCCCCACTCCAGGCTTCCTGCTCCCTGGGTGTTTCTGTGCACTTATTTATCTGCTTGACTGCTAGCACTGCTGGAGGGTGAGCGGCCCCTGAGCCACGCAGCCTTCCCAGCTATGAGGGGCGCAGAGCAGGGTCTTCTCAGCATGGCAGTGGGAGGGTGGCGGGGACAGCATGGCCAGCACCTGTGTGTAGGGGGGACACACAGTTGAAACGAACATTGCTCTCCCAGGTACCCTGTGCTGCACCCCGCAACTCCTTGCTGACACCCTGCAAATCCCAGGCATGAAATCCAGCCTTCTGGAAGCCGCTTAGAGATCCACTCAAGTACCTGGAATCATCCTGAAGGCCCTGACTGAATAAAACCTTCCATGATCCTGAGTTTCAAAACATCATGATTCTTATTTTGCAAACACAGAAAATGAGTTTAAGGAGTTATTCTAAAACCAGAAGTAGTCAAGAATATTTGACTTCAAGGCCTCCTATCAAGCAATTCATTGCAAAAGACCTTCGATAAAATACTTTACATTTTTCTCTCTCTATGAAAGCCATAGAGATGGAGGCTATTTGTGTTTTAAAAAATACATAAGCAGACATGTTTTAGCCTGGATTTACTTTAAAAAGCATATCTGAAACATCTCCAGTGAGCATTTTCTGATTATACACTGACTGAAAAATCATGTAGACAGTATCGGCAAACAATTGCTCGCTTTCATTTTAAGCTAACTGGTTAAATATGTTACTATTTAAAAAGGTCAATCATACACTGAAGTATGCTATATGCGGGGAAGATTTTAAAATGATCTTGGAGGAAAGAGCATGTATTTGTGTTCATGTAAAAGGATGAGGACAAAAGAGAGAGAGAACGAGAGAGGGAAGAGAAAGGGGCAGCTGTGGCATAGAGAGGCAGACATTTTAGCAAATTCACAGTTCACAGATGTAAGCATGTAAGAAAAAATTTATGTCTTAATTCTATAATTCAAATTAATTTTGACTTGGACATCACAGTTCATAAGCTTGTTGGAAAATTCAGCCTCAATGATTCTTAGGTCTCTCTGCCCGGGGTACAGCGAAGCGTCAATAAACTTACACAGCACCAAGGAACTAACAGGGACAAGATGGGGGCTTCAGGGAAGGTGACATCAGCACAAATGTGTCAGCCACAGGCCCTGCAAGGAGGTCCCCATGAGGCACCAGCAGAGGGAGGTGTCAGCCTTCCTATGGAGCAGGGGTGGGCATAGAGCCTGTGGCTGCCTTTGCGACATCATTACACAAGAGGACATCATCTGAGACACATGTTAGGAGGGAGGCAGGGGAAGCAAGGCTCGTGGGAGAACTTACGTGAGAGACCCCTGGGTGAAACAGGAGCTTTCATAGAAGCTCAGGGGGGGTGGCCTGCCTAGAGTCAGGATCCAGCTGGAGGATCACTGTGCTGTGACCAGCGTCACACTAGTTGTTCACCAGCCTAGAGTGGCATGGGAAACAGAGTTTACAGAACTGTAGCCTATCTGAGAATTTAACAAAGACTCATTGCTATTTATTATTTATTTTGTTGAAGGATTATGATTCTGAGAAACCTGCCCAAATTAACAACAGTCCAAATGTCAATATGCTCATATGTATTTCAAATTCTTAAGTAATTGTGGAAAGAATCAAATTTTTAAAGATCTGTGATAGTTTGACTTAAAAGAGTGAGCCATCTTTGATCATAAACTTTTACTGCATATTTCTGCATACCTTGTATCTGATTTTCCAACTAGTGGGAACTAACAAAACTACAGGGCTTAGCATTTCAGAGCAAAGTGCTCAGCTTGGGCTTGCATGCTGGTCCACAATGGATGACCTTGCATCCTTCACTCCCTGGAGTGTCTAGTCATGTGACCAGTCCCCTCCACAGTTCCCCCTTCCCTCTGCATCAGGTTTAGCACAGAAGGACCCTTCCTGTCTCCTTGAAGCTCTTCCTTCCCCTGCCTGTGCCCTGCCCTTGCTCTGAACTCCTGCATGCTCACATGTTTGGTCACAGCCTTCTCATCCCCTGTCCTCATGATTACCCTCGGGTCTGTCTTCAAAGCTGGGATCTGTCTTCAAAGCTGAATGTTGGCTCTGTATCTGCAACTCAGCCTCTAGGGACTGGAGACACCAGAAACTTGACAGGCCTCCCTGACTCTCCATGTGGCCTACCAGCATGTCCCACCTCCTGTGACCTTGTCTAAGGGACAGCAGCACCATAATCCCAGGGCCGATGATGGGACCTCTCCTTCCCTGTCACCCACAGCTCACCTAGTTCTCGTCCACCCGCCCTTGCCATCCCTGACACTCCTGCGGCTTCCTCTATACCTCTGTCACCCACATCTCACTGCATCTAGAGGCAGGCTCCAGGCATGCACATGGTGGCCCCATGCTCCTTCCTGCCTCCATCCTCGCCTGTGCCTCTCTGTGCTCTGGTCACGGCCACCAGGAAGCACTTGCAGCCCAAGAGCCTGTGATTGTGGCATACCCTGGACATGCAGCTCCTGTGCCTGAGGTGACAAATGACAATGTTATTTTCTTTCAGTGGCAGAAAGACAGAGACGGCCCTATAGAAGAGACACCCCGAAAAACCCCATAGATTTCTATTTGACATAGGAGGACAATAGCAGGACCCTGGTGGATCTTGCAAAGCTATTTGTATTTGGTTGCTGTTTTTACTTTACAACATTTACCATGGTTTTAGTTACTAACTTACTTGTTTTGTGGTTTTTACACTTGATCTTAGGCTCCATAGGGAAAAGAACTATGTCAGTTGTGTCATATGATGTATGTGTAGTGGCTGCTATTAGGGCCAGTAGAGATTAGATGTTTCATGAATATATTCTGCTGAAAGACTGAACAAATGAGTGAGGGAAAGAAGTGTAGCCAGCCTGGAATGAGAATGTCATTATTACTCCCATATTTGCTAAAGAGCGCTGATTAATATTTTTCCCATTATGATCTCTAGCAGGAGTTATGATATTAGTCAGTGTGAAGGTGAAACAACAAACATGAATTTCACCAATATGGAAAGATTTCAACCCAAGATGTCATAAACTAAATATGAATGAAGAATTGGTTTCATCCAAGAAAATATTAACTCTGAAAATTTGCCACAAGAAATAAAGCCATACAAAACTTCGATACTCCTGAAATTTAATACTCTAATCAAAGTTATTTGCATGAAAAAAGTGCCAGAAATATGTAAAATCTTCTTAATCATTCTTTAACATTCAGAGATCAACAAGTAAAAAAAAAAAAAAATAGGCATTTCCTGTCCATTTCAGTTCCCCTTGCCAAGGAGAGAGGACAATGTGATGTGGAGCTGCAGAATCAGTGCTGACCAGAGGATGCTCAGAATGGACATTGCTTCGGTGCAAACGCTCATAGTATTTGCCATTTGTGAAAATGTCCCCTACTCATTATGCTATGGACACAAATCTGAGTGTCATCTATTTATAGTTTCTCTCTCAAATAGAAAACTATAGATACTCATCATGAAAGGGACAGAGCTACTTCAAGACTTTAAATATCCATGAATGCTGATATGGTTATTATTCAAAAGACACAAATACTTGTAATTACGTGAAAACATCATTAAATATTATACTTCACTACATATTTGTCTCATCTTAGCAGAAGAGAAGGGATGTTACATTCTAGGGTTACCAGATTAAATACAGGCTGCCAATTTCAATTTGAATTTCAGATAAACATGAATAATATTTTAGTATTAGTATGCGCTATTCAATATTATTCATGATTTATCTGAAATTCAAATTTAAGTGGGCAGCCTGTATTTATATTTGCTATATATGGCAGCCCTATTACATCACATCTCCTTTGATCATCTTGGCAAGCTAGTGAAGATATGTTGGATATATGCAGCAACATATTCCTACTTTATAGGTGACGATATTGAGTTTTAGAGAACAGAACTGATACATATTTTCTATGCACTGGTTAGACATGAAATGCCTTTTCACTTCAATGTTGATGAATGAAATAAAGGATTATAACAATGGACTCCACAGTGAACATTAATTATGAGGCTATTACTGAGGATACAGACTGAAACAGGGGAAGAGGTAGTTGTGCTTTGGCTGCATTGTCCTTTTTTTCTATCCGCTTTTCCGGAAGTCATAGAACTTAACCAACTGGAGGGCAATGAAAAGAAAGTCAGTATTCTAATGAATGCTGAAAAAAGCTCAATATCATTGATCATCAGAGAAGTGCAAATCGAAACCAAAGTGAGATACCATCTCATGCCAGTCAGAATGATGATTATTAAAAAGTCCAGAAACAACAGATGCTGGTGAGGCTGTGAAGAAATAGGAATGCTTTTACACTGCTGGTGAAAATGTAAACAGTTCAACTATTGTGGAAGACAGTATGATGATTCTTCAAGGATCTAGAACCAGAAATACCATTTGACCCAGCAATCCCATTAATGGGTATATACTCAAAGGAATATAAATCATTCTACTATAAAGCCACACGCACACATATGTTTATTGCAGCACTATTTATAATAGCAAAGACATGGAACCAACCCAAATGCCCATCAATGATAGACTGGATAAAGAAAATGTGGTACATATACACCATGGAATACAATGCAGCCATAAAAAGCAATAAGATCATGTCCTTTTCAGGGACACAGATGAAGCTGGAAGACATCATCCTCAGCAAACTAACACAGGAACAGAAAACCAAACACCACATGTTCTCACTCTTAAGTGGGAGTTGAACATTGAGAACACATGGACACAGAAAGGGGGACAACACACACCAGGGCCTGTTGGGGGAAGGGGAGTAAGGGGAAAGAACTTAGAAGACAGGTCAATAGGTGCAGCAAACCACCATGGCACACATATACCTATGTAACAAATCTGCACATCCTGCATATGTATCCCTGTTTTGCTATTGTTGTTGTTAAGAAGAAATAAAGAAAGAAAAGTCAGCATTCTCCTCCATTGGAAGACTTTTTCTGTCATCCATCTCAAGGACAAGCAGAGGCACATCTGTGTCAGAAGGCAATATGTTCTTCTGGCGTCAATGACCCCCTCCCTCTGTACATACAAGGTGGACTCGAGCATCCTTGGGCAAACAGTGAAGGACCTTCCTGCTCCTTTAAACCAACCGTTTAAAGAGAGTAACATGCAAAGAAAAGTTCACATAACTATAGATGAGTAAAAGTTATGTGTATAATTAAATGTTGGTGTTTCTGAGAATAAGATAAAAGGATGATTTCCTAAAGAAACAAGGACCACATAACATGCTATCACCAGACCAGCTCTCGAACAAGCAAAGGGCTTCAGTGGCATGCCTGCCAATGAGAAGAAGAGAACCCTCCTCGGCACAGATCACTACATTGTAGGTCTAAATAATTCTTAATATATACATATATATTTTTTGCTGGTGACCAATGCAGTCAAAGAAGTCCAGGAGTAAACCTGATGGCAGGTATAAAATGCAGAGGTAAAACTGGATTACCATAATGACAGAGATGGTCCCTTCAACCTATACAATCTGAGTCATTAGGAAAATGACCAAAAGAAAAAGCAAAGGTCATAAATGAAAATAGTTTACAAAGGTAAAGTTTGCACATTGTCACACAAAACAGTAGTAGATTCCATTTGAAACATGACTACTGGGGAAGAAATGTTTACACAATGCTTATCAAAAGACAGGAGTGTAACTAGAAAAGGACAAAAAGAAATTACCCTCAAAGAATTCCAGCCACAAGAAATGACCCATGAAACACAGAATCTTATATTCCCAATCCCCATCCCACAGGAAAACGTGTTCATGTCCTGGAACAAATGAGTTACTAAGTACACTGTGGGAAGAATAACTGGAAAGAGAAATGTGTTTTTTAGTGGGGAATTTTTTTTTTAATGGGAGTTTGAATGAAATACTGTTCTTAGAGCAGAATGTGGCAGTAAGTAAAGCTACCAGGACAAATTCCTAATGCATTTCATGGGAACACAGTGACCTGAATGTGGGAACTGGGGAAGCAGCAATAGCGATTAGGATCCCCACAAAAACCCTCAAGCACTGAGGTTTAGGAGATAGGAACCGAAAGGGTTTATCTAGACCAGCACTGTCCAATGGTGATACATCAGAGTCCACAAAAGTAATTTAAATTTTTCTAGATGCCACATTTAAAATGGAAAAAAAGGAAACAGGTGAATAAATTTTAATTATATATTTTACTTAACCCAAGGTTTCCAAAAAAATTATGTGATATATCATATGTAATCAATATAAAATATTTGGATTTTTTATATGAAGTGAAATCCAAGTGTATTTTATACTTATAGTCCATTTCAGTTCATACTAACCACATTTCAGCTGGCCAGAGACACATTTCAGCAGGCTGTGGCTAATGTACGGGACTGCCTGAGGATGTACAGGGGTGTCCTGGTGCTGCTCTGGAGAGCCAGGTACTCCTGGCTACACGCAAACAAGAGACAAGTCCAAACCCACAACATCATGAGCTTCAGTTTTCTGCATTTCACATATTGAACCTTGCCCTATTTTTTAAATATAGAGGTCCTTCTCTATAAGTGTTTAAAAATCCCTGCACCAGGTCAATTGCCTCCTCTTTCAAGTAAGATGATGGAGGTTCACCAAGTTGAAGTGACAGCTCACAGCTACACGGCCAGTGAATGTGGCCATGAGAATGGAACCTGGTCTCTAAATCCTTACCTGGACACCTGCTATCACTTGCTGGCACACAGCTCACAGGCAGTGGCAGATGCCCTGTGGGAGTGAATGCCATTTAGGTAGTTCATTTCAGAAACTTATTGATGGACAGAAAGCAATCATGACCATTAGAAAAGGTTATTTCTGTTTTTCATCTGTTTGCTTTGTAGAGTTTTCTAACTACCAAGAAGTCAAGTTAGTTCCTACTTTTCTTTGGAGTATAGCTTCTGTGTCTCTTTTATGAATAACCCTGACTGACCTCCCAAACAGAAACACTGTGGCCAACATGATTTTCCATCATCCAGAGCCTGAATAATCCACATATTAAAGCCAGTGCAAATCACAGGGGAAATCAGATGTATTTATTCCTAAATTAAGCTAACAAGGAAAAGCAAGCACAGGTACATAGCATGATGTTCAAACAAACATGTGTGTGTGTGTGTATATATATGTGTGTGTATATATATGTATATATATGTGTATGTGTATATATATGTGTGTGTGTATATATATGTGTGTGTATATATGTGTATATATGTATATGTGTATATATATGAATATATGTGTATATATATGTATGTGTGTATATATATAGTGTGTGTGTGTGTGTGTATATATATATATATATAAATATAAACACAAACCATCTTTTCTTCCTTAATGTAAGAAATGCAGTCGATTTCCTTAATCCAGCAAGATACATTCTTGGGGAGACTATGAGTGACCCTACTGATTTTGGTCATCTCTAAATTTGAACCTTCTTTCATCATTATATTTTCCAAGTTAACCTTTCAAACAGTCAAAGATATGATGGATGTTAAGGTTGGAAGGGACCTAAAACAATATTTTAAATTGTGCAGTTGAGAAAAGCAAGGTCCAGAAATGTTAACTGATTTCCAAAGGTCAGACTACTGGGCCAGAGTTTAGGTCCTGTTCATACGGATCAAGAGCTGGTTTCTGAATTTTTGAAGGTATTTTTGTTTCAAAAGTATAAAAAGAGACATATGCAATCCCTATAATGGTGCCTCAGTAATAGTATAGATTGTGAGTTCCTAAAAATCAGGTGAACTGATACAACAGCATATTAAATAGCAGTTGTTATTCCAGGAAAAGATGCAGCTGTGATGTATAGACATGTGCTTATCTTATCATACCACTGACTACACAGAAAACTAGTGTCTAAGGGATGCCAAGCCCAGGGCAGGTCTGACTTCTCTATCAGGCTTCAAGCTCCCATTTCTATGGGCTCATGAAGCAAACAGGGGAACAGACGATGAAAAAAAACCTTCTATTGCTGTTTCATTAAAAAAAAAAAAGAATTTAGATGACAAAGGATTTGTTTAAACATTAAAATTGACAATAAAAATAAGCCCCTTAAATCACTATTTGCTATATATAATGTAGACTCTCATGTGCATAATTCAATTATCAGTGGTGAAAAATTAACCATGTTTTTTTGCTCTGGGGGAAAATAGCTGCTATTTTTTAACTTTCAATGTTTAAGTAGCTAACATGAATTTTATGGTTTGAACAAGATTCCGTTTTGCATCTTCAGAGTACTGGTCAATTTAAATGAACACAAATGTAACAATCTCTCATTTGTAAGGTAAATATGCCTTATACTAAGATAGAGTCTGTTATGAGCTGAACTGTGTCCACCCAAAAGTCATATGTTTAAGTCCTGGCCTTCAGGACCTCAGAATGTGACTGTATTTAAAGACAGGCTCTCTAAAGTGATTTAAGGTAAAATGCAATTGTTAGTGTAGGCCCTCATCCGATATGAGTGTTGTCCTTATAAAAAGAGAAGGTTAGGATACAGGCACAAAAGAAAGACCATGGAAGGACAAAGAGAGAAGGCAGCCATCTGTAAGCCAAGAGGAGAGGCCTCAGGAGAAACCAAACCTGCCGACACCTTGATCTTGCACTTCCAGCCTCCAGGGCTGAGAAATAAATTTCTGTTGTTTAAGCTGCTCAGTCTATGGTACTTTGTTATGGCAGTCCCAGCAATATTGTATTATATAACAATTATATATTATGTATATAATATAATATATATGTATAATATAAATATTTATATAATATAAATATTTATATAATATAATTATAAATATATAATATAAATATTTATATAATTTTATAATTATAAATATATAATATAAATATTTATATAATTTTATAATTATAAATATATAATATAAATATTTATATAATTTTATAATTATAAATATATATTATAAATATATAATATAAATATTTATATAATTTTATAATTATAAATATATAATATAAATATTTATATAATTTATATAATTATAAATATATATAATATAAATATGTCAAGAGTAGGATATAGAAATAATAGATTCTGGCATCCAGATAAACTGTTAAGAGCAATCTAAAAACTAGATTATAAATATTTTTTTGCTTTCCTCTAAAATATTGTGATTCAAATTCTAACACGAAAGCATTATAAATTATATATTAGATTCAATCTTTTTAATCTTGTACTATAACCTTGTACTTATATTATGAATAGCCTATTATTTGTAAATGTTTTCATTTATTTCACATAACCACCTTTATATGTAGTTCTGATCTAGAAAAGTGGCAGGGAATGTCATAGGACGTATAACATTTTGCAAAATTAATGCATTTTGATCAACAATATGTAATAATTCACATGGTTGCTGCTACTGCTTAAAACCTTTATGCTACTGCCTCTGGTGATTTTGGGGGAAATTCAGAGAGAACTAAATGAGCACTTAAGAATGAAATTTCAAGTACCTAAAGAAAAGGTCTCTGATTATAATGAATTTCTTATTGAAGGATTTCTAGAATTTTAGCTCCATCAACATTTGAAAATTTTACGGAAATAAATCTTTAGAAGGAAGAAGGTAAAATGGGAAACAAGGAGGGATGGAGAGAGGAGGGAAAGGAAACACAGTGAATCCAATATAATATTTACCATCACAATGAGTAAAAACAGTGTGCAATTGTCCATACTTGTGTATGATTAGATAGCCTTCTATTATCATGAATGCATCAACAATGAAAAAATTTAATGCTTAAACAGTATTTACATGAAAGTCCCTGTGTCTCACGTCTATAATGGCTTAAATCCTGATACACCTGGGAACACTGAGCAATCAAAAAAGACTCAAAGAAGTTATTTTGTCTCAACAACAGCAGCCCAAAACAATTCTGAAACAGAAGATAAACATATATTTTCTCTAAGGTGCAATAAAAAACTTAAAGGGTAGAAATGTAATATATCTGATATATATAAAAATTCTTATTTTGTATGAAAAGAAAAAAGTCCTACCCACAAAGAAAAGGAAAAGTATTGAGGAAAATGTGATATAAAAATAGATTATTGCAAAGCATTGGATGGTTAAATCTATTATCTGGATTCCATTCTCTTTTTATTAATTCTGTAACTTTTGTTATAGTTTAAAGTATTTTTAAAATTATTCAGCCTTCAGTGTGCTGAATCCAATAGAGAAATTAAACCTGTGAGGAAGACAAGTGGCACCCCTGACAATGGTCACTTGTGACAAGGCTGGAGATTCATGTGGACAAGGAGGCCACTAACCTGGGAAGCTAAATTAGTTTATTTCCAGTTGTGCATTTGGATTCTATTTGATTCTCTGCCGCTATGTCCAAGAGGCATTTCTAGTGTTTGGCTCATCGACCCAGAGTCACTGCAGAGTAAAAGAAAAGCTTTTGTACTTGTATGTGTTACCATACCAAGCATTATCAGCGAGGTAATGATGAAATACCCGCTTCCACTCACTGGGCAGCTCGTCACCATGGCAACAGATCATTATATAAAGTTCATCAATTCCGCTGGTCGTTATCCCAAAGCAGCAGACAGCTAATATGTTAAGGAAAGTTCTTTCTCTTAACTTGTAAACGAGCAAATGAATTAAATTGGTCTTGGCACTGGGAGCTCAATATTACATTTATATAGAAAAGGAGAATTCAGAGAAGAAAAACAGGTCTTTCTGGCTAGTGTATGCTTGAAAAGGAGAATTTAATTCACTCAGTTACCAGGTTCAACTAATGGCTTATTTTTTCCCTGAAAAGGATAGTCAGTCGGTTTAAACTTTCCTGGTCATAAATTAAAAGCAAAATTTTAAAATCACAAAGTATTAATATTTTAAACCATATTCTCATAGCCTGACCCTCTGCATGTAAGTTCTGGAGACCCGGCACTAGGGGATGCAGCCTGCCTTGTTCACTGTGACCCTGTTGGTTTCCAGAACAAAGCCTGGCACATAGTAGGTGCTCAAGCAGAGACATGTTCATTGTGTGGCCTCTGGGGCACAACAGCCCGGGTTGAACTCCAGGCTCCCACAGTCACAGGCCGTGTGACCAAGCGCAGATCCCTAATATCTCTGTTGCCTTCTCCCCAGTGCCCAGCTCACAGGGTCGGCGGCCACTAAGCGAGTTTAACTGTTTGTTTGTTTGGATGGTACCTGGTACACAGGACACGTTGTATAAGAGTTTGCTGTTATTCTTTTCTTATTAATGTTTAGCTTGTAAATGGTAAGTCCTATTCAAGTTCTGTCTAAAATCAGCAAGATCCCTACTCCACCACTACTCACTGTACATATGCCAGGAGGAGAAATGACAACTCTTTTACAGCTGCTTTGGCTGCCTTGCTGAACAAAACCTCAAAAGCTCCTTGCAGTACCCTAAATCATAAGCCAGCGCTTATAGGAAATTTACCACTGCATTTCCTGTGAATAAAAACCATATTACTTTTAAAACAAGAGTGCAATTAATAGAGCCCTCTGGGTATCCTTTCTAAACTCTCATCTAACCCACAGCTTAAATATAACTCCAATCATTCTGTTAAGGAAGCAATTCAAGTTTCTGAAAGGAAATTACTTGCCTTAGATTTATTGTATCTAAATTACAAAACAACCACCCAGTTGGTAAGGTTGGCAGCCCTTCTCTGACAGTCACCAGGCAGGCATCCAGGGTCTAAATTACCCTCTAGCCCCCAGTGGTGAAATTTATACTGTGTCTGGTCCCATTAGTTGTCAATTGAGATGGTTGAGAAAAATCTATGCTAAGCACTTTTGCACTTTTGAAACATTAATTCTAAAGGAAAAAAAGAGAGCTCTCTTACTCAGTGGAATAAGAAAATTATTTTGTCATTTTTCTCAGTGGCTACATTACACCAATTATGACTAGTGCCTGATGTTCCAAGCTGTTTGTTAGCTCGTTATGAGCTTTCTTTAGGCACTGTCTTATCCATTTCTATGATTTCAAAGAAAACCTGAGGCTGCCATTACTGACCTAAACCTTCCTCTCTGGCTTCAAAGAAGGCTTTCCAACCAACTCTCAGGCGTACCGCATGCAACTAGAACTCAGTATACCCAAAACTGGAAACTCAATATCTCCCCTTTGTATCAAATCTGTCCATGCACCTGAAATCCTGAATCCACTGGCTAGGATGGAATAGTCAATATGACTATCCTACTGTTCAGCTTCATCTCCTATCTCTTCACCCACAATTGCAGCTCATTTCTATGTCTCCCCCTTTCCAGAACACCCCAGGACTTTCTAGATCTGCATGCTTTGCATATTCTGTGCCCTCTCCACCAGGCAGCCATCTCCCCATCCCCCAAGAGCCAGCTCTCAGGCCTCTGCTCCAGGTGGAGTGGGAACTTTTTCTCACCTCCCAGGCCAGCTCAGTTTTTCCAAAGTCTGTGTGCTTATGGAAGGTATTCTTCCTTCAACTAAGATAGTGCATTAAGTCAAACCAAAGAATAAATGTCCATCTTTTATGGGACATAAGCTTTCCTTGGTGTGATGTGCTGAGCCTTATCCTTATTCATGACCACCTTCATGCTCTCGGGATACAGTAGGCCGTCAGTTGAGTCTTAGTGAATGAATATATGAGGATTTCACAATTCTAGAATCATGCCTCAGAAGTCAATCTTTAAGCTCAAGGTGGAAATATGTCTTTCAATTTTCTTGGTTATTGCCAAGAAATAGCAGAATAACCATGTTAAAAATTCTATAGGTGTCCAGAGCACACAGGTCACTCCTAACTTTCTATGTACCCCTCTCACTGCCCACTCCACTGAAAGTTGCCCAAGAGGTGAGAAGCTGAAGTGAGGTGGGGTGGGGTGGGGATCTGAAAAGGAAGGTGTGACAGGAGGAGAGCCGTAAGTACAGCAGAGTGGTTCCCAAGCTTTATGACTAGAGAAGCTACTCAGGGAGAAGCCTGAGATGGACCTTCCAGGTGCAGCCCTGAGACCGTGATTTGGGAGGTGTGCAGTGGGCCTGAGGACCATCGTCAATCATTAACAAACATTCTAGGTGACTCTAACTCAAAGGATCTAGGATTTGACCAACAATAAGGGGCTGTTTTTAGTCCATATCACCAGATGCCAACAGTGAGGTCAGTGATGAAGGAGCTTTGAGTCTTGACTATTCTTTAACTTCCAGGAGCCCTTATGTAAAGGGCTTAGCATGGTGCCAAGGTCAAGGGAAGCACTTTATGTGTCTTCATCATTGTTACCATGTGGGTGAGGGGGAGGAGGATGCCATGGCCAAGGGCCTCCCTCCATCTCAGAAGCTCTTCTTTCCATATATTAAAACTGCTACAGGAAAAAACCAATGGGCAGGGATACTACCTTCAACCTGTGAGTGACAGGGGCTGGATGTACACTGCTTCCAATTTAATGCATGATAAATAGTGTGATTCTTGCTTGACAGATGCAAAATCTGAGGCTCGCAGAGGCTACCTCATTTTCTGACAGCACCCAGCTTACAAGAGGTGGAGGGAATATTTGACTCAAATGCCCCTGGAACAAAGGCTTAAATGCTCCTCCAGGCCATGTTGCTGTGGCTTGATCCCTTTCTAAGTACTTTATTCATATATTAATCTCATTCTTGTTCTAAAATCCTAGTGCATTAACCATTACCCAAAGAGTTACATTTAACACCCATTCGAGTCATTCCTTAATGACATCACAAGACTCAGACCCCTCTGCCAAAACTGGAACCTCCTTAAAGTTAAGGATGAAGTATTTGAGTTAGAAAAGATGAAAAAATCCTGGGGGTCGAATGTACAGCACGGAGACTATAGCTAACAATGCTGTACTGTACAGCTGAAATTCGCCAAGAGAGTAGATTTTAAGTGTCCTTACCACAAGAAAAAAGCAAGCAAGCAGGAAAAGAAAGAACAAAGAAAAGGGTAACTGTGTGACCTCCTGGGTATGTTAATTAACTTGATTGTGGTGATGATTTCACAATGTGTTCGCATATTGAATCAAGTTGCAGACCTCAAATATATACACTTTGTATTTTTTAAAAACCCATAATAACCACCTCTTAAGTTTCTCTTATATCTTGAATATCACACAGTAAGTAATGTGTCCTCTCTCCATGCTTGCTTATTAGTCATGGAGTAATACATATATAATGAGTTTGGCTTTGTTCAGATAGTTGGATGATAGCCACGGCATGTAAATGTGTCACACCCTTGTTTAGTACTTACTAACTGGACTTTCCTTCTAGGAGCAGAACTGTGTAATGTTCACGTGATGCAAAGGACATGTTTGGCCAAGATGGGCTTGCTCACCTGACATTCTTCTATCATTTTCCATCTGCTCTTGAACAAATAAAACCCTGGCATAGTCAGACACTCTCCCACTGTCCTCTCCCTTCTACACATAGAGCAACTTTGGTGTGGCCTGTAGTCAGGACTGACTATTCCTTCAGCTGCTTCATGACAAGGAAGGGCCTCCAGGCTGCTCAGGTCTGTGATGGGCCACTCAAATGACACTGCCCTCGTGATAATTACCCACTCAGAACTACCAACTATTTGCCCTAGGACACAAATACTCATTAGTTCATTTGCTCATTAGGTGAATATTTATTAAGAACTTATTTGGGTCATATTCTGGCTTAGCTGCTCTTGCTACAAAAATATCAACTTCCAAAGGTTTTCTGATGTTTGGACACTGGGCTCAATGTCCACTGATTTCCTTCACCCGAGGGAAAGTGTTACTTGCAGGGAATTATTTTCACTTGTCAGTATTCCATCTGGGAGGCGTGAGCCACAGTTAATGGTGCATATGAATTAACAAGTCAGGAGTGACAATGCCCCCCTTTTCTAGCCTAAGTATGAACAGGGTCTGTGCATTCTGAGGGCTTTCAAATGCTTCAGTATCCTACCTTCCATGTCCAGCCTGGTAGGGTGGAGGAACCTCAGCTGTGTGCATGAACATGGATGACTCATTTGCAAGAAATGTGGAATGAAAAATACATGTGAAACTTTGATACCCAATGCAATTCTTGACTTTTGTGAACTTATTTTGAAGTAGATACCCATGCATGTCACTAGTACTTTGTGCCATACTCCACTCCCCAACATGTACATGTTATAGGAACCTACTCTTAGATGCAAATATATTAAGTCTACATTAAAAAATGAGAGACAGGGCATGCATATTGAAATAGGCTGAATATTTGTGCCCCCCTACCCCCAGATTTAGAGGTTGAAATCCTAACTCCCAACGTGGTCATATTTGGAGGTGGGGGGCTTTGGGAAGTGATTAGGTCATGAGGGTGGAGCCCTCATGAATGGGATTCATGCCCTTATAAAATAGGTCTCAGAGCCCTGCCTTGTCTCTTTCCCCTGTGAGGGCACAGGGAGAAGGTAGCTAATTATAAGCCAGAAAAGGGTCCTCATGAGAACCCAAGCATGCTGGCATCCTGATTTCATGGCTTTTCATCCCCCAGCACTATGAGAAATACATTTCTGTTGTTTCTAAATCACCCAGTCGACAGTAGTTTTTTATAGCAGCCAGGACCAAGACAAGTATATGATAAAGGAGACCCTTTCATTCACCAACAGTCCTACTGGGGAGTTTCCAGCCATCCTTTGGGTGGTGCCCTGTACAGAGTTTGACATGAAGCCTACACTCTCCTCCTTCCTCGCCCCTAGACCTACATATTGGTTGGGTCAAAAGAGCTGAGAGAAGAAGGGGCTCCATATGGGAGAGGGGTTGGAATTCCTCTGCTATCCTCCTGGAAGAAACAGAAAAAGTGAAAGAAAAGGGGTGAGAGTGAAAAACTAGAATGATGGCAAAAAGATGCCTACACCTCCATCAATCCTTCCTTGTGAACACAGGTCCTCCCATAATCTATTCAACTCACACAATTCTGTCCTTTTTTTTCTTTTAAAACACACTCTGGGGAAGGGGTTGAGTTGGTGTTTGACAGTGAGAGAAATTCATTCACCCTGAATATCAACAGGATCTGGTGAGCATAAGCCCAAGGATTGGTAACAGAAATGATGGGGAGGGCTGTGGACTTCCTAGGCAGGAAATTGAGAGTCTGAAATATGAAAGCAAACAGCAAACATCTGGAGGGCAGGAAAGGCCCAGTTGGCATCTGAGGGGCAGGAATGACAAGTTTTCTTAAACATCAGTTTGGAGAAAAATTGTTTTAAATTGGGACTCATGGTCGAGATGACAAGCTGAAAGATTCAGTCACTAAACATGCTCCACGCTAATGATGCAGAGTCCAGGGCCCCCAGCTCTCCAGCTTCCATTGACTTTCCAGTGAGACTCCCCAAATCTTTTCATGGGTGCAGATTTATTTATGATCTATGAGGAATCTCAGGCCAGTTCTTATTGGGCAGCAGGAAAATCATGAGTCTTAACCAATTCATTGCTTTCCCTAACTGGGATGTAGATGGCTGAGAGGGAGCCGGGTTCCAACACTAGATATATGTCCTCCAGCTAAACACACAGGCTGCGGCAAGGGTTCCAGTCAGACAGCAAGAGTCAGAAGACCTGGAGGATGAGAGGTCAGTGCATGGAGATGGGACGAGAGGGAGCGGGCACCAACTTACAGGGCACAGAAACGGCTCTAATTCTGATATGGGGATATGTCCTAGGACACAGGACAAAGCTCAGACACCAGAGCAAAGAACTGATCACTTGAGAAGATGTCAAAGGCCAGGTCACTCAAACTGGGTGAAAGGTCAGAGCTGAGCCAGGACAACGATGAGGTAGCATTGAGCCTGGGCCCCCGAGCTCCTGGCATGCCCTGACTCCAGGCTGGAAAACTCCAGAATCTAGAGAACTAGAAGTGCAAGTTAAGTGTTAGAGGGTCCCAAAGACAAGCTGCCAGGTGAGTCACCGCAGGTCAGCAACTCCATAAAGCCCCAGACAACTGGCTATTATCCAATCCATGCACAGAGAAATGAATGCTGCCTAGAGATATTAAAAATGCCAACACCATGTAATCAATATGATTTCTAATTGAAGGAAGATTATAGTTTAACTCAAAGAGCAGCAGTTCCTTGTGACGATTGCCATTTAAAGACAGTTTACCAAGGACAAATCAAGGCATTTGTGGTTGAAACTATTTTTTTCACTATGAATCAGTGTTCTTCTGCTAAGGACAAGGTCAGATTTTTAAAATTAATCAAATGATCACATCATTGAAGGCCTAAATGAAGTTTCTACTCTGACAATTAATCTTGGTGATCACTTCAATACTAAAAATCATAACTTTTTAAACTAAAATCCCTTAATTGTACTTGGGCATTCAAAAAATTAATTACTTAATTTTTATCATTGTCACAAACACATGAAAATTGAAGCCTACAGAAACCTCTAAACTGTTCTGGGGGTGTAGAAATCAAATTCTACCTGGCATAACTGAAGATCACTTTAAAGGATTTTTTACTAATTTCAGACAATAATGCTCAATATTTTAGTTACACATGAGAACAATTCTTAATACATATTTTCTGGTTATAAGAAAGAAATCTTCAGTTTCTTGAGCAAATTTTCCTTTCCTTTCTCTCAATTTTAATTCCTCAAAGAAACATACTATGTATTTAACAAGATTCATTATACTCAGTTGAAACACAGTGGTTATAGGTAGCAAGAAATGCCCTTCTAAACAATGCTTTAATCTCAAAATGGTTTAAAACTTTCAAACATAGCTGAGCTTTCACAGCCTTCAAAATCCAGAATCTGGTGATAAGTGTTCTCTTGGTCAGAAACTTATTAAACGTGTGTTGATTGCTCTTAAATGGGAAAAAAAATCAAAAGCTCTTTACTGCTGTTTCCATATTGTTTCTGTTTTGGGATTAGTCAAAATAATGAAATGGCACTGTTGAAGATCTGAAGAAAGGATGAATGCACACAGGGACAGATGGCTTGCTGCTTTCCAATAACTCATTCATTCAGCATTTATTTTGCACTTACTACAGTCAGAAAATTCCAAACAGGGAAAGTTGTTTTCTTCACCCGGTTTTTTTTTTTTTTTTTGGTCTAGAAGAATAACTGGCTACATAATTATAATTTCAGATATTCTCAACTTTAGGAGCATCTTTAGTCCATTCAGGGTGCTATGACAAAATACCATAGACTGGGGGGGTTATCAACAACAGAGATTTATATCTCATAGTTCTAAAGCCTGGGAAGTCCAAGTTCAGGGTGCCTGCAGATTTGATGTCTGGTCACAGCCAGTTCCTCACAGATGACACCTTCCTTCTGTGTCTCACATAGTGGAAGAGGTGAGGGATCTCTTTGGGATCTCTTCTATTGGGCACTAATCCCATTCATGAGGAATCCACCCTCATGACCTAATCACCTCCTAAAGGCTCCACCTCCAGATACCCTCACATTGGGAATTAGGTTTCAACTTATTTTCAATCTGGAGGGACACAAGCATTTGTATCATTGCAAGAGGGCTGGTTAATGACAGGCTCCTTTGATTCTTCAAACAAGGTCTCGTTAACACATTGCATGTCCTCAGCTTCTCCAAGGAAATTTTGATCTGATGAGTAAGACAGGATCGTGTAGGAACAGCATTGCCCCTAGGGACACAGCTCAAAACATCATTCCTTTCTTAACATTATGAAAACATAACATTATGAAACTCCACAGCATCCTTTGGTAACAATTCTGTTTAAACACCAGAAAATACCATAGTTAAGAAACGTAGTGTTGGACTTCTCTAGGTTTCAAAAAGGAAAGCGAGATGAAAATATTATAAACCAATAAATAATGGAGCAGATTTTTAGGCTGTGTTTTGAAACAACCAAAATAAAAGTAATTCTGATGTTACATCTCTGCAAGTGACAAATACTGTTTTTCCCATGCCTGGGACAAGTATGCAGTTAGACTTGGCCATTGTCAATAATTGCACCGCTGTAAATTACAGCTTACTGCAGACATTCTGGTGAAAGGAAATGTTCTAAGTGTTAATTTTCTGGGAGATTTGAGGTGAGTTTGTTTCCACTAATGACTTCCAGGTGGGAACTGCAATATTGACAGTTGCACCTTACTTCCTACTCCCAACCCTCTCTTAATCCCAGATATGTGAAATATCTTCCTTCTGTTCCTTAAGGTATCTTGGTATCCTCATCTTCTCTGCAAAAGCTTTTTTGAAAAGATGTGGTGAGGTACCTTTTCTTCTAGTCACTCTGCTTTGTAACAACTCCTGGAGGAAAGTTCGTCTGTAACACCATTGTTACTGCTATTTTATCACGCACTGGAGGATGCACCCATTCCTTCCATGTCCTTCAGAATGCACTGCTGTCTGTTTTAGAATTTAATTACAGAGGTCAAGGCCTAAATGTGCTTAGTAATGGCTGCTCATCATTGTCAGGCAGGGGCCATCTATACAAGTTAACAAGGATGACAGGATGTGCTTAGATCCAAAATAAAAACATCAGATACTCAAAGCCAAGGCAGAAAAAAAAATCCTACAAGGAATCTGACTTCTATGATTAGCTGTGCTTCCACTTTGCACCAGTAAATACAGCCCAAGCAACCTCACTCCTTCAGAAAGTCTCTGCTACCGTGTCCTTCATGTTAGACTACATCATAATAGGAAGCTTTACTCTACAGACCTTTGAAGGCGTGAGAGACGACAGCTCTGTGGTGATCTGAGTTTGGAGTCAGAGAGGTCTCCCTGAGCAAAGATTCCATTTGTTAACACATCACAGCAGAATCAAATTATTCCACATTTTATGGTTCTAAGAAGTATTTTGTTTTCTGATTTCACAGCTTAGAGAATGACTGTGGTGGGCCAGGTGACAGAAATTTTATATATTATTCTAATGTTCAGCAGCAAGTGGGGGTGTGGTAGAGTTCTAAAATTCTGCTCCCTGCATCCCCAAAGGAATTGCAAAGGTCATCCAGATTCTGTGTGTTCGTGGAGGGTCAAGTTACTCCCAAGCAGTGGATACTCTTTTCTTGCAGGATTCCTTAAATTCTCTCAGTGGTCTTTGAATAACTGGGTGTCAGAGACACAGCACGCCCTGGGACAGAGATGCAGTCACCTCACTGCCTGTATTTCTGCCTCCAGTTAGGCACATGTTTATGCCTCCAGTTAGGAAATGAACACCCATCCCATTGGCAGTACAAAGAAAGGAAAGAAAGAAAGTGCAGAGATGGCTAGAGGGGTGCAAGCAGAGATGGCGGTGGCCCTTACATGTTTAACACTGACAGGTAGGGGTTTGGTTTGTTCACTCACTTGATTTCAGTTAGTGGGAAATTACCCTTTGAATGCCATACAACATATGGCATCTTCCTTTTGTCCTTCTCTTCTACATTCCAGAATTTTTCTTTTTCATTATAGACATTTGCTCATGGAGCACTTGCAAAAATGGAAAATAACTCCGTTTGGTGGAAGCACTTCGGCCAGGTCTGGATAACTAGATGTAGAGCAAATAACCAACGTAATTACTCGTGCAGCTCAAACCAGAACAATTTCTCCCTTTAAATAGGAACAGCCCTCGTAATTGGAGTCCTAGCTGTTTGCTCCAAGGAAAACCATTTTACATTTAATTTTAAACTTTCAAAATTAAAACATATTTAGAGGGTTTTTGGGGGATGAGAATAAGAGGTGCCATCTGTAAGACAGAGGGCATCTAATAGACCTCCTACCATGGGCAGATTCCTAAAACAGTCCCTATCATTCCCAACCCCTGGTGTTCATGTTCTGTGTAGTCCTCTCTGGTGAGTATTGGCCAGACCTATGAATATGACAGTGTGTCACTCCTGGGATTAGATCATGTGACATGGCCACAGTGAAGGAATTCTGCAGACAAAAGTCAGATTACAAATAAGTTAATTTTAAGTTAATCAAAAGCTGGATCATCTTGGATGAGCCTGACTTAATCAAGTGAAAAACCCTAAAGGGAGGACTGAGCCTCTCTGAGAAGAGAGGCTCTCCTTGCTGGTTGCATAGAGTAAGTGGCCACATTGAAGAAGGATATGGGTGGAAAGCTGCAGGTGGTCTTAGGATGTGAAAGTAAACTCTGCCAACAGCCAGGACAAAACTAGGGCCCTCTGTCAACACCATGAGGAAATAAACTTTGTTAATGAACTGAATAAGCTTGGAAGCTGACTCCTCACTAGTCAAGCCTTCAGATGAGACTGCAGCCCTAGCTGGCATCCTGATTGCAGCCTAGTGAAACTCTGAATGGAGGACCCAGCTAAGCAGTGCCTGGGGTCCAGGACCATGGAAATTGTGAGCTAATAAGTGTATGATGCTTGAAATTGCTAAGAATATGATAATATGTTGTACAACAATGCAAGAATAACACATCCTCTGAATACCCTATTTAACACCTTGTTGAACTGTGTGTGAAGCCCAGGGTCCCCTCTGAGGTTAGCTGTCCTGCTCTTGTTGAAAAAAGGGGCCCCAGTTCTGGCAGAGGTGACCCAGTTCCTATTCCCAAAACTGATGGTGTCAGAGGTTGGCCCCTGACCCAAGGATGGCCACTCTGCCAGCTGACCAGCAGCCTCAGAAGTGGCCTAGCCTGTAGCATGTGGCACATTCAGGATAATGGTGATCTGGTATTCAGGTCAGACTCTCCCTCTCAGGAATGTGAGTTAAAGAATGCACAGATGGGTGACCACTGATGGGGCAGCAGAAATATGTATCCTTAAAATATACCCCATTGCTTAAAATAACCCAAGGATTTCCTCACTGCCAAAATAACCTAATTGAAATTAGGTAGAATTTAAATAGAATTATCAGATAGGGACAATAATAAAGCCCATGCTTACCCAGCATGTGGGTGCCACTGTAACTGGACTGCTCCAGCAACACAACAGAATTAATCCCATAAACAGACTCAGAGGAGCAGGAGCAGCAGTGATCACAGTTGATTCATTGGAGTGACAGTACTTAAATTCTTCCTATTTGGCCAGATGCAAAGTTACTTAGAAACCAGAAAACTGGGGCAGTTATAGGCTGGTTACCCTAAAGAATTGACTTCAGGGTGCAGGTTACAGAAAATGAAGGCAGAGGACAAGATGAGTGCTTTAAATGATGGAGTCATTTCAGATGTTCTTCTAATTGCAGGTATAAAGACACAACTGTGGGAAACAGTGATGTTGACTCTATACCAATATGCCTGAGGTTCTATGAGGGCAGGTTGTGTTCCTGACATAGCCTCATCTGAACATTTGGAGGGCTTCATTCTGGTGGAAATGTATGTGTATTTTCTGTTGATATGCATTTTCTGAAGTCAGTGCCTTGACTTGGCCTTCGTTGAAGATTGACTTGTTCATCTTTGTTCACAACCATGGTGAGTTCCACGCAGGTCCTGAGAAGCCACCAAGGCTCATCTCCATTGTCTCTTCCCAAACTGGGGCATCCCAGGATACTCCTAGGAGATGCAGGCCTGGGCTGCTGCCAGGTGACCCTAAAAGACATCCTGCATCTCACAGGTTACTAGGGTTATGTGGATTTTGACTTTGAACCCAGCCTTAGCACCCTATTAGAACTCTAAAACTAAGCATGAGGATACTGGAAATGGACACACAGGGACACATGTCAAGAATCACCATCCAACAGATGAAATGGATTAGCTTTCAAAGACTTAATTTTTACATATTTATCAGTATAATTTCAGTTCTATCTCTGATATCCATAAACACCTTGGCAGAACTTATAATAAATTGGAATTTACATGACAGTACATCAGATAAATTGAAACCTTCAGCCTGCCTCATTCAAAACCAACAAAATTGATGTCTCATGGTGACAGAACTTGGATTTATTCCTCAAAAAAAATTTAGTTGGTAAATGCTTCTTATGGAGAAAATAATTTTTAAAAAACTACCGAGAATCTCATTTTCCAAGTTAAATCACCAGCAGAATCTGCTCTTAAATATTTGTTTAAAAATATTCTCATCAGAATATGTTGAACAAAGGAAACACTTTCAGTTATGTTCAATTTGCACACTTGGGTCTTACAAAAGTGAGCTCCTGAGTGAGGGAAAAAAATGGATAAGCTCTCTTTCTTTTTTTTTCTCTCTCTCTTTTTGTTTTTTGTTGAGATGGAGCCTAGCTTTGTAACCCAGGCTGGAGTGCAATGGTGCAGTCTTGGGTCACTGCAACTCCATCTCCCGGGTTCAAGTGATTCTCCTGCCTCAGCTTCCTGAGTATCTCGGATCACAGGCGCATGCCCCCATACCCAGCTACTTTTTTTTATTTTTAGTAGAGACAGGTTTCACCCTGTTTGCCAGGCTGGTCTTCAACTCCTGACCTCATGATCCGCCTGCCTCGGCCTCCTAAGTGCTGGGATTACAGGCATGAGCCACCGCGCCCAGCCAGATAAGCTCTCTTTTAAGACATGCCAGCATTCTGTATAGATAATAGTTAAAAAGTGTTGGTAATGATTGTAAAATATGTTTTACCACAACAAATGATATGGATGAAGATGGAGGAGCCATTTAATTGAAAGCCCTTATACCTATAAAGACCTATGTTCTTATCATCAACTAGAAAAGTCCTTTGTAAAAACACTTGCAGATTCGTCATCAAATTAGCAGTCAAGTGGGTCTTCTCATAACTGAATTTTCCAGGATAAATATCTGTTAAAAATTCCTAAGCCTGTGTCTACATTATATACTCCAGTAACTCGTGTTCTACATTAGACATGTCTCCTGAAGCTTTCACGTAGAAAATGGTTTGAATGTCCCTCTGTAGAAGTAGAGATTAGACTTAGCAAAAAATAAGAAAACCTGGGGCACTGAATCAAGATTATGAAAAATCCTTGTAGTTATAATACCATCATCTCAAAAAGAAACAATACTACCCTAACTGGGTTTTTGTATAAGCAAGAGGACAGCAGGTTTGGGAACAGGAATCCACTGTGCTTCATCTCCTAGCCACTGCCATTAAACCTGAAGGAGTTATATCAAAAATTTGTATCAGGCAGGATCTGTATGAAAAAAGGTAAAGATAAGCAATTTTATTTACTTATGTAGTTTTTGTCCACAGACCACAATTTTTACTACTGAGGGCAACTTCCAATCAATACTAATCATGTGAAAACTGAGAGGAAAGTCACCTGTCTCAGGTGGGTCCAAAGCAAAGCAAGGTGGAGAGGAAGCAAGAGACCAAGAAGAAAACAGGAAATTTAACTGCTCCATGAAGATGAAGTTGGTTGCATCCTATTTAGAACATACTGGGAAATTTACTAATTCATAGGTTATAACTTCATATTATTTTGTGGTTGGGAGACCAGGCATCAGCTACTAAAAATATTCAGAAAACATGTTTAAAAAGCTAAACACATTAAAATACAAGAACTAATGCTCCCACATTTAATCAAACAAAACAATTAGTTGTTTTTATAGCATTTTAAGTGGTTTGGCATATACTAAATTATATTCAACACTATATTTTCATTTTAATCGGGCCTAAAACAAACTCATCCTAAATAACTAATTGTGTTCATGGAGTTCAGGGAGTAGGAGAAGACCAGGCTACTCTTTAAATTTGACTGTAAGAGCAGATGCAGTGTGGCAAAGTCTACCCAGGTATATTAGTAACCTAGGGGTGCTGCAATAATGTACCATGTTCTGATGGGCTTAAAGCAGCGGAAATGTATTTGCTCACAGTTCTGGATGCTGGAAGTCTGAAATCAAGGTATCAGGAGAGCCATACTTTCTTAAGAATCTGGGTGGAATTCTTGTCTCATGCTAGTTTCTGAGGGCAGCTGTCCATTCCAGGTGTTCCTGGGCTTGCATTTGTGCACTCCAATCTCTGCCCGTGTTATCACATGGCATTCTCCTGGTTTGCCTCTTTTCTCATCTTACAAGCACACCAGTCATATTGGATTAAGGGTCCACTGTACTCCAGTATGATTTCATCTGGACTTTACTAATTATATGCTCATGCTCAAAGGCCCTATTTCCAAAGAAGGTCAAATAGGGTACTGAAGGGTTAGGAATTTCAACATACCTTCTTTGGGAACACACTTTAACCCACACCACCAGGTAATTGAGTTGCTATTGGTTGCTGCAATTATTCCCTCAGTAAATGAAAAATTCATTAAATGTTATCAAATAAGCACTCAAATTATGTAATGTACCCCCTTCAGTTGATGGGAGCCCCTTACATAAAGAAGCACACGTAATGCAAGTCCAGACTTGGTTTGGATTTATAATTTCTGGTGAGAAGGACAGAATTTGGAATGAATGTAAAAAAAAAAAAAATTCCAACATGATAGTTTTTCACAAGTTAATACTTGTTCCTGACACTTAGATAGTTGCAAATTGCTTAGAAACATTGAGTGAGATAATTCTCAGGAGTGATGGCAGCCGTAAATGTATTAACTTAATTTTTGGTACCCAGAAGGGTATCCTTGGGGTCTCTAAAGTCTTACGTATGTTGGACAAAGGGAATGTCAAGGTCTGTTCCACTCAGCCTTGCCCTACTTTTTTTAGATAGGAACCTGAAAACCTTGAAAATTAGGTGACAGAAAAAAAAAATTTTCAGGGAGAAAAGAAAATTAGAAACAGAATTTTAGCATTTGTTGAGCTAGTTGGCCACTATCACTCTTGCAGAAGAAACTTCTAGAGTACATAGAACATTGTTTCTTTGTCTTTTCTACAAGTTCATTTGGAAAGTCATATTGATCTCCTGACTTTAAAAAATGATTCGTAGCAAGCAACCATAAAAAGGCACTCCTCTGTACTTAAAATGAGTTTGGAAGGGAAGAGTGAGGACAGGGGAGGTCCCTGGTTACATTTCCTCCCTGGTGCTCAGGGCAAAGCTAAGTGAAGGTGACAGGCATGAGTCTCAGGCCCCCAGGTACATCGGGGCATCTCCTCTTTTTTCCCTGAGGTTATTCTGACCTCTGCCCCCAACCCTTGTGCACCTCAGAACCTCCCCAACTTGGGGACCCCTCTTTCTTACTCCCTCATTCTTCCTCCTCAGTGAAATGATGCCCATTGGCAGTAGTAAATATTTAAAAGCCAGATTCATAGGTTCACAAGATCTAACCTGTACTGAAAACAGTCAAAATTGCATGTGCCAAAACCCCAAAGTCCTTACAGGTGGAATTCCATCTTTACCTGGTATTAATACCCTTCAAAAGCACTAAACAGCATGGATTTCAGGTGCTGCCCTTAGAAACTATTCTGTTGTTGCTTTTCTCACTTCCCCAGTGGCTGGTTTTTCCTCAATTGGCAGTCCCCCTGGCACCCCACCAAACACACACAGTCACGCCTCCTTCCCCAGCTCACACCCTCTCTTGGTTCCCTTTGGTGCTTTATTTTGAGGCCTAACTCAGCCCCTCAGCCAAGTCCTCTCCTTCCCCTTGGCCTCTCAGCCCAGGTTCTAGGTCTGCATCTTGGAAGATTGGGGATGGGATTGATAGAAACACGCTCCTCTGAGGTCCGGAAGGGACGCGACAGTGAGCATGTGGAGATGGAGAGGGGGGACTAGAAACATTTACAGATGCATTTCCCCATGACAGGTGCAAAACTGTCTGCTGACACCCACAGGTAAAGTGCCCTTGCCAACCCCGCATGGTACTCGATTCAATCTGCTGTCTCCCCCAACCCCGTGCCCCATCTCACTCCCAGCCTCAGAGTCCCTCATCTATTAAGAAGTTGTCTAGATGGGTATCTATTTCCTGACCTCTATCTCCTCCTCAACTCACCCCAATCTCTCTGCACCCCAACTTTCCATGAAAAACAGCACAACTTCCAACTTTAATGGACCTGTTTCTCTCCGCACATTGCACGTTTCTTCTTACCACTGAAAGCCCTGCCTCCCCCATCTCATCTTCCTGTTTCGTTTTTTCCTATTTAACATTTAATGTAACTGTTTGTTTTATTGCTTCTGCCCCCACTCCCAAAAAAAATATATGCTTCCTGAGGACAGGGTGTCTGTCTGTCTTGTCCATTGCTGAACCCTCTCCAGGGAATTTTGGCACAAAAACTCCAGTGTCTTCTTTTCAGCAAAGGCCACGAGAAGTATCAACTGTCCAAACCAAAAACATCAGGAGTCATTCTTAATTGCACCCATTCTCTCACTCCTCCAAAACACCTGCTGCATCTGTCAGCTTCTCTTCAAGAAATTAACCAAGAGCAGCATTTCTCAAACTGATAGGTGTTCCATTACCACTTCTACAAGAAGACTTCTCACATTTTTCCTGATTGTCCCCTCACCCATGAAATTTTGCTACAGATATTCTGTACTGCATATTTGCTTGTATAGTCCATGTCTATTTGAATAAAAATAAGATGTTTTGTCCCCCTAAGAACTAATGTTTGCTTCATTGAGGGTGACATCTGCCTATCTTCTGGCTGAGCATGCCATGTTCACCTCCTCCTAGACCACCTTGATGACTTCAATAGCTTTGACCCCAGCCTCCTCTTCCTTACTCAGTTACAATGCAATGACATCTAGAATGCCTGCTTATTTTTATACAATGGCGGATCCTGTAGCAATACAGTACTGTTGGTTTAGAAAGAAATTGTACCCCAAATTTTACCCTCCTTCTACCCTTTTTGTTATCCTCTGATTAATTCTCCAGGATGTATAGATAGTAATCTTTGAAAACATGCATCATATCATGTAACTTCTTTTCTTTACATAACTTTCAGTAATTATTATTATGCTTAGATTAAAATCTGAATTTTTAAACATAGCTAGAAGGCACATATTAGCTATCCCTGCCTGCATCTGGAGCCTAGAAACTCTACAGGGTTGAATGAACTCCAGGCATTGTTGGATCTCTTACTGTGGTTGCCTAGAAAACAGAGGGAAGGATTCAAGCATTCGGTGCTAATGCATTACTGGGGGTGCAATCCCAGGGCTGTGTGGTGAGGGAAAGGAATACGGAGCAGGAAAGAGCAGGAAGTGGTGCTATATGATTTGTTACCATGGGGCTCTTCCTTTATGATGAAACAGAAAGAGACATCTGCTTGGCTACATGAGAAGCCTGCCCTTGGACAGACGCCTGGAGGTGAAAATGGAAGGGGAATTCACCAGTTGCGTTCTGCCCATACCCGACATCCCTCTGGGTGAGGCTTGCTTCATGGAGAGTTCATCCTCCTGCACTTCTGGGCTGCAGCTACCAGCTCTTCCAGCACCTGCTTGAGAAGTCATATCCCACTCCCAGAAGCGTGCGATCTCATCCAAGCCCAGGTGCAGCAACAGCGCCACAGACGCCTGACCACCAGCTGCTCAGCATCAACTGGAGGAACCTCCTGGTCCTGCCCAGGAATCTGTCAGCCATGGGGGCAGCTGAGGCAGAGCAAATGGCCGAGGGTTCAGGGTCAAGTAAGACTGAGAGAACCTGCGGTTGAACTTACGACCTGACCAATGAGCGGTCCTTCTCTGTTGTCTGAGCTCATTATGCTCCATTGCACCCCAGAGCCTTGGCTCACGTGACACCTTATTGCTTCTTCCTCAGATAGTAAAATGGGTCCCCAACACCTCACTCGCCCTCTTTCCACAACGTCTTTCCTGAGGTTTTTGTTCTGATTTTCTTCTTTGGCTAGCAGCCAAGGTTGTCCGTTTTTGAAGTAGGAATCACAGATACATTATCCCTAAATTTTCCATGTACCTTTATTTTTGATGGAAAGATTAGCCTAGAATAACATTCTTGAGTCACATTTATTTTCCTCTAATGTGTGTATATATTGCTCTACTTGAAATCTGGTATTGAGTGTTCCCCTATTTTGGTTTTACTTTCTCAAACCTTCTCTCATCATTTGGCTGAATTTAGCCCCTAATTAGTCTTATTTCATGTTTGTAAAATAGATTTTTGGTTTTCTATTCCTTGAGATTTTCATTTTTGTGAGTGTCTGTTTTTTTTTATTCTTGGATGAGTATAACATGCTCAATTCACATTTTCTTTTTCTCAGAATATTGCATAACCATGTTTCACAGATTTATACAGCTGCAGACTATCCTGAGACCATGTGATTTTTTTTCATTTTTAGTTTTTTTTTTTCCTCCTCAATACCTAAATAATTATTTCTGTATTCTTGGAATTTAAAAACTTACCTGGCTAGTGTTCCTTTATTCTGAATTAATATTGCACAAATACAGTATGCTTTGAAATTTGCAGACTCAATTCTTCCTTTATTGCAGGGTAATTTTCTCCAATAGTGTCTTTGGGCACAAGTTTTTAGCTCCACAGACAGGGTTCTTTGGTTCAAAGACACCAATCACTCTGTGTGGTCCATTGTCTTTGTGGGTCCTTCGTATTTAAAACCTTATCTTTTATTTCTACATTTTCCACCTTAATCACTGCAAACATTTACTCTGTGTCTAAGCTTTAGCTGTGTTTTTGTTTCCATGAAGTTTCTAATTTAATTATTACTCTTGTAGTAGAATAGCGCGTCATTTTGATCTTCTATTTATTCGCTTATCTCTGTGAACTTCCTTTTCATCTCGTTTTGTTTCTTTCATCATTTCAACTCTGGGTACTGACTTTATTTACATTTCTCTCCCTTTTTTTTCCAAGCAAAGTAACTTTGTGGCACATGTCCTGCTTCTGCTGGGATGCCTTCTATTCCATTTGCTTTTCTATAGACTGAAGTGACAGGACAGGGATGCAGAGAAGGAAGCTCAGCCCAGGCTCCCTCTTTGTTGAAGGTCTTGAGCCTTCATATTTTTTTTCCTTTTTGAGACAGCATCTTACTCTGCTTCCCAGGCTGGCGTACAATGGTGCAATCCTAGCTCATTGCAGCCTCAAATTCCTAGGCTCAAGCAATCCTCCCAACTCAGCCTCCAGAGTAGCTGGGACTGCAGGTGCTCACCACCATACCTGCCTAATTTTAAAAATGTTTGTAGATGTGCAGTTCCACTATGTTGTCCATGCTGGTCTCAAACTTCTAGCCTCAAGTGATTCCTCTGTTTTGTCCTCCCAAAGTTCTGGGATTACAGGTGTGAGCCACTGTGCCCAGCTCTATTTTTTGAGATTTCTATAAATATTTCATTCCAGAATACAATTAACCTTGGGGCTGGGGGAAGAGAAGGAAACAGAGGTGATAAACATGGCACAATCTCACATGAGTTCAGCAGCTAGAAGCATATAAACCTCTATATGAATGTTTCCTGCTTTATATTCATCTATTAGCTGCCCCTGATTTTTCTATGTAAAATTTTGCAAGTTTGAAATGAAAAACAATGATTCAAAATGTGTGTGTGTATGTCTTCTTCCTTTACATTTCTTTAGTGCCTGATATGTGTTTTTATATAAATGTTTATGAATTATCCTCTAACTAAAACAATTTATAAAATATAACACAAAAAGAGATCACGTTCCTTTTAAAAAATATATTTATTGAGATATAATTTGCATGCCATAAAATTCACCCACTGATTTTTAGTATATTCTGAGTTGTGCAATTATTGCCACAATCTAAGCTTAGAATATTTTAAGATTGTATACAATTTAAGGTTCAAATGCTTTTCTAAACACTAGAATTGAGTTAAAGTGAAAATAAAAATGATATATCTCATCCTAGAAGGGAGAATAGAAAGCCCAAGACTGAATGGCATTGTTGGGGAGGGAGCATAGAATTAGAACAACCATGGCCATGCTGTGGAAAAAGCCCAGAGCGGCAGCCACATGTCTGGACCAGGAGTGCATGTGGGACTGCGAGGGACTGTCACAGTGGTGGGGAAGAGCCAGTGGAGAAGTGTTTCCAAGTCAAGTAAGGGAGAAACTCCCAGAATACCTGATTGCTCAGCATGACCTTAATTTTGTCTTTGTAGAGAACTCAATAGCATATGAGACTCCATCACTAACAGAACTCCAGTCATAAATATTCTACCATTTCCACTTGACTCTGGCTCTGAGAAAATCTTCAAAAACCAACTTACAAATTATTAGCACAGTCATGATTCAGATAACATGCCTGGCCCTGGGTGGATGGACACCAGGAGAGATACAGGGCAGTAGCATGAAAATGGACCCAGAATGTATCTGGGGAAGACTGCTGACTCAGCATAGTGGCAGCAGTGGGAAATGCCACCAAAGAGGCAAGACGCAGATGAACTACACCAGCAAGAGGAGTCTAGCTCACATGGATCTGTAGACAATATGGACAAATAAAATAAACTGACTTTTCAAACAGCCATTGGCTGGTTTCCTCCCATTTGCATGTGTTCATGTAAAATCAAAGTAAAAGAAAATACACCTACCACCAAACCTGGATTCCCAGGCCTGGAAGGATATCAAACTGATTCTGCAAGTAAGGTAGGAAGGACTCTAGCTTCACATTCATTAGTTATGAATGTCTTACCCATGCTCTATCAGTTGATAATTCGTTTAACTCCTGGATATGGTATAGCAAGTGCACCCAGACTGAAAGGACTCTAGCATGTGTGCTCAATATCAGATTATTTTTTAGATTTACCTGTTTAATTGTTTTAATTGAAACATATTAGATATATATATTTTCAAGGTAGATGGGATAATTAGATACATTCATATAATCAAATCACGGTAATTGAGAAATCCATCACCTAAAATATTATGTTTTCTTTACTCTAGAAATATCTGAATTATTCTAGATTTTTTTCAAATATTCAATCAATTAATGTTAACTATAGTCGCCATACTGATCTGTTGAACACCAGGTCTCACTTCTATCTATGTCTATATCTGTACCCATTAATCAATCTCTCTTTATCCCTCCCGCCTCTATATCAGTTTTAAGATCAAATGAGATGAATTTCCCTGGTTTGCCTTGATGTAACTACTGGGGCTAGTTATAAATAAGAGATCGGAACAACATCAGCCTTTTGAATTCAAAATGTCAAAATCTCTAATCTTTAACATTTCTGCTTGTTGGGGGTTATTTGGCTTTTAGAGGGTTGAATTAAAATGTATATTATTATACCTTCCAGTATCCAATTCCTTGGACATAAAGACTGTATGTTAAAAAAATATATCCCTTAAAACTAAATATCATTCTTAATTAAAATCTGAAAAAAAGACTATATCTCCTTCAAAATATATTAAACAGTGCTATAAGAGTAAATGAAAAGATCCACAAGTTAGTTGAGACATGAAATATGTAATTATAGAGGTTGTTCAGTTAAAATTGTCAAGCCAGTCTAAACAAGCTGAAATGCTTTCTGGGAATTCACTTTTCAGTAGAACTGCTTTTGTACCTGCCCTGGGTCACTGCATATGGTTTGGAGCAGGGTTTGTGTTGGGCCCTGGGTATCTATGGCTGTTTTCTGCTGGAAAGTACCTTCACCCACTACAAAGTTCTCCTCCTCTTGAGTTTAACTAACAATCCAACTAGTGAGAGATGGAAACTGTCAAAGAGTTCTACATATGGCATCTTTACCCATAATCCCAACTTGTGATTCAAATTAACAGTATCTTGATGTACATGTACAACACAATTCAATTTGTACACAGGCAGTAGATCAAAAGAAAAGCCAAAAATCAGGTTTGTGGAACAATAAAGCGAATCTCTGCGAAATGCATTTGCCAAATGGCACATAGTATATCAATATCGGAATCAGATCTGCACATCAGACAGGATCAGATAGTCTGGAATCCCTGTGGCAGCTGAGTCCTGAGCTACTCTCAACACAGTGTGGGGGTGAAGGTGTTGGGAGCAGCAATCCAATCATGCTATCATTCAAAACAGACATGTGCAAGCAAGTTTCTAGAAACTTTTAAATAGTGGTTTTAAACAATGGTAAAAGAAGTTGCTTGTAGCTATGGACTGAATGTTTGTGTCCCCCCAGGATTCATATGTTGAAGCCCTAATCCCCCATGAAATGTAATTAGGAGACGGGGCTTTAGGGAGGTGATTAGGTCATTAGGATTGGAGCCCTTAGGAACGGTATGAGTGTCCTTATAAGAAGAGACATAGGAGAGAAGATCTCTCTTCATTCTGTGAGGACACAACTAGCAGGCAGCCATCTGCAAACCTGTAACAGGGCCGTCACCAGGAAATGAGTCATCAGCCACCATGATCTTAGACTTCTAACCTTCAGAACCATGAGAAATAAATTTCCGTTGTTTAAGCCACCCAGTCTATGGTAATTTGTTGTAGCAACTGACTAAGACACTCATCAAAGTAAAAATAGAGGAGTTTCATCAGAAATCCTCAGAAGTTCACTACAGTTCATTATAAACACAAGAGAAGCAAACATGACCTACTTGGACTTACGTGGGGAGTACGTCCAAAGGCTCAGGTTGAGACCTCAGGCTGCTCTTCACTGACTCATTCAGGTCTACTCAAGAATAGCCTCAACCCCCATCAAAATCCCTCCCACTCCCAAGGTACTAATGAAGTCCTCAACTGCCTCCTAGAATTGGAAGAAGATGGCCCTATTCTCTGTGTCATCAGCCTGGACATTTATGGTGAAAAACTAGGAACGCTTATGGAAGGGTCCAGTTCATTCATCCCACAAACCTATTCCGTGCTGGGTACCCTGGGGAAAATTAAGGAAATACATGACAGAATAAAGAGAAACAATCCTGTCTGCAGTCTCATAAACAAGAAGACAGTGCAATGGTAATTCCTTCCTTTCTCTTAACACAAACAAAAATCAACAAAATCCTTTCCTTGACCTCCCATCCCCTCCAGATAACTCATCAATCCTCCATTTCCCTTCCCTGAAAAGCTTCTAGAGGAGATGCCCTAAGCAGCTGGTTCCATCTGACTTCGGCCAGTGCTCTTCCTCCTCCCCAGTTCCTCCTCTTCCCACAGACTGGCCCTGAGGAGCAGCTGTGGCCTCCATCTGCCCACTCAGTGGTCACATCTGTCCTTACCTTACCTGACCACTCAGTGGCACTGCCTGCCACTGGCCAGTCCCACATCTGGCTCATTGGTTGTTTCCCTTATGGGTGCAGGGCTGGCCCTGCCTTCTCAGTCCCTGCTTAGCTTCATCATCACCTCCTGGCGGAGATCAATGCTAACTAGCAAATGCAGGAGCTTGCTGAGCTGTCTCTGCGCATCTGCTGTGTCTGCTCACCGTCACCTTTCTGGCATCTTACTGACTGCTCTGTTTATTATCTGCTGTCCCCACTAGAACGTAAGGTCCAGCAGGGCAGGTGATGCCTATGTGTTCACCAGTTTCCTTCCCAGTGCTTCAAATGAACTCCACAAATAGTAAAGGTTCAGTAGATAGTAGCAACTTCATGAAAAAAAAAAAAAAAAAACTAACTGGTAAATATGTGGTAAATATGTAACTAGGAATTGAGAAGTTCTTAGAAGAAAAAAATATATATTATTATCAGCAACAAAAACAGTAATTGTGATCCATGAGAAATGACAATTATACAGAACACTGGACAAAGAATGGGGAGGGGCAGACTCCACCGTGAGATGGCTCTGTATGGGAATCTGAAGGCAGGAAAGAGAAGGACAAGTCCACAGAGCTCAGCCAGGTCCCTACAGCTGGCCTCACACACCCAGAGCCGTCTGTGTAATGAACTGAGATGGAATATGCTTTCTACACTCTAGTTGCTTTGGAAACTGAAGAGACCTAATTGTTATTTGTAATTTGAAAGTATCACTGCCTACATTTGCTGTAAATGTTCCATTATTTATGCCCCAAAACATATTCTTTGAACACTGCCATGTACCACCATCCACACAAATATTTTGCTGAAGGCACTGTTTTTGAACAAATGAGAAATAACCATGACAATCCCAAGATAATATTTCACCCAACAACATCTTCCAACAAAGCATACCTTTGTCTTAAATTATCCAAATTCAAATGGTCTTGCCAAGAAAAGACTTATTTTATGAATAGTTGAGGAATAATAGCAAAGAAACAAGCCATTGTCTTTCCAATTAAAGTTATGACCAATATAGTGAAAATAGATTGAGATTTCCAAAAAGAGGGACAGAGGCTGAGGAAGATAAGTGAGCATCGCGGGTTTTGCTGGTTGCAAAACGAGACAGCAGGCGTAAAGCTTGAAATTGAAATTGAATGTTTAGAATCTAAATCTAAAACACAAAATCAGAAGATGGTAGAAAACCCCTCAGAGGGGGCCAGAGCTCCTACCTGTGGCCAAATAGATGATGTGGACGAGCGCTTCTCTGCCCTGCACCACGTCGACCGCCACGTGGGAAAAGCGGCTATTGTCCTCCATGAAGGAGGGCACTGTGGTCACTGGCTGTACCACCTCATGCATCAGAATGAACTTCTGAGCATCCTGCAGATTTCTCTTGGTCAGGTTCACGTACAGGCCCTGGTCCACGGTGCCACACTGAAAGGGAAGACAGGCCAGGTTACCAGAGCCGGCAGCCTGGACACCCACAGCTGGCTGTGGCCACCCTAGCTGGAAAGTAACTTGGAAATCAAGTAAGCCACAATCCATCATTGAAGTATGCAAACATGTCTGCTTCTCCATCCTCCCTGCAGCCCCTATCCTTAGCATCCTTTTCATGTTAGATTTGAACTCATATCTTGGGAGTCTCCCAACATCATCATAAATGAACTGATCAGAAGTTAAAAAAAAATTAAAGTGGGAGTGATTGCTAACTTTAAACAGCAGATGCATAGAAACTCCTCCTTTCCCGTCGAGTTACTTGAAAGCTGTCTGGTTAAACACATACTATTATATCTGTCTGATAAATCAGGTAGCAAATTGAAAATGCAACAATCAAGGATCTCATATAGATATATTAGTTTTTCTACTGTAGCAGGGGGTCTGTAAGCAAGGCATGGATTTCAAGCTGATAGCATTAGGTCATTCTCATCTGTAAAATCGAACAGCATTCACATGGGCTACAAAAATACTGTGCTGGCCTTATTGTTTTCTACTTGTATTTCCAATTAGAAGAAATTATTTAAAAATGTTCAGAGTCCAGGAATATGGAAAAGAACATGGCAAATTTATAAGAAGAACAGGAGATGAGGAGGTAAGGGAAATGGGGAAGGAAAGGAGAGGAGTGGGGAGAAGAGAGTAGAAAGGAATAAAGAAGGAAGAAGGAAGGAAAGAGATTTCAGATAGAGCAAATATCATGGAGATGAACCTGGGATATACAAGGGGGAAATCAGCCCTGTACAATGCTGGGAAATAAATTCAGAGCTGTGTTGTGGGGAGGCTGGCAGGTGTTATATAAGACTGTTTCTGGCAAGGATGAGGTAAAAAGAGGGATAGAAAGGAAAGCACTGCTTTCTTAGAGCCAAGCTCAGAATCAGAAAACTACTACCAATCCTTCTCATGTCTTTCATAAACTTTAATTCCTGGTACAAATGGTGACTGATCCCCAGTAGAACTTCACATAAGTAGGTTTGATGGAAAAGAATTTCCAGGCCCATACCACCTGAAACTACTGTTTATAACATGTCATGTCTAATATGTGGTTTTATAACAGGTGAGAGGTGCAAACGTATAAGATGGAAATTGCTTTTTGAAAAGTAGATGATATTTTTATAGCATTTGATAAAATGCTCCATAAGCTATAAAATGATGGGATGATTGTAGAAAAAGAGAATCTGAGAGTTAAACGGATTTCATGCATCCAGTCCAAGGCTTAATTTAGTATCACACCCTTGCAGGGGCACCCCATGTTCCACAGGCAAGGACTGTGTGAGTTTAGGTGAAGGGCTCAGCCCTGCCATGACCCAAGTGCTACTCTGGCTCCGTGGCTCTCAGGCCACATGGAATCAGGTGAGTGGCAGCTGTCCTGCCACATGGTCTGAGGTGAGGTCTCGCCTCTCAGCCTCTGTCTCTTTACCTGTCCGGTGGCTAGGAAAATAGTTACCCTGCTCATTTCTCAGGGCTACTGTGAGACCAGCTGAGATAATCCGTGGAAAGCATTTGTAAATTAACTGAAAGTCCTTATAAATGCCAAAGAACAAGACAATGTGCCTGGCACTAAAGAGAAGCCATTCAACTAATGGTGAATGGTAAATGCATTGGTCTTGGAGCAGGACAGCAATTCTATGGTCTGTTGAGCTTCAGTGGCCAGAGGGAAATGAGTGAATAAACAAAGAAGGGAAGGAAACAATGAGTGAATACACAAGTAGTTGTAATTGGGGGGGAGGGGATGTGCTAGGAAAGTTTATATAATTACAGTATTAAATAGTAACATTTGGAGGTCAGAGACAAGTCCTTACCTGTCAACACATGTTTTTAAAAATGAAAAAGAGCTCTACTAGGCTTGATCTAATGTCTACGCAGAAAGGTTCTAGTTCTGAGCATAATGTTATGTGTGGTGGTTTACATTCCTGAAATCAGTGGTGATACCCAAGTCACGGCGGCAGTTAGCTGCCTACCTGCTGGGTGAAGTTTGCACACAGGTCTTGTTTTGTAAGCATACTGTTTTAAAAAAAAATTGGTATCATGAAAACCGGATGGCATAATATAAAAATAAGAATCTCTTGCTGTTCTTAAGGAACCCAGAAAAATTGGACACCTAACAGGGAGTTCTCGGTGGCAGGGGTGAGGCAGGATCACTTGCTACGCCTTGTCATCTTTATTTATATATCGCCTGTATCAATCTTATTTATGACTGCCAGAATTGCCAAGAATTGGTTTTGAGGTATACTCTACTACTTCTTGGTTTATTTTGCTGGCTATAATATTCCACCCAGTGCTTCTATTTCAAATAGTTGGAAGAGTATTCAGAGATATAGAATCTATGTATTGGATCATAAGCAACCCACTTAGCTCTCTAATACCTGAAAATTTTCTAGCTTTGCCTTTTATGCTGGACTCCCGCTGTGTCCGTGTGGGGCACTGTGTGACTCCCTGGGTTCACCATGCAAGAAGAAAACAATAAAAATAGTAAAAGCACAGCCATTGCTCTCATGTGCCCTACAATCCACAACAGTTTTCATGCCAACATCTCTTCAAGTAATTCGGTCAGTAATTCTACAATTTTTTTAAATGATAATAAATATTTGCACTTTTGTTTATTTACTTGTTTCTAGGACAACAAATCCATTCTTGTTCCAGCACACTAGTGCATGGTGGTCAAGCCCACAATCACCTAACCTCCTGCAGGAGTGCCCAATTTTAATGGTCCCTTTGTTCACTTACTCCCTTGCATCTTGCTGCAAACATGCTTGGCAGGCCGGGGGCGGTGGCTCACATCTGTAATCCTAGCACTTTGAGAGGCCGAGACAAGTGGATCACAAGGTCAGGAGTTCAACACCAGCCTGGTCAAGATGGTGAAACCTCGTCTGTACTAAAAATACAAAAAAATGCCTGGCGTGGTGGTGGGCACCTGTAATCCCAGCTACTTGGGAGGCTGAGGCAGACAATTGCTTGAACCCAGGAGGTAGAGGTTCCAGTGAGCTGAGATCGTACCACTGTACACCAGCCTGGGCAACAGAGCAAGACTCTGTCTCAAAAACAAAACAAATCTGCTTTGCATATCAAAGGGTCCTGATGGACAGGATCAGATCTACACACTTGCTCCTCCAACAACTGCCTCCTCATCCACTTAACTACATTTGAGGGTCTATTTGTCCATTTCAACTCCATCCTTTCAGAGTGACAGTAATCAAAGCTGCACAGAAAATTCTGGAGTCTGTCACAGCTCAGCTGTGCCACTGGGCCTTGGTGATGTTTTACATCAGTGATTGCCGCGTGTCTTACTGAGGGTCAGGGTCTGGATGACTTTGAGGACTGCAGCCTCTAACAGGGCAGGGCTCTGAAGCACCGCCTAGAGTGGTTTATATATTTTGTCCGAAAAAAAATGATACTTTTTGTTGCTTTGTTACTGTTTTGAGATTTCTATATTAAATGTTGAAATATCATGCACCATCTCTCCTAACCCATTCTTCTTCCTGAATCCAATTCTGCTTTCTGCTTCTCTGATTAATTAGCTACTTCTAGTATGTAAGTACTGCACAAAATCCTAAATGTCAGTAGGAAAAACAAGAATTTAAAAAATCTAACCACTTTCCATTGTTGGTTATTGCAAACATAAGGCCTCTTATACATGTCTGGGGAGGGATCGTTAGTTCAAATTGAATTCCCACTCTATGCCAGTCTGGATGGTTTCATGAATGTCTGTGAGGATACTTTGCCAGTGTGGTTATCAAACAGAGTAAACATAAAGAAAACACTTGCTGTGTACTTGTACTAGGAGTTATACAAAGAATCACCATAATCTGTAACTTGAGCTCCATTGGAGTCTTAAATAATACTCAGAGAAGAACAGCTCAGGAATGCAAGCTTCCTGCCTGAAACGCATGCCAATTTCTGCATGTTTCATTCATTATGCTACATGGACTGGCTTCCATCCCATAATGAGAGTAAGCCATTCAGTGTGACACTGGCATTATAAAACCAGACGCTCCTGGCCTTAGGAAATGAGATTTGCTGTGTGCTGCAAAGGTATCCAGATGAACGGGCTACACGTTATCCACTGCCTGGAGGTGGTAAGGGGCTATGAAGTTTACTAAGCCACGCTGTTCACAGTAAGGCCTTTTGCAATAAAAACATCAATGTATGGAAAATACAGTAAGCATTATTAATTATTTAACCTTCAGGATTTTATTATACAAAGGACTTTCTTAAAAGGAGTATTTCCTGTATTCAAGAGGAGAAAATGAGACAAAATATGCATTTACACAACATTTGATATGTAGAAGGCACCAAATAAATGATTCTTTTTTGATTTTTAGAGACAGGATCTTGCTCTGTCACCCAGACTGGAGTGCAGTAGATGGATTATAGCTCACTGATTGAACTCCTGGGCTCAAGCAGTCCTCCATCTCAGACTCCCAAATAGCTAGGACTATAGATGCGTGACACCGTGCCTGGTTAATTTTTTTATTATTATTTTTGTAGAGACAGGGTCTCACTCTGTTACCCAGGCTTGTCTCGAAATCCTGGCCTCAGGAGATCCTCCTGCCTTGGCCTCACAAAGCACTGTGCTTATAGGCATGAGCCTCTGGGTCCAGCCCTTAAGAGTTATATTTATCAAATATTTTATACAGTAAACAATGCACATTATTCAGTGTTATCAAAATTTACTCCTAAACTATTTGCATGCATTTTTATCCCTTTCCCCCTTTGTTAATGGAAATATGCAATAAAGATGCATAATAGATAGATGTGTGATAAAAATGCACATAATTTGCTCAAGGAAAGCAGCACATGGAAAGATGACATGTAAGCCAGCCATCTTATTTTTAATCTCATGCTCCTTCAAAAACTTAAAGACAACAACAAACACAAAACTCTTTCAAAACAATCATAATTGAATGGTCCTTGCAAAAATCAATATAAAGTATAAAATCATTGAACCTTTCCATACTCCCAGTTTTGGGAGTCCCAGACACAGGATCCACTTCTACCACTGATTAGTAAAAGTAACTAATGGCCATTTAGTTGGAATAGGCTAGGATTTTGCATCTGAGGACCGAGGTTGGAATCCTCACTTGGCTACTTATCAGCTGTGTGGCCCTGGCCAGGTGATCTGCCCCAGGTCCACTGTCTTTCCCTGCACATGGAGAAGGCATTACCCACCATAGCACTGCCACCAGTGTGCAAGCTGATCTATCTGAAGCAACTAGCACAGGGTCTGGGACTTGCTGGTGCTAAAAATGACAGCTGTGATAATGATGATGATGATCTTAAGAAAGCTGTCAGAAGGCCCTCCAGGGAAGCCTGCTGCTATGGACCCAATGTCTGTAAGCCACCCAAATTCCTACCCTCCAGTGTGGCTGTATATGGAGATGGGGTCTTAATGGTAGTAAATGAGGGTAAGTGAGGTCATAAGGGTGGGGCCCTGGTCCAGTGGGGCTGGTGCCCTTACAAAACAGGAAGAGATACCCCAAAGGTGTCTCTCCACCATGTGAAAATGCAGCAAGATGTCCACCTGCAAGCCAGGAAGAGAGAGCCCTCACCTGAAAATGGCCCTGCTCACGCTTTTGTCTTGAAGGTCTAGCTTCTAAAACTGTAAGAAAATAAATGCCTCTTTTTTAAGCTACCCAGTCGGTGGTGTTTTCTTACAGTAGTCCAAACTGACTAATACACCTGCCAACTCACCAAACATGAGTAAATTGCTTCATCTCTTTGGGTCCCAGCTTCTTCTGAACACTGGGAGATGGATGACTCACAAAGCCCTGGAAGCTTGAACCTCCGGCAGTTTTGTGATAACAGATGAAGGGCCTCCATCTCCTCTTCTTTCCTCAGCAGCCTGCATCACATTCTGTCCTTCCCAACAGGGAATCCCACCACATTTGCCAATTAGCGCTCTAGTCCTGTTTGTGTATCTCCGCTGCTCTGTGCCCTGGACCCCATTCATTAGAATGTCATTCATTAGGGATCAGAGATTCTGAGGACACAGAGCCCAGCATCATTAGTACTAATTGAAGCCTGGATTCCTAACCTGCTGCAGAATGCTGGCCTTTTTCCGCCCAGTCTCAGGCATCACAGCTGACAAAAGGCCCTTTCTGGGTCCAGGCGCCACAGTTCACAAAAGGCCTTGGTCTATTGACATTAGCCAGCAGAGTGTGGGGCTGTCCGTAAGGGGCCAGGGAGACAGCTGCATGGTGCATGCACCCGCGGCTTAAATTACCCTTGCCTGTCTACACAAGGCTTCTGCATTCTTCATGGGGGATGCCAACAGTACCCCTTTGCCCCCCGAAAATTACCTGGAAGTGGGGGTTTGGGTTGGGATACGGTAGCCAGGCCGAGCGCGAGTTTTCTTGGTACTTGAAGGGCCCGGAGAAGGCCTGCGCGATGGCGCTCAGGTTGAAGACGCACACAGCTGAGGCCGCAATGCTGTTCCTGGGAGCGGAGGGAGAGAGAGGAGAAGGCAGTCAGAGAGCTCGGCAGCACCTGCTGACCTCCCCCTATGGACTGGGCAGCAGCTGTGACCTACAGCTTCCAGAGGTCTCAAGACCACAGTCTCTTAAAGATCCCAAAAGGATGAAGTCAGAGCGTGAATGGGGCTCCCCTGTGGAGGAACAAACATCTTGGTATAGAAACCAGGCTAGTTAGCATTTAACACTTTGTAATCCTGTCAGCCAGGATTAATTCACTCAGTTGCAACAGGGGCAAGAGGGAATTTGAAGAGCTAGCTATCTGCTTCACCTTTCAAATTCTGGAATAAAAAGACCTCCTTCTCCAACGGATGGCGTCTCTCATCAGCCTCATGCAGTTCCCTTCCTGACCTGTTTATCTGGTCACTTTGCCCAGCAGCAGGGAAAGCTGTTTGTGTGTGTGTGTGTGTGTGTGTGTGTGTGTGTGTGTGTGTGTGTGTGTGTGTGTGTGTGTTTTAACCCAGATATTTGTTTTATTTGTCATCCTTTAAAAAAATCAACTCAAAGTATTTTATAAAAAGTGACTGTCTGACTCTTCATATTTTCTTTTAATTTAAAGTAGATTTTAAATTCAAAGGGTCAAAGAGAAAAATTTGACATAGCACTGACATATGAAATCCTGAAGCCATAATTTAGAATTCAGGCTCTGAGAGAAAGTCATAAATGGGAGCCCTCAGAAGGTCAGTGCCCTCTGACTAAGTATGGAAACAGCAACATTATTTGGTTAAGTAAATTTGCATTTTGAGCTCAGTCCGGGTTCTCAAAGGGGAAGTGGAGATAAAACGAGAAAGCTTACATATATTTTCTCTTGCTCTGAGACAATACCACAAGCACTTCTCATCAATTTTTTTTTTTCCTGCATCAAAGGAAAGGTCAAACTCCAAAACTGAAACACCTACCTTATATTTCTTTGATTTGATAAATACTGAATAGGAACTAGGCTCTATTCCAAGGACTTTACTAATTCCCATTTATTTAATCCTCATAAGGTGAAGGAAATTCACAGGTAAGGAAAACCAGGCACAACAAGGACAAGACCCTTCCCCAATGTCAGCCAGTTACTAAATGGGGAAGCTGGACTTGAACCTAAGGCTGGCTCCAAATGCCCGGATTTTCCCCAGTATGGCTCCAAATGCCAGGATTTCCAATCCTTTGCAATATCTGTGGGTGAAGTAGACAGGATTCTACTTCAGGAGAGCAGACAGTAAACACATCCTTATGGAAAAGTAGGGCCTTGAGGGTATTGTGGGCCTTCTGCATTTTCTCCAGAAGTCCAGCACCAAGGACAAGGCTCAGCATGATGCATACAGGGCCCGGCGCTGGAAAATAGAGGGGCGAACACCAGCTATGGGTTTGTTCACTTTGCTCTTTTGACTCTTCATTATCCTTAGAGAGAATGGGAGAAGTTAAAACACAAGTACAGGGAAGAAACTGGCCTTTGAACATGTGAGTGGACTTTAATAAGGACAAGAAAATAAGTGTGCTGGAGTAAGAATGGCTAGACACAGGATATCCCATCCAGGCATGCCTTGGGCCGGGTGCAGAGGCAGGCAAATGGGGGATATTACGAATAATAACAATATTTCCCTGAGCCCCCTGCTAAGCACTTGATACAGATCATCTAATTTCTCACTGAGAACCTACAGATCCTGAGAAGACCCTGACTTACAGGTAAGAAAACAGTAGCACAGAGAGTTTACGCAGCCCAAGTCACAGGCTGCAGAGAAATAAAGCAGGATATGTACCTGCTTTGCATGGGGCCCCAGGTTTCCAGGCAGCTTCCAGGTAAAGGAAGAACCTAATCTTCTTCCTGCTGACATAATGTTTCTCTGTTCACTACAACCACCAGGACTGAATGGGCTGACCTGGGCTCTGGTGTCACCCAGAGACTCCCCTGGATGTCCCAGTAGCTGCCAGTCTGAGCATCCTTTAATAGTGTTGTGGGAACACTTCTTCCTGTCCCCTGTGCCATCCCCTGGGGAGCACAATTGGTATAGTATAGCCCATGCCTGCCCCTCTACCCTTTCACTTGCTGTGCTCTGGGGGCAAAGGACGGGCCTGTGTGACTCCACTGTGCTCCTCCCTCTGCCCTGCCCCCTCTTCCTAGGATGGGATTGTCCACAGGAAGTACATATTGACTCGCTTCTTCAGGGTCTCCAGACCTGTGGGCAGGCGAGGGCAGCCCAGGTCTAGAACATGACCTTGAGAATGAGAAGGCTTAAAGCTGGAATCAGTATGAACAAGCTCACTTGGACAACAGACCTGTAGCCACCTGTTCCAATCTGGCTTCTATCAGCAATCAAGGTAATAACTTACAAGAGCAATAAAAAATCCTACCCCCCACCGCAACTTTACTATCTTTATATCCATATCCATACATAGTAATACTTTACTACAATCTCTACAGTTTACTATCTACACTATAAACAACTATAATGGTGAGCCACCATTTTTAGATACCTAGAAATAAAGCCAAACCTTTAGAGACTCCATTGTAGTAGCACACCATTTCCTGCAGGCCAACCCATGCTCAAGTGACTGAGAAAACTACACAGTCGTGCTAGGAACAGAAGGAGTCAGAATGGTTATCTTTTCCCCATTCCCCTAGTGCTGAGAAACCTTGACGAATGTACAGAGGCAAAGCAACATTCTGAGCCCTGAAGCTCAGCCCAGTATCGGACAGCTTTCTGATTCATAAGACCTCTGATCCTCCTTTTCTTTCCGTTTGAAGAAAACCTTGTCTGAGACATGAAAAGGAGGTGGAAAATATTGTGAAATTTGAGTTGGGCATATTAGAAATGCATTCTCAAGACCCAACACAAATTAGTATTCCAGGGAGAAAGGGGAGATGTAGCACTTCTATCTCTAAAAGTATAGATTCCGTACATTGGGTGACTTCTGACATGATGGGAATTTGCAACACTAAACAAATAGTCTAGAGTAGTCTGAAACTTATTTTTGCAACTATCTAAATTGACCATACACCATCTTGGAATATTCCAGGCATGGTACTTTTATAACTTCTGAAATTGGTGTTTTGTTTTGTTTTGCCCAGAGCCAGGGGAATGAAGAGCTAAGTAAACCAGACTCTCCTTGTGCATAAAACTGATGTCAACTGAGCAAATGCACATTTATCTTGGGTGCGACTACACTAGTTTTTAAACAAGGTTTTGGAAAGAAAATCAACTTCAGAAACTGTAAATTGATTTTTTAAAGTAACTTATCAAAGAGAAGAAATAATCTCTGGGTTGAAGACCAGATTTATGAAAATAAAGATGGCCACGGTGGAGCAAGGATATGTGTGGAGCCATCCATACTAGCCTTATTTTTCTAACCTCATGTCAGAAAGAAGACTCTTCATGGGGGGGTAAAAGTTGTTATTAAGCAAATACTAACACAAGTTAAGCAGTGGAGAGACCAGGAAGAGAAGGTTAATGAGGAAATAACCTTTTCTAAAGGTAAAAGGACTTTTTAGAAATACCACTCATGGGCAGGCATCTGATGCCCAAGAGATGAAAAAGTAAATTAAAATACTTAGGAAGCAGAAAGGACATCATAGGGTGGCCAGTTGTCCTGGTTCACCCAGGAAAAAGAGGTTTCCTTAGTTACAGGGCTGTCATCAATGCTAAAACTGGGATAATCTCAGGCGATTCAGGACTGTTGGTCATCCTACCTCATTTATCAGCACTTCCAACCCATCCAGATTTTGATCCTTTACTTTGGATACAAATACTCAGCTTTTGCTTAAAGTCGTAAGTCACAAGACAAGAGATTTCAAAGGTGATCCAAATCAGAACCCATAGTGTAGGATCAGCCGCAGCACAGCCAGTGTGTAGGAAAGTGATGCTCAGAGTCTCAATGTGAGCCTTGATTCCTGGGTTTGGCACGTGCTCCTGCTGAGTCTTAAACAGCATACCAGCTAAGGATGGGAAATAACTCTGGAGACATGTGATACTCCACTAGACTAAGAGTGAAAGAGATCAGAAAACTTCATAGGCTTAAGACAGCCCAAATATTGTTCATTCTAAAGTTAGGAGTATCTCCCTATCCCACCCCCAGACAAAAAATACTATAATTTTTACAAAAATATTTCAAAAGTATAATTGACATTTACAAAATGTGTGCTCAAGTAAGCAATCTTCTAGAATAGTGTAAAATGCAGCTATGGAAAATGTGCATTTCAAATATGAGCAAGGTTTAAGCAAGAGTCATGTTATCTCAAAGATTTCAGATTCTCCAGGCAACACTATTTTCATTATACACAAATGCATGACTTGCATATAGAAAAAATATACATATAATATGTACCAGTATTTCAAAAAGTGCCCAGAACACAATGGCAAATCAGGAAGGAGCAATTTATAATAGAATAATTTAATGTCACTATATCCTAAAGATTGACAAAAACTTTCTTGATTTGGCGTATTTTTCCTAATACCAGTCTCACAAATCACATATCTTTATCTAACATGTAGTCCACTGAAAAGTCCTCTTTTTTTGTCTGTTAGCCCAGTAAATTAAGAAAGATTTTCTTTAAAGTAAATTTAAAACCTCAGAGGTCAAAGAACAGAAGACTTATTCAGAATGAGTAAGAGAGAGGGGAGAAAAATTATTTCAAGTTACATACACATTGGTGGTAAAGATGCCATAGATCAAATCCAGCTCAGGCAGGAAGAAAGTACTCTGCAATTCGTTGTAGTAAAAGGGGACTTCCCCAGGACGGGAGCAGTTCAGGCGAGCCTTCATGAATGTGGTCCAGGTGTCTTCCAGCAGGAAGCGCCCACCAATATCATTCTTGCACACCCGGGCAGCTCTGGAGAACACTGTTTTCCCACAGTCATGCTCTACTGCATTTTCTCGGAAAAAGAAGTAGGTAAAATTTCCGATGTCATAAGATGACACAAAGTTTGGCTCTGGAAACAATAGAAAAGAGGGAAAAAATCTCAACATTCATGTCCTTCCCTTTTGGTCTTGCCTGCTCAGTATTTCATCCAAAGAGACATGGTTTTGTTTAGATAACACCTGGTTCCTATAGGACTATTGGGAGGCCCCGTGAGCAGCTTAATGATCTACACTGTTGGGAAACTCAGTGTCATACACAGATTCTAAATAATGGAAAGTCACTGGTATGATTGCACACTCAAGTATCCCGAGCTAAATTAGGGCTCAAGTTAATGTGACGTTAATACCAACAAAAATTGGCAGCAAATATTTGCAGTACATTTTAGAGCAATATGTATTACTTTATTTGCAAATTCTTACATAACCTTCAGAAAGGGAGAAAATATGATTAAAAAGATGAAATGTGATTCAGAATACAGCAGTCTACAATCCTATTTGTGTGCAAGACAACAAAATTATTTGACTTATATACATTCCCGTGACTTTGACATAATGTATGTGCTTTTACTAAGGACTTTAAAAATGTTTTCATTGTTGGGAATGAAAATAAAGACTAAAACTATAAGGTGTGTCTGGAATTAGCTGTAGCAATTTCTGTTGCTATGGTGACCATGGAATAGTGAAAAACAACTCTGATTTTCTTATTTCTGGTTTGCTGGGTAATCCATTCAGAGGAGCGAAGAGTATTGGGATGGAGACATTGCTTTGTAGTTTTCTGGTCTCATAATTAGCTTTAAAATGGGGAAACAAAGAAATGACAAAATTATGGCAAAGCCTTTACTTAATCACCAAGCTCTTCAGGAATTTAGGAAATATACATTATCAACTGAATTTTACATATAGCATTTGAAGTTTTAGCTTCCTAACTTCCAGTTTGAAACCAGTGATAATAGAGATAGTACATTTTGAGATACACATACTCCCTAATATTTGCTTTTAAAACTCTAATCACAAGGTTTTATTCTTCGCTATTTCTAAATGCTATTCATTCAATCAGCAAGTATCTTAATTTTCTGGTGCAAATTAGGATAATTATAGCAGTAACCTTTGGTGTCCAAAATTAATGGAAAGATACAGACAACAAGTATATTCACAAAGACACATTTTCAGGGACAATTAGTTTGTTGGGGCAATTCAATTGGCCTTGTACCTTTCCAGATACAATTGTACTGCAATAATAACATGTTACTGGCAGGACAACTAAAAATATGTGTGGCTGCAAGATAAGCCATTAATGTTAAGAGTAAGACACATAAATGGAATCACCTAAGGTCTGAAGTGCAGAAGTTGACTTCAGACATTGACAAAGGGTTGGGATTGACTACTCTGTTATTCTGTCCAGGAAGACTATTGCCAATTTTCAATCAATACCTATATTCGATATTTTCACAAAATGTTTTAATTTAATCCAACTTCACATTTTAAAAATGTAATAAATACTCTAAATGGTTTATGTATGATACTTTTCCCTTCAGTACAATATGTTGTTAAGTCATTGAAGTATATCAAGTAATATACTGAGGCGATTTTAATTTATAAACCATCCAACATATTCTTAAGTCACTATTGCTTTCACCCTAAATGACTGTTTAAAAAAAAACTTGAATTGCATAATATTGTAAAAGACGGAGGTTAGATATCTTTACTGTGATAGTATGCTTTAATATCCTGGAGAGATGCTCACAAAAACAGCAGATTACATATCTGTAACTTGTGTTTTTGGAAAATAAAGAAAATACTGGGTGGTGGGGGGGGGGGTGTTAAGTCTGTGTTTACTGTAAGTCTCCAAAACAGAATTACTTGATGAAGCAGGCCCCAAAAGCAAAGATATGGAACAATTTCAAAACCATGTGTAAAGAAAATAATACTGGCATGTCCAATTCTAAATAAGAGTCTAAATTATTTTGGAATGGGTCCTGCACCCTGGCTAAACAAAACTAGAGTTTGGGAACTGTACTAAAAACAAACAACAACAACAAAAACAGCAACAAGCAACCCTTCCTAAAATGTGGAAAACAAAGAGAGAAGGCGTAAGGGTCCAAGTGTTTCTAGCCCGGGACTTAGGTTACCAGCACACATGCAGGAGGTCCACCAAAACTTATCAAATACACTCACTATTACCCACTTCTGCTATTAACTTGGGGACAAATGGCATGAAAACCACATAGTAAATAGCTCCAGTTTCTCAAAAGTCCTGAGCTGAAAAACGAGAAGATACAAAGGAAGAAAGATCTTTTATGGTTTCCAGCTGAAGGATGAGTTGATAATAAAAACAGCTAATATCTGTAGAATGCTAAGTCTTGTGCCAAGATCTGTGCTTGGTGCTTTATATCCCCATTGAACTCACAAGAATCACAGAGCTAGGTGCTGTGCTATTCTTCCCATTTCACAGATGAGGACACTAAAGCCCAGAGATTTAATAACTTGTCCAAATTCACATAACTAGCAGTGGGGGATGGGGATGGAAAGTCCTGAATCCATTAGACCAGGGGTCACCAACCCCCAGGACATGGACCAGTACCAGTCCATGGCCTGTTAGGAGTCAGGCCACACAGCAGGAGATGAGCAGCAGGCAAACGAATGTTACCTCCTGAGCTCCGCCTCCCGTCAGATCAGTGGCAGCATTAAATTCTCATAGGAGCAGGAACCCTACTGTGAACTGTGCATGTGAGGGATCTAAGTTGTACACATCTTATGAGAATCTAATGCCTGATGATCTGAGGCAGAACAGTTTCATCCCTAAACCATCCCCTCTATCCTCCCTGCCACCCCCAGTTTATGGAAGACTTATCTTCCATGAAACTGGTTCTTAGTCCCAAAAAGTTTAGGGACCACTGCATTACACTATACTGAAAAAAATAAATAGTGCTTGCAAAAAGAAAACAATCAAAAGCTAGCAATATTCAACAGGATTTGATTTTCTGCTTTAGAAAAACAATGGTAAGCTCTTGGCTGGACAGTCATCTTTCCATGGAGAGTGGTAAGCAGGTTTACTGAGGAACAGTCTAAGGGGGGTTTCAGAACCAACCAGAGAGACAATAAATGATGAGATGAAACTTTAAACCACAGCTATCATGGAAGTCAGGAATGACACAGAAAGAAGAAAAAGTGGGAGGAAGAAGAAACAACTTAAGGACTTATTAAACAAGAACATTGTTGGAAAGTGTTTGACCCAACTCCAGAGGGTGTTTCAAGGAGGGCCAACCATAGCCTCAGAGAGCCAATAAATGACTTTCAGGAGGTCATTCCGTACCCTGTGTCTGTTCCAGCAAACCACATCCACTTTTGCAGACAAGGAGAAGACTGAACAATGGCAGGTAGACTGACCCACAGTTTCCTCTTTCCACAGAGAGCCTCTACCATATCTCCAAACCACCCTGAACCAATGTTATAAGATCACAACGTCCATTTTAGATAGAAATGCTCAAATACATGTTTTCCTTTTGGTTTGCAAAAACAACAAAATAATTTGTATTCAGTGTGTAGTGAGTGCTGTTCTCTAATTCACCACACAGTGCAGGTCATGTTGGTCAGGGAGTGAGACTGCATTTGGAAACACATCATGCGGCCCTACACTGATCCTTCAGGATGAGGGTGGACCCCTGACTGTGTGACCTGCCATTAACTCGGGAAACACAGTTTCTTGAAAAGTAGAGCCTCTTGAAATTCGGCTAGCATCCTGTTCCTTTTTCAAAGACAATAAAAAAGTGGGAATAATTGTAAGACAGACAGTCAAATAGCTCTTATATTTATTGATATAAATTTGGAAGTAGGGGATGTTAGAGTCTTGCCAGGCAGGATGATAAGATGAATTTTGTTTTCCTTCCATTATTTAAGTTCTGTCTTTTCTCAAAATGCAATCCACCACAAACTAGTATCTGTCACTCCTGAGTGAATTGAACAAGTCAGAAGGAAAATCAGGTATTTTCTTCTTGTCTACAATGGATAGGAGTGCATGAAAGAGAGATCTGAGGTGTGTTGCTAACTAAATCACAGTAAAAACAGGCACGTCAGCTGCTGTGTAAACATATGCATGGAGAAACTGTTTTTTCTAATGTTTGTAAAACATACTGAGTTATGTATTACCGTGTTGTACAAAATATATCATGTTAATAAGAATTCTTCTTCATGATATAAGAACTTTTATTTTGCATATTTACTTACATAATAGTGACCATACAGATAGGACTACCGAGAAGTGACTCACCATATATGTAATTACAAGTGATGCGAAGAAAAACATCAAAAATTTTGAGATTTTGACCACGCAAAACCAAATACTGAGAATCCAAAAGAAGCCTCCCATTCTATATTCTTTCTATTCCAATGCCTAAAGCATCAATATGGGGGTATACCATATTCAAATGGCTCGATCTGATCATTGAGCAGATCATTAATAGGTTGTTGATATAAAAATATTTGTACACAATGGGAATGAATATTAAAGGCACAAAGGAATCCCAACTCTACAAAAATCTTACTAGAATCAAAGTCTATTATAAATTATTTTGCAGTCAAAAGTCGCCTTGTGAGACACTTGCCAAAGTCAGGCTGGAAAATGCCTGTACACAATGCCTGTGACTCTGCCCTGGCTGGACCATTGACATCTGATATTTTCTGTTGTTGCATCTGACAATCAGACCTAGTTTGCAAAGCTGTGAAAATTAAATGGGCTGATACATAGCAGGATGCCAATAAATGGTGGCTATTATTATTTTGGCATCGTGTACAGGCATTTTCCAGCCTGACTTTGGCAAGTGTCACACAAGGTGGCTTTTGACTGCAAAATAGTAGCCACCATTTATTTACTCTCAATGTCCCTTGGAATAATTTCTGTTGAACAGAACTTCACATAATGATAATGAATGATCAAGTGTATATATATATATATAAAGCCTAAAGGTCATTAGAATTTTAGGAGCATAAATAAGTCATGCTGAGTTTTGTTTGTTTGTGTTTTGAGACAGAGTTCCTCTCTTGTTGCCCAGGCTGGAGTGCAATGGTGCGATCTCAGCTCACTGCAACCTCTGCCTCCCAGGTTCAAGAGATTCTCCTGCCTCAGCCTTCCGAGTAGCTGGGATTCCAGGTGTGCACCACCACACCCGGCTAATTTTGTATTTTTAATAGAGATGGGGTTTCTCCAAGTTGGTTAGACTGGTCTTGATCTCCCAACCTCAGGTGATCCGCCCACTTCAGCCTCCCAAAGTGCCGGGATTATAGGCATGAGCCACTGCGCCTGGTCTATCATGCTGAGTTTTTAAATAGCAAGCTATTTCACAAAAATAAGATGAGTTAACGGAAACAATATTCAGATGTGACACACAGCCAGCAGTTTTCTGTTCCTAAGTTGTTGGTATCAGTCAGTACAAAATGCCTTCCATAAGCATGCCCTGATTTTAGACCCCCTCTGTATTGGGTACATTGTTTCCATTGTCACAGTTTATGTAGAAAAAACTGCTGTAGAAGCTTCCAGGGCAAATCTATTTTTATCTAGATATTCATTAAAATTAAAAGCGGATAACTTAAAATTCAATTAAATTAAACATAGGTTAAAAGCTATTGGTAGGCCAAAGTTCTTTTCCTGAGGTTTCTACTAAAAGACAGATGATGATAGATAGATAGATAGATAGATAGATAGATAGATAGATAGATAGATAATAGATAGATTTTAATAGATGGATGCGCACATTTGTGTCTGTGTATATGTGTGTATCACACACATGAGTATAGAGATATATGTATATATGGCTCAATACTTCCACCTACTGGCTGTGTGAATTTAGTCACATTATTTACCAGTATATTTTCTCTGTTTCCTGTTTTTGAATAACAACAACATCCAACATACAGTATCATTGTGAGAATCAAACGCACTTTGCTGGTAATCATCAAAATACAGACCTCTATTTATTAAAAATAACTCCAAAAATTAATATAAACACAGATGTGAGTAAATAGTATCAGTAATTAATAAGATAACTCATTGAGTATGCATTCCTATATCAAATTAAGATCTACACTTATTCCATCAAGCCTGAAACCAAACACAGTGGCAGGGACCATGCTACAGACGAGCCTGGAGCCAGCCAGAGTACTGCTCTAGGCATTTCCTCACTGCCCCAAGGGGCTGTCCTGGGCACTGGGTGCTCCTTAGTAAACTGATAGACACAGCCCGTGCCCTCAAGAGCAGTGTGAGGAGACAAACAAGACAGATCAACAAGTGCTTACAGTGAGGACAAGGGTATGGAGGGCCAGGGCAGCCGGGAGAAACAGAGGATCAGAAAGGAGAGAATAGGGAAAGGGCAGAGGTGAGGCTGAGAAGGGGCCACCCAGACAAGGATGGGGGAAGAGAATATCCCTGCCAGAAGGAGCAGCCTGGGAGAAGACCATAAGGCTGGCAAGGAATGGAATGAAGCCACAGTCAGGATCAAAGAGATCAACAGGACGGGAGGTGGAAAGCCAGGCAAGGCCAGGAGCCCATAACAAGGAGTATGGATTTCAACTGCCATTGGAGAGACACCAAAGAGTTTTAAAGAAAAGCTTATCACTCCATTTCCTGGGTGTGTGGTGTGGGATGGGGTGGGAAGTTGGAGCCAAGTACATCCTTGGTAACTATTTTCACAGCAATCAGGGCCTTGCATCCTCAGGTGTGTCACTCATTGAGCCCCTTGACAGAAAAAAGTTATTGCTAAGACCCTTGCAGTAGGAGTGGAAAGACAGTTCTAGCACATTTGATTCCTTCCTTCTTCCTGGGGAAAATGACCCATTGAAAATGCACTATTTTCATGAATTTGCTGATTCAAGTAGGAACCACTTTTACCAAGGGGAAATGGGCTGGCTTCCCCTAAATGAGAAGCACCACTTCTGCACACCGCCCTACAAGTCCAAAACTCACACCTACAATTCTCCATATCTTTAGGTCAATAGGAGTTTTATTAACTGGATATGTGTCTAAATGTTCTAGCTCAAAGTGACAGACTTTAGTGTCTACTCTGCTCTTATTCCATTCCAAGCACATAGCCCTCTCTTATAAAATTCTGCCAAATCACACATTCCTATTAGTTATACATCATTTCATGAATATTTCTGAAAATTGTCAAAACACAAAATTTCTATTCGCCATGTTCATTTTTTTCTGATGATATTTTAAATTTACAGGTTCACTTCTTTGAAGAATTAATCATTTAATCTGCAAGATCAAATTAATACAAGGTTTTTATTGGAATGTTAATTTAAATTTTAAAATCTGGTAAATATTTTAACTCCTAAAAAATATGTTAAAAGACTGAAAGAAAACCATGTAAGATTTTACTGAAAGAAGACATTGAGCTCCAACGTTATTCAGTTGTTATCATACTTCTTCCCAATAAGCTACTGTAGAATAAGGAAACGTGCATGATGGCTCTGGCTTTGTCTCCTGAGTTGATCTGAGCTGGGGCAAAAAGAAGACCAAGACACAGGGAGCCGACTTCCCAATATGTGGCAGTGAGTGAACAAATGTCAGAGGCCCTTGACTGGGATAAATAAAAAGTTCAATAGAATAATATAGAGACAAATTTATAGAAACACATAAAACTGGGCATTTTAGAAACAAGATGACAACGTGATTTATGCTCCAAACTGGGATGCTTTTAGGAAGGAAAGGAGGTAACATTAGTCATCAGGCAAGGACATCAAGAGGGATTCAAGACTGTCACTAGGAAACTGCTAGAATCTCTAGACAATGAACATTGAGCCATTTCCCAATTGTTTTAGCAGTTCTAGTACACGTCTGATGATATCTTCACTATAGTGAGGCATCCCTTCTTGTAGTGGATTTATTCTTTGTGAGGATTCCTTGACTCATGTATATACAGTTCATGCAAATATCCCCATAATGTGGTAGCAGGAGAAAGAAAGATTTACTCATCCCTTTTCTTTTGGAATGCACAAATTAAAATCTAAAGGTAGTAAAAGACCTTTGGCAAGTATATTAGCAAGTGTAGAAGCTTCCTCACATGACTGGAGAGGACCTGTGGCTCCCCAGCTTTTAGGCCCTCTGTGCTCGATGTACAGGATGGAGCAATACAGTGTTTTCAGAGCACCATAAGAACTGACTCATGTCATTTAACCACATTTTTGTACCCACAAAGGTCTGCATTAAATTACCACACAGGCTTTTCTACTTTGGGTTTAACAGCCCCAGTTTATTGCACCATGTATGCAAGGCTACAACAGTCAAGAAAATGCTCTCAACCTTTTCCAGCGTCCACATATCCCTCTTCATGGCAGCTCATGCATGAAAATGTGGGCATCGGGAGAGAGAGATGGAGGCCATTTGTAACGCTGGTATTTCCTAAAGTGCCAACTAAACAAAGGGAAGGTCAGCAGCTTGTAAAGGAGGAAGGGTACAAGCTCTGGAGTGGATCTGTTTTCAAGCGCTAGCTCAGGTATGCATCAGGTATGGCCTGTGTCAGGGGGCAAGTCCCTCTGAGCCCCATAGTGCTCATCTGTAGAAGAAGGATAATGCAATCTCCCTTAAGAGGTTGTAAGAAGGATGGCAGATGACATGGATTTGGAGTCTTCCATCTACCTAGCATATTGTAAATAGCTACTGTGACTCTTCCTTGCGGGTGATGTAATAACTACAAGTAACAGATACTCCAATAAGTACATGGACAGGCAGGCGATATGCATGGAGGCCATTGATTTAAAATGATTCCTGACCCTCAAAGATAATAAGATTAGATTTACAGCACGATATCTGAACTGCAGCCATCCCACAAGGCATAGGCAACTGGCAATGGCTGCTGACAGGCTTGATCAGGCCTGAATATTAGAAAAGGGCATCTCATTGTGCTGTGTCACATGTCACACAACTTTGCTCAACACACTTTCCATCCATGTCATCTCATCTTCACCCTAGCAAGTTTAAACTTGAATGAGATATCAGCCTTGGACTTGTAATGCTGAAAAGAACTTATTGTTCACAAGGTCATTCTTTTTAAGCATCTCCCCAGGTGCTTATTTGGAAAAAAAACTAGGCTGCTGACTATGCAGTCTTGATTCTATTCTGGCTTTACAGAGCTTCTTTTTCTTGACAAATACTTGCATTTTGGTACCCACATATACTTCATTCCCAATCCTCATTTGTCTTTGTTTTGCTTGTTCTCTGACCTCTGCTTCCATTTCTGAATTTCCAGCTGTAGCGAATCTTGTCAGTCGAGAGAGCACCTCTTGCAGACCAGTCACACCTCCAGGTACTGTGCTGTGCGTACCCTTCCAAACAGGCTCTCACTGTCCCCAGGTTGGAGCCCAACAAAGTCACGCCACCCTAGCTGTGCTCAGGCTGTTCAGAGTCAGCACCTGGTCCCAAGGAGAAGCACTGAGCTCCCCAAAGCACCTCTCTTCAGGACAAGCAGAAACAATTTCTCCTTGACTTAAGCACGGAGGAGATTTTCATCCTCCAAGTAAATTATCATTAATCATTAGAAGGTTCATAGTTGCATTTTAAAGACCTCAAGGGTCTACTTAATGCTTGAGTAACATCATCAATGTATTTCAAACCAACAGAATTTAACATTGTTACCAGAAGAGTTTTCTCAACTAGAATTATAATAGCTCATAAAAAATGATACAGTTGAAAAGACAATGCTTGTGGATTTCAAGTGAGTTCACCTCCATATGAAATCCTGGCCAAAATCTCAGAGACTGCAGGACACTGTGGAGTTCCCTGGAAGAACTCAGTGGGATAAGTACACATTTCCACCAGAGAAGGAAAGCCAGCAGGTCTCTGAGTGTTAATAAGGCTACGTGGATTAGATGTTCATGCTGAGTTATTAAGGCTCATTTAGGAGTTAGTTTTTCCAAGTTCCTACTCAAGTTTTTCCTCTGTGTGCAAGCACATAATTCCTTCAAAACTCAGAAACTCAATTTGCACAGTCTTAATTTGGAAATGTATTTTCACCTTTTCATGGGTTTATTGTTCCCCAACTTGACTACCAGTTTCTTGAAGGCAAGTTTTATTGCTTCTCTATTTTAAGCATCAACCATTAAACATTTACTATCCTGCCTTACAGTAATCATTTCATAGTTATTAACGATTAATATTTTAATGCATTAAAGCTGTTAAGGTATTTCTCTAAACACATAAGTTTGTTTTAAGAGCGACTTTGGCACAGGAGAAAATATGACTTTGAAATATATTCATTACCAAACACATAACTTAATGTTCCAGATTCATCCAGAATGTCATCCAATTGATTGTACTGCCTTTGAGAAATGACAATAAATAATGGCTGGAAATGGGGGGCCAAGTGAGATGAGGGCTCAAAGGGAAGATGTTATAAATTTTTGGACCAGGTTCAATTTCAAATATGCATATCTGTGTTTTTGTTGCTGTTTAATTCTGATATATAATTAATAGAACATTCTCCCATGTTTAACATTATTCACATTTCTGCTATTTGTGAAGTGTGCTAATGTCTTTCTCATTCAACAAATATGGATTAATCCTCATCTATGTTTCAGACACTGAGTAAGATGCTGAGCACATAAAGCAGGCTTCCACAGAGCCCCTGTCCTTAAGGAATTCATAAAATAGTGGGGAAAACAAAGAAGTCAACTATCTACCCATTGTCTTCATCTATTCCAGCTGCTGTAACAAAAAATACCATAAACTCGGCAGCTTATAAACAACCAACATTTCTTTCTCACAGTCTGGAGGCTGGGAAGTCTATGATCCAGGCACCAGCAGATGTGGTGTCTGGCAAGGGTTTGCTTTCTGGTTCCTAGCCGGCACCTTCTCACTGTGTCCTCACAAGGTGGGAGGAATGAGGGAGCTCTCCGGGGTCTTGTTTACTCAGGCACGAATCCCATTCATGAGGGACTCCACCTTTATGACCTAATCAGCTCTCAAATGCCTCACCTCGTAATACCATTACATTGAAGGTTCAATTTTAACCTACGACTTTTGGGAGGACATAAATGTTCAGACCATAGCACCATTTAACTCATTAATTAGAAAAAATGTCCGTTGAGTGCTTACTTTAATGCCAGCACTGCTGTAAGCATGTGGGACCCAGGAGTGAGAAAAAGACGTAAGTCCTGGTCATTGGGAACTTTCATTGTAGTGGCGGGAGGAAATAACATTAATAGCTGAGGCTAAAACTGAACATGGTAAGAAGAGTCAAAAGGGCTAGATAGGAGGGAGCTGTGATCTGAAATAAGGTGGTGAGGCTTGGGTTCCATTAAGAAGATGGCATTTGAGCAAAGACTCAAAAAAGATGGGACAGTTGGCCAGATGGGTTGTCTGGGGGAAGAGCTTTCCAGGCAGAACAGGGCCCAGCAAACTCTAGCCCACGGGCCAAATCCTACCTCCTGCCCATTTTGTGAATAAAGTTTTATTAGCACCCAGTCACACTCATGCATCCATAGACTGTGGAGACTTTCATACTATGATGGAAAGATTGAAAAAAATGCAACAGTGGCCATGTGGACTGCAAAGCCTAAAATATTTATTCACTGGCCCTTTATAGAAAAGTTTGCTGAGCTCTGAAAGGCAAGGAAGAACCAGAGGCACTGTGTGGCATTTCAGAGGCTAAAGCCAAGGGAGCACATAGATGAGGACAAGAAGGGAACAGGAGGGCCATGGCAGCACTCTGGCTTTCTCTGCAGGTAAAATGGGGGCTCTCGTAAGGTTGGGGCAAGAGACTGACCAAGAGCTCCAGTAGTATGGGGGAAAGTGCAATCTTGAACAGTGTGAGAAAGGGATGGAACAGACCCACCAGAGACTGGGGAAAATGGAAATTTAAACTAAACTAACTAGGAGCCAGAATTAGCCAGGAGGCAAAATCAAGCGAAGTGAGGACAAAATAATCACAAACTGCAAAGCAACATGGTGAGGAAGGCAGAATGCACCCCCGAAACTGCACATTGCTCCTTAAAGGACACCAAGCATGCATGCGGGAAAAATAGCAGAAGCCAGGGCTGTAAAAACAGGCAGAGCCAGATCATAGTGGCCAGGCAAGAAGAAACAGGCAGAACCCACAAAGGCTTCCAGAGCTCGGGCCAGGCCTGCTGGCCCTCTCCAATCCAGCTTGTGCTGACAGCTGACAGCACCTCCCACCATCTGGAGCCCCTGCAGAGGTGCAGAGGATCAGGGGGAAGGGAGTGTGTATTCATCAGTATATAACCAATAATGCTGTTGGTGTCGTAAGAAATTGCACCTGGAACTGCAGTATAAAATCCAAGAGACTTAGCTTGCTAAAGGCAGGTTTTTAGAACCATACCAGATATTTATGATGGGTTTCTGCAAGATGTGGTGGGAAGGTTAGAATTCTGGTAGGTCCTTACTCAGGGATCTCTGTATCCCGGCCAGATGTCACCATGGAAAAGCCAGTATCATCATTTGCCTGAAGATTAGTTCTGGAACTCTGGGTCCTGGGGTTGCAAAAGGCCACAGCCTGTCATGCTCTGCCCACACATTCTGATGATGCATGCTTTGTGCCTCTGTGCTCCTCTTAGGCTAGACTATGAGAGCACTCATTTCTGCCATCCTTCCCTGTAGTCTTTCGAGATAGTAATTCAGATATAGAATAAGCAACACAAGATCGAGCTCACTGCTAACTCAAGCATCAGCAATGCTCAAGAGTTTTAGCATTGTTCAACTCAATAATGAATCTTGACTTGCTGGATCTTGCATTCTTGAGTCTTGCAGAGGAGAGAAGTGCCCCTTCCCCAGAGACATAGGGGCAGGGAGCGATGCACAGTGGACAAAGCAGCAGTTCAAGTGAATGCATTGTCCATAGCAGTACTGTAGAGAGAGGAAGGAAGAAACATGTAAAACAGCCCTCTGCCCTGGGCAAAGCAGACAGGAGATCACCATCCCTACCTCAGGACTCATGATTCTCACAGGAAACAAGAAGACAACGCCATCTGCTAACAATGGAGATGATATGGCTGATATAGGAAGCCTGAGAAGTAAACAGATTTACCAGCAGTAGAAGAAAGAGCATTAAGATTGTCAGCAGAAAGTAAGGCGTTGTGACTTCAGATCTCAACAGTTGAGTATTTCTTCCTTTGGACAGTGTTATAGTTTAACTGTACCCATCCCCCAACCAAAAAAAATATGTTGAAGTCCCAACCCCCAATTTTCATGAATGTGACCTTATCGGGAAACAGGGTCTCTGCAGATATAATCAAGTTAAGATATTCCAACATGACTGGTATCCTTATAAGGAAAGGCTAATTTAGAGAGAGGCACAGGAAGATGGCCATGTGAAGATGGAGACAGACATAGGATTGAAGCTATCATAAGCCAAGGAGTGCCTGGGGCTACTAGAGCTAGAGGAGGTAACCATGGTTTCTCCCCTCAAGGACTTGGAGAGTGCATGGCCATGCCGGCACCTTGATTTTGGACCTTCAGCCTTCAGCATTTTAAGACAATACATTTCTGGTCGTTGCTGATGGTTATTTTTATTTCTGTGGGTTCAGTGGTAACATTTTCTTCTTCATTTCTAATTGTGTTTATTTGGATCTTCTCTCTTTTCTTCTTTATTAGTCTAGCTAGTGGCCTATCTTATTAATTTTTTTTTCAGAAAACCAACTCCAGGATTCACTAATCTTTTGAATGAGTTTTTATGACTTGATTTCCTTCAGTTCAGCTCTGATTTTTATTGTTTGTTGTCTAGATGAGCACTGTGGGGCTCAGAGAGATTTGCCCTTTAAACACAGGCCATATATGATGCATACCTGAGCTAGGACTTTGGGGTTGATTAGGTCCTGTTTCTTCTAGCTTTGGGGTTGATTTGTTCCTGTTTCTCTAATTCTTTCCATTGTGATGGTAACCTATTAATTTGAGGTCTTCCTAACTTTTTGATGCGAACATTTAGTGCTATGCCTCTTCACACTCCCTTAGCTGTGTCCCAGAAATTCTGGTATGTTGTATCTTTGTTCTCATTAGTTTCAACGCACTTCTCGATTTCTGCCTTAATTTCATTGTTTACACAAAAGTCACCCAGGAGCATGTTGTTCGATTTCCATGTAGTTACATGGTTTTTTGAGTGATTTTCTTAGTCTTGACTTCTATGTCTATTGCACTGTGACATGAAAGTGTGCTTGGTATGATTTTGGTTCTTTTGCAGCTTCTGAGGATTGTTTTATGTCTAATTATGTGGTCAATTTTAAAGTATGTACCATGTGACAATGAGAAGAATATATGTCCTGTAGTTTTTTGGTGGAGAGTTCTGTAAATGTATATCAGATTCATTTGGTTCAATGTTGAATTCAGGTCCTGAATATCTTTGTTAATTTTGTGCCTCAATGATCTGTCTAATACTGTCAGTAGAGTGTTAAAGTCTCACATTATTATTGTGTGTGAGTCCAAGACTAATTGAAGGTCTCTAAAAACTTATAAATCTGGGTGCTACTGTGTTGTGTGCATATATATTTAGGATAGTTATGTCATCTTGTTGAACTGAATCCTTTACCATTATGTAATGCCTGTCTTTGTCTTTTTGATCTTTGTTGGTTTGAAGTCAGTTTTGTCTGAAATTAAAATGGCAAACCCTGCTTTTTTCTCTTTTCCATTTGCTTGGTAGATTTTTTTCCATCCCTTTATTTTGAGCCTATGGGTGTCACTTCATGTGACACAGGTCTCTTGAAGATAGCACACTATTGAGTCTTGCCTCTTTCTCCACCTTGCCACTCTGTGCCCTTTAAGGGGAGCATTTAGCCTGTTTACATTCAAGATTAGTATTGATATGCATGGATTTGATCCTATGATTATGTTGTTAGCTGGTTATTATGTTGGCTTGCTTGTGTGGTTGCTTTATGGTGACACTGGCTGCATGTTTAAGGGTGGTTTTGTATTAGCTGGTAGCAGTCTTTCCTTTCTATATTTAGTGCTCCTTTCACGATCTCTTGTAAGGCAAGTTTGGTGGTTAACAAATTCACTCAACATTTGCTTATCTGAAGAGAATCTTATTTCTCCTTCACTTAGGAAGCTTAGTTTAGCCAGATATGAAATTCTTGGTTGAAGACTTTTTCTTTATTTTTAATTTAAGAATGCTGAATATAGGCCCCCAATCTCTTCTGGCTTGTAGGGTTTCAGCTGAGAAGTCCACTGTTAGCCTGATGGTGTTCCATTTGTAGATGACCTGTCTTTTCTCTCTAGCTGCCATTAACATTCTTTCTTTCATTTCGACCATGGAAAATCTGATGACTGTGTGTCTTGGGGATGATCTTCTTCTGTAGAATCTTGCAGGCATTCTCTGTATTTCCTAAATTTGACTTTTGGCCTCTCTAGCAAAGTTGGGGAAGTTTTCATGGATGATATTTGAAATATGTTTTCCAATTTGTTTGCTTTCTTCCCCTCCCTCTCAGGGATGCCGAGGATTCATAGATTTGGTGTCTTTACCTCTTTACATAATCCCACAATTTTCAAAGGTTTTGTTCATTCCTTTTATTCTTTTTTCTTTGACTGTCCTATTTCACAGAACCAGTCTTCAAGCTCTGAGATTCTTTCCTCAGCTTGGTTTATTCTGCTGTTAATACTTGTGATTGCATTGTAAAATCCTTGTATTGTGTTATTCAGCTCTGTCAGACCTGTGAAGTCCTTTTTTATATGGGCTATTCCTTCCTTCAGCTTCTGTATCACTTTATTATAATCCTTATTTTCCTTGGATTGCATTTTGCTGTCCTTCTAAATCTCTAACTTCATTCCTATCCATATTCTCACTTATAAATGAGAGGTAAATGAAGAGAACTTATGAACACAAAGAAGGAAACAACAAACACTGGGGTCTACTTGAGGGTAGAGGCGGGGAGGAGGGAGAAGAGAAGAAAATATAACTATTGGGTACTGGACTTAACTCCTGGGTAATAAAATAATCTGTACAACAAAACCCCATGACATGAGTTTACCTTTGTAACAAACCTTCACATATCCTGCAGAACCTAAAAGTTAAAAATTAAATAAATATTTTTTAAAAAAAGAGAATAAATTTCTATTGTTTTGAGCTACGCTGTTTGTCGTACTTTGTTTTAGCAACCTAGGAAACAAGCACAGGCACTGTCCAAAATGTCACTGAAGGTATGGCTTGATGAAACAATTCATTGGTGGCTGTCTGCTGGCTGCCTGGAAGTTTGGGCAGAACAGTGCCCAGTATATGAGCACGCAGTAAAAGTTAGTGACTGCTCTACTGGGTGTTTCATCGGTTTGTCCAATAACTATTGGAAACATGCAGAGGGACTACCTAAATGCATAAGCAAATTGTCTCATACACAATTTAATCACAGTTAATCTGAATGCAAAAATTTTGCTGACTAAGGTTAGCAGCTGCTATACCCTCCCAACTTCTCCTGCTGAGACAATTTTCTTTCCTCAACACAAAAATGTTGCAAAAAACTGAAAAGCATGCAAAACAAAGAAGTGAGTTTTGTTCATCATTATATGTAAGCAGCTGCTAGCTGAGTGGTGGCCTTCTAGAGGATCCAAGTCCTGCTAATGTTCTGGAAGCCACAAGATTAGATGGTGATGGATGTAGCTTGAATGTGCCAGTAAAGATGAGGAAAGAGGATGTTGGAAGGTGTCAGTAATTCAAGAACCACAGGCCCAAATAATCACTCATTTATTCAGTCAACAAACATGTATTAACTCCCTACAACATCTCAGACATTGTATTGGACTTTGGGGAGTTCACAGTAGCTCCCCTTATTTGTGGAGTACTGACTATGTGCCAGACACTAATACTTATCATCTTCGTTGTCCCACTTTATTCTCACAACGTCCAGGTCAGGTAGTCAGTGATCTGCAGTATGCAGATGAGGAAGCCAAGAACCAGTAAGACAAATTTATGCCCCAAGGGCCAAGCCTCAGATCGTCTAACTCCAAAGCTTCTACTGTCTATCTCAAAGCTTCACACCACATATTACTGGCTATTCTGTGGAGAGTGGGTCAGAGAGGGGCTAGTGCAGCATTTCAGATGAGGAAGGCTTGAACAAGCACAGAAGTGGAGGAATAAGAAGAAAGACTCAGGTCTGGGAGCCACTCTAAAAGTGGTCTCTGCAGGACCTGAGGTTGAGTGGGTCTGGAAAGAGAGGGAAGGAGTTGGCTGAGATTTGCAGGTGTCTGGCTCAGATGAGAGGTGAATCATGGAGCCTGCTCTGGGCTGAGTTTTGTCTCCCAAAACTTATGTTAAGGTCCCAGCCCCCAGTACTCCAGAATGTAACTATACTCAAAAACAGGGTCTTCAAGTGGGTAATTAGGTTAAAATGAGGTCACTGGAGTGGGCTTTAATCCAATATGACTGCTGTCTTTATAAGAATAGGAAATTAGGCAACAGGCATGGACAGAGGGAAGACCATGTTTAGAAGATATAGGGAGAAGATGACATCTACAAGCCAAGGAGAGAGGCCTCAGGAGACACCAATCCTGCTGACAGCTTCCTTTTGAACTTTCAGCCTCCAGAAGTTTGGGCAAATAAATGTCTGCTGTTTAAGCACCCAGGCTGTGATACTTTGTCATGGCATCCCTAGAAAACTAATACAGAGCCCATACCCAAGATTGAAAAACAAAGAAATGAACACGAATGGGGTAGGCTGAGCTGAAAGTACTGCAAGGAGCATCCAGCTGGAAGTGAACATCGCATCTGTGGACTAAGTCGGAGCTGAGACCAGATCTGTGAATGGTCCTCAGTAGGCAGGCATGGTGTGAGTCAGGGGAGTTAAAATTTTGGAATAGAAAAAAAAATGTGATTACATATACACCATGAACTACTACTCAGCTATAAAAAGGAAAAAAATAATGTATTTTGCATCAACTTGGAAGGAGCTGGAGATCATTATTCCAAGGGGAGTAATTCAAGAATGGAAAACCAAATATTGTGTGTTCTCACTTGTAAGTGGTAGCTAAGCTATGAGGATGCAAAGGCATAAGAATGATACAATGGTCTTTTGGGACTTGTGGGAAAGGTTGGCAGGGGAGTGGGGGATAAAAGACTATATACAGGGTATGGTGTACACTGTTCGGGTGAAGGGTGCACTACAATCTCAGAAATTACCACTAAATAACTTATCCATGTAACCAAAAACCACCTGTGCCCCAGAAATTATTGGAATAGAAAACTAAGAAAAAACAACAAAAGAACTTCAGAATAGATGGGAATCCAAGTAACCAAAAACCACCTGTGCCCCAGAAATTATTGAAATAGAAAACTAAGAAAAAAACAACAAAAAAACTTTGGTATAGATGGGAATCCAAGAAAAGCGTGTGGAATGAGAAGAGTGGGCAGAAGGAAGGGATTGAGGACAGAATTCCCAGGGATAAGCAAAGCTTAAAGACCAGCTGAAGGAAAAGAGTCAAGGACAGGGCAGACGCTCAAGCCACAGCGTGCACTAACTAAGTATGGTACAGCATAAACTTTCTGTAAAAGAAACTTCGAGGCAACAATGTCATCCTTCCAGTAAGATAGTTAAGGTAATGGCTGGAAATCAGTCCTCAAATAATGTAACTAGACACTGTGGGACTGGGGAGAACCACAGCAGTGCCACATGGTGGGATGCAAAGGGCAGAGAAGATGAGAATTGCCTGAAGATGGGAGTTTAAGACTGCCGTCCTCAACAAAGTCAGCCAATAATGGAGGGCAACTGATGGGACAGGGACTTGACCTCCACTCCTCCTGTTTCTGCTGAGAGAAAATTGCCACTGCATGGCCACCAAAGCAGGAAGACCTATCCCTTCACCACCCCACTGTAGCCTCCTTCCGCAACAAGTCCAACTCTCAAATTTTATTTTGCTGACTTGGTTGAAAAGTCAAGAGAAAAGTCTGAGAGCATCATTTAATGGGTCCTTAAAATCACCATGTGAAACTGGAGCATTCTTGGACACGGCAGAACTAAGGGTGTTTGTTTTTAGCTTGTTGCGGTTTCTTTGTTTTTGTCTTACTTAAGAGAAAAGGCATCCGAACATTTTCTTTTTTTTTTTTTTTTTTGAGACGGAGTCTCGCTGTGTCACCCAGGCTGGAGTGCAGTGGCGCGATCTCGGCTCACTGCAAGCTCCGCCTCCCGGGTTCACACCATTCTCCTGCCTCAGCCTCCCGAGTAGCTGGGACTACAGGCACCCGCCACCATGCCCGGCTAATTTTTTCTATTTTTAGTAGAGATGGGGTTTCACCGTGTTAGCCAGGGTGGTCTTGATCTCCTGACCTCGTGATCTGCCCGCCGTGGCCTCCCAAAGTGCTGGGATTACAGGCGTGGGCCACCGCGCCTGGCCCCCCGAACATTTTTCTGAAATCATGAGTCATCATTAGAAAGGAAGAAATTTGAGGTTATGGTGAAAAGAAAGATAATGGATAAGGCAGAAATATTGTCCAAAAAACGAAAATTACTCCAGAACACAGCAGAAAGAATCAGCTACAGACCCCGAGTGACAAGAAGAGGTAAGTTTGAGGGCTTACTGGGAAAAACCCTTTAGAACCTAACATTTCTCTGTAAAGTAGGAGGAAAGATAAACCCATTGAGAATCCCTGGGAGAGGTTGGGAGAGGACTGGAGTGGGGGTAGTTGCAAGGGGAGAGGACAGGAACTGGGGTGCTTAGACCATTATGGAGCTGACCTGAGGGCCTCACTGAAGACAGAGGCTCCACCTTTTCTGTTGCCCTTTCTACCACAGGAGGATTCTCTCTAGCACCCCAGTGTTTAAGAGACACAGAAGCCAAGGGGTGGGCCCCCCTGGGGCTGGATTTGGTGGGAGTCAGTGCAGGCGGGCAGGAGTGGAAGGAGAACTAAAGGAGGAAGACCTGAGACAAGGGCATCTGGCAAAGAACAGATGGGATGCAAAGCCTGTGTCCCAATTAGGCCAGGAAGGATAAATGTCCCTGTGTTCAGGCTCAGCAGGGGGTGGAAGCAGAACCTAGTGTGGTTAGAGACCAGAATCCATCCTGGATGGAGGATCAATCAGAGAAGCAAATCAGGGCCAACTAGGAGTGGAAATAGTATCTCAGGGCTCAGCAGTAGCAGAAAGTGCCCTAACAAAACACAGGAGAGGTATGAAGACAACACTTCATATGCAATAACTCAGGGTCCTCAGGCAGGGCTCTTGGTTTTCTATCCTAGGAGAGAGGGTCTTCCCAATGTAGGCCAGGGAAGGAGTGTGGGGGAGGGCAGTGGAAATGCTGCTTTCCTGAGAAATGCAGGCTATTCATTGTCATGCAAATTGTGCTGCCCTTGTGGCCTGAGTGGTAGAGCCACTGTACTGACCTCTGAATTACTTTCAGTGTCTGCAGTTATCAGATCTTAGAAATGAACAGCAGAATGTTCTAGGAATCGGAAACATTAATGCCTTTGTAAATCAAATAACAATGTTATACCTAAGAAGACTGTGATGAACACTGTTTTAGCTCTTCCATTGCCTGGATGGCAACACATGACTCTCCAATGGAAAAGGAGAATTCACAGATGCTGACAACCAGGACGCTGACCGATACTGACCACCCGATCAGCTGGTGGTCACTCAGTCACATGTAAGAAGGCAGCTAGTGTTTGTAACTCATACTATGACCTGAATTGTTTTTCCAGGATATTCTTAAAGTGTCACTTTGGGAAAAGAGCTTTTTACTTTGCTTCTGGCAAATGCTAATTACAAAGCTTTTATTGGGATAGGGATTCTTGATTTTTAAGTGGAAACTTCCTTGGCCAGTCAGAATCAACAAACAAATGGAAAGAACAACTTGAAGCTGCACAGATGAAAGTTTCAGGGCCAAAAGGGGACCATCCACATAGAATCAACTGATTCGGTTGAAGTCAGTTCAACAGAAATGATGTTAATGGGAGAAATCTAGTTAGTGCTTCAGTTTGGGAAAACAATTCATGTTTCCCTTTGGAAGCAATAGAGTCATTTAGTTTACTTGAGAAAGTTAATGACGAGGACATCCTTTTTTTCCTACAGGACAGTCTTTTAAAGGCAATCTCTGATGATTAGGTTGACTGTATTATTTGGCAAAATACTTGCATTGAATATATGTACACCCTATCCATGGTTTTGCATATATGATGAGTCTAAAGCAGTGGTTCTCAACTAGAGTTAATTCCCCCCTCCCAGGGGGTACTGAAAAATTGCTGAAAACATTTTTTGTTGTTACAACTGGGCAGAGGAGGATGCTACTGGCATTTAATGACTATAGGTTGAAAATGCTGCTAGACATCCTACTATGCCAAGGACAAGACCCACCACCCCCCGTCCCACAGCGAAGACAATTTGGCCCAAAACATCACTAGTGCTGAGGTTGAGAAACTCTGGTCTACATAATTAGCTGATATGTGGCAAAAGTCTACTAACTCTCAAGATTTCACTTTTGTACAAACTATCAAATAAATGCTTGGGGCAATGGATTACACATGGTACATATACATTGTCTTTGTAGGTGTGTGTGTATGTGCGTGTATGTGTATGTGCACGTGTGTGTGACCACACTCACACATGAATGCACAGATATACAGAGGGCTGCATTTCAGCTGACACACATCAGGGCTTTGTACACAGCGAACCTCAATTTGGATGGTTGTCACCATCTTCTGATTGCTCAGTAAGCAAGTGACCAAGTTCTGGCCCAGAACTGAAAGAAGCCTTCTAAGGGTTTCTGGTTTCTTTAAAAATAAATACATGGATGAAAAGGGGAGAGGGATGTGGCTCTTCTTTGAGTGGATATTGCCACATGTGGATGCAATACCTGAATTTGCAGCAACAATTTTGCAACCACAAGCAGAGGTGGCCTGAGGGCCCATCTGCCAGACTGTGGATGGCAGAGACTGCAGTGAATACTCGCCTCCTTATTAACTGAGCCACTGAATGAATAAACCCTGACGATGCCTACTACTAACTTCTAAGTATGTGAGTTGATACATTTTTTACATTTTTAATTGTCAAACTTTTTGGAGTTACCTATAGACAAACACATTCTTTTATACAGTTGCTGAAAATTACATGCCATGTTAGTAATTTCCATTTCTAGACACATAAAATGGAAGTTAAGAAGTAATGCACAGGAGTCTACACATGACAAGCTGTCAAATTTTCTAGACATTAAACAACAATATCGAAAAAAAACAGCAAGTTTCTATAAGTGGTCATATCAACATTAGCCATATTATCATGGTTAGAGTGTTGCGAATATCACTTCTCTTCCAAATACTAAATAGCCATATGATATCCTTTTTATCATTAGTCCTGAACAAGCGACACTTTGATTTCTTTAGAAGATGAAGAATTCATTTCTATTTAGAGTGTTGTAGTTTGCTTTTGAGCACCAAATCACCAGGGATCAAAGACAAATGAGGTGGGAAAGAGGGAGTGACGGAAGGCTTACCATTGAGCCATTTGGAGTTGTACTGCGCCGTGCGGAGAGGAGGTAAAATGCCCAGGCTTCGGTAAATGGCAGGATCACGTCCTGGAAAATCCATGGCTGTAGCAGCATAGAGCTCCCCACCAGCTGTGAGGAGCGCTGTGGAATTGTGCTGGGGACTGTAGGGACAGCGGGCCATGCCACTGATCTGATCATGGATCTCAGTCAGGTTGCTCAACTGTGGGGGAGGATGAGAGGGAAAGCAGTTATCTCTGCACAAGCCCCTTTAGTGATGCTTATGGTCACACCCACCATCATCACAGTGACGCTTGTGCAACAGCCTCTCGGGGGCCCATGGGGCAAGATGACCAACTTTTACATTCCAACTGATGTAAAGAGCCTACTCTGCTCATGGTAAGACAGTCCATCAATCAGTTTCTTTCTCATCACTTTAGAGTTACTGAACCTTGTACCACTGAATACTCACAAAATAAGAAATAAGATCATTGTATATATGCCTTTGATTTATAATGGACAAGTATTGCATACTTTTCCACTTTAATATAAAAACCAGTGTCAATATTTACAGAAATAGGATCACAATAAAGAATTATGTATAATTGCCTGGGCACAGTGGCTCACGCCTATAATCCCAGCACTTTGGGAGGCTGAGGCGGGCAGATCACGAGGTCAGGAGATCAAGACCATCCTGGCTGACACGGTGAAACCCCATCTCTACTAAAAAAAAAAAAAAAAAAAAAAAAAAAAAAAAAAAATTAGCCACGCATGGTGGCATGCACCTGTAGTCCCAGCTACTCAGGAGGCTGAGGCAGGAGAGTCGCTTGAACCGAGGAGGCGGATGTTGCAGTGAGCCAAAATTGTGCCACTGCATTCCAGCCTGGGAGGCAGAGCGAGACTCTGTCTCAAAAAAAAAAAAAAAAAAAAAAATTATGTATAATTCTATCAATATAAGTGAAGCAAAATATAATGAATAGCCCCAAAAAATGTGTTCACAAGTAAGGATGTGTGGATATTCAACACTATGTGGCCCACATTTCCAACACTTTCTTTCTTTTTTTTCAGTTTTCAGAGAGATAGCTAAGCGTCTTGGAGTCATTTCGTATGAATCCAGCTTCCCAAATGCTGGATTCCCAACCAGTCATTGAATGAGAAAAGCTCTTGGGTACTGGTGGAATCTTTGCTCAATTTGGTTCTTGGTTCTCGCCTGAGAGGTATTGGAGCAGAAGGGTCAGGCCTGGTAGGTACAGGCACACTGCTTGCTCTGCTATGAGATGTGTACCTGGGTAAGTTCCTTCAGCTCTTTATGTCTCAGGTTCTTCTTTCATAAAAGGGGGCCCCAAAGAGTAGCGATCTTGTGGGGCAGATGTTGAGGACTGAACCATGGCACTGGTGAAAGCGCCCAAGGCAGGGTGCAGCACCTAGAGAGCTCCCTGAGTTTCACACCCCTTATCATCCAACTCCTCCCTTTATTTCCAATAACTGAATGCTAACCTGAAATCATGAACAGTAAAAGCAGATGGTCAATTAAGGTCTTGAGGAAAGTTGTGCAACCAGGGAATGAACATATTTCTTCATGATATTCCCAGAGGAAGGTTGCATTTATACCCTGAATTAGGAAGATTCCACGTGTGTTCTACTGACCCTGCCATGCTACTGCTATGGTGTGTGCAGCTGAAAATTACTCTGTCAATGATTGCCAGGTTAAAGACAAGAAAGAGGATCAGTTATAACTGGACTTTGCCTAGGGTGCAATTTCTTAGTTTGCTTATTTTTTTTTACATACTTCTTATCTAATTTGTAGGCTAATTTTTTCTTCCCTTGGATTGTGATTTTAGACCATTTTAATAATTTTAAATAAATATAAATAACAGTAACAGTATCTCTACCATAAAGCAGAATAAGACAAAAAAGAATATGTTTAGGATTAATGTTTAAAGTCACTGGTGAAAAAAATGCTGGTTGGAATAGTTTAGAAACATATTTAAGTTTAATTATACAAGTTATAATTATTTCCAGTTATTTATCTAATTGATGGTCCTGATTAGAAATATATCAATAAATCAAATATTTATTCAATTTGACAAAAAGTGCTTTAGAATTGAACAGCAACACCTTGGTGTATAGAAATTCATTTAAAACTAATATTTTTACACAATGTTTTGCCTCTTCTGATATTAAATTCTTTTGAGGCACAAAAAGAAGCCATACCGAGCGGTTGGTGCAGACAGGCGTGAATGCATTGGTCCCACAGGTGAATAACCGGTCGCCACCCACCAGAAGCACCCGGATGTAGTTCTGACATTCCTCCTGAGGGAAAATAAATTAATTTAAAATATATATATATATGTATAATGATAAACATGCTAACAAAGTCTGAGCACAAGAAGAATGGTGAGAATGAATACATTTTATCTAATAAATATGTAAGCCATTAATAAAATGTAAACCGTTAAAAAAACAAATAAACCTTTCAGATATTGACCAAAAAATAACAACAGAGCTATTAAACAATTTGATTTTTATCAAATAAATTTAATTGCTGTATCTGCACCTTGTTTGATAAAAAATATGAAGATAAATACATGTTCAATTAAATTCTCAAAGCATGCATCTAATTTTGACAGAAATGATTTCATTTTGAATTGTATCTGATAGTAGCACAAATGCTAAATGGCCTTGGATGGGTATTAGGAAAATAAATAAAAGGAACCTATTAGATGTCGCTCGGGAAACAGTGCCTTGGAAAACTTCCTCAGACTTTGAGAAAATGCTGCAAGCGCTTTTTGATCAGAAGATCACATGAGAAACTCTGTACACAAACTGGAACAAATTTACTTTATGGGATCCAACTGCATATTTTAAATACAAAGCAAATATCTATATGCATTTTTTTTTTTTTTTTTGAGACGGAGTCTCGCTCTGTCGCCCAGGCTGGAGTGCCGTGGTGCGAATTCGGCTCACTGCAAGCTCTGCCTCCCAGGTTCATGCCATTCTCCTGCCTCAGCCTCCCGAGTAGCTGGGACTACAGGTGCCCGCCACCACGCCCAGCCAATTTTTTGTATTTTTAGTAGAGACGGGGTTTCACCATGTTAGTCAGGATGGTCTCGATCTCTTGACCTCGTGATCTACCTGCCTCGGCCTCCCAAAGTGCTGGGATTACAGGCGTGAGCCGCCATGCCCGGCCTGTATAGGCATTTTTAATTCATTGATTGAAAAGTGAAAATATGCTTAATGAGGACAAGATGTTCGAAACATTTGGGACAAAACCCTAGGCTGAGGGATACTCCAAGAATGGAGTACTTTTTGTGGTTGCAAAGTGTTCTTAGAAAACCCTGGGTATGGTCATAGCAGTGATGGACATGTGAGCTGGAGAGCTCCTCACTTATTCAGCAAGCATTCACTGAGTAGCTCCTCTTTGGTAGCCACTGGGTTAGAAGTCTCAATCCAGGCTCCTGGCAGAAAAATACAGGATCATGACAATTACCACAGAGCTGTCCATGCACTGTAATGAGGACACACAGAGGAATAGCATATTACGTAACTCCAAAGGAATAGGGAAGGGAAGAGGTGTAGAGAGGCTTCCTGAAGGAGCTGACAACTAAGTGTTAAATAAAGTGTAAGGTTTAGTGAGGCTTTCTGGAGGGGGTGCTTGTAGGACACCTGTTGGACTTTACTGAGCAAAGGAGGGAAAAGACACTCCACGCAAGAGGAGCAGACTGTGTCAAGGTGTCATGGCTAGAGAAAGCATGGCGCTCTCATTGTGTACAGAGGAGCTCACATAGAAGCCGAGGAGCCTGAAACAGGCCAAGTGTGCCCAGGTAGTGAGTTCATATGTTACTCTGAATGTGAAAGGAGCCATTACATGTTTTGACTGCGTGAAGTATTGATGAGCTCTCATGTTTTATCACTGAAGAAGCACTCAGAAACCAATGTGCAGGATAAGCTGAAGAGAGAAGCCTGGAGTCAGGAAGCCAAGGAGGAAGTCACTTCCATAACTCAGGCTCTTGTCATTTCATGCCTAGACCAAGGTAGTAGGTGTGAAAGAACAAAGCCAGAATAGTGAGTCAATTGCACGCCATGGAGAATGAATGACGCACAAGGCATGAAAGATGCTGCATGATAACATGATGATTTGAATCACATCATGCTGGAAATCAGGGGAATCTGGATGTAATGGTATAGCTCATCTTCTCTTCAACCAAATGGACCCCCACTCTAGATGAAAGTGTTAATTTCCCATAACCCAGTCTACTGCATAGCATCGAGACAGCGGAAATGCATAGTGCTAATTTCTCTATTTTCTTTACTAGAGACAGGGTTCTGTCATGCTGCCCAGGCTGGTCTCGAACTCCTGGGCTCAAATGATCCTCCTGCCTTGGCCTCTCAAAGTGCTGGGATTACAGGTGTGAGCACCACTCCTGGCTCAGATTGGCTTCTAAATGTAAAGTGAAATACCAAGGGTGGATTATCCTCCTAACATTATTCCTAACAGTAATAGTAACCACTTATCTTTGGAAGCTGAACTGAGGAGATGGAAAACAACCACAAAGACCTAAGTAGACTTCAGAAGAATTACCAAATGCTCGTAAACAGTAGACAGTGAATCTGGTAACTGAGAAAGGTACACCAGAGGTGGGAGGCTTGTCTTGTTTTGTTCTCTTTTGTTTTTATTCCTGGGGAAAGGTCAGGAGAGTTCTAAAGGGAAAGAACAAAACAAAAGACTTCAAAGAACCACACAGTACTTCCTTCCCAGGCTGAAGAGAACACAGGAGGGACAGGGAAGAAACCAGAGGGGTACGGGAGCCTATAAAGGCAGGCAGAGTGAGGATGAAAGAAGGAAGCCGATGCCTGTCAGAGGAGACCCACAAAGACATCTTCCAGAACACAGGGCTGAGCAAGCTGATGGACTTAATGGATGACACAGACATATTAATGACACCATCATAAGGACTGGGATGGAAAATTACAAACAGAATAGAAGGGTGAGGTTTTGTTTGTTTTTTGATGCTGCTTTTAGAACTCTTTTAAAAGCAAGGCAAGATGTAATAAAACTTTTTCCTTTAAAAAAAAAAAAAAAAAAGCAAGAGCTTGCCCCAAGGTAAACCACAAACAACATGGGCAAGGGTAATTTGTTCCAGGAGAATCATCTGGATTGAAAAGATGTGATTTCACAGCAGAGTTCTACAGCCCTGGTGAAGAGAAAGCAAGGGCCTCCAGTCAATTATGGAAAGGAGAATAACCAAGATATCAAATATGGTGTTTACGTTAATTTCCCAAAGGAAGAACAAAGTGCAAATAAGACTGTAGGTTGCTTTCTTTTGTTTTTGTTTTTGTTTTTTGAGACAAGGGTTCACTCTGTTGCCCAGGCTGGAGTGCAGTGGCACAATCACAGTTCACTGCAGCCTTGACCACTTGGGCTCAAGTGATCCTCTCACCTCAGTCTCCCAAGTAGCTCAGATTACACATATATGCCACCACCCCTGGCTATTTTTTTCTTTTTTTTTTTGTAGGGTCAAGGACTCATTATGTTGCCCAGGCTGGTCTCGAATTCCTGGGTTCAAGGGATCCTCCTGCCTTGTCCTCCCAAAGTGCTGGGATTGCAGGCATGAGCCACAGTGCCCTGCAACTATAGGTTAACATTCCTGAAGACCACTCTCAAGGTTGACGAAGAACCAGCATGTTGGTCAGAATGTGTGATAACCATGGTAACCATGGTGCAGCAGTGTGCCAGGGAGGGGCAGTGCAAACCCAGCTGGTAGTGTAAGAATATCAGAGAAAAAGGAAATGAGGAAAGGGACAGAATTATTTCAATTAGGGCAGAGAATGAAAGAGCACGTTCTGATCATTAAGACCACGTGAGAATACATGAAGACACTGGCTCTATTATTGGCGATGAGCCACATCCCCATGTGTCACTGGTGTTCTTCGCAGAACTGAGTGAGTGTGTGGAAAAAAAGGAGGAAGATGTCAGGGATCCAGATGATCAGGCAAGGAGGTCTGTGCAGAATTTTTATAAAATGATGGAGGGTGGCCCCAGCCCTATGGAACCCAGAGGAGCCTGTGGCAATCAGGAGCTAATGAAGGAGGGTAGTAGTGTAGTTGGCCCCAGCCTTAACTAGAGGTCTGAGTTATCACCAATAACAGTAGGTGTGCTCATTCACTGAGTCCTACAGGAGCAACGAGTGGAGGTGGGTGGTATTCGAGTTTCTTCTTAACTGTCAAGAGCATAACTCAGTCACCCAACTGGCTAAGGGCATCTCACGTACTTCCCGTTCTTACTCCCTTAAAGGCATCCTCATGTTTAATTCACAGATTGTGAATTCCAGATGTGAATTCCAAACAAATTCATTTAAAATAATAAATGTTTTGAAAAGAGAGATTGGGACAAGTTCAACTGAAACAGAATGTGAAAACACAGGAAAAAGAAAAGAAAGTAGAAGTATTTAGCTTTTGAGCAGAAGATAAATTTGGGAATTGGACAGTCAATACTGTGAATAAAAGGAAATGAGTGGCTGGGCACGGTGGTTCCATGCCTGTAATCCCAGCACTTTGGGACGCCAAGGCAGGCAGATCACCTGAGGTCAGGAGTTCGAGACCAGCCTGGCCAACATGAAACCCCATGCCTACTAAAAATACAAAAGTTAGCCAGGTGTGGTAATGCATGCCTGTAACCCCAGCTACTACTGAAGAGACTGAAGTGGGAGAATTGCTTGAACTCAGGAGGCGGAGCTTACAGTGAGCCAAGATCGCGCCACTGCACTCCAGCCTGAATGACAGAGCAAGACTCCATCTCAAAAAAAAAAGGAAATGAGTAACCGTTCCAGGCTGTGTAATAATTAGTCTCCTCTTGATGGTGTTTTCAAAATTCAAATTCTCTTGCAGATCCACTGGCAACTCACTTTGCCAATCTCTGTTACAAACGTGGCCTTTCCATGGGTTACCTGAACTTGCTTGAAGTACTGCTTGGAGTCACCTATTTTAAAGTAGAGTCACAATGTAGAAGTCCCTTTAGGAGATTCTTTTAAAGGTTTCTCTTATAAATCAGCATACTTAAATGTCTATGATTTTCCTTTTGTCATCTAAGAATTTTTTCTTCTAGCCCATTTCTGTAACTTGAAAATGGGTGAAGAGGATTTAATGAATTCTGATTTTCCAAGAAGTCACAGTGCACATCTCCAAGGCCTCTAGCAGCTTGCTGCCACATGGCTTCTAGGGTTGATAATGAGAGTCATCTATCTACATTTTGATCACAGCACTTGAACATTAAAATGACCCATGTGGGCCTGTGATCCACAGACGTATCAACCTGTCCTTGACTTCAAGACAATTGATAGCTGAGGAGCATGGTTGCTGACTCATAGAAAGGGCTTTTACATGGAGACTGGCCGATACCCACTTGGTCTCAAGGACACAAGGCCCCAGCCCCAGCAGAGAAAACACGTTTTAGGGCTGTTTTCTTAATGAATTAATTGGTTTTGTCATATAGCATTTCATGATTTTTTTTTAAACAGGTATGTTCTGTGGATCTCTCAGGTGTCTCTTCAGCAATACCCAGCCCGTCGCCCAACCCACTAATTTTAGGGAGGAAAGGTAAGGGTTAGAAGGCTACAGCCTTTATGTTAATCACAGTGCTCCCAGTGAAAGCAATGTGTCCTCTTCATAATGTGTTATCTTTGTCAGCATCAAAGTGCTGAAGAAGAGCAATTTATAGGAATTGCATGAGCCTTTCAAAGTTGAACCCATATCAACCTAAGTCATGATTACCTGGTGACTCTTGCAAAACCATACCTAACCCAATCAGATGTATGTGTGTATGTGTGTGTGTATAAAGGGTGTATCTCTATAATTGTATACATGTATTACTTGTGAATATATGCACATGCAAATCACAGATGCAATATGTAGAGATAAACACTCATATACATATATTACATGCTATGTAATGTACAGTGTATTGATATATAAAATATACTATACTGTATATATGTACATAGTCTATTTTCAACTGAGCTGACTTCATGGGAAACCTTTTTGGATACCTCAATTAAAAAAATAAAATTAGGTGTGCATAATCTAATTTTAACCTAATGTTAGTATTTAACCTAAAGTATCCTCAATTTTTAAAGCAATTACATAAAATAAAAGCAGGGCTACAATGTGTCCCATGTATTGATTAACTCACAGCTTTCAAAATATTGGCACTTAGGTACAAAATGTCAAGATCCAGCCCTACACCAGCAGGCACTTAGGTAGTATGGTGTCATGAGTTTCTTCTCCTGTTCACTAGGAGTTTACCTCTTTACCAGCATAATTTGACAACTTGGTAAATAGGACCACAGGATATGACAGGGAGAACAATATACATAGCTCTGGATTCTAATCAAAACTCTCCCACTAACTAGCAAACTAATTCTAGGAACTTGGTGCCAAAAATCCTGAAATGAGATCATGAACAAAAACTTTTGAAAATCACAAAGTGTAATAGAAGCATACAGCAGCTCTTTCATTCCCATAATAATCAGCTGTGTTTCCTTTGTAAAGTTCCTAAATGTCAGGGTGGGAGGAACGTCAGTTCAGACATTATAGCCCAACACACACAAGGAACTCTTGTTAGGTCGTGAGAGAATTGACTATTTGTGTTTAAAATAATATTTGTGTAAAAGATACTTAAGTAGTTATAGAATTCAGTTTCTATAATGCTATGTCCAGAAGAACTAAATACAACAGGTTTTATTATAAGTTTTTGGGTCCATAAAAACAGATTCCCCACGCCCACTTTTTTTTTTCCCATGGAATATTTAAGCCATTGCAGGCAAAGGCACTCCCTCTTTCCCAAGGGAGCCGAACATTTTCTAAATAAAATAGAACTCAAACTTTACAAGGGCTTGGCAGCTTCAGTACCTACCTTCTTTTCAAACCTGGCCCAAATAAAAAATCTGGATAACTTCTCTTGACCCTAATTCCCTAAATTGTACTTTTAATGGATTATATGTGAAATCATATCTGTGTCTGGATACAGACATCCCAGGGAAACAAGGGGAAATCCATCATCTCTACTCTCCTCCGCTCTGCAGCAAGCTGAGGAATGCTCCCATCAGAACAGCAAGTGGGCACAGGCAGTGTCCTCCCTGCAGACCCAGCCACCTCCTTCCATGCATGCATTCCAGCTTGGCTCGGCAGCTAAATGCATTATGTGCGGAAGCACAGACCACTTTTCTCAGAGTAGGAAAAAAACAACTTCAGTTTAAATTGCTGGCATTCTTCTCATTTTTGAGATGTCACATTTTGCATTATTCTTTTTATTTCAGGGAGAAGGGAAACTTTGTAATTCTGTTCTCTAAGAACTTCAGCACAAGCAAAACTACAAAACAGCTGAATTAGCCTTCTAAGCTCATGACCACTAAGAAAAGTCTTCATTCCATTCACCCAAAGAGACGTTACCTATCAGTCAAATTGACTGTGAGAATGTTCTCTGAATTGGCTCCTAGGAACTGTCAAAATGGGGAAATGTGGGTTGTCTGAATTCTGAGTTCAGGGGGCAGTCCTTCGGAGGCTGCATTTGGTCCAGTTGCCCCTGTTCATAGGGGCTGCCTTGTTTCTTTCCCTTCTCTGTCCCAGGAGCTGGGCTTGGTCAGCCAGCTTGGTCACATCATGGTCATTGTTCAGTTACTATGTTAAGAAAGCAAGAGAGATGCCAAATAAGAAAGAGGAACTTATAAAGGTGGATGAAGAGCCCTCTCCTCTCACCACCCATGAACCAGCCCAGTGCTGTCTAGACCAACATGTTTGTAAAGCTACTGTATCATTTTTGTACACAGGAATTTCCAATGCACACAGTTCTGCTACATAAACTGAGCTGTACTTCGAAGCAACAGAAGTTATTTAAACTCTCTGTGAATTTATCAATATACTTAAGGCAACCTAAAAGAACGTGTGATTTATCTTTCTCAGAGTACATGGTGCTTGACACTCATCTTCATCTGTCTTACTATATTAGTGTTAAAAAATCCATTCACAAATGCAGTTTGAGTCAACTAATAAGTACTAAGATTTCCCATTATTTTTAATCCATTAAAACCCAAAGCACGTGAAACATAAAGGTTTGATTTTACTTGAAAATATTTGTTTCCCTCATTTGCTTTCTGTGTATCCAGAAAATTCAATTAAGTGTAGTAACGATTGGTCTCCTCCGTGAATTGAGGGTATATTACCTATCGGTCCCAAAAGATGGCCTTTTCCTAATAGTTCTCCGGGTTCAATTTACTTAAGTTCTAAGCACCAAACAACCAATGATCATGGCTTAAGGCAAAACGTGGGCTAGTTCTTCTTCAGCAGAAGCAATTTTTCGCCCCAAGTAGAAATAATCTATTAGCAAAAGGCAACCACATAGATTCTTTGTAAATTATGGACTTCCAGACTATGAGGAGGAAAAACCCCTCGCTACATGATGGAATCTGATGCTTTGCTTTAGTAGGACAAGGAGTATAAGGAGACTGAAGCTCATAGAGGGGAAGGGAGTTAACTGTTAATTTTTAAACGTCTTTGTAACAAATATATACATGTAATCAAGATGAAATATGAGAGGACTCTAGGGAGCATAAAAATCAAAATAAACAATGCAAAAGTGACAAATAAATTTACCATTTTGGAAATTAAAGCAGGGATTCCCGACCAGGTCAATGTCTGGCAATGTGTTTCCTGCCATGTACGGAATAGCTGCCATGTCAAAGAACAATCTGGCCCCAAATATCAATAATGATGAAGATGAGAAACCCTAAATTAAAGTTCACTGCCCTGGTATGGGCTTCTCATGTTCATTCACTCATTCAGTGGAACATCTTTAAACGCTCACCGTGGGCTGGGAGTGTTAAGATTGGACGACGAAACAGCACTGGGACCTGGGAGAGGGAAGGAGGGGGGTGCCCATCAGGTCTGGGCTATCAGCTAAACATTTTCAGAACAGACACTGTGACAAGTGTGCATCAACAATATCTGCTATTAGGTTGCTCAAATCTGAATAGTGCTTATTGATGTGCCCATGAGACCGAGAAAGAAAGAAAAAGAGGAGATGAAAGAGTCAAAGTACCAGAAGGAAGATAAAGACAAGAAGAAAGAGTTGAGAAAAAGCAAGAGGGAGAGCTAGGTCACTGTATTAGTCTGTTCTCACACTGCTAATACCTGAGACTGGGTAATTTTAAAGGAAAGAGGCTTAATGGACTCATAGTTCCACATGACTGGGGAGTCCACACAATCATAGCAGCAAATGAAGGGGAAGCAAGACACGTCTTACATGGCAGCAGGCAAGAGAGCTTGTGCAGGGGAACTCCCCTTTAAAAACCATCAGATCTTGTGAGACTTATTCAGTATCATGAGAACAGCACAGGGAAGCCCCACCCCCACAATTCAATTACCTTCCCCCAGGTCTCTTCTAGCACACATGGGAATTATGGAAGCTACAATTCAAGATGGAGTTTGGTGGGGACACAGCCAAACCATATCAGGCATCACACAGAGCACCCCCTGGGAGGCATTGATATCCCCAGGCAAGGCCCACTGCAGGCCTTGAGAGCATGGAACAGTGGTGCTTGCATCAGTGAATCTTACTAGTTGAAATAAAGAAAGCCATCTTTCCACCCCTCACTTCATGTAAGTCTGACTCCAGGTCCCATCTCATTCCTTGGCACAAGTGGTCTTATTTAAAGGACTGTGCTCTGACCAGTGAAGTGGGGCCGAGGGCCGAGCCACACAACCCCCACATTGAGACTCAAACACCACAGGGAGGAAAAAGGAAACTATTTAGAAATCACCTCTTCAAAAGTCCTATACATCATTTCTACAAACTCAACAAGAAGGTTATAGGGGTCCCCGATGTGTGGGCTTTATATTATTTATTTATTTTGGGGAGCATTTGAAGATATCAGATTCGAATTCTTTGACAATTGGAGTACCTTTAAATCTCCTTATATCTCTGATGATTTAACTCAGAGGCCTTTTCTGTGGTTAAATATCTTCCAGAAAATACCCTTCATCAATTCCTGCTTTATTTCCCCCTTGTCTCCAAGTGTTTCCCTGGCTAAGACTGCATTTTCCTCCTTCTCTTCTTCCTACTCCTTTATTCAGGGTTGGGAAACCCCATAACTAAGCTGGCTGACACCTGCCTCAGTGTCTGACTCCCACAGCTATTCAGTTAAAGGGCAGGGAAGCGGACAATGAAATTGGGTAAAAAAAAAAAAGGTACATAACACTCTTTTATAAATACAGAAGGGGGAGGATCTTTTGCCAGTGCTCTCTGCATTTGCTATATTTTTTTCCCCAAACAATTGGTCCTAGGACCAACTCTGCATAGCAAGCCCTCTTTTCTATTCTGTGTATAACTGCTGTCTTCTGTAACCCAAAGCATAATTCACCATTGGAAGTCTGTGCTCCAATATAATGTAAGAAGATCACTAACAGAATAAGACACAGTGAGCCTGTGCACAAGCTGCAGAAGAATTTCCTCAAGTTGATCATGAATAATTTTCTCAAAGACACATAGTCTTCCTGGAAAGGCAAAGAATCATGCATCTTTTTGAGCCAGAGAAACATTTGAAAGAAGCCTGCAACATGTACAATTGCTCAAGAAACACTTTTCCAACCTTAGCTATAAACTGCACATTCTATAGGAATATGGGATGTAGATTTTAGTATGAAAAGAGAGTTTATTATAAAGAATATGTTAAGATAAATTATAAAGAATCTATCACAAATAATATTTTATGTAATAAATTTATTTGTCATATCATTACTTTCTAGATTTAGCTGTAAAGTAAGAAAGGAAGAATTTAAAATATCTTAAAAATTCAGGCCCATATTTTTTCCAGGGCTATCAATCAATTAATTTCTTATCTTAGTCTAATGACAGAAAGGGCAAATTAGCTCTGATCTTCTTATGTTCTGAATCCTTTTTGGAAATGATTGATTGCTGGGGTTAATTTTAATTTAGTATTAAAAACTTGAGAATCTACCATATACATATTTTGAATCTTGCTTTTTTCACTTTACATGGCATCGTAATCAGGAATACTCTTCATATCAACATGCTTTATATAGTGTAGAGTCCTTCAAAACAGGGTGATGGCTGCTCATAATTGCATTCTTCTTACCTTTGATTTGCCTTTGCTGTAACAGGCCTTTTTGGTAGCTTCATCACACTCCCATTCCACAGCCTGTAGAAAACACCAAAACAATAGCAGTCATGGTTTTGACTGAATAAAAGGGAAAATATAAACAAGGTAACAAGGCACTGGTAACCAGATTAGGAAATATGGCTGCATCCTGGCACCAACATTTTCATACTCATATAATTTACACCAAATACATGAAATTTAGTCATGGGCTTAGATTTAGCTCTAATATCGAAGCATAAGGACCTTCCCCCTTACTATTTGCTTTTAGGAAGTAATGATGTGATGCTTAGATCTAGTCACTGTTAGAAAGGAACAATGAGTTGGTGACTATAGCACTGATAGTAGAAATGATCACTTCAGTGAAACTATGGAATAGACCCAGACGAGGCTTAAAGGAGAGGCCTTGAGACAAGATAATTTAAATATTAATTTTAACATTTTTATTTTATTCAAATAATGTCATTTATCAATATTCATAGATAATGAAGGATGATTTTGCATATCCTTACTACCAAGATACACCTGTAAATGCTAATCAATCAATAGATAGCTCATGCAAAGAACATAGCTAGGATTTTTCCCCAACAGCAGTCATTTTCATACTATTATTAGCTCTGACTAAATGTTTAGAGCCACAGCTTTTAAATATTTTTTCTCAGAATTTCCAAATCTCACTTATGCTGATTAATTTGCTATGTGTGCTTTCACATCTGATGCTAACTCACAAATGAAATGTGTGATTAGTGAAGAAAACAGACAGGGCTTGCTTTACAGAAAGGATGCCTACAGACATCCATGGCCTAGCTCTCGTGAATAGTTTTTTGCGCAAATTGAGGCATCTGGGCTTTTTTTTTTTCTCTTTTCTATCATTGTATAGAGTGTGAACTTTTATAGGGTAAAAATATTATTTTCATTCTCCATACCTGTTATCACAATTACTATTTTCTATTTTACTATTAAAATTGGATTTCTGAAGGAACAGGGATGTGCAGTAATTCAATCATTAACAGAAAGACATTTTGAGATAGAGACTTTTTTCTGTTAATTTGGACTAATGTCAAACAATAAACTAAACCAAAAGCAACCTAGTGTCAAATCATATGAAGGAAAATAATGGCTTCACCCTTATTTTTTAGTAAGAAATGTTTTCTTTCTAATTATCCAAACTTGGGAGAATAACAAAGTCAGGCTAACACCATTCTCTAATATCTTCTGCCTTCCAAAGAATGTTACATAACAGAGATTAAATCATAAAACACTGCATCTTGTATAATTCATGTTACTTGGCAAATATGAGTCCATAAGAAAAGTATTCTAGAGAGAACCACTTCAGTGTCTCTGAAACCAAAACAATGCTATAACTGTTTTCCCTTGTGCAGACTTGAAGATTTTTGTCAGTGTCAACATCTGATAAGAGAATTTGTTAATTCCTTCTGTGCTGTTTCCCTGCTCATAATGTTTGATGGTAACAATACAGTCACAGCTAGTCAGCATCTGGTGCAAACACATGACTTGAATTCCATACCAGGATGACAAATATTTTCATGAAAAGCAATGACACCTCCAGAGAAAACAGCCTCCCATACAGTTGCATAACTATATCCCCATGAAGTACAGATAAAATAAATGAAAATAAATGTGTTGTTGTTCATCTGATTTGACCTTTAGTATATTCCTTTCTTAGATCTCTTTACAAAATATTACTCAGTTTTTTTGTATTTAAGTAGATATCCACGTCTTGGCCTTTACTTAAACTTAAAACAGTATTGAGGATTGATTAAAACAGTATTGATGATTGAAAGAATATGATATATTCTTTCAGCAGAGTAAACCTCATTATAACTTTGTGTATTGCCAGAGGTTTTAGTATTACATGTCACCAAGAGGAACTGGTGTTATACAATTACTAGGAAAACTATACAGTGAAATACTTTAGATAAAGAGTCATTCACAGTGGCTTTCATTGGTCTAGTGATTTTGTTAAAAGTTAAATAATAATGTTCTCTTCTATAAACATGAAAGCTATGAAGAGAAGGATTAGTCCCAGGGCTAAGGGAGAAGAATATTTACCAAATGCCATCAAAATTGTTCAGATCCTGCGGCTGAAATGGCAAACAAACAGCTTCACAAGTCTACCTAATGCCCAAATAGCCTTTGCATTTTCAAGATAAATATTGGCCAAAGATTGAAAGGGAAAATAAGAGAAGAAAGAATGTGAGAGTTTTAAAAAATATTTCATTATTTTTATCCAGCATACCAAAAAATAGCAACTGCTCTTACAAGTTTATTAGACCAATAATAAATATGACAAATCTTACAGATTTTCTGAAGATAGTGATTAGAAAGAAAAAAAAATTAATTTCCTAAGGCATTTTATTACAGCCTCACTAGCTTGCCTGTAATATTCAAATCCAGAATTAATTAAAGACCATGATTGTACAGCTTTTCTGTTCACTTTCTACCTGAATAGAGAACAGGATAAAGGGAAATTTTATATTAAGAATGGAACTTTACTTATTCCAGAAGACAGCAGGAATATATACATATTATTGGATAGCACAGAATTCGAAAAGGAATAGAATGGAGAAAAGTGGCTTTTCCAGATTAGACTAGAATGGGATGCTCCAAATTCATCCCATAGTGTCCTCCTATTCACTAGGTCAGCTAGACTTTGCCTATTTCATCACTTGACAGACATGAAATTAAAAAAAAAACTCCATCAGAGACAAATAAGAGTATCAATGTACCTCCTCTCTATGGGATCTTATTTCTCACAGTGACGCATTTTTCTGTTTGAAATTAGGCTGTTTGTTTAACCTGGTCACAACTTCCTTATTCTTCTAGATCCATTCTAATGAACTAAATACCTTTTAATCAAGCCTTCTCTTTCATTTCTCAGTGAAAATTTTTATTATTTCATGTATCGTGATTATAGAACAAGTCTCACTACTGATTTGAGAAGCCACGTGTCCACTTGTATTCAAAAGACGTTTTTCCACTAACCCAAACCGATCTTTACAATAGTCAAAACAAGCACTAAAGCATTCTACATTTCAGATCTCAATCCAACATTCATAGTCTCATTTCCTGAGTCTCTCTTTTAAAAATATTGAATTTTTGTCATCTTTTGTCTTTTTCTATTTCAGGATAGCCCAGTAGAGAAAAGAAATATTTCTACTCTAGGCTATTCAATACTTTGACTGCATTATATATTTCAGCAGCAGACATATAGCAGTAATATTGTGTTTACTTGAATATTCAAAGATTAGATACAGTAGGCAGTGAGTTTGAAACACCTACATTTTAAAAGACACAACGATTCCTGTTTGTAGTAAGTTTTTTTCTGTAAATACATACAAATAATACCTGTACTAAGGAACAACTCACAGAAGTTTTGCTTTATGCAAATACATTAATTATATCCTTTATTTAACAAATATTCATTAAGTACCTACCAAATGGAAGACACTCTTCTATGTGATTGACAGAAGGAAAAACAGACATAGAGATACACATCAGATATTAATTTACAATACAGCATAAGTGTATTCCATCAGCCTAGGCAGAATTATGTTAAATCTGAGGAGTCAACAGTGTTCATTTTCATTGTTATAGTAGCCATATGTACGTTAATCTCAGGTCCAGTGACACAGTCTAACTTATAATATCATTAGCTTTCAGGATGTGACAAACATACAAAGAGAGCTACAAAAAAAGAAAAGAAGAGGCTTATGGAAAACCCATTTTATATCTGCATAAATCCTGGGGATGCAACGAAGCCCCCATTGTTTCAAGGTACAGCATCCATTGGACCGTGTTGCACACAGACCTACTATGGTTAGGATAAATGGAGCTGTGATCTCAAGAGTAAATCAGATGGAGAAAAGAAAAAGAGATTGGCTCTTTTTATGTATGTGTTACATACATATAAATCCACAGTTCTCAGAAGTATATAAACAAAGCTGTGTATTATCACACTCCACCGCCAGATAAGTTAATTAGATAGGGACCAGCAAAGGCAGACACTTCATAAAAATGAAGAGAACAACATTCTAGGCAAATGGGCTACTACTCTTTCAGCAGATGGCTTTGCTAATTAGATACTGGCAAAAGATAACATTAAACAAAACTAGTTTAATTACACAACGCCAGAAATTAACAACCACCTGAGGGCTTTCTTTTTTCATATGTTTACATTCATATTCTTATGTCATGTATTCTGCGATGCGCTGGGAAATGTTACATTGCCATGGCAATTATAAACAAATCGTCAGGGTATGCAAGACTATATCTTTGTTCAAAACTGAAACAAATGCAAATGAGTTGGAACTAGAAACAACTGTGATTTGACTTGAATAAAATGTCAATCTATAACAGTAACTTTGAGAGAGGACATCTTTGCTAATTATAATACCTTCATGGTCACACGTGTCAGGGTCACACAAGTGTCACTTGAGCTAGAATGGTGTTCATTGAACGAAAAAAGGCAGTAAATATTTCAGTCAATTTGGAAGGATTTGTTCGATGTTCCTCTGCCTTTACTTCCTAGTGGATATTCAATGTGTTTGTTATTTTTTCATATTAATTTTCAGTATACTTTCATTTCCGTCCATGTCAAATACAAGCAAGTACAATTATAACCTCAAAATCAAAAGACTAGCCAAACATCTTATGTTCTCACTGATATGTGGGAGCTAAGCTATGAGTATGCAAAGGCAAAAGAATGATACACTAGACTTTGAGGACTTATGGGGAAGAGTGGGAGCGGGGCAAGGCATAAAAGACAACCAACGTGGTGCAGTGTATACTGCTCGGGCGATGGGTGCACCAGAATCTCACAAATCTCCACTGAAGAACTTACTCATGTAACCACATACCTTCTCTACCCCAATAACATATGGGAAAATAAATTTTTTTTAAATGATCAATTTCAAAATTTAGAAATTAACTTAAAAAAGACTGGAATAGCATTAGAGTCATATCATCCCACTATTTTTTGATTCTCATACACTGCCATCATCTAAAATTAGAAGAAATATCTTAACTTTAGAAATACCTATGAAAATGTGTTATAATAATTTTTAAAGCCCTTATGCTAATGCCCAAGATTTTCTTTCACATAATAACACCACATTAAACTTACATTGATAAGGAACTGCAGAGTGGTGCTCCCAGCCTGTTGAATGCTCACTGGGTGTTCTGTTTTCTAATTGGGAGTCGACAATGTATTCATTCCCTAGAGCTGTTGTGAGAAACTATCATAAACCAGGTGGCTTTAAGGACAGAAATTTATTCTTACAGTTCTGGAGGCTCGTTGGCAGGGTTGAATCCGACTGAAAACTTTGAGGGACAATCTGTCTGGGCCCCTTTCCCAGCCCCTGGGGTCTGCCGCTGACCTGTGGTACGACTTGGCTTACAGGGCATCACTGCAATCTCTGCCTCACTCATCGCATGGTGTTCTCCTTGTGTTTTTCTTTGTCCAAATGTTCCTCTTCTTATAAGGACACTGGCCACTGGATTAAGGCCCACTGTATTCCAGCAATGAGCTCATCTTAACTAATGACATCTAGAAAGACTCTTTTTTCAAATAAGGTCATATTCTGACAATCTGCGTGGACATGAGTTTTGGGGTGATACTCTACAACCCAGTACAAACAGCGTGGCATAAGAGATTTGGAGAAACAATTCATAGTCACAAATTAGGGTCATTGCTTTGCCACAAATTAGTTGCCAATTCTCAAGCAAAATAATGGTAACAATTTATTAAACGTGTGATATGCTAGCTACAGTGCTAAATGCTTTCTATACATTTACCTCGTTTAATGTGAGAGTTACTATTATAATAAGATTTTGGATGAGGACTTAGGGTAAATAACTTGCCAAAGGCCACAAAGTATTAAGTGGCAGCCCCAGGATTGGCACTTTGTAACTTGGATCTGGAGCCTGTTATCTGAACTACTCTCCTACTATTTAAATTGCCAAATTAAGTGCCCCTTCTTACCTGATTTTTACAGTTTCTTTGTTTTCCACCCCGTAATTTAGAAAAATATATATCTGAAGCAGAGAAATTTGTGCATGTCTAAGTTCAGAGCTGTTGGCATTCAGTAAATATTAATCAAAAAAGCCATTGATTCCCTTGTCATAGAATGTATTCATGTCTAAAGCCTCTGGGCCCATTCACAGCCCTAGAATCGATTTTAAAAGGACCATGATTTGCCTAATGAAACTCTAAAGTCAAGAAAGGTGCAGCCAGGGTATGATATAAGAATCTTGGGTTGGTTTTGTGAAATTAAACATCTTCTGTATAAGAACACAGTTTGTTCTTGACACATCAGTAATGTCCTGCTTTCAAAATTCAGTCTGAAGACCCATCACTTCTACTAAGCCCTACCGGGGCTTCCCACACCTCCTAGATTAAGAGCCAAAGTCATCTAGAAAATTCTGCCATGTCCAGGTACTTATTTCCTAGTGCCCCCACCCCATTCTTTTACAGGTGGCATGGGTTTCTCAGCATGGTCTCTGAACAAAGCAGACACATTCCCTATGGCCTGTGGACTGGGGCCCTATGGCCCCACTACCTGGAATACTTTCCTCCAGATGCCCACCTAGGTAATGGCTTTGCCTCCTACATACCTTCGTTCAAGTGTGAGCTCCTCGCTGGACCCTATGTAGCCATATATGTATATGTGAAACTGCCATTTGCCTCCGCCTTTCTCACTAGAAAGCAAACTGCACTTGGGCAGGCAGCTTGGCTGCTTGGTACACATCTGTATCTGCAGCACCTAGGACAGTGCCACAAACACAAGCACTCAATATCTAGCTGTTAAACAAATTAATGGATATGTTAATAGAATGCCCTGCACCCATGCCTTTGGAAGTCGCTCAGGGGTCCTTCTAGAGACCCCTTGTAGAATGGGCACATGAGGCTTGGCAGCCCTTGAGCTGGTTGGGTGAGCCTACCACGTGTTGCACCTCTGTGGCAAAAACATCCCACAAGAATTTCTCTTCCACACTTCAATTTGCCCTGACACTGGGAAGAAGAATATGAATGCATCCGCTCTGGGAAGACAGAAAGGGAAGGATCAGAACAAAGATTTTACTACTTTTTCAGCAGTAGACAACGTTTTTTTAAGTAACGTCTTCAGCCTAATCTCAAACAAAAGGAGATAAAAGTGGTATAGTATTCCCCTTCTCTGCAGTTTTACTTCTTGATACTGCAGTCAACTGAAGTTCAAAAATATGAAATGGAACATTCCAGAAACAAACAATCCCTAAGTTTTAAATTGTGGACCATTCTGAGTAGCATGGTGAAATCTCAAGCCACCCTGCTCCATCCCGCCTGGGGAAATGAAGGATTCCTTTGTCTAGAGTATTCACATGTCTATGTTCCCTGCCTGTTAGTCACTTAGGAGCCCTCTCAGTTATCAGATCAAAAAAACATAGCACACACAGTGTTCAGTACTATCAGAAGGTTCAGGCATTCCCTGGGGGTCTTGGAACATATCTCCCGTAGATAAGAGAGGGACTACCATATTATGTCAAAGTCATGCTTTAAGTGCAAAATTATACTAAGTCATTAGAAAAATGTGAGGCTAAGTGACTGCTGAGTCATAACACCCTCGGTATCCAAGCATTTCTGTATTTTGTTTTGGTTGCCTGCTTTTGAAGAAAACACAAATTTATAAAACTTAATAGTTATAAATAAGACCACTTTGAATCTCAGTAAATTTGCAGTATAAATTGAAATGACAGAGGACACCTTATCCCATACTCTATAATAAACCAGGTAAGCCAAGTAATGTCACAGTAAAAGTTAATTTACTGAGTGAAGGATTCCAAAGTCTTAAAATTCTGTACATGGTATACATTTTTGGTATAAGTGTTTCTTAAATAATGGGATTAAAGCAATATAATATCTCAAATCTCAGAAGCACCTCTAGAATCTGAGGGTTCTGAGTAACACAGTTGGCAAGTCACTGTTTTAAGGAACCAAATTTATCTGATAAGAAATTTTGGGGCTGGACCTGGGGTCAGACAGAGAAAAACAAAGTGATGGAAGATGAGTTCCAATGACCCTACTCCTGAACACGAATGAACCCTGCTGGGATGATCTTTTGAAAGAAGAACATTAGAGAGAGAGAAGAAAAACAGTATCAAGGACATTATAATATCTGGTATAAAATTTAAAACCATGATTGTCAGGCCTTGAAGCATCAAACGACTGGTGCACTTCAAAAATATTCCTAAGGTAAGGCTCATAAGAGCCTTACTTCTTGGTTGCAGGGTTTTACAGAAATTATTTTCATGAAGGCAAGTAGGATTGGTTTAAAAAATGGTGCATCGTCAAATTTGCAAGACTAAATGTAGTGAAAAAAATCAAATCACTGGAGGGATGGCTATTTTTATACATGAATTTCCTAAAAGTATTAGTATAAGGAACCCAATTCAAAGTCAATCAAGCAGGGATAAAAGTATTGACATCGGAGTGGATTGACTTCCCAAGGACTGGCTTGCCTAGTTTAATATTTCCCAAATGCATTTGGTGGAAAATTGATTGCATCTAATGTTATATTTTCTCTCTTTTACAACATACAATTATATCTTACATCACACGGATGATGCCTTCCAAGTACCACAATATCTGTATACTGTTCAACAGAAATGTTTGCTAGCAATTAGATATATCACAAGCAAATTAAAATTAGATGTTTTATCTGATGTAACATTTATTCTGCATATGTAGAGATATTCCAAAAGGAATAAGTTGATTATAGAAAGTTATGAAAAATGTCACACCAAGGTGAGCATAGTAAGACTATCTGAACATTGTATGGGACACCAATATGAATTCACAAGATAAATTTTTAAACAATATGAGAAGCAGCATGTTGGCATGGGATTCTCTGTAAAACCTTGACCAACACTAGGAAAACACAACTTGATATAATGAAGCCTGCCTTGAAAATACTTTTACAAGGCTAAGTTTGTGGTGTGGCTTTGACCAAATCTTCCTTTCACATGCCAGTTAACTACTGACAATAATATTCTAGCACTATTGGTAAAAGTGAAGATTAACCATCCTGTCCCTGAAACAAAAAGAAATTTCACAGTTATATGCCAAGGTTTCATCTGGGAATATAGTTAAAGGGTTCAAAAGGGACTGCATGTAGCAAGTAAGAAGAAGTACCAATCTTTTTATTTTGAGGCAACATGAAACAGATGTAGAAAACGACGCCAGCAACCACAGCATGAATGCAAATGAAGGTGCAGAAACCACGCAACTCTTTGTTGTTTGGCTTAGAATTTTATTTTACTGATGTGAATGAAATATTTTTATATTTTCAAGAGGAATATCCCATTTGTGATTTTGTGTGTTAGATTTCTCTTGCTTAAAATGTAAAGCCACCTATATTGGCATCATCGGTTTGAGTCCTATTATTGTGTATTCTGGCTAAATCTTAGTGAAGACATTCTGTATGAACTGTCAGCCTAATAGCCAATATTGATGTAAATATATGGATGTTTGCTTTCAGTTTCTCCATAAATCTTTTCTATTTTTCTAGTCTTCTGAAACTGGCTTCATGAAAACAACACTTCATACCTGATTACTTTCTCTAGAGTTCTGGGTTAATATCTATGCACTAGACTCACTGGAGCACTTACAAAACCCAGATTATGAATGTTTCCTGGGGAATTGTTTTATACTCATGGAACGACTCAGAATTTATTCATTATTCAAGTTAAAAATGCTTGCTTCCTGAGATACATCCTATCAAAGTCAACAAAGATTGACTTTACTTCCAGCTTGAGAACATATTGATCTATTTTCCAGATCTCAAGATATATGCAAAACCCTCCTTATGAACCTTATTCAGCATTATTTCCATAAGCTTTTGTTTTCAGCTACAAAAAAATGAACACAAAAATTTGTTTTCTAGTGTAAGTTTGGTAGTCATTGTTTACTCTTATTTTAAATAAAATGTGTAACAGGATAATATACTCTTCAAGAAACACATTATTTACTATATTATCACAATGGTAAATGAGCACTTAGTGAACATGACTGATACATTCATGTCCTAGTTAATATTGAATAACTTAATGAATATCTGCTTAAACTTATTAAATCAAATAAATAATTTAGCGTTAAACATAACTTAATGAATATCTGCTTAAACTTATTAAATCAAATAAATAATTTAGCGTTAAACAGCAATTGTGTGGTTTTGCCATTTATTTCTCCAAACATTTTTCTCTCTTCTATAATTTGCTCATTTACATGCCAGAGATGTCCTAAAATATTGTCATTACTATTATTAAGATGTTTGATAAGAGCTCCATCTAAGAAAAAAGTCCAAAAGCATTTCAAGTGTGAGAATAAGAGTTGGTGAATTTTTAATGTCTGTAACATCTGGGATATGTTGATGGAAAATTGATGCCTTTTGTTATAATTTTACAACAAAATGAAGAGAATATGAGGCACTCCTTCCCTTCCATCTATTTAAATCATTCCTTTTGTTATGTGATTAGCCAGGGTTGGCAACTAATTGCCAAATGTTACAACTTTACTCAATTTCCTACTAAAGGAATTTGATTTTGAAATAAATTAATTGCCTACACCAATTAGGGCCTTGAAACACAACTTTGTGTATATCTGAGGGTGGAGCATTGGAGTAGGATGAACACTGGTCCCTTAAAAGGTATCCATCACCATCTCTGCAACCTGTGAAGTTAACTCATATGGCAAAAAAAAAAAAAAAAAAAAGAAAAGGACTGAAGATAATTAAATTAAGGATCTTGAGATGGAGACATTAATCTATTATTCTCAACATCACTGAAAACATTCTCATATGAAGCAGGCAGAGGAAGATGCAGAGCATACAGAGGAGAAGGAAATGTGACCGTGGAGGCAGAGATAGGGATGAAGGAGCCTCAAGTCAAGGAGGCTGGCAGCCACCCGAAGCCAAAAGAGAAAAAGAACAAATTATTTCCCCCAAACTTCTGGAGGAAGTGTGGCCCGGGGGACCCCTTTATTTTAGTCCCATAAGAATTAATTTGGACTCCTAGCCTCCAGAACTGTGAGAGAAAAAATTTCTGTTGCTCTAACCCACCAAGTTCATGATAATTTGTCACAGCAGCCATACAAAACTAATACACACATACATACACATGAATTACACACATGAACACAGTCACACTCAAGCGAGTTTAGGAGTATGGGGTGGATGTGTTAGTATCTGTGTGTCCATCTACCAAACATCTGGGCCAGGTCCATTGTAGGAAATCGGAACATGTCATCCCAAAATATGCCTTTGTCATGGGATTATTTTGAGCTGATTATTTTGAGAAAGCCTAGACACAGGAGAAGCTCTGAAAACAGAGTAGAAATTGTCTTTGTGTAAGGTAAGCTTACATCTATAAGGGAAATCTCTATTTGTAAGGGTGTCTCCCCTACTGTACCAGGAAGAGAAATATGATCCTAGTCAGGAGATAAGTCAATGGAGAAGCCACTGACTTAAATGTGCACAACAAATCTTACTCTGGCTAACCATGCCATTTCTGGTCACGTTGCCATTACTTACCTCTCCCACACACTTCTTTCTTTAATCTAGCTGAAGATGGTATTTAAGCTTGAATTCTAAGATATCTCTTTGAGAGTGACTCATTTCCCTGGGTATCTCCCGTGTGTGTAAGACATAAACATATTTTTATAACTTGTTTGTTTTTCTATTGTTAATATGTCTTTTGTTACAAGGGCCCAGCTGAGAATTTAGAAGAGTAGAGGGAAAATTATTTCTTCCTGCCCTACAAAATATATGAAAGATGTAGTTGTTGATATCAAAGAGCTCTTAAGGAAAACATGCTGTGATCTTGGGCATCCTGAAGGGGAACACTCAACCCAGATGTAGGGATCTGGAGATGGATGAAGGAACATTTCTTAGGGAGGTCAAGGCTTGAGCTGGATCTTGAAGCAATTGACCAGTGAGTGAATAAGTGGAAGAGTAGATGTTCAAGAAAAGCAAATGAATAAGCCGGTGCAAAGGCCTGAAATGGGAAGAAAGGACATCTAAGCTGGAGAACTGGACCCCAGGGTGGGGATTGGAGAGGTCTCTGGCTACACGCTGATATGCAGCTCAGGACAGGCCTCCTGAACCATGCTAAAAGAAGTTAGTTTAGATTTATTTTTCATGAGTTGAAGAAAAGCCATGAATAAAATTTTAACCAAGATATTGGCATGGTTAGAGACGAGTAGTTGAGAAAGACTTCTCTGTGGGTATAAGACCTGGAATGCAGTGTGGCTGTAGCGGTGAATACAAGGAGAGTGATGTAGAGGTCATTGCAGGCAACCAGCAGGTAGGCATTGGGAACTTGAAATTAGCAGGGACAATAGGGATAGAAGAAGGGATAGGTAACCCGCAATTTAGTAGTGGGAAGGGCACTGTCTTTTGATCATGTAGATGTGTGGGTGGACAGCAGTAGCACAAGTCTGCCTAATCTAGAGTATGAAACTAATTCCCACCCATTCCTTAAGCTGGGTTTGGACTGAATGCCACACACAATTCTGAACTGCTTTCTTTCCACCCCCATAAGTAACTTTAACCTTAGATAAATAAAACTACCTACACGATCCTGTTTAAAGAAAACACAATAAGACAGTAAATCTCCTTCCAAAATAGCAAAGTAGTTCAAGAAAAAAGACCGAATTCATACAATGTTTTGATCATCACACTTTTAAATCAAACACACTTTAGTTCATTGGTAATACATTCTGGATTTTTAAAACACATGGAAAACCAACCAAAGAAAATCTTATGAATCACATGAAAGTTACCTTTAAAACTGTAGGAATTCAAAGTAATTCAGTACAAGAACTTCTTTTTCAAAGTAATACAATAATGATTTATTTGTTTGGAATTCTGTGTCCTAAGTCAAGCAAATAAGATATAAAAAATTACACAAACATAAATTTCAAAATGAGAGAAAACTTACAACTCTTGACTTCCAAGACATTTAGCAAAGCTAAAGAAGTTGGAATTTGAAAGTGGAAAAACATAAGAAATATAGACTAATAAATTAAGATTTTCATATCTATTAGTATTACATTTTTCTTAGATTTTCACATGCTATGGTTTTAATGCTCCACCAAAATTTACGTTGAAATTTAATTGCTGTTGTAAGTATTAAGAGGTAAGACCTTTAGGGGACAACTAGGTCTTGAGAGCTCTGTCCTACTAAATGGGACTAATGCCATCGTCTCAGGAGTTGGTTAGTTATAACTGGAGTGGGTTTCTGAGAAAAGGATAAATTTGGGCTAGTGTTCTCCCTCTGTCTCATGAGCTTTCTTCATATGATGCCTTCCATACTAGGATGACTCTAGTCAGAAGCTGGCACCAAACTCTTGGACCTCACAGCCTCCAGAACCATGAGTCAAATAACCTAATATTTTATATAAATTACCCAGCCTATGGTAATCTAACAGCAGAAAAAGGGCTAGACATCACATCTGAGAAAAATTCTGAAAAGAGCCATGCTATTAAATGCTGATATTAATTCTGTCTCCAACCTAGAAGAGGGAGGGCATTTCTTCCTTAATCAGCCAACTTTAGAATTCACACTAAAGTTTCAGCTGTACTGTGTCTCAATTATAATTCACAATATCAACAGCAAAAATTCAATGCTATTTTCTAAAAATACTTTAGGTATGACTCTGATTTCTCAAGTTTTGACTATGACTATGAGTCATGACTACCAACATTTAGATCAGCACTATGAGATTAACCAGAACCAATATGTAAATGTATACGGCAGAAAGCCATCAATCAATCTGGAGTGGACACAATGTTTCCAAGTGTAACTATAATAGAGGAGCAAAGCAAGAACAGAATCCTGGAATCAGACAATGTGTGACAGTACAACAGCCTAAAAGAGCTGCCGGCAAGACATATTGGGAAAGTTAGTCCAAAGGAGCACATCCATGCTCAGAGATGAGAATGAATCAACTCCTGATGGGGAAGATGGCTGGTACTCTTCTGCCCATCATAACTAACTCTACCCTCCCAACAATCTAGGGTATAGGTACCAGTATTACATTCATCTTACACAGTAGGTAGAAAGGAGCTTAACAACTTGCCAAAGATTACTGAGCTTTCAAGTGGATGGCCTGGGATTATGAAGTCAGGCCACCCTGGCTGGCTACAGGGTCCACAATCTTAACCCACGTGCCATGGACTCTTCTTTCAGTGAAGGAGTTGGCAGGATCTCCCAGATTCCTAATTCCTTCCTGTCTCACCAGAGTTCTATTGACAGATTTTGTTTGCTTTGAACTTGTCAGATAAAATAAAATGTGATGCTTTTGAAAGGCCCTTGGTGGAAAAGCGGGGAATGAAATGGTTTGGCTGGAGAGATAACACTACTCCACATCTTCACTACTGAGATTTCAACACAGTTGTTATGATTTCAGTGCTGATTTCACAAAGTCATCAATTCGAAAGCTTCCCCCTGTTCCCACCCTGCAATCTGAACTCTGAAAGTACATGGAAAACACAAAAGTAAACTTAATTGTGAATAGTCTTATTATTCTGCAATTTTGTCTAATTATCCAAACCCACTTGAAATAATAACAGAGGTCAAGACAAAGAACATGCGTGGATAAACATGGATATTGTTCCATAATCTGACACATTATATGTGGGTTTACACTATACATAGAAAATTCAAACTGGGTTATATTTCCAAAGCGAGTTTATACGTTGAATTAGGAGAATACAGCAAAAACTATCCCATGGAGACATTATGCAAGCTGGTAAGCATGGAGGTCATCAAGCCTTATGTACTGGAGATGGTAGGACAGATCCATCCATTATCCAAGCACAGCCAAGAAAGTGCACTTGAAGTTCCAATCTAAGATTCTAAGATTCCATATTCTTCCTTTATGGTAAAAGATGGGTTCCAAGTTTCCCATATGGAATATAATGGCCAAGCCCTTTCTTATACAGCTCAGAGCAGGGACACCCTGGGGAGGTGTGAAGAACCATGGAAGAGATGAAGATGAGGGCCTAGTGCACTCTTGGGCTCTCACCCTTTTGCATGGGCTAGCTCCCTGCTTTCTGACCTGCTCCCTACCAGAACACAGCTCTTCCTCATCCCCAGCCTCATTATCCCCCTACTCTCCTCTAATTGGAGTATCCACCACATTAGAGTCTCCTTAAATGGTCTCAGGGCTGACAATAACACAACAATTTATGGAAGAGCTAAACATTCCTCCCTATGCTATCACACAGGCAATGGGTAAGTACTGCATTTTAAATTTAGTGCTTTCTAGGACAATCATACCCCAAAAGAGCTCTAATATGTCTGAAACAAGTAATGCTAACAGAGTTGTCTGCCTCATTTCCTAATGCTTCAAGTTCTTATTAGGCTGAATAATTAAGAAAACTATTTTTTCTTCTTTGTTTTTCCAAGTATGATAACTTTCTTCCATACATGTCTATATAAGTTTTTACTCAAGGACAGCTGATTTAATGGGTTGTGATGATGGATAATTAAGTCTCTTAATTATTCTCTTAGGATTATTGTAGCTGTGAAAATCAAGCCACATACACATACATTCAAACAGCAATTAAAAATATTGAATTGCTTTTTAATTTAGAAATGATTTCTGGTTTTGGAAGCTATCTCTGGCCCCAATATGCTCATCATTTTATTTGCATATTCAAAGACTTTATCAGTCTTCATAACCATTTTGATTGGTCTACCTCTTATGGTGTTTTGACAAATATTATTATAATCTGTTAGATTTATGTTCCTACTAATACACTATCCAGGTGATTTAACAAACATATAGTGTTTCATTAACCAATTTTAATAGAACCTATAAAAATACAAATGTAACTAGTCCAAATGTGGTACAAAATCGCATCTTTTCAAGAAACCTGAGTCTGGTTATTACCAAAATAATTCCTTCCTGTGCCATCTACACCAGCCTCTACTTTCCCTTTAAATAATGATGAGCCTCAAGAGAAAGAAACTCAACATTAGGAAGTAGCTTCTATATTGCCTTTACATGAATAACAAACAAAATTATTATAGCATGATCATCCTAAGATAAAACAGTTAACTTTGCTCCTCCATGCCTAACATCATTAAGGACATTCCTTGAGGTTCAGTAACGTTTAATATCAATAGATTCACAACATACAAAACAGAAATAGAAACATTATCAACTATATAAAATCACTTGATTGGTTCTCTACCAAGAAAATGCCACAAAATAGGAAGTGTTAACTCTCCAGTAATATTCCTACATAGTCAGTGGAACTTGTAAATGTATTCAAATAATATTTACTGAGCACCTATTATGTAACAGAATTTGGGATATAATATGAGCTTTTCTAAAGCCTGCTGTATTTTAGAAATTCTCAGCCTAGTAAAGGCAAGAGAAAAAAAGTAATTGTAATACAAGTTGAGAAGTAAAGGTATATACTGTAAGAACATAGAGAGAAAAACACGTTTGTAGAGAAGATGGAGGATTACACAGCGATGCCCAGCCCAGCAGCCACCTGAGCAGGAATGAAGGGAAGACAGAAGTTCTTGAGAGATAAGAGAGACGTATGCTTGCTGAAAACAGGTACCAGGATGTGCAAAGTCTGTGAGAAGTGGAAAATCATCTCACATTCATGAAACTGCAAGAAATGTGTATGGCTGAATCCCACAAGGAATGTTGAGGAATAAGCAGATCTTGAAGCTGGAAAAACAGGAAAGGTCAGACCATGGTGTTTCATACATGATATTGTTTGAAAATAGGATTTTTTTTTTAAATTTAAGAGTTTTAAGCAGTAAGGTAATGCCATAGTTTACACATATTAAGCCATGAACCACAGTAGGAGGCAGGAGGAATGGAGGACACAGAGCATTATAAACAACCGCCCAAGGCCAGAAAGCAAGTAAAGGAGCTAAGATTCAAATGTGATCAGATGTGCAGTTTAGAAGGATGACTTGAGGAAAAAGGGATAGAATGTATGTGAGGATAGAATACAATTAATAAAAGAAGATTAGCTAGTTTAAGCCCGTGGTGATAAGGCAATGAGGCTGAATTCAATAAGCTTGAATAAGGCTGAATGCATTGTAAGCTGTAGACTAGACAGAACAGTATAGGTACACATTTAGGGACCATCAATGAGAACGGGGAACCAGCAAAGGCATCCATTGCTCTGGACAAAAGGTTATGAATCTGATCTCTGAGGTCAGTTTAAAGAGTTCCATCCAAATGATGATAGTATGAAAAACTATTCTACTGTTCAGGAAAGAAGTTAGTTTGGAGGTAAAGACAAAACATTCCTTATCTTGATTTTTGTATGTCTTTGCTTGGGAACAAAGGAGATACAATGATGTAAGTGTGGCTCAGATGTTTTGTTTATTTTGACTTTGGTTCTTTTGAGGGGAAAGGAATGGAAGAAGTCGTCACTTACAATTGCTCACACAATCATCCATCTGCATTTGTCATAGCTGGTCAACATGCAGGGTCCACACCAAGGTGCTGACCACATTATGGGTATGATTAAGGATGAGGACCCTCATGTGAAATAGCTTTGTTGAGCGTGAGAAACAATGTACCCTAACACAAAGACATATGGCTTGATCACCATGAAGTGGGGATCACAACAATTCACCACAGCTCTTTTTCCTAAAGAACAGAACAAAGTATCCATTATAGCATTTGACAATCTAAGCATTCCTTCTGGGACCACCTTCTGCCCATGGCTCATCCTGTCCAGGTTTTCTTCCTCATCACTAGCTGCTCCTTCTCAGTCTCCTTTTGCAGACTGAGCTGTGTTTCCTCCAATGGTGGCACGGCCCTGGCATCTGCTTCGGATCCTTCACTTTCCACTCTACCTTCCTCCTTGGGTAATATTACCTTGTTTTATGTCAGCAAACACCATCAGTACAACACACCTGCATTCCTGTCCATTACTGGAAAGTATTAATTCTTCCACCTCTCTCCTGGGTATATTCCTTGGCATATCCAAAAGCATCTCAAACATAATACATGTAAATCACCAGCCATGATTTCCCTCTCTGCCTCCCAACTTGCTTCTCCCCTAGTGCTGCCCATAACACTACCCACTTAGTTGCTCTGGTCAAAGGTATACAAGTCATCCTTGAGTCTTCTTGTTTCCTCACTGCCAACATCCAATCCACCAACAAATCATGTTGACTGGAACTAACAAACAAAACATTCCAAATGCGTCCATTTCTCTACCAGTATCTCTTGCCTAAATTCTAATGCAATTTCCTAATGGATGTCCTTCCTCTAACTTTGCCCCACTATAACCCTTTCCTCTACGACTCACCCAAAACTATCTTTTTAATAAGAAAAATAGATGATGTTTATTAATTCGAGTGGCTTGCCATTTAGGTACCTAAAACACAATTCAAAGCCTTGGGCCTGGTTCACAAAGCTTGAGGAGTTTCTGCCTCCAATTCTCTGACCCCGTGTGTCACCATTCCTCTACTCCTTGAGCCCTGTGATCCAGCAACTCTAAACCTCTGTAGGTTCCTTTAGCCTTATCCACTGTTCCCTCTTCCAAACCTTTGTATTCACTGAGCTCTCTTTCCCAAAGGTGCTTTCCCTCACCTGTGCCTGACTCCTCAATATTCAGATATTGACTCAACTGCCATTCTATAAGAGTAGACCATTCTTTGCCACCCTATCTACAAGAACTTCATAAATACTTTCTATCACATCACTGCATTTGAATTCTTGGCAGCACACTTACCAGTTTCTAACACTTTTCCTAACTATTAATTGATTAAATATCTCCTCCAACTATAATAACACTGTAAGAGAAGTCCTTCCCTTGGTTCAACACTTTATTTCCTGTACTTGGAAGTCTGACTGCCCCATAAGAGACCCTGATTAAATATGTGCTGAAGGAAGGAATAATCTAGGAGTTTGAAATGAGTTTACTTTTGCAAACTTCTGTCTGAAGGTAGGAATTTCAAGGCGAGAGCCTCATCACATTTGTCATCAGGTGAACCTGGTTTTAAGAGCATAAGTTCAAGATTAGCATGAAGAGTGAAAAAATCAGTTTGCATTTAGTTTCCAAATTCATCTTGCATATCTATGTGATGTGAATAATAATCTCTGACCTTGGTTCATAAAATTGTTGTGAGATTTAATGAGATAGTTACAGAGGCACTGTATAAACTCTCAGGCAAAGTAATTTAGTAGAAATATTTGGGTCTGTAGTCTTCTGTCTGCATCACCAACTGGAGAGCTTGTTCATGGCATGGAGGAATTTGCTGGTACATTGAGTGAGTGTGGCTTAACTGGGGCGGTGGGAGTTGCCACCTGGCCCTTGAAGAGTTTTGCATCTGACAATAATCCAGAGAATGACTCCACTGAGAGGTAATAAACACAGAGAAAACTCTTTACCTATCATCTCTATGACTTTCTCATAGCGTCTTGTATTGGAGATATTTCAATTGTTCCTTGGATGGAAAGTAGCTCACCTTTTACTGTCAGCAGGACACATGGTACATGTGCCATTACATTGGGAAATGGCTGCACAACTATTCTAAGTGGAAAAGTAAAGCTCTACACATCTGTATACTACCCACATAGATCTTTTTTTTCCATTCTACGTTAAATGTCACTGAAAGTAGATCATATGAAGTGCAAGCTCCCATGTCATCCTGGAAAATGTCCATGAAAACAGTCAGCATCAACACAAAATGTGCGGTTTATACTAGGGACTGAGATTCTATTTTGCTCTAACAAAAAGACTATAATTTCTCCTGACAGATGATGTCAGTGAATAATGTTTAGAACAGATGACGTCCCCTCACTTCTTACCCTTCCCCTTGGTCATAAGGCACCACTAGTGGTTCAGAACCCCCAGCATTACAACCACCATTACATGCATCAAGGTGGTGGTCAGGGCTTGCAGATGTTTTATTATAACTCTACCAAGGGGCATCCATGGGAGGGTTCAGCAAAGCCCAGGAACAGGGTACACAGGGGTGTGCAGGGCAAGTCAGCCCCTAGACAGCTCTGTATCCAGTAACTGAGGCCTCAGAAGGCAGAGAGAAGCCAAGTAAAGGGCAAGGAGGGTGTTAAGGTGTTTTGTTTCCTTCCTTCGAGGCTACAGATGATACCACTACACCCTACAACTAGCTGCCAGCACCCAGTGCAAACAGGCTGAGATTTTGACCTGCTGAATACACATTTGGACTGAATACTGAAAAGTCACTGAGAAGAAACACAAGGGGGAAGAACTGTCAAATGGCATGGCATATTACTAACATAAAAAAAGAAGCATTCCTGTTGATTTGAAAAGAATATCAAGAGAAGTTAGAAGCCTTACCATCGCCCCTTCAAATAGGTTATCAAATGCTAGCTTGAGTCCTAACTCTATATTTTCATGTAAGTTCTTAAATTAAGAGGCTCAGGGAACCAAAATTTTACTATGCAATGAACATCTTGGCTATTGGGTTACAAATGAATTGATCAAACTTACTTTGTCTTGGGATTGGATTTAGGTTACCTATTGAAGACTGGTAGCCAACCAGGCGTGCTGTCTTTCAGTGAGGTGGCAAGAGACCACAGGACTATCTCATTCTGTCTTCTCCACTCGCAGGCTCAAATGCCAAGGCCTCAATGCACTGGCTCTCTCTCTCTCCTTAAGTGTACAAGACAATGGAAGAAGTCTTGCCCTAATCACCCTTAGGTTATCCAGGGGAACGAAGAGCTGGGCTGAATCCTGGTGATGAGATTTACTCAAGTCTTTTTATTTCCCTATCCCTCATTTTTCGTCATTGCTTGCTGGATATAATAAAAATAGCAACCTCAAAGGGTCTTGGTGAGTATTAATGAGTGCTTACAAATACCATTTAATCCAGTGTCTGCACATAGTAAGCCTGTGATATTGTTAACTACATAATTACTTCCACTATTATTTGTCTTTTCTTCTTTCTTTCTTTTTTTTTTTTTTTTTTTTTTTTTTTTCCTGAGATGGAGTTTTGCTCTTATAGCCCAGGCTGGAGTGCAATGTCATGATCTCTGCTCACTGGAACCTCTGCCTCCTGGGTTCAAGGGTTCAAGCAATTCTCGTGCCTCAGCCTCCCAAGTACCTGTGACCACAGGACCCTGCCACCATACCTGGCTAATTTTGTATTTTTGGTGGAGGTGGGGTTTCACCATGTTGGCGAGGTTAGTCTGGAACTCCTCACCTCGGGTGATCTGCCTGCCTTGGCCTCCCAAAGTGCTGGGATTACAGGCGTGAGCCACCAGGCCCGGCCCCATTACTTTTTACAAAAAGCCTTTTTAATCCCATTCTAATTCTTTTGCTATCTGCCTTTCACTTGGAAATACAGCTACAATTGAAGAGAGAAATGCAAACTGCTTCTGGGCAAAATTTGTTTTTAATATTCTCAAAAGGTTTGTAGTACCAAATTTTTCCCCACATGTTCACTTGAAATTATTCTTCACTTTGGGGGAGATTTAAAAATAAAATTTTAAATAAATGCCTAAGGAATTCCAAATGATTTGGCAAGCTAAATCCATTCTGTCAGTAGAAAAAAAAAAAAAGATACAGATGTCTCTGCCAACAAAAAATCGGTTCAGAATATTAGGTTGCTTATTGCAATATTTGTATTTGAAGAAACCCACAATGGTTCTGTGCATTAAGAATTTTTGAGAATTTGTTATCATTGAAAGAAAGAAAAATTCCCCATTCTTTTTTACTCCGTCCTCCAGGTCATCTAAGTCAGGGGTCCCCAACACCCAAGCCACAGACTGGTCCTGGTCCATGGCCTGTTAGGAACCAGGCCGCACAGCATGAGGTGAGCAGCAGACAAGTGAGCATTACTGCCTGAGTTCCCCTGCCTGTCAGATCAGCAGTGGCATTAGATTCTCTTAGGAGCATGAGCCCTATTGTGAACTGCGCACTGCAGTGAGGGATCTAGGTTATCTACTCTTTATGGGACTCTAGTGCCTGATAATCTGAGGTGGAACAGTTTCATCCCAAAATCAACCCCCACCCGTTCCCCACTGCCCCATTGCTCGTGGAAAAATTGTCTTCCACGAAACTGGTCTCTGGTGTCAAGAAGACTGGGGACCACTGATCTAAGTCATTAGAACTCTTGTATTCTACCATTCAGCTTTTACCTATGACATGAATTTAGGTTCTTGCAAAAGAAAGAGAACATAGGTTTTAATGCCTGTGATTAAATGCCTATGATCTGTACTTTGCCATGTGATTCCATGGTGGGAGGCAAGTTATCCTCATCGATCACATTTAGAGTTTAACCACATGAGCTACTCTAAAGAAGATGTTCTCATGGCTGAGTTTTCCCTGTGTCTCTTGGGCATTTCTCAATGTGCACTGCATTTAGAAATAAATCTCAAAGTGCTCTGATGACGTATCTTTTCTCAAACACACATTCCCCTCATCTCTCCCCATCTCCCCTGCAGAAATTGATAAGAAGTGAATTTCTCTAGAAAATCTAGTTTTGTTGTTGCCATTAAACTAATTTTAGGATTGGAAACTCACATATATGGTCACTATGTGCCTACCTTCTTTTTAGGAAACATGAGTCTGTGATGAAAGATATAAATGAATCCAAATTCAAGTTTAATTTTGGAAACCATATTGTAAGATAAGAAGAGAATAAAACATAGCATTCAAATAGATCACATTAGTTTTCATTTAGACCTATTATTTACTATTTAAGAACATTTTACATTTGCCAAATACATTTCTATAAGCCAAGAAGAATCAAATTTTTAGAGCTAGAATAAAGACAGAAAAAAGCAGGAGCCCAGAAGGAGGAAAAGAAAGGAAAAAGAAGGCCAGGAAGGTGAGGGAAAGTGGGAATAGTCAAAGGAAAGAGGATGGCAAGGACAAAGAGGAAGTGAAAAAAACATTAAACCATCTAGGCTCCAAGTAAATAACGCACTTTATTTCAATATGTCAAAGCAAATCCTAGAATAACGTACCAGGCACTTGAAATTAAAATACAGCCATATGCTCCGGGAATGATTTTATAAAGAAATGAAGGCAGAACTGATGTCAGCTGAACCACTTGAGAAGAAAATGCCCTACAGTTCTCAGCTTCGGGGTTCCAGGTTGCTGGGGGTGTGGCATTCTCATAGTGACACCTCCCACCCTGAGGTCATAGTGACACCTCCCACCCTGAGGTCACCAGTGGGTTAATGTTCAGTTTGCCCTTGGTTGATCCTGGCAACCAGGAATGGAAACATAAAAAAGGAAGCACATCTCTGTTTTATAATTTTATGTATCATATTTGAGGACAAAAAATATATCTTTCCAAGTAAAATGAAACTAGTTCTTAAGTAACAACAACAAACATTCATCACTCTCAAAAGTGTGAGGGGCTGGCTGACTTCCGGGTGGGAAGAAACATGGGGAGAGGGTGCAGTGGGGAAGAATCAAGTTTCTTTACCTACTAAGTACATTATCCCTTGTTTCAAACCCCAAAGACGTGAACAGAGATTGACTTTGATCTGAAATTCCTTCTAATCTTACTTTGGGAGCCTTCATTATAATACACATGCATTTAGGAATAAAAGTTAGGGAAAATTCTTACTATGTGGATTGAATGACTGAAACTGTGAGTGAATGGTCTGTTGTGGATGAAATAAGGACATTCCCCATAGCCCCAAACCACCGCCAGACATTGTGGTGTGAGACTAAAATTCAGCTCCACGGTTGTGTGCTAGCTCAACATCTGGGAGGAACAAGGAGGGTCTCCAACGGCCTAATTACATATTCCCCTCCTGAGGCTCCTCTTGTGGATGAGGTGCTCTAGACAAATAACCTCCTTATTAGAAGGACAGGCCCAGTTCCTGCCCAACCGTGAGGTGTGGGCTTCAGCTCCCTACCAGACCATATAATTTATCTAACAAGTCAATCCCATCATTCTATGGAAACCACAGGCATCCTACCTTCCTTTCACTGTAAGGCCTGCCTCCCACAGCCCTGTGATGTTCAACTCTTCTGCAGCGGGACTCCCATGTGGCTTTGTGTGGTGTGTGGGGTCCTCCTGCTCCAGGCTGTGAGTATATGTGACTAATAAACTGCTGGGATCTCATCTGTCCAGTGCCTGGCATCCCACGTTCATCTATCCCCATAACTCTAGGGCAAGGGATCCCTCCCTCACGAATAAGACAAACAAAAGGAAATTCAAACAAGCAACTTCTGGGGTCTGCTAAACCAAGTTCAAGTGAGCTGTCCACTTAGCTTCTGTTTAGGCCACTGCAAGGCTGCTTTCTCCCTACCCTGCAAGTCTGGGTTCCAGACACAGGATTCAGCAAGCCCTGGCTGGCTCTCCAGCAGGCGCTCTTGAGAATGTTAAGGGCTCAGCAGGCACACCGTGTTTTCGTGTTGAGGGCCTGGCATCTGAAAAATGCTAGGGGGAGAAGGGCAGTGTTTTGCGGAGGAAGACCAAAGAGTAATTGCTACATTTCAACATTCCTTGCCCCACGGCTGCCCTGCTTCCAAATCTCTCCCACATTTTCTCCCACTTACCACGAAAAAATCCATTTATCTCACATTTCCCAATCTGTTTGTGAACAAAAGGCATCCATCCTCAATGCCACACTGTATGAGCTCCAAATACTGCTGGTGCTACGTCTGCCTTGAGGGCATTTTAGGAGAGCAGGGAATGGTTCGAGTCTCTGAATACAGGTTGATGTTTCCAAAGGAGAGAACAGTCTTATCCATGGCTCTGTGTTTTAGTTTGATATATCAGATAACACAAGATGCCAGAGTTAGCCAGGGCACATTTTAAAGCACAAATGAGCTTCTGTGCTTTCTAAGTATCTTATAAATAGAGTCTTCTGGTAAACTTCTGCTTTTAAATACTATTATTAATGAGAATGAATGGAAATAAATGATCTGGAGGGTTTCCTGTTATTCGTGACAATCTTTAGAGGGCCATGGCTCCTTAAATGATGAGATACTACACATTTTAAAAGACTCTATCAATCTAATGATAAAATGCTAAGTTGAATACACCATTATTATTTAATGTAATTTCAGGCTAAATTAGAAACTTTTATCTGGTCCCGTAAGACAGTGTTAGAAAACAATATTTTATCCTCTAAGCAACTTCTTCTCACCCTCATGAGAAAGAATGTAGGAAGATTATAGCAATGAAATAATTATAACTATTCTCTTTTGATGGGACAAAGTAAGCATGATTAACTTATTTCTCCTACAGTAATAAAGGTAACTTATCCAGCTCAGAAAGCCCACAAAACTCTAGCCAACTTGTGGCCAGACCCTGTGTAACTCACTACTGTACCCCAAGTTCAGACTGCTGAATAAATCAATACAAACTCAACTTTACCAAAGCAGTATCAATATGGAAAGTTCAGCAAGCTCTGGATATTGGAAGAGTAAATATGAACAACTAATACAAAATACCTAACTGGGTACAAAATGAAAGAGAGAGATTTTAAGTATGCACCTAATTTAATTCTCAGAAGACTCCCTTAAAATCCTATTGTACAGATTAGAAGCCTGAGATTCAGTGAAGATGTGATATACCTTACAGAGCTCTGCCCAGCTAGCAAGTAGCAGAATCAAGGTGGATTTCTAGGTTGCTTGCTCAAAACCTTCGAACAGCTCTCTGAGTCCACATTGCAAACAGCAGGATGAGGCTCTTACCTGATGTTCACATTCAGAAAAGATTAGATTCTTATTTAATATATGAGCCAGGAAGAGTTTCAGTTGAGAAGCCCGCCACACTTTGCAGGCTTCTGGGTTTGGAAAAACTCACAACATAAAATCTCATCTGAATCTCCTGTACTTTGCCTCTATATCACGCTATCAAGCTGTTGCCCCATCCACTTGAAAACTCTGCTGAGCTGAAACCATCAATTCCTTGTGACAGTTCATTGCATCTTTGGTCCACTTTACTTTAGGAAGTTCTTCCTTAAACTGAGTGACATCAATCACCCCATACCTTGTACTCTTTAGTTCTGGGTCTATGCCTTAATGACACAGAGATAAATTCTTAACTGGTTTCCACATTATTGTGCTTTTCTTATTTACAGACCCTGAAATCTTCCTCCTGGGTCTTCTAGACCAGTGTTTCTGAAAGAGAGTATTCCTTCTCTCATTTCTCAGATAAGAGGCATCTGATTCCTCTGACTGCCCTGGTCTCTTTCTTCACTCTTCTTTCTGATTAGCTAGACCTCAAAAGTATAGAATTCAACTAAAATAGTTAAAGATAAAAAGACACATCTGAGATCGACTTCAGAATCATCTCTGGCCACGGTGGGCATGGGCGAAGTGGATAAGGAAAGAGATGAGAAAAGATGTACAGAACACGTGGATAACTTTTTAAATTGGCAGCTGGGTACAAAGGGTTTTATTATACTATTCTCTTTACCTTTGTCTATGATTGAAATTTTTCATGATAAAAAGCTTTTTTCAAAAGTGTAGCATGCAAAAACATGCATATGACAGGATCTGTTAGAGGAAGCTAAGTTATCACATCCTGTATCATAATAATATAAATTGAGTAATAAAAATATGATTAAAAATTTGAGCCATGTAAATATGCTAATTTGTGCCTTCTGAAACACCTATAGTATTGGTTATACCTATAGTAGTTGGTTCTTGTTGTTCTTGTCGGTAGTGGATTTAGCACAATTGTAGGGCTTCTTATTTGCCCTTGAAAATTTTTTATTGGTAGATTTCATCTGTTAAGAATCTATGGACCCTAAAGCTGTCAATCAGCCGATTCACTTGGGATGATCCTCAAATATTTTTAACACATCGATAAAAATACAGAGACAGGCTGAGTTTAGAAACCTAGAGAATCAACTTCCAAGACATTTTCTGTGTGTGGAAGATGTGCACAGCTAGCAGTTCAGTCTGGAAGGATGACTGAACAAACAGTGATAAGACCACCCATTCACTGAGGAAAACACAGAAAACGGCGTCATGAGACTCCCAGGGAAGGAAATGTAAAGCTTACTTTTTAGCCTTTTTTGGCAACACAGTTCAGAATTTTTCAGTAAATAGTAATGTGATAGCACTGATCTGGAATTTGAATAAAGCTAAATTATGATGGAACTAAAAATGCCATCTTAATAAATACTATTGCCCCCAGGCCATAAGAGTTAATATAGAGGTAGGAAATATTGAATCCAGAAGTGAGCAAAAGATAATTAGATGTTAATAAAGAATTTATTTTCCCCGCACTGTGGCAAATTTCATTTACATCACACTTTATAAATAATCACCTTCAGCACTTCAACAGATTGCTGTAATTTATCCTAAATTTTTAAAATGCTACCTTGTATATACATAATTAATCAGCACCAACTGCTTGAATTTGTAATTGCTTAATAATTTGGGGATAAATTATTATCTGTGTTTTAAACATACTAATTTATTTTTAAAGTAAGTATATTTCTATTTGTTTTAGAAATGATGACAATTTCCAGATCAAGAGCTAGGAAGGCATACAACATTTACATCATACAATTATCTTCTGGATGCTAAGGACAAAATACATTTTTGTTTCTCCAGGTTGCAAGATCTATAGGCTGAGAGAAATGCATCCCTCTGCAACAACACACAGCACATGTGGTGGGGGAATGAACTGAGAGAAAATCCGCGGGATGGAGACTGGGAGCCTCATGCCTCTAATTTGTTATCACGCTGAATCATCCAACATCCTCACCTACAACAAATTACTGAGACTAGAACCCTGCTTACTCCCTTCCCCAGCTCTGTGAGAGACACCTTGGAGCCAGATGGCGGGCAGGAGATGGCCAGGCAGATAATACAGGATCTCCTGTAGGCATGGAAGCAGTAGAAATAGATATTAATAATAATCACCTATTGTGTTGGAGCTGTGACTTGTATCTGACTCAGTAGAAAGACAATGGAGATGGCTGTGGAATTCCTAAAAAGTACAAGAACAGTATTTGTGTTCTGGCTTGGTTTTGATTAGCTATGCAACCTTGAGCAAATGGCCTCACCTGTCTAAGATAGCGTACTCACTTGAAAATATGGGGAGAAAATAATAAATGCCCTAATTACCAAAAAATGGTGAGGTAGAGCTTGAAGGAGATAATGTTCATGAAAATATTCTTGTTAACACTAAAATAGAATAGAAACATTGTAATTACAACTGCTGTTGTAAGAATAGCAAAAGAGACATAAAATATAAAATGTAAGATTATACATGATGGTGATCTTAAGGCTTCTATAAATTTTTATAAAATATCTATTTATATTCTCTATGTCTATATACATAGTATGAAATGTAATAAATCTGCATATGCAAAACATAAGAATTAGTTCTAACATTCACTTCTGAGTTAGGAAGCCAGTGTTATTAAATTCCATATGACAATGAACTCCATCCAGTCCCCTTTTTACAGCTGCACAGAGAAGACTTAGTAGAGTAGGCCTGAGACTGTCATCCTAGAAGGGCCTGCTTGCAAAATTGGCCCCTTAGCTGGTTTCTGGGAGCTCAGATATCAGGAGGGTTTCCACAATTCCCTGTTAAAAACGGCTCACTGTGCCTCAATTATTAATACATGCAAGGTGGTTTACGCAAGCATCTGCTTTCCTTCCAGGAGTCTGCAATTTTAATACATTCCAGGCAGAGAGGTCCTGTGTGATCTGCCCGCAGGAGAAACCCAGGGCATTGAGCCTCTCTGGTAGACAACACTCTCCTCGTGTTGTCACAATTTGCTGATGGAAGGATTAAGTGCATCCAGTGTGATTCCACTGGAAGAAGACTCTTGGAAGATCACACCTTGTTTTCTTCATAATCTATCCATGCACCTCTTGCCTTTGCTAATTTTTTTTCCTTCACTGTAATAAATCACAGCCATGCATGACTACATATTGAGTCCTTGAGTCCCAGAGAATTATTGAACCTGGGGTGATCTACGAGAACCTCAATTCAATAACATTACAAATCTATATGGAAATGACAATTTTCAAAGATAGATGACCCAAAACTTGAGCAAGTCCCATAGCAAACAATAACAACTCTTTCTAGATTCTGGCCAGAAAAGGAAGTATGAAAGGTATTGAGAGCGGGGGAAAGTCGAGTCTGGTTGGAAACACAGCATTCACTTTGGGAGCACATTCTCAGGTTGCCTGAGAACTGACTAGAGATGCTTCCAATATACCTAGAAAGCAGCAGCCCAGATTTGGCATACTCTGATGTTGGGGCAGCGGGTGGGGGCAGGGGGAGGAGGGTTTCCCCAGGACAAGGTTAAAGAGCTTTGCTTTACCTGGAACTTCTGGTCAAAAAGAAAAAAAAAATAGATTAAATATAAGCCATAATGTTATTGAGATCTAAGAGGCAGACTTCTCCAATGTACATCAGAGTAGCAAACTACAGCCTGTGGGTCAAATCCAGCCCATTGCCTATTTTCTGATCACTTGCTTGCTAAAAATAGGTTTTATATTTTCACATATTGAAGAAAGAATTTGTGAATGTTTGCTTTCTCCTTTTTAACATAAGGAACTTGATACGGTTTTGTTCTCTGTCCCCACCCAAATCTCACATTGAATTGTAACCTCCACGTATCGGGGAGGGGCCTGGTGGGAGGTCTTTGGATCATAGTGACAGATTTCCCCCATGCTGTTCTCCTGATAGTGACTGAATTCTCATGAGACCTGATGGTTTAAAAGCATGTGGCACTCCCCCGTTTACTTGCTCTCTCTTCTGCTCCTCCATGGTAAAACGTGCTTGCTTACCCTTTGCCTTCCACCATAATTGTAAGTTTCCTGAGGCCTCCAGGCCATGCTTCCTGTTAAGCCTGTGAAACTGTGAGTCCATTAAATCTCTTTTCTTCATAAATTACCCATTCTCAGGTAGTTCTTTATAGCACTATGAGAATGAACTAATAAAGAAAATTGGTAACAGGAGTGAGGTACGGCTATAAACATACCTGAAAATGTGAAAGCGACTTTGGAACTGAGTAACAGTTAGGGGCTAGAACAGTTTGGAGGGCACAGAAGAAGATAGGAAAATGTGGGAAAATTTAGAACTTGCTAGAGACTTACTGAATGGTTTTTGACCAAAAGGCTGATAGTAATAAAAACAAAGAAGGGGACTGCTGGCAAGATGGCAGAATAGGAACTGCAGCTCCCAGCAAGATCAATGCAGAAGGTGGGTGATTTCTGCTTTCCCACCTGAGGTACCCAGTGCATCTCATTGGGACTTGTTGGACAGTGGGTGCAACCCAAGGAGGGCAAGCCAAAGCAGGGTGGGGCATCACTTCACCCAGGAAGCACAATGGGTCAGGGAACTCCCTCTAGCCAAGGGAAGCCATTAGGGACTGTACCATGCACTCCGGCCCAGATACTGCACTTTTCTCACGCTCTTCACAACCCACAGACCAGGAGATTCCCTCCAGTGCCCACACTACCAGGACCCTGGGTTTCCAGCACAAAACTGGGCGGCTGTTTGAGCACACACCAAGCTAGCCACAGGAGTTGTTTTTTCATATCCCAGTGGCACCTGGAGCACCAGCGAGACAGAATCATTCACTCCCCTGGAAAGGGGGCTGAAGCCTGGGAGCCAAGTGGTCTGGCTTGGCAGGTTTCAACCCCACAGAGCTCAGCAACCTAAGATCTACTGGCTGGAAATTCTCACTGCTAGCACAGCTGTCTGAGCTAGATGTGGGATGCTGGAGCTTGGTGGGGGTGTAGGGGAGTGTCTGCCATTGCTTAGGCTTGAGTAGGTGGTTTTACCCTCACAGTGTAAACAAAGCCACTGGGAAGTTCGAACTGAGCGGAGCCCACCACCGCAGCTCAGCAAGGCCACTGAAGCCAGACCATCTCTCCTCTCTGGGCAGGGCATCTCTGAAAAAAATGCAGCAGCCCCAGTCAGGGACTTATAGATAAAACCCCCACCTCCCTGGGACAGAGCACCTGGGGGAAGGGGAGGTTTTTGGCAGCGCTTCAGCAGGCTGAAACATCCTTGCCTGATGGCTCTGAAGAGAACAGAGATCTCCCAGCACAGCATTTGAGCTCCGATAAGGGACAGACTGCCTCCTCAAGTGGGTCCCTGATCCCGGTGTATCGTGAATGTGAGACACCTCCCAGTAGGGGCCGACAGACACCTCATACAGGAGAGCTCTGGCTGGCATCTGGTGGGTGCCCCTGTGGGACAAAGCTTCCAGAGGAAGGAACAGGCAGCAATCTTTGCTATTCTGCAGCCTTCGCTGGTGATACCCAGGCACACAGGGTCTGGAGTGGACCTCCAGCAAACTCCAACACGCCTGCAGAAGAGGGGCCTGAATGTTAGAAGGAACACTAACAAACAAAGGAATGGTATCAACATCAACCAAAAGGATGCCCACTCAGAGACACCAGCCAAAGGTCACTGACTTCAAAGACCAAAGGTAGATAAATCCACGAAGATGGGGGAAACCAGCGCAAAAATACTAAAAATTCCAAAAACCAGAATGCCTCTTCTCCAAAGGTTCACAACTCCTCACCAGCAAGGGAACAAAACTGGACGGAGAATGAGTTTGATGAATTGACAGAAGTAGGCTTCAGAAGGTGGGTAATAACAAACTCCTCTAAGGTAAAGGAGCATGTTCTAACCCAATGCAAGGAAGCTAAGAACATTGAAAAAAGTTCTTGAAAGTTAGAGAAGAACATAAATGATCTGATGGAGCTGAAAAACACAGCAAGAGAAATTCGTGAAGCATACACAAGTATCAATAGCTGAATCAATTAAGCGGAAGAAAGGATATCAGAGATTGAAGATCAACTCAATGAAATAAAGGTGAAGACAAGATTAGAGAAAAAAGAAGTGAAAAGAAATGAACAAAGCCCCCAAGAAATATGGGACTATGTGAAAAGACTAAATCTATGTTTGATTGGGATACCTTAAAGTGACAAGGAGAATGAAATCAAGTTGGAAAACACTCTGCAGGATATTATCTAGGAGAACTTCCCCAACCTAGCAAGGCAGGCCAACATTCAAATTCAGGAAATACAGAGAACACCACAAAGATACTCCTCGAAAAGAGCAACCCCAAGACACATAAACGTCAGATTCACCAAGGTCAAAATGAAGGAAAAAATATTAAAGGCAGCCAAGAGAGAAAGGTCAGGTTACCCACAAAGGGAATCCCATCAGACTAACAGCAGATCTTGTAGCAGAAACTCTACAAGCCAGAAGGAGTGGGGGCCAATATTCAACATTCATAAAGAAAAGAATTTTCAACCCAGAATTTCATATCCAGCCAAACTAAGCTTCATAAGTGAATGAGAAATAAAATCCTTTAAAGACAAGCAAATGCTGAGAGATCTTGTCACCACCAGGCCTGCCCTACAAGAGCTCCTGAAGGAAGCACTAAACATGGAAAGGAACAACCGGTACCAGCCACTGCAAAAACATACCAAATTGTAAAGACCATTGATGCTATGAAGAAACGGCCTCAACTAACGGGCAAAATAACCAGCTAGCATCATAATGACAGGATCAAATTCACACATAACAATATTAACCTTAAATGTAAATGGGTTAAATGCCCCAATTAAAAGACAAAGACTGGCAAATTGGATAAAGAGTCAAGACCCATCGGTGTGCTGTATTCAGGAGACCCATCTCATGTGCAAAGACACACATAGGCTCAAAATAAAGGGATGGAGGAAAATTTACCAAGCAAATGGACAGCAAAAATAAAGCAGGGGTTGCAATGCTAGTCTCTGATGAAACAGACTTTAAACCAATAAAGATCAAAAGAGACAAAGAAGGACATTACATAATAGTAAAGGGATCAATGCAACAAGAAAAGCTAATTATCCTAAATATATATACATGCAATACAGGAGCACCCAGATTTATAAAGCAAGTTCTTAGAGACCTACAAAGAGACTTAGACTCCTACACAATAGTGGGATATTTTAACACCCCACAGTCAATATTAGATCAATGAGACAGAAAATTACCAAGAATATCCAGGACTTGAACTCAGCTCTGGACCGAGTGGACCTAATAGACATCTACAGAACTCTCCACACCAAATCAACAGAATATACATTATTTTCAGCACCATATCACACTTATTCTAAAATTGACCACGTAAGTGGATGTAAAACACTCCTCAGCAAATGCAAAAGAATGGAAATCATAAAAAACTGTCTCTCAGACCACAGTGCAATCAAATTAGAACTCAGGATTAAGAAACTCACTCAAAACCACACAACTACATGGAAAGTGAACAACCTGCTCCTGAATGACCACTGGGTAAATAACGAAATGAAGGCAGGAATAAAGATGTTCTTTGAAACCAATGAGAACAAAGACACAATGTACCAGAATCTCTGGGACACATTTAAAGCAGTGGGTAGAGGGAAATTTATGGCACTAAATGCCCAAAAGAGAAAGCAGGAAAGATCTAAAATCAACACACTTACATCAAAATTAATAGAACTAGAGAAGCAAGAGCAAACACATTCAAAAGCCAGCAGAAGGCAAGAAATAACTAAGACCAGAGCAGAGCTGAAGGAGACAGACACATGAAAAACCCTTCAAAAAAATCAATGAATCCAGGAGCTGGTTTATTGAAAAGATCAACAAAATAGATAGACTTCTAGTCAGACTAATAAAGAAAAAAAGAGAGAAGAATCAAGTAGATGCAATAAAAAATGATAAAGGGTATATCACTACCAATCCCACAGAAATGCAAACTACCATCAGAAAATATTATAATCACCTCTACTCAAATAAACTAGAAAATCTAGAAGAAATGGAAAAGTTCCAGGACACATACACCCTCCCAAGACTAAACCAGGAAGAAGTCGAATCCTTGAGTAGACCAATAACAAGTTCTAAAATTGAGGCAGCAATTAATAGCCCACCAACCAAAAAAAGTCCAGGACCAGATGGACTCACAGCCTAATTATACCAAAGGTACAAAGAGAAGCTGGTACCATCCCTTCTAAAACTATTCAAAACAATAGAAAAAGAAGGAATCCTCCCTAACTCATTTCATGAGGCCAGCATCATCCTAATACCAAAACCTGCAGAGACACAATAAAAAAAAGGAAAATTTCAGGCCAATATCCCTGATGATGATCGATGTGAAAATCCTCAATAAAATACTGGCAAACCAAATCCAGCAGCACATCAAAAAGCTTGTCCACCACAATCAAGTCAGCTTCATCCCAGGGATGCAGTCTGGTTCAACATACACAAATCAGTCAAGGTAATCCATCACATAAACAAAACCAATGAGAAAAAACACATGATTATCTCAATAGATACAGAAAAGGCCTTCAACAAAATTCAACAATGTTCATGCTAAAAACTTCCAATAAACTAGGTATTGATGGAACATACCTCAAATAATAAGAGCTATTTATGACAAACCCACAGCCAACATCATACTGAATGGGCGAAAAACTGGCACAAGACAGGGATGCTCTCTCTCACCACTCCAACTCAACATAATATTGGAAGTTCTGGCCAGGGCAATCAGGCAAGAGAAAGAAATAAAGGTTATTCAATTAGGAAAACACGAATCAAATTGTCTCTGTTTGCAGGTGACATGATTGCATATTTAGAAAATCCCATCATCTCAGCCCAAAATCTCCTTAAGTTGATAAGCAACTTCAGCAAAGTCTCAGGATACAAAATCAATGTGCAAAAATCACAAGCATTCCTATACACCAATAACAGACAAACAGAGAGCCACATCATGAGTGAACTCCCATTCACAATTGCTACAAAGAATAAAATACCTAGGAACACAACTTACAATGGATGTGAAGGGCCTCTTCAAGGGGAACAACAAACCACTGCTCAAGGAAATAAGAGAGGACACAAACAAATGGAAAAGCATTCCATGCTCATGGATAGGAAGAATCAACATCGTGAAAATGGCCATACTGCCCAAAGTAATTTATAGATTTAAAGCTATTCCCATCAAGCTACCATTGACTTTCCTCACAGAATTGGAAAAATCTACTTTAAATTTCATATGGAACCAAAAAAGAGCCCACATAACCAAGACAATCCTAAGCAAAAAGAACAAAGCTGGAGGCAACACTGGAGTTACCTGAATTCAAACGATAATACAAGGCTACAGTAAAACAGTATGGTACTGGTACCAAAACACATATATATATACCAATGGAACAGAACGAAGCCCTCAGAAATATCACCACACATTTACAACCATCTGATCTTTGACAAACCTGCCAACAACAAACAATGGGGAAAGGATTCCCTCTTTAATAAATGGTGTTGGGAAAACTGGCTAGCCATGTGCAGAAAACTGAAACTGGATCCCTTCTTTACACCTTATACAAAAATTAACCCAACATATATTAAACACTTAAACATAAGACCTAAAACCATAAAAACCCTAGAAGAAAACCTAGGCAATACCATTCAGGACATAGGCATGGACAAAGACTTCATGACTAAAACACCAAAAGCAATGGCAACAAAAGCCAAAAGAGACAAATTGGATCTAATTGAACTAAAGAGCTTCTGCACAGCAAAAGAAACTATCATCAGAGTGAACAGGCAACCCAAAGAAAGGGAGAAAATTTTTGCAATCTATCCATCTGACAAAGGGCTAATTTCCAGAATCTACAAAGAACTTAAACAAATGTACACGGAAAAAAACAAACAACCCCATCAAAAAGTGGGCAAAGGATATGAACAGACACTTCTCAAAAGAAGACATTTATGCCACCAAAAAACATATGAAAAAAATGCTCATCATCACTGGCCATTAGAGTAATGCAAATCAAAACCACAATGAGATAACATGTCATGCCAGTTAGAATGGTGATCATTAAAAAGTCAGGAAACAACAGATGCTGGAGAGGATGTTGAGAAATAGGAATGCTTTTACACTGTTGGTGAGAGTGTAAATTAGTTCAACAATGGTGGAGGACAGTGTGGCAATTCCTGAAGGATCTAGAACTAGAAATACCATTTGACCCAGCAATCTCATCACTGGGTATATAGCCAAAGGATTATAAATCATTCTACTATAAAGACACATGCACACATATATTTATTGTGGCACTGTTCACAATAGCAAAGACTTGGAACCTACTCAAATGCCCGTCAATGATAGACTGGATAAAGAAAATGTGGCACATATACACCATGGAATACTATGGAGTCATATAAAAGGATGAGTTCCTGTCTTGTACAGGGACATGGATGATGCTGGAAACCATCATTCTCAGTAAACTAACACAAGAACAGAAAACCAAACACCACATGTTCTCACTCATAAGTGGGAGTTGAACAATGAGAACACATGGACACAGGTCGGGGAATATCACGCACTGTCAGGGGGTGCGGGGCTAGGGGAGGGATAGCATTAGGAGAAATGCCTAATGTAGATGATGGGTTGATGGGTGCAGCAAACCACCGTGGCAAGTGTATATCTATGTAACAGACTTGCATGTTCCGCACATGTACCCCAGAACTTAAAGTATAATAATAAAAAAGAACACATCTAGTAGAGACAGTATTGACTTATCAATAGGCCCAGAAAAAATGTTTAAATTAAATTTTGGAGATGCTTTTATTTTACTTTATCAGTAGTTTTAAAATCAGCCGTATTTACTAAATGTTATTAAAGTCATGTAAACTTAAAAAAAAAAAAAAAAAGAAGTCCCAGCTGATGAGGTCTCAGCTGGTAATGAGGAACATACTGGGAAGTGGAGTGATGGCAACCCTTGCTATGCTTAAGCAAAGAGACTGGTGACATTTTGTTCCTGCCCTAGAGATCTGTGGAACTTTGAACTTGAGAGAGATTATTTAGGGTATCTGGTGGAAGACATTTCTAAGCAGCAAAGCATTCAAGAGGTGATCTGATTGTTTCTAAAAGTGTATGTTCATATGCATGAACAAAGAGATTATCTGAAATTGGAACTTAAAAGGAAAGCAAAGCATAAAATTTTGGAAAATTTGCAGTATGGCCATGTCGTAGAAAAGAAAAACCCATTTTCTGGGGAGAAAAATCAAGCCTGCTGCAGAAATGTGCATAAGTAAAGAACAGCTAAATGTTAATAACCAAGGCAATGGGGAATATATCTCCAGAGCATTTCAGAGACCTTCAGGGAAGCCCTCTCATCACAGGCCTGCAGGTCTAGGAGGGAAAAATGGTTTTGTGGGTGAGGCCCAGGGCCCTGCTGCTCTGTGCAGCCTCAGAACACAGTGCCCTGTATCACACATGCCCCAGCTCCAGCCATGGCTAAAGGGGCCAAGGTACAGCTCAGGCTGAGGCTTCAGAGGGTGCAAGCCCCAAGCCTCAGCAGCATCTACGTGGTGCTGGGCCTGCAGGTGCACAGAAGGTGAGAGTTGAGGTTTGGGAACCTCCACCTAGATTTCAGAAGATGTATGTAAACACCTTGATGTCCAGGCAGAAGTCTGCTGCAGGGGTGGACCCCTCATGGGGAACCTACAGTAGGGCAGTGCAGAGTGGGAATGTGGGGTTGGAGCCCCAGTATGGACTCCCCATTGGAACACTGCCTAGTGGAGCTGTCAGAAAAGGGCCACCATCCTCCAGACCGTAGAATGATAGATCCACCAACAACTTGCACTGTGTGTCTGGAAAACCCACAGGAACTCAACACCAGCCCATGAAAGCAGCCAAGGGGGGTGTACCCTGCAAAGCCACAGGGGCAGAGCTGCCAAAGGCCTTGGGAATCCAGCTCTTGTGCTAGTGTGGCCTGGATGCAAGACATAGAGTCAAAGGAGATTACTTTGGAGCTTTAAGATTGAATGATGGCACTGCTGGGTTTTGGACTTGCATGGGACCTCTAGACCCTTTGTTTTGGCCAATTTCTCCCATTTGGGATGTGAATATTTGCCCAATGCCTGTACCCCTATTGTTTCTTGGAAGTAAATAACTTGGTGTTGATTTTACAGGATCATAGGTGGAAGGGACTTGGCTTGTCTCAGATGTGACTTTGGACCTGGATTTTTGAGTTAATGCTAGAATGAGATAAGAGTATGCGGGATTGTTGGGAAGCCCTGATTGTTTTGGAAATGTGAAAAGGACATAAGATTTGGGAGGGGCTGGGGCAGAATGATATGGCTTAGCTCTGTGTCCCACCAAAACTTCATGTTGAATTATAATCCCTGCATGTCAGGGGAGGGGCCTAGTGGAAGGTGATTGGATCACAGGGGCAGATTTCCCCCTTGCTGTTCTCATGATAGTGAGTGAGTTCTCATGAGATCTGATGGTTTAACAACATGTGGCACTTCCCCCTTGACTCTCCCTCTCTCTCTCTCTCCTGCCCACCATGGAAAGACATGCTTGCTTTCCCTTTGCCTTTTGCCATGATTGTAAGTTTCCTGAGGCCTCCAAGCCATGCTTCCTGTTAAGCCCATGGAACTATGAGTCAATTAAACCTCTTTTCTTCATAAATTACCCAGCCTCAGTCTCAGGTAGTTCTTGACAGCAGTGTAATAACTGACTAATATCAACTTTCATAGGACCATTTTGTCACTGGCTAAAATATTAACTACCCAGCCCTTTCCAAGAAAGAGGTGACTGAACCCTGATGCAGAATGATGAGTGTCTGAGGGACAGGATTTTAGAGCAATTTCTTTTAACATGTATTTTTTCTTGGAGGAATTCCATCCTAGGAGTAGGAAAAAAATACTGATGTCAAAAGCAAATCTAATACCAGGGCTTTGTACACTGACAAATCCAGGATCCCTAATTACAGATTCTGACTTTTACTTTACATTTACTGCGGCAGATGTCTCTGTATTCAACAGATTCCGTTTGTTAATAAATGGACCAATCACTACAAAAAGAACATGATCCCTATTGATCTTGTCAATGAATAATAGAAAAGTAAAGAAAAGAAAGGCAAAGATGAAAGTGGGAAGGGTCGTTCAAGACCACCTGAGCAGCATCGTTCTTCACAGGTGAGAAAGTGAAGCACATCTAGACACAGGACTTGGCCCAGGTCACACAGCCCTTGCAGAACCAGGACTCCCTCAGCCTGACCCCGTGTTAGTGCCTATGTCCCTCAACAGGACCAGGGTTACTATTCACAGGAGAAGCTCTCACTTGCCCAGCCTCAAATTATATCAAGGATGACAATCTAAAAATCACATTTGAAGTCCAGTTTCCTACATTAAAAATATGCAGTGTTCAATACCTCAGTTATTTTGGTACATAGGCAAATTGGATACCTCTGAAATTAATAGAAACAAGAATTTGAAAAACCAACCAAAATTTTTACATGGAGGACTCTCAAGTTAACAAGGCTTGCTAAGATGAGAACATCACTGACAACAGCAATACTCACCCAATTGTCTTCCTCAGACCTGGAAGGAAATTGTTCCAATTATGAATAAAATGTAAAGTTTTAGCAAATAACAATAAATAATTGTATGTGTATGTGTATCTGTGTGTATACAATTTAAATAATTCCTCCATTAATTTAACCCAATTCTTCATTAATAATATTAGCATGAATTAAGAACTTCTAGGCTTGAGAAAAACCACTTTAAAAGTCTCATTTAAGCTTCACAATAACCCTATGAGTTACAAACCATTATCATCCTTACTTTATAGATGAGAAACCAAATATATTTATATTACTGAATTAAGATGAGTTATCAGAATTTCATTTCTAATATTTAATGATCCTGGTAGGATGGAAAATACACAAAAATGATACATCAGTTACTGTACTTTGATAATGTATCTTTACTTCTATAGGAATAAAATTTCCATTTTCCCTCTAGCACAGAATTTTTCTCTTCTATAATGTAAATACCTTCATTTCATGCAAATACCTAATTCAATCCAGCCAAGAACTCCCATCCAAAATGTTTTCCCTATAATTTTTGTATATATTTATAACAGTGGTCCCCAAATAGGGATAGTTTTGCCCCCCCCCAGGGGACATTCAGCAGTGTCTGGAGACAGCTGGGAAGGGTTTGCTACTGGCGTCTAGTGGATAGAGTCCAGGATGCTGCTAAATGTCCTATGCTGCCCAGGGCAGCCTACACAACAGTGAATTATCTAGCGTAAAAAGTCAACTGTGCCAAGACGGAGAAACCCTAGTTTATATGAAAAGCAAATCCCACATCCATATTATTTTATTGATTATCTCTTGACTTATGGACTAACAGGGTTCTTCAGGGACAATGAGAATTATCTGGATTCTTATAGACCCCCAGATCACCAAATAGGGTAAGGCAAATAGGGTAAGGCAAATCATACAAACTGATTAACAGGAACCAAGAGATACTGCTGTCCAAGACGGGGGAGAAGACGGCATGCTGTGACTAATGGGCATCAGTCAATAATTTCATAACCTCTTTGGGATACAGGCACTTTTTTTTTTTTTTTTGAGACAGAGCCTTGCTCTGTCACCCAGGCTGGAGTGCAGTGGTGCAATCTTGGCTCACTGCAACCTCTGCTGCCTGGGTTCTGCCTCAGCCTGTCACGTAGCTGGGATTACAGGCACTTGCCACCACGCCCAGCTAATTTTTGTATTTTTAGTAGAGACAGGGTTTTACCATCTTGGCCAGGCTGGTCTTGAACTCCTGACCTCGTGATCCACCCGTCAGAGCCTCCTAAAGTGCTAGGATTACAGACGTGAGCCACCGTACCCAGCCCAGGCACCTTTAAAGTAAAGCGAGAGACAGTTCAGTCCTCGTTTCCTTCCACCTTTAACACAACAGCATCATGGCAGATTAGTTCAAATCTTGGAGCAAAAATATGAATGCCAAACACTTAACAAATGAATAAAAATAAAATTACAAAAACCCACCCAATAGAAGAAAGCAAAATAAAACAAAAATGAAGCAAAGAGGAAGTTGATTGGAAAGACATGAGGCCAAAACTGATTCAAGCGGTGAGTCCTGTGAACATGGGTATGGGCCACATATTTGTCTCTGTGGTTTTCAGTAATGAAAGAGAAGAGGACGTAGGATTTCTAAAGGCAGAATCCTGGAAAAGCAATAACTTGCCCATTCCTAAAACTTTCAACCAATGTAATACACATGTACAAAATGACACACTCCTCTCTGAAAAATGAATATTAAGGAAAATGAGCATTATATGACATATATTTATACCTAAATCCTAAATACTTTTTCTAGAAAATAAGAAGAAAACAGTATAATCTCAGAGGTTCACGGAGGCATCATGCACTTTCTGGCAGTTGTAGCTGACCAGACGGATAAAGGGACCCCCAAACGGCCGCCTCCTGTGTCATCAGATTGCTCTAAAATATGTAATTCCATCTTCTCACATGTGCACCTCCCCATCCCACAGCATCAATCCTAAATTCCTAGTGGTAGGCAAAGTAGAGTCCCACTTTCTAATCCTTAAAACCTGTGACCATGTTATGCTTCATGGCAAGGGGGAAAGTTTAGATTGCTGGCAGAATGAAGGCTGTTAATGGATTGAGCCATGACAATCAGGTAGCTTGTAGAAGCTGGAAAAGGCAAGGAACCTGACTCTCCATAGAAGAGCCTCCAAGAGGGAACCAGACCTGCCAACACCCTGGCCTAAGCACAGTAAGACCAATTTTGAACTTCTGGCATCCAAAACGGTAAGATAATCAATGTGCATTGTTTTAAGCCACTGAGTATAGGATAATTTGTTGCAGCAATATCACAAAACTGATACATCTCGTTTTAGTTTCCTTTTGCTGTCTAATAAATTGCCATAAACCTAGAGCCCTGAAGCAATACGTATGAATTATCTCTCAGTTCTCATGAGTCAGGAGTCCATTCGTGGTTTAACCAGATCCTCTGTTTAGAAGCTCATTGTCCTGACACTGAGATGTCTTTTTAGGCTTGTGAGAGTCTTCTAAACTCATTGGTTGCTGGAAAAATTCAGTTCTTTGTGACTGTAGGACTGAGACCTCTTGATACTAGGGAATGCCCACCCCTGTCTGCCCTGTGGTTCTCTCCACAACATGGAATTTTGCTTCTTCAAAGACAACAGAAGGGCACCTGCTGTGGCCCTTTTAAAGACTTGCCTGTTAGGTCAAATCCACTCAGGATGATCTCCCTTTTGACTAACCTATACTCAACTGATTAGGGTTCTTAATTCCATCTGTAAAATCCCCTTACTTTTACCATATAAGGTAAATTAATTATGGTCCTGCTCACATTCAAGGAGAGGGGGTGATATAGGGTAGGTCCACCAGGGGGCAGAATCCTGGGGCCATCTTAGAATTCCACCTACCACACTCCTTTGCTGGGCAAAGTAGCTACTGTACCAGTTTGCCTCTGCCTGTTAATTTTTAACCAAATGCCCCAACACAGGCAAGTTAGTAAGGTTTGTCCACTGTCCTGGACATGCTCAGTATTAGATACATAGAACATATGCAAATGCTAGCATGTTCCTCTCTCTCCAGTGACTGTTCCCAAACTTCACCTTATTTTCATGATCGCAGGACATAACACAGAACCCGAGGTACATGGACTTAATCAGTATACATCTCCACGCATGTGATACATGGTCTTACTAAAAAAATAGATAGATAGATAGATAGATAGATAGATAGATAGATAGATACATAGATAGATACATAGATAGATAGATAGATAACAGATAATAGGCAGATGATAGATGACAGATGATAAATAAATATCAAATGATAGATAACAGATGATAGATGATAGATAACAGGTAATAGATAGATATTAGAGAGAGAGAGAGAGAGAGATAGACAGATAAGAGATAGATGCTGTCTGTGCCAAATTTTTTTCTTGATTGAATACTCTAATTCAAATTAGGAGATTGCTTGATCAATCTCCCTGCCAATCATTCCTCCACAGGTAGGCAATCAAGGGTTCCAAATGAAAGCATATCATAATGAATATCTAACACATAGTAATTTGCAGTAGACTATAAAACAGTAGCTAATACAGAATTCTGAGAGAAACTAATAGTGACAAGGAGAAAGCAAAAGACCTTCAGTTTCATAATGTAAACTCAAACTCAGATTTGCTTGCCTGAAAAGTATCAACGTAGGCACATCCTGAATGAATTATGTAGAGAAGGCAACCGTTTGGGAGTTAACAATGAGCCAGCATATAAGGAAAGATGACAATATAATTACTTCCATTCCTTTTCTATAATGGATTGGGCTGATTCAAATTCAGCATATTTCATCAATTTTTTTTTTAACAATCACAAGTGATGGTATTTTTCCCTTTATTTGCTAACTCAGTAATTCTTTTGGGGGGTAAAATTTTGAGGAAATCACAAATGAAACAAACTCCCTGATCATGGGCTAATGCAGACCTAAGATGTTTCTGTATAAAATTAAGAACAGCCTTCTTATTTCTTCTTGCAGTTTTTAGCTGGAAGTAGCCTACCAGCACAAAAAGGATAAGCTTTAATAAATAGCTCTCCTTATGACAATGTACCACACATTGCTTCAATTATAGTTCTATTCTAGTACTGGGGGAGGGAAGGATCCGTCCTGGCAGCCAGAACCCTGCCCAAGAAAATGTGATGATAACACAGGAAGGGGGCACCCCCTTAGCCAGCCAGATAAACTCTACCAGTCTGAGGCAGACTTCCCAGCAAGAAAATTCTCACATCCTCCTATTCTAATAATAGAACCAAACTAGAGGAAGGGAGGAAGAAACATCTGTAGTTGTGTGCTAAATTCCTCAAGCCTCCAACACTTTTTGAGTCCCCTCCCTTTAATTAGAAGAATTTATGCATCATTCCACAGTCTCTTTTTCCTTCCAACTATCGTCTAGTATGTCTTCTACTCTAGAAATGATTTCTAACATTTCTTGTTACAAAATGTTCCTGTGTGGAAAATGCTAGTATGTCATGATGCAACTGACCCAACTCCACAGTGCAGTGTAGGATTCTGCAAACACCATCTTGTTATTCTCTGTAAATATCCCCCTTTCTTTCTTCTGGAGAAAATCTCAAGCTTCAGTCACTGGGCCGTGAACCCGCCAAGACAGTGGCCTTTGAGTCAGTTTGAAAGAACAAAAATGCCTAGAGCCCTTCCTCCCCAAAGAAACATGGGATTGACAAGAAACTCTTTAGTCTCTCAACATACTAACATACAAATTAAACACATTGTTTAACACAAACTATAGTTGCCCCATTAAAACTATCAGTCAAAAGACTCAGAACTAGCCAGGCTTGGTTCTTCTCCAAGCCAGACTTAAACACCAGCTCACAAGTTCCCACAACATCTGTTTCTAGATGCTTGATCTATCTCCCTGCCAATCATTCCTCCACAGGCAGGCAAAGGTGCCTTTTGAAGCTTCAAGGATTGATCTCAGGAGCATAGGATGGAGAACACACTCTCAAGGAGATGAAAAGCGCTTCTCAAGCCATGAGGGTGACCTCCTATAATGACCTTGACCCAAATGTTCTGGTGATGGCTGCTTCATGGGGTGCAAAAGGAATACTGTCTTAATAATAATTTATTGTCTATTTCAAAATACGCAGAAAAATAGATTTAGAATGTTTCTGACACAAAGTAATGATAAATGGTTGAGGTGATGCATACCCCAATTAGCCAGATTTGATCAGTATATATTGTATATGCTTGTATCAAAATACTGCATGTGTTCCATACATAGGTACAACTATAATATATCCATAAAACTTTTTTTTAAAAGGATGCTTCCTGAAAAACTGAGGCAAGCTGCACTAAGTGATATTTATCTCTTTGTATAACGCTGCAGAATGCTAGGAGTTCGTTCCACCATATTGACTAAATATACTTGCTAAGATAAGGTGTAACGATTCCATCTTTAACATTATAATAAAAAGAAACACACGGGAGACTTCTTATGAGCCTCTATTTGATAATATGCCATGTGTATTACATATAGTTGGGTTACTTTTAACTGATTTTAACAACATAAAGGGAAATTTTCAAGTAATTGCAATGTTTTAATAAGCTAATTTTTAAAATTTATAGTATATGAACTTTTTTCCTACCATTGATTTTTTCCCCCAGACTCTGACACCCCTCCGTACTCTTTTTTCTATCTCCCGGACCATATTAATAAGGTTCAGCAATCATTGTTTGCTGATTGAGTTTGACTTCCCATGTACTGCTTTGGGCAACGGATATTTGCATGCAGAGAAATGTGGTCCTCTCCTTGGCTCACCACCTCACTGCCAGGAAACTACCCCTTCAAGAGCTGACTGACCAGGGCTGGACAGTTAACTCACTCCTCCAGTCCAAATAATATGTTCCTTATTCATATGTTTTTATTCAATCATTCATTCATATTTTCATAATCTCTCTCTCCCTTACACACACTTATACACACATACACACACACACATATGTGAATTTTTGTAATTAAGTATATTAAGACTGAAAAATGGCAAATTCATCTTGGCAAATACCCAAAGTAAAGCCCATCAGCAGAGAATAAGAAACACTGAGTGATAAGATAGCTGAGAGTCCCCTGAGATCTTGGCCTTGGGCCGGGCTCCTTCTGCACCTTGGACCAGAACTGGCTTTGGACTCTTCAATCTTTGAACACATTTCCTTTTTTAGTTGCAGGCAAAACAATCACAAGCAAATGCTGTCCGTCACTGTTTTCCTACACGTACCCAATGCATTGAGGGAGATAACATACACTCCTGGGGTGGCCAGGAATGCAGAGGACCAGAAGCGAATAGGTCAATTAGCCACTAACCCTCCCCCGTCCACCTGCACTTCCTCCAGAGACATAGGCAAGTGTGCACTTGAGCACAAGTACATGCACACACGTGTACGATGAATACAGACATTCATCTTTATATTAACCCAGGCAGCAGCATGATCCGAAAAATGCCATCTATATTAACATCATCAGCTAGGGTTAATTGAAAATCTGTTAAGTGACTTTGGTGTCAGCAAAAGTATCAAATTCTATTTTTAGACATCACATAATACAATAGATATTATTCAGTTTAAGCAGAATAGACACTACATCCTTTCATATATACATAATTCCTAAAGCTGAGTATTTCTTTGTACATTGCAATTATTTTTAGAGGAGTGTAACTAAAACTTTTCCCTAAATATGATTTAAATAATAATTTAAATGTCAAAAATATTTTAATCTTATCCATTGCAAGAATTTATAATTTATAAACCTTTAAAAATTATATTCTTCTGAAATAAATTATATCAATTTTCTAATGTTATGTTACCCTAGTACAGGACTTGGCAAACTATAGTCAGCAGGCCAAATCAGGCCCACCACCTATTATTATAAATAAAGTTTTATTAAAACTCAGCCATCCATATTCATATACTTATTGTCTATGGCTGGCTTTGTACCATCATGGCAGAGTTGATTAGCCATACCAGAGATCACGTGGCCTGCAAAGTCTCTGCATTTACTATCTGGCACTGTACAGAAAATGTTTGCAAAGTCTTGCTATAGCCAAATATGGCAAAGTAACTTAAAAATTATTTCCCTCAAGCCCTAATTTTTAAAAAATAAAATGTCATCATGTTCAACCAAACTCAATAGATTCTGAATATCCTTCCGGATATTCTGAATATTCTGAATACCAGAATAGTAGATTCTGAATATTGCTGTCTTCAAAAACACTTATGGATTAAGAGGATAAGCAAGCAAATGTATAAGATAAATGTAAAAGCGACACATGACATATCTAAAATAGAATTAAAAGCACTTCACAAAACTGGGAAACTATTAAAATATGTTTTAGGATACTTTATGAATCAAGGCTTCTATAGGAATTATGTGACACCATCACATAAGATAATTTGAAGAAGGCTTGACAAGACAACTATCAACAAAGACACAGGTGTGGAAGAGGCAAACACAAGAGTTCCCAGTGGCTACTAGGGGGCCCAAAGGAATGCTGGGGGATAAAGGGTCATAAAGGGAGAGCCAGGTGGGTGTGGCTGCTGCGGTATGAGGCCAGGGCCACAGCCAGTCCCAGGTGACCCAGTGGCAGCCAGTGGTGGGAATCGCAGCTCGGACTTCCCTCCCCTTTCTCCCACAGGCCTTCCAAGGACCTTTTCCATGGTCCTATCCAGCTGGCCACGAGAGGGCACAGGGGCATGACAGCAGTCATAGAAGCTTCCCAGTACAGAGGCAGAAACGGACGCTGGGAGGGGCAAGAGAAAATAGCCAGCAGGAGTTCACTTTCTTTCGAAGATGATAAAACAGGAGAAAATAAATGTGAAACTGTTCTCTACAGTGTTTATATTTCTAGCCAAGAACACTCTCATGAATGAAATTCATTTTCTAAAATTAGGGCAATGCTAAGAATAAGTCTTTTCTCCAACATTAAAATAAAAATAAATTTACCAAAAAATGGTTGCATAATGAAGTGGCTGGAACCAAAATGTAGTCTTGGTAAGATTAAGCCCACAGTAGCTAATGTACAAGTTGTAAACTATATCTCATTCATATCATGTTGATATTTGAAAGAAGTAGAAATGAGGACACACAAAAAAAGGAAAGCATTTTTACCTCATCCTTCAAACAAAAACAAAAATATTTTTCTCCCAAAATGATTTTTAAATTAAATGCTTCTTTTGTCAGAAAGTGAATCCTAGCGTAGTGACATTTCCATTGATGGTTTAAGCCTATTAGAGACCTGTGTTGCTCACGAAACATGTTGAATAGGACTCTAACGGTATTTTCATAAATGTTTTTCTCCCACACCCTCATTAATGAGATCTGGCATTTACTTCCAATCAGTGTAAATGTCTTCATTTATATATTATAAACACATACAGCTGTGCATGTATATAAGTATATTTTAAATACAGTATACACATCTGAAAATAATGACATCAAGATAAAATGATTGATATTATAAAGTAAATATTATGTTATAGTCTGATTTAACAAAAGTTTTTAAACTTAGTGCAATAATTTATGATAGAATGAATTAAAATTCTGTTTTCTACATTCAATTTATATTAATTTTTAGTTTAAAAACTTCTATAACTGAAGTGGACACCTCAAACAGATATATAAATCCAATTTCTTGGGAGGCTGAGGCAGATTGCGAGGTCAGGAGATTGAGAACATCCTGGCTAACACGGTGAAACCCCATCTCTACAAAAAATACAAAAAATTAGCCAGGTGTGGTGGCATGTGCCTGTAGTCCCAGCAATTCAGGAGGCTGAGGCAGGAGAATCACTTGAACCCAGGAGGTGGAGGTTACAGTGAGACGAGATCGCGCCACTGCACTCCAGCCTGGGTGACAGAGCAAGACTGTCTCAAAAATAAAAAAAAAAAAAAAATCCAATTTCATCATTGGCTGTTTTTAATAAATTTTGATATACTACTTTTTCAACTTCATCTGCCAATTAGACAATGTTTTTTGTTGAAATTTGCCAAGCACATTTTCATCTTCACTGATGTCAATATCTTGTGCTCAAAAATTTATCAGAAAGATTAAAAAATGAGCTTAAAGTCCACTGAAACTTCCCTTTTGGGAGTTTTAAAAAAGGGTTAAAAGTACACATAAGACATTTCAAAAGTGAATTTTCTAAATTTATATATTTAAAAATCAGGTAAGATTGTTATTATAGTGATTGTTGAGCATCATCATTAACAACCAATTCACATAAGGACAGAAATCTTCTGAGGTATCTGATTAAAAAATTACTTTTAATTTTTTTATTTCAATAGGTTTTTTGGAAACAGGTGGTGTTTGGTTATATGAATACGTTTTTTCGTGGTGATTTCTGAGATTTTGGGGCACCTATCACCCAAGCAGTCTACACTGTACCCAATGTGTAGTCTTTTATCCCTCACCCCCTCCCACCCTTTCCTCTTAGTCCTCAAAGTCCATTGTATCATTCTTATGCCTTTGAATAATTATAGTTAAGCACTCCCATTATGAGTGAGAACATATGATGTTTGGTTTTCCATTCCTGAGTTACTTCACTTAGAATAATGGTTTCCAGGTCCATGCAGGTTGCTGTAAATGCCATTATTTCATTCATTTTTATGATATACATATATATACACTACATTTTCTTTATCTACTTGTTGACTGATGGGCATTTGGATTGGTTCAATATTTTTGCAGTTGAGTATTGTGCTGCTATATTGCATGAGTTTCTTTTGGAAAGCAATTACGGTCTCGTTAATTGTGAAACAAGACAATTTCTTTTCTACAGGTACCTACTATTCATCATACTATTAAAAATAACAGGAAGTTCAGCAAATTTAGATCCCTTATATCTTAAAAAAGGAGAAATAGGTACATAGAGATGATAGCGCTAGATATACAGAAACATTGATATATGTGTATATACATACACATCCATTGACGTTAAGCTTCACAATTTTTCAATATCTTAAATTAATGACAGCTCTTTAAATATGTTGCCACTAGGTATCCAGAGACCCTCCCTATAAAACAGAAAATAATAGTTCTTTCCCACCTCATTTCAAAACATTATAAATACTCTCCCATGTTAAATAACATAACACAAAAATGCACTTTACTGGAACTTGTAAGTCAAAACCCTTCCAATATTTCCCTGATTCCCTCAGGATGCCTTAGCAACTCACTTTGGCATGTGTCAGAGCTTGACATATCGAGCAAGTGAGGCACCAGCATCAACTTACATTTTAATATTAGTAAATTTTACATTGCTGTGGTATAAACATTCTAGAAACAGAATTTCCCATTTTCTTTCCAACCATCTCTTGAGATCACTGCTATTTACTCTAGACTACCTGCTTCAGAATCACATTTAGATGTTTGCTAAAAATGGTCGTTCTTGGCCACTGGAGTCAGAATCAATGAGAAGTGGAGTCACAAAACCCAGAGTTTAAATAAGTTCTGGATGCGGCAGATTTTGCACTTCGCGGATGGTCCCAACAGCATGTCCCCCACAGGCTCTCCTGCATGCAACCTGCTGGTCATCCATCCACAACTGGAGTCTATTTCTCTACCACCTTGGATTCTGGAAAGCCTAACTCCTTTGACCAATAAAATATGACCGAAGGGCTCCTTTGCCAGTTCCCGGCATGGCCTTAACTGGCCTGGAAGCTTCATTTCCAGTCTCTTGAAGGCAGGTGCCATGTAAGAAGTTCAGCCATCCAGAGACCACCATGTTAGGAGAGAATAAAGAGATGACATGGTGGGTAAAATGACAAATGGAGAAGAAAGGAGGATGTAGAAGCAGGAAAGAGAGAGAGAGAGAAAAAAAGAGAGAGAGAGAGAGAGAGAAAGGAGACAGAGACAGAGAGAAAGGAGACAGAGACAGATACCAAGGAGCAATGGCATGCAGTCCCTGTGAGTGGATCAACCACCTTGAATATGGAACCTCCAGTCCAAGCGGCCTCATCTGATGCCAACACAATCATAAACAAACTTCTCAGCCAAGTTCTTTTTTTTTTTTTTTTTTGGACTTTTGGAATTCTGATCAACAAAATTGTGAGCAAAATAAAACGGTTGTTTTAAATCACTATGTTTTGTGGTGCTTAGGCAGCAATTAATAACTGAAATAAGAAGTCATTATTTTGCTACAAGTAAGGATGTCTAGTCAAGATTCTCTCCCTGCCCATCACAAGTCTCCATACAGGAAGCCCCATTCCCCTACCTGGGATTTGCAGTGAGGCTGCAGCCCTAGAAAGATGGCTGGCTGACACCCCTGCCTCAGGAGTCCTCGAGGCTACTTTTGGTCAACACTATAACTGAAGCAGAGCAACAGTGGCATTTAGATGTCAAACATGGAAATAATGACTTCTTGGACTTATACAAGTATTTAACCCTCCTTTCCCTTTGTTGAATGCCTGACATCCCACGTTTGTAAATCAATTCTGTGAATCCTCCAGCCCATTTATGGTCCATAACTTAAATTGCATCAAATAATTTCAAACACGGTAGTTACCAGTATATACTTGATTTATAAAATTCACAGTTATAACAATATGTTAACTCGTTTACTCAATCTAAAACCTTAAGGAAAACATTACTATTATTCCTGAGAGGGAACTGAAATACAGTGAGATTAAGTAACTTGCCCAAGGACACACACCCAGTAAGTTGAGGCAGTGGCTACTCAGATCATACATCCCCAAACCCTCTTCATTACTGTCTTCAGTTATTAATACTGAAATTGTAGTTAGGATGTCAGGTAAATAAATGGTGAATTTCCATAAACCAAAGGGAATTTACAGAAATATTAACTATTCTAAAATTCTTTCCAAGTTTAAACAATCAATTTTCATGGTGATTTATTCAATAAAAGCTGCAAAAAAATCATGTTTGTTTGAAAATAAACACTCAAGTCCACACAAAGAAAAAAATCAACTGTTTAGATTATATGAGTAATTCAAAAGGTGAAGCAGTTTCTATTGTGTAGACCAGGGTTTCTCAACCAGGTGCGATTTTGCACCCCAGGAAACACGTGGAAGTGTCTAGAGACAGCTTTGGTTGTCATTACTAGTATGTGTGGGGTGTGCTACTGGCATGTAGGGGTACAGGCCAAGGATGCTGTTAAACATCCTACACTGCACAGGACAGAACACCCATGACCAAGAATTATCTGGCCCAAAACATCAATAGTGTGCAGGTGCAGAAACCCTGATGCGAAACATGATCGAGGCGTTTCTTCTGCCCTGATCATCCTTTCTTGTGGTCATCTCCTCTCCCTGCTCTGAGCCTTGGTAGCACTGTTTCACATCCCACACTGAATACCTTGTGATGGCACTGCCACTACCACTGTTCATTTTTCAGGTCCATAAATCTTATCTTGTCAACTGGAACGTGAGCTGCTAGAGAGCTCTCAGGTCTCTCTTTCTCTCTCTCCTGGAAGAATGTAGTGCAAGGAGGTGGCATCTGATATCTTTTTGTCAACACGGTTCATAATTTCTAATTTCTTGAATACTTGAAATGAAATACTCAAAGCCATCCAGGTAACTGCCTCCTTCTGAGAAAATGTCTTCCTTGAGAGTCTTTTACTTCTTAAGGGTTTAAGAAGCCATCTCCTCACCCAGGGCCATATGAAAAATAAACTTCCTTTTGTTTTAATTTCCAAGAGGAAGTTATCACCAAGGGACACAAACTTGAACTTTTGAACATGGAATGGTCAACATTCCAGCTTTTATACTCACTGTGTGGACAATCAGTAATTGACGCTTTTTAACAGTAGGAATAAATCTAATACCTGTTATTAAATTCTGCATATTTTGTCACAGTTTGTGTTTGTGTAATTTTTCTTTCATGCCTGTTGCACTTGTGTTGTTTGATCATCTAATTTCTCTTTTACTTTTCTTTCTCCTCCTCCAAAATGGAGGCTTATTTACATCAATTATTGATCTGCCATGTGTCTAATTTAGCCCTATGTCCAGTACTTGAACTAGAGAAACTGTTAAACCAAATTAGTAATAATGTTTAGGCTAGAGGTGGAGGGGATATTGGGTACTTTTTGCAAAAGTGAATACATAATTAAATAAAAAATAGTAATACTGTTGGTGGCCACATTAGCTGTAAACTAACATAGAGAAAAGAAATAATGAGCAATTGGTTCCTTTCTTTGTAAGATCCCAATTGCAGTCCATACAGTTATCCTCCATGACTTCTCACAGGGTAGTCCCTCTGCCAATAGTGGTATAAGTGAATTGAAAACACATTACATTTTAATTAATCATTTAATTAAAGGAAAAAGAGAGACATGAAAATGAAACAGGGAACAAAAGCTCAGGTCACATACAGCAATGGGTGATCTCCAAATCTTGTCTCCCTGTCTTTAAAATAAGACCAGACAGCACTTGGCCTTCTGGTACATCGTCACCTCCCCTCTCAGCTCGGCTGCAGCCACTCAAGGTTTGGGACTTCAAAGTGCCATGACTCCTCATAGGCATTAAGCCTACAGTATAAGCCCCAGCATCCCCAACCTGCCTCACTCTGTGGACTTGCACACAACCATGGGCTGCTTTCCATCCACATCATCAAAGCTGTCCAAAAATGGGGCAGGGGACCCTGGCCTTCATTTCAAAAATTACAGTTCTGCCAGATGCCACGAGATGGATGCTAAAACCCTGTTCCTTCCTGGATTCCCCTGCCTGCTCCTCACACAAATATGGATGTCATGCCTCTTTCATGTCAACACCTATTGTGCTGAACTCTACACTTGGAATGTCTCAATACCTAGTGCTGTCCTTATACCTTGACGAAAACTCTCCCTAGATTTACTGAGCACTCTACTTGCTTAACCACTCAGAATCCAAACACAACATATGTCATCTGCTTTGTCCAGGGAATTGGACTTCTAAACACTTCCCCCATGGAGAAGATAATCCACTCTTCCTTTACACTGAGAGGTCTCAATGAAAAATGGCTTCCAAACCAGCCAATAATCCAGCCCCATTTTCAGATCTACCTGATTCAACAATTCATTCATTCATTCATTATGTCTCTCACTCATTCACTTTCACTTGGTCTGTTTTCCTCCTTCATCCCTCCCCTCCTTCTCTTCCACCACCAGAATTCTCAATTAGCCTTTCAAATACCCACAAGAAAGTTCCACTGTAATCTTCACCATCACTCAAGGTCACTAGCGCCAAAGCACAGCTTCCTGTCTTCCATCCCTATAACTGGCCTACACATCCAGACCCTCAAAACCCACTCTCCCTGCTACTCTCCAGTGCTTCTGGGATCGGATACACTATTTTCATAGCCCCTGTCAGGGTCCATTCCCACAAAGTATGACTCACAACAGGCTCCAGAGCTCCAGTTTCCCAGGGTTCATGTTCAAAGTAGGGATTCCCGCTACCCCAAATTCTTATTCAGTAAGCATAAAAAGGATTTGGGAATTTCCATTATTAAAAGTCCATTTGGGTGAATCTGATGATCAACAGATTCTAGAACTCCTGTGCTCAAAAGACAGTAAGCCTCTCATCCTAACTGTCTTTTGTAATGCTGATGCTATTGACAGAGGCAGTGCCTATGATTAAACTCCCCTTTGTGAGTTGGAATTCTGGTTTGCAAACTCCATCTACTTTTCAGAATTAAGTGAACAAAGAGAAAGATGGGAAGCCAAATAATTCACACTGAATGTTTAAATCTTAGGCTGGGAAGAATTTGATAGTGGTCTAGGTGGTACATGGGAGTGACCGGGGAGGACGAGTGATGGGGAAGGAGGAGGAGGAGGAGGAGGAGGATTTTCTACTCTTCAGAGCTTATGGCAGAAAGTTATCAGCATGTGAGCTGGAGCCAGGTAGTCTGAGAGCTAATCTGGAATGCACCAAGGCTGCAGATACTTGATGCTGACCTGATTTCCTCATGCAAAATCAGGATAAAGATGATACCTATCAAATATAAGCACTGATAAGATTAAATGGAATAATGCATGCTGAGCTCTTACCATAAAGCTGGATATAAAATAATAACTCAATATTAGCTATGATCATCATTATATGCATAAGATTTAGGAAAACTTAACCTCTTTATTTTGTTATATATCTTCAGAGAATTACATTGTACACATCCAGACGACCTGAGTGGAAATCATTGTTCTCATCCAAATATCACTCAATGCTTTCTTTAATTCTAGGTAGAATAATCAAAAAAGACACTTTGTCTCCATATGCCAAATAACAGCCCCAATCAGCCAGTGGAACAACCAGATAATTACTTATCAACTAAGGGGTATTTTAATGTGATGCATGATAACTAAGGACTTAAAATCACAAATACAATCATGCCAATTTTTAAACGGATGTGTAATTGGGGCAAGAAAATAGAGAGTGGAACCCCACAGAAGGAAAGAAATAGAATCTAAAAATATCAGTTATTTTAAAAGTTCAATAAAGGCTATTAGTGTATAAAATGTATAATTAATTTACTATCTGTATATCCATTTACAGGCTTATCATATCTTCGAGGTTGATCTATAAATCTTCAAATATATTAATTATATTTAACCAGCTGTGGTAAACTGCGATTTGTCAAAAACTGGTAAAACACTGTTTTCTTTTTAAAGCAGCTAAATGTAATATATTTATAATGAGCCCTTCTTGCATCAGCTATAAGTACATGCTGTGACATAATTTATAACTATAAATATACATTTTATATGTAAATAGAAAAGTCTCTGTATTCTATTTGAAATACTGTACTTTTCACAAATGCATTGCTTAACAATTAATGTGGTCAAATCTTATAATGCCAAAATGTTTTTTAATTATGTATTTCATACCTTTATGCTCAAGCTTAATTTGGTTACCTGTTATTCTCTAATTACAAAAAGGAATCTTCATTTAAGAAAGTCTTGGCAACATATAAAACATCATTCAGAAACAGGCTGGTCAAAAAGTAAAAGCTTATGGTTTCTAAATTGCAGGATTTCTTTATGAAAAAAATGTCTTCTGTAGTATTTTATAATTTTTAAATTTCAGGATTTGTACAGGCAGTAGTAACAGGCAGGAAAGGAGGGTAAGGGGAAGGAGAAACAGCATATTTCCTACAGGTGAGACATTATGCTCCAAACTGTGATCTCAAAAAAAAAAAAAAAAGATATAAAAGCATTTCCTTAGGGAGCTTTAATGGATTACTGAGTTACTATGGGCAGAAACTTCTTGATCTCTTTCTGGGAGACAACCAAAGCAATGTGTGATGGGAAATAACAAAGGTGCAGCTAAAGCTCAGAGAAGAAAACCAGCATGGCTGAGCTTCCATTATGAGAAAATTAAAGGGGTGGGGAAAATCATGAAAACAGTATTGGATGGTGGTCATCCAAGAAAATGCAATAATAGCTGAATGTTGGAAAGTGACAAATTCAACTTAAAAAAAAATATATATATATACACATATACATATGTATATACACATACATATGTATATACACATACATATGTATATACACATACATATGTATATACACATACATACACACATACTTTTTCCTAAGTTTTTTTCCATCGACTCAAATATTCCACAAAGGGGGAACTACGCCTGCAGGAGCACATAGCTATGGTGTGAATGACTGTGTCCTCTGAGAAATTCATATGTTGAAATCCTAAGCTCTCAAGGCCTGTAGATGGTGATTAGGTCATGAGGGTGACACCTTCTGATTGGGATTAGTGCCCTGATAAAAAAGGAATCAGAGAACTCAGTCAGTCGCCACTTCCACTATGTGTGTGCCCTCAGCAGACACTGAACCTTCAGGTGCCTTGTTCCTGGACTTCCAGGCCTTCAGAACTGTGAGCAATAAATTTCTGTTTTTTTGTTTACTTGTTTTTGAGAGAGTATCTCACTCCAATTGCCCAGGCTGGAGTGTAGTGGCATGATCTTGGCTCACTACAGCCTCAACCTCCCAGGCTCAAGTGATCCTCCCACCTCAGCCTCCCGAGTAGCTGGGACTACAGGTACATGCCACCATGTCAAGCTATTTTTTTTTTGTATTTTTAGTAAAGACAGGGTTTTTTCATGTTGCCTAGACTGGTCTTGAACTCCTGGGTTCAAGCCACCTGCCTACCTTGGCCTCCCAAATCACTGGGGTTACAGGTGTGAATCACTGGGATTACAGGTGTGAACCACCATGCCTGGCCAATTTCTGTTGTTTACAAGTTACCCAACCTAGGGTATTTGGGAAAACAGCCTATATAAACTAAAACACACACAAATACACATAGAGTTAAAGAATATATAGTTATAAAGTTAGGTGACCAAAATGTCCTGTAGTCATCAAAAATTATACTAATGTCATTATGACTTGAACTGTGTCCTCCCCAAAAGATACGGTGAAGTCCTAACCCCCAGTACCTAACAAATAATCTCATTTGGAAATTAGGTTTTTACAGAGGTAATCAAGTTAAAATGAGATCATTAGGGTGGGCCATAATCCATATGACTAGTGTCCTATAAAAAAGGGAAATTTGGATGCTGAGCCAGACAATCATAGAGGAAAGAGGATGTGAAGACATGCAGGAGAAGATGGCCAAAAGGCTTGAGTGGTGATGTGTGTACAAGCTGAGAATGCCAAGGATTGCTGGCAACCACCTGCAGCTAACGAGGTGAGGAAAAAGACTCCCCTAGAGCCTTAGGGAAGAATATGGCCCTGCCAACACTTGATTTTAGATTTCAGGCCTCCAGAACTGTGAGGTCATCCATTTCTGTTGTGTTAAGCCACCTAGCTTTTGTTTCTCTGTTATAGCAGGTCTAAGAAACTAATACACATGCGTAGAACAGAAGTATCACAACCCAGTCCTTTTTTTATCTTTTAAGATTTTTTAAAGTTCTCTCCTAAATAAACAAAAATACATAAGTAATCTTTAAAACTTACATAGGTTAATTTTCTAGTGCTGTACTGATTGGTTCAATTGTTAAGAATATTGACTATAAGGTCAGTTCTGTCCTTGACATAGAGTTTTGAATAAGGAGTTTGATGGAAAATATCTGTAGATTAAGGCTCTTTTTCAAGACCGTGATGGTAGCTGACATTTTTGCAGCTTTAAATATATACTGAGTCACATCCTTAGTAAAGAAGGAAGGTAATCGTCAAACATTTTAAAATACCCCATTGTTACAAGATTTTGAAATACCATTATCACAGCATTTCAGTAATGAACTCTCACAGCCTTCAGCTCTGCCCACTGTTGAAGAGAAGTAATCAGTCTAGATGCATACTTCCCTTATGGAGCTTTCAGGGGCATAATATCCATCCAGTTAGTCATTTGGACAGGCTTGATAAACTAAGCCCACAGTCAATCTGCCATTAAAAGCAGAGTGAGTTAGATTTGTGGCATCCTCAGTATTAATTAAACATTGATAGTGGGCGTCACTGTTCAGAAGAAGGGGGCATCTTTACCTAATGTGCGTGCAAATCTCAACAGTCTTAGAGCTGAAAGGGCCCTTAGAGATCATCTATTCATCTGGTCTAATCCTGTTGGAATGGGGAATCTCATATTAGAACTTCGGGTAAGAGAGTAGGTGAAGAAGGAGCCTGGCATTAGAGGGGAGACTATTAAAATAATACCTGGCAGGAATTGATGTGGATGGAGAGTATAGACAGAAGATGTTCAGTGTCGAGCAAGAGAAATAGCAAGTGGAGATGGGGCTGGAAGGTTTGAATTCAGTTGGAGGAAATCAAGCAAACACCCAGGAGAAAGGCAAGTTGGGGATGATGAGTTCACACCTATCTCCTGCAGGGGACTTTCTCTGAGCTGACCTTGTATTTTCACCAGCTTTCAATCTTGGGTGGGGTGCTGACCAGTGGAGTGGGAGAGGAAGACTTGGCAGAAAATCTTCACTAGTGACCCAAGTCAACCTTGCCAGCGTTGGGCTCAGATGTCAACTTTAAGCATCCCTTGAGGCATAAACTTAGGCATAATTTGATCATTTACAAACACCTGTCATTTGAACAGGTTTTGGGAAGGAGGCCATAAATGTTAACACCTTTCTCTGCTCTCCCAAATGAAACTCTAAAATGCCAAAGACTATTTTCAGGAAAACATAGTGTGCTTACTCCAAATGGCACAGACAAAAGCCACACTTCACGTCTCCTTCCCTGATGGGGCCGGGCCTCAGATATCCAAATGTAGCTGAGATGTAACAGAAGAGTTTCAAGGCCCCTCAGTGGCCCTGCTCTAATGAGAGCCAGAAGTTCCCAATGCTGCCACCTCAAGATATTATTACAGTACTGAAATGACATCCAAAACACGAACAAAAAGAAAACTGAAATTCTGCCCTCTTGTTTCTCCTCACTTTTTTGGGGGGGGGGGGGGCAGGTCTTGCTCTCTTAGACTGGGGTGCACTGGCACTATCATGGCTTACTGCAGCATCAAGCTCCCCAGTCTCCAGTGATCCTCCTGCCTTGGCCTCCCATGTAGCTGGACCTACAGGCACACCCCACCACACCTGACTAATTTTTGTAATTTTTGTAGAGACAGGGTTTCGCCATGTTACCCAGGCTGGTCTCAAACTCCTGGGTTCAAGTGATCCACCCGTCTTAGCCTCCAAAAGTGTTGGGACTGCAGGCGTGAGCCACTGCGCCCGGCCATTTCTCCTCATTTCTAATGCCATGTCCTGGGTGCTGAACAGGATAGTCCCCTATAACACAGAATTATCTGACCTACATTTCCATAGTGCTGAGGTGAAGAAACTCTGAGGAGAAAAAGAGGATACTAACTTAGAACAAATCTTACAGCCATAATACAGGAGTAGACTTATGTCACCATGGGTAGGTAGAATCTCTTCCAAACAAAGAGGCATAAACCCAGGAATATTTTCTTCTAAAGATCTCCTGAATACTACCTGAATTGGGTTGAATGGTGGCCTCCCAAAACATATATCTATTTGGAACCTGTAATGGTAACCTTATTTGGAGAAAGGATCTTAGCAAATGTAATTAAGAATCCCAAGATGACATCATCCTGGATAATCCTGGCGAATCCTAAATCCAGTTGCAAGTATCCTTATAAAAGAAAGTTCAGGGCTATATTAGACACACAGACACACAAAGGAAGCCATGTGAAGATGGAGGCAGAGATTGGAGTTTGAAATCAAAGAACACCTGGAGCCACTAGAACTGGAAAAGGCGATGAAGCTTTCTCCCCTAGAGCCTTCAAAGGGAATGGAGCCCTGCTCATATCTCAGTTTCTGACTTCCAGGCTCCAGCACTGTAAAAGGATAGATTTTAGTTGTTTTTAAGCCACCAAATTTGTGGTAATTTGTTATTGCAGCCCTAGAAAGCTAATACACTACTAAACAGATAATATGTTCAGACAACTTATATTCTCTCTAATGGCCAGAACTGACTGGTTTAAATGTGACTTCAGAAAAACTTTGACAACTATATTAACAAGCCAAGTGTTTCTCATGAGTTACATGAGCTAAATGACTTCCTTCACCAAAGGTAATGTTTAGTATTTTAAACAGAAGAAAATCACACTTGGTATTTGTATCAGAGACAACTCTCTAAAGACAGCCTCTTATCTCAGAGTTGATAAATTTTAGGCAGTGAATTCATAAGCATCAGGTGTCTCAAAATGTGTAACGTCATTGAAATCTGTTTCGAGAAGTTTTAATGTGAGCAGCAGACAGGAGTAAAATCATATTACGCAAGCCCTTCAGGCTCTCTGGCAAGTGATAAAAACTCAATGCCAACTAGGTTACGCCAAAAACAAAAGCACAGATTCAAGCATAAACTCAGGGAGTCAAAGTATGCTGTAAGAATTCCATGGTTCTTACTCCTAGTTACAATGGCCTCTGTTGGGTCTTCTTCTTGGAAAGACTCCATATGGTGACAAGATGGCTGCAAGTAGCCTGCACTTGACGTCACTCTTTGAGCTCATGATTGCAAAGAAGAAATTGGTCTTGCATCTCTCAGGCACAGTGCAATGTCATTAAAGGCCACTGATTAAGGGCACTTGGGTCATTTACAGCACTCAGGACCCAGAGGATATTATTCTCTTGTTGGGCTTCCTGGGAGACCTGCCCACCTGCAATACATGAGAAAGAGGAGCCATGCATATTAGTTTCCTGTGGCTGCTGTAACAAATGGCCAGCAATTTGGTGGCTTAAATCAATATGACTTTACTCTCTCACAGTTCTGGAGAGAAGTCAGAAATCAGTATCAATGGGCCAAACTCAAGGTGGTAGCAGAGCTATGCTCCCCTAGGAGGGCCTAGGGGAGAATCCATAGCCCCTTGCAGCTCTGAGTAGCTGCCAGCTTTCCTTAGCTGTAGTTGCATCACTCCAATTTTCAAAGCCCATCTCTTCAAATCTCTCTCAAATCCATCTTCACATGGCTTGCTCCTCTGTGTGTGTGTAATCTTCTTCTGCATCTCTCTTCTAAAAACACATGTGATTGTATCTAAGAGACACCCAGATAATCCAGAAAAATCTTCCCATTTCAAGATCCTTAATATAATCACGTCTTTGCCATATAAGGTCACATTTACAAGTTTCAGGAATTAGATATCTTTTGGAGGGCCATTTTTCAGCCTACTGCATCATATCACTGACAATACTGCCCAAATCACAGGGAGTAGAGTCCTGGCAATCCCAGAAGAAAAATAAATAAGGCACTGACAGATGCACCTTACAGGCTAATGCATGGATCATCTCTCAGCTGTCTGCTAAATACAATGACGTCATTACAGAACTGAGCCTTCACATAAGCCAAACTCAATCTCATACTTGCTTTACATTTATGGTGGGGCTAAACAACAGATAGTGGTAGAAACAGCAATTTCATTTCATGCTCTCATTCATGTGTTCATTATGCTCATGAACCTGGATAATTCACAGCTGTTTCTCAGTGCAAATATTCAATGTTCATCAAGGCATGATCTCAGAGCACAAGCACCTAAGATGCTATAATATCGATATTGAACACATCTAGACAAAGATAAACCTTTAGAAATTGACATAGAACCACCTACTGTCACATGCTAGCAGAGTAGGGAACTCTGCTGATGGTGAGAAAGAAGATACATATCCATTAGTTCAACGTGTTTTCCCTGACTCATCTTAGGCTCTAAACAGCAGGAAGAAAAAGGGGCCGCTTGACAAATATTAATTATAATGTAGATAGAAATTTCAAAGCCAGATTTTTTAATTTTGCCTGTTTTCTTTATGAATCAATCTAAATTTATTAGCCTTTGCTAGTGCTATAAGTCATGCATATATATGACAGACAATTTGGGAAATTATGGTAAAGTATAAAATGAAAAATCCAAACCACTCACCACATGGAAATAACCACTTGCTAATTTACTTATTTCAAATAGTAAATTTAACTTAAATACACACACACACACACACACACACACACACACACATATATATATATATAATTTTTTTTTTTTTTTTTTTGAGACAGAGTCTCGCTCTGTTGCCCAGGCTAGAGTGCAGTGGCGCCATCTTGGCTCACTGCAAGCTCCGCCTCCTAGGTTCATGCCATTCTCCTGCCTCAGCCTCCCCAGTAGCTGGGAATACAGGCGCCCACCACCATGCCCGGCTAATTTTTCGTATTTTCAGTAGAGATGGGGTTTCACCGTGTTAGCCAGGATGGTCTCAATCTCCTAACCTCGTGATCCACCTGCCTCGGCCTCCCAAAGTGCTGGGAACTTGAATATATTTTAAAAAGAACTTGAGGATAGATTCAAAGAATGCCTGAACTTCATATTTCTTCACCATAAATATCAACTCCTAAAAACTTCCCAAAAGATACCATTAATTTTTTTTAAGTTTACACACATAGATACATGTTTCTTTGTAGCATACATTTATGTTTCTAGGAGGTATAATATATTATAAAATAGCTGGAAGAGAGACTTTCGAATGTTCTCACCATAAAGAAATGATAAATGAATGAGGTGATGAATAAGCTAAATACCCAAATTTGATGATTATGCCAAATATATATGTACAGAAGCATCAATTTTATCCCATCAATATGTACAAATACGATGTGCCAATAAATATTTTTAAAGGAATACATTCAAAATCACTTAATCAGAATTCAAAGAAACAAAAGACAATCCTTGAAAACTATAAGTTTAACAAATCCTATATAAAATATTTTTAAAATAACATATTTTGAAATTTGAGCTTGCTTTTAGCATTACTCTCAAAGACATACAGAAGGGAAACAATGAGCATTTCTCCAGCAAAATATTCCCTGTTGTAAAAGATAGATCACTTGTTGAAGAAAAACAAAATAGACATGGAAAATTGATTTTATCATGAACTATAATAAAGCCTGAGAAATTACACACAAATAGACTGTGGTGTTTATGTTCCAACAAAATTTGTTGTTTTCATTTCTTAGACTCAACTACTCAAAATAACCCTATTTGTTTTATAATTGGAGCAGTTTTCTTGGATGCCTGTTTTCTCTTGTATACCTATTTATCTTTGTTGTCTATATAATTTCCAATAGTATTTCCATTTTTCTTAGTGATAAAAATAATCTTCATATAATTAACACTTTCTCTTTGTTAAACTTGTGATTTGTGTAAAAAAATCTACTTTTCTCATAAAGTCATTTTTATAGAATCTTCTAATTTGTTCCTTAATAATTTTCGATGAACTATGTCTATGAAAGAACATATCCTTATTTTTTGTGAATTCTTTATCGATCTGATTTGTCCTTTTCATGTCAGTCTTTTCATAGTTTATGAATATAATATCATATTTATATTATTTTTAAAGTTAAACATACACTCAATTCATAAAGAAATCTGCAAGATCTAAAATAAAATAATAAAGAAAGCCCTCCATGTCATACAGCCTATATAGTTTGCTTAAAGCAAAAACTTTCAACTCTTTAACTGGTTTATTTATGTATTTTTCTCCAAATTTGTAACTAATAATATTTTACTGCTGTTTCTTGATATTTTCAGTTAGAAATATTATTCACTGGCTCCTTTTTACTTTATCCCTCTTCCTCCATCAACATAGATGCATGCTCCCTCCCCCACTTTCTCAGTATTGATTTATGATGATTCTGTAGGAATATGCAGTACCTACATAACTATGCAAATACTCTTCACAGATGGGCCATGAAATAAGATTTTACTACATCTTGTTTCTCAAAACAATTATACGTTTCTTAGAGTTAATAATTGTCTCTTGTTTTTCTATGTAGTTATTATCTTTTTGTCCCCCACACCCAAATGTAAGTCTCCTTTTTGTCTAAATGCATTCAAACACCTCAGATATCCCATTATTGATATCCTCCTGGAAAGATGCCTTCGGTAACTGTATCATCTACTGCAACCTGGACTGGTGGCTCCCAAGGCCCGCTGCACAACAGTTCCACAATTATCTCCCTTTGCCCTCATCCCAGGAATATTTTTCTCCCTCTCGCCTGTATTGGAGCCTCTATTTCCTGGGCCTAGTGTGTTAACCATTCATATATTTCCCTTGATTTTTCATCTCTTAGTCTTTATTCAACTTTCTGGGAAATTTTTATCAAATTTATTTACTAATTTTCCATGGATATTTTTATTTCTATGATCATATATTTTCAAAATAATCTATGAAGCCTTTTGAAATACACTGAATATTTCTTTTCTCCTTGTTTCATGGTAGTAATATCGTCTCTAATTTCAGAAGACATTCATCATAATTTCTTGTCTCTCTGTCTTCCAAGTTTCTTATTTAATTTGGTTCACTCTGTGTTTTTCATAACTGGGAACTGCAAGAACATTAGAGCTGGGCACCCACATTGCTTTGTAGACCAGCCATCATTGCTTACTCTGGGTGGGATTTTTTTGTATTAGAGTGACCACCGATGTCACTATCCTTAAGGTTCTAGTTGTAAGCTGATTAGATACCAACAAAAGTGTACGCCAAAACCCATATAAAATATATGCAAAGAGAAACACCAACACCGGGGAGAAGGGCTAGGATCTCAATATACAGTATATACTCTGTGTGTGTGTGTGTGTGTGTGTGTGTGTGTATATATATATATATACACACACACACACATATATACACATACATACATATACATATATACTGAATTCTCCCCTTCTTTTTTAAGGGAAGTTCTCAGGGGAAATCTTGGTCCCCTGGTCCAATATATCAGCAGCTTTGTCACCTTCCAGAATTGCACTACTGTCTTCTTCCAGCATGGCAGAGGAACAACTGTGTTGAGACACAAAGTGAGCGAGCAGGAAGATCTGGGTTCTAACTGCTTCTTCCATTGTCTCCTGAGTTTGTGGTTTCTCTTGAAAAACTGGCTGTGGATCTTATTTTTACTCCTCTGAAGGTTATGTCTTTTTCTCTTACTTGATTTTTATTTATTTATTTATTTATTTATTTATTTTTATTTTTTATTTTTTATTATACTTTACGTTTTAGGGTACATGTGCACATTGTGCAGGTTAGTTACATATAAGACTTATCCCTTTTCCACGAGTTTTCAGAAGTCTCACTATAACGTGCTGGTGTGGTTATCTACTGCATTTGAGGTTTGCAGAGCTTCTTAGTCTGTGAGTTGATACCTTTCATCACTTTGGAAAAGTTTCAGTGATAATTACTAGGCATGTAGCTTCTGCCTTGTTCTCTTCCTTCTCCTTTTGAGACTCAAGTTGTATGTGAGTTAGAGTTTTCAAGGTGTCATGTGTGTCTAATACTCTTTTATCTACCCTTTCCAATTCCTCTCTGTATTTCACTTTGAATATTTTCCACAGACTGGTCTTCCAGTTCACTAATACAATATTTTTTTTTCTGCTATGTCTAATCTGCTGTTAAAATAATTCATTTAGTTCCATATGTCAGATATTATTTGTTTTTTAAAAATTATAGAAATTTATTTGATTCTTTTTTATTCTAATGTTCTGGTAAAATTCTCCACTCCTTAATTAATCTGTCTAAATTATCCTCTACTTTCTTCCTTATATTAATCATAATTATTTAAAGTCACCTTCTGCTAACTTTACTAACTGTATCATCTGTCACTTTCATCAGCCAAGAGCAATTCTCCAGAGGAAGGGGCGGCTATGAACCAGTATCAAACAACCCTCACAATAGCCAGGGATAGGGTGCCCTATTCTATAAGGAGAGCTGGGTAGGGTGTCTCTTGTGTTCATAGAGATTTTCCTTTGATGTACCTTTATTGTCACTTAAATGCTTTATTTTAAATCAATGAAAGAACAGTACATAGGTTCCCTTCATCTTGAATCAGAAACTAATGGCTATGGTTTAAAATTGCATTTGATTTTGATGCTCCTTTATTCAAATGGTGCTTGGCAATTCTTAGGCAATGAATTGCATGAGGTCTTTGGACTCCAGATATTACCAAAATTACATGTATAGTCATGCCTACTTTCGTATAAAGCAGCCTATTCTTAGTAGGGAATTTCTGCATGGGCAACTTGCCTCTGAGATCTAAGATGCATGTAAATAATAACTGAGTATTGCCAAAAATTGAAAGTAGAATTGAATTTCAAAAATTAAACTGAGCAACCAACCCATATAAAATCATTGAAGGGATCATGTAGTATCACTTGAAAAAGTGGCAATAGCCCCCACAACAGTAAGAATTGATATAAGCAGATTAAACATTGTGTTCTAATGAAGAAGTATTATATAAACTCTTAAAGGTTAGCTATGAGAGCACAGCAAAAGGATTGTTTGACAAACATATGTTAAACAAGGGTGTTGTCCATTGCAGCCCTATCCACAATGACTCTACCCATCTCTGTGACAGTTATCAATAAATTCTGGATGACAAATGGCTTACATGTTAAAGAGTCAACAAATTAAGGGTTCCAATCCATCCACTCCAGAGAGTGGTCAGCCAATGTGACTGTTTTTTTTTTCCATATATGTTTCTCCTTTGCTTTTTATTTTCACTTTGTTCTTAGGTAATTGGGAGACAGCTTACAGAACACATTATCTCTTACTCAAACAAGAAATCATTACTAAAATTTGGAGCAATGAGTTTTCCTGGTATGTTGGCTTATTTATTTTTGTTAGCATTTTGGAAGGGACATACAGATAAGGGAAATGAACACAGGACAGAGAATTCTGAGCACACCCATCACTCAGCAGTCATGGCATGTATGGGGGCCATTTTTGACATAGAAGGAGAAATGCATTTTAGATAAATGAAATGAACCCCTCCATTTATCTAGCAGCTTGTGATTCTCAGACAGTGTTTGCTATTGGATTACATAAATTGCCTGACTTCATTTCATGAAACTAAATGATATACATGACTAACAAATATATTCATGCATCTTCAATTTAGTTTTTGAGGCCACAAGCAAAGCAACAATTTAGAAATGGATAAAGAGAGTTATTAGAAATTAAGATATGCACAACACAAAAGACTGAATTCAATAATAAAGTATGTACTTTTTTGTCAAAGACATAAAAACACTTCATTTCAGTGGCAGAGACTAGTGTCTGTGCAGTCAGAGTCAGGAACATCAAGAAAACTCTAAGTAAGATACCTAAAAGTATTGAGTATTATCAATCATAGTGGGTGCTATCGGCACCCCGTCCAGCTCTTCTTATGAAACAGGACACTGTATCCCTGGCTGCTGTCACTGTTAGCTGATCCGGGTTCATAGCTTCCCAACTCTCTGGAGAATTGCTCCTGGTTAATGAGAGCCACCTCACCAGGAAGTTATGTCACCAAACACTCCAAATTTGGCAGCCGAAGAACAAGGGAGAGTTGGTTATAAATCGCCACAGCCCTTGCCTGAAATGGGATTAACAGCAGTTCTATATATGCTCTAGAGCTGCGTCTTGGATCGGGTTGAGGCTATACTCCAGCTGACAGGAAATTTTTGCCTACTTCCTTTCTTTGCTATGTCACTCACTCCCTACCTTTTGAGAGCATGCCTTAAATAAATCACATGCTTGAGAACCCCTGTCTCAGACTGTGTTTCCAGGGTACCAAACCTAAAACCCATATATGAATTTCAATTAAAAATTAACAGTTATATTCACTGTAAGCCAGATGTCAACTATAGGTGGTATGCTGGCCAGTACAAATGAGTACGATAAAGCAGCAATTGTCCTCTGGAGCCCTACACACCCAGGTCCAAATCCTAGCTCTACCACCTATCAGCTGGCTGATCTTGGCTAAATCACATAAACTTGTAGACCTCAACTCCTCTGCTGTTGAATATTGAAAATAATACCCCCACTTTAGTGCTGCTGGAGAACTCGATGAGATGATGCTTGTGAAGTGCCAAGAACAGAGTAAGGGCAGAATGAGTGATGCCTGCTATTATTTTTGTTGCTGTCATCATGATTTCATGACAAATTAGGTCATTAAAGTTACATCAAATAAGCATAATGCCAAGTTTCAAATTAGTAGGGAATGTTTTCCTTAAACAGGAATTCAGGCATTACTTAAGCAAGACACAAGAAAGAGTAAGTGGAAGGATGATGCATATTAAAAATTTAAACCTGGCAGAGAATTCAGGGATAAATCCGGTGTACTCTTCTTCCTGGCTGTCCTCTCCAAAATGTACTATAGAGAAAATTGAGGTAAAGAGAGGTTAAGTGGCTTGCTCAAAGTATTCCTGCTTATTATTTTCAGAAATGTTAGAATCATGAAGAAATCTGTTTGTATGTAGCAAAAAAATTAGAATGGTATGGTGGGGTGGGATGAGGGTAGAACAGGGAACAGTTAAGTGTATCCCCAGGGGCCAGTCTTGTTTTCCCTAGCACAGACTAGGAGAAAATGCTAATATCTGTCAATGTCTGAATGCATACAAACCACATATCCCAACCTGCCTTGTGATTTCTTGAAGCTATGTGACTGAGTTATGGCCAGTGGAATTTGGGCACAAGGGATGCACTTCCTGGCATGGCATGATCCTTTGCATGATCCTCCACTCGACTTTGTCTTTCTTCCCTACTGCCTCTGGAGGCATGGATTGAAGACGGGATACCATAAGAGAACACTGTGGGATCCTGAATGGCAGCATGGAACCAAGCCCCACAGACTGCACTGGACTCACTTGCAAGGGAGGAATAAGTCTTCTGCATGTGAATGTTCAGCTTCTAGGAGGGCGCAGTTGTTTTAATGGCAGTTAACTTGGTTCATATTCTCTGAAACTAGTAAAATCTTAGTTCCTCATCTACATAAAATATACATAATCAACTATAAATCTTCCAGAACGTTATTTAAAAATTAGAGTAAATATGTTTGAATAAATCGGTATATAAAACTGCATCTGATAGAAAATCTTCACCAAGGGAACAGATATAAGAGCCTAGAATCTGAGGAGAAATGAGATATAAGAGCCTAGAATCTGAGGAGGACCGTTGGTAACGCTGTCTCAGGTTACCAACTTCTGGATCAAGATCAACTGGGGATCATGTAATTATTACACAGCGAGTCCAAATAAACACAGCAATCATTGATAAACTAAAAAAAATACTGAGTCATATTGTGTTCATTCATCAATTCAAGAAATATTCATTGAGAACTTGCTGAGTACTAGGTACCATAATAGGTGACAAACTTTTTCTTAAAGGAAGAGTCACATAGTTTATATTTTAGGCTTGGTAGGCCAGACAGTCTCTGTGGCTACTGGTCAAGTAAGCTGAACAGCAGCCATAGATGTTATGTTAAAAAAAATGAACAATATGTCTGGATTCCAAATAAAACTTTATTAACTATTATTATAGGCCAATGACATGCAAATGAATGGCTATGTTCCAATAACACCTTTACTATGATCAACATACCTTAGTTGTTAACTCCTGAAAGATTTTAATAAAAATAATCTTTAAAATCCACTTCTATGACACTAAGAACATATGACAAAGATAGGCAAAAAAATAAATGAGCTCAGAATCATGATTTTTGAGAGCTGTGGGGGAGACCAGTGTCTCCTTGCCCAATAAATATAAAACATAATTTAAAAAATTAATCATTGTGAATATCTCATTGGAATAGTTATTCTAAATTATTAATTAATATACCATGCTTTAAATTATACAGAAGAATTCCAAAAGAGGGTAGTTATATTATAGTGTTGTGACCCATTAGAGAGGGCATTATAAATTGCCTCAATTTATTTTTAAATTTAATTTCATATTAATAAAAGGAAGTAATTTAAACACAAGAATCCCAGCAGCTTCTTTAGAACTGGCAACTAAAGATTCATAGTTTGCATATATATATATATATATATATATATATATATATATATATATATGAACACACATATGTATATGTGTGTATATATACACACAATATATATACTGCATATATAATATATATATACACATGAACACACATATGAATCTTTAGCGTTTAGATTTCTTCATATGTGCAGACATATATATTCAACATATATACATAGAAATCTAAACTGAAAAATTCCCTAAGCACATAAAAGATCTTATATGTTCAATCAAGTAATCTTATTATCACAGATTAGAATATGGCGTCTTTAAAACATGTGGAAACTGAGGCAACAATCAAGGAACATAGGGTTTCTCAACGTTGGCACTGTTAGCATTCAGAGTCAGGTAAATTTCGCTCAACGGGGGGGGTCCTGCTCTGTGCATTGTAGAAGGTTTGGTACCACCCCTGGTCTCTACACGCTAGATGCCAGTCAAAGCTTCCCCCACCAGTTGTGACAACTAATAATGTCCCCAGATATTGCCAAATATTCCCAGAATGTGAAATTGTCGGGAGTTGAGAACTTCTAGTCTAAAAATTGACTCACGTTGAAACTCAATCCCCCCAACCCAGATATACAGGAAAGAAGTTAATAATGTGGCACATATACACCATGGAATACTATGCAGCCATAAAAATGATGAGTTCATGTCCTTTGTAGGGACATGGATGAAATTGGAAATCATCATTCCCAGTAAACTATCGCAAGGACAAAAAAACAAACACCGCATGTTCTCACTCATAGGTGGGAATTGAACAATGAGAACACATGGACACAGGAAGGGGAATATCACACTCTGGGGACTGTTGTGGGGTCAGGGGAGGGGGGAGGGATAGCATTAGGAGATATACCTAAAGCTAAATGATGAGTTAATGGGTGCAGCACACCAACACGGCACACGTATACATATGTAACAAAACTGCACATTGTGCCCATGTACCCTAAAACTTAAAGTATATAATAATAAAATAAAATAAAATAAAAAGAAGAAGAAAGAAGTTAATATCCACTTTAACTTTGGAGAGAATTCTCTACCGATATTGATCATGTAGTCAGAGAGATTTAAGTTTTCAATTTAGAAACCATAGAGAGGCAGGTGGCAAATTGGAAAACAGATTTCATTTTTTCTGCTTATCCCAGCATTTGTGAGTGAGAAACAGGCAGTGAATTTCTTTCCGTTAGAAACAAAACAATATAAAAATGGATTTGGAGCTATTTCCCAAAAGAATTTTAGTAAGACAGTGAGGTTAAATGAGCTCCAGTCCCTTTGTGTTTTTTTGAACTCTGTTCAGTGAGTGTCTACCTCCAGCCATCTGCGGTAGGATCCCAGATGGGCAAATGCTGTGAATTAGTCTGAGGCCAGCTCCATTTTTATATTTTTCAAAAAGCTTTGTTCTTATAAAATAATCTCCATGATTAAGGCAAGAAGAAAACTTATACTGAAGATTTGAATCTGCTATTATGACATGAGGTAAAAGAAACAAATTATGGCCAACCATCACTATGCCTGAAAATGACTGGTTTTCAATAGGGAATGGCTAAACTTCAGCATGCAGTGAGTTGCAAAAAAAAAAAAAAAATTATCACAGTCTCTGAGGAAAAAGGTGCCTTATAAGTGAAAATAAGTTAATATTTGATTCTCTAGTCATTGATGATAAACAGGTTTTATTTTCTTAAATTAAAAGCAACTCTTGGTCTTTAAATGTTAAGAGACATCTTCTCTTAATATGTTAAGGCATACCTGTCTGAAAATCATAAGAAATATTCCAAATATAGCCATTTTACTTCATGGTACATTTATATGTGAATATTCATATGATCATGCCAAGAGATTTACCTCATACAGATAACATTCACTCAGGGTAACAGAGTACTTGTTTCCCAATTCCTGCTCAAATCTTCACGGCTTTAGCAATTCCACCAGTGATGTTTCTAGTTTGTCAAAAAGACAAGATTTTTTTTGGCAAAAGGGAAGAGACTTCCAATTTGAAGTACTGTTGACTCCATGTCCAAAATATTCCTTGCACCAGATTTATCAGGCAACCTGTCTTGGAAGTGAGTTTTCTCCTTTGGAAGCCACCCCACAAAAGCCTATTTTTCTCATCACTGAATTTCAGTATGGTTCTACAGAGCTGAGCCGCCATGTGTGACAGTGCTTTGATAGATATCATAAGGTCACGGAATGGTGGGAGGGGAGTGGAGAGGGTGCACTAAGGTGGTGTCCCCGTGCTCCTACTGTAGCCAGGAACTGGGCTGGCTGCTGGATGGAAAATACCACCCTGGATTTCAGGGCAGTTGACAAAGGACAATGCAGTGGGGTCTCCAGAATTCTATGAACGTCACTAAGTAGGAAAAAAAGAAGAATCATTATTCAACATCCGCTTTCTCATCATTGTTGCTAAACCAATGTCAAAGCAGGAGAAAAAATTTGGGAGAGAGGAAAACTGTAAAACAGTATTGAGAAGACAAGTGGTTAGTATGTAAGGAATGAATATATCAGTCAGGAATTGCCTGTCTCATCCACGAATTGTCCCCTGGGGTGACAGTATGCACACGTTTGTTTTAGGATGTCTCTTCCGAAAGCATTTCTTATAACTCTAGCTTCTGGGTTAACGTTACTTTTCTTTTCTTGAATTTAGGGACAAAAATATGATGTTTACCTCCCACTCCATTGAAGTTATGTTTAAAAAGGTTAGGGAAGAGTAAGCATATTAAATACCAAGGGAAAGAAACTTGTAAGCTATCTGTTTTGACTCTACCACCTTCCAGGTAACCTAATCTAATAATCTCATCTAATTCTGAACATATAAAAAGAAAGAAAACACTTCTTACAACACAGAGAATGAATTTCAACATGAAGCAATAAGTACTAGTCAGAAATAAAGGCTATGAGGCTGTGAAATGCCTCAGAGGGTCACCAGCCAAGCAGGCACAGAATGGGTTACCAAGAGGTGTTGTCTCCAGTGAAACTTGAGGATGGGCAGTCTTTTTCTCCAGGAAGAAGATAAATAGAGTGAAGGTGATTGAGACAGGACAGCAAGAGCAAATGCTTCAAGTTGGAAAATAGCCTACAGTTTGGAAAACAATATGCAGCATGACATGACCAGACAAGGTAGAAACTGCCCTCAGGTGATCAGGAGAGTCACAGGTAATGCAAACTGCCACCTGGAGGTGAACCTCTGTCCTGCACAGGGGCAGGACCCAAGGACGCCTTGTCTAGTGTTAAATAAAGGTTACTGGTGAACTACATTCATTTCTCATTGTCTCCAGTTTTCTTGAAATTGGTTGTCCTCCTTGTTCTGTTTCATCATTTTTCTACATTTAAACAATAATTTTTAACTTTGGAGCAAGAAAAGGAGAAAAATATTAACCTGAGATATACAAATCAACCCCCATGATTTGTGGTAGAAAACCATCTTTCTGTGTAATAATTGAAGGCACACAAGTCAAATGTTCTGTCACTTATTATCTAAAACTGTGTTTTCCAATGGGGCGCACCAGCCATCCAGAACACTTCAACTCTAGCTGGTCCAAATCCAAATGTGATGGAAATATAAAGCACACACTGGAGTTTGAAGACTGAGTTCCAGAAAAAAAAAAAAAAAGTGCAACAGATCATTAATTTCTTATAATGATTCTATGCTGAAATTAAAATATTTTGGATATATTGAGGTAGTAAAATATACTGTTAGTAGTCATTTCCCTTGCTTCTTTGTACTTTTTTCAGTGTGCCTAGCAGATCATCTTAAATTACCTATTTGGCTCACATGGTGCTTCTATCAGACGGCACTGTTATAAGACCCTTTGTCTACCAGTGTGCTTATTCCTTTCTGTTATACTTGGGAACTGTCATGTAAATTAAAATAAAATATTCATAGAAACCAACAAGGCCTCTTTGCTGGAGACACGTGATATAAAAAAAAAAAAGTATGTCATGAAGAATTGCCAGCCTTCTCTCTCCAGACTAAGTAAACAGTAGGCTACAGAACTCCGTACACAGCCACAGAATATGAAAAAGCAGAATTGCCCTGCTTTGCACCAATGGTACAGCAGTCTGACCTCTATCATTAGAGCCGCATTTTTAAAACCACAGTTCAAAAAGTCACGTCTTCTTGCTTGGTGCTATGTCAGTAGACTAAGCTCTCACCAGGTGGTGGTACTGATGGGCATCCTATACTTCAGTAATAGCTCATCAATCCCATCAATAATTGCAACCTGATTTCCACCGAAGGCAGCCAAGACCAAGGAGGCAATGATGAGAAAAGTACAATCAGTTTCCTTGACCTCACAAAAATATATACACATGAGTTAATGGAAATACATCTCCTCACTTTTTTGCATCTATTTATTTGGACATCATGTCAGTAAAATTTGCAAAAATATCACAATAGACTCTCATAAGCCCTTCACCTAGATTCCCCTGTTAACACTGTATCATATTTGCTTTATTATATTTGCCTCTGCACATGTGTATAGCTTCTATGTATGTATGTGTACAACAATTTTAAAAGCTATTTTGATATAAGTTACAGAAATGATATCCATTACCCCTATATCTTTTAGCATGCTTTTCCAAAAAACAATGACATTCTCCTATATTACAGTTATCAAAATCAACAAATTAATATTAATACATTTCTACTATCTTATCCAGACATTTGAATTTTTCCAGTTGTCCAAATAATGTCCTTTATAGTAAGAAAAAAATATATCTGCTGCAAGATTCAATTTGGGTCAAGTATTGCATTTGATCCCCACATCTATTTGTTGAGCTTTATGATGGAAGAGCTCTTTATTATTTCTTCTTTTTTCATATCTTTCATGACTTTGTGATATCTGAAGGGTAGAGGCCAGTTTTTTGTAGGGTGTCCCTCACTGTATCTGATGGTTCCTCATGATAAGGTTATTAGTTATAATTTTGGTTATAATTTTTGGCTGAAATATCAAGGACATCTTGCTGTGTCCTCTGTGCATCAAATCATTGAACTCTGTCCCATTGCTGGTGAAGTTCCCCTTGACCTTTGACTATTTGGTCATGGGCTATTTGCCAGATTTCTTTACTATCAAGTTATAAGTTTTCCTGTTGTAATTAATAAGTATCATATAGGTAAGTACTTTAAGACTACTATGAATAAATATCCTGGCTGTCATCAAACTCTGACCCATAAATTAGCATCTATTGATCACTTTTGCCTAAATTGATTTTTAGTATAATGGTTGCCAAATCATAATCTCCTAATCAAATTATTCCTTCAATATTCATTAGTTGGCATTTGTTTACTCATTTATTTATGTTTTATGTTAGCATCTACTCATGGATTCTTATGTTATTCAATGTGTTATAATCTACCTCTGGCATTATCTATTTTGACAATCAAATTGCCCCAGATTTCTTCAGCGAGCCCACTTCAAGCTGTCTCCTAGTTTCTTATGACACACCCTCATCATTCTTTAAATATTTTCCTTAATTTCTGAAACAACAAGCTCTTCCAGTCTTATCTGAGTTCTCCTTGCCCAATCCTAGATTAAGTCACTTCTCAAAAAAATCCTTCGTTTGTTTTCATGGAGAATTAAGTTTAGAAACAAAGTAACATGTATCAAGTGTGTTCACTGCTGCTAAGAATACTTCTAAACCCTCTCAGCTGAGGGAGCTAGCAAATTTAAAAACAAATGAATGCGTATATGTAAATATACGTTTGTGCACACACAGACCTACAAAACCTCGCTTTTTAACACAAGTGATATGCCAGAGAGTATACCATGAGAATCAAAACGAGTATAATATATAGTTTGTATCTACTAAACGATACATATTTTAGAAAAGGTTATCTAAAACAATCTTTAAAGTGGCATTTTGATTGAATTGTTGATCATTCTTTTTTTAATTAGCAAATAAAAATTATATATATTGATAGTGTACAACATGTCACTTTGATATACGTATACGTTGTGGAATGGCTAAATCAAGCTAATTAATATGCAGGTATCTCACATACTTTATTTATTTATTTATTTATTTTGGTGTTGAGAACACTTGAAATCTACTCTGTTAGCAATTTTCAAGCATATAGTACATTGTTAGTAGTTATAGTCGCCATGTCATACAATGGATCTCTTTAACTTATTCCTTTGTCTAACTGGAATTTCTTGTTCTGTGGCCATCATCTCCCTAACACCTTCCCTGACCTTCTGGGCCCCTGGAAACCACCAGTCCACTCTCTGCTCCTAAGAGTTTGTCTTTTTAGATTTCACACATAAGTGAGATCCTGCAGTTTTGTCTTTCTGTGCCTGGCTTATTTCACTGAAGGTAATGTCTTCAAATTGCTGATCATTCTGATTCCTTAATAATAAATTCATAATTTTACCACTCAATTGGCTCAATGAAAGACTCCAGTCATATACTAAATTGCAGTGGAAAGACAATTTATTGTCAGTTGTGATAAAACTATTACAATGGAGATTTATTATTTATTATTATCACTTTAAAAAATCAAAAACAATAGAAAATTCTTGATAAATTGCAATGTTTTATCTCTTTTGCACGTCTTACTTATTTTTCACCATGCTAATATGGAGTTGGAGTGATTTGTGACCATTTCACAGATGAGGAACCAATAATTCCTAGAAGTCATGGAACTAGATCACAAATCAGGTTGATGTGTCTTCAAAGCCCTTGCTTTTTATCAATATTAGCTTTGATCAGGGGATTGGCTGATTTTAACACCCTGCTAAGTAAAAGATAGATTTAATATTAAAACCTAGCTCTGAAGTTCCCTAAATGTTCACAAGCAGCAGCATTAAAGAGAGAATAAAATAATATAAAATCCTCTCCAATCACCTCTTAGAGCTCTAGCACATGAGAGTGAGACGAAAATTGGTTGAAGAACTTTTTCCAAACTCTACACAGCCCAAAGATTCTGGCATAGTCCGTAGGGAGTTCCAGAATCTTGGTGAAGAAGATATTTGTGTCTTAATTCTCTTATTTTCTAGGAGACACTTTTTAAAGACTAGAGGGAAAAGTGGGCTTTTGTGACTCAGATCTGCTACTAAAATAAATACTTCATTTAAGTACAAGATCTCAGGTCCATTGTTCAAACCGCAACAACAGAAGTACTTAAATTTCATTTTGATCTATTTCCCTTTATTCTTTGTTATAGATAGCTTTTAACCCAAGTATTCATATTTATGTTCATATAAATTATAAAGAGGAAACAAAGCTGTTTTACAAGAAATTGATGCCCGAATGCATCAAACTAAATAATCGATGATTGCTGTAACTGTGGGGAAAGGAATGTGTCCAGGCTTTGAAGCAATGTTCCTTGAATGGTCTCTCATCTAAGGAAGGATAAATCAGGATCACATCCACGGAACAAACAGGGCCACCTGACAGGAGGAAAAGGCTAATTGGGAATTAAGGGAGGTGATGACCCATAACAAGTAGGGCAGCCTTAGTCCTGTGGCCTGACCTGCCGAGGAAATAGGCCCCTGCTCAGGCTGGATTAACACCTTTACATGCATCTGTCTTCATCCCCTCAAACAGTGAGTTAATTGGGATGGAAAATGAAAGCTTCAGAAAAATAAATTGCACCTACCTGGATAAGAGACAGATCCTCAAGCTGTAACCTGAAGAGGTAGTTTCTACAAAATACAAAAACAGAGCAGTTTTATTTTTAATAGATCACAAAAAGTTAAGAGTTTATAAAAATTTCAAGAACAAAGAAAATAAAATAATAATTTTGACTTCAAAAGCATCTTCTTTCTAAGAATATGTTTAGCACTACTTTCCTTGGATCTTAGAGTACAAAGAGGAATTCAAGAGGTCAACAAATACACATTAGAGATTGGTGAGAAAGCTAACGAATAAGTGGGGTGTGTTTGTATATACTTTTGGTAAGTGTAAGTCACTAACTGGCTCTCTTGATCTATATGGAATAAATAAAAGGACATGGGCATTCCATTCTGAAACTGTTTTACTTAAGATGATGTACAACTATTCCTCATAGGTCTTCCTTTATAATTATCACCTAAATTCACCATGTTTTATAATTCAGATTTTGAATTCAAGCAATGCTCTGAGGTTCACAGTACTCTACCTTGTAAGATGGATTCAGTACGTAATAAAAGTTTAGAAATATGAACTTGGGCCCGGCATGGTGGTTCACACCTGTAATCCCAGCACTTTGGGAGGCTGAGGCAGGAGGATATTTTGATCCTGAGAGGCGGAGGTTGCCAGGCTCCTGGGAACCATGGCAAAATCTGTCTCTACAAAAAATACAAAAGTTATCCAGGCATATTGGCTTATGCCTATAGTCCCAGCTACTCAGGAGGCTGAGGCAGGAGGATGCTTTGGTCCTGGGAGGTGGAAGTTGCAGTAAGCTGTGATCACACCACTGCAGTTCAGCCAGGGTGACAGGGCGAGACCCTGTCTCAAAAATAAATAAATAAATAATAAATACATAAATATAACTTGCATTATATAGGATTTGGTTTAAAAAGAAAAGAAAAGAAACATGAACTTGGTGGTCTGCCCAAAGGAAACTGATGACATCAAGGGCTTCAAAGAGTCAAGTTTCACTGCCCAAGTATAAAATAGGAAATTAGAGAAAAGTAAAATATCAATTTCAACAAAGAAGGGGAAGAATAGTGAAACATGCAGTGGAGATCAGTAGAGGACACGGAAAAAAGATAGATTAGTTACACTGGGCTTTGGACTCTAGTGTTGTAGGTTTTAGAAACAACTCATTAACCTACCTCAGTATTCTTTGCTTCAGCCTCTAACTGAAATCCTGGCATCATGTAAATGGGAAGATGGGGCGGGGATGTGCACCAGCAGCACCCCAAAGAGGAAGGGAGGAGAAAGCCAGGCTAAGTGCAAATAATAATGTCAAGAAGATGCTGGCACATAATGGTAAGCAAACTCTAAGATGCAAATGAGCACGAGGTGGGATCTCCAAGAAGCCAAGGATGCTGTTATAATGGGCTGGTCCAAGGTCACTTCTTATTGGTTTTACAACACCTATAAGACATAAATGTTGACTATTTTCACTATCGTGGGCGGGGGGGAGGTAGGTATATAAGCTGGACATATGTCCCAGTAGAAGTGACAAGTGACAGCCAAAGAGGCCCAAGGGCATAGCCTTGAGATGACCAAGAAACATCCCTATGGGTTATGGACAGAGTTAGGGAGGACAAAGCCCCCATGGAAGCTGGCACTCAGAAGCACATGTACACACACAGCTGAAGGATGAAAGAGGACTAGGCTCACATTCAGGTAGTCTCATGAGTCCAGGCATTGCCTCCTGGGCATTCAGGTTTCACACAATTTGCCTCCTCACATGGGGGTACCACCTCTCTAAACCGAGTGAAAACAGCCTCACCCAAACCACAGCAATAGTCTCCTTACCACACTCTTTCCACCTTTCAAATCTCACCTCTGATATACCCCAAGAGAAGCTCCCAGAAGCACTGCTTGGCACATGCCACCTCCATCACAAAGCCATTTCAGGAAACATTCCCCTGTCCTTTATTATAATGCTACAGCCCTCTATGTAGAACCAGGTTAAGGATACCTCTGAGGGGAGGGAATATTACAGGAAAGTCTTTTGATTTAGTCAGTGCCATGAGAAGTCTAGGACTCCAACAGAAATGTCATCTGCAGGCCAGGCACATTGCCCCGTAATCCCAGCACTGTGGGAGGCCAAGGTGGGCCAATCACTTGAGTCCTGGAGTTCTAGACAGGCCTAGGCAACATAGGGAGACACTATCTCTACAAAAAAAGAAAAAATACAAAAATTAGTCAGGTGGCATGGTGCATGCTTGGAGTCCCAGCTACTCAGGAGGCTGAAGTGGGAGGATCCATTGAGCCTGGGAGGTCAAGGCTCCAGTGAGCCACGATCCTGTCACTGCACTCCAGCCTGGGTGACAGAGAGAGATCCTGTCTCAACAACAACAAAAAGTCCTTTTCAGAGGAACAAATGTGAACTTGGTGCACATACAGAAGACTATGTTGAAGCAGCCAAGGTAGGTGGCACTGGAGGGTGACTCGCATTTCAACATTAGCCAAGCTTTCACCCAGTGTGACCTTGAAACCAGCACACCTCCTCTAAGGGAAGCAAGAAATCTACACACACACACAGACAAGTCTTTCAGAAGTGGGGCTTACCAGTGTGATATAGTTTGGCTGTGTCCCCACCCAAATCTCATCTTGAATTTTAATCCCCATAATCCCCATGTGTCCAGGGAGGGGCCTAGTAGGAGGTGATTGGATCATGGGGGCGGGTTACTTCATGTTGTTCTCATGATACTGAGTGAGTCTCATGAGATCTGATGGTTTTATAAGCATCTGGCATTTCCCCTGCTTGCATTTCTCTCTCCTGCCACCATGTGAGAAGGCCCAAGCTTGCTTCCCCTTCACCTTCCACCATGATTACAAGTTTTCTGAGCCCTCCCAGCCATGTATAACTGTGAATCAATTAAACTCATTTCCTTTATAAATTACCCAGTCTCAGCTATTTCTTTATAGTAGTGTGAGAACAAACTAGTACATAGCGGCACCAGGGAAATTACTAGCCATTGTACACCCGTTGCCTCTATGAGCAGCTCAGCTCCCCACCCTCACATATTTCCCACTGTCTTTCTGGTTTCAGGAGGCTGCCCCTCTGCTATGGGAGTCAGCATTACCTAGCAATTAAGAATATTCATGCAAAAACTAGAGTTCTGCCTCTATACAATCTCAGGAAGAAAGCATTTCTTTCTATGCCTTAGTCTTTTCATCTGTAAAATGGAGCTAATAATCAAACCCATTCCCTAGGGTTGTTGTGAGGTTTAAATCTAAGAAAAACACTTGGAATGAAGTCTGACCCATTGTAAGCATCAATTAATGGTGCCAACTTCTATGTTAATTTTGTCATTGGTCCTGGAATCCAGTCACCCTACTCCTTTTCAACCCACTGGCAATTTTAAGAAGGACTTCTTCAGTAAATATTTCCAATAAAAGAAACTCATTCATTTAGTAAATGAATTACCTAAGAGCTTTGGTGATATCTCATGGTTCATTCTTTCTTGCTTACTCACACACATACACGTGCACATGTATGTTCACACTATGGTATCTGTCTCCAGAAACTTTCTTGAAAAGAAGCTCTCATACACAAAGGAAGAGCTGGAAGTGCGTCAGGGCCTTTGAGAAAAGACGATAGCAGAGTCTGCAGTGCTCTGTAGAGCTCTGTGCAGATCAAGCAAAGAGCTCTCTGTCTACTTGGAGAGGGGAGTGGAGGAGACACAGAGATCACCGTCCACAACACCTGCTTCCAGTTTTCAGGTGTTTTCCATAGGAGAAGATAATGGCTTATAATAAAAAATACGCCACTTTCTCGGTCCACACCTCCTTAAGCAAATATAACTCTTCTGATCATTATTTTTCTGCTTCTCAAGTTCCAATGGGCTGTAAAGGTACCCCTCCTCTCCAGAAACATTGCTAGTGGAGTTAAACCATCTACCTCTTCTCCTTCCAAATACGTGAGAGCTATGGTGCCCTTCCAATCATCTCATCAGTAATAACAAATCAATATGGCAGAGGTATTCAATAGGTGAAAGGAAGGGGCAAAGAGGAGGGAGGGGCATGCTTACTAGGAAAAATAGCACAGTTACTATGAAATACCATCACCAGCACCAGCACCATCACCATCACCACATCCAATACCCCAGGAAGGAAAGCACCAGAGGATTTGAACTTTTCTTTTTGTAGTATTTTCTGGGTTGCAAGATAAAAATTGGTGATTATTTTACCCCATTCCATATTTTTAATCTAATAATATAGAGTCTAAGAAATCAAGAACTAAGAGTCACTAAAGAGTATATACCCTTCAATTTACAGATGAGAAAACTTCTATAAATTAACAGCTGCAGTGAGATTTGTCCAATACTGTAAGGTTTCAGAGAAAGTCCTGGGATTAGAAACAAGCCCCCCCTGTCTTGGTGTCCCTTGTCCCATTATGCCTCAAGTCCCCACCTATTAGTTATTCAATGTCCCCTTCCTAATTTCACCTGCACCAAACATGCACACACACAGAAACAAACACAGTAACAGCTCTTATGCTACTACTATTTCATATCTTCACTGGTCATTTACAGCAACATTTACAAATCATTTTAAGAAAATTAAAGTCTTAGTTCTGCTAATAACAAACTTTTGATCCTAGGCCATCAATTTTCACCTCTGGGACTGTGATCTGGCTGTGATGTATGTCTCCCCTTGAGGAGAACAGTTTGAGGCTACGGGTCTGGCTGTTTAAATGGCACCTCTTTTCTCTCTTTTTATTTTGCCTGAACAACTCCCTGCCCATACCTAATTCTAAGAATATCCCTATTTCTTAACTTATGAAATGAAAGAGATAAACTATACAATTATCTCAATGTATTTAAATAATACAAATTCCCAAAAGACTGTGACCATGTTTAGATATACACATTGCCTAACTAAGTTCTACGAATAAATGGCCATTTAACAAACGTATTTTTATTATGGCAAATTTAAATCATTTCCTGAGAAGTGTTTTTCATGTGTTATTTTTCACAACTGAGAAACTTATTTCAAAATAATCTTAAAAGAAATCTCAACATATAAAATAGATATAATAATTCTTTAATAGTATAAATTGATGTAATAAGTACTTATGTATTTGTTAATAATAAAATCAGTTGATGAAGCTTTCTTAAAAAAATTAAAACTCCACTTATCAGAACTATTTATCATCTTACACAGATCAACATCTATTTAATGTGTATATTCATGCCAGTTGATTGGTTATATTTTTGTTGATTTTTTATTTGTTTGATTTTTAAGGCACAGAGTTGGTAGGTGCTTTTAAATTTTTTTTTTCCTTTTTTTTTTTTTTTTTTTTTCTAAGATGGAGTCTTGCTTCTTCGCCCAGGCTGGAGTGCAATGGCATGATCTCGACTCACTGCAACCTCCACTTCCTGGGTTCATGCAATTCTCCTGCCTCAGCCTCCCCAGTAGCCAGGATTACACCGACATGCCACCACGCCCAACTAATTTTTATATTTCTGGTAGAGACAGGGTTTCACCATGTTAGCCAGGCTGGTCTTGAACTCCTGACCTCAAGTGATCCTCCCAAAGTGCTGGGATAACAGGTGTGAGCCACCACGCCTGGCCTAAATATTAGTTTAATAAATGACTATGGTCCATGGAAAACCCAAGTAGTCAAATGCCTCACTACACAAACAGTTTAGTATCCACCTTATTACAATTTTCAGCTATTTTAAACAATATTTTATTTTATTTTTTTTTGAGATGGAGTCTCGCTCTTCCGCCCAGGCCAGAGCGCAGTGGTGCTATCTTGGCTCACTGCAAGCTCTGCCTCCTGGGTTCACGCCATTCTCCTGACTCAGCCTCCCAAGTAGCTGGGACTACAGGCGCCCGCCACCACGCCTGGCTGATTTTTTGTATTTTTAGTAAAGACGGGGTTTCACCGTGTTAGCCAGGATGGTCTCTATCTCCTGACCTCATGATCCACCCGTGTCGGCTCCCAAAGTGCTGGGATTACAGGCGTGAGCCACCGTGCCTGGCCTAAACAATATTTTAAAAGGTGAACCATAAGTAAAACATTTGTGGAATTCCCTAATCACATCCCAAGAACCTAAGAATCTGATAAAACACAGTGTGGTTTTTGCTATTCTCAAATCTCTTTCCTTGAACTATTTGGCCCCACATACAACTCCAAATGCATTTTTGCTGTAGGAAAAATTCCAAGCCAGCTGGCAACATGAGGGACTTGAAATCTCTCAAGACAGCTTGATCCATCACAGTTTAGGTCAATGACCTACAAAGTTAAAGGTTACAAAAAGAGAGAAAACCTTCTAAAGGGGATAAAAAAATTGATATTCCCAGGTGTTGGGCCACTCACAAACTAAAGTAAGATCTACAGAACCCTGCAAGTGGCTGTCCTCCAAGGTATTACAGAAGAGGCAACCACTTTATCTTGCAATTGTGTGAGCACAGAGGAGGGAAAACAATATGCGTGAGGTTCATGAGAAAGGCCACCAGCCTTTCCAACATGAAGGAATAATGCTTCTGGCCCCTGGCCAACTGGAAATGCTAACCAAATGTTGCAAGTAGGGTCAGTCTCCCTAACAGGGCAATGCTTTGAGCAACCCAAAGCATTTAAGTGATCTCATTAATCTTCATAACACCCCTAGATGTAAGGTAGTAATAAGGAATATTGCCATTCTTCAGGGAAAAAGGCAGTGGTGCAAGAGGTTAAGAGATTAGATTCTTTGAATGCATTAGTTGTATAGCTTGGAGGAATGATTCTATACTTCTATTTTTCTCCTGTCATTACCAAAGTGAAAAGCAAGAGTTTGCCAAAGTGTAACAGTTCAGTTTTATGGCTATAGCAAATAAAAACATGAGTTTTTTCTGCCTTTGGTATGGGTCTACTTTTTTTTTTTTCTCAAATGCCATGGAATAAAATTTGACATTGCACATTCACGTGCAATAAACCAGATTCCTTTTAGGAGTAATAATATATGAGGAGTACACAGATCCAATGGGCTGAATAATTCAAATCACAAAGCTATTAAGTTTGGCAGATGCAAAATCACAATATTGAAGCCCATTCTTCGTTTCCCCACTAGACACCTGAGTGCGTTTTCTACGTCTTCACCAAAGTTTCTTGCTTACTGACTCTAGGATTGAATAACTCATTCCTGGGTCCCATCACTTCCCCCAGTGGCCTATTAGAAACAAATCACTAAGCACAACAATATATTCTTGGAGGGAGCAGTGGGGACCTTAATAGATGAAGTTCATTTGTATCTTCATGTAAAGTAGTAAAATGCAGCCGGCATTAAAGAAAAGGTTGAGCCATCATGAGCATATTAACTAAATGACTCATTTCATCTAGAGACACTATAAAACTTAACTTTGACCTCCATAAATTATGAAAGACACAGGTGTTTTAAAATGACATTCTCTTAGAATAACTCAATTGGCCTCTGATGAATATGACTATAAAATCAAAGAAAAAATTACAAGTTCCTATTGAACGTATGAGTTAGAGGTTTGCTTACAACTGAGAAAAGAAGAATTAAGGAAGGTAGATTTGTATTTTGTACTAGAGCAAATGAAGGCAGAAGCCGATTAAATGTATAAAGACATTTTAACAATGTTGACAGAAACGTTTGTTGCTGATTAATAAAAGTTTAGACCAAGGCTGATCAGGAAACAATCCAAAGACAAAACAGACACTGCCCATGAGCCAGTTGGGGAAGGCTGAGAGCTGACCAGTCTCTCCTGTCCCTGCACCAGCTTCCTGCGCACAATACTTTCCTCACTGCAAGTTTCCCTCCATCCTCACTGCTGTCAACATCTAACTGGCACAGAACTTTTCAAGTATAGTGACATCCTACATGATACGCGCATTTTCAATTGCACTGGTAGACGTTTGAAGATAACAAGTTATGTTTGAGATGGAGTCTCGCTCTGTTGCCCAGGCTGGATGTGCAGTGGCAGGATCTCGGCTCACTGCAACCTCCATCGCAGGCATTCAGCAATTCTGGTGCCTCAGCATCCAGGGTAGCTGAGATTACAGGCGCGCGCCACCATGTCCAGCTAATTTTTTGTGTGTTTTTAGTAGAGATGGGGTTTCGCTCTGTTGGCCAGGCTGGTCTTGAACTCCTGACCTCAGGTGATCCCCCTGCCTGGGCCTCCCAAAGTGCTGGGATTACAGGCATGAGGGAGGCCGAAGCAGATAGATCACTTGAGGTCAGTAGTTTGAGACTAGCCTGGCCATCATGGCGGGAACCTACCCCTACTAAATATACAAAAAAATTAGCTGGGCGTAGTGGTGCACAACTGTAATCCTATCTACTTGGGAGGCTGAGGCACGAGAATCCCTGAATGTGCAAGGTGGAGGTTGCACTGAGCAGAGATCCTGCCACTGCACTCCAGCCTGGGCTACAGAGCGAGTCTCAATAAATAAATAAAATAAGGAAAAATAGTAACTATATCCTTTAAAACATAAAGTGTTGTAAAATTAGTTTGATTATCTAAGTGTAAATATTTAATATCGTGATCATATCAGTAAATTTAAAGAATATAATGATTTAATCATGTAACCAACTCATATAATTCACCAATTCACCAACATGTCTATAATTGTGATTTCCAAGACTTTTCATTATGCTGGTTGACTCTAAGCAAATTCTAGGAGCCTTTTTATTTTGTGGTTATAACTGTCCTAAAAAATGTCTGCTTCATGTATTTTTTTCATGGGTTTCTCAGAAGATAATTAAATTTCAAAATTACAAAGCCTTTCCAAATAGTATAACATTATATTTAAATAGTTAGATCACATTTAAATCACAGTTTTTAATTCTTTTGTGAGTTTTTTTCTAAAATATTTTAAAATATGGTGACAAATTTATAATATGGTCATGTGATTAGCTATCTCCTCAGTCAGAATTTTCTCTACCCTCCTCAAAAATAGTAAATATGTATTCTTCGGGCTATGCAAATTTCAAGATAACTGTAATTTAATTTTTGTTGCTGTTAATACTGTTACGTGTGTCTGGTACCCATTCTCCCAGAATCATATTAACTTCTTTCATTCCCTATCCCAGAAAGAGCATTTTGAGCTCCTTAAAAGTCTTGGTTATTAGAAATAAATTTCAAAGAACACACTAAAACCGAGATCAAACCATTTTAATAGCATTCTTATATATTTAAATACCAAGATTAAAAGATGCAAAAATAGATGGATAGCCTCTTATTATTTAGCAAGTAGAATGAAATAACAAAGATACATTTTAATGGCATGCAGTAACTAAACAATGCTGCCAGCAAATCTCAGAGATATAAAATCAGGAAAATATTTTCCCACAAATATATTTAGGGTAAAAGTTATTAATCAATATTGTTAATAATTACACTAATAGTTTACATTTTATTATGCTTTAATTATTACTTGCAAATCTCTAAGTGCTGTGAGGATTACAGATGATGATTTATTGCTCTAAATTTAACTCGCGACTTTTGCCTTTGTGGGTCCTCTGGGTATCTGATTTGTTCCTTTCTGTTTTTCAGTTAACAGAGATAATTTTTCATTTGAAAAAAAATGCCAACTGAATATTTCTATGGTTCCTTTAACCTGTGATTTCCTAGGACTATTCATGCTTTAAATTATCTCCATATATAATTAATTTTCTAGGTTATCTTCAGTATTCATACAAATCTGAGATCTTTTTTCTCATGTATCTTCTAATAATCAAAGAATTACAGCTCATCCTCCCATATGCTCTATCCCAGTCACACTCCCAAAACTCACTGAATGGTTTGATGCTTCCCACCAGCCAACCCATTCTGTTGGCCATCAATTGCTGTCAAACTCAGAACTGAAACATGTCTCAAATCTGGCTTCTCATCTCCATTGCCATCATCACTGCCTAAGTCTAAGCACCCTCTACTCTCACCTGACCCACAACCCCCAACTGCCATGCCTTGCTCCAAATTCTGCAAGTTCTAGTGCTTAGTGCATCCTGCACACAATATGGTGGACGTATCTTCCTAATGCAAATATGATTATGTGAACATATAAATGTAGAAATCTCCTGGGCTCCTCAATGCCTTTAGCAGAGGTTCTCAAATTTACCAAGCCAGCAGAGCAATGGGAGCTTGATTAAATCAGATTCTGGCCGGGCAAAGTGGCTCATGCCTGTAATCCTAGCACTTTGAGAGGCCAAGGTGGGTGGATCACTTGAGGTCAGGAGTTCGAGACCAGCCTGGCCAACATAGTAAAACCCTGTCTCCACTAAAAATACAATTAGCCGGATATGGTGGTAGGTGCCTGCAATCTCAGCTACTCGGGAGGCTGAGGCAGGAGAATTGCTTGAACCGAGGAATCAGAGGTTGCAGTGAGCCGAGATCATACCATTGCACCACTGCACTCCAGCCTGGGCAACAAGAGTGATGCTCTCTCTCACAAAAAAGATTCTGGCATTACTTCCAGAAAGTGGAATTCAGAGGACTTGAGGACAGGCCTGGACATCTACACTCTTGAAAGGCCTGTCAGGTGAACCTAAGACTGGCCCAGTTGGAGTCACTGGTCTAGAGGACTAAGTCTAAACTTCTTTATAATCTGGCCCCAGCTAATGCTCAGAGCTTCACCTATAATTACTTCCCCCTCTCTGTCACCAACAGGTGCCACGGAGCCAAGCACTTTTCAGCCTCATCAGAATCTCTGACTTTTCCCATGTGACTCTCTGTCTTCCCTGCCAGATTCCTCAAGCATCTCTCAGGCCCCGTTGGAGGAACACCTTCTCTATGCAGCCCTTCAGATCGATGCACCATCATATCCCTTTACTCTTGGTGTTTTCAGGACCCTTTACTCAGGCTTCCCTTGGAGAATCTAATTGCTTGTGCCCCTGTCTCACCCACTAGGCCAAGATCATCATACTTTTTGTTTTGGGGCCAGAGAGCAGATAGTTTGCTTTTGTGGTCTATGTGCCAACTACTCGTCTCTGCAGTTTTAGCTCAAAAGCAGCCACAGAAGATGTATGAATGAGTGGGTGTGGCTGTGTGCCAATAAAAGCATATTTACAAAAACAGGAGGCAACTCTGGGGCCCCAGCTTGCCAACCCTTGCGCTGGACTAGAAAGTCCTCATCAGGTAGAGAAGATGCTTCATCTTTGTTTCTCTAATGCCTAAGAAGCTTCCTGGCATAAAGTAGGTTCAATAAATATTTGAGTAACACAGAGTCTTGAAAGAAGAACTACATGAACTAATATATTTGGATGAACCCCATGTGGATCTGGTAGGAGAAAAGCTCTCAATACTCAGTCTGTAGCACATGTACATGCAAATAAGTTATTCAATTATTATCACAGCCCTTTGTTGGTTTGCTCATGGGATCTGGGAAATAGGAAGCCTTTGTACATTTATTTATTTATTTACGGCTGTCCCTTGGTATCCCCAGAGCATTGGCTCCAAGACCACCTCGAGTGCCAAAATCCATGGATGCTCCAGTCCCTGATATCAAATGGATTGGTATTTGCCTATAACCTATGCACATCTTCCCATATACTTTAAACCATCTCTAGATTACTTATATCTAGCACATTATAAATGTAAATAGTCGTTATGCCATATTGTTTTTATTGGTATCATTTTTATTGTTGTATTGTTTGTTTTTAATTTTTCCAAATATTTTAGGCTTGTGGTTAAATCTGCAGATGCAGAACCCAGGGAGGACCAACTGTATGTACTTACTTGTTTATAACTAAATAGATAACTGTTGTACTAGGCTGATATTCTCCCAACTCAAGCAGGGAAAAAAAAAATACAGATGGGAGGCCGAGGTGGGCGGATCACCAGGTCAGGAGATTGAGACCATCCTGGCTAACATGGTGAAACCCCACCTCTACTAAAAATACAAAAAATTAGCTGGGCGTGGTAGCGGGCGCCTGTAGTCCCAGCTACTCGGGAGGCTGAGGCAGAAGAATGGCGTGAACCCGGGAGGCGGAGCTTGCAGTGAGCTGAGATCACACCACTGCACTCCAGCCTGGGCGACAGAGTGAGACTCTGTCTCAAAAAAAAAAAAAAAAAAATACAGATTAGTTTTTTTGTTTTTGTTTTTGTTTTTGTTTTTGTTTTACAATAGCAGAAGGAACAGAATGGTTAGAAATCTTTCCCAGGCATGTCAGTTGGCCACCAGTTTGTTAAAAGCACACACCCTGAGCCAGCTAAATCAGCAGAGCTGGGAGGGGCATCTTAATTTTGAACAAATGTCCTAGCTAATACTTAAGAACACTAATGTTTGGCAAATGTTGGACAAAAGGTAACAAAGCCAGCAGACAACAAGGAGACTTTTTAACATATATTGGGTAAATTAATCAAATAAGCCAATTAGAAGAAAGGGGAGAACAAGTAGAAGAAAGAGAGAGATAAGCCCAGAGAATCATAAAGGACATACCTGTGCATAGGGGCCAGCCCTGAGAAGGAAAGGGACAGAGAAGGGGAAACCTTTAAACCCTAAAGTGGAGGTTCATAAAGATTTGATTGGAAGAGGATAAAAAAGACTGCAGTGAAAAGCACCGTTCCTTTTCCATCACCAGCTGCTTGTCTTAAGTCATAATTAATGTAAACACAACATGAAAATCAGCATTACCTGGGATCTCTTCCCACAATGGGGTTCTACTCTTTTTTGCATTCACTGCTAATCTCTGATTTCATACCGCTCAGCATGTATTCCCTTTAATTGTGTAAACTTGACTAAAATATACCCTTTGGAAAAGACGAATAAGTGTGGCTACTGGAAGCAGAATCACTGATCTGATAAACATCTTCAGTTTTCCTGTTAATTATATATTGCCTCCAAAAGAGTAATTCCAAGGTAAAATTTTCAAGTAAAAATAAGAATTATAATCACCGAAAAATAATGATATTGGCCAGTTGTTTAAAATAAATTTTATGTGAATTTAAAATTAATCCCCCTTGTTTAGAACCAGTGATAAAGTCATTTTGTAAAGAAGAAACTCATTAAATAGAAGCCTACCATTTATTTTATGTGTCTCATAAGAATATATGCTATGTTAAAATAATTGGGAGGCCATTAGATTGAGGAGGCTTCACTGTCTTGGGTTCCTATGTAAACAAACCAAAATTCAACTCAATATAAATAGTAAAAGGAAACTTAAGCTTAACCAATCAGAAACAAAACCCTAACTAAAGTCTAACTTCAGACTTAACCAATTAGAAACCACCAACTAACCTCTAACTAGGGAGTTTCCACTTTAACCAACTAGAGGCATTTTCTTTGTCTTGTTTCTGGGAAGAATATTATAAAAGTTTCCTCCCTTGCCACCCCCACCCACAAGTGGAGAGCTGCTGGAAGTCTGGTGATGCTTGATTCCTAAATCTCTAAATGCTCAAATAAACTTGTTAAAATTTTAATGCACCTAAGTTTATCGTTTAAGGGTTTTGAATACTTACAGCAAATTCAGCCAGAGCATAAAAACAGCAAGTTAATCTTTCCTTTTTTATCTGTAGTTTTGTAAATTCAAACCATTAGCCAAACAAATGGTTCAAAATAATAAACGAAAAGGATCAGAAATCCATACTATTTGTTGTACATACATTTATACAGACATATCTTCTGATATCTAGAAATACTGTAATGGTAAGTCAAGGGGTTTAGTGCAAGGTATTCAGGCAGCTATGGGCTGATACTCACATTGGGTCAGGTGTGCAAGGCGTGCAGTTATGGGCTGGTACTCACATCGGGTCAGAAGTACAAGGTGTGTAGTTATAGACTGGTACTCACATTGGGTCAGGTGTGCAAAGTGTGCAGTATGGACTGGTGCTTACATCATGTCAGATGTGCAAGGCATGCAGCTATGGGCTGGTACTCACATTGCGTCAGGTGTGTGAGGTATGCAGCTATGGGCTGGTACATTGGGTCAGGTGTGCAAGGCGTGCAACTATGGGCTGCTACTCACATTGGGTCAGGTGTGCAACGTGTGCAGTTGTGGGCTGGTACTCACATGGGGTCAGATGTGCAATGCATGCAGCTATGGGTTGGTACTCACATTAGGTCAGGTATGTGAGGCTTGCAGCTTTAGGCTAGTACTCACATTGGGTCAGGTGTGTGAGGCATGCAGCTATAGGCTGGTACTCACATTGGGCCAGGTGTACAAGGCATGCAGCTATGGGCTGGCGCTCACATTGGGTCAGGTGCAAGGCATGCAGCTATGGGCTGCTACTCACATTGGGTCAGGTGTGCAACGTGTGCAGTTGTGGGCTGCTACTCACATTGGGTCAGGTGTGCAATGTGTGCAGCTATGGGCTGGTACTCACATTACATCAGGTATGTGAGGCATGCAGCTATGGGCTGCTACTCACATTGGGTCAGGTGTGCAAGGTATGCAGTTATGAGCTGGTACATTGGGCCAGGGGTGCAAGAAGACTCATGCATCTCTAGTGCCTTTTGTTCCCTTGGTGACTTAGTGTTCTCATTTTGTGATGTTATTTTGTATAGAATTAAAATCAAACATTTCCAAGGACATAAATCATTATATCTGCTATGAATTATGATCATTACCCGATCCAAGTATTGGGTCTGTGGGCCTCAATCCCACCACCTTACCCATGGCAGATGTTTAGGCCATGTGGACTCACAGGTATTTGTTTGAGAGCTTACAGATGAACTTTCTTACTAAAATACCATAGTTTGTAAGACTGTACCCTTTGATTTATGTTTATATTACACTCAAGCTTTTTGGGAAAAGTAAGAGAATCAGAATTGAGTAATTGGATGAAAATAACTTAAAGACCAAGAAACACATTTAAAAACCTGAAGAAAATTCACATTTTGGAAACTGAGATAGATGTTAAAAAATGTTTTCATTTAGAAAAATCACATTTTGAAGAAAAGCACCTAAATAGCCAGAAAGAGTGACTCCACATCTTCCCCACAGTTCAGTGGCAAAGACTCATGCTACAGATGCTTTGATAATAAACTCTTTTTCATTAGCACTGTAGGTCTTTATGCATTATAAAAATATGGCCAATTTGTAAATGCCCAACAGCATTCAAACACTGCCTTATGTGTCAACCAAGTTAGTTGGCATTTGGAATAATACTTGGATTCAGCACAGAATACATATCAGAGTAATTCGGGATGGAATCACTTGCCACCCTTAGAATGAACCTGAAACACTAAAGACGAACTAATTCATTTGGGAAATAAAAATGTAATCACCCTCCCTTGCATCTGTTGCAACAATTCAATCTGCAGTGAAACTTACACTTGTATCAAGTGTGTGGAGTGTTATCACTGCCATTCCTTTTCTAATCTTCTATACAAAAACCAGTCATAATATATTCTTTCATTTTGAATTTTTTATACCAAGAAACTGATCTTAGTAGGATTTGTGACAAAGAAGTATGCAATCATTCAACAAATATTATCCCAAGAGTAGGAACAAATAGAAATCAAATAATGCAAGGAAATAACTGAAATGCTTCACTGTGATTATCTCTGAAATTGTTTTTTTCTTTATGCTTTACTGTATATTCTACATTTTCTAAATGAAGATACCTAAGTTTCATTATTGAAAACACAAATATTATTAACTTTTAAAGAGACTGGGGGAAAACAAGATATGACTGTTGATGCATTTAACATAACACGAAAGTTCATGTGCATCCTGGAAATGAAAATGTATGACTTCTTCCAGAAATTCCCTGAATTCAGATCCAAGTACCTTCCGATTCTCCATAACCACAAATGGCTGAAAGAGAGGCTTTTCTTTTGCAGCCTAACGAACTTCCTTTATCAAAGAGTACAAAGAATCTTTAACTGTATTCAATTTCAGGAACATACAGTATCACTAGTATAAAGTGAAACCATCCAATAAATGGTTCCACAATGCCTAGTGCTATGAGAAAAAGAAATCGACTATTATTCTATTTTTTCACAACTCATATTTTCAAACCATTACTGATTTCTGAAATATACACCTGTTATCTAAACTTACTCTCGCTAAATCGAGCTTTGCCAAACAGGAATCTGAGGGCTGGGTTATTTTTAAAGTTTTATATCTTACTTATACGCCCTCTCAAACTTTCTGAGCCTAATCCCATGAAATTTCCCAGGTGAAATTCCTATTCTCTTTCTTAGGTAGCGTCTGCCTGAAAGGCATATGCACACGTATGTGAAACCCATGAAGACCCTCAGAGCTTCCCTAGGGCTGCGCGCTCACCAGCTTGCCTGTTAATGTGACAATAACTTCTCATGGGTTATTTTATTTCATCTTCACAACAGCTGAAAGGGGTAGAAATTGTTGCATCATCTTTACAGGTGATAAAATCAGGCTCTGAAACTGGCTTAGAGTCACTTAGGTAGGGGCCAGCCTCTTTTTTTTCTGTTATTTATTTATCAAGTGTCTATAATGTACCACACACTGCTCTAGAATAAAAAACTACAGCCCATGCTCCTGGGGTCACCAAACCTTTGGAACATACTTATGATAAAAATATAAAAGGTTGTTATTTGGAATTCAAATTTAACTGGGCATCATGGATTTTTATTTGCTAAGTCTGGCAATCCTATGTATTCATGTCCACCATGCCATACAGCATGCTAGGTTGACTCAGCGACCCATCCAATCCTTCCCAGCAGACCATGTTGATATGCAATAGATGGAGACCTCCAGGAACGCTGGGATGAGGATTCCAGGGATATTGAGTTGCATATTCCAGGGGCCCTGGGATGGAAGCCACAAGACACATTGGGATGGAGACTCTAGGGATGCTGGGATAGACACTCTAGAGACGTTGGGATGGAGACGCCAGGGATGCTGGGGTGGAAGCTCCAGGGAAACTAGAAGACACTGAGATAGAGACTTCCAGGAATGCTGAGATGGAAACCATCGGAGATATTGGACAGAGACCTCTAGGGATACTGAGAGAGAGAGAGACACCCCACTGACACTGGAATAGAGAACTCCAGGGACTCTGGGATAAAGACCTCCTGGGACAGGTACGCCTTGAAAACAATTCCCAGCTGCTATCTACAGCCAGAACAGGAGCATAAGACATCTCTTCAAAATACCCTAATTTGCTCTGTGGCTTCTCACATCCCTTAGGAAAATCTTGAGTCACTGACCAAAAGCCAACCACTTGCAGAGAATGAAGCGCTGGTCTGTTCACACAGCACCCAGGACCTCTAGAGACAACAAGAGAATCTCATGAGTCAGAGTCATAGAAAAGCCTTTTCCAAAGTTCTTTAGAGATGAATGAGGGATGCAAGACTCAAAACACTAATTGGGGTCACATTTGTACCTGCACCGCCCCGGTAAGGGGTCTGTTCCCTTGACTCAGAGTGAAAGCTCATTTTCCCTCAGGGTGAGCTTTGGTGTGTACAGCCTGCCACTGGCTCATGCCCTTGCCAGATGTAGGTGTCTGGGATAAGCTGTTATAATCCCAACCCCCTTTTCCCTAAGTGTTCACCCGGATACAGAGGGGAACACAGACAAATTCAACTCTGGAAATAAATGTGTTGAATCAACAGGTATCTTTGAGCTTCTATGAGCAGGAAAAATCTGTGCTATATTCTGGAGAAATAAAGAAAAGACAGGCACTTCCCTTGCCTTCTGGTAAGTCACCATCTGATAAGGGTGACTTGTCAAGAAATAATGCAATATTGTACATTAAGTGCAGTTAAAAAAAAAAAGTAGATGTCCAGTATGTTACTAGGGCCACACAGGACAGAGAATGTGGTGGTTCAGGACTGATGGTGGACCCTTGAGCCAGGTCCTTACTACAAGTGGGAGTTTACCAAGCAGATAATTTGGAGTGGGGGTTGGTGGCAGCCAGTATTCCAGAAAATGAGAAAGAGGTCAGAAGGGAAAAAGCCCAGAGGCAAGAAAGAGCATATTCCATAAGTGTAGGCAGAATAAATAATTCCACATGCCTGGACCATGTGAGAATGAAAACAGGCAAGTCTGGAAGGGAAGTGGGAATGCAGGGCAGAAGGGCTGGCGTACCACACCAGGGAGACAGCTTATATCCAATGGGAGCTACTGAAGGTGGGCATTTTTAAAAGATGATGTTGGCTGTGGTATGCAGAAGGAGGAGAACATCTGGAGGCCAGGAGACTGGTTTAACACCACTGCAAAACACAGGCCGAACTCCAAGTGATGGAATTTGTTGGAAGTGAGCATCAGAAATCCCCCAGTATTGCTACTGGACTAAAGTAAGGAAGAGAACACCAAGTAGCCTTGTCCAATCCATACTCACCGCCTCTTCACAAACGTCAAAAGAGGTGAAGGTAACTTGCTAGGTGCAATAAACTAGGCCAACTTCTTCCTACTCATGTAAAATTACAACCATTCATCACTTTAAGTGTTGAGTGGATGTACAAGGACACCTCAAGATCCAAGAGCAAAAGCAACGATCCTAGAAACTGTTCAATGTTTATCTAGAGTGCCCAGACTATAAGCTAGATTTAGCTGCACTCGTGTTTATAGAGAGACTGCAAAACCTCTGTAGCTATGGCAGGCATGCTTTATACTCTAGTATATTTGGACGAAAAATATAATGAACTCTCCACTGCCCAATGTGCCATCCTTAGATGCCAGAGGAACCCAATTCTACAAACGGACCCTTTCTTCAACTTTAATGTCAATTTTCCTAAAAGATGGATATATAATCCCAAAATAGGTAATTTAAATGCAACGATTATTCAGGTTTTCTAAGGAAGTGATAGTGAAAACAGGGGAAAGAACTCAAATTTGTTTTGATTGTGTTCCAGTGGCCTCATTGTCAAACTGGGAGGCAGATGTTGACCTAGATATGGGAACACGCACACCCTTAAGAGACAAAGATAAAAATAACTTCGTTGAATCTCAATTTACTGGTATATGGCCTAATCAAGGTGACAAAGAAAGGTGGTGGTGGGCCTTGGGGTACACATCAAGATCTCTGGATCTCTAGAATCCTACTGAAGAATATAGTGGGAAGTCAGGAACATGTTTTCAGGAGTCAAACTGACTGGGTTTGGAACCCAGGTCCATCTTTTCTTAGGCATATGCCCCGGACAACTTATTTATCTACTTCCTTCCTCAGTTTCCACATCTCTAAAACAGCAATGTTGATAGTACCTACCTCTTAGGTTTGAATGGAGGAACAAATGAGTTAATTCATGTTAGAACAGTTACTGGCACAGGGTGAGGGCCCGATCAATGCTTACTCTAACGGGCAGCCATCAACATCTTATTAGCAGTAGTATATTTTATGACACTCATACTGTATTTCATTCTTATAAGAAATAATATTATTCAGCATTCTTCAGTTTTGTCAGGGAAGGTCACATGTAACTGCACAGATGTAAAACGAAGTCCAAAAATATCTGTGGTGGCAAAATACAATATCTCTCACCTTGCTCCTACAACAAGTTCTTTCTGTCCTGGGTCAAATGTTAACTGCGAGAAATCCACAGCATTCTTCGCTCTGAACTCCCGTAACCAGGGGCCAATTTCTAAATAGAAAAAATAAATAAATAAAAAGATAAAAATGAATTATTTTTCCTCTGGGGACCACAGATAGTGCACATCAGGTAGTAGACGTTACATTTCAGAGAGGATTCGGAGGTCCCTCTATGCCATCTTTCAGAGGCCACTGGAGGTTTCCCTCAGGATGCCCCATAAGCCATACTAAGAACTTGTAAAGCACAGAGGGCAGCCACCCAATAAAGAGCAAGGAAGGCATCAATGCTTGGTTGTGATTTACAAGCCAGATGTGCATTTTCCTTTTGGCTTTGGGCTGGGCAGAAAATAACACAGCATTCACATGATTCATCAGAGGAATACTGAATGCAAACAAGACCATTTCCTGTGCAACTTGACTCAAAAGAGCTGCAGATTTTTAAATATTACAAAAGCCTCCTTAGGAGCAAGGACCAAGCACACAAGCATCATTTGCCTTCTTTCAAATTAGATGTTCCATTTCCCTGTCCTTTGGGTTTCTATTTTGGCCCCATGATTAGATTTGTTAAACACATTCAGACCTTTCTAGACGAGAAATCCACAGTTACTTCTAGGCTTCATTTGCATTTTTTTTCTAAGGGAAATCAGAAAATAGCCACTCTATAGAGACAGGTTTTTACAAGCACGGTTAACTCCTATTAGACAGCCTCCAGCCCAGAGTCCGATAATTATAAAATGACAGCATTTGAGGAGAGATAGGAGGCTGCTTCAATGAGCCATTTTTGCAACTTTCATTAGCTCATTTTTAACACTAAAAAATATTCAGTGAGTTGCCCACCAAACGTGGGATACCTTATCATTATCATTGACAATTAACCATAACATCTGATTGTCTTTTTTTCTTGGATTTAGTATTTTGAATAACACCACCCTGACTAACCAGGCACATAACAACTGTCAAACCAATGAAGATGTTGGTTTGAGGAAAAAGTGTGTGATACAGGAAAGAATCTCCTCCAACAAACGCTGATGCTAAACACATCAGTGTTATGTTTTTAATGGGGGCATATGGAAATATGCCCCCATTCCATATCATATCCTAAAGAAATCGCTTTGTTGATGTGAATGAGAGGGACTATTTTTTCAGGAATGGTTCTGTATAATAAACATGTCTTTTCTCTACTAACAGTTACTGGGGGGAAGTGATATCAAGTAAAATTTATCTTCTCCTTAAAGGAAACCAGGGGTGAGTCATATAGAGAGGGACTTGTAATGTATATGATAGCTTGATTTTTTTAAGGATTTTCATATAAATTTCTACATTTTATAGGCAAATCAACTAAAATACGTAGAACAAGGTATGTACAAGGCAATGGAACTATGAAAAGTTATTAATAATCCTTCCAGGACTTTATAATTCAGTTAAAGAAACAGTACTAGTATCTTTAAACAGGGTGTCTATCAATGCAAGTGTTTATAGGGGCTTGTGGTGTTACAGGAATTATTCTTATATGAAAAGAAGAGATGATTGAGAGCTGCGGTAAAACAAGAGGAAAGATTTGACCAGAGAGTGACAGGAAAGATGTCCTAGAGGGGCAAAGCAAGACAGCAACATGGGAGGCCATGGTGCCCCCTGTGGCCATAACTGGTATAACTCATCTTCACTCCATCAATGCCTCCATTCCTGGGCAAAAGAGAACCCAATGGCTCTTGCGTCTGCATTGCTCCCTGCAGTGCATGCAGCATACAAAACAGCACATTGAATGCGATAGGAAATAATAAATATGTGAAATGAAGTAAGAACAAGTAAGTGAGTTCAAGAGAGAAATAATCAAAAAGAAAGGAAATAAGAAAAAGAGAAAGGAGAAAAGAAAAAGTAATAGCAACTTAAGAAACTACTAGGAAAGGAAACTGAAAGGTGTATTTAAATACAAACTGTAGAAAAATTCACTTTCAGGTTAAAAGGTTTGGACTTGATTTCATATGTGACAGCAAAGCTTTGAAACGTTTTCAGGAAAACTCTTGACCCATTTGAGCAGATGTCTTTGGAATATCAATGAGCCCTTGATAGAAAGAATGGTCTGGAAAGAGTAGAGAATGGAAGGAAAAGTAGTATATTTTTAAAAACCTAAAAACCTACAATTTAGGTATTGGCCTTGAAAATGAATAAAGAAGATGTGGGATCACTGATTAGAGATGAAGTCAAGGTAAACAAGTTAAAAAGAACAAAACAGTTTCCAAATAAAATGAAGAAGAAAACAGTGATGACTGAGACAGGCATCAGAGTTTGAGTTGGCTTTAGAGAAAGATAGTAAATCCAGGTGCAACAATGGGAATGTTGCAGGTGAAAAATTTCCAATGGTAGGTTGGCCCACAGCCATTGTTAAACATCGCTAAGACCTAGAAATGTCCATAAAGATGTTCTAATTCAGGAGGTTCATCATTCAGATGGGAAACACATGACCAGGGAGCACTGCCAGGACCAGGCTCCAGAGTGAATATCAGGGGCTCTGTTCACCACAACTCACAGCCCCCAGAGCTGGGCTCACATCCAATCTTCAAACCGCATGAGGGAAGAACAGAGGGCCAAGGCTGACCTTCCTGCTAGGGGAGTGAAGAGATGAGCCTCTAAGAGGAAAAAAGACTATGAAAGATAGAAGAAAATCAGGTTACTCTTTTCCCATGCATTCATCTTTCTTTTTATTTAGAAGACTTGGAAGAAAGTGGCCAACAGGAACCAGGCTAAAGAGACATACATCAGGTTTTGGTCCCTATACTGAACAACGGGAAGGCAGTTTTGCTACTTCCTAAAATACCCTGAAGTAATAAAAGGAGTCATGTACAGAGGAAAAAAATGAGTTAACAGCATGTAGTTCTGTCAATATTGTTCAAGTTTCCTTATTTGAAATTCTAATGAACTTTCCCAATAAAACTGTGTATTTTTATGGTTAACATAGATCAAAATTGAGTAATCTGCATATTCCCTTCTCTTTCCTCCAGAAGGTCGGCCATCTCAACTTTGCATATTACATTGGCTTCTATCTCACTGATACAATGAGAGCCTTGCAAGAAAGTCTCTGCACCAACTCACCTCTTGAACTAAAAAGAAGCCTGCACCAATACCTATCCTCCCAACTTTCCCAACAGATCGGAGAAAAGGCACTCAATCCTCTTTTCAAAGACCAGTTGCTCTCATCTCTTCTTTCCCCTTTAATCACTTCTCTAAATTACCTAGGCTTTCCTCTAAAATCTCCAATGTTACCTAGTCCCTTTCCCTCTGCCTATATGTACATCCTCTCCTATTTTAAAAAACATTACATATTTTTATTACACTCCCTTGTTATTATAGCTTCAAAAACCCCAATAAAATGCATAATAAACTTCCAAGTACAATATAGCAATATATCAACAAAAAATCACCCACATACAAACACCCACACACACATACACACACACACACACACACATACACTATATTTCATAGGGAATAGGGCTTAGCCCAGAAACACAAGGATGGCTCAGCAAGCTTAGTAACAGAAAACCTATTACTATAATTCATCATCACAATAACAGATTTCAGTAGTAGCAGGAAAACATCATCAATACTGCTTTCTAAGGAATCAGAAAATGAACAGTTTTGGAAATAGAAGATCTAAAAGAGCTCAGGGCAATTGGTCACAAACTAGATGCCAGAGGAAGTTCGGGGAGAGTGAGGGAGCAGGAGGGGGTCCACAGCAAGTGGTGAATTGAGGGGATACAATTTTCAATAACATTAAGATGCTTATTGCCCCCAAACAGTGAGTTTACCTTTTTCCTCCTATCCCTATTTTCTGATATTGCTGAAATAACCATATGATGAAATGGAGCTTAAATATGGCAGCCAATATGACTATATATATATATTATATATATATATATAAAATTGGAAGTTAAGTTATAACATAAAATTTGTAAATTCCAACTGAACACTTGATAGATAATTCGTAATATTTGAGGTTAACTATCCTAGATAATCCAATTTTTACACAAATCTTTACGTGATTATTGAAATATGGTCTCCAGCAATGATTTTTTATTGCAAAATTACATTCATTGATTCTTAGTTGCCTTCTCTTACAGCTACATAAGCTTGCATGTGATTGGTGTATAAAATATTTTATCAAAAGTATAATTCCATTTTTTTAATAATCCAGTCTTAACAACTTCAAGAAATGATTTATTTTATGAACAAGTCAGTATTAATAAATTTGGTCCAAAATACTTGACAAATATAACTAGAGATAAGCTAAATAGATTCAAGTTAATGTCCCTTCCAAAAAAAAAAGAAAAAAAATCAAAGAAAAAAGAAATGCAAAGAAAAAGAAAGGGAAAAAGGGGTAAAATCTACTCTTTTAAAAAAAGCAGACACTCTAAATATAGCCAAGGTAATGATGTTTGTAAACCAAAACAACAACAGCAACAAACAAACAATAAAGGGCAGCTCTTGTGGAAGACATGACAGTCATTCCAAAATCTGACTGAGAGCCACTCCACATGCTAACACCTGCAGCGCCAACTGTCCAGAAACCAATCTGATTTGTTAGCAAACACTGACCAGGGAAACCTCCCAGGCACACTAAGGGCTGGCTCCGGATACCTGTTTCATTCCTCACACCTTCAAACTTCAGTTAATTAAGGGGCTGAGAAAGCAGGATTTCAAATCTATATGGGTGACTTGAAACCCACATTGGAAACTAAGATGCAAGCCAAACTAGGTGGGGCCAGGGGACAGTGGGTAAAGATTGTTGAAAAGCATGGAGAGCAACTTACATAACACACATAAGTACAGTATGTAGAAATACAAGTGCGTATCACAGCCTGCTTCTATTTATCATGTAGTTATGTAACTGATTTAATCTGCATCATGACAAAATAACGCTAACAATGTGATTATCAGCAAGACAGCTAAAAAATAGCTAACGTTTAAATAGTAGGTTCTATCTTATGCACTTTATAACTATTAATTCCTGTATTTCTCACACCTGCCTTATCATAGGTGAAGAAACTGAGGCACTGTAAGAGTGAGTGTTGCCAAGATCAATAGCTGGTAAGATACAAACCCAACCAGCATAGTTTTTGTGGTTCTAGCCACTATGCTATATTATTAAACTTCAGCAAATATAAAATTTAGCTTCCTATACAGCACATTTGGAAAATTACAGGAAGAAAGAAAAATCGACAGCCTCTCCACTTTGAAAGTTACTCTATTCCCATTGATAGACTGTTAAGCAAAATCACTACCCACTCAGTTTTCAACTATGGACTAGAGAAAAATGAAATACAACAGAAAGCTCGGTCTCTCAAAACCAGCTACTACTTTAACCTGTGAATAAAATATTGATTGTTTTTGCCCATGTTAATAAGGGTGATGATCTACACAAAAACCATCCATCATTTTTTATTACCCAAGTGTCTTTATGTAAGTATGGAGGAAGAAAATGACAACCATGTGCTGATCTGCTTTATTGCAGTGAAGAACATTCTGAAATCAGAACGTAGGAATGATACAAGCACTGTGGAATGCTTGAGTTTCTAAGCAGTCTAAACCACTCAACTCCAATACAGGAGTTGGGGGGCAGGGACAAGGTACTGTCCTGAAAATGGAAGAGCTGTGTCTTCACTTCCTCAAGATGGTCACTTTCTGTGAGCAGCACAGGAAAAGAAGTACAGGGCATATTCTCTGTGGAAAAATGCTGGAAGTCCTTTTTTCTGACCTCTTCCTGAAGTTGTGAAAAGATCCATCCTACCTCAAAGGTAGGGACCTATTACTCCTTAAAGTTGGCATGCTCTCCCTTCTATGGACTTCATTTTTGGTTTCAGTGCATTACATAAACCATCCTATCAATGAAATCGGAGCCAAAACTATGATAGAAAAACAAGGGAGTGGAATGTTTAAAAGCCAACACAAGTAGAAGAAGAGCACGGCAGGTCTGTGCTGGTTTACTATGCCGTGTCTTGCCTGCTACCAGTTTCCTTCCCTTTCCTTTGCAGTCTGCGTTACCAGGCCTGTTACTCCAACAACCACTCAGAACAAGGTAAGCTCACTCTGGACAATAAATCAGCAGCAACCCCATACCATGTGTACCCCCAAAATAAGATACATCAGGCCTTCAACCAACTTGGTTCTCTCAAATCTTTTCAGTGATTATCATAGCTTTCAGTCCCAAAGCTTCACACACTTGTCTGGTGCCAGCGTGTGAATGCAAAACACGTCATAAGGGAATCAACATGCACATTCATAGATGTTTAAAATATGCTGCTGAAAAACATACATATCAGAATAACCAACATTTCTTACTTATACTTCTTTATTTACTAACTATATTTTCAGTACTGACTTGGTATCAGGAATTGTATGAGATACTTTTACATATTAACTATTTTTATGTTTATAATCTTCTGAAGCGAGAGCTATCATTTTTGTTATAAAATTTTTTTAAACCGTGAAATTTTGACAAGTTAAATATCCAAACATGACATAAGGAATAAGTAGCTAAACTGGAATTTAAATCCAGAATAAGACTAAGGCAATATTTCTATAAGATACAAATTAAAAATCAATTTTCCAAGGAATGCATAAAGAGCATGAATCCTTACTGCCTAGTAACATATAAGCATGGATTAATTTATCAAAAATGGTAGTTGTACCCACCAAAGGAGAGAAACATTGGAAAGAAGGGAAGCTGGTAATTTCCAGATAGGAGACAGGAATGTTCCAGCTTGGCCGCCCACTGGGCAGGACATAAGTGAAGGAGGAGTACCCCAGAGAAAAACAGAAAGAAACCAGGGCACACCCCAGGCAGCAAGAAGTCCAGGGGAAAGAAGATCTCAATATTGGAGAATTTATCTCCCTCAAAAGATTTTCCAAGACAAGTCCTATTTACATTAGCAAACTCCAAAATGTACAGATATGCTAAACCTTACTTTTGCTTTGTAAAATGGTTGGAAAATATGAGGCCAATTTTTTTTCTCCAAATATATGAGCCTCTACTATTTTCAGTATAACTCCTATCGAGGGCTTAGTTGAATCAAAGCAGGTTACAGCAGGGCATGACATTAGCTGCCCTTCAGTCCAGCCCTTGACTTTATAGTTGAGGGCAGGTGTGTTACACCACCTGCCCAAGGCTATGCATGTGCAGTGAGCTGGAAAATCCCAGGTCCTAAGGTTCCTTTGCTGGTCTATTTTCTTCCCCATCACAGCACTAGTAGAATATCTAAGTAGAAGTACCATGGCTGAACCTAACACCGGCATTTAGATCCTGAGATTTGACAAGTATTTATGGTATGGCCTGAAAATCATGCAAACAATTGAAAACATGAGGTAAACCCACCCCTGTTTCAGAAAGGTAGTGGATTTCAGTTGGTTACAAGATGATCATTGTTTCCAGTGGAATTCTGCTTCCTAACATTCCTCTTAAAATATCCAGGAAAAATATCAAACATGTTTCTTTAGTTGTCCTATATTATCCTTCAACAATCTAACTTGGAGAAATGATGGGCCTGGAAAGTCACATGGGAGTCCCTTCCAGACATGAAGCCTGTCCACCACCTGCCCTGGCAGCCTTGGTCACCAGCTGCCTCCCCATGCAGGCCCCTGCTCCTGCCCTCACTGGAACAGTGCATGCATTCTTTCCTACAATTTCACAGATTGGTGGTTAGTATTTAATGCTGATTTACATTATGGATATATTTTATAACATGGATTCCAGGATGTAAAAAAAAAAAAAAAAGTGGTCTCTACCAGGCTGACCACATTATCTCAGCACATGAAAATTTCTAAATGATAGTATTTTAAATGACCAAAATTATATGTATCTATAGTTATCAATATATCTCAGTCCCAAGGCCATCCCACTCAGCAAGCATCCTCCTTCAAACTACCCAGTATAAGAACAAGAAAGCTCTTGCAGACTGCACTTAGTGAAGTAGATTAAGCTTTCCAAATGTGGATTATAGTCATATTGTACTTAGATATATTGTATATAAGTATATACACAATACATATACTGTATTATACACAACACAATACATATTTTGTGTATATGTATGCAGTGTATATGTATACACATGTATTTATTTCTATATATCTGTATACATATAGACACACATATACATGATAGGGAGAGAAGGCAGAGAAATTCTAGGTGGACATGGGAGAGTCCCTGGAGAAGCATCAACCTCAAGCTGAAAAGCCTGACAGACTGCAGCCCAAAGTGACAACTTATATTCTGTTTTCCCGCTTGAATGTTACCTTTTCCTAAACCACCCATGTCCCCACCCCACCCCATCCTGTGCCTATAAAGACCCCAGACTCAGCTGGCAGAGAGGAGAAGCTGCTGGACATTGTGGACTATGGCTGGATGTTGGAGAGAAGTTGGCTTGACTTCAGAGGGACAGTTTGATGGTGTAACTTTGTAGAAGAATCTGGCCAGAGATGTCCGGACTCCAGGGGAAGATAACCTTCCTGCCCCATCCCCTTTCCAGCTCCCCTTCCACTGAGACCCACTTTCATTGGCATTTATCACCATTTACCTCCACATTTACCACCCTTCAGTTCGCTCATGTAACCTCATTTTTCCTGGACACCAGACAAGAGCTTGGGAACCATGGGTGCAGACACAAAAGGGCCTGCTGAGCTGTTAACATTTAAGCTATCTGCAGGCAGCAGAGCTAAAAGAGCACTGTAATATGCCCTCTGGAGTTTCAGGGGTCACAGGTTCCCCACTAGATGTTGGTGCGGGGCCTAGAAGGAGTTGGCTCCTGCCAGCATCCAAAATTGCTCACCCTGGCTCCTGCATCTGCTCACCTGTATGCTCCCTCCAGCATGGGGTGGAACACAGAGGGTCTGAGTCAGTGGAACTCACCCCTGCCAGTGCCAAAGTGGCCAGCTGGTTCCAGCGTGTGTGCACTCCAGTTCCGGCCTCGTTTGCACACTCCCTCCCACAGGAGTTGAGAGCTGAGGGCTGAGTAAATGAGGCATCCCTGTCGCAAGTCCTGGGAAGGGGTCAGGGAAATATCTGGCTTCATACACATATAGATATATAAATATAGGCATCAATGTGGTCATTGTGTATATATATGTGTGTGTGTGTGTGTATATATATATACACGTATATATATGTGTGTGTATATATATGTATATATGTATATATGTATATATATATGTATTTGCCTAAGTGTATTCAAATAGATATTATAGACACTTAATAGACTACAGTAGAAAGAACAAAATTATCTCAAAAAATGTCTATAGGAAATGAGTCTGTCCCATTTATAGAACTTTTTAAAAACAAAAATATTTAATAATAACCAATTAGAGAAATTAAAACATTTCGTATCACGAAAAAAGACCCAAAATAGCAGGAAGCATAAAGCATCTTTCATTTGCATTTTCCTTTGTAAATATGACACTGAAAACACAGCATTTTAAAAATGCAAGCAGTGCTTTTTCGAATCTTTTCTGGTTTCTATTGCAGTCTGTTGAAAGTGAGTCAAGTGTTCTATCAAGTCTTCATATGATTTTGTTGCATTAACACATAGTATACCTAACCCATTTCTCACATGTTCATTGTAGAAAAATATTCACAAACTACAACTTTTGCAAAAGGTCTACACTCTGGATTTGGATTCTTGTGAAGTTCACTGTTTCATCTTGGGCAGTCTTCCTGGTGGATGTCTCAGAAACCAAAAAGCTGTGATAGCTCCTTTTTACTCGATGAGTTCCTGATTGGGTCTTCCTTCAAACACCATTTGAAAACTACAAGCTTGTGTCACACATTTTTTTCTTTTCTTTTTTTTTTACATCCTGGAATCTATGGCATAAAATGTATCCATAATGTAAATCAGCATTAAATACTAACCACCAATCTGTGATTGTAGGAAAAATGCGTGCGCTGTTTCAGTGAGGGCAGGAGCAGGGACCTGCATGGAGAGGCAGCTGGTGATCAAGGCTGCTGGGGCAGGGGGCAGACAGGCTTCATGTCCAGAAGGGACTCCTGTGTGACTTTCCAGACCTACCGTTTCTCTAAGCTAGATCGTCACAAGATAATACTGAACAACTAAACATATTTTTCCTTGGTATTTTGAGAGAAATCTTAGGAAGCAAAATTTCACTGGAACCAATTACCATCTTGTAACCAATTGAAATGCACTACCTTTCTGAAAAAGGGGTGGGATTAATAAATTCCACTGTTACCCCACGTTTTCAATTCTTTGCATGATTTTCAGGCCATACCACAAATACTTGTCAAATCTCAGGATCTAAATGCCAGTGTTAGGTGAGGGTCTGGCTACTCCAGCCCAAGGAGTTCCGAGTCATTCAAGGGTTGCCTCAGACCCACCTGGCAAGTGCAAAGAGACACTAGTGAAAAGTTGTCTGTAATCTGAGTTCAAAATCTGCCTCACAGGCTAGAGTTGCCTTCCCTTTTGTTTATAACTTTCAAGATCTTGGTAAATTCCTATTTCATTAAACCATCTGAAGCAATTAATTAGGATAAGAAACAAGCTGATAAGTGCCTGGGTTTTATTGCTAGATAACTCCTAGAAGAAGCAATTTCTACTCATCCACCAGGAAAGACAGATTTTTTTTAAATTTATAAGATTATGCAAATTCATATATTATAACACAAACTAAGCATGACCCTCAAATTCCTGGACTGTGATTAACTTTGTCCTTCAGGCTATGAAGTTGGTGCCCAGCCTGCCCCTCCCTTCAACTTTACGTGGCTTCAAAGTACTTTGAGTCACCCATAGGAAACTTTGCCCAGTGCAGAAGGGTTTTCATTTTGACTCCTGACCTGCAGCATATGATTTTAGGCTATAAAATCTAATTGCAAAATCTCCATGTTGTGACAAAGAACAACAAAAAGTAATTTCCTTTAGATTTATAACTTTAGAATTACAAATGATGTTAATATGACTAAAATTACAAAAATGAACAATTTCTATTCAATAGGCACTTAGATTACTCCAGAAGTGGCCAAAGTGCTGGCTGTGTAAACAGTGATAGCCAGAAGACTGACAGCAAAGAAAGCCATTCGCCACCAGATAACGACAGACATTGCAGAGGAACGTGCCAGAGATTTCTTAGAGCCTTAGGGTGTGTGGTTTTAAAATATCCAGAATAGTTCTGCTACATATTCAGAATTTGCCAGACCTCAGCTTTAAGACAATAAATCATTTGCTTAAGGAAAATCTCTTTCTGTCACATTCTCACAATTCACACGTAAGTTTCCTGTCTGCCTTCTCACTATTGGAAAATCTTTAGGTTGTAATCTAAGCCACTACTTCTGCAGACCTTAGGATTCAAGGGAAGAAGAAAGCTGTGGAACTCAGGAGACAAGACAGGGTCATGCAAGGAAGGCTTCTTGCTTGAAGAGAGGTCTAATAAGTCCCAAGGTGGCCTCTTTGCCGAAGTACAGATTCTATCTACACATCGGAACTAGAACATATTTGCCAAGTCAGACCAAGGTTTTTCCAGGAACTTTAGGGTTAAGCATTAGGTGGATGTGCACCAAAAATACTGGGGCAGCACAATAATTCATGTACATAGTCAAGTAATATTTATTTATTGAGTACCTGCTACATAGAAGAACCAACTGTAGGTACTGCCTGGAATACAAAGTTATATAAGACAGACCTCTGCCTTCAAGACATTTATAATTCAGCTAAGAAGATGAGATACACACAAAAGAGAGTTAAACTGAAGAAGATAAATACTATCTGATCCCAGGGAAAAGCATAAAGATGATAAATGCTCTAAAGCAGCACCATCCAATGAAAATGTAATGTAAGCTGCACATGTAATTTTGTATGTCCCAGTAGCTATGTTAAAATGCTGTTAAAGAGGGTTGGGCACGGTGGCTCACGTCTGTAATCCCAGCATTTTGGGAGGCTGAGGAGGGTGGATCACTTGAGGTCAGGAGATCAAGACCATCCTGGCTAACACAGTGAATCCCTGTCCCCACTAAAAATACAAAAAAATTAGTCAGGCATGGTGGCATGCACCTGTAATCCCAGCTACTCGGGAAGCTGAGGCAGGAGAATTGCTTGAACCCAGGAGGCAGAGGTTGCAGTGTGCCGAGATTGCGCCACTGCACTCCAGCCCTGGCAACTGAGCAAGATTCCATCTCAAAAAAACAAAACAAACAAAAAACATGCTATCAAAATAAAATTCATTGAGGTATCTTTGTGTATGTGTATTCTAAGTCTTCGAAATCCTTACACTTACTGCACTGGCCACATTTCAAGTACTTTGAAGCCATACCTGGAGAGTGGCTACACGATTGGACAGCACATACCCAAGATATTAAGAACAGGCTTCCTTGGTAACATGGAGCCTTTGTTGGATGGAAAAACAAATTAACTTGTCTTCTTAGAACCAGCTGCCATAGAGGTCAGCGCAACCTAATCAGGCACTGATTCCAACAAAACTACCCTGCATTTACCAAATACACTGATGAAAGTAACACAGTCCTTGGAATTTGGTTGATTTAGGTTGGAATCTCACAGGCAGAACTTTTTTCTCTGTAACCGTATTCATAAGTGAGTAGTTTAATAATGGGTTGACTCAGCAGGTCTGCGGTATTCAAGCCAAGCATGTTCCAAGAGAGTGTCTGGTCTTTGACTGGCTGCTGGGAAATAATATCTAAGCCCTTACGATATTCTGCCTGATAGGAGTGTCTCTCTCTCTTGACCTGAGATCTTTGATCCATGCCAGATAGTCTACACTAACAATGCAGTTTACAGTGGGGACCTGTGGCCAGGCTGCATCTGGTTGACTTCAGGAAGGGCTGGAGTCTGAGTAACTAAGGTCAGCCATGCAAGCATTCCATGCTTTTGTGATCAACCCTCAATAAATCCCTGGACACCAAGGCTACATTGCATTTCTTTGGTTGGCAATATTCCATTCATTTTGCCAAATGTCATTTCTGGGAGAATACAGTGCTGTCGTTATGACTCCACCAGGAGAGAACAATCTTTCCCAAGCTTTTCTGAGCTCAGGATTTATACACAGTCTTTCCTAAGCTTTGCCCCACATGCCTTTTATGGGTGCTAACTTTAATCTACATCTACCCCATCACTGTAATCAACCCTAACTGCAAGTATAAATGCTTTTCTGAGTTCTGTGAGTCCTTCTAGAAAATCATTGAACCTGATAGTGGTACTGGAGACCACCAACTCAAAGCTTCTCCCTCTTGTGATGATAAGCACAGTAAACACAATAATAAAACCTGTATAAATATCCCTGGACACAGATGTGTTAGTTTGGAAGAGTCAGAAATATATAGAAATCACTGTCTCACTTTATCAGGGCATTATGGTACCTGCTTATCTAGGAAGAGATCCAGTTCCCTCCAATAGCATCAGAATCTCTTAGGCAGCAAGTCTTTAGCTTTTACAAAGGGTAAATTCCTTCCTAGGATCAAGCTTGAAACTTCTTTACATGAGTTATAATAGGCATGTGGCTAGAAACTAGACAAATGCCACTCATGATCCAGTTCCCTCCAATAGCATCAAATCTCTTAGGCAGCCAGCCTGTACCTTTTCCAAAGGGTAAATTCCTTCCTAGAATCAAGCTTTATATGAGTTGTAATAGATATGTGGCTAGAAACTAGACAAATGCCACTTATGATATAATTAGTGCATTTCATTGTTATCTTTCTTCACATATTTTATAGCCCCCACCGTTTTTTTTCAAAATTAACATAAGAAGTTTATTGCCTTATGTATTCTTACTTTGTACTATCTCACAGAAACCAGTACATTACCAACAAATTAAGAAAAAATAATAGACATTCCATTCCATTTTTCATTATTTTATTGAGCAATTAACACTGATATTCAATGAAGAAAGCCAAAATGCAATCTGCTTTGCATAAATATTTCAACAGAGTGGGACAGAAGAAAAGTCAGATCCCACATCATGAGTGTCCCCAGTTCATTGTGAAATACACCCACACAGATGAAGACATATTCTTAGTCTATGGTGTCCCCATGGACTTCCAGACATATGGACTAGCTAAAAACTTTTGGAAGCCAATCAAATCTCAAGTCTCAAAGCTGTACTCTACTTGCATTGGCTTTCTCTGTCTGCAAGGGTCTAGAGACCAAGGCACTCTACCTTTAGCCTTCACTCTTTCTCAGACTCCCCTGCTTTTCACTTCTCTCTCATCGTTCATTCAAGGAGACCCCCTTAGCCTTGCTATAACACTGATTCTCATTTCTCCATGTTGATATCAGGATTCCATCCTGTCTGAATTATCTTCCTATGTACTCCCTGTTTATTCAAATTCTAATGAATGTAACAGGTCGGGGGGGGGTACTTAAGAGTAGGGTATAAGTTTACTAATATCTGTGTTCTCTTATCTAGTGAAATAGTCTTCAATGCATGTGTTAAAAGGAACATGGGTCATATCAAAGCAGCATGCAGTCCTACATGTCATCTGTATTCTTCCTTAATAACCTCACTAACCTCCCTCCTTTCCAGGCCACCAGACACTACCAATCTGATATATCTTTTTATTTTATTTTATTTTTTAATTTGTATCTATCTATCCATCAGCTAGCTAGCTAGCTAGCTATCGTCTATCTATCTAGAGACCAGTTTATGGCGCTGGCTAATTTTTGTATTTTTCGTAAAAACAGGATTTTGCCATGTTTCCCAGGCTGATCTTGAATTCCCAGGCTCAAGAGATCCACTGGCCTCTGCCTCCCAAAGTGCTGGAATTACAGGCATGAGCCACCATACCTGGCCCAATTTGATATACCTTGACTAGTGATTGTGTTCGAGAAGCACACAATGATAGAACTATATTCTATCATTCTTCCAATTGTTTTACATGGGATTGTTTATATGCAAATAATATTGTGAATTTAGTGAAAGAGGTCATCTTTAACATTTATGAAATATAAGTATTAGTCTCTAGGCTCTAAAAGAGGGATTGGCAAACTATGGCCTATGGGCCCAATCTATCCCATCACCTGTTTTTGTTAATAAAGTTTTATCAGAACACAGCCATGCCCATTGTTTACATATGTTCCATGGCTGGATTTGTGCTACACTGGCAGAGTTGAGTTCAGACTATTTGACCTGCAAGGGCCAAAATATTTACTATCTTACCTTTTACAGAATAAAACTATACCAACCCCTGCTCTAGAAAATCATAGAGTAAAAGGCTCAACAAATATGTATTACAGATAATTAAACATGCTAAGCATAGTGTTTTATAAATGAAAGAAAGAACAAAAGAAGAAGGAAGGAAAGGAAAGGAAGGAAAGGAAAGGAAAGGAAAGGAAAGGAAAGGAAAGGAAAGGAAAGGAAAGGAAAGGAAAGGAGGGAAAGGAAGGGAAGGGAAAGGAAAGGAAAGGAAAGGAAAGGAAGGAAAGGAAAGGAAAGGAAGGAAAGGAAAGGGAAGGGAAGGGAAGGGAAGCAAAGGAAAGGAAAGGAGGGAAAGGAAGGGAAAGGAAGGGAAGGGAAAGGAAGGGAAAGGAAAGGAAAGGAAAGGGGAGGGAAGGGAAGGGAAGCAAAGGAAAGGAAAGGAGGGAAAGGAAGGGAAGGGAAAGGAAGGAAAGGAAAGGAAATGAAAGGAAAGGGAAGGAAAGGAAAGGAAAGGAAGGGAAAGAAAGGAGGGAAAGGAAGGAAAGAAAGACAATTTTAAAGTAAGAAGGAACCACCTCTGGGAATATCTACTCAAACCTCTTCCCTAAGACTCCAGAAGAGTAGAGGGTCTTGCTGAAATTCACCCAGCTAGATATCAATGTGGATTAGCTTAGAAAGAGCCCCTAATTGTTCACCAGATACAATTTATCATATATCACATGGCATCAATAAGGAGGAGCACTTCCACAATATTGCATCCCATAGTTTTATATGGCATTTAATATCTTCCGGTGAAAATGATAAGGACATGCAGGAAATCATTACCCTCTTCACAAGTTGAGTATTTTCTACACTTTCACACAAAATCGTTTTGAAACTCCAGCTAATTACTATACTTCCATTTCCTCTGAGGGAAAAAATAAAATAAAAAGCAAACCTTCTGGAATTCCTAGCGCAGCCTATTAGTTAATATTATCTACAGTCCCATAAAGTCACTGGCCTCACTCCCAGGCTTGCTTTGGTATCAGCAGCCCCAAGTCAAACACCAAAGATGTTAAACTTTAAAAAAAGAAAAAGCACGTGTTAAAAAAAAAAAAAGAAACAAAAGCTGACATTTATGGTTTCAGGGTTTTTATTTCCAACAGAGGTGGATTTCTGCCACGGCCCAGCAACCCCCAGAGAGCTCAGCATGCCACACCTCCAAATCACCAGCCTCTGCAAAGACAGGTTCATAAGGCAATGAGGAAAATAAATGTCCTTCCATTGGCTTTGCCCTTTTTGGTGTATTTTGGCCAATCTCTTCATGCTTTCATTTCAAGGTACTAACCTGCCAAGACCCATAAGCCAGGGGGTATAATAGTCACTCTTGTTTCCCAGCGTGGGATGAAGCCATCACATGGACAAACTAGAAGCTGTATTTACAGCCCCACTGACTTCCTGGGAGAGAGTTGTGAATTCAATGTCACAGTCTCATTTCTAATCTTGTTTCCAATTTTTCTTGACATGTTTATATTCTCATTTCCTGATGTGTGCCAAACAGCTTCAGAGACCCTTCCCACTCTGGGCCCAGTTTTCATGGTGTTTGTCATGGTGAACTTTAATTATTTGCTTGACCCCATTAATGTTTCTTCACTAGACCGTCTGCTCCCAGGCACGTGACAGCTGTTTGTTCATTCAAGCCTTCGTGCAGCAAACGTGTACCTACTCTGTGCCTGGTCCTGCTGTAGACACTACAGACGCTGCAGGAAAACAAGCAGAGAAGGCTGTTCCTCTCACTGAATGCTTATCCGAATGAGGGAGGCAGAATCAATGAAATAAGAAGTGCCATGATGTAACTAAAACAGAGTGACTTTGTAGAGTGTGACTTAGAGCAACATGGTAGAGTCTGTGAGGAAGGCCAGTCTGTGCAGGTAACATTTAAGCTGAGACTGGAATGACAAGAAAAAGCCACATAGAGATCTAGGCAAAGGGCATTCCAAGAGAGGGAGTTGTCTGGGGAAAGGCCCTAAGCTGATGATGATCCAGGGCAAATTAAGCAAGAGAAGCAGGACAGGAGTGTAACGAGAGACAGGAGAGGAGAGGTGTGAGGGAGGCAGGGCCACTGCATGCATTATCTTGCAAGTAGAGGTAAAAAGCTTTGGATTTTATTCTATGGGAGAGGTTGGCAAACTTGTTGCAAAGGTCTGGATAGTATTTTAGGCTTTGTGGGAATATAGTCTCTGTCATAACTACTCAACTCTGCCTTTGCCACCACAGACAAGAGTGGGTGTGGCTGGATTCCACTAAGACAATATTCACAACGACAAGTGGGAGGCTGATTCAGCTTGCAGCTATAGTTTTGCCAACCCTTGTCTATGGCACTAGGAAGCCAAGGTATGTATATGGAACAGTCAAGGGGGAGGCATGAGCTGCGTGGCATTTTTTAAAAACTCTTAGGACTGTAGCGTGGGGAATGATCTGCAGAGGATGGAGAATGCAGGAAATGGGATAGACCACAGCGGTCTAGAGAGGATGGAGGAAAGGAGGCAGATATGGGAAGCATTTTGAACTAATTGATTAGGGAAATAAGGAAACGTGAGAAACTGAGGATAACACCCAAGATTTTCACTAGAACAGCTCAATCTATGGGGTGATTTCTGAGACAGGAGAGATGGAGAAAAAGTAAATTTGGGGAACAATCCAATAGTTCTTTCCTGGATGTCTACGCGGAGGTCTTCACTAGAAATTGCAGTGGAGATGTGAGTAAGGTGGGAACAGAGAAGTCCTGGAGCTCAGAGGGGCTGGGCAGAAGATAAAGGTTTGGTAGCCCTCAACATACAGATATCATTTAATAAGGTGCTAGAGGTGACATCGAGGTGAGGAGCGACAGAAAGAGAAGAAAATGGCCACTCATTACTGAGAGTTGGAAGAAAGATGTGTGGAGTGTTCTGCATTAGAACAAATGAATGCATGCAGAAATGAATGAATAAAGCCCACATCCCTGCATTAGGAGGGTCATCTTATTCCTCTCTATCTACAACCTCTATAGTTCACTGTAGAATTTCAGAGCGATGGCTATGACGATTTTGATCTTAGAATCAATTTGATTATTTAACGCCATCCCTGATACATAACCCATTTATCTTCATACAGGCTTTTAAGGACTTCCCAATTGGATTCTGTTTCTACTGACATCAATATAAATTGGAACCTGCTCCTTCCCTTCAATTCTTTCCCCAGAAGTGAGAGCTGATAGCCCCAGGTAAGTCCCCAGCCCCCGCTGAAGACGCATTTCTCCTCTGGGGGTTACCTTGAGAGACAGAGGCTCTGTTGGTTATGATTAGATGGTTTACTAACATAATTGTGAACATAATTTGTTCTGATCTGCTTCTGCCTTCCAGTCAACCCACGTTCTGTATATTAGAAGAAGAAAGGGTTGGTGTGTGTGCATGTGCGTGCACACACACAAGTGAAGAGTGTTTAGTTCTGCCTGTCTGTGCCTCAGGGAATGGAATGTAACAGATGTTACAGTAACACACATTTTTTGCTTTAAGAAAAGGATGAAGGAGGTGGAGTGGGCCAACTTGTAGACACTTTGGATTCCAAATCAAACCAGAAAAAAAAGAAAAGGCTGCACACAGTTAGAAGAAAGTGCAAGCGGAAAAGAACCCCCACCAAGTTCAAAGGGACTTGTGTTTAATCAGACAAAAACAATTTTTATAGCCTCGGGAGCCCGTGTGGTGTGTGAGGAAGTTGTGCAGCAGGATGGCATTAGGCACTCAAGCCAGCATGCTTTTGTGTTATTTTCTTCTTTCTTTGTTTGCAACCGGGGTTCAAAGAAATTCACTGTGCAAAACAGATACTGAAGTAGATCATATCCACGAATTAACATTGTCATGACAAGCAGCTCTGTGTTATGAGCAAAATTACAAGTGACCCATCAAATAAAGCAGTTATTGTCTAAGTAAGAGCTCCTTTCTTCCAGGATTCCACCGTGTTGCTAGCTTTGTCTCTTCCAATGAAACTCTCATGCACCTGATATGAACTCCAAGCAGCCTCCTGAACATATTCAGTGAGCCTGACTTCAAGACAAAGCCCCGAACGATGAGGAATTACCAGCTTGCAAGACATAGAGAACCCATTCCTTCTGAAAAATCATTTTCCTTCCTGAGCCCATTCACACAGGGCTTTGACTGTTTCCTACCTGAAGGTCACATGCATGGCCAAATCTCCATCTCATTAATTACAACTCTTGGCAAGCCATTAAAAATCTCATTTCATTTTACCATCCAACCTCCCTTTAACTGACTTTTCATAATTATAATTCTGTTTTTGATATACTGGACCTATTAACTTTAATGCCATACAGAGATTTTAGAACTCCTTAAGAAAAGACTCAAATTGGACTGTGTCCACCAAAGGATGTGTAGTCCTTGCTTAGGAATATGAAAGGGGAAAACTGCAGTGCATTCTATTTTCATCCACAGAGGAAGAAAAGTCAAGCTAATTGCATATGGTCAGTATAATAATGCTGTCATTCTAGAAGGGCTATAATTAGCGAGAATTGTTTTCACAAACAACCGACCAAGCCCATGACTCCAGCTTGCATTAGTTCTTTTTTCCCCACCAGTTATAAACATTTCTATTTTTGCTCCTCCCCAAACATAAACATTACTCCATTAAAAATACCCAGGGAGAGGAGATCCTGACAGTATAACTGCAAACTCTGGGAATAGACATAAGCCTTTTTGCAAATGTTGAGTCTGTTAAAAGGATTAGAGTGCCAAGAGAGGGTTGGAGGAACTATTATCCAACAAGCTAAACTTTACCTGGTAACATCAAGGCGGGAAGCCCCAGGTGAGGCACCTCTCCTGGACACAGAGGAGTGAGCACTCCAAAGCCCCATGTGAAGATGAGGGGCCATTGGGATCTTTCACGTCTGAAGATATATAAGGCAAAACTTACTTAGCTCCACATCATGTCGTACAGTATGGATGAATAACTATGGACAAAATTCTCTCTCACTTTAAACTACAGTTATTTAACAAACATTATTTGGACAGGAATTATGATCAGTGCATTTTCCAGTGCTGAAATTCAACTAAGAAACAGGGATTGGTGAATTTTGTCACACTAGACTGAGACAGTGGATCATCTGGAGTATCTAGCACTGATTCTCTCCCCAACATATGTTCAGAGTCCTGTTGTTCCCGCTTCTATAACACACTTTCCTCTGTCCCCACTGCTTTTGGTTTGGACCCTCCATACCTCTCATTCCATCACTGGTTGTCCACCTATGCCATGTCTGTTCCTTGGTGCCTGGGCGCTCCAGTCAGCATCTCTAACATGAAACCTCAGTAAGACCAAAGCCACTAAGAACCACACTGGCTCCATTTTACCTTCAAACCCATTTTCAGTGCTGTCCCTTTTGCAATTTTGGTTCTAACTGTAGTGAGTGCTTTTGGTCCAGGGACCACCCAGAGCTCCCTTGACTTCCCTTTCCTTACCTGGTGGTCTGACACCTGTCGTTCTGACTCCAGTTGGGATGACAGCTGCCACAGAACCTCTCTGTGCATCTCCTTCAACAAGAGGAAGGGTCCTCCCTGTGCACACAGTGTCCAGACCTTGCCTCTCAGGTCCTATGCTGCAGCGTTCAATTTGTCTATTGACACATCCATCTTTCCACTAAATGGCAGGTGCGCTGCTATGTCCTACACTCCCAGTGCCTAATGCAAAGGCTGCCCTGATGCAGGCACTTGATAAAGATGTGATTCAATGAATGAATGGATGTGGGTTCAAAGAGTGGCTGAATGAATAAATGTCAAACACATTGATGAATGAATGAACATAAGTCATTCAGTGTACCCTCTATGTTGAAAGAAACGAAGCTGGAAAATAAGACAAAGCTTGGGATGCTAGGAGAGAGTTCTTTGAACTACATTTGGAGCATACCTGTCCTCTATGCTATGATAAATATGCCTGGAATCTAGAAAAGGAGGCTCTAGGTTGAGGCATTGAGGTACATGATGAGATAATTTTCTCTCAAAATTTTTTGATTGAAGGAGCAAAGCACTGGTTCAGAGCCCTCTTGCAAAGACAGTAGGATGTGGGGCTATGGAAAAACTCAAAGTGAAAAAGGTGAGCACATACATGTTAATTAGGGCTCAGTCCATTTCCTCTCCTAGACAGGTCCCCAGATCCTCAGCAGCAGCACCCAAACCAGACACATACACACTCACGGACACACACACAAAGCAGGAATACCACAGTAGCAGCTCCTCCCCCCACCAGCTAGAGGCTGCAGAATATGAGAACCTGGCCTTTGCAGTGTGACAGGCCAGGAATCTAGCCTCTGCTCTGTTCCATAAGCACCATGGGTTCATGGACTAGTTCATTAAATTCCTTAGTTTTTTTCCTCAGCTATATAAAAGGGGAAAAATAGTCACTTTATGCAATTTTATAAAGACTGAATGGCATACCGCATGTAAGGCACTCAGTAAGCATTTGTTGTTGGATTGCTATTGTGAGGCATTGTTGAACTTGACATTGCTATGCTCAGCTTGGCTTGGTCTTTATCCAGTACATTCCCTTTATAACATAATAGCCAGAATAAAGGAATGGCCAGAGAAGGAATTTCCTAGCATAACCAGACTGAAGCTGAGTTGATGATAGGTTAGACATCTATGGAATCTGAAATGAGTCAGTCCTTCCTTTCCTGAAGGTCATGATGTAACTTTTGCACCTATAATAACTATTCCCCTACAGCTGATTTTGCTGGTTTTTAAGTCAAAATTTAACCAATTCCAATTAATTCCGTCTTTATATTTGCCACCACTCCATGTTGGCTTGTTAGGCAATTAAGTATTCAAATTAGAGTAACTCTCAAATATTTCCTTGCAGAGGAAAAACAAAGAAACAAAAACTATGAAAAAAAAATACCCTTTAAAGGCAAAATGTCCATCCAGTTTTGAAGATTAAGAACCACTGGGGCAGAAGAGGGAGAATGACCTAGAATTCAGAACTGCAATGATAAAATTATTCCTTTGACAACACTAGGTGGCTGATTCTCCTAAGGTTGTCTAATAGATTTTAAAATTTTTGTTATCCTTGTTTTATGGAAATATAATGAGAAATATAGACACGGTTTTGTTTAGTTTTTAAATTCAAGATAAACAAGAATTTCAGCTGTGACATTATCTCTCAGCAATAGCCTTTGAATCTCTTGTGTAGTCCAATGAACTACTCACTAGATGAACCACTGGCCTTTACAGGTATTAACCTCCGCAGTGGGTCATCCTACTTCATCTGTACTGTTAGTACATTAATCAAAAGCTAGCATCAGGTATGCACACACCTGCAGAGATAATGTATATGGTGTTCTCCAGAGGGATGGGATTTGATTCTGTAGGTGACACTGATGGAATACAGCAGTCAGGGTCTTAAGAAATTGGATAGATTAAGTATATCACAAAAGAGACATTTTAATAGTCTAAAAATCAGTAAAGGTGTTTTTCAAAATACATATAATTGAGAAAATATACACTACCCTAAAGAGAGAGTAGATTATGAGATAGAGACGCAGGAAAGAACTATCTCAATTGTGTCCCCCAAAGCAAATAAATTTTTATTAAGTCCAGTACCTTGCTTTTTATAACAATACAATAGCTTACAAAAGAAATGAAGCTTTAGTACACACTCTTGGAAATACCTTTTCAGATGATGGTGAAAATAATAAAACTGCAATGAAAATAATGACACCCATAATAGGACACACTGGGTGCATACAATATTCTCGGCACTAGGCTGAGCAACACAGTGGGTATTTTACATACACATTCCTGTATCCTTGAAAAATCCATGAAACCATGTATTAGTACTTACATTATTCATGCAAGAAAACTAGAACTCTAAGGAAAAGCAAGAAACACAAATGATTCTTTTCATTTTATAATTTTCTTTATCAGTCCATGATTTATCTTTTGAATGCCTGATTTTTTATCTTCTTCATCCTAGGGGAGAGAGTATTAAGTTCTTTAACAGCAAAGGATTAAAAACGTAGTCATTCTCTCCACCAAGATCTATAAAGTATTTGTTAGGGGCATAACAATAAATAAGACAGAAATCTTGCCCTTTAAAAACTCAAGTCTGGCCAGGCGCAGTGGCACATGCCTGACATCTCAGCGCTTTGGGAGGCCGAGGCAGGCAGACCACCTGAGGTCAAGAGTTCGAGACCAGCCTGGCCAACATGGCAAAACGCTGTCTCTACTAAAAATACGAAAATTAGCTGGGCAAGTTGGCGGGCGCCTGTAATCCCAGCTACTCGGGAGGCTGTGGCACGAGAATCACTTGAACCCAGGAGGCGGAGGTTGCAGTGAGGCAAGATCATGCCACTGCACTCCAGCCTGGGCAACAAAGCGAGACTCTGTCTCAAAAAAAAAAAAAATACAAACAACAACAACAACAAAAACTCAATTCTATGCAGCATCACATACTTTCTTCCTTAAAAATAAGACAAAGTCATGGTTCTGTTATACAGAAAGGAGGGAAAGTGATGAATATTATACCAGCATTACCCCCATTTTTTTCTGTGAGGTAGGACTGAGTCACATATATTTTTATATGTTGTGAGTTCTAGATAAATACTTAATAAATGTCTTACTCTGGGTTTAAATGTGAGTTAATCTGTTCCTCTCTATGCATCACCTTCTAAGAGATTTCCTCAGCATTTTCATCCACCTCATAATGCTCTTTCTCACTACGTCTATACTCTGTCTCATCCACATCATGATCTTTTGCTCTGACCATATTGATGCTACTAGGTTGGTGCAAAAGTAATTGCTCTTTACCTATGTATCTCTTTAAACACTTTCAAGTCTGTTGGGAGTTGGTCTATTTTGCGGATCTAGGGTCCAAATTATGTCACTGATTGTTCTGCTGATGCGCTTAGTTCCATTCATTGTTTCATTAGTGGGTACCCTTTGACTTGAGTTCACCATCACCAAAAAGCTGTGTTTACAAGAGCCCCAAATCCAGGAACTAAGAACACTGCCATGGGCATGAACACTAGAGGGCGCTCTCAAACTCGAAGATTTGGTGTTAAGGCCCCTGCTGGCAAGGAAGGTTCTTATTTGGGTACCTCGTGGGAACCTAGAAAGCAGGCTTGAGGCCCCAGTTTCTTCTTCATAAGACAATGTCCACCCACAGCCATCTTCCTCTTCTCGTCTTGGGGGGTGAATCTGCGGTTCTTTTGCGTTTTCCTTTTGCAGGTAGAACAGCTCACTGTAGCTTCCGGATTCAGTTTCTGGCCTCCCTGCTCATCAGGCTCAAGCCTCACCTGCTTCTCCCATCCCTGAGCATGTTTATAAGCCGCAGCCCCCAGAGGCATTTCAACTTGGGTTCCTACTGAGGATTCCAGACTTGACCTCTCTTTTTTATTTCTGTCCCCTGGAACTGTCCCTTTCTTGCTTTGGGGACGCTATTTTTTAAATGCCATTATATGAGGGTAAGAGATTTCAACCATCAACTCGGCCTACTGTTTTGCTGGAAATCTTACAAAAGAACTATCTTCTGTATGTTTTCACCTCAATTCCAGAGTAACTAGAAATACTACCCTACGTGGGCAGAGACACTTAGTTTGAATGCGATTCCAATGTTTTCATGCTGATAAATATGAACATTTTAAATCTTAAGGGAATATAGGTAGTTTTAAGTCCATCCTTTCAATTTTACACCTGCATTTAAAAATATAATTTAAACTACTATTTAACCATTAATTATATCCCCAAAAAAGAGGATATAAAAACCCGAGTGAACACAGTTAACGTACTTGCCCCCATGGTTTTGAAACCCAGCCCACACACTTCCCAACCTCCGTAGTATGCTCTCATGGCTAGATGAATATCAAATGTAAGATGATTTCTATGGTTAGGAGCTGAGTTGAAAGCAGAAACTCTTTAGTCTTCAACTACAAGTTTCATTTTTTTATGTGCAAAAGCGTCTATCTGCAAATGCACAAATGAGAAACAACAGACTGGCTGAAACCATTCAGCACCACACCTGGCTCCCAGGGAGTGTTCAGGATTTCTCAGCGACTGCCTCACCTCAGCATAATATTTGTAATGCGTCTTACTTTTTACTTTTGAGTTTATTTCTTTGAATAGGGTCAGGAAAATCCATTAATTAAAGATTCCAGGACTCTAAAGTACATTTCAAAACAGCAGAATTGTTCATGAGATCTTATAACCATCTTAGGTTCTTCGGATATTACTTTGTGTGGTTATGTGGCCAGAGGAGTTTGGTCTCAGACTATAAAAGGCATAAGTCTTTCTAATCTGTGCATAAGCAAGTATAGCACACAGGAAATCACTGCAAAGCGCTGATATAATCTTTTCTGTTTTACTCCATCTGAAGATGGTTCCTGTCTGAACCATGCACACTAATCATTTAATGTTCTACAGAAGAAAAGAACAAACAGAGCAGGGAGGCAGATGTGGCCACATACTGGATCTACACTTAAAACAGTGAATGGCTGCTACACCCACCTCCTGCAGTAGGTAAGGGGGGTCATAATTACATGGTGGGGTAGGAATGGGTCAAAAGCAAATTGCCTGAGTGAGAGAAGTTCTAGAAGGTCACATGGTGAGACTGGCTGAAAAGTACCTCCAGAACTAGCAAATGTTTTCACTTGGCTTGAAGTCACAGAAAGAGCATTGCAGCATAATAGAATTACACATCCTTTGGGAGATATCCTTCTCTCACTTGGAGTGTGAAATTCTTGGTGATATCAACCAAAGCTCCACATAGTTATGGAGGTAAAGGAAACTGGAGGCTTTGAGAATTACAAAACATACCACAGATGGAATATTATCCAACTATATTTCTTGCCTCCCCTAAACATCAGTTACATGGTTCTGTCAAGAGACTCAGAGCTGCCAAGGGTCAGTTGCTCAGCTGTAGCAAAAACTATTTTCAATTCATGGAATGGCATGACTAAATCAAAGAAAAATAAAATAAAAAGGCATTTCAAGTGGCCAGAAAACATGGGGCATATGGAAGTAGGCAGGCGATGAGGCAGGATGTTCATGGGAGAAGCACAGTATTTCATTAGCTCCTTTAAAAAATGTTGCTGAAGAAACCTGGGGTGCTCAAATTTGGCTCAGAAGGAAGGGGAAGTCTTAAATAAGTATAGTAATGATAAACACATGCAAAGTTCACTATAATCTTCCCACTCTTTCTTTCCTTGCTAAGTTAATTTTTCTTATAGCAGGCATCTTTAACAACCATGTAAATTTATTATTTTCATATGTTCTTTCTTTATTCTCTCTAAATTCCAAAGATTGCCCTTAAGAGCTTTCAAAATCTGAATTAAATCAGAGAAGACATTGAACAATTTTGTGCAGACACCTTTGAGAGTGAAGAACTATATCTTATAAATGGTGTGAATAATGCATTTGGCCCTTAATACAAACTTATTTTATAGCCCTGAATGTAATTCCTACTACATATCTATATTAGTCAGGCTTCACAGGTCTAGATGAAATTCTTTTCATCTAATATTTTCACTGAAGGAGCATAGCTTGTATTCACAAGGAACATCCTAATAGGATTTTAAAGCTTTTCCCAATGAGAGATGGCTTGCTTTCATCATGCTCCTTGAGGAGAAAAAAGCTTAAGAGGTTTCAAATAAACAGCTTATCAATATTGAATGTTATTTAATCAGACCAAAGACATAGTGAGATTAAAATTATAAGAAGGACAAATTATTGTGCACCAGCTTTCATAATTTTTAATTATAATTTCTACAATTTTGTAACGTGAGTTATTTGAAAACATACTTAGCTATTGCTAAAGAGAGTCAAATTCCCATTGCTTATCTCAAAAGTCATAAAAAGCACCAACAGATCCTTCCATTCTCCTAAACCTGTTGTGACTCATATTTTTGAATTTCGAGTCATTCAATGTCTTCTAAAATACAAAAAATATATTAAAATGAGGAATTATTTATTTTCTTCTTTGTATCTCAGAATTGATTGGGAATAATTTGCAAGGGTTGAGTTTTCTGTTTCTTGTCAAAAGAGTTTCTGTTCAGCTATTTAATAAGACATGTATTGAGTACTCATTGTTCAGAAAGAGCCCTTATGTAAAGCACAAGGTGGAGTATACATTTTATTTACTCACCAGGGTTTTATCACGGGGAGACAGACATATTCCACAACACATATATAAGGATACCCATTTCTGTGGGCAGATGCATTAGAAAAGATACAGAACTGACAACACAGCTGAGGAGACAAGCTAAACTACCGTAGTACGGATCTTCCTTGCTAACAGAACCTGATTTTGTTAAACAACCAGGGCTGGAGCAAGGGCAAGGCTAGTAAGTACCTCATTTGGAGTGTAAAATTTCAGAGGATCAAAAAAATTCAGTAATCAAGATAAATAATATTTTAATATAATATTTTTCAAGGTCTAGATTAATGCAAAAATCCAGGAGGAGCAAACCATCAACATTTTGAATAAAGACCCTGGAGCCCCAGTGGGGCTCGGCAGGAGACTGTACTGATCCTGTCTTTATTTAAAATCTAGAGTGCTGTTCATCATTGCTTGATTTTTTTGCATTCATATAGCTTTTTAAAATATTGCATTAGTATATTATTTATCTTGATTACTGAGTGTTTCAGCACCATTTAAATAGTGTACCCAAGATGAGTTCCTCACTCACCTAATCCTGGTCCCAGGCCTGCTGGACTCAGGACATAAATGGTGGTTTTTTTCCATTCTCCCTTGCCAGACACTTCCTTTTCAATTACACCTAGAGGTAGCCACACAAATAGCTCTGGCCATTCATATGCAAACAATTCTGCACATGGCTTCATGTAAGATTTGGCTTTTGTTGTTGATTTCTGATACTAAGCAGAGAGCAAAGAAGCTGGTTGCCCCCACCCTCCCACTACTGCCTGTCTCTGAACACTGCCAGCAGCCATCCTAACATGAAATAAAAATCAAGGGCAAGAGCCAACCCCGTGAGGATGATTGAGCGAAATGACAGCACTTGGGTCCTTGCTGCCACTGTTGAGCTCTGAACCAGCCCTGCACTGCTTACTCTTTGCATCTAGTTAGGAGACAATGAACATCCTTATGATATAAACCACAATTAGACTAACTATCTATTACCTGAAGTCAAAATATTTCTAATGGATATTCTAGCTTAATAGCCAGTGAGCTTTCGGGGTAAGGGTTTCTAAACTTTACTGCATTGATGACTTAAAACATGTATGTTAATATTTCATCTCTGAATCATTTGCTTCTAGGTAGTGAAGCAGTGCAAATTCTCAATTGGAATATGGCTGTAATCTCTTTATATGGCAATTAATTGTGGAAATGTATGCAAATTGGAGGTCAAACCATCATTCAAATAAAATATACTGATTTTTTCCTACTAAATATTTGTGACAAAAATGCCAGTGTCAATAATGTCAACAGAAATCTCCATTTTTATTTCGCTCCTGCAATAAAGAATTCTTTTTTTTTTTTTTTTTAGATGGAGTCTCGCTCTGTCGCCCAGGCTGAAGTGCAGTGGTGCGATCTCGGCTCACTGCAAGCTCCGCCTCCCGGGTTCACGCCATTCTCCTGCGTCAGCCTCCCGAGTAGCTGGGACTACAGGTGCCCACCACCACGCCCAGCTAAGTTTTTGTATTTTTAGTAAAGACGGGGTTTCACCGTGTTAGCTAGGACGGTCTCCATCTCCTGACCTCGTGATCCGTCCGCCTCAGCCTCCCAAAGTGCTGGGATTACAGGCGTGAGCCACCGCGCCCAGCCACAATAAAGAATTCTATTGTGTTGTTGTTTGAGGATGAAGAAAGGAGGGAATTTTCCTGAAGAGATAAAGAATGTCCCAAATGTCCCTTATGTTCCCTTATTTCCCTAGTTTCAAGAGCAATAGAATCAATGCGGTAGGAACCTTAGATATAGTAGCCCTATAGGCTCATTTTTCACTTGAAGAAATTGAGATGAAAATGGAACACAATAGATTTTCTATACATCAGAGAAGCAGTTAACAGCAGATTCACAACAATTGCACAGGTTTCCTTTCCTAGTCTAGTATTCTTTAAACATGAACCATGATGCTTTCCAAAAATTTGACTCAGGAGGCCAAGGCACATGAGTCTCTGAGCAGAACAGCCTACATCGATCTTCGTTAAGTGATGCTGGAAGGCAAAGGTCTATAATTATGCTATCCAATATAGTAGACACTGGCAATAAATGACTACATTTTAATTTAACTAATTAAAATTAAATACAATTAAAATGCATTACTTTAGAAGTAACATTTCAATCCTCAACAGCTACACATGGCTAATGGCTACCATATTTGTCAGTACAGAATATGAGCATTTCTATCATCATAGAAAGTTCTATTGGCCAGCACTGCTTTATAGCCATGAGTTCTCTTATTGTTCTGTTTCTAATTGTAGGAACAGGAAGAAAGGAAGGATCACCTATAGAAAACTCACCCTGAAAAGTAAAAGAAGAATTGCATGCATTACTGCAAAAGCTACTCAGGCTAAATATGTATCTCTCTTATTTCCTCTCCATGGTTAATATAATATCTATTATTCCAAAAAGTATTTTTATCACTTAAATTCAAAAGCAATCTGAAAATCAACAATTCTCAAATGTGATGGCACCTCTGAAAGTGGTATACTCAGAAATTTTCCTCCAGACTGCCTTTGGGAGTTAAATAAATTAACTTTCTTATGCCAAGTTAACATGAACTTAGCCCTTAAAATAACTTTGGGAGGAAAACTTTACTGATAAAACAGTCTGATATAGTCTGGTTGTTTCTTCTCTCCAAATCTCATGTTGGCATGTGGTCCCTAATGTTGAAGGTGGGGCCTAGTGGGCTGTGTTTGGAGAATGGGGGAAGATCCCTCATGAATGATTTGGGGCCCTCTTTGCCGAAATGAGTTCATGTAACATCTGGTTGTTAAAAAAGAGTCTGGGACATCTGCCCTGTCTCTCTTGCTCCCGCTCTTGGCATGTGATATGCCCATACCCCCTTCTCCCTCTGCCATGAGTAAAAGCTTTCTGAGGCCTCACCAGAAGTCAAGCAGATGTTGGTGCCATGCTTGTACAGCCTGCAGAACTGTTAGTCAAATAAACCTCTTGTCTTTATAAATTACCCACTCTCGGGTATTCCTTTACAGTAATGCAAAATGAACTAAGTCACAGTCTATGGTGGGTTTTCATTAAAGATAATCTTGGATTTCAAGTAATTTGCTGAAACATGTACACACACATACACACACCTAGGTCTTATTAAATGTTACATAACACATTATTCAGAATTATCTTTCACATTGTAAAGTTCTCACATAATGCTTGGACGTGATGCCCAAAAATATGTGGCATTGTATCCTAACAAACTCAGGCTGTTTCTAAAGCAATATGATTACTGGATTCGACACTCTTGACAAGTTTATGCATCCTCATTTGAGTTGGGACTAACATGATTTCAAAAATTGGTTTCATAGAGGTATTATTTAGATAGAATAATATTTACTCATTTAAATGTAAAATTTAATGACTTTTAACAAATGTATAAAACCTGTCACCACCTCTTCATCTTGATATAAAATATTTGCAGCAACTCAAATAATCTCTCGTACACCTTGCAGTCAATTTCTTCCTTGACCCTATATCCAGGCAGCCATTAATAGGTATTCTGCTGCTACAGTTCTATCTTCCATAGAATGTCACATAATGAGATAATGAATACATAGTCTTTTGTATCTAGAATCTTTCATTTAGCATGATACTCTGAGATTTCATCCAGCTTGTTATCTGTATTTGTAGTTTGTTTCCTTTTTATTGCCCAGTAGTTCTCCAATTTACATAATTAATTTGTTCATTTCCATTGATGAACTTTTGGGTTGTTTCCAGTTTGGAGTTTTTAAGAATAAAGCTTCTATAAACCCTTGGATACAAATCTTTCTGTAGACATTATTCAATATTATGTTACTGTTGGGAAAATACCTATGAGTGGATTTTCTGGGACTTATTGTAAGTATATGTTTAACTTTTGAAGAAATGTCACATTTCCCAAGTGGCTGAATCATTATGCATCATCATCCTGCATTATTAACAACAAAACAAGAGGTCCAGTTGTGCCATATCCTTGCCAACACTTGGTATTGTCAGCCTTTCTAATTTTAGTCAGTCTGCAGTGTGTGTGGAGGTATCTCACTATGCAGTTATGTCTAAATTGCTAGTCCATTTTTAAAAATTAGATTGTTTTCTTAAGTTGTAAGACTTTATATATGCTGGACACAAGACCACATATATATATGGTAAATATGTGTATCTCTCTGTGTGTGTGTATGTATGTCAAATATTTTGCAAATATTCCCACACAGTGTATGGCTTGCTTATCCATTTTCTTAATGGTGTCTTCGAAGAGAAAATGCTTTTCATTTGAATGTGGTCCAATTTATCAAATTTTCTGGTATGTGCTTTTCATATTCTAGCTAAAAAATCTTTCCTAATTCAAAGTTTTGGAAATATTTCTTATATGTTTTCTTCCAGAGGTTTTTAAATTTTTGCTCTCAACCTTAGGTCTGTCATCCCTATCAGGTAATTGTTGTATATTGTGTGAAGCAATATTTAGAGTTTTCTTTTTGCAGAGAGATGTACAATTTTTCCAGTACCACTTGTTGAAGACTACTATTTTCTCATTGATTTACCATAGCCTCTTCACTAAAATTTAATTGACAATATATATGTATATGTGGGCCTATTTCTGATCTCTGCTTTCTGTTCATTGCCTTATAGTTTTCCTCATGCAATTACATCATTGTTTTGAGTTCTTGTAGTGTAGGTCTTCCAACATTTCCCTGCAGAACAAACCAAAAAAAAAAAAAAAAATGGCAGTGCAGGAGCTTAGAGGCATACCTGGTTATCATGATGAAAGTTCCATCACTCATGGAACATGTGTGATTAGATGAACCCCTTCCTTCACTTAACCCATTCCCTACCTTATATTTTTCCTCAACCTTTATCACTATGTAACCAATTCTACTACATGTCTATATCTTATTATTGTCTGACTCTCCTAATAAAATGTAAACTCAGTGTGGGCCAGGATTTATTTCTCTTTTACTTCCTGGGGTAACCCTAGTAACTAAAACAATTTCTGGCACATAATAAGCACTCAATAAATATTGACTGAATTATTAATGAACTGGACCTCTGCTTTCACCTTTAAACAAGTAATTCTCTGTGCTGAAGCCAGAGAATTGAGTGGCACAAAAAATCAAACATACAAATGAGAATGACAACCGTTAATCACCTTCTGAGAGCTGCCAGGAGCACTCTGCTCAGCCGTTCCTGGCGTCAGGGTCTTGCTTCATTGATTTTAGTTAGCAGGGTTTGCAGCCTCTCTAAGGCACACCCAGACATATTTTCAAGGTAGGATGGGTCAAATAGTGTTACCCCGACTTTTTACACTGGGGATTAGAGGAATCCATTCATTTTGGTGCTTTAGCACACAACATCACTGTGGATTACAGCATGAGTCTGGCAGGGCTCTTAATTATGAATAAGAACACTTTCTCACTCATGGAACATGTGTGATTAGACTTGCCCCTGAGTCATATGAAGGAATTGGGAGAGCAAAAGAGAAATTAAAGAATAATTCCACCTAAAGCTAGAGATTACCTCCCAGCCTCTCTTTAGTCAATAATAAAAAAGATTCAAGAAAATACAAATTTAAAGTGTTGATTAAATTAAAAACCAAAGTAAATAAGATTTGGAAACCTTCCTGCAGTCTTTTTCTGTTGTTTTGTTGGTAACAGAGAGACATCACCACTGCTATCCGCTGGAGATGGCATAAGCTTTGTCTCCCAAATGTAACCAAGGTGGCTTACCTTGTGCTGATATAAAGAGAAGAAAGGAGGACATAATCCAAGAAAGATACTGCCTAATTAAAACTTTACTCACCCCACATTTAATCTCCAACTCTTCCTCTGTACATAAAATAAGGATTTTTATCTACCTTCAGTATGACAAACAGATGAATTGCCCATGTAATGCTTAGAAAGATTATAATATACTTAAAGATAGATAAAATACAATAACGTACCATTTGAGGCCAAATGGAAACACTATTTTAAATCAGAATTCTAACAGTAACTTTACAAATCCTTATTCCCAGTTTTAACTCAATCACATTGCACAACTTTACTTACAAGCAATCCACTCAAAGACTTAAAATAATAAAAACTATCTCCCTATTGAGATAAAACAACCAAAAACAATTGAAATTTTACCTGAAGATAAAATATAAATATTCAATCTTATAAATTATTTAATTAGTGGCCCTAGAACGCAAAAGTAACATGAAACTTATTAATAATTTTCAAAACTCAATAAACCATTTTCATCAGTCTAATTATTGCTTATAAAATTGCACAACAGGGACCCTCTCAGCTCTCATCAGCCAAAGATCAATAACAACATTAAAGTCCAGTCTAAGTATTAGAACCAATTCTCTTTGTTAATAACTTATAGTGGTTACATGCTGCATTTTCTCCTAACATCTCTGTGCACTCATGAATAATTATTACATACCTAGATTATAGAATTGAAAAGTGGTTTTTAAAAAATATTTCATTTCTCCAGATAGAAAACTGACAATATATTTTAAAATCAGAAATGTATCCCAAAATGCATTTTGTAATGTAAAAAGCAGGCAATGTGGTTATACCTTAGCTGATTCCTTTGCAAATAGATTAAAATATTTTGCCAATGTGATTTTGACATTACATCACATAAAACATCCAGTCATATGCATGATAATGAAAAGACAAATTATTCATGGAACAAAGGATATTTAAGGATCCATAACAGCACGTTTCCTCCCCAAGTAAACTCTTAAGAGGATAAGTCATATCCTATTCTGAAACAAGTGAAGATCACACTTGGTTTATGTAAATTTTAGTTTACAGAGAAAATGTTGAGTTCAAGACAGTTTTCAACAGTTAGCAGTGTCTTCCTATATGTTAATCAGATTCATATGAAAATATTAAAACTAAGTATTAAAATTAATGTCATGCTATCTATTTCTAATTAAAATAAATGTTCTTAATTCCTCCTTGGAGAAAGTAGGACATTATCATGCAATCACACACATTTATGATTTCTAAAGGTCAGAGTGGTAGATCTGAGACTAGATGAACAGAGAGAAATACTGGAAGCAGTTTTACCCAAGATTTATATATTCAGACTCAGAAACCTCTGGAATCTCACAGGGACTAGAGGAATCCTCTACTGCAGCCTGTCCTGTGGCAATGAGGTTGCTGTATCCTAATGAAGAGGCTAAACTCAGCCAGTACCATGACTCCACACAACTGCTTGGTGCATTAGACACCAGACAGCCAAAACCCAGAGAAGAAACAGAGCATCATGAGACACGCATGGAGCCATGGGACACGCATGGAACTGTGGGACACGCGTGGAGCCATGCGGCATGCAAGGAGATATGGACGTGCATGGAACCATGGGATATGTGTGGAACCATGGGACACACATGGAGCCATGGGACATACATACATGGAGTTGTGAACATGCCTAGAACTGTGGACACACATGGAGGGATGGGATATGCATGAATACATGGACACACATAAAGACATGGATATGCCTGGAGCTGTGGGACACGCATGGAACCATAGACAAGCATGGAGCCATGAGACACGCATGTAGCTGTGGGAGACACATAGTGCCATGGCACATGCATGGAGCCATGAGACACACATGCATGGAGCCATGTCACACACGTGCAGCCGTGGGAGGCACTTAGATGGCACATAGAGGGAGACCTGGATATGCATAGAGCCATGAGACACACATGCACGGAGCCATGTCACACACATGGAGCTGTGGCCACATATGGAGCCTAGCACAGAAACATCTCCTTCACTCATCCAGCATCCCTTCATTTTCTGAGAGGTTACAGTTTGTTGTACCTTGACACTGTCTGTGTTACACCTTCTCCAGCCGCAGGAGGAGCAGGTGGCAGGCTGAGCAATGCCAGTGGCCCACAAGACAGCACAGGGTCAAGGGAAGAGTGACAGGAGGCCAGAAAACAGGCAAGAAGGGCAGTTATGATGACAACATGTAATATGCACATGGCCACATTAGAGAAGGGCAGAAAGAGCTTCTTAGACTAGGAGAGGGGCTGGGGGCACAGTGAGTGGATACGAGAAAGAGCCAACTCAGAGTTACAAAACATGTCAGATATTCTTCCTGTCAACATTTAACAAAGCAATGCATGCAACACACACATAAATATAACGTAATATAATGATATGTTTTGAAAGGAAAATATAGGATCCATGAAAAATAATCATTCATACTGTGATATGGGAATAAAACCCAAGTTTAAAATCCTAATTGGTCACTTTCAGTCACTGTTTTTTCAATCATCTAAGACTACATATGGGTATAAAGGCAGCTGTTAAAACCCAAGTTCCTTAGGGAAGCAGCAGAAAACCAAGTGCAACCCCCTAGCCCAGTCCCGGTGATGGCCCAAGCTGGAGCAGTCATCTCAATTCCCTCCATGCCCTTCCCAAGCCACTGGAGCTAAATGTTGCAAATCCTCTATCACGAGTCCATGCAGCTCTTGCTTAAGTTTCAGAACAATTCTCAGGCCAATCAATAAACCCATAAGTAGGAGGACACTCTACAGGAACATTAAGGAGTTAAAGATAAAGATCGCTGGGACCTGGGAATGGAAATCAATAGGGCCCTGCCTGATTCTGCAGGCAGGAGTAATCTTAGGCATTAATGCTAAATGCTGCCAGCTAACACCCTGAAGAAAGGCCTCCAAAACAGTCATATGAAGGACCCACGCAAAGTACAGCATGACTCACATCACTGGTGGTCTTTCTTTGTGAATAATGTGAAATTGCTTCCCACAAACCAGTTCCTATAACAGGAGCATGCTCTCTAAATAGCCAGCATACTGAGTAAACTTTAATCAATAAACAAACAAAAGCAGAATATGGCACATTGCCTTAAGTAGACATTAAACATTTAAAACTAATTTCAGAGATGGTTTTGAGACTCAGTAAGCATGCTGAGAAACATGCTGTCTTGAAGGGTCACTCTTTTTCCCCTCTTTATTGGAATAGACATTTAAACAAATGACAAGGACATATGTGTGAACGGTGCATCTGTAATGGGTCAGGGTGTTTTAGCAGCCACTGCACGATCAGGGCTAAATATTCCAGAACATACAGTCAGGCAAGTAACCTTGCAAACATAGCAAGCTGTTAAAGCGTGTTGTGCAATGAACTCCACTAGACAGGAGGAGCCTGCAGTGGCAAATATTTCACAGAGGCTGGAAAAAAAAAAAAAGATTCTACCAGCATCTTCTGCCTAGCCAGGTAAATCAGATCAAGACTCTGACAGAACATGCTAAGTTGCATGAAGACGTTCCGTTACCATCCAGTCCTTCATCAGTAGCATCCTATGCAGAATGCCTCCAGTGCATAATACTATGTGCATGGAAATCAGGATTTTAAGTCAAGATTATCCGGTTCTCCCTTTATTTCCCCTTAGTCAGTGTTTCATCCTACTTTCTCAAAGTTTCTTGGAATGGTGCCTTACAAAAAAGTGTTCACGGGGAGTCGCAGAGGCCACTCGTTCAGCTGTAACATGAGCCATTTCAAGGCCTGACTGGGTGCATAACATCACAAGACATCGTGTGTGTGTGTGTGTGTGTGTGTGTGTGTGTGTGTGTGTGTGTGTGTGTGTGTGTGTGTGACAGAGAGAGAGGAAAATAGTTTTATTCCCTCCTCAGAGAAGCACTTCCTTTCTAAGGCCCTGTACTCTTGGCCTGGGGCCTGCCTACCCCTCTTCAGCCAAGACAGAGATCTTCAGGAACTCCTTCCTCTCCCGCACCCACCCCCACCCACAAGCTTTCCTGCATCCTGGGTGCTTTGGCCTCCTGCCCTCCAGGCTCACTGGAGGTGGAATTGGCTTCCTATAACTTTACTGGGCACCTGTTCCCAGTTGCTGTGCCCTCCTACAGCACCGGGGTCTCTGCTTAAACAATCATCTCCCCTCTCTTCTCTCTCTTTAGCCTCTTCCTTCACCTCATTCCTTCCCATCGCCATTTGAGGATGGTTAAGTCATGCTCTTTGAAAAGCTGTTCCCTGCCCTTACGCCCCTGCATGACTGACATGAATTCTCTCCTTTTATATCTATCATCTAGTCCCTAACCTTTGATATATCCCTACACATATCACCATCTGGTTTCTTCCCCCAACTCTGCACTGAAACTGCTCTGATAAATGCTGCCTTTTATGTGTCCTCCCAAAAGATATAATGAAGTCCTAACCACAGGTATCTCTGAATGTGACCGTATTTGGAAACAGCACCTTTGCAGACAGATTGTTTAAGATGAGGTCATTCTGGATTAAGGTTAGCCCTAAGTTCAACATGACTCATGTCCTTATAAAAAGAGAAGACAAAAAGGCAGGGACACAGAGGGAGGATACCATGAGACTACAGACTAAGAGACTGAGTGATGTGTCCATGAGCGAAGGAATGCCAAACATTGCTGACAGTCATGAGAAGCTAGGAGGAAGCAGAGATCGGTTCTTCTCTAGAGACTTCAGAGAGAACACAGACCTGCAAACACCGTAATTTTGGACTTCTGGCCTCCAGAACTGTGAGAAGAGACAATTAGGTTGTTTTAAGCCATCTAGTGTGCAGTAATTTGTTACAGCAGCCCTAAGCAGCTAATACAGTACTGCTGACAGAATTTCTCAGAAAGTGACGAACTGTCCTGGCTTTCCCAGAACAGAAGCAACCAGGAAAGTCCCAGGAAGACCAGGACAAGTGTGTCACTCTTCCTTCTGGCATACACCTGCCTTGAACACTCTGCAGTATCTGACGCTCTGCTGGACATCGCCCTCTTGAAAATATCCCCATTCTTGGTTCTCAGAAAGGCTTGCTCTCAACTAGATAATTCCATCTGGTGGCTCACAGGAACTCAGCCTTTTCCATCTAAAATCACCACACCCCTCTTATCTGCTTTCTCTTCTTGATTCTATATGGAATCAACAGCCAAGAATGTGGGGATTGCAGTCAGGGCTTCCTTCTCACTCCTGCTCTGCATCTACTGAATCCTCAACCACACCCCTTTCCAATTTCCAGAATCTACTTCTTCTCTACATTTCTGCCTCCCTTCCCTTAATGCCGTTTCTCCTCCCTTTGGTCTCAGTAGCAGCCTCAGAATGGGCTGTCCCTGCCGGCATTTTGTCATCCTCCAGATAGAGGATAAACTTGTTCAGATGACTTCCAATGCCAGGCACCTCCGAATCCCCACTTGCCATGTGAGCCTCATGCCCTCTACCTCCTCCTCCATATCGTAAAATAAGATGTCCTGACTTCCTGTGCGTGAGGCTTGCCAGGACCCGCAATGCTCCCTCTCTCACTTCAGGGCTTATCACTTGCTCTTTTCCTCTCCCTGGAAACCTCTCCTTTCATAAGTTTTGTAAACACCTTCTAACAATCACTTGGGATGCAGTTCTGGCATGGCTTCATCCTAGAAACCTTCCTCAACCACCGTCCTACAGCCCAGGATGTGGGCTTAGAGCCCCTGCCCTAGGCTCTGCAGCACCCAACACAGGCACCTGTTAGGACCCTTCACAGAATATTACGCAATGGCCCTTTTGGTTCACATTCCTAAAAATAGTCTAAACCCTTTTAATAGGAACTGAGCATCTTCTTGATCTCCTCAATATCTAGTAAAAACCCTGTACACAACAGGCTTCTCTTAAATGTTCATTGAAGGTTCACTCCGAATTAAAAACATGCAAATAAAAATACACTGAGATGCCATTTATGCACTGAGTTTGGTCCAAATCCCAAAGCCTGATGGTGTACTCTGCAGGAAAGGCGGCAGAGAAATAGGTATTCATATCCAGGGCAACTAGAATGCAAAGTGGTGCAACCTCTATGAAAGAGAATTGGGCAACATTTACAAAACGACATATGCATTCACCCTTTGGCCCAGAAATCCCAATTCGAATAATCTCTTTCAACGGTACACTTGCAAAAATATTACATAATGTTTACAGGAGGCATTACCCACTGAAACACTATCCATGGTCACAAATGGCAGAAAATAACCTAAGCATCTCTCAATAAGGTGTTTCTGATTAGGTTAGGGCTCATCACATAGTGGAAGCTATGTAGCTACCGAAAAAAAAAAAAAAAAAGAATGACATCAATCTCTACACTCTTCTAGAGTAGGCTCCAGCATATATCATTAGGTTAAAATAATGCTACACAGAAACAAGTCTATATAATTGCCACCTTTCATCTAAGAAAAGAGAACATAAATATATATTTGTATGTGTGTGTGTTGCTTTGCTTCTATTACAAAAGTAGCCTAACCCATAAAATATAGGTAAATAGCTAAATGCAGAAAGAGCTCTGGAATAGGATCAAGAAAACAGGAAGCGAAGCTAGATTCCTTTGAACACCTTTTGCTTCAATAATTAAACAAATGATAGTAACTGGGTCTTGGGTTGGTGCCATAACCACGCAGAAAGAAATTATTTCTACTGGTTTTAAAGCAGTAATTTTGCTAATTTCACTAAAATTTTCCAGTGAAATATATACGTGAGGACAAAAAAAAAAAGAGAGAGAAAAGTCATTTTAAAGATTTTTCAATAATCCAAAACAACTAGGTTTGCATGAAGCTGTTATTCTAAAATGACTGAGTGTGTACTAAAGAAAAAAGGCAAAGAAATAATTAGGTTGGTCAGCAGAGACTTGAGATTTTGTGCAACGAAGAAATAGACACTAAGATGGGAAAGGCTAACAAAGACCCTAGAGTCCTGGAGATGAGTTGGGAGTATCAGGAGAAGTTTATGGTATGTTTTAAAAATGCTTTTCTTAGCACTGTCCACTGAGAAGACCTGTGGGCACCTTTGGTGCTCAAAGCATACAGAAGTGAGTGATTCCCAGGTCTGTGGAAGGAAATAAGTAAAAGGAATAGGAACATCTTGTCAACCCAGAGAGTAAAGAAGCTCTCAAAGATGACTTGGATGGAGTCAGAAGAGTCCAGAAGCTGCTCTCAAGAGGCTACTCTGGGCTTAAAATGCTATAATTTCACCATGTACAAGGATGTAAACTACATGGATTAAAATACATCAAATATGTTGAAATTCATGTAGTAATAATAATTATAATAATCAAAATAAGAAAAAGGCAAACATAACATCTTATTCATCCCCTTTGGATGACAAATGAATGACCTGTGGGATGTTAAAGAACCAACCTACTTGTGTATTTAAAAAAAAATAAAAGTATAAATTGATGGGGGGCGGGGACCATTTATTTTGCCTTTCCTGCATAAGGTGTACTTTCAGGATATGTAAAGAGTTGATGAAGGAAAGATAGTTTATATAGAAGTATTCTAACCATTAAATGAGCAAAATAATAAAATGAGAAAATCCCAGTTTTGTACCCACGGATGAATCAGTAGATTGAGGCCGTGATCATCAATGACTGATCATTTCCCAGCTGGATATGCTCTGCCTCCTGAAGGAAGTACGCTGCACTACCCATGACACGGTCAAGACAAAAAGATCCAAACCTGGATCTCAGCAGGTGTCTTGAGATTACTAGGAATTTACAGACATCTTTGGAAAGAGGAATATTTGAAGCACACAATCAGAATGCGATGAGCAAACTCCAGACTGTGGGAAAGTGTCCAGGACAAAGAACTTGGCTTCTGTAATTTGCAAAGGGTGTGAAATAAAAGTAAAATATTAAAAGAGACTCAAGAAATATACCAACCGATGGCAGTGTATGGAATTTACTTAAATCTCGATTTGACTTAACTGGCCAAAAGATGCCGAAGTATTTATGAACCCATGAAAGATCTCTCAATGGTGCTTGATGATGTCATGAAATCATTTATTATTTGTTTGTTTGTTTGCTGTGATAATGGTACTGAATTCCTTATCTTTGAGTATTATAAACTGAAATCTGATGGATAAAATTATTTGTTTTTTTTAATTTCCTCTAAAATAATTTAATGGGTATGAGATGAAGCATGAGTGGAAATTTAGATGAAAAAGGATGGGGATGGGCCATGAATTGATAAGTGTGGGGCTGCATGCTCCTTAGACTATTCTTTCTTTTTTTGTGCTCCTTAGACTATTCTTTCTATTTCCGTAGATATTTGAAAGTGTTTGATACAAAGTTTTAAAAACAACAAAATATAAAACCACTTGTTGCATGAATTACTGAAATACAATGTCTCATTCATCATATTTAGCCTGATAATATAATTCCTTGAGGACAGGGATAGAGTCTATTTTCTTTTCCACTCTGAATGCTTGAGTGCCCCGGGTGTGAAGGATCTTAAATAAATTTCAATGAATGAAAGAATAAATGAGTGGATATACAGATTAATTATTTAATCCTACCAATCCATAGAGATACTTGGGACATTAAATCAATTCTGCTGCCATGCAATGCTAGATAGAAACAAAGGGGTAGGTTTGTGGCAAGACTAAGGCTTTGCAGGAAAATGCCATAGTGAAGAATTTTAGGCTTTCCTTGGTTTTGTTGTTATTTTTATGGTCACATTTTTATCCTTTGGTTCAAACACTTAGGAGGCCCGCAGTACCTGTTAAATAAAGGTGACCAGAAATAATGAGATTTTTTTACCTTGGTAATCCCTGTCTTAGATCCCTCTTGAGGTGGTAATCAGTTTCTGGATATGAAATTCTAATGATAGAGGCTTTTGTAGTTTTACCTTTATTTTAAACTATGTCTAAAACAAGAGTCACTGGATTATACAGCATTCGTGATGCTCTGTTATCTTCTATCGCTAAACACAGAATGTGCATTTAGATGACGGCTTTGCAATCAGTGCGTGCTGGTCCCTTACCTTTATAGGAGATGACTGGATGCTCGGCTCTCTGGCACTGAGTCGTACCCTGGGCCTCTGGGTGGGCGAGTCTCCACAGCCCCAGGCTTGAGAACAGCCATGCTATAACACAGGTTCCCTTCATGGTGGGCAAGGGGCCTCTGACTCTGGGCACGTGTCTTCTAAACAGAAGCTCTTCTTCTCCTCATGTGTGGAAAGTGCCTAAAACACACAAAAGAGAAGAATCAGATGACTGTGAGTTCGTTTTCTAGTGGGTGGTCTTCTGGTAAAACTTCCTCACTAACTTTAAGGTTACACTTTGTGGAGATAGAGGACAGCTTGGAGGGCTTAGAGCAGCATATTTTTCTAGTCATATCCCAGGTCGTGTGTGTGTATGAATGCATGCGTGAGTGCGTGTATCTCAATACAGACCTCTCATTCTCCCAATAATTGCATGACATAGCCCATTTGTTTTAAACGACAAATGCTCAAGCTTAAGCTGTACTGTCGTCACACTCACTCCTAAGGAATGCAGATTAATAGTTGGGATTGGCCGGATTTCCCCTGGTCACCTGTCCTAACCCCTTGCGCAAACACAGGTCTATATGTGGAAACCCTACAAATACCTGCCCATCCCTTTTTAACATTTAAAATATTTAGTTTTAAGAAGGCCACAGCCATTGTCTTTTACTAATAAATTGATGAATATTATGCTACCCAACTTTAAAAAATCATCACGATTTGCTAAATTCTGTATTTAGTGATGCAGGATAACCTTTTAAAATTGTAGATAATCTGCCTGCAAAATATCTGGCTAGAGATCAAGTGTGAATCAAATAAAATCTATATCGAGCACCTACTGGGTGAAATAAAAGTACTATGCTGGGAAACTTTAAAGATTATGAACAATTTAAATGATTAACAAGCATTAAAGTAATACAGGCCTGTAAAAATAACTATAATCCAAGCTGTTAGCAAACCTCAAAAAGAACAGGAGTGCTGTGGGAGTCAAGGGAGAGTACGACTGCTACAGAGAAGGATCTATGAACGGGTCCATGCAGGGGCTCAAATCTGAGTGTAATGCTGGAGGATAAAGAGGATTTCAACAGATGGAGGTTTCTGGAAGGACGTTCCATCCCCAGGGAAGAGGATGAAAAGGCACATTGGAGGGGCAAGAGGAAGAGGTACGCAACGTGTTTTAGGAATGGTGTGCTGTACTCGATCTAGGAAGTTTAAAGGGAAGTATTGGGAAGAGCTTACAGAGTAGGTTAAGATATGGAAAGCAAACTACACTAAGGTGTGAGGTCTTTATTTTCAGGCAACAAGCTACCATAGTACATTAATGTTAGAAGATCTTATTAATATTAATAAGACCATTATCACAATAGTGTACCTAGGAAACTAGGCAGATGAGAGCATAGAAATGGAGAAGTCAATTTGAAGCCATTACAATTGTTAAGAAGAGAAATAAATGAAGCAGTGACTTTGAGGGTTTCAATGTGAATCAAAAGGCAAACATAGTACACAATAACTGTGGGTAATGGAAACTACGGCAAATTAGAGATGGCCACAGATTCGGGCATTCCTCCCATTGAGAGCTGGATCTATGTTCTCCACCTGGAATCTGGGTTGGCTCAGGGACGGCTCTGCTCGCTCTGCTCATTTTAATACAACAGAAGTCATGTTGTGCTAGTTTCCAAGCCCAGGACCTAAAAGCCTGGCAGTTGCTACATCCTGTAGCTTAGAACACATTCTTTAAGACACTGAGACACTAGGTCAGAAGTCCAACTACCCTGAGATGGCCATGCTAGAGAGAACACATTTAGGTGCTACAGTTGATGGGTCACACATGAGCTCAACTCTCCAGCCATGAGTAAAGCTGAAACCCATTGAGTAATTTCAGTAGATACTATGAGAGCAAAAGAATCTCTCAGTTGAACCCTGCCCAAATTCCTGACCCCACAAATGCAAAATGTAATAAAAGAGTGGTTGTTATAATCTGCTACATTTGGGGAACACAGAGCAAAGAGACACAGATGGACTTAAGACAGATAATGTAAGTGACTTCAAGGATAGTGATGCCATTCATTTTAATAGGATAAACAGCAGATGGATTTTGTTTAGATGAGATTAGAATCATTTTGTGTGTGTGTGTGTGTGTGTGTGTGTGTGTGTGTGTGCACATCAAGTTTCAGACACCTGGCCAGGCATGGTGGCTCATGCCTGTAATCCTAGCACTTTGGGAGGCTGAGGCGGGTGGATCACCTGAGGTCAGGAGTTCGAGACCAACCTGGGAAATATAATGAGATTTCATCTCTACAAAAAATAAAAATAAAAATTAGCCAGGCATAGTTGTGTGTGTCTGTAGTCTTAGCTACTTGGGTGGCTGAAGTAGGAGGATTGCATTAGTCCAGAAGCTCAAGTCTGCAGAGAGCTAAGAATGTGCCACTGGACTCCTGCCTAGGCAACAGAGCAAGACTTTGTCTCTAAATAATAATAATAAATAAACGAATACATAAAAGAGAGAGGAACTGGAAGAAAATCCAGAGAAAACTGAGGTGAAAAGCTATTAGGGTCCCAGGAAAGAAAGTGAAAGAAAAGAAAGAGGCCTTCTTTAAAAAGGAGTGCTTACCACCTGAACAAATGGTGAGATTTCAAGATAAATAAAACATAGATTTGAGGGTGTGTCAAATTTCACAGTCTGTATTTTTTGAGTTGAACAAATGGGGAGGAAGGAAAAGACATGATAATTGAAATTTTGAAATTGAAGAGTAGAAAAATTAAGGGTTAATTTCATGGAAGTTGGCTCAATATGAATAAACCTGACCAGAAACCTGAAGGTCCAGCTGAGTTTAGAGTCTCTCACCCACTCAATATTTACTGAGTGACAACTGCATACTCAGCTCTATGCATGTATGAATTTGCAAAGGAACCAAGAAGCATGAGGTAAGGCCTATTGCATCGATAAGCAGCAACCATGGAGTTGATATAAGGAAGCCAAGTACAGAGTCACCAGGACCAAGAACTTCAGAGCAGGCAGAAGGTTGAGGTCCTTAAGAATGGAAGGAATTCTACAACATTCCCATTGACCAAAACATTCAGGTTGGGCAGAGAAACAGGTAATGGGACTGCAAATCAAGACAAGGGAAGAGTATAGCTTCTATAGGAACAAGAGATGCTGAGCATGAAGGTGGGGATGGGCTAGGGAGGAAAACAGAGAGCCAGAGGCTCATCTGTCCACCAGCCCACAATCCCTGCCCAAGCACAGAGCACTGTAATGGACAATGGATGAGAAAATGCTCATTGTCCCTGGATTATAACATTAAAACTATGAGTTTCACTTTTGAAAAGGAGTTACAGTGTGCAAAACTGGTGTCTGCTTTAGAACTCCAGTCCAAAGGTAACAAGATGAAGTAGCCTATCTTTTCTGAGCTTCCTGATCTGAGACTTAACATATGAAATGTTATCAAATGATGTATTTCAAAATAAAATAGCACTTGTTAGAGGTGCTTTAGATGTGATTTCATTCTGTTAAAAGCAAGGAGGTTTGGGGCACCCATATCAGTTCAGGTAAATTATCACAGTCCCACATCAAAACAGATCAGCAATGATAAAGATAAAATGGGAAGGATGATGAAGTGGCAATCAGTCCTCAATACATGCTAGCTCTGCAGTAAGCATGGTGCCAAGCACTCACACCCATGCCTGGCACCCAACAGCCACCCAGAGCCATATCAATGATAAGTCCACTCTCACAGAGCAGCAAGCCATCATGGAGATGGGTTGGAGCACTGCCCTGTCATTATCTCCAAGAATGAGTGCAAATCAACTAGGGACTAAGAGCACATTCTTTTCTTACACATAGTTTTTCAACATGCACATCTAAGCCAACATAGATTCCCCTTCTGCTACCGATGAAGGGCATCATCCAGACCTGCTTGTGACCGCAACTGTCCTTTATTTACAATATGCCCTCCACTCTGATCTTAACAGACTTGACGTTAGAAGCCCTAACATCTTTGCCACCTGAATGAAAGGAAGAGAAAAATAACCCAAGTGTCTGAAATGCTCTTTCCTTGGGATTTGGAAAGCGACAATTAGAGAAGAGGGGAAATGACACATATAGAGAATGAGCAGCTAAAATGGAACATGTAGTTCAAGGGTGATGAGCTGAAATGACATGTTTGTCATGTTAGGAAAGAACATTTAATGAGAACAGGTAATTTTTTGAGGTTTATAATTTTCAGACTACAACATATTACCTTTTTCTTAAACTAAAGGTACTGTAAACTGTCATTACAGTAAGGTGACAGGAAAGGGCATTCATAGTCTTCATGCAGAGACGTGGGCTTTTTTAAGCAACTTACCATGGAAGACTAACTCCTTGAAGAGGCTTTTACTCTAAATAGACTCAGCTCTAAATAGCAGGTCCCTCCTTCCTGGACTCAGCAGGTCCATATTCCACTGAATCATGGAGCTCTTGCCTCTCAGTGGTGTAGGAGGAACACATTTATACCAGGGCTTTTAGTGCTCAAGCTCAGCACTATTGATATTTTAGTCATATAATTCCGTGTTCTGGGCTATTCTATGAATTTAGCAGCATCCCTGGCCTGTACCTACTAGAGCTAGTAACACTCCCCTCCCACCACCAACTTTGCACCAACCAAAATTGTCTCCAGACAATGTCAAATTGCCCCTGGTTGAGAACCTCTGCTATAGATAGATAGATAGATAGATAGATAGATAGATAGATAGATAGATAGATAGATAGATACATACATACATACATAGATAGATAGATAGATAGATAGATAGATAGATACAGATAGATAGATAGACAGACAGACAGACAGACAGACAGATGCATACATACATCTGCATATGCATACATACATAGATAACTTCCCTCTTTGGAAGTTAAACAAGCTGCCATGACTTGAAAGATTATTCAAAATATGCTTATATAAAACACCAAACTAAATTTGTGTTGAGTCATTCAGGCAAAATTTCAAAATATATGAAATTCCTGTTAATTATAACTATGTGCTACATTTGGGAAATACATTATGAAGGAATTTTCAAAGGATCAAAGTTCTATCATCATTCAACCAACTCTAGAAAAATAAAAATATATTACGTGAGTTAATATGAAACAAATGAATTTGCCAATATGAAGATTTATTCTAGAAAGCCAATTTGGGAGACAACATTTAAGCATTTTTGGTGCGTCTACTTCAAAACCCCTGAAACCCCTAAACTTCCTTTTATTTTCCAGATGTAGGAGGATATCTCTATAAGCTCGATCTAAATAAGTGCAACTCTGTATAGAAGTGTTTGTGCAATAAATAACATTTCTCATTCACTCCCACGCTACAACTGAAACTGAATAGGCTTTGGGGACAGAAAATAACTGCTCCTTTTAGGAAAAAAAATTGCTGTCAGAAAAAAAAGAAATCAAAGGAATAAAAGCTTCCATGAGGCGTTTTGCTTAGGGAACAGTGTCTAACCAGTTATTAGTAAAAACAGATCCAACATAAGCTTAATGTTCTTTTCAGAGGAGGCTGGGTTTCTTCTGAGCTATAGGCCTATCATAAAGATGGATATAGCCTAATCTGTTGGTATAGTCCAGAGAGTCCACAAAACCCTCCTGCGCCCATCCCCTACTTGACGGCATTAGAGACTTGCTTTGGCAAGAGGACAAAGGAGTCAGGTGAGTGAGCTGACCCAGTGAGGTGGCCTCAGAGATGTCTCAGGAAGTCCTGTCCCATGCATGCCACAGCAGGACAATCCTTAGTACCAAAAGGCTGAAGCGATTGCTGCATGTGTGTCTCTTAATTAGGAACAGTTACAGATTGTCATAATGTAAAAAAACAAAACATCCAGGATTTGCAGGAGAAGGAGTTGGAAAGCGCTTTTTTTTTTTTTTTTTGAGACAGAGTCCAGTCTAGTTCTGTTGCCCAGGCTGGAGTGCAACGGCGTGATCTCGGCTCACTGCAACCTCCGCCTCCCGGGTTCAAGCAATTCTCCTGCCTCAGCCTCTTGAGTAGCTGGGATTACAGGCACACACCACCACACCTGGCTAATTTTTGTTTTTTTAGTAGAGACAGGGTTTCACCATGTTGGTCAGGCTAGTCTTGAACTCATGACCTCGTGATCTGCCCGCCTCAGCCTCCCAAAGTGCTGGGATTACAGGCATGAGCCACCACCCCCGGCTGGAACGTGCTTTTCAAACGTTTGTTTTTGCATTTGTTCTTTCCATTTCTTAGCCCTGTTTTAGGGGATCAGATGAACTGCTCACACAGAAACTAGAGTCGCCTTCCAGACTGAATGCAGAAATACTAAAGAATCATTCCAGCAAACAAAACAACCCTGAAGCCATGCCCTACACACCCTGACAGAGCCAAAGATGGGGTCCAGTGCATGATTGTCAGCTGCTGCCCAGTAAATAGTTCTGCGTATTGAAAAACTCAGTATTCAGCTTCTGCCTTTCAAAAAAAAATCATGCTTTTAGAGGAATAGCTGAGAATTAGCTCCTTCTTAATCTGTCTCCACTATTCACACTGCAAGACCTTCCCTGTGGTCCCTCTCACCTTGCCAGGTTCCTCAGAGGCAGCCTTGCACACTCAGTAGTCACATCTGCACTCTTGCTGATTTCATGAGCCCCTCATCTGTCTAGTCCTCCCACTGCTCCTGGTGCAGACTGTCTTCCGTGGTCACACCATGGCGGCTGACACCAGCCACAGCGGCAGCTCCTTTCCGGAAACCCAGATGGGACGTTAGAGTGCCTGCCACACCACTGCTTCCACGTGAAAGGTTGCCTTGGAGAGACCCAGACCTTTTGTGTTTCTAAGTCTTGATTAAGTTTTGCTTCTCTCTTTTATTGTAAACAATCTACACATAGTTCCGACGCCAAGTGCATGTGCTCCAACATGCTGAATTGGCTGCCTGAATGAACCTGAGAAAACAGAGCTAGTGTCCTATGGACCATTTATAATCCACCCATCCCCTGCCACTGAGTGAGACCATTGTGAGGTGGCTTAGGCCCTTGATACATCTGAGACAAGAAATGAGTCAAGGACTCCCAGAATTTAGAAGGTGAACGAGGAAAGATAAATCATCTAGTCTCTCTTCCCTCTTTGTAGCTGAGAAGGCTATGGGCTCAGAGAGATTAAACAGTGCATGTGAGATCAAAGGTGCAGTGACAGGCCACATCAGGATGGGTCCTGCTACCTTCTGGCTGCTTATATTCTACAGCCCGAGCTCTCTGCTCAGGCTTCTGAAACCACATACTTATGGCCACAAGGTCACATGACCTGAATCACCCCCAGACCAGGAGCATAGTCTTGTCTCTAGTGAATATAATCAGGGATGAACCTAAGGCATGAAAACGGGCAGTGTCTTCGGGGTATCCTTAATCTGTATTAATCCAGCCATAATGAAGGATTTTTTTGGTGGACAAGGTACAGCTTTCCAAGATAGGATCGAGGATGAAGAGGACGCTAGCCCCACTACTCCCAGATCACAGCTCAGAGTAGTCAAACAAAGAAAAAGCTCTTTTTATATTTATGAAATAGAAGTAGGAATAGAAGCAAAGTCGTCAGAAACAAAGAAGGAAGAAATCCTCCTGAATGGGGGAATATAGAGACAGTGATCTTTAAAGAGGTTCAAGTAGAATGTTCAATGAAACAGGAATAAACAATCCAGGAGAATCAAAGCCCATGGTGTGTTCAGGCCTAGAAGGAATGTATTAAATGAATCTATGCTCTTTTCTTGCTGTTGTATCAGATATTCTAGGTACAGTGCAGGAAATGGAATTAAATGAAGAATCAATAAAACAATAAACTTAAGTTAATGCAATGTTCAAGTAAATAGATTCTTCTAATCTTTTTCAAAAACAATAACTGAACATTTTATTATTTGGGAAATACAGTGAAATTAAAGGTTTCTTCTTATTACATTGAGCCCATAAGGGGAATCAGGATGTTCCACAAATATATCACATCTCTTCAATTTTTATAGTGCACTTTTAAAGAAACAAGATCTCTTTTATATTATGTTAACCCATGTGTCTTGATTGCCAAGTTTCAGCTGAAAGAAGTTTGTCATAAATGAATTAGGGAAACATCTTTAGGAATGTCTTACTGAAACACGGACCACCCTTAACTCCAGAAACACTACTCACTGCCACCTTCAGGTAGTCGAAGAAGATGGCTTTGTTACCCACAGATTTTCATCATATCTGAACTCAGAGGAGATGGAATTTTATGGCTATATAAAAGGACCTCATGATATAAAATGGAAAAAAGCAAACATTAAACTATTTTATACATTTCAATAATGGTTCGGCTCCAGTGACCTTCTTTTATATCTCCCTTCAAAGGGAATTGTTATTATACTTTTGTCTTCTTCCCCTTGTTTAGCTCCAGATCGCCTGGAGGAACGATAAAAATAAATGAAGTCCATTAGATAAAATTATTATTTACACAAAGGCAATATTAATTTTATCTGTCAGCAGGTTTTAAAACTAAGTGAAAGTTCATTCAATCTACTTCTGTGTCAGCTAAAGCAACAAAAGTCCTTTCTAAGAAAAAAAAAAAAAGAAAAAGAAAAAAGTACTTAAATAATGGGCTTTCAAGGCAATGTAACTACCTTGGCAATTTCTAAAGAATTTACGTAGTTTCCTCGGGGCAGAAAATTCATGTGGACACACTAAAATATTCCAGTTATAGGCCGCGCGTGGTGGCTCACGCCTGTAATCCCTGCACTTTGGGAGGCCGAGGTGGGCGGATCATGAGGTCAGAAGATCAAGACCATCCTGGCTAACACAGTGAAAGCCCATCTCTACTAAAAATACAAAAAATTAGCCGGGCGTGGTAGCGGGCACCTGCAGTCCCAGCTACCCTGGAGGCTGAGGCAGGAGAATGGCATGAACCTGGGAGGCGGAGCTTGCAGTGAGCTGAGATCTCACCACTGCACTCCAGCCTGGGTGACACAGCGAGGCTCCGTCTCAAAAAAAAAAAAAGAAAGAAAGAAAGAAAGAAAAAAAAGAAGGGAGCACCATTTTCTCTCTCGTCCACTGCAAGATGTGGAGTCTATGCCAACACAGAAAAGCAATGCTACCACAGTGGGAAGAAAAGACGATACCCTTCTACTGTCATCAGTCTGGTCAACATCACTGATTACTTCCTGCTTGTGAAATCCAGGAAGCTTATGTAACTAGATATCTCCATGGCCTTTGTGACCACTGACCTTTCCTTGAATATCTCCTGACATCCTGTCTGCCCTGGATTCTGTAACTCCCCAATCTCTCTGCATTTATTTCACATCTGGCATTCTCCTCGAATGAAAGTACACTCCAACCTCTTCTGAATGTTCATTGTTTTCTCCATCTACACGTTCTCAGAGGCCCTTTTCTTCAAACCCATGTGATTTCACATGGTCTCTAAAAACTGGTGACTCTCAAATCTAGATCCTCTCCCCAACCTCTGTATATAATCTAGACTCATACATCAAAATAGGGGTATTTACATATAAAAGCCAGTGTAACTGCTCTAAAGCAGGCCTCATTATCTGTCTTCATCAGCTGTCTCCCTTGCGTCTGCTTCCTCTCATAGCTAACTACACCATCACTCAGACAGCCAACTCAGAGCTCAAGGGATACCCACCATTCCCTCCTCCTCCATCTTGCCAAAACTCACTCCTTTTTGTGAGTGTCTTGACAATCCTTCCCTTACCCACATTTAGAACCCATGCCCTCCTCTGGAATCCATGCCCTCCTCTCTGTCCTGACCAACCTCCTGTATTTCTTACCTCTGCAATTTCAGCCATTTTTGTTGTTGTTGTTGAGTTTCCTTGCTGCTAATCCCAACCCTTAAGCATCACTTCTATGGAGCCTTCTATGAATTTTTTCCCACTTTTCTCTCGTCCCTATCTGGCCCCACTGTACGTTGATTCTTATTCCTGTTACAGCCTTTATCATCCCAAACTACAATTACCTGTGTATCTGCCTCCTCCTAAAACAAGGCTGTTAAAAACTCAGTCTCCAGATAGTACTGGACATAGTGCAGAAAAACAATCAACACCTGAGAAGTGGATTGATGGAGAAAAAGAATGCAAATCCACATGTGCCTCTCTACCTTACCTCTGTACCTCTTTACAATATTAGCACTTCCATTAAAATGCTATCCAAGTTCCCTTTTCTTCTATGACTCTGCCATTCATTGTCACAGATGTTTTATCCCTCTTTTAAAATTCTCTTAACATCTGGTCCAAATATAAAGATTCCCATGGTTTTGAAAAATGTCCTTTCTAAATGTCATAATTTTCCAATTAATGGTCAAAGGGATGAAGGGATTACTATAGCCAGACAGACTTAAAAAAAGGGGGGTCCCCTGGACCTGGAAACATGAAAGCAGACGGAAGATATCACCAAATGTATGAACCCTGAGGGGGTCAGATAAGTTATTCCAGCACAGATAATTCACTGGAACCACTTGAAATGTCAAAGGACAAAAAAGGAGGATATTATAATTCACACCAGAAAGAAACTTACTGAATTAATAATTTTATGTTAAGAAATACAAATACCTTAAAATATTATCAGATAAATTTACAGTAAATAGACTGCTAATAAACTTAGATAAACTATTTAGCGGAAAGGCTTCTGATCTGATGTTTTCAGATTTTAGTCAGGAATAACACGGTGTATATCTGATGAAACCTTTTAAATCCGATGTACTAGACATGTCAATGCTGATACCTTTGAGTTAATTGGAGTTTGTCACAATCTTTGGTCTCAAAAAAAAAAAAGTCAGACCTCTAGAGCACTAATCACCATTAGTATATTAAAAATAAAAATAAGAAATCCATCCTAAAAGAAAAATTACCAAGACATATCATATAAAAATCAAAGATTTCACTAACTAGACAATAAAAAGATGCAAAAAATCCAAAGTAGGTTATGTACACTACTCAAACATGTTTTACAGGTTTCCTGAAATAGACCTGTAAGATAAGTGTTCTCATTCCTTTGCCATTTTGCAGATGTGGAGACAGGACTCAAGGAGGTCCCATTTCCAAATGGAAGAAGTAAAATTTTCACAGGTAAGTCCCTGGCCCTAAAACCCAGGGTCATCTTGCTGTCCTCTCACTTCTACAAAGATTGTCTATTGACTAAGGATTAGGAGTCAGGCTAGACACACAGGTCATCCAGCTGAAGAAATAAACTGATGATTTATTCCTACCAACTAACTTCTTGTCGGGCCTGAAAATGTGTTTTCTTAGAGAGGAAAATTTCACTAAGTAACTAGCTGCAGCATCATTCACTGACCCTGGGACCAGAGACCTCACTGACCAGGATTTAATCCAGCAAATGACACAATGGCTTTGTCCGTGTCATGTGCCCTCCTGTCCTTGAGGCAGGGGCAGAGGGGCAGGATGGGCTCATTCAGTCCCATGACTTAAATAACATTTATCGGCTGGTGAATATAAGTGTACATATCACCTTCAACCTGTGCCTGAAACTGCAACTTCCATCTGCCTCTTCATCTCTACCTGAGACAAAGAATTGCCTCCCAACTAACCGGGATCAAGCAAAACACTGGTGGTCCCCCTTCCCCAGTCTACTTCCTGGCTGAGTCTTTGCCATCACAGCTGGAGTCATTTTGGATTGCTCTAATTCCCCCACACAACACACTAAACCATAAGCAAATCCCGTCACTACTTACTCAAAAAATGTATACCGCACCCCTGTCCCCTTCTCTCCCATCTGCTACTGCAATCCCACCTCAAGCACCTTCCTCTCTCACCTGGATTTAGCAGAAGCTATTCTAATTTGCCTTGGTGTTTTTCATTCATGCCCCTCAAAAGTCCATTTTCTGTGTTGCATACAGATAAATCTTTGTAAAGAGCTCATCTGATTAAGTAATTTTTCCCTGTTCAAAAATTTCCAGTAGATCTCTTTGCAACCTCCCTAAAATGCAAGATCCTGACCCCCACCAACAAACCCTCCTCCATGGCCACCTCCCTATTTCTACATGATCTCCAGCCTTCCTGTTCCCTGTGCTCCCGCTACACACATGCACACACACATATGCACATGCACGCGTGTGCATGGAACTGCTTTCTGGTCTTGAAACCCACCAAGCTCATCACCTTGCAGATGGCGCTTGCTGGGCCTTAGATCCTAGATTTTTTCTATATTCTCCCAAGGTCCCTTCTCACTATTCAGGTTTTACTAAAATGCCACCTCTACAGGAAAGCCTCCCTGGCCAGGCAGGCTAAAGTACCTCCCTTTTACTCCACTATTAGACTCCATTATTATTTTGTCTTCTTCACATCACTTAAAACTACTTAAAATTGCTTGACTGATACATTTTTGAGTTTGGGAATTTTTTTACATCCTATTATATGAAATTGATTTAAAGGATCTATAATTTTCACAGCTTCTCCTTTTAATGTGCTGTATGTATATCAAAATAACATGTTGTACATCTTAGGTATATACAAGTAAATAAATAAATAAATAAAAATATTTCATAAGATACAGGTATATTCAGTACCTTCAAAGAAGGTAAATTGAGGTGGGGAAGCTTCAGTAATGGGACAGAATAAAATATATTGGTGAGCTCAATGACAACAAAATAGTTTCCAGAGTCCTTGTCCTCAGTCATTTCAGTGATATTGGATATGTATGCTTGCATGGGAGGAATAACAGGACTTAGATTATGATAGTCAGTTGATGTCCTTGTGTGAGTCCTGTTTAACACACTGGAATACAAGTAACTGGAGGACAGATTTTATTTTGTTCTCTCGCTATCCCCAGGGCCTAGGACACAGTATGACCCATATAAATATTATCAACTGATTGACTAGGTAGTGGAAAGGCCAGAAACCAAGATAGTCATTGTCCAAGTGATGGATAAACTCACTATGAAGGCCAAGATACCTTCTACTAAATAAAGGCAATGAATCATCCACTTTATTTTAGCCATTGAGTAGTGCTTACGGCAAGTTTCAGGAGCACTGCTATGGAAAAGTACAAGTTAGTTCACAGTCAGCCTATTAGGTGAAACTTAGGAATACAAAGTCAATACAGAATTAGCTTCCCCTAAAGCATCTAATGATTAGCACATATGCGATGCTATAAAATCTCACATGCTGTGAACATACGGTATCTCATCCTTCAGTTCATTAGCCTGAAATGTGGAGAGGTCATAGAGGACATTACAATAAAGGTCTCCATGGTGGAAAAGTAACCCCCAAGTGTGTTCACTTCTGTATTTCAAAATATTAAAACCTATGTGATGGGAAATATGTTAATGAAAATACAAAAATGATCCCATCCTAAATATAAAGCCAGAAAAGTGAATGACAGATTGCATCCATTTGGTAAGTAGCTCCTAAATACTGAAGAGGTTAAGTACTGTTGCTGGATGCCTGACTGTCTCCTTTTTCAGTCCAAAAGAGTGAGAACCATCTACGGTGTTCCTCAGCCTACAAAGTACCAGCGATCCGCCCTGCCTCCAATGCTAGTTTAGGAGAGGCAGCCTTGCATAGATACTAGGAGCACAGACTCTGGATCCAGATCACCTGGGTTCAAATCTTCGCTCCACCATTAACCTTATGCTTCAGTTCCCATGCCCTGTAATATGGAGATAAAAACCATAGCTTAAAATTATATGAGTTAATTTGAAAGAACTTAGACCACTTACTGGCAATTGGGAAGCACTAAAAAATTTTGACAATTATAAACAAATAAAGGCTATTTAATAAAAAGAAAAATGCTTTATAAATCTTGTAGGAAAGACATGTCTAACAACCAAATTAGTGTCTTCCTAAAAAAAGACAATAAAACCAGTTCAGTGTTTAATAAGAACAGTGAGAATGTGCTGCCTTAGCCTTAGGAAAATTCAACATCTGCCCAAGAAATCTATAAAAGAATGCTCATAGCAGCATTGTTCATAATAGCAAAAAATTAGAAATAATACAGGTGTCCATTGAGAGAATGCAAATTTTCATGGTCTCTTATATCACAGTGAAAATGGATGGACAACAGCTATATGCAACGTAAATATTAGAAATAAGAACGTTGAGAGAAAAAAGAATAATATAGTAAATCAATATTTATCGCCAATTAAAAAACAAGCACAATTAAACAATATTTTGAATTTGATAAAAGTAAATGTGCAAGGAAAAGTAAAAGGAAGCTTCACAGTAGTGCTACTGTGAATATGAATAAGTGTGGTATGAACAACAGAGGTATTCCCCAGGATCAAGCCCCCAGTGGAATGAGGTCACCCACAGTCCTTCTTAGGCCCCACACTTTCCCACTTCCACCCTTCTGCCTGGAACACACTTCCCCATGTCCACTTTAGAACCTTATCCATTCTCTGAGGTCCAAACCAAACACCAGCTCCCCCAAGAGTGGTAACCATTTACCATGTGAGAAGCAAGGAAGCCTCCAGGAAGCATGCTCAGGACACACCATTGCCTCCATGGCCCTCAGCAGGCCCTGCCGTGGAGTCTGGCTTCCTGTGATGTGGGATACGGTGTCCCTGCTGTACACTAAAGCCACAAGACCAGAGCCTGGCCTGCTTGTTACTGTGGCCACTCACTGCCCACCAAAGTTCCTTGCACGTAGAAAGTACCTAATATTTATGGAATGAACATAACAACCAACCGAGCAATAACAAGTCATGGAAAGAAGCCCCAGGTTGATCTGGGAGGAGGTGGGGGAGCAGGCAGGTTTTGGAAGTGTGGGAATCATGTCAACGAAGTGGAAATAAAGAGACCACACTTTTGGCAGAGAAATGAAATAAAGTCTCAAGATAGAATGTACCAAGAATGGAGGTAGCAAATGCATTTTTGTTTGAAAAGACCAAAGTTATAAGTAGTATGGCACATGCATACTATTAAATATTATACAGCTTATTAAGCCAATGTAGTAAAACTCTATATACTGAGTTTATAAATTCAATAATGATGTGAGTGGAAAAAAATAAAGTGTAGACATTTATTTATCTATAGATTAAAAATAGAGAACAAAAACTCCAATGTTTGACTAAAATAAACTAATTTTTTTTAATGTTTGTAAGTGCCAAGAAAATTGTGGTTATTCCTAAGTCGTAGGAAAATTTTTAAAAATATAATTCTATATTAAATTTTCAACAATATGCATTTATTAATTTGGTAATTTAAAATGAGCAAAATATTTACATTTAAAGGAAGGAGGTAAGATTAGTTTTATGGGTTAACCAGTGAGACAGGACTTCAATGCACATATTTAGATCCAGTTCAGGGTTGACTTGCCAGGTATAAGACAGCAGAAAACCATGGAGGGAACCATTGCTGCAGTACGGAAAAGAAAAACTGGTTCAAAGAATGGGAGGTGTGAAGATATAAACCTTCATAAAGCAGAGGTCTTCTTTCCATAAGTGTTCTCCAAACTGAACGTGAAATCTTTGTTATTCTCATGTAAAGTTGGGCCAAAAAAAAGTTATGTTCAGAATGTGTGGTGTACAGGTGTAGCCTGTAAGTCAATGATAGCCATTCCTAAAACTGGAACCTGCTACCTCTTACTTGCTAGACTCAGTTTACCTGGAGGGAAAAAAGTCACTTGTACCTAAGGAAATGAAATTGGTTTTATCAGCTGCATCAGATAAACTATATTATCCAAAGCTTTCTGCTTATACCAAGAAGAAATGCTCAGGCACATAGTCATTGACACTTTCCACTGTGACTTGGCCATACTGCATTTTGGTCCTCAAAGTGGCCCCCGTAGCTAGGTAAATAGAACACACCTGTTAATTTGTTATAGGAAAAGTAGCACACATGTTTTTCTCTGTATGCAATAGATTACATTTCTGGTTGAGTGAGTAGATGAAAGTGATGTCCCTTCTCTAACATCATATGTAGGAGGAAAAATGTTCTGCTTAATCTTACTGTTCAAGAAAATCCCTGCAGTTCTCTTTGATTATGACCACAGTAACATAAGAGACAGTTCATTAACCACAGAGATGAAACTGGAGGAGATGGGGCTGTGCTTTAAGGAATAAACACTTCATTCTGGAAGGTCAGATGTTTCCCAAGCACAAATCTCACAGTTTAAGGACACTTCCTTGCAGGGGCACACAGACAGATCTATTTAGTTTAGTAACTAATACCGTGTATCACAATAAATGACAGGTTGTGGAAGGAAGCTACCCACATGAGAAGTCTGGAAAAAAGTTAGTTTACAACTTGTAGGATCAGGCAGTACTTTAATGACTGTGAGTTTTAAAACACAAACATGAGGCAGTTGGTTGGTATGGCTGCTTAACAGAACGGTCTCTTTTGATTTAATGCGCGTGCACACACACACACACACACACAAATACATCCTAAGAGCTTAACATTATTTATCTACTTTGCCTAGTTGGTTTCACCTCTAGGACATTCTCCAAAGGAATTCATCAGATATTTTGTGCTGGGTATATTTTCTTGATTTCTGTATTCTTGATCCTCTGGCATTTGGAGCCTTGTTTCTAGAGAGACTGGCCCTCCTAGGGCTAGCATATTCATAAAGACAGCAAACAACACCCCAGAGGATACCTCTGCATACCTACCAACCAGCCAAGCCAGAGCCCACACTCTCAACCATCTCCTTTATCAAATTCTCACCCAATGTGCTAATGTTCCCCCTACCTAAAGCACCCCAGAGCCAACTACCACAGCAGTAGGGAACACCACATAGCCCAGCACCCACCAAAAATACTCAAACTCTCAAATCCTAAACTTAGTGTACTCACCCTGCCTTGCCCACTCCTTACAGAGAGAACCCCAGTCAAGGCTCTGCAAGCCTCGGTTTTCTTCTGCCTCCCAACCCTCCCTGGTCCTTCCCCACGTGGCCCTGTGTAGCATTATGAGCCTCCTGTTTACAGAGTCTGTGAGCATAAACCTTTTCTTCATGACCATCATGTCTGCCTCTGCTGTCTCACCATCCTTGATTAACACAAATCCCACAGACATTTTTAACACAGATGTCAGCAAAGATTTACACTGAAATATATTCAACCTAGTCTGATTATTATGTGTTACAAGCATCGTTTGGAAGCTTCTACTGAGGAAGAGGGAAATAGTTCTATACAAATGGAACAAGGAAGACAAAAAAAAAAAAAAATCAAAAAAACAGGACCAAAGAAGACAAAATAAAATCAGGAAGACAAGACATTGCTTTTAAGATAAATATGCTCAAGTTATAATATTAAGTGTACTGGCAAGAAACTCAACTCTATGTACAGCACATAAACAAACACACACATAGTTGCACACCCACATATACACATCCACACAGCTGCACACATAAATGAGTGCTCATGTGAATGCACACACAAAAACATTTTCATATTGAAATATAAACATACATTTCTATAATTTATAAAACCAGCTGCACCTATCAGTGCCAGGTTGCAAATTCCAGCTCAGCCACTTCCTGGTTGTGTGTTCTGTGCTTCCATCTTCAAGTGGGGATAATACTAGCACCTTTCTCATATGGTTTGTAAGGATTTAATAATTTAATCAACGTAAAACACTTAGAACAGTGCCAGGTCCACTGCAAGTACTCAATAATGGTTAGACATGACAATGCAGGTCTTTAAGGTTATAATGAACATCTGGAGAACAACACACCCAATCATTAGAACATTCTGAGATATATGGCTTTGCACATTTTTAATGCTTTGGGGCAATTGTTTTCACAAGATTAATGTAAATTAATATGTATGATTATTATAATAAAAAGTCATGTATCCTTTTGCTAAGAAGATGCTGCAGACAAGAATCAAGATGAATTGGGAGCTTAAGCACTCTCTCTAATTCACACCACCAGAGGATTGCAGTAGCTTTACTAATAAGTCCAGTCCCCATAAATTTGTTATACATGGTCATGCTTGAAGATGGCATCAAGAATGTGGAAGACAGTGTCAAAGACAGCCCTTAATTATTTTTAAAATGACTAGAATTCTCATACCAAATTCTCAAATCACCATCCAAACAGCCTCATCCTAACTCCACAACACCATGTTGATCATGATTCCCTGGAGCTTGGCATGTGAGTGGTGCTCTTCTGATAGGAAGAGCTGATCCACGCTATCATCTTCAGAGAAAAATAAAATAGAGTGCAATGATATGCCCAACTTCTCTACAGGAAATCCAACATGGCCAAGTATTTTTTTTCCACAGTAGAAAACTTGAATTTAAATTAGATTTTTTACATAAGCAGCACAATGACCAAAGACCACTGACTGAGATGAAAACAGAAAAACACACGTCAAGGAAAACACTATGATATCCAGAAGCCTAGAAAAAATATGACACTGGTGTGGCATCAAATTCCAGATCAAATTAAGTGCACTGGTGGCAAGCATCCATAACTTCCTAAATGGAAGTCGGAGCTAAAGTGTTCAAAAACACCAGAGCTGGCATCTTCATTTATCTTGAGAGTTTCCCCCACATATCGTACTGAAGATAAAATACAATGAGATCATAACCCTTCAAAAGCGTAGCTTATTGTGCAATATTTTTCTCCAGTGGTTAATGGTGATTCTCACAGATTGGAACAGAAAAGGTTATAGCAAGGGGCAGGTCTGCAAGCACATTGAGAAAATAATTTCCTAACAGACAAGAGCCTCAGTAGAGTAGAAAAGACACCAGCATGGCTGAGGATACTGAAGAACTGCAATTCAGGTAGATCAGGTACCAAGCCCTTCTGCCCCTCAGATGAAAAGTCTCTTCCATTTACCAAATTTGCCCACAAAAATATTTCAATTTTCTGTGTCTAATGTCATGAAAAACTTTGGAAAAAACTATGAGAGTTTGAGAAACACAGGCCTAGGTTTAATCTGGAAAAGAAAGTATGATTCGGCAAAGTGAACCTTCTAGCACCAGGTTATCAGCAATGTAGAAAGTGGCTGTGCCAGGACTTGAATTCACATGTGTCTGAATCGGAAACCACTGTGCAAGCCTGTGCTACCAATGGTATAAAGACTGACTGTGTTGAGTATCCTGATAATTTGCAAAAATATTGTACCATCATCATCAAAGAAAACGCCACATTTTTTAACTTTGAAAAATGTGTGCTTCATTTCAAATGTAAGATAGTGCTAAGATAGTTACCTCTCTATAAAAAATGAATTTCAATAACCCAGCAATCCCACTCCTATGTCTATATCTAAGAGAAAGAAAACATCTGTTCACATAAAACTTGTACATGAACATTCATAGCAGCACTATTGATAATAGTCTAAAAAGTAGAAATGATCTGAATGTCCATCAACTAATACATGGAGAACAGATGAAGAAAATGTGGTAGATGCTACAATGAAGTGTTATTCAGCCAGTAAAAGGAATAAAGTGCTGACATATGCTATAATGTGGATGCTATAACATGCTATAAGCCTTGAAAACACGCTAAGTGAAAGAAATCAGGCACAAAAGGCCACACATTTTACGATTCCATGTATATAAAATATCTAGAATATGCAAATCCGCAGAGATAGAATATAGATTAGTGATTGCCAGGGGTTGATGGAAGGAAGAATGGAGAGTTTCTGCTAATGGATACAGGTGTTCTTTCTGGGGTCATCAGAATGTTCTAAATTTAGATAACAGTGGTGGTTACACAGCTCTGTGAATGTATGAAAAATTATGAAAAATCTCAAAAGGGTAAATTTTATGATATGTGATTTATATCTTATGTAAAGCTGTTATTAAAAAATAATTTCCAACTAGCAACCAGGCTACCAGGTTCTTGTGATGATGGTTCCAGCAGAAGCTGGTGATAGAGAAAGAAGATTAGGGTGTGGCTGATGACGAAAAGGGACCTTGAGGGGAACTTCTCAGTCTGGGGTAAGAGGGGCTTCCACAGTGGTGTTTGGTGATAGCGGTGACTATGGGAGTCACAAAAGTAAAGGAGAGAGCTCTTTATATAGGAAGCTTTCCATAGTCTAGGTTCCCATTAGCTTGACATAGATGGTGAAGGGGGATAAGATACTGGTATACATACAAAGTAAAAGAGCCATATACACCGTGGAATACTGTGCAGCCATAAAAAAGTTTACTTCATATCCTTTGCAGGAACATCTATGAAGCTGTGAACCATCATTCTCAGCAAACTAACACAGGAACAGAAAACCAAACACCACATGTTCTCACTCATAAGTGGGAGTTGAACAATGAGAACACATGGACACAGCGAGGGGAACATCACATACCAGGGCCTGTCACAGGGTTGGAGGCGAAATGAGGGAGAGCATTAAGACAAATACCTAATGCATGTAGGGCTTAAAACCTAGATGATGGGTTGATAGGTGCAGCAAACCACCACAGCATATGTATACCTATGTAACAAGCCTGCACGTTCTGCACATGTATCCCAGAACTTAAAGTAAAATTTAAAAAATAAAAGAATTAAACTCAGATAACTTAAAAAATAAAAATTAAAAATAAATTCTTTTTATCATTGTCAATTCAGAATAATTTGATCAATTTAGATGAATTAAACAATCTGAAGATCTAAAAAAAAATGTAAAATTGACATTCTTCTTCAATAGTTTGAACACAATGTACATTTTTTACTGAAATGCACCAGCTCTCCAGATAGCTCATTGCCCTGTTAATATTCACGAAGAAATCAACTCTACAATTACTTTAAATACTTTACATTATATACAATTATAATTTATTATAATTTACATTACCTAGAATTATAAATTACTTCATGATTTATATGACTTATTTCCATGATTTATTTAATGCTTGTGTTGGTGGAGACCAGTGTCTGAGCTCAGGAATTCACTCTCCTCTCCAAAATGCATGCTTTTGTGTACCCTTAGACAACCCTGAGAGACTAGGTACACATTTCTTCACTCCAACTTGTTTATTAAAAATTTCCATTCTTTTCCCAGAATTTTTTTTCCACTGTTCAAGCAATTAAGGCAAATAGCTAAAGAAAACTTTTTCAGTACTGGTCATTCCCAAAGAGAAGAGCAAGCTGGAAGACCCAGTGAGCATGAAGGTGGATGAGCAGTATCCATAAAAGTCGCGCCACACTGCCTGGACCTATTTCTTCCACTTTGTATCACAAGTGCTTGCATATTTTACTGTACAGTGTGTTAAGTTTCAGTGAAGACAAAGGGTCTAGTGCCATATGTCAGCCAAAGACAATGTTTCCCATGGTGTCCACCCTTAATTATTAAACATGTCCTTCTAGAATCTCAGAACTATCCCAAAGGCCATATGTGCCACCTCGTAATGTGAGGCCTCAATCATATGACACCTGTGCCATTACAAGGACTCAGCATCCCCGTGTGGTCCTCTTCTCAGCTCCTAAAAGAATCACCCTCATTCCACCATTGCCAAAGCACAGGAATATAATGTGGGACGTGCTGTCAAAACAGTATTTCAGATCACAAAATAGTTATGTTCCCCAAAATCACAGTTCTATAAATCGTTAGCAAGCATCTTTCCATAAATTAATTCCTTGACCACTAGGCAAGACTCTTATCCTATGGGGATTTTCTGGGCAATGTTTTTGTCCTATAGGAGTTTTCCTTAAAAAATTTAAAGATGAGAATCAGCCTGGGGTTGCTAGTTAAGCTCAACAGAGTCCTAATAAGCAGCTGCTTCTGCTCCCAACTGTCACCGTTCCCTCCATATCAACATCTCTGAGAAGGTCAGCACACTGTCTTCAGCATGCTCTAATAAATCAAACACAAGTTTGTCCCAGTCGAATAAGGCCCCATGTATGAGTTGCTACACACTTGTCTCCACTGGTCTACAACATAGAAAATTGTGTCCTTATTTGCTGTAACCACACGTTCACTACAATTAACTCTATACATGTACACACTACATGCTGGACTCAGATGTCTAAACCATACTTCTTTGGCCCATCTATCTCTCTTAATGTCAATCTGTAAAGGAGGATCCACAGAACATTCATGTAATTACTACAATTAACAAGGAGATGCAAGTCATGGCCAGGGACTAGTAAGTTCTGCTATAAACACACAATCACAGAGCAATAAACGATTTTGGCAGCTTATCTGCTCTTTCATCACCTCTCTGGCTCTTGCAAAAGTGGAGTGTCTCAACCTCACCACCAATTTCACAAGAGATGCTATGACTTTACCTATGATTCCTCCATGCAAATGTGACTATTCTATAGGCCCTTTGAGCTCTTTCTGGAATCACACAGATGTGAGTTGGAAATATGCCCCACTTTCCAGCTTTGTGACTTTGAAAGAGTTACTAATCTTCGGTAATTCTCTTTTTTCTTCTTCTAAGAAGTACTATCTACCTGTCAAGGTTTTGGGGTTTTGAGTGTTAGTGAGGTGAAATGATCTACTGGTACCATCTACCTGTCACGGTTTTGGGGTTTTGAATGTTACTGAGGTGAAATGATCTACTGGTACCATCTACTCATCAAGGTTTTGGGGTTTTGAATGTTAGTGAGGTGAAATAATCTACTGGTACCATCTACTTGTCAAGGGTTTGAAGACCCAATAATCTCATCCTGCTTTTAATGTTCCCAATACACCATCAGAACTGTATTAAGGGTCCACAAGATGTTATCTGTTGAATGCCCTTCTCACCTTGCCCCAGCCAGTATCCTGGTTGAATCATTCCTGGCTCTGTTCTCCTTTTTCTCTCATGTATCCTCAACATGGCTTAAACCCATCTATCAGGAACTTCTGGAATTGGTCTTATGACAGCCCCTGAACATGGCCAGCAAGATGCAACACAAACTCACTCCAAATTCCTCTTCCTGCCTCATGGTCCTCTTTGCAACAACAATTCAGCACCCTTGACACCAGCATTTTCATGCCTACATGCCCCTTGCTCTTTATGCTCCAAATGCCATCTCCAAACTACAATTTTCTATCTTCTCCCATTTTATGAAGATCCACTACAAATGCACCCACAAAAGCTGTGTTAATTACTCTCTGTCATCGCCCATTCGAATGAATTATTCCTTCCAATTTGCATTCAAACTCATTGTATATACCCCTTATTATTTCACTTACAAAGTGATATAACCGTTTATGAATTTAACTCCCCAATACAAACCAGACCATAAGCAAAGACACTCTTTTAGTACAGTACACACTTTTATCACAATCGAGCTTAGGTCTGAAACATTGCAGAGACACAGGCAATGTTTGTAAGACAAATGAGGAAGTACAAGGAAAGATTAGGAAGCCCAGCTCCTCCACTAGGCACCCGAGTTTAAGTCTCTGTACTGCCCCTTGCTGGCTGGGTGACTTTGGGCGAGTTATTTCACCTCACTAACATTCAGCTGCTCGTTACAACACTAGCATATTAATTGTACTTTCCTTGTGGGTTGCTATAAGGATTGTAATATTGAATACCCTCCATGCGTCATCTCACACTGACTAGCATACAATGATTAACACATACCTGCTGCCACATTATAATGAAAATTGGAACCCCTAATTTTAAGCCATCTCATGCTCTGCTGAAAAATGACCAATCCTCTTTGCTGAATGCTCCTTGACAGTCCACAGAGGCTTAAGGCTTAGAAGCAAAGAACTTATTAAAATAGGAGGGAATGAGAGAAAAGGGAAACCGTAACTGTTCACAGACAGCTCTCCTCTTCTGCCACTACGGCCATTCAGAAACATGGCAAAGGTCTGGGTATAGAGTGTTTACATCCAAGTTCTAAGCCTCACCCAGCCTCCTACTGTGAATCACTTTGTTTGTTTGTTTCTTTGTTTGTTTGTTTTTTGAGATGAAGTCTCGCTCTGTTGCCCAGGCTGGAGTACAGTGGCATGATCTTGGCTCACTGCAAACTCTGCCTCCCCAGTTCAAGCAATTCTCCCACCTCAGTCTCCCCAGTAGCTGGGATTACAGATGCATGCCACCATGCCAGGCTAATTTTGTATTTTTAGTAGAGATGCGGTTTCACCATGTTGGCTAGGCTGGTCTTGAACTCCTGACCTCAGGTGATCTGCCTACCTCAGCCTCTCAAAGTGCTGGGATTACAGGCGTGAGCCACCATGCCTGGCCTGTGAATAGGTTTTAAAAGAATTACATATGATTTCTCTGTTCATTTTCCCATCTATGAAATCTACAGCTGTCATATTTCCCACAACCATGGTGATACGCGTTTTCATTAGCTGCCTGCCATGAAGTTAGATTAAGAAGACATCAATGATTTTTTCTAATCAAAGTCATAAAGTCAAGTGGTTTCAAATAACAACCTCCACTATATATATGTTAAAGAGAAAAATAGCACCCATATCGCAGCCTGGGTGCCCATAATCTTCTAATACCAGTAATAAATCTTTCTGCCAAGGCTAAATCATTTATAAACTTGTTAACACAGCTCAAGTCTCTAATGCTGTATCACTAGGTTTCTTACTTAACCAAATTGTTTAAAAATGTGTATTTGCAATACTGAGTGATTAGGAGGTTTATCTTATGAAAGACCATTCCAGTGTCCCGTTGTACACAAATAATTTGAAGGCAATTTCCTCTCGTTAAGGGTAAAAACTCTGATTAGACTAACTTCTGATAGCTAGTTATTGAGATCACAGAAAGAATGCAGCCACTAGTGAATAAACAAATACTAAGACCTTCCAGGTGGACTGTCTCAGGTGACCTCCAAAGGTTAATTCATGTAAAAAGGATACTGGCATTACAACCAGAAACCAACAAGTTATGCCCTCCTTTTGAAAAGTATTAGATTCCAGGATGGATTATCCAGCCAACCAAAGAAAGGGCGAATATAAGGTAACCAGCTCTCCAGAGTATGTTGTCTCACCCAGTTTAATGGGAAGCTATGTTGTTTGGAAGCAAATTCTAGAGTTACAGAACGTTAAGCAAGATATTCATTATTTTACCCCATCATGAAACAACAAGCCCAAACAGCTAACTCCAGGAACGTTTTCTGAGACTGTGTGCACATCAAGAAACAAGAAACAAAATAGGGTGTTGAAAACACCCACATGTTACAGCATTTCTGCCCTTCCTGAGGATGGGAATAACATTAGAAATAACTTCACAGAAAAACAGACTCCCCAGAGATCCAAAATTCCCCAGGAATCTCACCATTTGGACAGACACATGTACTCTGGAAAAATTGTTCCTATCATCCAGTAGCCATGAATTCTAACTTAGTCTAAACTTTCCATTCAAAAGGCAGCACCTTTCTTAATTTTAAGCAATGTCTAAAGTCCAAAGCCCCAGGACAACATTTCTTCTGAGCCTGTGTCAGCTTCATTCAGTCTCATTGAACTGAATGATGTATAATCAAAGCCAATGAGATTCTGAAGGAGAGAGAAAGTGAGAAGAATACTAGACACAAACCTGAACAGAGCTGAGTCAATTACAGAAAAGTCTTGGCAAAGTAACTTCAGCCCCATGAGGTGCTGTTTCTCTGTGGGTAAATAAGGATACTCACAGTCCCCTGTCTCTCGGGGCATTTGCAAGGAGTGAATGAGCTAATACGTACAAAAGGTGGCCAGAATGCTGGGTGCACAGCTAATGGCCAATAATCATGAATTAATCTCCATGCTTTTTTAAATGGAGGGACTTCAAATATGCTGGATTCTCTTCCATATCACTTATTACTCCATCATTGAATTGGCCATATAGAAGGCATATGCAGGTAAACGATGTCTGTAACAGAGGTCACCAACTCATCCACGGTGAGCAGATGCAGACAGGTGCATTGTATAAGGTCACAAGTGGCCAGCAAAGAAAAGGACTCACAGGCCAGCAGAAACAACAAGATGATGAATATCTGGGACCTGTCTTTACCCAACAGGAATAAAAGAAACTTGGGTTTCCAATTTACCATGAATGATGATGGTACTACAGGTCTTCTGCCTTACGTAGTCAGAGAAGTAGACATGGAGGAAGAATTTGTTAGAAACAAAATAAAGCGAACATGGTTAAAATGACAACAACAAACTAGCTCTGTCTCAGAGGACTCCGCATGCACAAGAGCAGTATTTGTCCAAACACAAACATTTTCTCAGTGGCAATGACTTACTTACTGCTAAGTCCAGCAGAGGCAGCGATACTAATTTATAATGTGTGAAATAAAGAAAAGATAACACAGGCTTCTAAAAGGCTGGCCAGTGGGAATAGTCACATAAAGATCCCAGCCTAGATTTATTAAAAATTACAATAATTAGACCTAGAAAAGTAGAAAACTAGAATTATTTTCTCAAACATAAAACAAACTGCCCTCACGTCAGTACTCAATTCCAGTGAGAATTGAATAAATTTCTGCTTTGGGAAAAAAACCAGCAACACTGATTTTATCTTTAATAAAAGGAGTTATAAATATCAAGAAAATATTTTGATTTGTATAAATGCATCAAATATAAAATTTAAGCCTTAAATATTTATTGGATATGTCAAGTATGGATGGCACTGGACATTTTAAAAATTATTCAAAGAAATTTTAACAGGTATTAAGTAACTCAAAACCAAATTAGAAAAGAAGAAACATATATAGGTTAATGTATAATAACTGATAAAATATCAGATTTAAAATCATAAAACATCTGTAAGTTTAACACAAATGTGAAATGTTTACGTGAAGAGAATGTACGGAAATGATATTAAATGAAATTAGCCCAATGCAAGTAGGTGTCCTGTAGTAGATAGATTTCAAACAGGTCTTTCAGTAAAAGTTAGACAGTTATTACCATGGAATTTGGAAAACGGAAAATTAAGAGATTCTAGAATGAGGAATGTACTCTATCAAATTTCTCAGAGAATAAACACTATTCCAGAGTTCCTTAGCTTCAGCGTGACTGTCATTTTGGACAGGATACATGTTTATTGTGGATCTGTCCTGTGCATTGAAGGATGCTTAGCGGTATTGCCTGCTGCTTTTCATGAGATGTCTGTAGCACAAGAAACAGTCTTGACAATCTAAATGATGTTTCTAAATATTGACAAATGTCCCCTTGTAGAAGAGGAGAAGGCAGAATTGCTCTCCCTTCCGTTGAGGACCACTGCTGTATACAAAGATACAATCTATAAAAAGAGTATGTAACAAGTAGACTAAACATAAAGAGAGAATATTGTGATTTTATTTTCCATATTTTGATTTTCTTCTCTACTTACTGTGCTAATATGATCTTACAGAAAGTGCTATGCATAGTAATCAAAACTGTATCCTGAATTGGTACAACACAATTTCAACACAATGAAACATGGGTTTCAAAAATCAGTTATATAATGGATACCAGAAAAACAGGCTTCTGTTACCACAGTAATAAGGACAGCACAGTTTGGTAAATGAAGTGAACATTGAAATTTAGCCCTCATTTAACACATTTCTAAAACTTAAGCAGGAACCACAAACCTCCAAGGGAAGTGTATTTTGGTCCCATAAGCTACCTGGCTGCATTTGCTTTGCTTTGCTAATGACAACAGAATTACCAGCCAAGTGTTCACCTGTGGAAGAGGGGATATACCTTCACAGGGATCAGCAATAAAGAATAGAGGAAAAAAATCTTCCTCAGTCCCCAGCTATCCTCCCCATCTCTTACCCTCATGCTGCTAGGTCAACTAAGCTATTCCTTATCAGTTGATGCAGTGGCCTGCCAGATTCCTTTAAGCTCTGGATGGTGAGTACCTAGTGCAAAAGTCACTTTAGGAAAAAGAAGAGTCTGTAGTCCTGCCTTACCACCATCACCATCACCATCATCTCTACCACCATCACCACCAATACCACTATCATTGTCAACACCACCATTATGACTTTTACCACTATTGCCACCATCACTACTACTGCCATCATCACCATCACTACCATCACCATCACTACCAACACCAACACCACAACTACCACCATCATTACCAATACCATCACTATGACCATCACCACCACACCACACCACACCACAATCACTACCACAATCATCATCAACACTACCATCACCACCACCATTTTCACCACCATCTTCAACATCATTATCACCACCACCACCACCACAATCACCAACACCACTGTTACCACCACCACCATCACCACTACCACCATTACAGCTAGCTAGAAGTCTCACTCTCCACAGCATGGAATACTATAACCCTGCATTGGGCTCCAGCACAATCAAACTTCTCCTTGAACATAATCCACTAAGGCACTCCAGCTCACACTTCTTAACTCCACTGGACTTTTCTACTTCCTGCACTTTTACAATTCCAGAACTTTCTGAAGTCATTATCTTGATCTGGGATGTCCTCTCCACACAAATTCTTAGGTTACCAACTTATTAAGTCAAACTTGAAGCACAATGGATATGCAGTAAATACTGAATTGCTCACAAATTACAGAAATTCCCTCCATGATATGAAACAAGCTTTCCAGTGGATTGGCATCTATTGATTTAGCTCCTACATCATGCTTAGTAGGTGCAGGCATGGTACTAAGTATTTTATATTATCAATTGATTTATCCTCATAACAGCACAACACAACGGTTACTATTATTATCCTCATTTTTCATATGAAGAAACTGAGGCAAAGGGACATCAAGAAAGGTGCCCAAGTTCACAGAACTAAAATTTGAATCCAGGCAGCAGTCTCACCATGATCTCTGAACCACTCCAATGTGTAGCTACTCTACACTGAAAACAATTTCAAAACAAATTTTTAGTTATTTTTTTTAATGTCATAGAGTCTAAGAGATAGCCAGAGATTTTTCTAACAACAGAATCCTATTTTTAAGAGCCTCAAGCCCAGCCTCCCTCTCCTCTGAGAGCACGTTGAAGAAAATTTGGGCCCATTTTAAACACAGTTTAGACATCACTGTTTTTACGGCAAATATTTGTTTTTCACAGACATGGAAACTAAGACCTGAGAAAGGGTAGTCGTTTACCCAAGTAACACTGAATTAGTTGGCAGCAGAGTTGAAACTAAAACCCTTGAGTCCCGATGCCAGCTGGATGACTTTCAGTTATCCCTTGGCCCCCTGGCTAATCATTAAATAGATTTTCTACAGAAAGGTGCAGTTTCATATCTACCAGGTAAGAAACATGGTTGATGACACATGAAAATGATTCACTAGAAAAGACAAAAGATAATCATTCACCCAAACACGCCTCTTACTAAATCTTCAGAGTCTAATATCGCACAGCGCAATTTGGGATTCAGGCTTTACCTCTCATCTAAGGAGTCCAAAGCCCTTCTCAGGCAACCCTGGGCCACTAAATTACTGGCCAGTTAGCAACAGAGAAACCATGTAACAAAAATTGTACTCATCTGGTAGGCTGAGTTCATGGCCAGCCAGAACCAAAACTCCACCTCTCTCTGTACATCCACCTGTGATCTGGTGCATGCCCCCAGCCCTGGGCTCCCCCTCCCGACCCACACCTGTGAGGGGACCTTTACCTGCATGTGCTGGAGGCTCCTCAGCTGTTTCTCCTTCTCTGTAACTGATTTACTGGCTGACCTTCAGACCATCTTAAGCCTTTCCATGACTAAGTTTCTCCCGTGCAAAATTACACTTCTCTCTCTGAGAAGGTGTTGAGAATGATTAAATGAACCTGGCCACAGAGCGAGAGATCCTCAGACAGGAGGCATTAGATCGGGGGGCTGTGTTGTCCGCGGGGTGCTTTCTGGTGATCATTCATGCAGATACCCAAATCAAAGTCTCCAGGTAAAGAAAACGACTTTGGAAAACTCTGTGGTTTTAACAAACACATAACAACGCCCCCACCCCCACCGTTCTCTGGTTTCATATTAAGATTAAGTAAATCTTTTACTGAGGGTTTTCTCTATCCAGGCACAATGGAACCCTAATAAAAAATTGTATGTATCTTCTATGAAAATACCTATAAAAATAATTTGATGGGAAAAAAATCTCTTTTAGCTTCTGTTTTACCATGAGAATTTCTTTTTTTAGAGACTGTTAATTAAAAGTTAACACAAAAGTTTTATTTCTCAGTACCTGTAATTTGTTTTTATTAAATTAAAGAAAGAGTATACATAACAGATAAGCATTCAACTATACCTATAATAACTGGGAAAAAAATCATATGATCATGTAGGTCTATTAAGAAAGTAAAAATTAAATATAACAATGCACTCCAGAAATGGATACTAAGATCTTATTTAAAACACAGTATGTATGACTAATAAATTTTCATTCTCATTACCATGCACCAAATAGTTATTTCCTTTCTTAATTCACCTTTTGAAAGCATTTTGTTCCATTTTCCTGGGGCTGTTTTACTGCGTGACTTCCCTGGGCATTCAACAGTCAATCTCCGCAGGATTGGGATTTTCATTTCACGTGTCTTTAGTCTTGCAAAGCATTCAGGCTACTCTTTTCACAGATATAAATAAGTAAATACAACAATCTTCAGGTAAAGAAAAAATACATTCCTCAGGGACAAGGATAAAGCTGGAAGCCATCTTCCTCAGCAAACAAACACAGGAACAGAAAACCAAACACTGCGTGTTCTCACTTATAAGTGGTAGTTGAACATTGAGAACACGTGGACACAGAGAGGGGAGCATCACACACCTGGGCCTTTTAGGAGGCGGGGGTGAGGGGAGGAATCTTAGAGGGCGGGTCAATAGGTGCAGCAAAACACCATGGCCCGCGAATATCTGTGCAACAAACCTGCACATTCAATATGTACCCCACTTTTTTTAGAAGAAATGAAAAACAAAAAAAAATTTTAAAGAATAAAAGCAGGAAAAAAAAAGACATTCAAGCCGCCTACATTTCCACAACAGAGCGTTCTCTACTTACTATATTTATTCTTGAGTTATAGCAAATGACAATTTCCATCTGGACTTTTTTTTTTTAAATAAAGGCATTTCTCATTTCATCTTGCGATAATTTGAAAAACTATGTATACTGTGTAACCTAAATAAAATAGATTATAGCACCACTCCAAAACTTGCTGTCAACTTCCACACATACTAAGCTAGTGGATCTACCCCAGGCAAAAGAAACAGGGTCAGATGCTGCCTAATAGAAATCAAGTGACACGTCTTTAGCATGTTCTTTGCTATGCCACTGGTTATCTGTAGAGGCTCCAGAGTTTAATAAGTCTTCTTAATTGGACACCATTTAGCTCAGCCACTGGGCTCAAGTAGACAAATAGGAAGTGAGTTTTCCATGTGTACTCTGTTCCTTATCTGCACAGTGGGTGTCCTCTGAACTGAGCCTCATTAGAGGCTATGTGTCTCAACCCACACGCAAGCAACGTGCATGCTGCCTGAAGTGGAAGCAAAAGTGTGTTGTTAGTTGCACACCCATAGAAGCACACCTGAGCCTCCCTATACAGTGCCCAACTAGAATAGGCTGAGCACTTCCCTCCTGTCATTTGTAGACTGATAGTCCAGTCCCATCATTACAAGGTCTCACCCACTGCCAGAAGGATGGCTCATCCTCAGTCCCATGAACTCAGCTGTGCTCATGAGTTACCAATGAGGAAGGGATGAAAGGAGAAAATAAAAATTAATCTTGTATCCACAAAACATAAAAACTCACATTAAGTATCCCATCGTGATTATAAAATATCACCACTCATCACCTATAGGAGGATAAACTAAGGCTAGTTAAGGGTAAATGATATTGTGACTGTCAGGACTAGGGCATTTGTTTAGAATGAGATAGAAGGTCTTAGCTAAATCCATGCAAAGTGTTCCCCGAAATGAACATTCAGTCTCCTCCAGGAAGGTGATTCCCTGTCTCAGTAAAACATAGGTAGAAAAATCAGTCTTATCATGGGTTACAGAATACACTTTCCTTTCTCCCTCCCCCTTCTGCTTGTCCTAATTAAGTCCTCGAAAATTAATTGTATAAAAACAAAATGTAGTCTACCACTTATTAGATTATCCTATACCTAATAGACTATGCATGAAGATCTTTGGAATGATTTCCTTGATTGACCTACAATATTCTTTAAACTCTCAGATCAGGACTGTATATAAAGTAAATTATAAACTGTTTTACTGTTATTCCTCTACTACTTCATTGCTTTTTTTTTCACATGGAACAGTCCCCCTTGTTATTACAGGCTAAGAATCTCTTATCTGAAATGCTTGGGGCCAGAACGGATTCAGATTTTACATTTTTTTTTTTTTGGATTTTGGGATATTGGCATATACATAACAAGTTATCGTGGGGATAGAACCCAAGTCTAATCTTGAAATCTCTTTATGTTTAAATACACCTTATACGCATAGCCTGAAGGTGATTTATACAATATGTTTAATAATTTTATGCATGAAACAATGTTTTGACAGCATTTTGACTACAATCCATCAAATGAGATCAGGTGTAGAATTTTCCACCTGTGGTATCATCTTGGCACTCGAAAATGTTTTAGATTTTGGATCACTTTGGACTTTAGTTTTTTAGATTAGAGATGCTCATCCTGCATTTTCTTGTATAAAGATACTTCATTACCATGGCAAAGCATTCCTGTACCATCCATTAACAATCTCTGGTGTTTCATCCATAATGTGTACCATTCCATATTTCCCATCCAGTGAAATGTATGCATAACAAGTATTGGCAGGAGATAAAACAAAATCCTTACTCCTAGCTATGGGTACAAAGTCAGGTGGCCAGGCATTGGGCTCCTAGCAGTCAAGAGTGAAGGAGACATTGGGGAAGGTGGGCAGGTCCTCAGGAAAACTGGAAATAAAATTATCCAGCGACAGGACAGTGGCCAAAAACATTTCTCAAATTGTCATGGGAATGGTTTACAGGAGAATGGGTGTTACTTAAACACAGGCCACTTATGACAGCAAACGTAACCATCTACACTAGATATATATGGCATTAATCAGAAATAAAGATGTTAGAAGGAGAAGAATCAGAAATAACACACCTGGATTCTGAGCCTTTGGAAAGATTTTGAAAGTTTAGGCAAAGACCATCCAAGGCTTCAATGGCATGTACAGAGTATTGAGCAAGATGGAGCTAGGAGTCACATAAATGGGCTGTTATACACTGCCATATTGGGCAAAGCCTTCTGGTATATTCCAGCAAGACTTCATAACGAAAGACCTTATGCCTTAAAATAGTATTAATTGAAAAGAATGATAAGGCCTGCTGGGGGCTAAAAGGGCGTAGAAGAAGACAGATTTAGGAGAGGGTAAGAATGAATGCTTGAAATCATTGCATAAATTAATAAGTTTCTGTGTATGTTTACCCTGTTGAGTATCCACAGTTACAGGATAGGGAAGACAAGTGATAGCAGATATTATGTGACAATGTTTTTGTTATACATAGACAACAAAAGCTCCATATGCTCAACAAAAGTCAGATTACAGAGCCATAATAATGTACATGTTTCTGAAACATTCCTGTATTTTGAGTTTCCCTCAAAGCCTAGCATTTATAAAGTTTATCGCTGGTCCTTTCAATGAATTTCACTGAACACAAGCCAGGCATGTATCAAAATAGGTATATAAAATCTCTATAAAGTAAATAAAACTCATCAGAGAAGCTGGAACAGAACATTTCCTAACTTTTTTTCAATCTGGGAGGATCTGATTCATAATTATCATCTACTGTCTTTCTTGACTAACAAGTGAGAGCTAAAAGGATACCCAACCCTTTTGTCATGGTGAAATGAAAATCTATTATGTAATTATTTTACAAATAACACATATAACATGTATAAACAGATGTTATTATAATCATCATATTTCATTTTAATAATATTTGAGGCTTTAAAGGATACCATTAAACAACATTAATTTCATTTACAATAAATGAAGCATAAGACATGGAAAACTACTTGGCTGCATTTAAGATCTAGCGATTCAACTATAAGGAAAAATTACTTTCATCGAAGATGACAGTTTTCCTCTAGCTCTTCCTACTGATGCCTATGCAATACAGTCTCACTAAATGAGCATAAAATAAAAAGATGTCCATTTGATCTTTGGACAAAGATCTGATTTGATGACACGGATCTACATCCAGTGGTCTGATTATGGATCCTGCATAAATAGATGGAAATAGGTTCACTTTCAAACGTGTTGGCATCATTGGCAAGACTGATGCTTCTGCTTTCTACCAGTCATAATATGAAAACATTGGCAATGACCTTTACTAGAAATCTTCATGCAAATGCAACAAGAAACTCACCCAAAACATTAGCAGAACCTACCAGATCTATTCATTAGAAGAAAATATCAACCATAGGTATCATTCACAAGTAAGAGAAGAAAAGCATTAGTCATTTTACCTAGTATCACACCATGGGCTTTTGAGTTGGCAAAAATGGGAATGAATCCCAGCTTCATGACTCTACCCTGGGAAAGTGACATATTTCTGTGTCTCAGCTTTATCTGTTAAATGGGACCAAGAGCCCGTTACCTTGTAGGGTTCACAAGATGACTGATTGAAACAACATATGTAAAACACCTAGGACAGTGCCTGCATATAGCATGTCTGCTATAAATATACTCCCTTTCATAGGCGACTGCTCTAAAAATATGTCATTTCATAGATGGGTCTCAATTATTTTGTGATTCATTGCCTCCCAAAGATCAATCTACTTGACACAAAGGAAAGATCTAGTCACCATGAGACAGAATGGATATTGAAGCATACAGACATTTGACTCAAATTAATCAAAAAGTTGCATTTTTCAGTAAGTCAACTATTACCAAGTGCTTCTTATGAATAGTTATTTTAAGATGCAGCTTTCCAGAAATACTGCTTTCTTAAACAAAGTTTCATTCCAGAAAGGAAAAAGCCTTTGGCCAATTTAGAAGAAGCTTTGTACCATTCCTGGGAACTGCTCAGCATCTGGGGTTGCTGGATTTTAAGATGGAGTTCTCCTATCTAATAAAGCTGCTATGATCATTGAACACAGACACATGTAAGATGTGTTGGGGCCTTGGGGACGTAAAATGATAGCACGAGGAGGGACAGGAATCTAAATGCTTTGTCGCACACACCAGAGCATAAATAATTATCAAAGAATGCTTAGGGGAATTTAATTTAATTCTGCATGTAATGAAAGATGAAAAATTATCTTTTCCATTAACATTAATTGCATCAAAATCAGTATTTTTATAATTTTCTCAACCTATTTTTTTTCTTTCAACTGGCGAAGTGTCAAAAGGCAATAAAGAGAAAAAAAGTACTTCCAGATGGTTGGTCTAAGCAAATTACATGCAATTTTCCTTTAAATAAAATGGAAAATACATGTAATAGAAGCCCTGCTGAACACCTATCAAATCAAAATGATTACTGTCTGCATCGTTGTAATTCACTCACTGGTTTATGGCCTCACTCTATTTCAAAGAGTTTCCCAAATTCATATAATGTTCTGCAGTGCTAGAGCTGGCATCAGATCTCTGATGTAGCTGAAAGATGCAGACTGTGAAATCTTCCATTGTTGGACAACTTTCTTATTTGGGACATAGTTGAGACAGCTGAGCAGCCAAAAAATAAAATAAAATAAATTGTCCTTTCAAAGGCAGCTTTAAAGTCGCACTCACTCAGCTCAATAAACTCTGTGTTTCAGGGTTAACCACAAAAAGAGAAGACTTTCTACTTGTTGTTCCAAGTATACATTTTACACTAAACCCTATGCTATTTAGAGAGATATTGGTAAAAAATTATGGCAGTGGGTCATCAGATGAGGAATTCCCTCTCAAAACCCTTCTAGATAAACTGACTCTCAATTCCCCCAACCTTTACTCAAGAAATTGGATTTTATGTGCTCCATCCTTTTACCCTAAAACTCATTAGTACATAAATGACGAGAAAAAGTTGAGAATTGGAGAGGTGGGAGGTCAGGGAAGATAGAGGGTCACTGGGGGAGTGGACTGTCCACTCTAACCCGTTTCTGATCACTGGGGTCCACAGAATGAACCCCAAAGCCATCGCCCATCAAAAGGCAGGTCCCACACTTCCCAGCAATTAGATCCAGCTGGAGGTGAGCCTCTGGTGGGGTGGTGCGGAAGGGCAGAGCCAGGTAACCAGGGTAGTCAGGGCATGCCTACCTCGCCCCTACCCCAGAGCCTCTCACCTGCAAACTGGGTACAAGCATTTGGTGTAAGGTCAGGAATGTTGTCAAAGGCAACATGAAAGTTACAGTGTATCAAGTTCAAGATCTGGACTTCAGAGATTTATGGCTACATAAATACACACAATGTCTTTATGAATTTGCCCCTGCTTTTAATTTAGTAAGAGACCTTCAGAGGAGGAGTTCAAAACCAGGGGCAATTTTACTTCCCCTCCTCAGGAACATTTGGCAATACCTGGAGACAATTTTGGTTACCACAGCGAGGGGATACTACGGGTATCTGTCAATAGAGGCCAGTGATGCTGATAAATTTCCTATAATGTGCTACCCTCACCGACAAGAAGGGATTATCCGGTGCAAATTATCAATAGTGCCAAGGTTGAAAAACTCTGCTTTACACTGAAAAAAAGAGAGATGCAATTTAGGTAGCATTATGTTCTGTAAGTAGAAAAGAAATTGGTAAGACCAGAATCTCTTACCACGGAAATGTTTCTCAGCTGCTAAAATAGGGAGCCTGGTACAGTCATTGAACAGCTTTCTAATTTTCTTTTATATCCTACACAGATTTTCTCTTTATTCTGCCATGCAGAAAAATAAGAGAGGCAATTTATAGCAACCATTTGAATTCTCTCCTGTATTATTTTAAGATGCTGCTGCTTTTACATTTTGCCCATAAGAAGTTTTACTAGAATAAATAAAACCAGTTGGACACAATTCACAGACAATTGTTTTCCAAAGAATTTTTTTAGTATTGTAAGCTGTAACCTCTAATTAAATATGTGATCCCACTGGATTTTACACATAGAATATAGTTACCATATTTACGTGTGCACATTATACACTTTACTAACTCTTCTAAAATTTCTCACATAAATCTGAATTTTTTAAGCCTTAAATGGGATCCCAATTTGTACATTTTTCTTTCAACTATCCATATCTTTTGATAGTGAATAGACCAGTCCTCAGTTACTCCTTAGCACCTCCTATATTTGCAATGCAGGACCCAGTGATTACTTCTATTACTTCTGGTAGTTCTCAAAGTTACAAGGAACAAGAATGATCATGAAGGTTCAATTCACCTGATTCCATAATCACATTCTTTGCTCTTGAGACATTCGCCCCGTTACTTCTGTGCCTTGTCTTTATCACCACAAATCCTCCGATCAGCACATCCCTTGCCTATCAGCCACTCTACTTAACAACTTCATTTTTACATTTATTAAATCTTTCCTGCCAGAGTCAGTTTGGACTACTATAATAAATTACCATACACCAAGTGGCTTGAACAAGAGAAATGTATTTCTCTCTGTTTAGAAGCCTGGAAAGCTCAAGATCACAGTGCCAGCAGATGCCATGTCTGAGGGAGCTCCTTTCCTAGTTTGGAGGTGGTGTCACCTTTTGTATCCTCACATGGCAGAGAGCAGAGCACAGGAGCAAGCTCTCCAGTGTATCTTCTTTTTTTTTTTTTTTTTTTTTTTCGAGATGGAGTCTCGCTCTGTCGCCCAGGCTGCATTGCAGTGGCGTGATCTCCGCTCACTGCAACCTCCGCCTCCCGGGTTCACGCCATTCTCCTGCCTCAGCCTCCCGAGTAGCTGGGACTACAGGTGCCCGCTACCATGCCCGGCTAATTTTTTGTATTTTTAGTAGAGATGGGGTTTCACCGTGTTAGCCAAGATGGTCTCGATCTCCTGACCTCGTGATCCGCCCGCCTTGGCCTCCCAAAGTGCTGGGATTACAGGCATGAGCCACTGTGCCTGGCCCAGTGTCTCTTCTTATAAAAGCACTGATCCCATCATGAGTGCTCCACTCTTACAACCTAATCACCTCTCAAAGGTCCACCTTATAATACTATCAAACTGGGTGTTAGGATTTCAACATATGCATTTTGAGGGGACACGAACATTCAGCCCATAACACTTCCTATATGCAAAGCAGAGCAAAATAAAGGCAAATACTACATTTTCAAAGTTATTTGCCTCAGTAGCATCAGCATTTGGTTCCAGCTGTAATCCTCAGCCCCCTCCCATGATGGTAATCAAAGGCTTGCCATTTGCTGGAAATTCCTGACCTGCAATAGGAGTGTTCTTCACCCTCTACATCTGACAACTGCCCTCCACAGTTCACAAATACTGACGGCGCACTAAACCATAAGCTCTTTAGGAACAGGAACTCTGACATATATGTATTTATACCCCGGAGAGTAATCAAATTGTACTACATATACTCCTGGTGCTGATGAGGACCAGTAATGAGACAGATAGAATGTATCCAGAGACATCTGTTGGTGCTAAGAAGGGCTCAGGCAGGTAATAGGCATCCTAACCATTTAGGACAAAGTAAAGGACAAATAAATCTCCAATTTTAGTCATTTATTTTCTTCCGCTAGCTTTCAGGTTGATGTGTTCTTTCCTAGTTCCTTTAGGCACAAAGTTAGATTGTTAATTTGAAACCTTTCTAAACCTTTCTAACTTCTTGATGAAAGTGTCTTGGGGCTGCATGCTTTCCTCTTAACACTGCTTTGGCTGCCTCCCAGAGATTTTGGTAAGTTGTGTCCTCATATTCATTGATTTCAAGCATTTTTTTTTATTTCTGCCTTAATTTCTGTGTTCACCTAGGAGTTATTCAGGAGTAAGTTGTTCAATTTCCATGTGTTTGTATAGTTTTGAGAGATCTTGGCATTAATTTCTATTTTTATTGCACTGTGGTGTGAGAGTGTCCTTGGTATGATTTCCAGGTTTTTGAATTTATTGAGGCTTGCTTTGTGACCAAGCATGTGGTCGATCTTAGAAGACAGTCTGTGTGCAGATGAGAAAAATGTATATTCTGTGGTTGTTGGGTGGAGTGTTCTGTAGATGTCTATAGAAAATGTTTTGGCCAGGGTGTGTGCCTCACTTAGAAAGGAAGGGGAAAGATAGAGGAAGGGCAGTGCAAAGTCATGTTCAATGGTCATGGTCAGTGAGGCAAAACTGCATCTCTGAGCTCAGGATGAAAGAGGATGAGGCAACGATGGTCGAGGATGCTGATTACATCTCCTAAGTACAGGTTTTAAACATGCACACATCTGGTCAACCTCTTCTGATTGTGTGCAAACCTAAGGAGTCACAGATGGGCCCTGATAAGGTCCTGAGATAAAATAGGGGGCTTTATGTTTCCTAGGGCATGCATGCACACACAAGTACATGGCAGATTTAACATTTTATAAATGACACCCAAATAACTCCTGTTTATCATCTGGGAGCATTCCATTTTTTTCTCAAGAATCATTGTATGACAAGATACGGCAAAGCTCAAATTAAATCAACACAATGAATAACCAAGAAAAACAAGTGAAGTTTCAGAAGGGCAAATTATGAACAACTTTTGTTTGTCTGTGGTGTCACACAGAGAAAAGTTATGTCTAGAGTAGATACTCTTTGATGTACATCCCAAAAGCTCTATTAGCACATCTGCAGCCAAACCACTGGTTTCAGGATGTGTACTGTTGGGCCCCTCGGTGGCCATATTGGTTCCAGATGGAGTTCAAATAACATAAGGGCCTTTGTTCCCGGGCGGAACTATTTCATTTCTCCACTGGTAACTTGCACACATGATGGAGCGCTCCATCATGAACGATGTGCAATGCACAGGGGTGCTTCAAAAAATGTACCAGAGAGACTGCTAAAACTCATGGAAGCCCCTGCTTTTAAGTGATAGCAGCAGCATTTGCCAACAGAGTGGTGCTGGTGGGCTGTACTACATTCCATCTTTGTTTATGCAACACCCCTGGAATAAAAAGTTAGGCATTTACCATTATAATTTACCTTAATTATAGTATTTGTCACTACCTGTAATGCACAAAAGAATTATGGTAGTTGCACTCATAGAAGAGGAAAATGAGACACAGGGAGCCTTTTTGACTTGCACAGGGTTACTCCTATGCTGGAGAGAAGGGGAAATATTAAATACCTTACATCAAATACCTAAGGGCAGACTTAAGGATTTCTAATCCACTGCTGCTGACTGCTGGTATTTTAAGAAGGGAACTTTCAAAGAAGAATGAATGTTGTCAGAAACATGATTCCTAACATAAGGAAGCAATGACTGGGGGCTGGGAGATGGCCTATATCCCTTGTAAGAGTATTTCGAGCCCTTTAGAAAATAGGAAGGCTCTCTGACAGTCTTACTTGTAACCAGGCCTCTGCTATGTCCAGAACAACAGGGTTAGAATTCATGGCCCCACCAGGCATGGTGGCTCATGCCTGCGACCCCAACACTTTGGGAGGTGGAATCAGGTAGGTCACAAGGTCAGGAGTTCGAGACTAGCCTGGCCAATATGGTGAAACCCCGTTTCTACTAAAAATATATAAAAAATTAGCCAGGCATTGTGGTGTGCACCTGTAGTCCCAGCTACTTGGGAAGCTGAGGCAGGAGAATCGCTTGAACCCCGGAGGGGTAGGTTACAGTGAGTCGAGATCGCGCTACTGCACTCCAGCCTGGGTGACAGAGCGAGACTTTGTCTCAAAACAAACAAACAAAAAAGAATTCATGGCCACATTTCCCAAATCTTCATACTTTTGCAAGCTCACTGCCTATTTCAGGGCCATTTCTTTGAATTTATTTCTTCCCCTACCCACATAATCAGTGTGAACAGTCTAGTGTACTGCCTTCTGTATCTTCCTCCATGTTTCTGCAATAACATACAAATACAGGTATTCAGACATGGGGGATGGAGGTCATTTTACTTTATAATTTGAGATTTTCTCATAATATCATAAAACCTCTCCAAGTTAACCAGGTATGATTTAAATTAATCTTTAATCACATCTGAGACATTCTTACAACATAACTGACATATAATCTATACTTGATAGGTACACATTCAATATGTGAGATCAATTTTTGGGAGGGAGGAAAGGAAGCAGTAAAAAAGCTTCTATAAACATTCACTATACATGCCCTTATATATGTACGCTGGTATTTTTATTTTTACAATATATATGCCCTCATATATTATATACTGGTGTTTTTCCTTGTATAGTACATATTCCCAGGGGTTGTAATACTGGGTGAAATAGTTTGTATATTTTTAATTAGGATTATCAAACCACTTTTCCAAAATATGTAAGTAATTCATGTTTCCATCAATCATGGGTGAAAGTCCCCTTTAATCAGCATCCTTACCTGTCATGGGTGTTATCTTTTTTCTCTCTCTCTTTTTGGCCAGTCAGAAGAATGATATCTCATTTGAATTATCCTAATAGCAATGGATAGAACATTGTTTCATCTACTTACTGGACATGAGGATTTGCTCTTATGTGAACTACCTGTTCATATATTTTTCAATTTTCTTATGGGCTGCTTGAATTTTTCTCATCAATTTATAAGAGCTCTTTGTATATTAGAAATACCAACCTTATGCCTATTGCAGGAATTGCAAATATTATCTCTATCCAATGTTAGACTTTTTAGATGGTTTATGTCATCTTTTAGCACAGTTTAGTTTAACGATAACCAAATTACAGTCTATCCCTTAAGTTGCCAAAAAGAAGGAATCAGCAGAAAATTCTCGTTCTGCAATTACTAAGATAAAACATCCAGTGAAAGAGGAACTTGGAAAAGATCCAGTATAAATAAAACTGCATGTTCAAGAATGCTTTCTTAACCTTTGGCACAGATGCCACCTTGCCCCCTCCTTGGCTTATAAGAAGCTGTCATACGCCATCATTAACACAGTTGGTCTCACCCTTCCATGCAGATGTTATAGGGTGCTGCTCCTGAATAATTCTTCAACCTGGGCAACGCATTTAAATTGGGAATTTTCAGCTATAATTGTTACTCTCTGCTGTCCATAGGATGAAGTCTTTGACCCAAACCTAAATACAGACCAGAATTCTGAGCCCAAAAACTATCTCCAGCATCCGGAGAAGAAGCACCATGAAAGGGGAGGAGAGAGTTGTTTATATATAAAATAAGTTGAATTTGCAAGAAAGAACTGACTGTCTTTTTCTTTAAAAATTGTAGGTAGTATCAAAGTTTTTCTCCTCTTTACAGATAAAAACAAAAAGGCTAACGGAATGCAGTCGACCAAGAACTAGTTTCTTACATTTCCATTGAGGGTATCTTTCTCTAGATCTGTCATTTTTCAGAATTTTCCAAGTAATAAAGTCATAGGCTTTTTTGTTAGGTGACTGGAAAGAGAATGTATTTGTCATTCTGTCTGATCTTCCAAAGCATTTTTCAGTGTTGTTTTTGTTGCTGTTATCTTATTGAATTTTTATCAGACTATTATTGGTATCACCAATAAAGAGGATGTTGAATTATGTTTCTAATTCCAAAAATAGTGCAAAAAAATTAATCTTAAAAAGTATAATGGAATCCACTTTTCTTTCACTGACTCCATCTGCAAGCCAGGATCAACTGTAAAATCATTTTATGAAGAAGCAATATTGCAGGGGATTTATTCTCTGGGTCTAACAGACTGCTTGCAAGCCAGCGTTAAAGGCCTTGAACAGTTGATGCAAATTCCACCTTTGTATTTTACTGCCCTCAGTGAGCTCAACATCATTCATTAAAGGGTGTATTAGCTGATATCTTACCACCACCATGCAGCAGAGAAGGAGAATCACATAATTTTAAAATTCAGGCTGAGGGCCACTGTGGACACAGAAGGTTGACTTCTGACCACCTGCTTCCCCACTAGACTTGTTCCAAATGGCTTTCTTGAGAGGTGATTCACAAGTGCTAAAAAATCATGAATTTTTAAAGTGAGATATTTTGGATTACTTATAAACTACTTTCCCTAATGGCATTTTACCAATGAAATGATCCACTGGATGAAAATGACTTATCCTTAGTTATCTGTTTTATTCCTGAGCTCATCTATTTTGACAAGTTCTTGATCATTGTGCAGTACAAACTATGCGCAGCCTTTTCACAAAGGCTTCACTATGGATTCTAGGAGCTCACAACCCACCGCTTCTCAACATACAGTCATATATTCTACTTTACAGCAGAATACTTCTGCCTCAGGGAATACTAATGGCCAGTGCCAAATCTTGTTTTCACTAACTGTGAGAAATGTGAGCCTCATGCTTTACATTAGTAGGCCAAATGTATTTCTCTTTGATAGAAAATCAAACTTCCAAGCCACTGATAAAACTCTGGTGACATCCTGAGCTTCACAGGTTTGATCCTCTTACAAAAGGTGTGAACAATGCAAGTGAGGTTAACAAAAATCCTTGCAGGGAATCACACACTGAGTGGCTCTCTGGCCTGCATCACTAACTGCTGCATTTTACTAACAGCAGGTCAAAGAGCCTCTCGCCCAACACATCACAAATGTTCACAGAGATTCAATGAGTCAACAAGTATGCCTACTGCAGCTGGAACTGACACTGAAAATGTAAACTACATTGACAAAATTTCTCAGCAGGCCTCTCAAACACTAAACTTTTCCCTGGCCCAAGGTCTCTGGGGAAAAATTACAACAATTAAAAGTGCAGTGTGGAGTGAGAACACAGTACAGCAAATTTTTAATGTCAGAAAGTAGCAATTTGATAACTAAGAAAACTGGAAAAATCATTATAACCTATGCCTTACTTTGCCCAGCACCTCCCAAGACTCAACTGGAAAGAGCCTGGCTTTGAGAAGAATGAAAGCCTGAACTGCTGATTGTGAGAAAAAAAAAAAGCAAAATAAGTGCTGAAAGGAACTCACATCAAATATTTCATTATAAGAGTCTGACCTTATTTCCTATAGCCAGAATGGCATTTGACGATACAACAGTGGAGAATTTTGCTACTAAGATGTTGAATGAAATCCCTCAAGAGGAGAATTACCTTTGAGATTTTCTGTCACTTTTAAGATCACTTCTGAAGTATCAAAGCACTACTATAGCAAATGAAATATTATGAGGAGCTTTGCAACAGATGCCAATACCTTCCCAAACAAGTCTGAGGCATCTCCTAGGTCAGAGGCCCTGGATTTCAAACATACTGCCAATATGTCAATGACCCCCAGATACACAGCTCTATTCCCAATCATTCCTTGACAGCCCACACTTGTGTATCTGTCTACTCTCTAGACCCGATGAGAAATGAAAGCCTTCAACTCAAAGTTAACATTGCCCTAGAAGAACTGTTGCGTTTCCCTCCAACACCTATACCTCCCCAGGGCTTCTCTGTCTCAGTAAGTGGTCCGCCATCCACTCACTTACTGAGGTCCAAAACTTCCAATTCATTCTTAATTTATCTTCTCCTCTCTCCAATGCCCAATCCATCAGAGCACCACAGACTCTACCTCTAAATATGTCAAGCCCATCCACTTTTCTCCTTCTACACTAACAACCCTGTAGTCTGTGCCACCATCACGCCTGACCCCATCATCTGTGAGAGCTTCAAGCTGGTCTTCCTGCTTCCCCTCTAGCTACCCTGGAATCCATTCTCTGACCCAGTGGTGACCTTGATAATATAACCGACAATTTGGAAACGTAAATAACTCATATCCCACCACTGCTTCTCCAAAGGGTTCCCAATGCCCCTAATAGACATAGAAGTTTCATGTCCCGGCTTACAAAGCCCTACATATGCTAACCCTTACCCACCTCTGTGGTCTTAATTCACACCACTGTCCCTTTCCCCACTACACACAAACCAATCCAAAGTTGTCCCCTATTCACTCTCTGTCACATGAACCCATCTGAATTCTTTGCATAGCACTTACCACTGGACAATACTTTTTTTATTTATTGTGAATGCAATTATTGCTTATGGTCTAACTCTTCCACCAAAAATGTGTGCTCAGAGAGCCAGGAGCCTATCTGTCTTGCTTACGTGCATATCGCCAGTGCCTAAAACCAAGGCTCACACACTACATGTGTTCACACACACACACACAAATACCTGGGGAGGAGGGAGAATGCAAGTTATTTCTCATGGTCACTTTGACTGCAATTTTCAAGAAAAACAGTCAGTGTGTGACAGCAACAGTAGAAGCACGATTTCCAATCAGACATTAATTGAGACGACCACTAGCCCTTGGTGACCCCATGTACAGGAAGAGATGTTTCAGGGACACCATTTGTTTATACAGATGTCTGTCCTTAAGGGATTTTTGTTTGAAATCAACCACCAATCATGTATTTTCTGCAAGGAAATTACACAGTGAGGGTGGGTTCCAACCCTCAAAATATTTGCTAGCTCAGTGAAATAAAACCAAGATTCCATTTGGAGAAACCTATAGCTGCTTTACTTTGCAATAAATTGTAAAATAGGTGGGTTTTATTGTTTTATAGTTCTTTTCTGTAATAGTCTACCAAGAGGAATCCCTTGGGGACCTTTAGAAAATAAAAGGGGTAAAACACATGCTGCATTAAGAAGTTATATATTATCCACTGGGCTCAGCCATGCAGGAGGCCTCAGCATGACCTTGGTAAGTTTCTTAACCTCACCACACTGTTCACTCACCTTTAAATGGGGATAATATTAGAACCTGCATGCTTGTTGAGAAGATGAAATGGCATGCATAAAGCAGTATCTGGGACACAGGAAGTGCTCAGATAATGTAAGCATTATGAATTATCACCAAGTTATTACCAGTGCTTCAAAAAATATTTCAGATTTGGAAATGTTGGAAAATCCACATTATTAAATTTGTACTGTGGCCGGGCGCAGTGGCTCACACCTGTAATCCCAGCACTTTGGGAGGCCGAGGTGGGCGGATCACCAGGTCAGGAGACTGAGACCATCCTGGCTAACATGATGAAACCCCGTCTCTACTAAAAATACAAAAAATTAGCCTGGCGCGGTGGCAGGCGCCTGTAGTCCCAGCTACCCGCGAGGCTGAGGCAGGAGAATGGCGTGAACCTGGGAGGCAGAGCTTGCAGTGAGCCGAGATCACACCACTGCACTCCAGCCCTGGCAACAGAGCGAGACTCCATCTCAAAAAAATAAAATTAAAGTAAATTAAAAATAAAATAAAATAAAATAAATGTGTATTGTCATTGCTACATTACAAGGAACTGTTTAATGACTTGCTCTGAGCATGTTCAAGTCCTCCTTTGGCTGCAAACACAGATGACTACCACAGGCCCGTGGAGGTGACCCAGGATTAGCTACACTCTATTCTTTCTACACTTGGGGAACTGGCATGTGCTTAAGAAAAGACAAGAAAAGCTACTTCAAATGAATAAAGTCTTCACAAATCATGCACATGTGATTAGAAATGTTCATTCTGGGTGTATCTGATCATTTAGTAATTGCTCAAGAAAACAAGAATAACTTTGTACATTATCTGCCATAAAGACAAAAAATGAGCAAGAAAATAAGAGTCAAAGTTAGAAAACAAACAAGACACTTAATATTATAATCAGAGAACTGAGTCACACTGTCATAATTCACTTTTTTATTGTTGCTAATATTATGATGTCCCAGAAGAAATTTCTAAGACATTTACATAGACCTTTTTAACACCTGGTTTATAAAATAATATTAAAAGAATATAGTCCAGTAAATAAAAGAGAAAGTTATTTTAAAAAATGAAATTGGCCAGGTGCAGTGGCTCATGCCTGTAATCCCAGCACTTTGGGAGGCTGAGGCGGGTGGATCATGAGGTCAGGAGTTCAAGACCTGCCTGGCTAACATGGTGAACACCCAGCTCTACTAAAAATGTAAACATTAGCCAGGCATGGTGGCAGGCGCCTGTAATCTCAGCTACTCAGAAGGGTGAGGCAGGAGAATCTCTTGAACCTAGAAGGCAGAGGTTGCAGTGAGCCGAGATCCCGCCACTGCTCTCCAGCCTGGGTAACAGAGAAGACTCTGTCTCGGCGGGGAAAAAGATGAAATCAACTCCTAGAAAATACTGCAGCAGAATGATAAAGTAAACATATAACTACATATCAAGTTGAGTCGAGAAGAAAGGAATTTCAGGAAAATACACAAAAATGATAGTGACTTGGGAGAAAAGAATAGACCTGCCTATCAAAGCATATGTTGGTTCTCTGATGATGTTTCAGCCTGAGAACTAACATAGGAAATGTGCTGTCCTTCTCCTGCTTTACTAACCTTCTGCCTTCTTGGTTGGTGCATCCCTGTGCCGGGCTGATGAATACATCACAACTGCTGCTCACAGCTGGGAACACAACCAGTAACAAGGCACAGTTATAGCTTCAGGGAGGTAAGGAAGGTGAGTGACTGTCCATACTGTGCGTGTGTGTATCCACAGTCACACATGTGTATGTAGCACCAAGTTAGTGAAAAGGTTTTCTTTAAAAGGTGCTACCTAGGTTGTGATTTTCCTCTAGTAGGTGGATCCTTGAGCAGCCTACCCCTAATTTGCCACAAATTCATAATTAAGTTACATAGCTGGTTGTTAGTATACTGTTTTACATATAGATTTCAGAGATTTTAACCCTGCCCTAGTGCACCTAATGCAGTAGGGTTTCGTCCAATTATAAGGCTATCTCTATCTGTTTCTATATCTATTTATCTATCTCTATATAATTTACATACATGCATTTATATAGGTGGATATTCTATCTTTCTGTTTATTCAACTCTATCTACATATATTACATATATGTGTGTAAATATATATGTGTGTGTATATATATATATATTCAACTCTATCTATCTATCTATCTATCTATCTATCTATCTATCTATCTATCTATCTATCCATCCATCCAATTGACCCAGAATTGTGGTCACAGCAAGGCAGATACTCTTAAACATTTGTGCTGTCCTCTGGACATGTACATCCAGATAACTATGTTACAGGAAATACAATTTCAGTCTTCTGAGCTTGGCTCACCCCACAACCTGACAGTCATGCTGTACTGCGCTATTTTTATGTTTAATATGTACTCCTTGAAGATGATACTATGAAATTTCACTGTAACACTGATAGTGTTCAAATGCTCACTTTAAGAAAGGTTAGATGCCAGGAAGGAAGTGATACCGAATCCTACAGTGCAGGAAAGCAGCTACATTGGTTTCGGTCTTGGTGCTATTTGAATACCTCACCTTCCTTTTCTGTTCTCTTCTATATCTCATAGATAACCATTAATAAGAAACGGACTTTAGAAGGATCTCACAGTCTTTCCTGTCTTTGGTACACTGTAAATGATGTTCAATTACACTGGAAAACAGTGAAGACTATTTGAGAAAGCAGTAAAATGAATGGCCCCAGCTGGACAATATGGGGACAGTCTATAATGGCTACAGCAAATATAATTATTTAATTATTGTAAAATTATGCAATAAACTTCTTAAATTAAATATAGCACAATCAGAAGGCTAGAGCAGTACATTTAATCACACTCTTAAGGACCATTAGAGAAGTTATATTTTACAAAATTTCCATCTGAATCACTTCATTTAATAACATATACGTATTCAGTGCTTATTATGTGCCAGAGTGTTAAGTATTGGGAAGACGGATGCAATAATCAAGCCAAGGACTTCACAGTGTGAAAAGGAAGGACTATATGTATTTACAAAATACTACAATGAATCCTACTTTAAATTGCCATTGCAGGGATGTGCACAGAAGTGTGGGGACACAGAGGGGGTGTGACTTAATTCATCTGGCCATGGAGAAGGAAGAGAAAGGTTCATGGAAAATGAGACAGATTAGCTGAGAACTGGTGAACAAGCAAATATCTACCCACTGAACAATGAATGTGGGGGAAATTATACCAAATGCATGAATCTCTGATTGGGGATGGGGAGGAAGAATCCCATTCCTCTTCTCTTAGCCAAGCTCATAGCCTTCCAGCTCTGTGTCCAATTAGAAATAGGGTATTACTCATGCGATTCAGAAAGTCCCAGAAAAATCCATCCATCAACCCATCTACACAACAAATAATTATTGGCATCTTATTACATCTTAGTCCCTTACCTCACCTAGGAATGGAGCAGTGAGTGAACAAAATAAGCAAAATCCCTGGCAGGGTAGAGCTTACATGAGAAGGCAGGGGCAGAAGTTATGTAAAATTGATAAACAAAATATCTCATGTATCAGACAGTGCTAAGTTCTTTACAAGAAAAGCAGTAAAGCAGAAAAGGAAAATAGAGAATAGCAGGGAGACTTTCCATTTTAGTCATTTGATCAGGAATATCTCCTGACAAGGTAAGAGTTGAATAAACTTGAAGTAGGCCAAGGAGCAATCTTCAGGGATCTTCAGGTAAAGAGTGCTGCAGGCACAGAAAGGAGTCAGAATGAAAACACTGAGCAAGGAACGTGGCTACTCTGTTCCAGGGAGACCAAGGAGGCCAGTGAAACTGAAGCTGGTGCTTGGAAGAGAAAGATAGAGAAGAGAGAGGATGAGGACAAAGAAGGGACATGTGGTGCCTGGCGCGCCAAGTGAGGAAGCTGGCTTTCCATCAGAATAAGGCAGCAGCTGCTGGAGGATTCTCAGCAGAGAGCCTGTCTGGTCATTGTGTGGAGAAAAGACCACGGAGGCCCAAGAGCAGAAGCAGCGAGACAGCCGGAAGACCTGAGCACTCACAGGGACCAAGTTGCTGGGAGCTTAGCTGAGGCAGGGAGCAGTGAAGGTGCTGAGAAGTGGTAAGATATTGGATATAGGTTGAACAAAAAACCAACAACAATAAGATTTGTTGACAGCTGGGATGTGGGGTGACAGAGAAAGAGAATAATCAAATATTGTTCCAACTGTTTCAGCCTGAGCAAGTGGAAGACTGGACTTCCCATTAATAAAATGAGGAACTCTACAGAAGGACATGGCTAGGGGTTGTGGGGAGAAAAGAGCTCAGTTTGGACATGGTTAATTTGAAGACATAAATTAGACATCCCGTTGTGAGGTTAAATAGGCAGTTGAATATATAAATAATTCTGGAGCTTAGGGATAGGTTTTGGCTGAAGATAGACATGTGGGAGTAATTAGTGTGCAAATGATACCAAAGCCATGAGACTGGAAGAGATTTCTAAATGGTGAGAATGGTGGGAAAAGAGACAAGGTCCAGACACTGAACCTTATGGGACTCCAGTGCTTGGATGGCAGGGAGATGACCATTTGAGGCTAAGATGCAAAGCCCAGAGATATGAGGTCAGGCCAGAGAAATGGAGCATCCTAAAGCCAAGAAGAGAAAGTATGTCAAGGAGGTGGGAGGGGTTGATGGTATAAAAGCTGCTAACTGTTAAGTATGATGATGACTGAGCCTCGACTGCTGGATTAACAACATGGCGGTGTTGGGTGATCTTGACTAGGCAGTGCTGAAGGAATGACTAAGGGATCAGACTGGGCTCAAAATAAAATAAAAAGGCAGAAATGGAGGACAACAAGTACAGGCAAATACTTTAAACCAAGTTTTTTTGTTTGTTTGTTTGTTTGTTTTTTTTTTAAGCAAAGAGGAGATAAATGTATTATAACTAAAGAGAAAATTAGAGGCCACAGGTCAAATTTTCTTAAGATGATAGATGTTTCCATTCCTATTGGAAAATAAATAAACAGCATAGAGGGAAAAATAAAAGCTGATTATGTAGGAAAGAAAGGAAATAACTGCTTAAGTACTGTAGGAGCAAAGGAATGGGATATAGTTTGGCCAAACTAGGGTTAAGAGTTTCCATCAGAATTAATCAGTGTCCACTAGCTGGGATATTGTGATTGGCCCACTTGGGTAGGTACCTCACCTTTAAAACATCACTGTAGTAAGGAGGTGGCCTGCAATGAAGAAAAGAGGAACAGTTCTCAAAAAGTATGTGGCCCCTGAGCTGTGATAAGGGTACCCCAATTTATATGTACTAAAAAAAATCTGAGCTACAGTAAACAACTTAGACCAACCCACTTAATTCCTCAGCACTGGAAATGTAAGTGCACTATTCTTAGATACTGTTATATGAAAATGTGGTGGTATTTACTTCCCAGAATCTCCCAACCAACTTCCCAACCTTTGCTTTTTCTGCTTTGGTTTAACCAATAGTGGTTACCGCTCAGGCTTTAAACAAAAACAAATGAAGCAAAATGACTCTGATTTCTTTGTGGCCTCGGAGGCTCAAAAAGACACAAACACACATGAAACCCCCACTAGCTTTCCTAGATAAAGCATGAACTGATTAGGTTTGCAGCCCTGCAGCTATAGAGGCCTCTCCAATACTCTGATCTGGAAACCACAGGGCAGGAAAATCCCCAAAGTCCCATGAAATCCAAAGATCCAAACGTGGGGTCATTTTTATGCCCTCAGGAAAGTTCTGCCAAAAAAAGAGATCTTACACACAGTGTAATTGAGAGGGCAGTATCCTTACGTGCACATGTAAATCTTCAAATCCAAGCAATTAACCCCACACACATCTGCCCCTCTAATGCGTGTCTGAGAATAAACAGCACACGTCAATCCCTCCCAGCCTCACTCAATCACGAAACTAAGAAAAGAAAATGAATTCTGAAATTCACCACACAGCTGTGATTCACAAATATTTATAGTAACCATAAAGCTGGTGACCTTCAGGAAGATAACACACTTGGCAGACATTCACCTAAACAAAAGAGGGGAAAAGGCCCAAATCTCAAACAGCAGAGAACAGAGAGAGAGGCAAGATTTCCCAAGTTCCATAATGGGGAATTCCAATGCATTCTGATGGAGATAATGGAAGCTGACAATTCTCCTGTCAGTGAACTTTGGTAAGCGGAGTGAAATGCTTGTGACAAAACAGATCAGCTCTGCATGGGCCTTTCTGGATGGCCTCACAGAGATTTTCCATCAGGCTGAGTACACAATCGGATGGGACTCAGGAGTGGTGTCTACAGCCCTGTATTTCTGACATTATTAGGAATGACAGGCTAAACCTTTATCCCAAATTACAACCACTCAGCATGTTTAAGCAAGTGTGTACCTTGTATCAACAATATACATAGAGATGCCCTGAAAATATCACAAAATAAAATTCCTTTCAGGAAAGTGGCACCGAAAGAAACACCGTCAGCAACTCAGCAAGCACTTTTTTTTTTTTTTTGCATATTTGGTCTCTTTGTCTAGTTTAAACCCCTCATTACCTATTATCACACCCAAACCTATGTCTTCTCACTTTCCTTATTTTATAGCCAAGAAATCCAACAAAATCAAGACAAGTAAAGACTGAGAGCTGACTCTTGGTCCGATCTGTCCACAGTCAGGTGGTTATGAATCTCAAAAAGCGAGATCTAGATTCAATCTTTTGGAACTCCTGCCCTTAACATTATTGTATGCACATCACAACAAATTACTATTTTACATCAGTGCTCGAGACTGCACAAACGAGGACATCTTATTTGTGATTTGACCAGCCTTAACTTGGTCTTTGATACCCACCATGTAACATTTAATGCAAACACCTTAAGTTAGCTACAAGAATGAGCCAAGAAGCAAAGCGCTGTGATCAGGATTTAATCATGGTTAATGTAATGGGTTAAGTTCTATAACATTTTTTAAAAATGAAATATAGTTATTAAAATATAGTCATAGGTTGTATAAAATCTTAAAATAGAAAGTTCCCTTCTCCCTAACGAAGAATGAATAAAAGAATGAGAAAATTTAAGTTGTCTGGTTCTAAACTAGGTCTCTATTTGTAGAAAGGAGAAGTGTGTTTCTGGGATTTTCTCCCACTTGTACAAATATTGTTATTGTCCGAACATCCACAATAAATTAAAATTGGGGATTGATTTTTTTCAGTGAGGACAAAGAAAGGCAGAATAAAACATTGAGAAGGTTTTAAAAAGCAAAACTATATTTTAAATATCTGTTCCTGAATTAAACAGTTAAATATTTTTAATAAGATCAGAAGAAAGTAAAGAATTTTTGTTCATTTTTTTACTATTCCCATTTTATAGATGAACATGTTTTGTTTTATTCCTAAGCACTGAATAAATCATTATCAAGAAAAAATCTGACATCACTAAAATAAACTTATTTAAATTTAAAAGGATAAAGCAAACAAGCAAATGAAATAGCGGAAAAAACAGTGACAATAATGAGTTAATATTCTTAATAATTAAGCCTTAAAATCTGTAAGAAAAATGTTGAGTCTCTATAGCTAAACAGTTATAAAATCTGGACAAATAATTCTCACACACGTTTGTTTGTCTCTGTCTCTCTCTTTCTCTCCCACCCTTCCCTCCCTCCTTCCCTTCCTCCTTTCTCTCTTTCTCTCACCTCTTCTCAGAGTAATGGCTAATTATTGCTTGAAAAAAAATTAGCAAAGTAACACAATGAGTAAAAAATAAAATATATAAAAAAGAATATTATCAAATTGACTAAAACAATTAATAATAATACTCAAAGTTTTTGAGTAATGATACTCAAATTTGTTTTAGCAAAATAAATTCTCCAGCATATAAATGAAGTATAAATATCTACAATACTTTTACAAAGCCAACTGGCAGATTTTTAAGACTCCCTGGGTTTTATGTAGTAAATCAACTATAGCTCTTCTGAGCTAATGAATTAACCTTCAATTAAAAGAAAGTATTACAATAACAATTGCTATTGTTCTTGAAGCATGTACTTCATGCACCAAATACAGTGACCTGCTCAAAATGAGAAAGCAGGATTGGAACTCAGGTGTATGAAGTCTCCCATCACCCTTTTCATGTTCATTTCAGCATGGTCTATGACTTTTGTGAACTGGAAGCAACATATGTTCCGCAAAAGAAGCAGGAAATGACATTACAGTGCCTTTACACGATAGAATATTACATATACATTAAAACAAGGGTTTTTTCTTCAATTTGCAATAATATGAGAAAGTATGTATAAGTGAAAAAGCAGTATGCAGAATTTTATGTCTAGTATTATCTCAACTCTTTAAACTGCTTATCAAAAATATTCCATAAAAGACTACATTAAATGTCATCTGTGATTGTCTTCGATAGAGGCATTATAGTTGAATTTTCCTCTTCTTTTATATATTTTCAGTAATGAGCATTCACTACATTAATGCACTTTAAAAATTTTTTTAATCGTAAAAATAATAATACTCCTGAAAATCTTACTGACCACATGGATGATAAAGTGCAAACACCTGTACTCCAGAGATAATCTCTGTTTAGAGTATGGTATATATTAATATATATTCTAGGAGACTTTATAATACACATGAACTTGTGCATAGAGATTGTGTGTGTGAGTCTGTGTTTATTTTTAAGAGGAATGGGATTATATTAAATATATTATTCTGCAATTTGCTTTCTCAGTTAATAAAGAATCAAGGATAGTTTTCCATTACTTTTATGGTCAGAATTTTATTTTTTATATCATTGCTATTAAGGTGAAGCACACTTTGCCATGGCACATGGAATAAGTACCTAGGGGCCAGTGCTCCTTGACAAAGGCATGTCTCCAAAACTTCTGCTATATTATCAGGCTCTTGAGTTTGCTGCAATTATAGATTTCTAAGAATGAACGAATGAATGAGTACAATAGTTCCTTGCTTAAATTGCTTAAAGAAACACAAATTAATTGGTCTTTCAATTTTCTTTGCCCATCTTTGTAAATGATATAGTAGAGAGTCAAATATGCCTTTAAGTATCAGAAGTATCCGTTTGTAATAAAAAAGTAAAATTAAAAAAATCATACCACAATTTATTTATGTGGCAAAGGGTATTGCCATGTTATTTCATCATTTAACTATGTCAATCCTGTTCAAACTCCATCTTTGCTCATAATAAAAGAGGGATATTCGAGACCAGAACATTCTTGTTCAACATAATTATCAGACAGCCCAAGATAATTGCATGTTTACCCTAATATATATAAAAGGCGGTATGTATAAGGGTGCAAACTAACAGTGTCACATTTAGAAACTATATAAAAACCAAAGTAGGAAATGCCATCTAAACTTATTTCATAAATGAGTTATATGTACCAGCTTAACAAAATATCAAGAAAATAATATTTATCAGGCCCTAATTTGAGCAAAGCTGTAATTTAGGTGGGACTTAGACTAACACATTTAGGGCATATAAACCATGTCAAGCAATAGAACATCAAATGTCCTTATTCTAAGGGGTAAGATTTGCAGTTACAATAGACTTCAATAAAATTTGTTTATAATTAAAATCCAAGCATCCAAGATAAATTGCACTGTGGGACTAATACCTACTGTCCCTGAAACACTCTCATTCACTATACTATGAGGTCTTCGGCAGTGCAAGGATCGTGTTAATCATAGCTCAGAAAGCTGCTTAGCCTGGAGGCCAAATCCAGCCCACCACCTGTCTTTGTAATAAAGTTTTATTGTAACACAGCCATGCCCATTCACTTACATACCTATGACTGCTTTCATACTACAATGGCAGAGTGATGCAGCAGAGACTCTATGGCCTGTAAGCGCTAAAATGTTTTCTCACACTTTTTAGAAAACGTTCGCCAATTCTTGATTTAGATTACTGTTTGAAAAACTGATTTCTTAATATTTGTTCTGAGTTTCTCTCTACAGGTCGGAGTAATTCCAGTAAGGAATAAAAAATAATGTATGACTGTTCTTATTCTAGGGAGGCATGGTTAGTGCTAAAAGGCAGTTTTGTGTAAAGGTTAAGAAGATAGAATCAAATCCCAGCTCTGCCTCTGACTCACTGCAATTCTCAGGCAGATTATTTAAGCTCTCTGTGCCTCAATTTCCTCATCTTTAAAACAGTGACCCAAGAATACGATCCTGAAAGAGTTGTTATGAGAATTGAAAACATCTCACTCAGCACAGGGCCTGGCACACAATGAGGACTTACATTAGCTAATAACTCTTCCTATCATATATCATGATAACCGCTGACCATCCAAAGCGAGCCAACACAGGCTCCATGTGGTCATTCTTCCAGCTCTCAGGTGCTGTGGTTCTCCATGGGGGAGGGAACGGGAGGTTCCCGTTAAGACACTATGTGAACCTGAATCTACGTGGGCTGGAGAAAGATACAAAATGCAGACCTCCGTTTCTTCTTCTGCAAAACGTAAGGACGACACAGGAGAACCTCTCGTCTCAGCTGAGCACATCTACACATCTATACAGAGGGCCCAGCTCTAAGACCCATTTTGCCTCCTTCCTCATAGAAGAAGCCAGGGACTGGGAACTCATAATCCAAGAGCAGGAATGGTCACCAATTATTCAGAAAATCTCTGGATTATCTTAAATCAGCAAAGTGTTTTGTGAATGGGGAAAAAATATAAGCCTGTCCACAATGAGATGGTAATTTAGTTAGGGAGAAAAATAAATAAGTTAATAAACAATGGTAGTGTCTGCAGTGACTAGTATATGGAATGAAATTGTCACTTTCTCTCACTTTACTTGTTCCTCCCCTACACCACTAGTCCTCTATCCCCCTTCACCCCTTCCTCGCTTCTAGTCTTCCCAGAAGGTAGCAACACCTAGGTCTAAAGTGCTTAAGAAAGGCTCCTGTGAAGCCAGCATTTCTGAGCCAGCCTTTGGAAGATCCAAACAAGCACGATTGGTGGTGGGAACAGATCATTGTGAAGTGGGGGGTCAGTCCCTACACTGTCCCAGGGCCACAGGAAGGAGGAAATTGTGTGAAGGCCTGACCAGGAGGATCCCTGAGAGTATCATGAGAGGGTTAGGGCTTACCCAGCAGGTGCAGGGGACTGCAGAAGGTCCCAGGACAGGAAGTGAGATGACAGTGGTATGCACTGCAAATAAGTGGGGGGCAGAGCACAGAGGTAACTGCAGGAGGCAAAACTGAAACCCGGTAGGCAGTCACACTGGGGCGCAGAAGACGCTAAGAAGCATCTAAGCCTTTTCACGTCTTCGGGTTCCTGAGTGATGTAGCGGTGGTATATGCCCACAATTGTTTTACTTGAAAGACTTCTCTATCTGAAAGCTTGCTCATTAACTCTCATTTTTTTTTCTTTTCTTCTTTTCTTCTTTTTTCTCTGAGATGAAGTCTTGCTCTGTTGCCCAGGCTGGAGTGCAGTGGTGCAATCTCAGCTCACTGCAAACTCTGCCTCCTGGGTTCAAGTGATTCTCATGCCTCAGCCTCCCAAGTAGCTGGGATTATAGGCACGCGCCACCACGCCAGGCTAATTTTTGTATTTTTAGTAGAGATGGAATTTCACCATGTTGGCCAGGCTGGAACTCCTTACCTCAGGTGATCAGCCTGCCTCGGCCTCCCAAAATGCTGGGATTACAGGTGTGGGCCACCACGCCCAGCCTACTCTCATTTTTAATAACAGAAGTAAAGCTCACAAGCTGTCAAAAATATTTCAATCTGTAATTTTTTTAGTTTCTTCACTTCCCATTTAGATGTCTCACTTACCAAGGAGAGAGAGGATGGAGGACGCGTTTCCTCAATCATGAATCACACTGACTCCACAGCCACGTGGGCACTCCAGCCCAAGTCTCACACACCAACACTTCAAAAAAGAAAATAGAGAGATCCTGTCAACCCATTTTAAAAGAGAATGTGGTCATTGGTCATGAGTTCTATGAAGTTCCATTAAAGTCCTAAACAATCAGAGCAAGCTGCTTTGGCCACGTAGGATTAAAGCAGTGACATGGGCCAGCTTGGCATCACAATCATGCTACCCTAGTTCAGGATCATGTGCACTAATGGATTCTTTTTCTTCAGAAAAGGAGAAATAAACATTTAAATGCTGTTAACAGATGAAATAACTCTCATAAAACATCCAAAAGAACCATTATTTCAAAATTATCTTAACCAGTCTGAAATTATCTAAAGCAGTCTGAAAATTAAATTAAGATTCATTATATGAATTTATCCTTTTTATGATGACTCATTCCATTTTTTGGAACACATGGTACCTTATACAATTCAAAAACAGGAGACAAAGGCAGTAGCACAAACTCTGCTAGAAATTTGAGTTTGTATTTTTATTTACATACTAATTTATTAGGTGCACAATTATGAGGCTTTATAGGAAAAAGAATGATGCATCCTGAAAAACAAGCCACTTTACCAAAACCAAGTAAACCTGTCCAATCTCGTCATTCAATTTAATATACAAAAATTCTGAAACCTTGATATTGTCATTGGATGGAAAGATGACCACGAAACGCCAGCCTCCCTAGAAACATGTATGCCAGAAGCTGAAAATATAGGTGACTTTCCATCTATGATCCATATGAGAAATGTGTTCATCACCAGTGAAGGACACCTGTGACTTCAAATATTGCATTTCAGGGCTCATGCTTTTTTCTGTTCTCTTCATTCATCTGGTTTTTCTCTACACTTCCCAGGTGGCAGCTTCTGGCTGCTATAAATGTGAAACACCCTGACATTCTTCCTCCCCACCCTGAAGAAGGGAAAATGGGAGAAAGAACTTCCCAGAACATTCTGGCTGTCCCTCTAGGCAGTGATTCCCACACGGTTAGCTTCAGTCATGATCCAAGGCCATCTGCCTGCAGAAAATGAACTGAACGACAGCAGCTGGAAATTTATAAAATTTTATACCTGCTGAAGTGCCATTTTGGAAGCCCTAGGGTTCAGAGGCCAGGGAACAGGACAAGGTGGCACTGCCTCTCTGTGAGTCTCCCTTCCTCCAGGACGGGCCGTTGGTATGTTCATGGGAAGCAAGGGGGTGACCCAGGGCAACACATTGGGACATGCCTGTCTGAGACACCCCAGCAGCCCAGGCACCCTCACATCGTGCAGCACGGCCAACCCTCCAGTCCCAGCAGAGTCCTCAAAAGTCCGTGACATCATCCTTTGGACAGGACAAGGTGCAGATGCAAATCCTTGAAGCCAAAAGAGGAGCCAGGGAAGCACACTCAGTCTCAGAAATATTCCTCAGAGTGGCCAATTTCTTTTACACAACATCGCTAATATCACCTTTGGGTGTGGCAACAAAATATGTTAGTTGAAACTTCTTTATTAAATGGCATGTTTGAATACACAAGCTTCCTCTCTCCAGTCCTAAAATCTATTTTACAACAATTATTACTAAAATGTCCTTGTAGTTGTTTAGATCTGAGTTGAAATTTAAGTAATAAAGTTTGACAGATCCTCTGGTTACCGCCATGAATAGCTGGCAATTTCTGTAAGTTCCCATGTCTCAGAACTACATTAAAAACAGGGCTAATAGGTCTCCTGCCTCCCCCAGTGAGGTCACAAATGAGCTGATGTGAACCCTCAGCTGGACAGCAAAACCACACCTGCAGAATATGGGTCAGTCTCTTAAATGAAAGAGACTGGGGCCAAAAAGATCATTGTAAGAATTCACAATCAATAACACAACCAGAGAGCAAATACTGCAGGAAGAAGACATCCTGCCGAATCCAGCATGGACAGCCCACAGCCTGGACCGCCAGACAGTCCTGGTCCAACCAACAGACTCCAAAACCCAACCCCTTCCTTGTGGAAAAGCAATACCCACAGGACAGAGCTCTCTTGGCTTGGGGGAAAACACAGCTTCCTACAGAATTTGATGTCTAAACAGGAAATCAGTCTCAGCAGCAGGATTCAAGGGTGTCCACCTGAAAGGGTTGTTACTGTGCCTGTGTTTACATAAATAGTGAAAAAGATATTTTAACAGCCTGGTGCTTGTCAGCCAAGTGAACCATGTTGGGACTTTCTGCTCCTGAGGGTCAGCCTTTGCCTGGGAAAGACAGGGTGCTCACCAAAACACCCATGTGTGCCTGGTAACGTGCACTCAGGAGCAGAAATGATAGTGACAAAGCAGAGGCCTTGAGTTGGAGCCAAGCTAGAGGAACAGACAATGATTCTTGCAGGTCCAGAAGCAGAGCCCCCATGTCCTCTCCCAGCAAGGTCATAAATTAGCCAATGCATTAATCATAAGTCACTGACATATTTTCTAGAAAACTGAGAAGAAAGCTGAAAGGTAAAGAAACTACAAAGCCCCAGAGGCTCACTCCAGACTGGAAGTTGGAAAAATTTTAAGCGACAGTTAACTACCCATTTAATAAGAAATTGCTTATTTTTTATAAACATATAAATTTCTCTATTTGACTCAATTCCGTATTATCCTTATTCTTTTCTCTTTTAGCTTAGCATTAACCTTGGTACCAACAACCTCTGAAATCCTCTGAGTCATAATTTTCAGAGTTCTGCCTCTTAAAAAATGCCACCATGAACATATATGTGCAGAACTATCTTGACAACACTTTTGATTTACAAACAGTAACTCTTTCCCAGAAGTTTTGCCCTGTGGCCACCTACACTCTTCAAATTGTCTCTAGATGGAACTACATGAAGAAGATTTAATATCAATTATAACTTACTAAGTGCTCAACAGCACATGACTTTCTGCTAAAATATGCAACCTTTTCCCTGCCCAACTTACTCAGAATGAGGTAAGATGTAGACTTAAGCATTATTTTGGAGACCAAACGTGAGCTGAGTGGTAGCCTTTATCCTGCAGATACATGGCAGAAATTAACATGCCAGGCCAGTCTTATGAGCTGAATTTAGAAACCGTACAACAGTAAGATTACACTGGAAATAAAAATGGACAAGACCACCTGGCATCAGAAAGTTTAGTGGAGTGATGAAAAGAAACCCTAAAATATACAGGTTCAAGAAACCTAAGAACTGCTGGGCCAGCATTTCCCAAAGGCAAGAATTAGACCCGTGCCATGGCATTTAATTGACAGGCTTCTCATCATCAGTCCTTCAGTTAATCACCAGGCACAGCACAGCCCCATGGCCACACATGGTGGATGCTTAGAAGATAAAACAAGAACCTATTACACTCTCAGGAGCTCTCTATATGATTTTTCTGCTATGTAGTTCAGTGTATACTATGAATTGGAGGAAAGAGAAGTTACTTATGGGCAGAAGAGTCAAGGAAAAGATTTCTGAAAATGGGAACTGTGATGTAGGCTCTAAGGGATGAGGAGGAGATAAGGAGGATATTAAAAGAGATAGTGAAGTATGTTTTAGTGGGTGCATTGCAGGTGAAACAAACAGTAGATGAGGGAGGAACAGCTGAAAGTCATCAGGTATAAGAGGAGAGCCATTTACGCCAGCACCATGGTGAGTTAAAGCATGAGTTCCTGGTACCATCCCTGGAGTTGGGTGGAAACCCCACCACGGAGCCCACCAAGATAAGACTTTGCAGGAGTGCAAACTGAATGAGACAGGTGAAAATAAGCGATTCCACAAAGGTAAAAATCTGGACTGCAATGCCATGAGAATCACAGACAGAAATCTGGCCTCATGCTCAAGTCCCTGGAGGAAGACAAGGAAGTAAACAGGAGGGTGGATTCCAGGTGGGAGGCCAAGGAGCAGGGAGGGTGGTATCAGGAGTGTGTGGAGGCAGCCAGCATCGGCTAGCAGCAGCATGTGCCACGATGACTACCTGCAAGATCACTCACATGCAAGGGCATGGAGAGCTCAAAAGAGGCACTCCAGACAGCTAACAGATGGGAAAAGTAGATGACACACAGATTGTAGGGAATGTTAACATGAGAAAGAGATGAGACTTCTTCATCCAAAGGAAGGCAGAGTCACTGAAGGTTCAGTGGGATGTCAGGATGAGCAAACTTTGGGAGGGTGAATATGGCAGCTCTGCAGAGGATGCACAAGACAAGAAGGGGAGAAGCTGGGGTAAAAAGCTGCCACCACAGAACTCCAGGTATGAGGAGAATTGCAGTGAAGGATGAACCTGGCCCTTGCCAAGCAAAGGACTTGCCTTTGCCAAGTTCCTGGGAAGTCACCTCTAAGACCTTAGAATGTCCTGCCTGATGAGAGACTTTGTTTTGGGGGGGCTTTAGGCCACACAGATAGTCTAGGCTAACTATGTGGTTAATGGCTGAGGGCTTGGGCCTCCCTGGATTAGTCTGGCCACGTCTATGTGGTCAATTCTCAATAAAAACTCAGGACACCAAGGCTCAGGTGAAGTCACTTGGTTGGCAACACCCCATGCATGTTGTCATACATCCTTGTGGGGGAAGAAGCACTGTCCACGTGTCTCCACTGGAAAGAGAGCATCAGAAGCTCGTGACCAGTCTCTCCTGGACTCCAGCTACGCACCTTTTCCACAGCTGGAGTGTAAAGGGTACTACTGTACCCTTTGACTGAGATCAACCATAATCACTAATACAACAGGTTTTACACATTCTTAGAGTTCTTCAAGTAAATCATTGATCCTGAGGGTGCCCATGAGCCACATGGCAAACACGGTCAGGGGGCCCCACATGACTAAGTGTTCAGCTTGGGCCCTAAACATCAACATTTAAAACCCAGGAGCAACAAATGGCCTATCGCATTGGAATTATTCACAAAGAAAATATATTCCACATTCCCAGAAATATATTAACTATCTAAAATAGATTTTAAAATATGCTAAATAAAAAGACAAAACACCACAGTCCATTTTTGCAAAGAATCACTTATATAGAAACATCAGTCTAAAAACTCAGCATGTACTTACTGAGGAATGAATGTTCTTGAATTTAGGGCAATAACCTAAATGACGAAAATCAGAATTTTCTCAGTAGGAATGAAAATACAAAATGAGTAAAGGACACTATTTTTGGAATTGCCTTCATCCAATGCCAACTGGTTTGATTGACAGGAACTATGTGGAGGACCCAGCACTCAGATGTGGGCTGTGGGATAATGAAACGCCATTCACTCTGGTTATACGCACTGCAACCCTTACTGTCACTGTCCGTAGCCTGGGTGTCCAGGCTTCCATTAGGTCACCTCTGACAGCCTCTGTCACTTGTTCCACATAGGTGGTCTCCACACGAATGTGCTTGGATAAATCAACAGTGGACATTTAGGATAATAATGTCCCTTGAAAGAATGGCAATCTCTGTGGCTGGGGGTCCTTGGAAACCCCAGCCATTCAAGAAAACAAAGAGTGGGTGACAGGAACAGAGAACAAGGCTTTGAGGCAAAAGTTATGGGGAAGAAAGCAGAGAGAGGGGAGGGGGAAGGAAGAGCAAAAGAAAAGGAAGAGGGGGAAGAAAAATACACTAGAAGCAGCTACAGGGATAACAGGATGTCCTGAAATGGTGCAGCCAACTGAAAAATATGATATAATCTATCATTATGAAATGGACTTTTGTTGTTTCCTTCAACTTTTGTTAAAATAAATTTTATGGAAAACTGAGGTTTACAACATGATGTAATGGGTGACATATAGATAGTAAAATGGTTACTATAGCGAAGCAAATTAATGTATTTATCATCTCACATAGTTACATTTTTTGAGGTAAGAGCAGCTAAAATCTACTTATTTCACAAAAGTTCTAAATACCATATATGGTTCTCACGCCTGCATTAGTATCTTTGAAGGATACTAATAACAGCAATGTCAGCTTCAGGTACGAGGGAGGAGGGCCAGTTCCTGGCCATTCCCTTCCACTGGCAGAACGTCTGCTGCCAGCTACCACCACATTCCTGGGCAAATATTCCAGCATTCAAGGAAACAATTTGAAAAGGAAAAGCAAAATGCATGAAAGCTTGAGGTGATGAAGAAATTGTAGGATGAAGGCAGCAGCCAGCCCCAACCACTCTTACCATGGTCCAGGGAGCAGCCGCATACCCCACCCCTTCTCTCCTCTACTGGCCAGCACTGGCTGGGGTCAGAGGCTGATCCATGGAACAAGTCCATTGAGACTCCCAAATATGAGATTGCTGGCCACTTTACATTCAAGACAGGGTCAGGACTCAAATGAAAAATGATGTAATTTTTAAAGATAAATCTCTGGATTTGTTCAATATCACCACTTAAATTTTTTTTAGTTTATTTTTTTAATTTTTTTTTTTATTTCCAAAGGTTATTGGGGAAAAGGTGGTGTTTGGTTACATGTGTAAGTGTAACCAAACTTTTGTGGTGATTTGTAAGATCTTGGTGCACCCATTACCTGAGCAGTATACACTACAACCTATTTGTAGTCTTTTATCCCTCACCCCCTTTCCACCCTTTCCCCTGAGTCCCCAAAGGCCATTGTGTAATTCTTATGCCTTTTCATCCTCATAACTTAGCTCCCACTTATGAATAAGAACATAAAATGTTTGGTTTTCCATTCCTGCATTACTCCACTTAGGATAATAGACTCTAATCTCATCCAGGTCAATGTGAATGCCATTAATTCATTCCTTTTTATGGCTGAGTAGTATTCCATTGTATAGATATACCACAGTTTCTTTATTCACTTGTTCATTGGTGGGCATTTCGGTTGGTTCCACATTTTTGCAATTGCGAACTGTGCTCCTATAAACATGCATGTGCAAGTATCTTTTTCATATAATGACTTATATTCCTTTGGGTAGATACCCAGTAGTTGCACCACCTAAATTTTGAACAGTATTTGACATTGTGATGTCTAAATGCTGAGAGCGGAGTTAGAAAGAGATGGGGTATAGTGGGCCCATCTCTTAAAGGTTTTTCTTTCTTAAGGATGTTCCTTTGCCTCTTGGTTTGCCCGCACCGGCCTGAATACAGAATCTGTGCAGGACCCCAGCCAAGCTGTGCACAGAAAAACAGGTTCTGAATGAAGTGGTGTCTCTAGCAGGGACAGCATTGATGCAAACACCCATGGCTTACACATTAGAGACCTTACATAAAATGTGGGACAAAATAAATGTACAGAGAAAGAAAACACACACACATATTTATAATCAGATCGTTATAGATATCCAATAATATTGCATTCCAATAAGCAAATAAATGGCCTTACTTTCCACATCAGCTTGAACCTCCAATCAGAGAATTTTTCCTGCATCCCAGTTTAGCATGCTGGATGTTGTGCTGAATGACGTGCATAACACCACAATGACATGGGAGGTCTCTGCCCTCAAGGAATTCAGCCTTTGGAATTGCTTTTCCCCAAATCAGAAACAATCTCATTAGGAACCAGCTAATATTTGATCTAGAAATAATTCCACATATTTATCAAGAACATTTAATAAAGAATCCCTTTGGTAAATATCTCTCGTGCCACTAAAAAAAAAAAAAGTGGGCCAGGCACGGTGGCTCAAGCCTGTAATCCCAGCACTTTGGGAGGCCGAGGTGGGCGGATCACGAGGTCAGGAGATTGAGACCATCCTGGCTAACACAGCGAAACCCTGTCTCTACTAAAAATACAAAAAATTAGCCGGGTGTGGTGGCGGGCGCCTGTAGTCCCAGCTACTCGGGAGGCTGAGGCAGGAGAATGGCGTGAACCCAGGAGGCGGAGCTTGCAGTGAGCCGAGATGGCACCACTGCACTCCAGTCTGAGTGACAGAGTGAGACTCTGTCTCAAAAAAAAAAGTGTCAGATGTGAGATTCCCCTTCACTGAGTCTCTGGCTCCCACAGGGCCAAAGTAAGAACACCTGGAGACCAGTCCCAGAGGTCAAGGCCTCATGGACAATAAGTCCCCACGTGATAACAGATGACCTCACACCTGGGTCATTTAATCATGCAAATATCTGGCTCTATGACTGGCAGGGGCAAGTTCTACTTTCCTGTACAGAAGAGCAGGCACTTCTACAAGTTGTATCCAAAGAGTAAGATGGCATGAAAGAGAAATACTCTTCCCACTTGGAGTCTTCATGCCCAGATCCAGCCTGAGACCCCTCTCTCCATCAGACAGTAGTCACTGTGAATGGAATGATCTAGAAATATTAAACATAGCTCCGAGCTAAAGAAAAATAAACACAGTAACAGGGGATTTTGTTTCTCAAAGCATTGACTAATCCTAACAACAGTTTGGAAGGAAGAAATCCAATTGTTTTCCATTTTGTCTTCATGCAGATTATCCTTTGGTGAATATTTAAAGCTAGTAGAAATAACTGGCACTCAGTATTGCCTCAGTAACGGAAATAAAGCTGGAGTAAACACTTCCTATTTCATTACTCTCACATGAGACAATGATGTGTTCTGAACTGCAAAGAGGCATGGGGCTGAGGGAAAGAAAGAGAGGGGGCAAAAATGACTTCTTTATTAAAGCAAACAGGTTGCCAAAAACTAAGCAAGTGCTCAAAATGAGCAATTTCTGTTATGGGCTCTCTAAGGACACCAGGGCCTCAGAATAGTGAATACTTTCTTATTTTGGCCACCATGTGCCAGATTTTCAAAAGGCAACCTCACTTTTCATGCAGGCAATTTTGAAGAGCTTGCACAACCAGTTAATTTGCAAGGACAACCGGCCTCTGGGCTTCCACTCTGACAGCTAAATTGATCAATCCTTTGTAGAGGAAAATCTCAGAGCCTAGAAAAAAAGGGTGTCTGAGTCCCTTTGAAAAATGTGGTCTCTCAATTCCTACTTATTCAGAACTACACAGCCAACAAGACTTACTCTGTAAGCAGTAGTTTGCCCACACAAAGGAGACTCAAGATTTAACTCTAGATCTAAATTTAAGATTTAATTTTAATATTAAGATTTAACTCTTTAAAAAATTATCCGACTACTCTTGTTACTTAACTATCTCTGTTAAAACATAAAAAAGGGCTGGGTTCTTATATCAGCCCTCTGGTCATTACATAGAAGAGCGAAATGCTGGCCACAGATTAAACCACATCTGACACCAAACCTTTCTCAGAGAAAAAGCTGAGCTGAGGCAGACAGGTCTGTTAAGAAATATGAAAACAGAGAGGGGCTCATTTATCCCATAAAAGTTGGCTAACTGTGAAATTCACAATGAATTATTAGTGAAATGGCAATTGGTTAAATCGTTCAGAAAAATATTTTCCTAAAAGCAGAACAGGCAGTAGATTTTTAGAATTTTCTAGCTACAAACTCAGAAAAGAGAAATGAAAGGATGTGCTCCTTCAACTCAGTAATGGAAAGAAGATTAGTATAAACCCGTGCAAGCCAATCCAATGTGCATATTGGGCTCTCCGTGACTTCACTTATTTTAGATACCTAAGCCCTAGTGTCACTGTTTTACATGGTATAAAATGATCTGGGCCAAGCCAATTGTGTTTTGCGTTGGAAGACAAACTCTGATGTTCTATTCTGGCTTAAACCTAGTGAATGCTCTGGAGTCATTTTAGAATGTTCGCTTCTTTGAACACATGAAAAAGAAGACTTTTAAATCCTTCTGAATCAGTCCCAATGACCTGTCAGGTCTTTCATCGTCCAAGACGGGCACCAAGGCCTAAAGAAGAAAAAAGCATCTCATTTTCGCATTACGGCATGCAGGCAACTTGCTCAGGAATGTGAATCATTCCACCTAAACATTTGTTTCATGTTTTATAGAGGACTTAACACTATATGAATCCCTGAGTGTGTCGCACAACCAAAAATCTAATTCTGTTCTGTTTGTCATCCCCTCAATATAAATTAGTGATTAAAAATGAGAAATAAGCTACAACACAACAAACCAGATGGTGTCTTACCTTCCTATAAACACTGTTGTGTTTAGCGAGTTTACACATGTGGGGGAATGTAATGACTTATTTTTTTCACATTTGGCAATGAGTCATGTCATCCATTTTAGCACAAACTGTCCTGAAACTTCCTCCCAAATGAAGACATGGAACAGTTTCACTAATATGTAAAAGCACCCATGCCAGCTGCCTTTGATTAGTCATGATGCCTCTCTGCCCACTCTACAGCCTTCATCTAGGAGACAACCTGATCCAGTCAGACACCCAAACAGAACCAAAAGGTCGGCATGTCCTGAAGTCAACCTGCTGGGGAAGCAGATGCACTTTTGGAGGGGCCAAGATGCTTCTTCCCTTTGCTTCCCAACACATGCCCTTAAAAATTCAACCCAGGAACTTGATTTAACAGTGTCCTCCTCTTTACTTTTGACACTCTCCCCAACCTTTCTTAGCTATCCTATGGACCTAACATATAGAAGAGAAACCATGAATAGTCTCAGGAAAGTTCTAAGTTCACCAATTATTAAAGGAGCCAGAGTCTATCCCAACTGCCAACATTCAATGGACGTCCACTCTGTGGAACTAAATGGGAAGGAAACAAGACCAGCCTGAAATGCAAACCATGTTTGACAAAACTGTGTTTCATTATTTTACACTGACAGTGCTTAGGGCTATGCCTGACACATGGTAAACCCCTAGCAGGGAGTTAGCCCCGCCCCTTCTGCCTACCCCAACAGTGGAATTGGGTTTATGTTTCCCCTTCATCATCTGTCAAGACAACTCCTCCCCTCCCTTTGTGGAATGAACAGTATTAAACTGACTGCTGGTGTTAGTCTGCTTTTTGGTTTTGGTTTGCTAAGCCATTGAGATAGTAACACCTCTTCTTGTGGTACCTGTGAAGTTTATTTATGAAACTAAATCCAGATCTCTGTAATTCTTGTTCTTTAGATTTTATCTTATTGGCTTGACTTCATCACCGAAGCCATTCATCCTAACATCCCTGCCTTTTGGCTCTCTGAAATCCAGGTGGCCCTGACATCCCCTTGTGATGTTGTTGCCTCTCCTCTGTGACTGTGACACATGATGCTGGCTTTTCTGTTTCTCCCATCACCCTCCATTGTTTACTTCTCTGTCTCCTGGTCAAGGGCAGGCATCTGTCTTAGTCAGCTGACTTCACATTCCCAAGGCCAGGCCTAAGTAAATGAGCATATTCAAGAACAACAGTTTGGTTGGTGGGAACGTAAATTAATTCAACCATTTGGAAGACAGTGTGGCGATTCCTCAAAGACCTAGAGGCAGAAATACCATTTGACCCAGCAATTTCATTACTGAGTATATACCCAAAGGAATAGAAATCATTCTGTTATAAAGATACATGTACCCGTATGTTCACTGCAGTACTACTCACAATAGCAAAGACATGGAATCAACCTAAATGCCCATCAGTGATAGACTGGATAAAGAAAATGTGGTACATGCACATCATGGAATACTATGCAGCCATGAAAAGGGACGAGATCATGTCCTCTGCAGGGACATGGATGAGGTTGGAAGCCATTATCCTCAGTGAACTAATGCAGAAACAGAAAACCAAACACCACATGTTCTCACTTACAAGTGGTAGCTCAACAATGAGAATGCATGGATATATGGGGGGGGACAACATACATTGGGACCTGTTGGGAGCATGGGGGAGGGAGAGCATCAGGAAGCATAGCTAATGGATGCTGGGCTTAATACCTAGGCGATGGGATGACCTGTGCAACAAACCACCATGACACATGTTTACCTCTTTAATAAACCTGCACATCCTGCACATGTACCCTGGAACTTAAAATAAAAGTTGAAGGAAAAAAAAAAAGAACAACAGTTTGATGAACATTTCTCACTTTTATCTCAGAATGTGTATAAATATTAACAGGGGCATATCCCTAAAGTTAGCTTTAACATCAGTCAAAATCACCCAAAAATGCAGGGAAAATTAACCCGGGTGGTACCTGGAGATGACCTAAGCCTCACCCAGATCTAGAAGATACCACACACACAGAAGGTGCCTGGGTAACATTTGGCAGATAGCAGCGTGCAGAAGCCCCTTTCTTACAAGTTGCTAGAGAAAACTGCAGCTTCCTTGTCCAGAGGCTCTAGGCCTACCTTGATCCCATCTTTCCTTACAATAAAATTCTCTTTTCAATCCTCCTTAGGAGGTTTTCTAGTCTCAGAAGAAGCCTTCCATGCTATTCATAGGAGATTAGGTCCCCCTGTTTTAGATAACAATGGCTGTCCATCCTGTTCATGCTCATAAAAGCTCAACTTTGCACAGACTTCCCTGTGCAAACATACCGATGTCTCCCCTCTTCCTGTCCATTAAGCTGAGTCCCCTATACCAGGATCCTTCTACAGCCCCCCTTGGGGCAGCTGTCTCCACTGCCCTTGAGAACCACTCTCAGCCTCAGAGACATTTCCAGAGGAGAAGGGCTGCTCACGAACACAGTCAAGCGGGGAGAACGAGGCCAACCCGGTGGCCAACAGGGACCAAGAAGGAAAATAGCTTCCCCTTAGAAATATAAACATTATCTTTGTAAATGTCATGCTTATATGGATAATCCATTTAGTAAGCTCACTTTTCATAGATATCAGGCCAGTTGCTAAGTATACACTGTTCCAGTTTCTGAAATTAATGATATTCGGTTTAACAGGAGTGTTCCTCTATATAGCAATTCTGCAGTCATTGATTAAAACAGTCCTCACTTTTGCTGTCTGGACTCCCATTCTCCTTCTATAATCATAGGCTTCAGGCTCCTTCACCCATACAATGACCTGAAAGCATCTCCCTTGCTGCTGCCTGTCACACCCACACCCCTCTCCACTCACCCAGCTGTCCCCTCTCCCCAGTCAGCCACAGAGAAAAGTTTGAAGGAGCTTTCTTCTCACTGCCCAGTTTTCTATTTTACAGAAGGCTTTAGAAAACACATATGTGCTCTGGCTAAAATAAAAGTGAAATTATAATGTGATCTACCACATCAAAAAAAAAAAGAAACTGAAAATAGTTTTAGTTAATTCAGCATCAGAAAATCAATATGTCCTTAGCAGCATTCTGTGCTTGACTTCAAAATGTGTGTTTTAATCTTGACTTTATTACATGTTGTACTTGGTTAGCTCACACTTAGAATTCTCATCAACTGCTTTTTAGGTCTGTGGATGGGAAGGTACTCCATAAGAGAAATCAGCCTAATAATTGAATACAGAGCTTTAAAAAGAAAGGCTTGTATAACTCTGAAGGGGACAAAACAATGACGCAGAAATAAAGTCAGACTACAGCAGTTCAAAGACCTGTCCTTGTTTGTGATTTTTTTTCTAATATACAGACTCAAGGGTTCAACTAAGAGGCTGTTGTCAGTTACGCTTCTCATCTATATCCTCTCTCAGATCAGCAGACATCTAGCCACTCTGCTGCATGCTAATATAAAATCTGTCTCTGTCTCCTCACACATCCCGTCAGAGAAACCATCTAATCATGAACCATCCTATCATTACAGCAGCCACTGTAAATGCTTGGGAAATCAAACAACAAACAAGACTCCTCATTCAAATGGAAAGCTGGCAGCATTGTTGGGGAGATGACAAAACCCATCATTAGACTGGGAACAAACTGCCTTGCCCTATGTGCCCTTTACTGCTTCTCTTTTTCAGGGTGCACTGGAAGAAGGGGCATAGCTATCCATTATTCACTGACAATCTCATAAGTCATGCCACTTTCCTAACTATTGTAAAAGAGCCATAGTCAGAAAAGTGGGGTGAAATGTTGGTGACAGCTGCTTATCTCAAAGGCTTCTAAGGTAAACCACCAAACCATAATTTGATGCAATAATATGGTAGTTATTGCTATTCCTTGACCAACTACTCCCAATCCCTTCAGGTTAGATTTCTCCTATTTTTACATTCTGGAGTACACAGAGTTCTTTCACCAGTAGCTAAGAAGATGCAAATTGATCACAACCTCCCTGAAATGAAAATGAGGAGCGTAAGAAATGGCCCAGGTTTCTTGATTCTCTCTGCTGTGAACCTGGGGCCATGTCACCTTCCCCGTCTTCTTTCCTGCACGGCTGAGGATGGCAGACAGTAACTCTCCTTAGAAGACAAGGCAATCTACCCAGCATGGAGGAAACAGCAAGTAAGGACTGAAGTTCTACCCGAGCTACCTGGTAGAAGAGGAGGAAAAAAAGATGAAGGAAATCTGAATAATTGAAAGGCGTTAGCCCTACACTTAATCTGCCTCATGTTACGTAATAAACTCTGTCAGTAGAAACAGACTCTTCCTTTCACCCACTTCCTTCGCCTTTTCCACCAGATTTCTTCCATTTGTCACCCCTACAGCTCAGAATTGGCCCTGCCATGTCTCCTAATGCTGAGGACAGACCATTAAAGGAAGGAAGGTCAGAGAAATTACAATGACATGGCTTTGTTCCCCAAGAACATTCACTCTGGAGGCTGTTACTGCTCAAAAGACATCTTCATTCTGGCTCATATGGCCAGAGGGAGCCCCCTTCTCCTCAATTCCAATTTGCTTTGACAGACATATGGCTGTGAAGCAGTGGTTTGCTTCCCGGAGCTGAAGCTGCACTGGAATTCCAAAGCTGCCCTAGCCCTGTCAACAGAAGTCAGCAGCTTGAAGAAGAACTGCTATCCAGTCACAGCCAGTGTTCCCTGACACCTGATAATACACACTCTCTCAGGCAAGATGCATCCCACCTCAGATTATTCCAGCCCTGCCTCTAATTGCTCCCACCAGGGCAAACAGGGTGGCATTCTGCTTTGGAAGGAATTATTAAGGCTATGTTGAAATGAAAGTCAAGGTGAGCCCCCGCAAATACAGCTGCATTTTTTAATCCAGACCAAACAAAACTTTCTTTTAGCTTCTAGCCACACTCTCCCAAAACAAAATTTTAAAAGAAAAACTGAGATGCAGGTCTAAATTATATAATAAGAGGAACCCCAGTTTCCCTACCCAGTTTGTTACTGAAGAAGCTATTTATTACAAAAGCTCCAGAGTCACTATTCTCCTCCAGGTCCGTGCAGAAGCAATGAAGCCCAGCGACAATAATGCCATCAGGAGGGCAGGCAAAAAGCTCGTTTTAAGGCTCCCAATGGGGTCTAATACATCATCCAGGAAGAAGGACTATTCTGAGAGGTGGCTCAGAGGGAAAAGCCTGTCAAATGACTCAATGCCACCAGACTCTGATCTGCCACCAGAAATGCTGCAACCACCACAGATACTCACTGACATAGACAGAAAATCCTGCTTCATTATCCTAAGTCTAAACACGTACTTTATACCTGTGGGATTAAAAGTGCAAAAGGAGTCAGATCAGTCTAGATGTTATTTATTTTACATAGTAATTGAGATTCATAAAAGAAAAATACAGTTGGACCTCATTATCCAGAGATTACATATTTGCAAATTCACCTGTTAGCTAAAGTGTATTTGCAACCTCAGAATCAAAACTTGAGGCACTTCCCAGCCATTCATGGACATAAGCAGTGAAAATTTGAGTCTCCTGACAACAGGCATTCCCAGCCGAGGTCTGACAAGGCAATCCTATCACCTTCTTGTTTCAGCTCTCATACTGAAAATAAGTGCCACATCCTCTATTTAGTGCCACATTTTTTGCACTCTTGTACTTTTTGTTGGTGATTTGTCTGTTTAAAATGGCCCCAAGCATAGGGCTGCAGAACTGGCTGGTATTCCTAAGTGCAGGAAGGCTGTGATGTGCCCTATGAAGAAAATGCATGTGTTAGATAAGCCTTGTTCAGGCATCAATTATAGTGCTATTGACCATGAGTTCAATGTTAATGAACCAATTGCATATTAAATAAGTTGTTTTTAACAAAAAATGCACTTGAAACAAGGTTATTTATTGATCAGTTGACAAAAATATGGTGACCAGAGGCTCGCAGGAACCAAACCCTATATTTCCCCTAGGAGCAATGGTTCAGGATTTGCTAATTCAGTATTTGCAGTGACTTCGTAGAGCATAATTACCACATGCTCTCAATGATAAGAAGAAAAGACGTAAAATATCAAAGGACATGAGCAACAGATGTAACACCCTAACAGTCTTCCCCAGCCTGACACAGGATCATCACAGGCCAACCTGAAGGACTGTGTAAGTAGAGTTTTTTCAGTTCACTCAGAAGAGTAATCAGCTCCACAGAGGGAGATCGAATGGAAGCTACCTACTCACTCCTGAAAGCAAAGTACTAGCCTTCTTGCTTCAGGGGAGCACAGAACTTATCTTGCTAACTGAAAGCTGGGAGCCACTGGTGCCTGACTGTCTAGCACTAGCCACCCTGGGCAGAGACCTTTCTGAAGTCATCCTGGAGTGAAAAATAGACTCCTCAGAAACACAAATCTGTACCATTGACAGGCATCAGGGACGACAGGCTGGTGGCCAAGGTCACGTGCTGAATGGAAGTAGGAGGCTCTGGCTGTGACTCATGGGACTCTTTACTGCTCTCATTACATAATGTGAACCAGATCCTCATCTTCTCATCAGATAATGACCTTTGCTCTCCAGACTAAAGGGGTGATTACAATCTGAAGAGCTGATTGTGTCTCATTACACTTGTGATAATATATTCCTGATGACCAAGGCTAACCAAGGCTATTAACTTGAACCTTCAAATACCAACAGTCACAAGTTGTCCCTTTGATATATTCGCATCTGTTCTGTGTTGAATTGAAAAAGGTTTTCTTGCTACAAAATGTGTAAAGGAGAAAAAGTTAAACCAGTACAGAACAGCCAGTGCTGTTTTTTTCCAATCCAGGAAAGCATCTTAATTCAATTGAATGACTTTTAGTACACTGAGATCTTAATGTAAAAACAAAACAAAACAAAAAAGCAAAGTGATTCATAAATGTCACAGCATAAAAAGGTCCAAAGCCCTCACTTTATTGCTTCCTGATAGTCTTAAGTGCTTCTCCTCTAGCAATGTTTTCCTCTGTATTATAATCCTAAGAACTATAACCACTACCTTTTGGAATGGAATTGGCTTCCTTTTAAACCACTTTCCTCTCTTTATGACAAAAAGGAAATTTGAGTATCTTTCTCTACCTCCATTTCTACATTGTCAGTTGTCAAAAGAAAGTGAACAAAAATAAAAGAACTAGGTGACATGTGTTCTCAGATTCAGAGATGTACTAATAAAGGGATACACGTAATATTTTGCAAATCCTAGAAGACTAATTTCTATCATGATCACAAAAAATCTAAGTTGGTAGTCTCCATTAATGGATTCATGAAGAAAATCAGAATAATTTATGAGTGACAAATCAAACTCAAGAGTTACAAATAGGATTCAGGTACCAGAATTTTCATTCCACCAGCATAAGATGGGGCTTTACCTGACCCTGTCCCTGTCCTTGAAGCTGAATGAACTGCAGACTAACTGCACCTCTGTCCGAGTTTCCTGCTCAGATAGCATATTGCAGTTTAATTTATTTTGTTTTATTTTATTTTTATTTATTTATTTTTTGAGACAGAATCTCACTCTGTCACCCAGACTGGAGTGCAGTGGCCTGATCTCTGCTCACTGCAATCTCTGCCTCCCAGGTTCACGCCATTCTCCTGCCCCAGCCTCCCGAGTAGCTGGGACTACAGTCACCCGCCACCATGCCCAGCTAATTTTTTTGTATTTTTAGTAGAGACGGGGTTTCACCATGTTAGCAAGGACAGTCTCAATCTCCTGACCTTGTGATCCGCCCACCTCGGCCTCCCAAAGTGCTGGGATTACAGGCATGAGCCACCGCGCCCAGCCGCATATTGCAGTTTATTTCTAGAGAAAGCATCAGGACTAGGAAGCAGTATGTCAACACGAATGGGCCAGAACAGAGAAGGGTTTTAAACTGCAATCAAGCAATCTTATAGTAAGAAATTGTGAGAAGTATTTAAAAATGACTATTCCATTTGACTTTTCAGCCAAACCAGGCTCTAAAATTCCCCCAATCTCTCAGAATATTAGAAGCTAAAACAAGGATGTGTGTATAAATAAATTAACTGAGAGCTTTAAAAAGATCTGGTGACAACATGAAAGGAAGGCTTACGACCCACTAAAATGTTGAACTGAAAAGCAGAGAAATGGTTGTTATTTGACTAAAACTTACAGAAGACCCTTCTTCTTCTTCGGGGAAGCAGGAGTGAGTCAGCAGGGGACACATTATGGAGAATCTCAAATGCACAAAGCACTGAGAGGAGAAAGGGATGAAAAGAATTTCAGGACAATCCAGAGGAGGTGCTTAAAAAGAATCAAGTCTCTGCCAAAGACAGAAAGAGCCAGCTCTTTGTTTCAGAGAGGGCTGCAGCTACAGGACTTAGATTGGGGCATAAATTCTAATTAAAGCAAATCTTTCTAGATTCCCTGAAGAATTTCCACTCACCAGCTTCATCTTTCAGTGTGGCTTGAGCCACTTGCTACACAGCTCAACCCAGAGCTGCTCTGTCCCCGGCCATGCCAAGGAGGAAACTGTGTGTAGTAGCCACACTCTCCCTACCTGGGAGGTTTATCCTCTTCTGCAACTGGCTGCTTCTGTAAAGACAAGCGTCAGGCTCTGGGTGCAGATGAGCACCAGGATTTGACCAAGGGAGAGGAAGGAGGTTAGGAAGCAGAGAACAAACACAACAAAACAAGAAAATTAAAAACTCTAACCTTCAAGGGATTTCAAGGAGAAAACAGAGGAAAAAGGACAAGTAGAAAAAAAAAGGAAGGCTTCTTTGAGCAGGCAGAGCACAATTAAGGACACCTGTGATTTTAGGCGCTAACAAAAAGCAGATGTGTCGTGGCCTCAGACTCCCGTCCCTTCAGCCCAATCCTCATGCAGCCTAACTGGACCCCAAACCACAAAGGGGCTGGAGGAGAAAAGGGAGGTCTAAGTCAGCCCAGCTGCAATAACAAAGGCAGAAGGCTGGAACCACAAAAACTTTTAAAAATAAACATTGTGATTCAAGGCAAGGGGGGAAAAAACAGCACTGAGGGAAACTTCAAGAAGCACTGGCTCTCAGCAGACATCATTTTAAAAAACCATTTGGAAATTGCCATTCAATGAGGTGTTTAAATGACAACAGAGAGGCTGTCTTACCCAAGTAGAACAGGATCAAACAGAGAGATCAGAAGTACCCTGCCCTGCTCGCGCTTTTCTACAAAGCAACTAAACTTGCCTTTCATCTCTCCAGGAATAATTTCTCCATCATGAACATAACTAAAGCCTCTAAGACATTGAAAGATCTGGAGTTTTCATACTGTTATACCCCCTACACATTCTAGATCGAGCCTAGCAAATTAGCCCAAATATGTATCTATTTCAGAGCTTTTAGGAAAATAGCTGGTCTCCCTGTTTGTACTAACCACCTGCTGCTTCTAAATTCAATGTCTGAATGTGCAAACTATGGCCTAGAACTTCCTAAGATACTTAAAGAGGAAACGTGGTAAACCTACAACACGCAAACTCTCCTTGAAGAGGACTTCTCAAAACTCCTCAGAGGAGTAGAAATCGCACCATGATCTAAGTTCAAACCCTGTCCCAGTTTCTACCTGTGCAGAGTGGATATGTGTTTCTGTTGTTTTTTGTTTTGTAAAACTTCTCTCAGTTTCTTCTTCTGTAAAAGAGAGGTAACAGCAACCAGGTTGCAAGTAAATGTTGAGGTTCCAACAATATGCATACCAAGTTCCTCACTCAAAATTGCTCTTAACCCTTCAATATTATTATCATCATAACAGACAAATATTTCTGACACCGAAGGGCTGATTGTTAAGAGTGTTGGAATGGTCTACTCTACGAGCCTGCATCCATGACTTTACCCATCTGTGCCTCCTTGCTTAATATAAAAAATGAGGTATGTTAGATTAATTTATTTAAGGCCCATTTGAGGACTAACAAGTCTAGTTGTCTGGGAATTTGAATTCTTCTTCTGTATTTTACAACTGTAAGGATTCATCCTATTGCTATTAGGAAGGATTTTTTCCTCCAAACAACTTTTCAAAAAAAGAAAAATTAAATACATTAATTTGATGCCTTTTGGGGCTACATGTTTTGAAAGGGTCACAGGACAAGATTTTGATATGAGGTATAAAAGGAAAGAATATTAATTCTTGAAAAACCAGCATCTCTCCTTTTTTTTTTTTTTTTGAGACGGAGTCTCGCTCTGTCACCCAGGATGGAGTGCAGTGGCGCCATCTCGGCTCACTGCAAACTCCGCCTCCCGGGTTCATGCCATTCTCCTGCCTCAGTCTCCCCAGTAGCTGGGACTACAGCCACCCGCCAACACGCCCAGCTAATTTTTTGTATTTTTAGTAGAGACGGTATCTCACCGTGTTAGCCAGGATGGTCTCGATCTCCTGACCTCATGATCCTCCCGCCTTGGCCTCCCAAAGTGCTGGGATTACAGGCGTGAGCCACCGCGCCTGGCCCAGCATCTCTCCTTTTATTTAAGGATGAGACAAAGCCATTATGTATCACAATGTGTAAAGGCACAAAGAGCTAATGACAAAGGGCCTTCTTTGTTCCCTAGTCATAGCAGTTTTGTTCTAAATCACCAAGTCTGCTACCTCCTAAAAATTGATCTGATGAATCTTTCACTATTTCTCAAGCTTTTGAAATAATGTAGAACCCATAAACCCTAAACTAAGATGAACATTTGCCAATGACACTCCTTCATCAAACTTTAAGCTGGTCCTCCTCATAAGCACATCAGCAATAAGGCAGTTAAGGTGATTCAGACAGCAGGCACTCGCCCATACGCCACCCAGCACACCAAGGCAGCTTTTGGTCAGATTGCCCAGCAAGCCACACAAGATGGTGGCAAACTGCTCTGGGGCTGTGGGAGAGATCCAAACACAGAAGCTCCAAGGGTGAGGGAGGGAAGACTCTGCAGAAAACCAGGGCTCCATGTTCAAAGCTGAGTTTGCTGTAAAATGGAGCACAGGAACCCTGAATTGCCATGAATAACAGTGCCAGCTCCTCGGAACACGTATGAGCATCAATTTGGGAGGAACCCAATGACAAACAACAGATACAAGAAGTTGAGAGGCTCCTAGGCAGGGAGTCCCAATGATGTGCGCATTTTACAATCAGATTTGTATCAAGGACATCCTTTAATGCCCCCAGGGACAACTTTCAGCTTCAGTTAGAATAAGGTAAGCTGTGTTGTAGGAAAACTGATTCAAGTAGTTTTGGAAGACTCAGCCAATAATTTGATCTATTTTCACAAGAAAATATGAACCAGAATGATTTTTGTCAATGCCAGTGGCAATAAATAGTGTACATAATATGCTATATGTAGTATATAAGGTTAATAGCTAATATCAAATCTCAACTTTTTTAAAAAAGTCCCATAATTACACTATTTTCTTTAAAAATTAGAACTGTTTCCTGGAAAGCCTTTGAGGGATCGTAATTTAAACAGATTTTAAGGCAGCTACCCTGATACCTGCTTCCTCCTGTTCACACTCCTGCATGATCCCTTGAGGGTAGGTGGGACCTGTGACTTGTTTCTACAAATAGAACACAGCAAAGATAATATATATGCATGATTATGTGATTATATTATACAAAATTGCAGCACCCATCTTGGCAGCATCCCTTTCTCCCTGGCTGGCTTTTGGATTCAAACAGCAATGCTGGAGAAATCCATACGACAAGGAAGTGCAGGCAGCCTCTAGAGCTGAAAAAGCCTCCAGCAAGAAAATGAGGCCCTCAGTCCTACAACCACAAGGAAACAAATTCTGCCTACAGCCCAAGTGAACCCTGAAGCAGATCCTTCCCCAGCTGAGCATTCAGATGAGATCCCAGCCCCAGTCAACTGTTCTTGATTGCAGCCTTGGAGAAAACTCAACAAAGCTAGATCTAGACTCCCAATCCATAGAAATGATGACATAATATAATGTACGTTCTTTTAAGTCACTAAGTTTGTTGTAATATTTTTATGAGTTAATATTAGTAGATAACTGATAAAGATCATTAAATCTCAACTTGTTAAATACAGAGAAAGATAAATAATTTTATTTAAAATAAATCTATATGATTGTTTATTCAATGGAACTGGTCTATAATAAAATATAAAAGTATATTTTAAATGCCTGATTTTATTAAGCTTCTTTTTAATTACAGCACAAAATCAGGCATTGCAGATAACTGATTCCTTTTCCATTTACAATTCTGCAGTGGTTCTAAAGAAAGCAAGGTCTTAATCAAATAAGAGAAATAAAATAACATCAAAATATCAGCATTTGATCATTAGTTACCATGGAGAGTTCAGCTTTTAAATTGACCTACGATGATTAGACAGTGCCACATCATCTACTGTCAAGATTTGTTTTCAAATTTTTGGTAGTTCATATAAAACACCTCTGAGAATACTCAGTAGGAGATTTTTATTCTGATTTTATCAATAATACAAATGAAGAATCTGATTGTTGACCAGGCATCAGTAAAGTACTGTATTACTAAATTGTGTAATGATAGGAGTTCATGTGTTAGAGCAACTGTCAGTGAATTCACAGAAATACATTTAATATTGTCATAAATATAGACTTTAAAAATACATAGAACAAAACAGTTTTAACAAAACAGAAGATATTCAAGAAAAGATGCAAGTCTATTTCAACAGATTAAGTATATCCCCAAAACATGAAACAGCCTATGCAGATACTAAAGTATTTTTAAAATCATATTTATTAATTAATTTAAACATAATTGGTATATTATTTCAATCTGTCTGCTATTAAAGATCTAAAAAAGTAATAAAATATAATATGCTAGATGTTCAAGTAGCAAAATCCTACTCACTCAAAGCAAAACGATTTTGATTACTTCTCTACTTTTTGGGAAAACAGAGAAAAATGATTTTCAGTCTTGAAATGTTTATTAACTTGAAACTGAAAAAAAATTCCAAATTTCCATTTTTGAGCTCCCAGATATTAAGGGATTGCTATCTTCTAAAATTAATTATCCTTTTAATGATAGTATACGACACAATCAAATGAAATTATTTGCTATATTAAAGCCATGTATTCCCTTACTAAGAAGCACCTATGATAACCTATGTCATTATGTTTTGAAATTTTTCAGCTTATTTATTACCTTAAGACTTAAATGTAGTTAAGCCAGTATCCATTTTGTTATTTTTATGAAGAGTAAGCTGACAATTTTTCCCTCAATTTGTTATCTTAGATTTCCCTAAACCTTGCTTAGCAAGTACTCTATCACTTCTCTTGGTCTTAACTCCAAAGATGGATGAGAAAACTTGAGTATAGACAGGCTCACTGTAATTTACATCATTCATGGAAATGCCTCTTTCCTTGGTGTTGGCTTTTCTCAAACATCCACTTAGCATAGAGATTTCCTAGCATGGAAATGATGGTTAAAAGCTCATGTGTGAAGATCAGCTAGGAAACTATTTTGGCAAAGCAGGAATATGGAAAAGCTGAATACCAGGTATTATTTCAGATTTGGTTTTGTTCTCCTCAAGGTGTCTTACAGAGAATGCTCACTGAATCTTTCGGAGTATCTTAAAGGCATGGAAGATTATAAATTAGGAAAAAGCAAATATAATGACCAAGAGCTGACACCAAATGGAAATGCTTACAGCAATAGCAGTCAGCTGCCTGAAAACCTCAGCTTGTCCCTGTTATTACTAATGGCCCAGGTAAGGCAAAGTCCTTAGTTAGAAACTGAAAAATCAATTATTGGCTTCCAAGTACTGGTTGACCTGACAATAGAATGACATAGAGAATGATATTTTTCCAAGTAGAGGCCCATCATCTTCTGATTTTTTACAGTAGAATCAAATGTGGGGTCAGGAATACCTGCTCAGAAACACCGCCGTGATATCACTCCAGCACACCTTGCTACCTCTCTTCCCTGAAGGATGCATCTGTAAGAAGCGGTGTAATTAGAGATACTTCACTGCACAATCATATGTGGAGGAAACAGCAATAGTATAGTCCTGCAGAGGCAACTAAGTAAGAGACAGGCAACGATTCTTTTATTTAAAAAACTATGAGTATAGTCTAAATAGTTTGGTGTGTTTGCACACACGTATGAACGTACTCCACAGATGCTTGGCATTTATCATTCTGTTACCTAGGAGGGGACTTCCACTCCGTCCTATAATCTCCAAGTTAGCCTTTCTAGCCAGAAAAAATCAGGGATCAAAGAGACACTGAAACTGTGGCAACATAAAAGGCAGAAACACAAATGTCTTGATCATTGGCCTACATCCATTGTTAGGATGGTGGCATTGCTATGTACAACCTTGGCTTAAAGACTTCAATCCCAAGACTTTCTCATACTCGAGTTCTAGAAGTATCTCTATCCCAAACCTAAACAAAATGTTCACCAAGTCTTCCCCAAAATTGCCTCTTACATGAGCACACTTTTTAAAAGAAGACATACATGCAGCCAACAAGCACATGAGAAAGATCTCAACATCATTGATCATTGAAGAAATGCAAACCAAAACCACAATGAGATACCACCTCACACCACTCAGAATGGCTATTATTAAAAAGTCAAAAAATAACAGATGCTGGCGTGGTTACAGAGAAAATCAATGCTTAGACACTGTTGGTGGGAGTGTAAATTAGTTCAGCCATTGTGGAAAGCAGTGTGGTGATTCCCCAAATAGCTAAAAACAGAATTACCATTCAACTCAGCAATCCCATTAATTGATACACATACCCAAAGGAATATATATCATTCTACCATAAAGACACACGTGTGTGTATGTTCATTGCAGCACTATTCACAATAGCAAAGACATGGAATCAACCTAAATGCCCAGCAATTTTAGACTGGATAAAGAAAATGTGGTAGATATATAGCGTGGAATACTATGCAGCCATTAAAAAAATCAAGATCATGTCCTTTGCAGGAACATGGATGGAGCTGGAGGCCATTATCCTTAGCAAACTAACACAGGAATAGAAAACCAAATACCGCATGTTCTCACTTATAAATGGGAGCTAAATAGTGAGAACACATGGACACAAAGAGAAGAATAACAGATACTGGGGCCTATCAGAGGGTGCAGAGGGAAAGGAGACAGGGGATCTGAAAAATTAACTAAGGAATACTAGGCTTAATACCTGGGCAATGAAATAATCTGTACAACGAACCCCCATGACACAAGTTTACCTATATAACAAACCCGCACATGTATCCCTGAACTTAAAATAAAAGTTTAAAAAAAAAAAAAAGAATTTTCAAGAACTCCCTGGGACATGAACAATAAAAATGCCTTTTGTGGATGCTTTAAAAAAGAAAAAAGAAAAGAACAATAAGGATGCAACTTGCATCCATGCTCTCATAAAAGACTCATCTTGTGGGAAACCGTCTTAATTTATGTTGAGCAAGAAAGTCTTATTGGGGAACCACATAGTCTGAAGAAAAACAGAGAAAGCGTTCTCAAGTGCGAAGTATGGCTTCTGACAACGAATTCTAAATAAAAGATCATTGAAACAACTAAAGGGAGAGAGGGAGGTTTTGTGATAAACTGCATTTGACAGAGTTCCTTTAGATCTAGAAAAAACAAAACCCTCCATACACTTATGGTATCTCCTAAATATTAAAGTCTTCTCGAGGGAAGGGCAGGAGGTCAGGACAACATCATGAACAATTAAGTATTATTTTCCAGGCAAGTTAGTTTTTTTTTATTTTTCTAAACTGTCAGTGGCAATCATTCTCTAAAGAAAAGGGGCCTTTATTCTGAGCCTGAGTAAACATAGTGAAGTTGCTATAGAAATAAAGAAGCCAAAATCTAAACCATAAAAAAACTCTGGTGCTAAAAATGGATACTCTCATTTTGCTGCAAAATTATAGGTTCAGCAGGTGCTCCGAGCCACTGAGACCTCTGCTGCCAACGTGGGGCTTTCCTCTGTCCCTAAGCAGCTCACTGTCTTCCAAGGAAGCTAAGTCATAGAAATGGCAAGGTGTATTGAATATTCTGGTAGTAGATGCTAGACCACCAAAGTTGTTTCAAATCAACAGCTGTAAGCATCAGACTTAGCCTGGAATGTGTTCTTATCTGGCTCTGTTGAAAAAGTACTCCACACCCCCCTGAAGGTGTTTTCACTGTGTCTGTGTTGTGGCTTTGGGGGAACGTTATCTATGTTGTTGTTACTCGTTGATAAGCTACACTCTAAAGGCGAAATCCAAAGGAGTCTTTTCAAATCTGTGATGCTGTATTCAGATTTTCTAAACCTTGACACTGTTGACATCTGGGGCCAGATAATCCTCTGTCATGGGGGAACTGGTCTCTGCATGGTGAGACCCTGAGCAGCGTTCCTGGTCTCTACCCACAAGACACCAGCAGCAGCTCTCCCCACCATGAATGACAACACCAAAAATATCATTAGACATTGCCAAATGTCCCCTAGGAAACAAAGTTGCCCCTGATTAAAAGCCACTGTGTTAGATCCATTTAATAGTATAACTTTCAAATGAGGCCTTGAAAAGTATAGGGTAAATCTATTTGCTTCCCTATTTGGAAGATAAATAGTTACAGGAAAAAAACAGGAGCCAGAATAATGTCTAAACTCCCATGTCTTACTAAGAGTATGCATACATACACACGTTTCCATCGGCTTAGAAAATTTCTGGAAAAAACTGTTAAGAAGATGTTAATAGTGCTTGCCTCTGGAGAGTGAACTGTTTACACTTTCCTACTGTTTGAACTGTTTACTGTACTCACGTACCCCTTTTCAATCATGTTTTAAATAATTTTAATAACATATTTTTAAGTCACATTCAATATATTTTTTAGAAAGCAGTAGGTGTTGATTTTCAGTCAAATTAGAGTTAAAATGGGGTTTTCCAATCCATTTGAAATTCCAAAGCCCCCGTTGAGGGAGCTGGGCCCCAGGCTTGGATGCCATCTGCTGGCAGCAGCCCCAGCCCTGGCATGGAAGCTTGTAGACTATCACAGCCTCCTTGGAGTGGAAAACAGAATAAAATGGAAGAAAGTGCCACAGAAGCCCACAAAGGATTGCTCGCTGTGTGGTCATCGTTCTCTGGAACAAGATACTTAGTCCTAAAGCACTCAGGTCTCTTTTGGAGCAGATGCCAGTGGCAAGTCCCACAGCGGTCTGCAGACACCATGAAGGGCAGTCTGAGTTTTCCGTTCAGCACAATGGTTTGCAAGCGTGTGCGGACCTGTGGCTCGTGTTTCCTAGTAATCCCCAAAAATGCCTCCTTGAAATGCTTCTTTAAGGAGCCCCAACTACAGTCACCTGGAACGAGCTGTAAAACTGTGTAACATGAGGTCGTTTCATTCTGGATTCTGGATCCCCAACAGAATCAATAAGAAAATGTCAAAATGCTGGGCCCCAGGCCTGCTCCTGACTTGCTGAATCAGGACCTCTGGGTATGGGAACACAGTCTCATTGTTAACATGTTACCAAATGATCCCTATGAAACTTTCTGCTTATCTGTGGGTCAGTATTCAAGAGTTTCCGTAATCTTCAAGTTGAAATAAGAATCTTATGTAAAATATAGTGACTTTCCCAAGGGCTGAAACTTACAGATTTTCCCAAAAGAGACTCCATGTCTCAATCTTGAAATGGTTGGGAGAAATTTATGCATCAAAAAGGAGCATTTTAAAGACTTATCATGTGCCAAGATATATTAATACAGTCAGCCCTCCATATCCATTGGTTTCATATCTGTGGATTCAACAATCAGGGATGGAAAGTAATTGGGATAAAGAAATTCCACAAGTGCCATAAGGCAAAACTTGAATCCACTGTGTGCCAAATACTATGTTGAATCCAAGCAAATGAAATGATGTATAGGCATTACATAGGATACTATAAGTAATCCAGAGATCATTTAAAGTATATGGGAAGATGCTCACAGGTTATATGGTAACACTACACCATTTTCTGTCAGAGACTTGAGCATCCACAGAGTTTGGTATCCACAGGTTCTTGGAACCAATCCCCCATGGATACAGAGGATGACTTTATTCTCCATCTATATTCCATTGGGCTGACTGCCATGTAGGTATTTCATTACTTTTTACTGTTTTGGGTCCTTGGGAAAAACAACAAGTCGTGCCCAGAATGATAAGGTGATATCTGAACAGGTTCCCCAAACACAAAGACGAGCATGCATGGCACTGAAGTGAGAGAGTGAGAAGAGAACTTCAGAGAGACGTCCAGTGTTGCTAACCACAGAGGACCCAGTGGAGAATTCAGAGAGAAATTACAAGTTAAACCGATGCTAATTATTGACCAAGAAGGCCTTAACATTTCTTTCTCTCGAGGGTAATGTCAAGCCAGCAAGGTCTGAGAGTTGGGGGTGCAAGTATCTGAGCAGCTGTGCACACAGATACCTGGGTACCAATGTGGAGATCACTGGGAAACAGGATTAAATCAGTAGGAATAAGAAAAGTCCCCAGGCACACCGGGGACTTTTGTGGGGTGAGGGGAAGGGGGAGGGATAGCATTAGGAGATATACCTAATGCTAAATGATGAGTTTTACTGGGTGCAGCACACCAACATGGCACATGTATCCATATGTAACAAACCCGCACGTTGTGCACGTGTACCTTAAAACTCAAAGTATAATAATAATAAAATTAAAAAAAAAAAAAAGAAAAGTCCCCAGGCAGTGAAGGAATCATGCCTCACACTATCAACGTGGTAGAAGAGGATGGGAAAGAAGGGCTATTGAAGGGCTATTGAGCAGTGAAGTTATTTATGAGATAGAATTTTGTGGCTATTAGAGAGGGGGTTTGAAAAACAAAAGGGTAAAACTTAGAATGATTCTGAGATTTCTAGTTTGGGAAACTAGATACGTGTGTTTATAGACAAAGATAAGGAAATCCAATTACCAAAAAGTCATTAAATGAATACAATCTGCTCTTACATTACTATAAAGTTATTATTTTCCATGTTTATCATAAATATTTCAGAGCTAATTATCTGGGCTTGGTTTCACTTGTGTACTTGGCTGATTTTTCTCATTCCTCCTCTTCCCACTCAGCATTAAATAATTGGCATCCACTCCCAATGAGTGTTTCTGAAATACTCTTCAAAGTCATTGCCAAGGGAGAGATTGCCTTTTCGGATTGGTGTGTCTCAGATTTATCACAAGAGTGGGCAGATGTGAGGGAAAAGGAGAATGAGATTTGGCAGTAACAATGCAGAGAAGAGTTTTGTTATTCTTAGTGAGCACCAAAAGGCAGAAAGGCATCCTCATAAATCATTGTCCAAACCAATAGCCTTCCCCAGAGACAAAGTTTCGGCCCTTCTCATCTTTTGAGCTAAAAGAATCAGATGCCAAGAACAGGGAGATGAGATGCATGAATTGTTCTTTTTTTTTTTGAGACGGAGTCTCGCTCTGTTGCCCAGGCTGGAGTGCAGTGGTGTGATCTCGGCTCACTACAACTTCCACCTCCTGGGTTCAAGCAATTCTCCTGCCTCAGCCTCCTGAATAGCTGGGATTACAGGCATCAACCACTGTGCCTGGCTAATTTTTGTATTTTTAGTAGGGAACGGGGTTTCACCATCTTGGCCAGGCTTGTCTTGAACTGTTGACCTCGTGATCCACCCGCCTCAGCCTCCCAAAGTGCTGGGATTACAAACGTGAGCCACCGCGCCCAGCTGCATGAACTGTTCTGAGGCCTGATGAGCCTTTGCTTATTCCCAGATTAGAACTCCAGGCACCTTCCACTTCCATGGGTGAGAACTTCAGGGTATTCACTGGAGGACTCCAAAGTTCTGTTTGTCCGTGCCATGTTGAGGAACACCTCAGCTGGCCAAGTGGGTATACCTGGAAAAAGCTCTTTGTTTCCTGGCACAGACTAGAGGACTGTAAGCATGGGTGGCTTTCCAACTGGACAGAATCTGGTAAACAAGCACCAGGAGCCTCTAAGCCAGGATCAAGCTGAGGCAGGTAGCAGCAGCTCTGTGCCTGGAGGTGGGAGCCGGGGTGGGTGGAAGGTCTGGGCAGGCCTAAGCCCGCCCTGGCCCAGCGTGGGTCTGGCGTCCTGCCTGCGGGAGGCTGGTTCCTTGTGCAGAATTACTAAATGCTACAAATAAGGAAACACTGCAGATGAAAGTTTTAAAGGTTTATTAGTAATAACACCATTCGGGGCACTAAAACTTCAAAGTCCTTTGACTAGCAGAGTCTAACTAATCTTTACAACACCCCAGTGGGCTAGGTAAGCAAATAAATATTATTATCCCTATTATGTGGAGCAAAGAGAGCTGTAAGAGGACTTGCTCAGGGCTACAGGAAGATCAGCGTTACTCACATCTTGGTAACTACCAAGTCCAGACTCAGAACAGCAGGCTGCCCCTTACTCCACTGACTCATGCTGCCACAAAAACGGCAGGGAGGGCCCGGGAAAGAGACTCTCATGATTCAGAACAGAACTTGTGACAGAAGCAGGCATTGTTGGTTTTTTTCTTGTTGCAGCTTTAATAACAGTAAATGACAGTAATTTTGCCCAATTAGAAATGTCTGACTTGAGATGTTAGGCAGACGCCTTCATTACTGGAACGTCTACCGTAGGATTTTGACAAATCTTACCCAGAGTGGGACCAGCTTCCCCAGGGCTCCTCCTGAATGGTGGCTCCTACATACTAAGGCTTTCCAGGTTAACCTAAAAAGTGTAGGTTTGCAAACTAAACAGTCCTTAGTGGGGTTTTTAATCCTTCTTTTAATAAATTACAATATGTTTCTAAATAAAGAAATTTTGGAAAATATGAAATGGTAAAAAGAAAATGGTAGTGTGTGAACTCTTCCTAGTACTATAAGTGATTTCTGGTAACACTTGGGGGTGTGTCCTACCTGTAAATGTTTATGCGTGTAAATACATTTAAACTATATAAAATTCAGGCTATCTATATGTCTTCAAATCCTTGAATACTATACAAAAATCTGATTTAAATGGCTACGTAGCAACCCATCAAATGGTAGCATCCCTTTACTCGGCCAATCTTCAGCTACATGATAGTTTGGGGTTACAAATTACTAGTATCACAACACCAGATAAACATCCCTTTTCATGAATATTTCTATTAATTTCAAAATTTTAGAAGAAGAGCTGCTGAGTAAATGGATTCATACATATTTAAAGCATTTCATACCTACCGTCACATTGTTCTCCATAATATTCTATCGCTTTCCACTTTCATATGTTGTAAGAGGTTGATTTTTCTGAGCCTCCAAAATTTCTATGTTGGTGAGGCTTAAGAGTAGCAATGGATTTTTTTGTTTTGTTTTGTTTTGTTTTTTTTGAGATGAAGTCTCTCACTGTCGCCCAGGCTGGAGTGCAGAGGCACAATCCCGGCTCACTGCAACCTCCACCTCCCAGATTCAAGCGATTCTCCTGCCTCAGCCTCCTGAGTAGCTGGGACTACAGGCGCCCGCCACCACTCCTGGCTAATTTTTGTATTTTTAGTAGAGACGGGGTTTCACCATATTGTTCAGGCTGGTCTCGAACTCCTGACCTTGTGATCCACCTGCCTCGGCCTCCCAAAGTGCTGGGATTACAGGCATGAGCCACCACACCCGGCCAGCAATGGGTTTTAATTAATAGCTAGTGAATTTAGCATAAGGTCATGCTTAAAGCCTAGATTTTAGTTATGCGGAATGTTTATTTGGGGTAGTGAGAGAGGGCTACCAGAGAACAGAGAAAGGTAATGTTTACTCATCTCCAAAATAGCCACCACCTTCTATTAAGCAACCATAAAAACAACTCATGTACAAGATTTTTGCAAGCAAGGTGTCCCCATTTCACATTCGAGAAAAATGAGGCTCAGAAAGATTCACTCACTCGCTCCAGGTCATTGTTCCTAGGTTTGGAGCCAGGATACCGGCCCTAGGGCATCTGTTCCATCCCACTGGGATATGAATGGAAACTAAAAGTGCTGGAGACCCTGAGCAGGGTAGATAAGAGAATGTTTTTGTTCATGATTTTTTTTAATCTTCTTCTTCCAAATTATAAATGGCAGAAATGTTTTTGATGCTAGCTTCAAGGCAACCTTCAGCATGCAAGAACCCCCAGCAGGCTTGCATTAAAAGCATTTTGTAAGAACCTTGGGTATTTGGAGTACTTTTACTTAAATCTTGAGGAACACATGTTTAAGAGAGCAAGCTCTGAGCCAGACAAATGTGGCTTTTATTCCTGAGTCTGCAATTTAGGATGTGTACAACTTTGAGCAGGCCCCAAATGGAAAATCCAATCTTCATTTGTGACATGAAAAAGAGGGGGAATTAAAAGAGACAGTACATGCAGAAGGGTAATTCCAATGTCTGGACATGGTAAGTCCTCAAGAAATGGCAGCTTTTAAGATGAGCATGTTAGGGGGAGTTCCACTATTTCAGACAAAGTCATAAAGAGGTAGCATAGGTATTTGACTTACAAGGAGAGAGAAGGTAATCTCAATTCCACAGGCTGGAAACTCTATTCCCTTGATGTTAGGGTATGTCCCCAGGTTGCACAAAGAAGTTTCAGAAGTGGGAAATTCCTTGTTCCTGTAGTGTGTGCTTCAAACAAATTATGCAGCAATACTGTACAATGACTGAGATTTGGCTCTGGGGAAATAAACAAAATTAGATTCCACAACCAACTCTGTCCAGGAAGTACCACTGCCTCTTGAGTCCTTACCTTCAGTAAGCTCCATGTGTAAAATAAAGATCATTGAATTTCCAGCTCATGTGAGAAGTGAATGAGACAACATGACATATGCAAAGGTAAGGGTAACAATGTCTATCACATAAAACAAAAAACTCATACAGGAATTACAGTATCCATGAGCGCTGTCCAGTCTTCCTCCCACTTCTTCACCTCTTCAAAGTTGGCCATAGTCCCAGGATTTCTCTGGCCAATGAGATGTAAGTAGAAGGAAACCATGCCTCCTCTGGATGAAAGCCTTCCCAGGGTCAATGGACCATATGCCATGTTCTCTTCTTTCCCTAACAGTGACCAGCAACTCTCAAGATGACAGCTACCCCAGAAATCAGCCTGCCTCCCAAAGAGAGACCTCTTCAAACAGCACCTCCAGCAAGCCCAGATGCACATGGAGCACAAATGAGAAACGAACATTTGTTGTTTGAAGCTGCAGAGATTTAGGGGTTGTTTGTTACAGCAACCTGGCCCATAGAAACTGATGCAGATTTTAATATGAGTAGCTTATTAGTCCATTCCATAGAGCTGGAAAAAGTGATCCTAGTTATTTTTTATCAAAACATTAATAATAATTACGATGAGGAGGGCTTTCTCAAGTAGAGTAGGTAGCTGAAAAGAAAAACAATGTAATGTTGAAGATGAAACCCTCATTCAGGACCCTCTGAGAACTGACTCTGCTTTCTGCCTTGGAAAAAGTCAGGCCTCACTGAGGTAGAGTCTAATTTAGGAACCAGGAGAACCCAATTCCCTTCACATCTGTATATCACACACCTAAGTCTACAAGAACGGTAATATGAGTGTCCTGAGGATGAACGAGTGATGGGGTCTCAACATGTTGGGGCTGATGTCACAGTTCCTACAGGACCCTTCTTGGGAGTCTCCCTGAAATACTGCCTAACTGGGTATCTGAAGAGGAATGAGGCAAAGGAAAGCTGCCCAGAGATAGCCTAAAATTGCCTTCCAGAGGTTTCTGTATTCTAATTGTATTCTGTATTCTAATTCTCTAATTGAGTGAGTTAATTAGAGAGAGAATGGTGTGGCCCTTCCTACCAATACATAATCCACCAGAAAGACTGGAAGTTTTTCAGTACCAGCATAAGTAAGAATAGGAATGCTTGATTTAAGACTAGAAATAACTTACGACAATTAAAGAAACATTTTTACCAAAGTAACCCGTCCGATTAGAAACTGGTTTGTTAGAAACAGTAGCAAAGAGAGTTTTTAAATATCCAAACTATGCATCCTAAATAAGTTTTATAAGTCAATGTTTGTTGAGTAACTGTTGCTATTAACAATCTTTGCAACCAATAAGTCTGCATGTACCCCTTTTAACAAGATTCATTAAATACCTAGCTAAACGATACAGTTACAAGCAAACTCATTGCTCAAAATTAAATGCTCTGTGGTATGCTTTTATTTCCAATTTTTCTTGAAGGAAGAATGCAGAAAAGTAGAAAAAGTAACAACCTGCTCCTCTTAGAAAAATGATTGAATGCTTTATACAGTGTAAGATCTATAATGCAAATTATTAAGAATCTGGCTACTTTTTTATTATACTTTAAGTTTTCGGGTACATGTGCATAACGTGCAGGTTTGTTACATATGTATACATGTGCCATGTTGGTGTGCTGCACCCATTAACTCTTCATTTAACATTAGAAAAAAGCTATTGACTATTGACTCATTGCTTCTATCTCTCAAATACATACAACCAATCATGTTTTCTGACAGCACGCATCCTCTGGGAAATATTTCCTCCACCTCTTCTCTAAAACTTGGCAGTGTGAGGTTTTGTTTTGCCTTTTGTTTTTCTTCTATCTGCCTCATGACACTTTTGAGCATAAGAAAGACATCATCTAGTGCCCTGGAAGATTCTTTGTTTTGATTCTTGTTCTTTTATGGCACCCTCTGATAGCATTACATGACTTTGGAAATCAATTCTGTGCTGTGAGAATAAGGTTTGAAATGAAAACTTCCTGCCTTGTGTTGAAAGAACAGAGTTAGTTTTATTGAGGCTAGAACGTATTTTTCCCTGTATTGTTCTATAGACACAGAAACAATCCTTAGCTCAGTCTGGGGCAAAAGCCAAAGAAATTGTCTAAAATGGCAGATCCTGAAGGAGGCTTGGGGGTTGGGAGGTGATGAGGAAGCAGTCAAGAAAACTGTATAATAATAATTTTGTTCACTTCCAGATAGTCTCCTAATGTTTTCATAGATCTACTTTTCTTCATTGTGCAAGCTGCATATGTCCACTGTAAAAGTTTTAGAAAAATGTAATAAAAGAAAGGGAAAAAAGCATTCACTATCTGAGCATCTACAGATAATCATCACTATCATTTTGATGCATTTCTTTCTAATCTTTATTCAAAATTATTAGAAGTATATATAAAAATATATTAAATACATATACTTATATAGAATTAGTATTTATTGAATAAGTTATGTATAGGATATATTTCTATGCATATAAAGTGAAATCCTTTAACAGCAGAATTTTAACAACTGCATAATATTCACGTCATGTACGTAGCATTATTCATTTCATCATTTCCTTACCGGTGGCCATTTCTTTGCCCCATATTTTAAGTTGTTCATTCTTTTTTCTGTATTTTGTTTATTTACATATGTACCCTAAAACTTAAAGTATAATAATAATAAAATAAAATAAAAATATATATATATAATGCCCACAAAATAAAGGAACTAAGTCATAAATATGCATATGATTTACATAAAGGAGCTAAAATAAGAAAAAAAAAAGAATGATAAAAGTCAGCAGGGAAAAGAACTACCAAATCACCTAGTCAAGTAAATGATTTACAATAACAAAAACAAACTTAAAAACTCTACTTGTAACAGTTTTACTGGGGACTAATACTTCTTTAATTAATAAAACCTATTGGCTGCATATGGCAATCAGTGGTAAAAAAAAAAAAAAAAAAAAAAAAAAAAAGACTACCAACCAACCAATAAGCCCATGTAGACCCTGGTTCTGTGACCCTGGTTCTGACTCTCCAGGAACAGCCACCAGGGATCAGGCTACCAAGACGAAGGCAGAGAGCAGGCAGGGTATGTAGATTTTACCCCAAAATTCTGGCCAAACCTAGGGCTCAATATATTCACTGGGGAGAGGAATAAGGAAGGAGAGAGAGGAGGAAAGAAGGAGGGAAGGAGCTGAAGAGGAGGGGCTGGGGAGGAGTAAAGGAGAAGAGAAAGAAACAGGCTCAGTGATATGACTTGGGGAACGTGGTGTGCATGGCCATGGGTGGACTGGCAGAAGGGCTTCTGGAAAAACTCAGCCCTGCAAACTGGCAGAGAAGGGCACACATGCATCAGCACGAGGATACCAGGCATGAATATCCAAGTGCTGCAGAAGCCATGTGCTCTCATGAGCTGGAGGGAGGGGAGCAGATGAGCAGCACAGCAGTCCAAATGCTGAAAGAGCAGAGCTGTGAATCAGTGATCAAAAGACAGGGTGACCACATGGAGTCAAAAGATGCTGGTGAGAAGCAAGATCATACAACAGATAGGAATGGAATGCCCACTCCACAACATATGGGGCATGTAAGATACATCATGGACGTCTACCCACAAAAAGCAATGTCAAATGAGTTTTTTTAAAATATTAGAAAGATGGTGAAGAGTATAATAAAGGAGGGGCTAATAAAAGGCAAGGATGCTGAGAGAAAGAAGTCCTCTCCAAGGTGAAGAATTCCATCCGTCAGGGCTGATGATCAGATTGATCCATGAGAGAAAGGATCTTACGTGGAGTCCGAGCATCCCAAAGAAGGCCACTCCTGTACACCCAGCTGAGGCCAGGTGCAAATGTGATATGTGGAGTAGGGGTGTGCCTGAAGCCAAGGCTAACCCAAAACATCTGCCGGCTTAAAGGGATTCTGGGGGAGGGCTCAGACACACATGGGGAAACCAGCTGTGAGAGGCATGAATCAAAGAACAGAGCCTTCCCACCAGGAAACAGGAGTCTGGCTTGAAAAAGACGCAAGAGTAAATAGGCACATGTGATAAGCATGCTTAAAAGAAAAAAATAGGGCATTCTGGTATTTCATCTGAAAGAGTCTACACATGTTTTAAAGATTTATCCATTCACTAAGAAATTGAAAGAGAAACACCCACCATGTGCAAGGCACAGCGGCATGCATCTTTTTCTACCTCAAAGTGAATTGAATGTGCCTGTGATTGCAGAATCATTTCCATCATCAGAGTAGAAATGGCTGCTTCCACTCTGTATGGTGGTAACTCAGTGAAACTTACTGCCACCTACATGGCCCCATGTCATCCAGCTCTACCCACCTCTCCTGCCTCACCCCCTCGCCCGAGACACTCTGGCCATACCAGCTTACACCAGCCAACCCTCAAGGGCCATTGGTTTCTGAAACAGGTGAGCCTTTTCCTGCCTCTGGGACTTCACGTGTTGGAACCCACCTCCATTCCTGTACTTTTGGTTCCTTCTTATTCTTCACATATGCTTTTATTTATTTATTTATTTATTTATTTATTTATTTATTTATTTAGAAACCAAGCCTCACTCTGTCACCCAGCCTGGAGTGCAGTGGCACGATCTCGGCTCACTGCAACCTCCACCTTCCAGGTTCAAGTGAGTCTCCTGCCTCAGCCTCCCGACTAGCTGGGGTTATAGGCATGCACCACCTACTTTCGTATTTTTAGTAGAGACTGAGTTTCGCCATGTTGGCCAGGCTGGTCTCGAACTCCTGACCTCAGGTGATCTGCCCGCCTTGGCCTCCCAAAGTGCTGGGATTACAGGCGTGAGCCACCACACCTGCTCTACATCTGCTTTTAAATATCATGGCCTCACAGAGGCCTTTGTGGCCCACCTTGTCAAAATCTTCACCATGCCTATTCTCCCATCGTCCTTATCTCAAGTTTAATTATGTACCACAGTCTTTGTTTTCTTATTTGCTGTCTATTGCCTTGGTTAGATTTTCCAAAGAAAGGATCGTGTCCTTCTTAGTCATGGGTGTCTGTCGAGTAGTAGAGGCTCTGTGAATACATTCTCTAAGTTTGAGCAGGTCAAAGCAGGACAAACACAGAATGTTTTAATGAAAAAGCAGCCTTTAAAGTAACATTTATTTTCCATTTCATAAAAGTTTTCAAATGATTTTACAAATATGCAAGAAAAATTTATCTGCATAATACCTAGTGGCATTATCTATATTATAACCTAATTGTCCTGAGCAACAAAGTAACTAAGGACCCCAAAATGAAAAATAAAGTTGATTTAGCCCGTTGGTATTGTTAAAAGTTTGACTGGAAGCTACTCTATAGCAGGAAAAAAGAGTCTCATTCATATCTGTATTATCAGTGCCAAGCAAAGAACCTGGCAATTAATAAGTGCTCCATTAATGTGATTTTGATTAAAAGTGTTCACGTTTTAAACTAACATATGGCCGTTATCTTTAAAACTATAGAATGACACAGGTGGAAAGAAAATATCCCTTCCATTCCCAAACTTCAATTCATTTTACAGAGGTAGCTAATGAGAACAAGTCAATGTATATTCTTCGAAACATATCCATGCATTAATGATCAAAAATATCTATGCAAGGAGATATTAGGCTATACATGCTGTTTAATACCTTTCTTCATTCACTCTTTATTCACATATAATAGATATTTCCATGTTTGCAAAAATAGATACATCATTCTATTTAAAGTCCGTACATTACTCTGTGCTTTATTTAACCAGGTCACTTCTGTGGACATTTAGGGTTTTTTCCACGATTAAAAATAAAAAAGCAATGAACATCTACAATTGTGTAATTAGGTGGACATAAATGCAAGATAAATCCCCAGAAGTGGAAGCGTCGGATCAATTAATGTTGACAGAAACTTCCTAAAGCACCAAACAGCTATTATAGTTACATCAACCCTTGCATATGTTGGGGGTTTACTTTTTTTTTTTAATCTTTACCAAGCTAATAGGTGAAAAATAGTTGATAGTTTAAATTTCTTTCATTCTGAGTGAAGCGGAACAGCTTTTCATACTGTTAGCTGCCTTTTTGGTTTCTTGATAAAGGCTAAAGGAGACTGATGCCTCCATGCCAGGTACCAGGAGGGTTATGGCAAGAGCAACAACCCTCTGAAGATAGGCTGGATGGAGTCATGATTCCCATCCACACAGAGCTCAAACCACCCTGGGCTCTGAATCTCCAGCCCAGTTGCCTAACGCATCTCTCACCTTACCCACGCTTCTGCACACTATGCCTTATTATTTTTTAAATGCCTATTCTTCATTTCAGGTGACATACTTTTCCATCATCTTTACCACAACATCTACTAAGGCAAAATAAAAATACCCATTGCCATTAGAAAACAGCAGAACTGTACCAGATTTGGTGGGTCATATCTGTCATCCCAGCAGTTTGGGAGGCCAAGGTAAGAGGACACATCACCTGCGGCCAGGAATTTGAGACTAGCCTAGGCAACATAGAGAGACCATGTCTTTACAAAATTAAAAAAAAAAATAGCCATGCATGGTAATATGATTTGGCTCTGTATCCCTGCCCAAATCTCATCTCGAAGTTTAATCCCCACATATCAAGGGAGGGAGGAACCTGGTAGGAGATGATTGGATCCTGGGAACAGTTTCCCCATGCTGTTCTCATGATATAATGATTTAAAAGTGTGATTCATTCTCCTTCTCATTCTCTCTCTCTCTCTCACCACCATGTAAGACGTGCCTCTTTTCCCCTTCATCTTCTGCTGTGACTATAAGTTTCCTGAGGCCTCACCAGCCATGCAGAACTGTGAGTAAATTAAATCTCCTTTCTTTATAAATTACCAAATGTCAGATAGTTCTTTATAGCAGTGAAAACAGGAATGTAATGTAATACAGGAAATCAGTACCAGAAGTGGGACATTGCTATAAATGTACCTAAAAATGTGGAAGCAACCTTTGAACTGGGTAATGGGCAGAGGTTGGAATAGTCTGGAGGGCTCAGAAGACAGGAAGATGGGGGAAAGTTTGGAACTTCCTAGAGACTTGTTGAATGATTTTGACCAAAATGCTGATAGTGATGTTGATAATCAAGTCCAGGCTGAGGTGCTCTCAGATGGAGATGAGGAACTTATTAGGAATTGGAGCAAAGGTCACTCTTGCTATGCTTTAGCAAAGAGACTGGTGGCATTGTGCCCCTGCTCTAGGGACCTGGGGAACTTTGAACTTGAGAGAGACGATTTAGGGTATCTGTCAGAAGAAAGTTCTAAGCAACAAATTACTCAAGATGTGGCCTGGGTGCTCCTAACAGTGTATAGTCATATGTGTTCACAAAGAGATGATCTAAAATTGGAACTTATATTTAAAAGGGAAGCAGAAGATAAAAGATTGGAAAATTTGCAGTCTGACCATGCAGTAGAAAAGAAAAAAACATTTCATAGGGAGAAATTCAAGCCAGCTGCAGAAATTTGCATAAGCAACAATGGGGAAAATGTCTCCAAGGCATTTCAAAGATCTACATGGCAGGCCCTCCCATCACAGGCCTGGAGGCCCATGAGGGAAAAATGGTTTCTTGGCCTGGGCCCAGGGTCACTGTGCTTTGTGCAGCCTTGGGACATGATGCGCTGTATCCCAGCCACTCCAGCTACAGACAAGACTATAGGGGCCAAGGTACAGCTTGGGCTATTGCTTCAGAAGGTAGCTTCCTTCTGCCAAGAAGACTTGGCAGCTTCCACGTGGTGTTCAACCTTCAGGTGCACAGAAAACAAGAGTTGAGCTTTGAGAACCTCTGCATGTATTTCAGAGGATGTATGGAAAAACCTGGATGTCAAGGCATAAGTCAGCTGCAGGGGCAGAGCCCTCATGGAGAACCTCTACTCAGGCAATGCAGAGGGGCAGTGTGGGGTTGGAGGCCCCATACAGAATCCCCACTGGGCATTGCCTAGTAGAGCTGTGAGAAGAGGGCCACCATTCTCCAGACCCCACAATGGTAGAGCCAATGACAGCTTGCACTGTGCACCTGGAAAAGCTGCAAGAACTCAATGTCAGCTGGTGAATGCAGCTACAGGGGCTGTACCCTGCAGAACCACAGGGTCAAGGCTGCCCAAGGGCTTGAGAGTCCACCCCTTGCATCAGTGTGCCCTGGATGTGAGACATGGAGTCAAAGGAGATTATTTTGGAGCTTTAAGATTTAATGGCTTTCCTGCTCAGTTTTGGACTTGCATGGGCCCTGTAGCCCTTGGTTTTGGCCAATTTCTCCCTTTTGGAATGGTAGCATTTACTCGATGCCTATACTCCCATTGTATCTTGGAAGTGACTAAATTGCTTTTGATTTTACAGGCTCATAGGTGGAAGAGACTTGCCTTGTCTCAAATGAGACTTTGGACTTATACTTTTGAGTTAATACTGGAATGAGTTAAGACTTTGAGGAGAGGCATAATTGTGTTTTGAAAAGTGAGAAAGACATGAGATTTAGGAGGGGCCAGGGTGGGATGATATGGCTTGGCTCTGTGTCCCCACCCAAATCTTATCTCGAATTGTAATCCCCACAAGTTGAGGGAGGAACCTGGTGAGAGGGATTGAATCATTGGGGTAGTTTCCCCCACGGTATTCTCATGATATTGAGTTCTCACAAGATCTGATGGCATAAGTGTGGCATTTGTCTCTCTTTCCTGCCACCTACATGTACGACGTGCCTCACTTCCCCTTCACCTTCCACCATGATTGTAAATTTCCTGAGTCCCTCTCCAGCCATTCAGAACTGTGAGCCAAGTAAACCTCTTTTATTTATCAATTACCCAGTCTCAGATAGTTTTTTTAAAAGCAGTGTGAAAACAGACTAATCTACATGGTGACACATGGCTGTATTAGTCTAGCTACTCAGGAGGCTGAAGCAGGAGGATCACTTGAGCCTAGGAGTTTGAGGTCAGTGAGCTATGATTGTGCTATGGCACTCCAGCCTGGGCAACCTAGTGTGACCATGTCTATGAAAAAAAAAAAAAACTTAATAAAGAAAAAAGCAGAACCTTTCTACAATAAGCGATGGCGGGATAGTGGGCAAAGCAAAGCCATGGACGTCGGCTCTGCAGCTTACAAGTGTTCCATCTGGAGTGTCGGAGTGTCAGGTTCCTCATCTGTAACAACATCTACCCTGTAGGAATGTTGTGTGGGTAGAAAGAATGTATGTACAGTGCCCTGGACTTAATACAATCCAGAAATGGAAGTGGTTATTATTGGCAACATGATGTGGGGTATTTGTGGTAAGGAATAAAATCTTCTTCGGGTATTAATTCTCCCTTCATACCAGGATTTCAGAACAAGGGAAATCTTTGCTATTTCCCCATCAAGAATCATGTATACAACCTGTTCGCTGGAGAGGCACCTTGGGCTGGGAGGCACTCCGGAGATGGCCACTCCCTCACTAGCATCACCAGAGGGTGTTGATAAGAGAAGGCTACAGGGAGAGGAGGTTGATGATCACACACATCACCTCTAAGGTGGTGGAGGTAATTCATCAGTATAACAGGCACTCACAAAATACTTCTTGAAAGAATGAATGAACTGCCCACCTAAGAAATCCTCTGATAAATGTTCTTTTTTTTCTCCTGGTTTAAACCAAGAGTACTCCACCACAGCATTGCTGACATTTGGGACCAGATAATTCTCTGTTGCTGGGGGCTGCCCTGTGCACTGTAGGACGTTCACCAGCATCCTTGGCCTCTGCACATTCGACACCAATAGCACACACACAAGGTCAAGTTGTGACAACTAAACCATCTCTAGACATTGCCAGATGTCCCCTGAGGGCAAAATCACTTTCAGTAAAAACCAATGGTTCAGACTATAGGAAAGCAACAAAATATATTTTTGAGGCTAAAAATAACTTAACTTTTTACTATGTCCCTGAATCCAAAGCTGTTTTGAAGGCTTAGCAAATAATATAGCTATAACTTAGCATAGCAAGTCCTTAGAGCAATTTACAACTGATTGGAGAATATTAACTGCCTAAGGCAAATCAGTCCTTAGCTGCTGCTATTCTGGGGGTGGGGAGGGGGACACAGCATTAATAATTCAATAAAGGAAAGGCTGCAGGCAATGAGACCCTAGAGTTATTTATTTAGCCAATTAGATTAGTTTTTGGTGGCAACCCTGCTTTTGCGAGTATGAATACGCCATGTCTATTCTTCAATTAATCAGGAAAATTGTACATCACAAATCTGCTCTTACTGCCTTTCAGCTGGAGGATGTGCAGTTCAAGTGGTCCTGGAGCCTTCAGAGGAGGGAAACAGGCTGGGAACATTCATCACTTACACGTGTGCCTCACACAGAACAGATCCATGCACTGGGGGTGTGTAAATTAGACGTGTCAGCACCAGTCCTCACTGTTCCTGCCTAACTTTCCAGCCCTAATCCAGAGCAAGACAGGGATGAATTATATCAGGTAAAATTTAGAGCCATGGACACATAGATATGCTCAGTTTATTACTGTTAGTGATAAACAATCCTACTTTAACCACTAAGAGACTAGAAAACGTGGTTTTTTGTTCTTTTTTTTTTTTTGGTTTTTTGGTTTTTTTGAGATAGAGTCTCATTCTGTTGCCCAGATTGGAGTGCAGTGGCATGATCTTGGCTCACCGCAACCTCTGCCACCCAAGTTCAAGCGATTCTCCTGCCTCAGCCTCCTGAGTAGCGGGGATTACAGGTGCATAACTATCACGCCCAGCTAATTTTTGTATTTTTAGTAGAGACGCAGTTTCACCATGTTGGCCAGGCTGGTCTTGAACTCCTGACCTGAAGTGATCTGCCCACTTTGGCCTCCAAAGTGCTGGGATTATAGGCATGAGCCACCGCACCCGGCCCAAAACATAGTATTAAATATACATCTCGTGAAGCAAATCCGAGAGCTTTCCTGTTTTGACTTTGCTCACAATTTAGGCTGCAGGAACTGCTGGAGGTCCCTGAAGTGGACCTATTTTGGTGGCTTATTTTGGTCTAGATCACAATGTGGAAGGTGTCCCTATCACTCTCTTGTGGTCAATAGGAGGTCAACTCAAAGCCCTACAGACGACAGTAGCTAATGGGGATTATTTTTTAAAAATCATCAGGAAGAAGAATATATAAACCAACATAGTCCTGTTCACTGGGACAAACCATGAGAAATTCTAGAGATTTCTCCATAAGCTGTTAGAGATTTTCTTTTTCCTTAGGTATTTATAACCTTAGCACTTCCATTTCTAGCATATATTTTACTTCCTTTTCCCTTTCTTGCTCTCCTTTTTCTTTTTTGGTTCCACTTATTTGTTTAGAGGCCAGATTTTCTAATAATTCAGGTGGCAGCAAGCTGTGAGACTTCACAAAAAGTCAGATACTTAGACCAGGAGATCACAGAAAGGCCACTGACAAGATTCCAATGTGAAGATGCCCCTGACCATTGACTTGTCCTCGATATCTATACAAAGGGCATGTCCCTACCAGGGGAGCAAGATCTCTTATGCACACACACATCTGTCTGTCGCAGGCCTTGGAGACCTGGGATCAGTCAGATCCCCGACGAGAGCACAAAATGGAAATCACATCTCCAAACCACTTGTTTCACTAACATCAAACTAATGTTTCAGTCAACAAAACATAAAGAGTTTCAGCACCTCGTGAAATTTCACTGACCCAAAAATTACCTTTGTCAACCCAAACATAGCTTTCTTTTCTCATTTAATGTGATCGCAGTTGTGCTTACCAAGTCCAGTAGAGTACAGAGTGGGATGCCCGTGAATATGCCAGGAGCTGAGAGCTGAACAGTGCCTGACATTTCACCCATTTAAATTATAGACTTTTTCCTACTCCAGAAGATCCAGGACGTCTATAGCGTGTGTTCAAATGTGGCACAAAAGAAAAATATCTTATTAACTCAGCACAATTATGGGGTCTGAGATCAGAGGAACTGGAGGCCTCGTAATGTAGAGCAGCAGCTTACAGGAATGGAACTCAGAGCAAATAAATTTTGATTGCAGAAGGAAGAAAAAGGAAAAACACAAGACATTACCTAGAGTGAGCATACCTAAAGGCCAAGATTCTGGGTGAGCAGGAGGTGGGAGGAAAAACAGCCCCTCTCAGGTATACAATAACAGGTGATGTGGATACTGCTCACTGGAAAGGAACTGGGGATGCCCAGTGGTGTGCCAGTCAATGTTTAATGACCACCCATCTGAAGAAGCCCTTACCTGTGGTGTGTGCCAATTTCCACGGTGTAAACACTCCCACCATAGCCTACATTAAGCTACTATCACAATGTCACTGAACACAGAGACAGGGAGACACGCACACAATTGGCTCTCACAAGGTAGGAGGAACAGCTCCAGCACAGAGCACCCTTGGCACAGGAAGTGGAACTGAAAAGAAGCCGGGCAGGGGCCTGGTGCCCACTTCTTTTGACAGGCGATTTGTGTGTATGGGGCTTCTGTCTTGACACAGCTGGACTTTCCTGATCATTTAGTCTCAGAAACTGAATGGAGATTGTTTCCTTTGTCACTCCCAATTCTGCTCTATGAAATTCTTAGGAATTTAAAAATTCATGATGAGCACATAGTAACTTAAATTCAAACATCAAAGGACTGCTCAGTTTTTTCTCCTGTTGTGACCTTATTGTAGTAAATATTGCATTAAATTGCCATGCCAATAATTGAGATTCAGAAGCACTTTAGTTTTGAAGAGATTTGCTGTTCATGCCATTTAGTGACAAAGATTTTCACCTTCTCATTCCCTATCTCTCTTCATTCTCCTTCTACCACTCCCTCTCTCTTTTTCTCTCCCATAATGTTCTCTCTTTGGGGCTGTCTCCAACCCTTTCCCATTTATCTTTCCAAGTATCTCTATATATCTCTTTCTCAACTTCTTTCCCCTTACCCCCTCTCCCTCATTCTTCTCTCAACTTCTCAGTAAGGGAAAGATTTCTCGTCCTATCCGCATAATGTATCCGACAATTCCAGGCTGTGTTTGCTAATCATGCTTAAAAGAGTGACATACCAGAATGTAGAGACAACAGGAAGAGGTAAATTAATGGAAGCACTGAAAAATACCAGGCATAACAAAAGCCTGAACAAGCTCTGCATGCATAAAGAGGTACTATGCATTAGGCATATGGACTTCACTTGAGATTATGTACCATAAACAAGTACAACATGACAAAAAAGAACATACAGACATGGAGTAAACTACTGACCACTTAAAGTTGGCTGAAAATCCCACAATACGGATCCTGAGTTTTACTTCTCTTTTCTTCTCTGGTTCCCCTTACCCTGGTACCTGCCAACCAAGCCTTTGATTTAAACATTTTTATATATCAAAAGATACAGAAGAAAAAAGTAACTTAGATGTAAACATTGAAACAGCTTATGTTACAAAATGAGTGCAGTTTTAAAAAATAAATACGCAAAGCCTTGGGGGGAGGAGAGAAAAACAGCTCTGAAGGGAATAGACAAATAAAAAGCCCACTAAAGAAACAGATCATTCCAGAGGTGATTCCTTCTTTCTGCCTGACACAGGCTGTGTGGCCAACATATGTATCAACAGACAGGAAGTAACAGAACTCCAAACCAGACAGGTGCTGGGAGCTCATTCTATATTCACAGAATCATATTCGGGAAGGCAGGGTCCCAGGAAGTACTAAATCAAATCCTGCCACTTCACAATAACAAGGAAAGGATAAAATGAATTCTTGATAGCCACAGATTTTTCAGAGGAAAAAAGAACAGATTTTCAACTTGAAACCATTACATTTTAGACAACTTTTTAAAAAGCTTGAATTTCAAGGATTAGGGCAAAGCACGTGCTCTGTGTTCCTCTGCTAACTGAAACTGAAGGCTGTGTTCCCAGTTCTTAGAGTCATTTGACAAATACATCAACAATAATTAGCCACCAACATGATTTCCTTGGCCTCCCACAGTCAGAATAATAAAAAGAAATTCCTTCCATGATCTCTTTATTTTAACACACCGGTTGTTATTTAGTGTATCATCAGGAGGCTGTAGGCAAATCGCTGGCTGGCTGTCACAGTCAACATCAACCCCTTTGAAGTCAATGACACTAAATGGAAACACTAGAAGTGCCATTAATGAGCATGTTTTAATAATGCTACTGAAGTCTTTTACATTTCAAGAAAAGTACCAGAAATAACTCTGTAGAGTTTATGGTAGCATGTTTGAAGTGTTGCTAATCATTATATATCGGTTTATTAATCATTATAAATTCCATCACAGTTAAATGTTATTTGGATTGTTCATATGCTTAACATTGAAGGTGTAATTAAGAAATGGCCTGATTGATACCAGGCGAGTCGGTCTCAGTTGAACTAGGATTTCCTTTAATGTAGTCCTCAGGGTGGATGGTATTGAATGGATCCACAGCACTGGGGTTCTATGGAGGTTCTTGCATCAGCGTCCCAAAAGTTCGGGTCCTTCTCTCCTCCTCCACACCCTCCATTACACAAGTGCCCCCAGAGTCAGCGTAGTATCTGTCCAACAGACATCCATGAGTGGGGCTGCATATATAACAAATAAAGATACTGGATGTGGACCTGAATTTGAATTTCAGAGAAACATCGAGTATTTTTGTTAGATTAAATATAAATTTAAGATAAACAGAAGATATATAATTTTGTTAGTAAAAATACAGTTCAGACTTAGACTAATACAATTATTCATTGTTTATCTGACATTTAAATTTAACTGAGTGCCCTGTATTTTATCTGGCAACTCTACCCAGGTGGAACATATGTCGAGCCTTTTATGGTCTAGAGATCTGCCTCTAGGTGGGACCATGATGGCCATCTGAGCATATGTACCTGTCCTTCTCCCACCCCCAGGCCCTGGAAATTAAAAAAAAAAATAGATGTGTTTAACAGAGAAATTTCACAAAACTGACAGAAGACAAGGAGAAGGTGTCATGTGGGTCAGAAACCTTGAGAAATTCCTGAAAGACAGAAAGAAACCTGGCTCATCTTAACAGAGGAAATTGCAGCCTCAGAAATGAACTAAAAAGGTTGCTGGAAAATGTTGTAGTATGTCTAGGGATGCCCCGAGCTCAGAGACAACAAATGCAATGAGCAAACGAAACAGAAGCTATAGAGATTAATTGGGGGAGCATGTTCAGAAGTGCTGAACAAAGAGTGCCTGCTGCTCCACCCTGTGTCAAGCAGCAGGAGCATGGTCTGTCTAGATAGAGCCACCAGGGTGACCGCTTGGGCTATAGAGGCAGAGAGGTGCCCCGAATGACTGTTGATAATTGGGTGCACCAGAAAATGAGAACCTGCTATACACCAACATCCTCAATGATCTCCAATTATATGGAAAGCAAAATGGAATCCACAGATAGGAGATCACAGACTCTCAAGATGACCAAAATTATTAGAAAAACCAACATCAAAATAAAGAGGCATTGAAGAGCAAACACATGCAGAAATGGGGTTAAAGTAGCAACTATTAGGCTTTAAAAGTAATATAATTAATATCTTTAAAGATTTAAGATATCATCTAATATAAATGAAAAAGAACAGGCTGCAATGGGGAAAGCATATTTTAGAAATAAAAAGTAGGATTATTTGTAATTTTAAAAATATAAAACTCCATGGGGACCAACCCAAATGTCCATCAATGCAGACTAGATAAAGAAAATGTGGTACATATACACCATGGAATACTATGCAGCCATAAAAAGGAATGAGATCATGTCCTCTTCAGGGACATGGATGAAATTGAAAGCCATCATCCTCAACAAACAAACACAGGAACAGAAAACTCAACACCACATGTTCTTACTCATAAGTGGGAGGTGAACAATGAGAACACATGGACACAGGGAGGGGGAACAACACACACAGGCACCTGTTGGGGGGGGTGGATTGTGAGGGGGAGGGAGAGTATCAGGAGAAATAGCTAATGCATGTGGAGCTTAAAACCTAGATGATGGGTTGATAGGTGCAGCAAACCACCATGGCACATGTATACCTATGTAACAAACCTGCACGTTCTGCACATGTATCCTGGAACCTAAAGTAAAATCAAAAATAAATAAACAAATAAATAGATAAATACAACTCCCTGGGTTAAATTGCAAAGTTAACACAGCTAAACATCAAATCAATTAACTGGAAGATGGCATTGAGACAAGGAGACAGTCAGGAGAGATGTGTAAGCTCCAGAACCCACTGAATGAAAGTTCTAGAGGGGAAGAACAAAGATCATAGATGGGAGGAAATACTCACATAAAAAAAAAAGAAACAGAAATAGAAATGCATGGAAAAAATTGACTCCTCAGACTATAGTAAGACAGAATACAAGAAGAAACCGTACACATAAAGTGATGAAATTCTGTAACAGATGATGAGAAAATCTGAAAAGCTATCTAAAAAGGGGGCCAGAGGTAGAAAACTTTACCTATGATAATCTGCTTCTCCTCACAGTTCTGATTGGCCACACTGAATGCTAAAAGACAATAGAGTCATCTTTTCAAATTTTCAAAAGAAAAATTACTGTGATTTTGAAATTAGCACCCTCTACTCCACAAACTTGTGTTCAGCTGGGAGATTTCTAGATATTCATAGTTTGCCAACCATAGATTGTCTCTGAAAAAAAACTAGTAGAAAATGCATACAAACAAAACAAAACACTATCACAAGTCATGGGAAGAAAAGTAACATACACTATAAAGTAAGAAACATACACTGGTAAGTACAAGAACTAATAAAACTTTCATTTAAGCCTAAGTAACTGTTAATTGGAAATCAAAAAATTAATAACAATCTGGAACTAAAACCCCTGGAAAATAAGAAGTTCACATTAATTATGGTCTTACGTGGCAGCAGGCATTATTCTAAACTCTTTTTGTGTGTTAGCTCACTTAATCTTCACAATAACCCTAAAAGGCATTTACTACTATTATCATTTTGTAGATTTGGAAACTGAAGGCCAGGGAATTAAAACCTTGGCCAAGGTCACAGAGGTAGGAAGGGATGGGTTTGAGCAGGACACCAACCATGGGAATCGGCTCCAGAGACTCCAGGCAACCCATAAGCTCAGGCGTCAAGGCTGAAGGGTGGAGGTTTGGGGGAAAGATGGAAAGCAGTGAGATGGGGAGAGGAAGGTTCTTGTTTGATTGTTGGTTAGAATTCCATAATAATTCCATATGTGGAGGAAGAGGATACAGTTCACTCTACTTTAAAGAGTTAAGTTAACTATCGCAAGAACAAAAAACCAAACACCGCATATTCTCAATCATAGGTGGGAATTGAACAATGAGATCACATGGACACAGGAAGGGGAATACCATACTCTGGGGACTGTGGTGGGGAGGGGGGAGGGGGGAGGGATAGCATTGGGAGATATACCTAATGCTAGATGACGAGTTAGTGGGTGCAGCGCACCAGCATGGCACATGTATACATATGTAACTAACCTGCACAATGTGCACATGTACCCTAAAACTTAAAGTATAATAAAAAATAAAATAAATAAATAAATAAATAAAAAAAAAAAAAAAAAAAAAAAAAAGAGTTAAGTGAAAGTGTTAAGTGTAATCTCTAACACAGAAATAGAACATACAATTTCCAAAATGATAGGACACCCCTCCACTCACTCCAGTCTTTTTTTATATTGCTTAGTAGAATTTTATGTCTTGTCCATATGGGTGCCACATATTCTTTTAATTTTTAGGTATTCTGTATTTTTCCTGTCATTGTGAATGGATCACATTATGTTGTTATATATGAACAAGCAATTGTTAGTAAATAGAAAATTAACTTTTGCACATTTATTGTGTAACTCATACCCCTACTGAACTCTTATTTTTTCTAATACTTATAATTGATCATCTTGTGTTCAGGGGGCCAAAAATGGGGACTAACTTTATATTTTCCACTTGAACATGCAAAATTTTTCTATCCTTTTTTATCCAGCTGTATTGCATAGAACTTCCGTACAGCATTAAATCATATGGGGATAGCTGACCTCATCATTTCACCACCTTTAAGGGGAAGAAGCTGGTTACCCCATAGGGTAGTTTATGTTCTGTGTCTATAGGTATTGAAGGAGCTGTTGAACATTCTACTAAACGCTTGCCTGTGAGGCTATTCAGTCCCCACTTTGGCTTCTCAAGTTTCAGGCTGAATTACTGGCTCTTTCCTCCTTCTTTGGACACATAAAATTGGTCTGGATTGGCGTGTCCACCTACACATGAACCCAGATGAGGTCTCAGAGGAACCACACTCCTAGATCTCACCACTGGACATTTTACATCTTGCGTGATGTTTAAGAGACAGTTATAAGATGACTCCAGATGCAAAATATGCTGCCGTTCACATGTAAGCTTCTTGTGAAAGAACTCTGGACATTAATTTGAACTATCATATTCTACCATCATTCTGTCCTATTATCAGACTGAAAGCATGTTATTCATTATGGCCCTCAGGTCAGGAAAATCAATGACTAATCTCAACTCTGTATCTATTGAACATTGATAGCTGCATGGGGCATATGTCTGACATAAGACTTTGTCCTCAAGTTAATCAATTCCTACACTGATGCGGCCTATGCTCTCTCACGCAGCCCTTGTGTGTTCACAGATGACACATATTTATTTACAACATTTACTTGTTATATTCTAGAATAAAATTTTCCCATTTGGAGTCTTTTCTGAAAACAAAAGGGCGTTAGGTCTAGGACAAATCCACCATAAGGTTCAAAGATTTTGGAAAGGAGAATGTTAGAAATCTATGTATGAAGTTCTTTCTGAATCGAGCATATTTTAATATGGACTATTTTCCTGTGTTCTTTTGCATTTTAAGTCAACACCATCTTCTTCTCAAAAGCATCTTTTGACATGTTCAATGGTTGGTTGGTTTGATTGGTTTCATTTCTGGCTATTTACTTTGTGGTTACCTCCAGAGAGAAATCACTTAACATTTTCATGAGTATCAGGCCTCTGAATAACGTGAAATCTTGGGCAGGGCTCATGCACCATTTCCTCAAGGGCTTTCCCAATACTCAGTCAGGCAGGTTGACACATACAACCATTACATCCAAAAAGCATCCTTCAGCAGCTTTGGCCCAAATAAAAGAAACAGAATTGAGCTAACAATGAGTTCCTTTACTTCTAATGAAAACTGTTCAACAAAGAACCAAACGTTAGCATATATATACCTGCTCTCAGAATGCTTACTAAATGGCAGGTGTGGTGTTAGGCTTGGGGTATAAGGGTTTCCTTCCATCTAATTAAAATTATGCAAAAGGGAACAAAATGTTAGCCTTTCCATAAAATGCATACCTTTGGAATCTCTCTTAGGAAACAGGCCCTGTGTCAGGATAGAAATGTAAGGTGTGAAGGAGGGCCAGGGCACCCACAGGGATGGCGGTAAATGTATTTTGCCACAACTAAATGGATTGCGCCAGATGTTGTGGGTTACACGGCCAATATGTCTGATCTATAATATTCACTTTAAGTATAAGAAATTTTGAGAAAACCACTCTTCAAATAGCATGATCAAAATGATTCAAATGGAATATTTTTAAGTGAAGTAGGTATTTAACACTTAAGAAACAAAAGTGTTTTTGAAAAAGGGCTTGGAGGCTAGGAGTGGCTCTAAATGGGAATAGCTGATATAAATTGTCAGTGGATAGATTATTTATAACATCATCCATTCCAATCACAGTGCAAATTTCTATCTAATAAGTTACTCAAGTGAGTATCTGCTTTAAGTACACTGACTTCAAGTACCACTCAAAATTTCTAATCTTTGGCTATGTGATGTCAAACTTTCTTTGCTGCTAAGTGATCTCACATGCCTCTAGCTCCATGTTGCTGTTGATGTTTTCTTCTTGCTATGTGATCTTGCAGAAGACATGGAAGTTGGCAGGCTAGCTGAAATGAATATTCCAGAAACTCATAATTAGACAAGAAAATGATTCTTATCTACTCCCCAAACATACTGAATTCCTTGGTGAGGCTGTGCAGGTAAGATAATAAAAAATACATAAAATGTCTGAGCAAATTTCATCAAAATAAAAGCATTTAACAAATAAGATTGTCAACTTTCTTCTGCTCATTTGACTAAAAATTTAAAAAAATAGCAATGGATGCAATTTGAGAATACTAAAACAGGCCCAATATGAATTCACTAAAGGCCTAACACAGCAGAGGAGAAAACCGAAGGCAAACATAATATATCTTATTTAAACTGACACAAGCTTTGTTTTGACACAACCTATGGTTACATTGTAGTTTTTGAAGACTGTAAATCAGATGTTTAGGACTGAGAAAGAAGAAAATAGAAGATCATTTTCTTCTTTCATAGGATCCATTATTTTTCTCCGTATTTGAAAAAAAATTTTAATAATTATTACACTAAAATTATGCTTTGGCTACCAATATTTTATTTCATGAGATATCAAAATCATCCACTAAAGCAGATGTATAATAAACAAATAAATGTATTCCTCTTTCAGGGCAATATCCAGTTGCTGTACTCAAGCAGGCTGGTGTGAAGGGTGACGTGCAGCTCTTAAAATAAATGGTCTGCAAAGCTCCAACACTAATGCCTAATCCCATATCTTGTCCTGAGTATGTGGCCCTCTTCCCGGGGATGCCCCCTGTGACTCCTTGGGGCAAACCTACTTAGAGAGGTCTAAGGAAGCCTGCCCAGGGGAAGAGTGTCCTTGACAACGACCTCACACTTAGACAAGACTTAAATCTGGCTTCTTTTATTCAAATTATCTCAGAGCTGGTAAGTGGCAATTGGCCAATGCTCAGGCTGTCCCCACTGTCACATGTGGCCTGCCTTTCCACTGTGTCTTCTTCTAGATATACAAAGCAGTTACAGCAGGTACTGCACCTATTGCTTTTTGTCAGCCTCATGGAGTGGCTCTTATGCCACAGAGTTGTCCAAACCCACTGGCAAAAACAGATAAAATGGAAGCCAGGAGTCTCCACCCACAGAGACAGGGACAAGTTATTCTCCTCAGATGTCTATAGAATGTGGCCAGCACATTGTTCACGATGTCCTCAAGTTCAGTTTTGGACAGAAACGGTCATACTTATAGACACACACCCATTTGCCTCAGTTTCCCCCACTAGGAGACAGTAAAAAGATTGGTGGTTGCCAGGGGCTGAGGGGAGGGAGGGATGAACAGGAGAGCACAGGGGATTTTCAGGGCATGAGACTGGTCTGCATGATGTTCTATTGGTGGATGCATGTCATTACACATTTGTCCAAATCCATAGAATATACAATACCAAGAGTGAACCCTAATGTAAACTATGAACTCTGGGTGATAATGATGTGCCAATGTAGGTTGATCGATTGCCCCACCCCCACCAGCCACACAACCCACATCAGCACTTTGAAGTTATTCTATATTTATATACTTAGATTGCATACACAACCTGAAGACTTGAATGGATGCAAATGCAGGCAAAACAATAAGGAGGTAACAGTTTATAACAGGCAATAAATATTGGCAAATTTCCTGATTAAAGTCAGGTTTAGATTTCTATCATCAACTTCAGTGTTGTCTTTCATCAGATCACCTTTAAATTACCACTGCCAAAATAATATTAAAATAAAAAGAAAAACAACACAAAAATAACAATTCTTTAATAATAATTAAGAAAAGATGTTGTATTACCACTAACATTTTACCCATTCAAAAGGGGCATGATGCCTTAATGCCTTGAAGGTAAACCTGGTAGTCCTACAATCATGAGTGGATATTCTTATTCAATATATGCATTGTAAGAAGGAACCACAGATAAAATCAACTGACTTGCCAGCAGTGGTCCTCAACTTACAGACAAACACAACTTGCCACTATTCTCTCTCTTCCTTGGCAAATCTATGACCAATCTTCCTGGATTACAGATAGAAGACACACAACAGCTTTTATAAAGTCTATCAGTTCATTTGGAAAGTTCATTCCTTCACCCAAAAGCTATTTATTAAATGCCTGCTGTGTATGACACATTCTTCTTGGAACTGCGGACCCATCAACAAACAAATCAGATAAGCAATGGAGCTCGTATTTGGATGAGGTAAGAAAGACAACCAACAGCATTCAAAAGTAAATGTTATGAGTTGGAAAGTGGTAGGTTCCATAAAATACTATAATCACTTGTTGATGACTTCTTCTGTGCCAGAAAAACACAAATTACCAATAAAGTGTTACTGCATCTTTTTCCAGAAAAGAAAACTAACGTTCAGAAAGATTAAGAACCTTGCTGAAATTCACACAAATGGGAAAGCCAATGCAGGGATTCCATGTCACATCAGAGGGAGTTTTTCTAGTCATTTCACAATTAGACCCTTAAGCAATCCAAAAACAGACCCCATTAGTTATCTGAATGGAGGAAACCAGGCTCTATGCATGCTGCACTCTGAGCAAGAAGTTAACACATTGATCCTGGACACCAGACAACCAACATCCATTTACCTCCCTGAGACCCAAGCTCCTCATTATCATCTCCCTAATGTTTGCAACATGCAGTTCTATTTACTTTCCATTTTTACATAAATCTTTATTTAGAAGAAAATAGCATACCATGGAATATTAGTCTGTGCTAAAAAGAAATGAGCTAGCAAGCAATGAAAAGACATAGAGGAACCTTTAATGCATATTACTACGTGAAAGAAGCCAATCTAAAAAGGCTACATACTATATGATTCCAAATATATGACATTCTAGAAAGGGTCAGACCATGGAGACAGTAAAAAGATCAGTGGTTGCCAGGGGCTGAGGGGAGGGAGGGATGAACAGGAGAGCACAGGGGATTTTTAGGGCATGAGACTGGTCTGCATGACGTTCTGTTGGTGGATGCATGTCATTACACATTTGTCCAAATCCGTAGAATATACAACACCAAGAGTGAACCCTAATGTAAACTATGAACTCTGGGTGATGATGATGTGCCAATGTAGGTTGATCGATTGCAACAAATAGACCACTCTAGTGGGGAATGTCAACAATGGAGGAGGCTGTGAATGTAAGAGGGAGGTGGGATAGGAGAACACTCTATACTTGTTGCCCAATTTTGCTGTTAACCTAAAACTGCTCTAAAAATAAAGCCTAACAGTTCATAAATATATAAATATATATAATATAAGCCTATTAGTTCATAAATATATAAATATATATACCTGTAAATATGTATGTAGCAGCATCTATCTATCTATATATATATAAAACATTATATATATACGAGTATACTGTCATCTCATATTAATGTTTATTCAAAAGGTTGTACAATCCTACACTTATAAATTTTTTTGAAAATGGCCTCTATCTTTCCCACACTTGCCTAGTTTGATTACTGTGAGACTCCTCAAGAATGATGCCCTGGTAAAATTAATTATTAATTATTAACTTATTTATTTCTATGGGGAGAACATCAGTACAGTATTTCTGTTTATAAAACAGAATTGAAAGCCATGGGGCAATGGAACTAAGAAGAGAAAAATCTAATTAGGGCCTGACAGCCTTTGATAATAGGATTAAAGTTATTTTCCTCCCAACTACTAATATGTGAAGTCAATAGTGTTGTGTTTTCTCTTCTTAGAAATGTGTGGTATGCCCCTGCAAGCAACTTTTCCCATGCTATAATGTTTGTAACTCACAGAAAATAAATATGATTTCTTTGATGCACTATCAGGAAGATGTCAGCAAAACATGAAGTGACACACACCAGCAGCCTCTCAGAACTGAGCTTTACAGAAATGGAAACTTTGAAAGAATATTTTCTAGCAGCAAGTAACAAAGTATCTGTTTGAATTTGTTTCTTAATATGCTCAGGTTCAATGCAAAGAATGTAAGGTTACCATAACTTTAACAAGCAGCATCTATTTCCAGCATGTGCTAAATATTGTACCTATTTTTAGGTAAATTTTAAAAAATATATTTTATATAAATTCTTATCTGGACCTGTACTTCAAAATGTTCTTCATAAAGGCTGAGCATAAAAATTCCTGTTTAATCAAACCAAATTAAATCAGCAACTATCCACAGAGCTCTTCTCCCTTGTGTAATTAGCCAGGTATTGTGGGCATAATAATAAATAAAATTTAAGACGTAATTTAAGATCCTGGCCTCAAGGTGCCTATCTCTGGGGGCTATAGGAGAGAGAAACAGGACACATCAAAGTTAATTATCTTTTAGCTCTCAAACTCAAGACAATCATAGAAATAGAACATCAAGGCAGTACAATATCCATTCAAAAATTGAGTAGGTATATGGTGATGGACATAGATCTCCTTTTCCTTCTGAATATAATCTCTTTGCTTTCCAGATGAATTTCCACAGATGAGACCTTAATCAGAACAGAGTCTATTCAGGACACATATTGATAATTATCGAGGTCAGTGGCTCCCCAACGCGGCTGCTCATCGGGAGGGCGGATGCTTCCTAATTGACACTGCTCCTAGCCCCCAGGCCCTGATCTTCTCACTTAGTAGGTCATGGATGAGTCAGCTTCTGCCAAATCCCCCCCTTCAATGCCCCCCTGAACCAAACTAACATTTGTACAGCACTTTAGAATTTCCACAATGTCCCTTATCCTCCTAATTTTTTAATTCTGCGCAAAATCATTGTTGCCATCTTTTAGATGAAAAAACACAGATTGTATAACGTGTTCCTGTTTTCAGTCAGTGAATAATAAATACCATGGGTTAAATTTAGTTATTAGGCAAGAGATGTTTCCAAAACAAGTATTTTGTGCTTTAGACTAGCATATATCAACGGCATCAAATCACGTACAAAAAATTATGCTTTCCAAAGTATCTGGTTCAAGTGTTCAAGGTTCTTCCTAAAAAATAACAAATGCAACCTTTGACATATTTCTTTTAAAAATTTTTAACTGTCCATATATATTATTTATTCTGAAATTACAACTAGAAATTTCAGTAAAAGAATATTTGTACCTATGTGCACAAACCAACTTCAAAACCAAAGTAATTGTAGGATATTCCAAAGTGTTTAAATTCTATTTTTCTTTCCCCTTTGAGGCTGCCATTATTTTAGGTAAAACAAAAATCTGTGTTCCTTCTAAGCCATAGGACTTCGATATCTTCAGGGATACCTGGCGTCCCTGTGAGTAATTACCCAGGCAGTGATTAAACCACCAATACTAGGAGTCAGCAGGCAGGCAGTGTCCACAATAGGAGTTTCTGAATAACAGCGTCACACAAGAGCAAATTCAAGAGCTACCATGAAGCCCACTCATGGGAAAGCAAGCAAGTAAATGAGCTGAAACTGGAGGGGAGAAGCTGATTGTTACAGGAGTTCTTTTGCCCTTAGCTTTTACCCACCCAAGCAAGACAGCTTGGTTCTCTGTTTGCACAAGGACCATGTTTAGAAATAGAATCTGTGCTCCATCATTAAATATATATTTATTGAATCCCTACTAGTGCCAGGCCCTGTAGCAAGCCCTCGAATATGAAGGAACAAGACTGAGCCCCACTGTAAGGGAGTTTACATCATTGAATAACCAGCCCCTCAACAAGACTACAGTGAGACAAGCGTACACTCAGCAGGATGCGTCCACAGGAGGATGAAGAGAAAACTGGCGGGGCCTCCGGCTCCCAGTAGTTCTTGACAGAGCAAACCCATTTTCTTTACATTTGAAAGTAGACAGTAATGGGTAAATAATAAATCAGACTATTTGTAGTTTATCCTTAATTCTTCCAGTTTAGCAATTTGTCCCTCTTATTTACTTAAACTCTTAATTCAGCCTGCTTAATTTTTCTTCATAGTATTTGTTTTTACCTGATCGACTGAATACTCATTGGTTTACTCATTACCCCTCTGCTCCCCTCTCCCATCCACACACACTAGAATGGAAACTTCATGAGGACCCAGATTTTTGTCACTGTTGTATCCCCAGCATGCTGGGTACATAGTGGGAACTCAATATTTCTTTTATTTCATTATTATTACTATTATTTTGAGAGGAATCTCACTGTCTGTCACCCAGGATGGAGTGCAGTGGCATGATCTCGGCTCACTGTAACCTCCGCCTCCTGGGTTCAAGCAGCTCTCCTGCCTCAGCCTCTCAAGTGTCTGGAATTACAAGCGTGTGCCACCGCACCCGGCTAATTTTTGTGTTTTTAGTAGAGATGGGGTTTCACCATGTTGGCCAGACTGGTCTCAAACTCCTGACCTCAGATGATCTGTCCACCTCGGCCTCCCAAAGTGCTGGGATTATAGGCAAGAGCCACCATGACCAGCCTCAATATTTCTTAAGTGAACATTGGAATAATGTCAACTAATGAAGAATGTATAATTGTATAATCTGTTAAAATGCATTTCAGATGAAGCTTAAATGTAATATACTAATAGAAGTTTATTTTATAAGGAAGCACTAGAAACTTCCACCTAGACAGTCCACAGAGGCCATTGAACTGTAATGAAGCAGCTACCACTAACATTAGAATTACAGTGAATACAGCCAAAAGAAATATTACCATGTTTTTTTCAGATCAGAAAATATGTCTAATTCAACCCAGCTGGGATGTGGCAGGGTCAAAATTTGAAATTCAGAGTTGTTGGAATTTAAGGTGTAAACTCTGTCTGCTCGGTCACCAGCCCGCCTGCCAAGTAGTCAAGAAAAAAATGACCATCCTGGAGTATTCAATTACCTGAGGAAGGCTGGGTCTCCAAAGGGACTGCCTTGATTTTTCACTTCTACAGAATTTTTAGATATACATTTCCACAATTTACAGATAAGTCTATGAGGATCTTTTTAAAGCCCATAAAACCACACATGCAACCTGCTACCAGCTACCAGGAGTGACAAAGCTCCGAGCGGAGCATTTGAGATAATCACCATTCATTTGTGTTTTAATATGCATAGAGAGAACAGGCCTTGAAATAGCCTTGCATATGAATTCAATATTTGTCTTTTAAACTGGTTAATCTTGTACAGTCTTACAAATGCAATGCCTTATTAAAGAGAGTATCACATGGTAGCATTTTTCTCTCCCCTTTAGTTGAGCACATTAGATACTTACAGGGACATGGTATTTCTCTCAGAAACACTTGGGAGCTAGTGAAGCCACAAAGCTAAGGAGATAATCAGCTGATGATCAATGATGAGCTCCTAAGAGTAACCAGCCTCTATATAGTCAGCATCACTGGTTTCTCAGGAAAAGCATCACCATTGTTCATCTTGCTGCAAAATGTATGCACAAGTATCTTTTTATTTTTAAAAAAGCCCTGACATTTTATGACTGCTGCTTTTCTAAGATATTTTCAAATATACAGTCCATACGGTTCAGACACAATTGACTGGGGATAGAGACGGCTATAGTGCCGATAATGGAGAAACTAGCCAGAGCTTCAGATACTTGTTTTCCAGGACATCTCAATAATTGGGTACACCTCACAATATGTGAGACTTGACGTCGAGTGGCACGGCATACTCTGGCAGCAGGCACTTGATAAAGACTGTGTTTGCAAATACTTAGCCTGCACTTCAAGATACCAGGCATCTAAGCACGTCACAGATGGTGACAGTTAATCTTCAAAAAACCCTATGTGGAAGTATTATCATTGTCCTCATTTTACAGATGAGGAAAAAGAGACACAGGGATGTCAATATCTTCCCCCAAGGTCACACAGCAAGTAAGTGATGGAACAGTGGCTCAGCCATGAAGCTATTGCTGTTAACCGCTAGGTTGATTTGCTTTCATTAATTTCTTCCTAAAACTGCACATTTCCCGTTAGTCCCTCTTTTGGTCTGTCGTTTGACTCTTGGCTACTGCTTAGAGGAAGATTCATTCTATTATTTTCTAACTTAGTAAATTATGTGCAACTCCTTGGGGACATGACACAGGCAAAGCTGTATACAGAGATGTATGCCAAGACACCATCCCAAGTTAACCCTAACAGTCTATCTGATCCTGTATGTAAGTGGGTATATTGTAAATATTTTTAAATTTTCTGTATACTACGATGTTTTGATAGTTTAAAAAAGCTTTCTGGCTGGGAAGAGACTGCCCCTCCCTGGGCTTGTCAGTTCTTAAAGATGACCATGGGCCCAACCTGGAGCTTACCTTTGATATGAAAACTAACTGATGCAGAGCCACACCTCCTCTGTTTGGGCCATATGGCCCAGGAGGCACTACTCTGTCATAACCATCCTGGAGCCAGGCACCACATTTATGATAATATATTTGAAAGTATATCATTATCATAATTTGAGGTGTCTAAATACAGCAATGTCACCACGAGGGGAAAAGGACTTTCATTCACCATCCATCGAATTCTTTGGAGATAATTACAAACTTTGTAATACTTTATTTCGGTTCAGAAATACAATTTAGAAATTTTAATACAAATTTCTGGAAGTTCTGACATTTTTAAAAGATAAATTTAAGCTTGTCGTCCTTCAGCTTGCTCAGACTACTGAATGGATGCTACGTGGAAGGTGCTTGATCATTGAGGGACCATCATTATGAAGATGTGGGGTCCACAGCATACATTTCCCAGCTGAGATACGGCAGCAGGGAATAAAACAGTGGGAACAGTAGATCAGCCTCATATTGCAAATCGGCGGCACACGCCCTGGAGTCGTTTGTTTCCCATGAGCACGTTGTCTAAGTACTACGATAACCAACTCTGACCCAATAACCTTGTCATGCCTGGGGCCATTATGACTCAAGACTGCATACCTGGAATCAAACTTAAACTGTGAATATATATGGCATGTTTAGCATGATTTGGGCTGGGTTAGGTGTGGAATTGTTAGCCTGTGTTTTCGTCTGTATTTATTTGACATGTTTTGTGTATATGATTAACAATTACAGAATTCACTCTATCAAACAGATATATTAGTTACTGCAAGCTATAAGGAACGTAATGAAAATGTATGAATGCTGCAATTATGACAATGCCGCAACTATGTGTGTAAACACAAAGCAGTGGATGTAAACACAGGCACCGAAAGGTCCTCCTCCTACCTTCCATGAGAAGGAGGCTTGTGCTTTTGTGGTGCCACCTGGTGGAACAAGGGAGATGAGAGAAGAGAGTCCTGAAATGGTTAACTGGCCCCTAGAGACACTCTTCACAATAATCCAAGTCCTATGCTCTTAAAACTTCACAAACCTTTATGGAGCACTTGAAAAACAATTTTTAAAGGAAAAACATCAAAGAATTTAGTGTCGTGTCCTTATTTTCTTTCCACCTCACCTGACTCAATTTCCCCACATGAAAAAATGTCATCAAATGCCAAATAAAGAAAAAAGCAGAGAATGGATAAGAACAAGGGGTGTATTTGCTAATGAATGCACTCCAAAACCACAGAAATTAACAAGGTTACAAAGCAGCCTAGCTTCCAATGGAACATGAAGGATGCCTCATTGACCTAGTTATTTGCATGTTTGTCTTCTTCCTCCATTAAACTGCAAGCTATCTGAAGTCAGAGTAACATTATCAGTCAATACCTTACATAGAGAGTACACTCTATAAATAAACTAATGTATGAACAGGAAGTTTGACAGGCAGCATCTTTACTCATGGTCCAGAAATGGACAGTTCAGTTCTTTAGTATTTTACTTCTCTTTTATCACTCAAGACAAAGGATACTACAGCAATAGCAGATAAATAACAAAACCACAACCTCATCTATACATAGATATTGCTGTTACCCTCAAAGTGTCCCAGTCTGGTTATGTATCATTAACTTTCATCTACTAATAACAAAAACCAAACGTCACATGGAGCACAGAGCACAGAAGTGCTTCCATCATAGAGTAATGTAGCAAGAAGAAACCAAAATAAGAAGGCTTGGGAAAAAAAGTCTGAAGCTGGTGCTGCCCTGAAAAAAAAAAGTTTTATTTTACAGCAATAGGTTCATAAATAAATAGAAAACAATAAGAAAATATATGAGATCTGAAGCTCCATTAGCCAGTATCCATCGTTACTCATATTTTAATATCTTCTATATCACCCTACAGCGCAACATATGCAATTAAGAAGAAATGGCTATGCAACTTTTTGGAGATAAGTTATCGTCAATGGGCCAACCACACAGAGCCAGATGTAAATTGCTAAGTCAATTTACCACCAGTTTATAAAGTTTTGATTAATCCTCAGCTCATTTTATGTTATTATAATGCATTATTAAATGCAGCACATGGCTTGAACTTGTTCCTTCATAAATTCACTACATATTGATCCTGATGGTGGGGTGGATGTCATCCCCATGGGGCCTCTGAAGTGATATTCCTTCCAAATGACAAGAGAGTTTCTGCTCATAAGACACATGTTAAGAAATGTCTGGCAAAACAGCAAACCTTCCAACGGTTTTCATCATGTTAGCTTTTGACGTGTGCATTTGTAATGAAAATGCGTCTTGTAGTACCAGCAAGACACTCATTTTCTCCTAACTGATCCAGACATCATCCCACTCCATCCTCAGGGAACCCACTGAGCTGATCCATGCTGATGTCACACAATGGCCCACACTGAGGTTTGCTGAGGATAGGGCACTGGATAAAATACAGGACACCCAGTTCAATTTGCATTTAAGATAAATGATGAATAACATCTTAATATAACTATATCACATGCAGTATATAGGGTATACTTATACTGAAAAATTTGCTAATTCTGGCAACCCCACATGCAGAGTTTCAGGTTGTGGTCTGTGCCTGGCTGCGGTCCACATTATATGTGTTTTAGGAGAGGAATATGTTTACGCTACAATTCCAAGTACACTTGCTCCCTCCTGAGGCTTTCCCTGCCTTCCTGGAGCTTGCCAACACACCTCTTCTAATCTGGCGTTGACTCTATGAGAATCTTTCATCAATATCTTAAGAAGTTAAACTGTTAATTAAATATCAAGCTAAATTAATATCCTAGTGGAAGAATTAACCATCCCCACCTTTATGAAAAAAATCTAGATACTGATATAATGGTCCCTGTGTGAGGCTAGAATTTCTTACACTGATTTTCTTGATATTTATGATGATTTAATACAAAGACTATGGGAAGAATCAACAATATTCTGAGTAAAGTGGCTTTTCTCCAATTAAAATATACTTGGATAACAAAACACCACAGCAGTTTCATGCAATTGTGTCAAAATGGTTGCTAACACAATTTAATCTCTGACCTCTATTTGAAATTTCCTATAACACAGAAAACTAAAGTCTATGCTTACTTGCATTCTTAAAATGTACAAGGCTGAGATAAGAGAACCTAAATTGCCAATGAATTACCTTTACTCTAAAGATAAGTGTCAACATATACATATGTGTCTACATGTGTGTGTGTATTTGTGTGTGTGCATGAAATACTGTATTAAGTATACATACAAAAACATACACACACATCCTTCTGAGTTTTTTCCTATGTAGAGAATACAGAAAGAGTATTAAGTGGGCAAAGGAAAGCATCCAAAAGCAATGTCAGCAATGGAGGAGTTCAGAAACATGAGGTAGATGCTGATGTTAGCCATATCCCTTCCCCTACTCAAGAGAAGGAAGGACCAGCTCCCTTCCCTCCTCCTGCTGGAATCCGGGCTCTGGGCTGCAGGGGCAGCAGCTGTTTACACCCTTTAAGTACTGACATGAAGACAAAAACTACTCGCCAAAGATGACTGAGCAAAAGAGAAAAAAGCCTGGGTTCCAATCATCACCCCAAGAGCACCCAAGGACTCAGGACACACAGCTGTTACATGACAAAAACACAGGTCATGGTTGGCTAATGTGCCACCAATTGGGTTTTCCCATAGGTGGAGCTACTCATTTTCCTGTTACAAAATGGAAAACCCAAAACTTTCCATTCATCCACCCGTAGAAAACATAACTTGCTCAGTTTCTAGATTGTTCTACTGTAATTACTAAGCATAAGATGGAATTGAGGTATCTATATTTTTTTGTGGCCTAGAGACTATATTCAAACTGATGAAGGCTACCACAGAAACCTAAATGGACAAATATTTAATCATGAGCATTCTGAATTGGCTCTTACTCTTTGTCCCTAAATATTTTTTTAAATAAAAAACAACAATATTGAGGAAGTCGCTGAAGGATCCAGGTTAGGAACTGAGGAAACACAACACATTCCTGTGTTCAGCATGGTTATTTCTCCTTGAGGGTAGAGTTTATTTCTCTGTAGCAGTTAAGACGGAGGATGGGTATAACACGCATAGTTGGAATTTAAATAAAAGCAGAAGCAGCCAACTATTTGCAACATGATGATGTTCCCTATATATTTAAGGAATTATCCACAGATATATATGGATATCAGAGGCACCATTTGGCCCAGGGTGAGAATGCCAGGCTGAGCCAACCATACTTTAAGCACATGTGATTTGAAGTAGCTGAGACATTCATGACAAGACTGACAGTATCCCAGCAAAAACTTAGGCCAGAGATAGCAGAGAGCTGGCCTGGAGTCGCTTTCAGCTGTGGGTATCTCTAAACATCCTGTGTCTTGAGCTTACAGAGTTGCATGGGCTTCCTCAAGTGTCAGCCAGCCTAGTCCTGCCCAAGAAAACATGTGCTGAGCTTGTCACTTGGTACTTGGCAGGCTCGCAGAGAAACCAGAGAGCGCAGTCATAGTGGGAGGCCTTTAGCACTGCAGTCCTCAACTTCAAGGAGAGGAGCAAGCCTTTGAAATCCCCCAGAGACAAGATGCCTGAGAAAACAGGGGCCACTCTACAACTAAATATCCTTTCCCAAAGGGTTCTAATTGGGGGAAGGACAGAGTGACGGAGAAGGAAGAAGGAAAGGAAAGCAAAGACAAGAAGAAAAGTGTCAGGGGTCAACAGATTTTGTTCCATTCTTTGATTTCCTGGATATTTTCCCAAAGGGATGGTAGCACATTAAACCCGGATTCAACCAGAGCTACAAGTTTTATTTCAGTGAAGGCATTTTCTTGATCATTTTGCACTGTGTCCAAATAATGATAGCACAGGGAATACATGAATAACTGGGATAAAGCTGTCAGTGAAAGGAAACAGAGCCTCTGGCTTCTCCAGTATTGAAAATAGCATAAAAGAGAGAGAGAGAGATAGAGAGAGACAGAATGAATGAATTCAAAATACATTGTGAAACCACTCATCCATTTGCAGGACTAGGTACGCATAAGAGGGGCACTTCTTCACCCCCCAGGAGGAAGAGACTTGTCTGACTTTCTTCCTTAGGAACACAGACCATGACCTAAGGCAGAACTGTGAGGTTCAGCAGGGAAGAGGAAGCTAAAAGAGCCCCGAGGGCTCCAGGCACAGGTAGCATCTTGGATGCTCATAGCAGGTTGCTGGGGAAAGCCTGTCTGTATCTAGGAGGTGGTGTCCTAGAGACTATCTATTTCCATGAAAAGCTCCCAGTGAGTTAATTTCAGAGCCAAACACAAGAGCCTGGGATCACAACATCCATGTTCACTCCATTACCATGTGCTACTGAGCAGATTGATCCACACGCTGGAGCCAACCTTGAATGGTTTGAACTTCACATGGAACCATCTCTGTGTATTTTATGTAGCATCCTAAAGTTGCATTTAAAATTTTAAAAATAAACACTTCAAATGTTGGACACCTTCTCATGGATGAAGATCTGCATAACAGCCCTGCTCTTATAATGCCATCTCTCTTTAAGGATAGAGGAGTTCATTGCCCGCCACACTGGGCATATTATAAAACAACTTCTTAGGATGAAACAAAAATTAATTTTAAGTCATAGATTTCTTTAAAACCCAAAGATTTGGCATCATTTAAGTCAATAAATGTCCAGAGTAATGCCTGGAACAGACAAAGTGCTAAATAAATGGCATCTGGCATTCACCATTCCCTCTAATTATAATGAAATACATTTCACGGCTGGGCGCTGTGGCTCATGCCTGTAATCCCAGCACTTTGGGAGGCCGAGGCGGGCAGATCACAAGGTCAGGGATTTGAGACCAGCCTGGCCAACATGGTGAAACCCTGTCTCTAATAAAAATACAAAAATTAGCCAGGCATGGTGGCTCATGCCTGTAATCCCAGCTACTCGGAAGGCTGAGGCAGGAGAATTGCTTAAACCCAGGAGGCGGAGGCTGCAGTGAGCCAAGGTCACGCCACTCCACTCCAGCCTGGGACAGAGCAAGACTCCATCTCAAAAAAAAAAAAAAAAAAAGAAAAAAAAAGAAAAAGAAAAAAGAAAAGAAAAGAAATACATTTCACTAGCATCATATTATACATTGCAATCTTCTTGCTAATGTTATAAAACCAAGAAAAAAAGTTTATTTTTACAAATACAGTTTCCACAAAACTCAAAAAACCTCTTTTCATTAATGTATTTAGCAAATATTCAGCTTCTGTTGTTTTCCAGAAACTTCTGCAAGCTCTAGAGATGCAGAAGTAAGCAGGGCAAAGTCCCCTTTCTTACAGAGCATGGATTCACATCAGGAGACAGGTAATAAACCAATAAGTACCGGGGTCTCAAATGCAACAGCAGGTAAGCATAAGTGCTGTGAAGGGCAGAGCATGGTGAGGCGCAAGGGGAATGCTTCGTAGGACTTATACAGAGTGGTCAGTAGAGCTGCCCCTGAAGAGGCGGCATCAGCACAGAACCCTTCCTAAAGAAAAGTGAGTACATGAGGCTGAAGGACAGGTGCAAGGGAGGAATCAGTGAATGAGGACAAACAAGGAGCTGGGAGCCAAGTCATGGGAGCTGGGTCACCACAGGTCCCGAGCAGAGATACCACATTGACAGCAACACTGCCAGCGGATTATACCCTGATGTCCAATCAATGGCAAGGGCCAAAGCATCGGGTTCCTTTTATGTTATATCCTCATTTTTCAATCTATCATCTTCTCCAAAGGCTTCCATTTTCCTCTCTGTTTTCCTCACCCCTGTGCTTGGTGTAATAGATAGTATCCGATCATCATAGCAGCCTTATAACTCATTTTTAACTGAAATAAATACTTGTTACTTAGTACATAATTTCTCCTGATCAAAAATTCCAACAAAGTTCAGAACACTGAAGAATTGAAATTCTAATTTAGTTTTACTATTTATCCTGCATTTGAGCAGAAAAGACAAATTCTAAAACAAAAGAAAATCTAGAAATATTTAGTATTCCTACAATGATAAGCTGATTTCATATCAAGGGGGACCAAGGATGTGAGTCCCAGTTTCCTTTCCCTGCCCTGAATCTAGCACTTATTTCTAGAAGGCAAAAGGCAAAAGCATTTCGCTTTCAATAGAGAGCTCATTTGGGCTTGGTTTTTCCTGAGGAAATCCATTTAGTATAATTTTTTAAAAATTAAACTTCACATGCCTATGACTCAAACTTTCAAACCACACCCACACTCCATCAGTTATTTTCAATAATTAATAGTGGGTGATCTCAGATACAGCCTGGATGTTTCGGAGAACAGGAAATAGTCTGCTAGATTGTAGCCTCATATTCCCCTTGGAAGGCTTCTTGATTGAATGCTACAAGTTGTCAAACCAGACTGGTTCATTTGACTCCCCTGAAGCGCTTGCAGGAGAGTTACTTAGTCTCTCTCTTCCAGAAAGGAGAGCAGCCAGAATGCCAGAACCCAAACACAGTCACCCCAGGACTCTGGTGAAGGAGAACCTTGCAGGTGGCTCCCAAAACACCTCTGCTGGCAGCTTTTCCCAAGAGGAAGGCCAAATGGCCAAAGCTAAGACAATGATTTATTTCTAACTGCTGCTAGGAGGTATCGTGCAGGGTTATGGATAAGTACCATGACTTTTCTTCGTTGTCTTTGACTTTCTGGCTTACAATTTCTGTGATCAATAGGAATAGTCTCAAAGTGAGCAATCAGAAATTTGTCCTGGTAGATTAACTGTCATGCAAGCCGCAAAATAGAGCCAGATGAAAAATGCAGAAACTAAAACCATAAACAATGAGTTGAGATATCAAGAGAAATGGCACTGGACTACTGGTGGTCCTCAACCTCATGTGAAACTTTCAAGTATAATTAAAGTAACGCATGTACCCAGAATAATTTACATTATTGATAAAAGAATAGAAAGGATTAGATAATTTAGGCTTCTTTTTAGAATCATTAGAAGACTGAGCAATAGACAAAGGCCAATTTAGTTGCAAAAGTTTTAATTTTATTTTAGCTACAATGGGGACGCTCTTTTAGCAGGCTATGTAAATTGCTTTAAATTCAAGCCATTGGTGAGGAGTTGCTAAAGTTGCCTGATTTCTTAGTTTGTTTATATCTGCATTTAGCTGCTATGCAATGTATTAATACATGAAGATCTAACAAGATATTAAACAGCTCTAATGTTCAGGGTGACTCCCAAATTATTTTTGAAAAATTAATATAATGGGTCGTATTAGAAACCTTTCATTTTGGGCTGCAAGTAACTATCCAGACAGTCTTACAAGGTTCAGTGCTTAGAGAGACTGCCAACAAGAGATCCCATTTAAAGCGGAGGCCATGCTCAATGAACAACGAAATGTGGCCCCATGGGGTAGGGTTGAAAGGGAAGGTCCTAGGTCTCTTGTATGCTCAAAATAAGGTCTAAGATGGCTTATGGGGTCCAAAATCTCAGTATGGCTTCAATGCATCCCTTACAAATTGTGGGCAAAAATTGCAAACGGACATGTTAAGAAGGTGATGAAATTTATCAAAACAAATTATTTGAAAGCCAAGGCCAACAGGGAGCTTCCAGAGCAGCACCTCCAGTCATCAGGTCGCAGAACACAATCAACACCAATTCCCATGGGTTCACTTTCATGCTGAAACCATGCCTCCCCCTCTATGTGCTATCCGAGGATCACTGTGTTTCCTACAGGGAGCTCTTTCCTGTAACCTCCCAGACTCATGAGCTTGTGCTGAGATAACTTTTAAAATTGAATACTTACTGAGTATTTATTGAAAGCTGATTTCTTTTAAGTTTGCTACAACCAATACAAAAATCAAATGGGCATCAATTCCTCGTAGAGCAATGTTTACTCTTGTTAGAAAGGAGGTGCCATTAGTAAGATAACATAGGTATTATTTTACTAGAAATAAAATAATTGTAATAAATGACATGGGTGTGTTTCACTGCAATTAGGTTTAATCATGTTTTCTCACTGTAATAAAGAAGCACCTGAGTCCACATGGAAGGCGTGATTGAGTTTTCACCATTGCCCTAAAATAGTGGGTGTGTATCTCCATTATCTTCAAGTCACTTTCAGGTTAAAACCATCCCAGAGTATTTGGTGCAGATTTACATGTTAACTAGTTCCTCAGAGAGAGAGGATGTGAGCAGTCTTAAAGAATATGCCACCTGGTGCAGTACGACTTCCCGGTAACAGTTTATCTAAATGTCATCATTTTGTTTTTCCCACACATGCCTTAATCACCTTCTTCAGGAATAAATTGACTGTCTTGTCATATATGCTTTTCCATGGTTTCTACACAGTACAGCTCTAAATGCTTATTGCCCTTTACAGGTCTTCCCTTATTTCTTGGCTTCCATATTGGATGCAATCTCCTGTAAAGTCTTTGAGATAAAGTCTCAGTCAGTGTAAGAGAGAAGGAAACAGGCACCTGCAAGTGCTGAATGGTGACCCAGGCAGAACTCGTGCTCTACCCTAGAGGCGCCCACCATGGAAGGCTGCTTTTCTAGCATGAGGTAAAACTTCAGGGCCGGGTGCGGTGTCTCTCGCCTGTAATCCCAGCACTCTGGGAGGCCGAGGCGGGCGGATCACGAGGTCAGGAGATCGAGACCATCCTGGCTAACATGGTGAAACCCCGTCTCTTCTAAAAATACAAAAAATTAGCCGGGCATGGTGGCGGGCTCCTGTAGTCCCAGCTACTCGGGAGGCTGAGGCAGTAGAATGACATGAACCCAGGAGGCAGAGCTTGCAGTAAGCCAAGATTGCGCCACTGCACTCCAACCTGGGCGAGAGAGTGAGACTCTGCCTCAAAAAAAAAAAAAAAAAAACTTCAGAAAGCTGACTTGGGGAAGCATTTCCAGAACGTGATCATAGAATCCTAGCAACTAGGGAAAGATGAGTCACTGTGAGTAGGTTGAGTCTGAAGATACAAAGCTTCGAATTTATCACCCTGCATTCCACAAACAACCACAGCATATGCTTTCTCCGCTGTTTCTCATTTTGGTCACTGGAGCACCTGTTCTATGGATTGAGCAAGACACCAGGGAGTGTCATCTCCCTCTTCCTTATGAAGCCCCCACCACCACCGCATCCAGTAGTCACCGAATCGTGTACATCAAGCCTCCTAAATATCTTTTAAGTGGACCTATTTCCCTCCCACTCCCCTATCACCACTCTAAATGTCGCCATTGTAGTGGTCTCCTTGCGTCTGATCACCCCTTGCTACAATCCATTCTCCACGCTGCAGAAGGGATAATTTGTAAAGTTCCCATCAATGCATACCAGTGACTGTGGAATGGACATTAGCCAGATACAGCATTTTCAGTCCTTTGGCTGCTGCAAACTTTCTTAAATCACACTCCTTTCAACATGCAGCTCCCTCTGCCTGGAATAGCCTTCCCCTCTGTCTACCTAGGCCTTCTCCCTTCTGCGGGTGTCCAGAGAATGGTCCTCCTTTGTAAGGTGTTCCTTGAAGTCCCCTGCTTACCACCGCCCTGCTCTGTGCTCCAGATCCTTCTCTATTTTCCCTTCCACAGCCCTCCTGCCACTTCACTGTAGTCATGTTGCAACTACCCATCTTCTTTGGCATGAGGGAAATTCTGACAGGTTTCACAGCCATGTCTGTCTTCTCCGTCACTGTATTCTCAGTACCTATTACAGAGTAAATGCTTAAAAACATAGGATGAAGAAAAACTGAATCTACAACTAGGGACAAATTTATAATGAGGCAACCCCAAAGATGCTTATCAGAGCTCTGCAGATTCAACAGTGAAAATGGCAGGCATGATAAATCAATGACTTAAAAAGAGAAGGGAGTTTACATAATCTGCAAGCACTGAGCAATTCTGGCCAAGCAGAGGGTATGGGTGGGTACAAGGTGGTGCTTTCTACTACTCACCAGGACAGCATCACTACAAGGGGAAGGCAAGTGACAACAGGGGCTGAAGAAAAGAGGAACAGGATGAGAGGAGGAACTTGGAAAGTTCACTTTTACGTTTCCTCTATGGTCCGCTAAGTACCCATTGCCTGACACTTAGTAGGCATCCAACATAAAATAATAATAATAATTATAATTATTATTATTTTGAGATAGAGTTTTGCTCTTGTTGCCCAGGTTGGAGTGCAACGGCATGATCTCGGCTCACTGCAACCTCCACCTCCCAGGTTCAAGTGATTCGCCTGTCTCAGCCTCCCGAGTAGCTGGGATTACAGGCGCATACCACCACGCCTGGCTAATTTTTGTATTTTTAGTAGAGACAGGTTTTCATCATATTGGTCAGGCTGGTCTCGAACCCCTGACCTCAGGTGATCCACCCACCTTGGCCTCCCAAAGTGCTGGGATTACAGGCATGAGCCACCATGCCCGGCCCCAACATAAAATTATTTAATGAGTGGATATAGGTTCTACAGCCTCAGAGCCCCTGCAATACCACAGTATTAGACTATCCATATGTACCCAAAGTTATCCATATGTACCCAAAGACTATCCATATGTACTCTGTAAGAAGCCTCAGAATTTCATCTTAAAGTTTAGTTTCTGAGTTAGACCACTGGCAAATCAGCTGCTCTCACTAGATAGTTTTTCCCCAAACCACTCATTCATTAATTCAAGAAACATGTATTGAGAACCTACCATATGCCACCCCCTCTTCTAGGAAATGGGGAGACATTACTGAACAAGACAAGGTGCCTCCAATCATGAACCTTATTGGAGAAGAGAGAAAACAAAAAGTATATAAACTAGAAAGAATATTATTTCAAGTAATAGGAGGGAGAAAGGAACTAAACGCAGAGGAAAAAGCAACAGATTTTACATGGGGATAGAATGTCTAGGGAAGGACTCTCTGGTGAGGCAAACTCCAAGGGGCCACGATGGTGGAAAAATTAATTCCAGGGAATCTGGAAAGAACATTAAAAGAAACAGCCTTAAGATTGAAAGCCATGCCATTTTAACTCCCGTGGCATCTGGCACAACGCCCAGCCCAGAAGTCTCACCTATTCACTCATTCAATCTTCTGTTCATTTACGACCTCATTCATTCCTTCTACAAAGGGTCAGTGAGGATTCACAGCACACCAAGCACTGTGTTAGACAGTAATAATACAACAAACGTTTATTGCTTTATTGGGAGAATTAGTGTGTATTTGAACACATTAAAACCTCCAGTATTTGACAGATTTTGACATACAAATGGCGACTTCATGTAATTCATAGATGCTATTTATTTCTAGATTGGTAAGCACAAACTATTGGGAAGTAAATAACGCATTTCAGAAACTTGATATTTCAAGTTCTTTGTAAGAACTCTTTTACATAGCATTGTAAAAGATATTTTACATTGTACTTTTAGTTGCAAAGGAGTTTCATAAATGGGTTATAGCAAACTTTTTAAGGAACTATATAAGTTCCTTTAAGGAACTATTTGTCAACCTTATTCCATTTACAGCTAATAGTTGAAACAAATGAAATTGCATTTTCTTAAAACATGTTATATTTCTAATCCTTCTCCCAAGTTAATGCAAATTTAGAAAATTTTGCATGTATTGGTATATATCACAATTCCCTTCATTTACCTCCCAATTAGAATTTCAGCCTAAGGCTACCTTTGTAATTTCTCAATAGAGAAATGTTTTAAAATATAATTTCAGATAATTCAAGGAACTGAGTTAAACAAGTTTGGAGCATATTTTTGGTGACAACTATTAGACATACGAATTGTCACCAACTGAACCATGGTCCATTCGGCCTGCCATGTCAATTCCAGAAGATACCCGAGAAGTCATTGTTGTCTTAGGCCATTCAAATTTTCGTTTGCATCTGTGGCTGTGAGTATCACACACTGTGTTTCCTGATATCTAGCGTACCAGAAATTTTCTGAATTTTCCAGTAGTCATTAATGGCTCTTTAATTCATATACTCATTCAAACCCTATGGAATTCATTTACAATGAATCATTATAATATATTCTTTAACTCTTGGAGTGATGAATTTTATAGGTATATTTACAACAGTGCTACATAGTCCTTCTACAGCTTGTCAAATGCACATCACATTCAAGAGATTTTGTGATGTCGTAATGTGATGTTCCTCTTATCTCTGTTACTCATTTTGATATGGAATTGGAATATATCCTGTTCCCAGTTCACACTCCCTTAAGTTAAAGAGATATATTCTTTTTACAACAGAGCCTAATGTTTTCATCTGGCTAATTCAGAAGGTAATTCCAACGGTGAAAACTATCTCGAGTGGTAATTATTTGGGCAGCATCATTTCATGCTACTCAGAATCCAAGGAAAAGTCTCTGATATCCTGGAGACAGCAGTCTTGATTAAAGAGCCTGAGACCACTTAGCTCTTTCAGAAGACCTCTGTAACCTGAAATATTGTAGTGTGATTTGTGCCCCAGGTATAATCTAAAAGCAAAGTTAACATTCTACCACATGGTGACTAAACAAACTTATTGTATATTTTAAAATTAAATTAAGACTAGGTTTTAAGTGATCTCACCACAAAAAAAGAAAGATAAGTAAATAAGGTAATACATATGTTAATTAGCTGGATTTAATCATTCCACAAGATGTACATATATCAAAACAGCATGTTGAACACTATAAATATATATAACTTTTGTCAATTAAAAATAAATTAAATAATAATGAAGATGAATTCCTGTTAACAACTAGAAAACAAACAATTTGAGGGCAAGTTATGATAAATAATAGTATGTAACACTAAGGCAGACAACATTATCCTGACAAAATGTGATTTGTCTTCTTCTTTACACAGATATCTTGTTCTCTTTTGACCAGAGACAAAAGAAGAAAAGTCTTGGAAACATCCTTCACAGTTTGGGGATGAATGAAGGCAGAGAAGTATTCATCAGTCTTATGTTCCTGGCAATGAAAGTCAAAGGAAGTCAAAATTGTGGCTTCTAGAAAAGAGAGGAGCTGACATAGCCCCAGCTCCACCTCCCTTGTCTCAAAGCATAAGAGCAGAACTGATTATTCTCAACCTCATCCATACATAAAAAAGTGTGCTAAACATTTACTTTTGTATGACTTTAGCAACAATCAAAATAACTTCATAATTTTGCATTTCCTTTTTATTATATATAACATCATATTTTACTATGTGTTTCCATATACCTAACCCTTAGATCCTCCTAAGCCCTCCGAATGGGAAGCAAAATAGGTATCATTACTTTTCAAATGAAGAAGCCAGAGCTCAGTGCATAGCAGGGACTTGTCCAAAGTGATGTGGGTAGGAAGTGGTGAATCCAAAAGCTGAAGTTCTGGTCTTCTAACTCATAATCCGGTGTTATTTTCCTTTCTATCTTTTTTTTTCTTTTTTTAAGATCAGATGTTCATAGTAACTGAGCAGTCTCTCAGTGCACATGGAGTGGTTTTAAAAGTCAACATTAATGTTCAATTCTGCTGCACGGTGTTGAGTATTCTGGAAAGATCTCAAGAAGAGCCTGATCCCATGCCAGCAGAGGCTCTGTTATGCATCCTGCTTTTCCTTTTAAGGCATTTTAAATTAAAGGAAGCCTTAGACACCATTTCTTTCTGTCCCACTGACAACCAAATCCTTTCAACGAAAGCACCAATTTGGTTTAGCTACAGATTATTTTTATCTGTTCTTGAAAGTCACATAAACGTGACCTGAACAAATATGCTCCCCTGCATGTTCTTCCTGAATTTCAAAGTTTTTCAGTAATTAAGCATTTTTCCTAGAGTGTTGCAAACCAAATAGAGTTCTGTGCCAAAGCAAGGAACGCATTAATGAAAACGAAGAATAAAAGGAAGCCAAATCCAAGTTGCAAAAAATGCTCTGCCTTATTTTGCTGAAATGAGATGCAAAAAAAAAATATATATATATATATATATGCAAGCTGAGGACTAGAGTAAATATAATATGTTGATGTGAATTTTCATATTGAAATTTTTCAAGAAAATAAATATCCCATCTCAAGATATGTTTTTTAAAAAGAATCACACAATCACATGAATTAAATGTGTGTCTTGGTAAATTTAGGGATGTTAATAATTCATTCCAATAATAGTATTAAACCAGAAAACTTTACAGAGTGAAAAAGTAATAATCTAGCAGAGAATCCTATCACTGGATTTCACCCCAAAAGGCATCAAATCCTCTAGATTCCATCAAATTTCTTTAAAAGGAAAAACACTTTTTCTTTTCAGGATGTCTTAGAAGTTTTCATTAAATCAAAAATGTGCACAGCTTATAGAGTGGTTCTCCAGAAAACTTCAACCACTTGGAACACATGTTTGTGTTTAGGGGAAGACAGAGGGAAAAGAGAGGAAAGGTTGGGAAGAAAGAGATCATAACGGCTTCAAGAAAATTTACAACCAGTGATTGTATGATATTGTGGTGGCGGCAGCTCCTCACACAAAACAGATGGTACAATACAGAGCTGTGTCTTAAAATGCCAAGAAACTAAAGATTCACTGATTCCATCTACTTCTGAAGCCTTTCCTAACAATCTATGCCCCAGAGTCGACTTCAGAATATTTTTACATTTCAATTCTCCCCTTATTTGAATTACTATAGCAATTATAGCTTCATACAGGCTCATTATACATTTAAACATTAATTTTATGTTTTAAAACTCAATACTCTTAGGTCAAAAGCTCACTAGTGAGATAGTGGAGTGGAACGTTAGTTTCCTATGTAACAAATGACCACTGTAACAAATTCCCATAAACTTAGTGCCTTAAAACAACTCATATTTACTCTCTTGCATTTCTGGAGGTAAGAAATCTAAAATGAGTTTCCTTGGGACAAAATCAAGACCTCAGCGAGGCCCTCCTCCCTCTGGAGGCTCTAGAGGAGAATCTGTTTCCTTCCTTGCCTTTTCCAGCTTCTAGAGCTGCTTGCCTCCCTGGGCTAGGGCTTCCCTTCCACCTACAAGGCCAGCAGCAGGGCGTCTCCAATTCTCTCTCTGCTCCATCTTCACATCGCCTTTTCCTCTCTATCTGCAGCAAATCTTCCTCTGCTCCCTCTTATAAGGACTCTTACGATTACATTTAAGACCCACATGGACAATGCAGAATAATCTCTCACCTCAAGACCCGTAACTTAATCACATCTGCATCATTCCTTTTGCCATGTCAGGTAACATTCACAACTTCCAGGGATTAGGACAGGGACGTCTTTGGAGTGGACTATCACACCCTCCGCAGCAGCAGAGGTTAACCTCTTAATGTCAATCATTTAGAACTACAGTCATCCTTCAGTATACCTGAGGGATTGGTTCCAAGACCCTTCCCCATACCAAAATCCACAGATGCTCATGTCCCTGATATGTAATAGTGAAGCATTTCCATATAACCTATGCATAGCCTCCCATGTACTTTAAATTATCTCTAGATTAGTTACAATCCCTAATACAATATAAATGCTAAGTAAATAGTTGTTATACTGTATTGCTTAGGAAATAACAACAAGAAAAAAAGTCTGTACATGTTCAGTACAGATAGAATCACCCTTTTTTTCCCAAATATATTTGATCCACAGGTGGCTGAATCCATAGACGTGGAACCCATGGATATGGAGAGTCAACTGTTACTTTTAAATCACCTTGCAAATGAAAATATGCTTGCTAAGGTTCCTTCAAAAAGATCATTCTTAAAAAGAGTTTTGGTTAGTGTAGCTTCCACTCAAACTTAATCCTCAGCTCCATGCATCATTAACCTTATGGATAAAAAATTATGGGGTGGGATCCTGCAATTCTCTCATTCTGTCAACAGAGAATACTAAAAAGTTTAAAGTCATGTTGCTCAAAATGTTTTTCTCCTACACTCAAATCGTATTTTTATAACAGCATTTAATATACTAAACTACATCATAGCCTAGCCTAGCCTATTCTAAGCATGCTCAAAACATTCCCATGAGCCTACAGTTGCAAAAATCATTTGGCAACTCAGTCCACTGTAGAGAATTGGTCATTTACCCTTGTGATCAAGTGGCTGACGGAGCTGTGACTGATGGCCACTGCCCAGCATGGTAAGAGAGTGTCCACCATATATCACTAGGCTGAGAGAAGATCAAAATTCAAAATTTAAAGTACAGCTCCTACTGAATGTATATCATGTTAGCACCATAATGAAGTCAAAAACTGTAAGTCCAACCATCTGAAGGCAGGGACCATCTCTAGTTCGTCATGCAACGGAAACTTAAAAATGCCTTTAAAAGTTAACATAGGGCAGCTTAATTTGACATTAAGAAATTTTCATTGAGAACCTTGAAATAAGTGTGAAAAATGCATGTGTAATATGGTTATGGCAATAGGGGACTTGGCAAAGAACTTGGGAGAACGTGCAATGTTCCCAATTAATTTTAGACCCTATAAGAATGACACAAACAGAAGAGCTTGCAGCTGCTAACAAATGACAGATATGTTCTGTCACACCCCGGCCAGTCCAAAGGGTAATGCGGCTAACCTGATAGTCCCCGGGAATAGCAGCTGTCAGGAAGGTGCTGCTACATGTCAGATCCAGCTCCTTAAGAGCAACTGATAAGAAAAAGATGAAGAAGAAAACAGCTTAATGTCAGTGTAAAATCTGAAATTCACCTAATCATGGGATTTTAATTTGTTAACCTTCCCAAAAAATAGTATGCTAAGAACCAAACTGTGTTCCCTGGAGTCAAGGTGGAGACCCACAGGACATCTCACTTCTCCATCAACTGCCACCCACGTAGCACCTCATAAATGAAAGTGGGACAGGGACACTTTTCTCTTATTAAATCATTTTCTCATATCTGAATATAGTTACTTGACATTTGTGAAATCAGTGCAAAAACAATCTCTTTTTATTGAATGAAACATAGCCCAGGTACCATGTGTTTAGTTCAATTTAACTGAACAAATTTACTGAACACCTACGGTATATAAAGCACTGTGCAAGGCACTGCTGAGTCCAATGTGAACCCTGCCTTTACAGAGGTGTGCAGACATGCACACACACATACACAGACACACTCACATGACATACATATCTCTGCACACGTATACACCACACACAGACACAGATACGCAAACACCATGCAACACATAAATACACACGTATACACACACACCACACACACACCTGCTGTCCATGAAGAGCAGGAGTTTTGCCCATCACATGGAGAACAGGGAACGTACACATGGCAAGGATTTCATAGCACCGTTGGAAGCAGCACTTAGAATCTCTAGAAAAAGAGATTTCTCTTATTTACCATTTCTACACTCTCTCACAGTGAACTACCCGTATAGTCAGCTGTGAAGGTTATAGCACCCACTGGACAAAACTTTAAAATGTAGAAAACTGTCTTCACTTTAGTACGAACAAGAGAATCCTTTGTCATCCCACCCCAGGGAACCAGTGTGAAGAGACACGATAGTTTGTGTGGAGAAAGGGGTCGACCATTTACAAGGAGAGAGCCATTTCCTAAGACGTTGCTTCATCAAAGCATCCCGGAACCCCAGAAGAGGGAAGAGTATCAAACCGCATCTGTGTGCAAGAAGTCTGGCTCCCCTCCCCATGCAACTGGAAGACCAATGAGAATCAAAAAAGCAGTGACCACGGGCCATCCTGGAGCCACATGGGGGCAGCGTCTTCTGGGACATGGGGGAAGCACTGAGAGGCATTTAGGAACCAGGGATCCATGGTCATTCTTACTTAAAGAACACACCCATTATTTACATCCTATCCCAATGGTGGCAAAATAATACCACTGAGCTGAAAAGGATCTCTATATTCTACCAAATCCTGGTATTCTCACATGGGCTTCTTCAAAAGTATAGAAGGTTGTCAATGTGAACACAGTGCACTTCATGACTATCATATCAATCCCTGAGTGTTTACTTTCTTCTCAGTGACATTAACACTGGAACATCCATGTCAAGGAAGTACGATCTGTTCTTTTCAAACTAAAACATGTCCAGTCCGGAGTGGGTGGGAGGAAGCCCACCTTGTGGCCACTACTGAACTACCAAAACTCCAACAGAGAAACCAATTCTGTGAAGCCTATGGGGAATGCCACATTTTTTCTAAAGAACCATAAATTAAGTTTAAATTTCATGTGGTCTGTTCACTAAATGTCTTTGCAGAAGGAAAAGGGAATTGACTCCAAGGATTGCAGTTGCTCTGAAAGTGCATGTGGCATCAATACTCACTTCTCTAAGTGGGGTCCCAGGACCTGTGGCATCAGTATCATCTGGAAACTGAAATGCAGACTCTCAGGTTCTGCCTCAGAACCCCTGGACCAGCTTCTGCATCTCCACAGAATCCCCAGGTCCTCTGTGCCTTTAGGTTGGAGAATCAGTGGAATAAACACCAGGAGTGCAAACAAGATCAAAAAAGTTACCTGTTGTAGTTCACTTTTTCAAATAATTGACTGAAATTAATTTTTATAATTAATGAAGCTAGTGATGATTTGGAATCCCTTGACTAAGAGAAGGGTTTTAATGTAATTAATCTGCAAAATGATCAGTTTTTGTGCATCACTAAACCTATGAAGTTTATAAAGGTTATTTTCCTAGCTGATTATGAAGAAAATAATGTCACAAAAGCATCTAAGGGCTGTGACTTACCAATGAGCCGACCCTCTCCAGTCTGCTTTCCTGTAATCATAGTGACTCAATTTCTAGACTTAGAAAGAAAAAAACACAGAAAACTAACATAGAGGATTGTTCTCCCTTCTGGTCACGGTTTATGGTAGCAACAGGTGAAAAAGGCCAACAGAAGCAACGATTTGCCTCATCACATTGAAAGAAACATTTGCTTTCTCTTCCAAAAGCATAAGTAGTAACTATGGAAACCAGACAAAAACATTGAAAATGACTTGCAATTCACAAAGAGCAGAACAACTCTATTTCACCCACCAAAAAACAAAAAAATTAACGATGAAAAAATCCACCGAAACCTTCCCCAAGAAGAGCTGGATCTGCAGAAGACATAATGTGAGTGCTTTGCTCATGCACCATCATAAATTGTTTGATTTGCTACGGAATTGTTAAATTATGTTTTTACAAATCGGTTATTTAGCTGTGACTCCATTTAAATCTACAATTTTATGTGTCCTGATGATAAAATGGGCCCTTAGCTGAGCCAGCTAATTCCTCAGGTAAAAGGCATATTCTTTTGGCAGTAAATTAACTTTGGAAGGTCAGTAGGTGGCCTATCACCAATGTTAGAGATTTAAGAAATGCATATTTTGTCTAAAACACTTAATTTACACCTAAGGAAGCTGAATGAATGATCTCAAAATTTCCAGCTATTATCTGTTTACTAAGTTGGTCCTCTGGATATCCTATTTAAAGGTTGAAATAAATGTACATATGATTTATGGAGAGAAAATAAAGCAGGAAAACTTCACCCAATTATGCCAACCTACTCACTGCCCAGAAATTTCCATCCAATTCCACTGCCATAAGCAACTTCTCTGTGTGTTCTCCCATTTATCTGTTTGATGTTCCTGTATCCCTCCCCCACTTTCAGATCAGATGTTACTTCCTTTTCAGACGAGCTTGTGCACTGCTTGATCTTAATGGAACCCCATAAGGAGAAAATGACCACTTTATTTTAAAAAACAGAGGAGATGCTGACTCAAAACAGAAGGGATTAAAGAACTTCCTTAAAAATATGAATCTCAGTGATACTTTTATAGCCCAGAATGACATGTTTATCTTTCACCTATTTTTTTTTCACTCCAAGCAAGAGCAGAAAATATTTTTTTAAGCTTGGTAAGCAAAGACTCATTTGGGGATACCTGCTACCTGAATTATCACTATCAGGGTTAAATTAATAACTATGGCATATTATAAAGCCATAAATTATTATTTTGGCTCATTATTTTGGCTCATTATTTTGGCTCATTATTTTGAGCTCCACTCTTCCCAGCATATTTATGTGAGTTTTTGTCTCATTTTGTGTGTTTGTGTTGGGTTTTCTTCCTTTCTCTGTAAAACATGGAGCTGCTAAGGCATCACTCTGTTATTGTATACTGACGGAGTGTGGAAATAAATGCCAATATCATTTGCGGAGCCATCCTGGTTGTGACTTTTTTTTAGGTGAGTATCCCACTTTCAACTAAAACCTAAAAAAAGAATTCTAAAACCTTTTTCCCAATTAAATGTTGGCACTCATAACACATTGTTGATGGATTGACCAAATTAAAAAACAAAAAATCTTAAGTTTAATACTGTTTTCTTCAGATGGCATCTACAGCAAAGTATGTCCCTAAACTTTTCATTGTTCAATGCTGGGTTGACAAGCAAGAAAAATCTTTTTATCACCAAAATGCAAAAACAATCTGAACTAGCTGCTGTGTCCATTCCAGCTTCTTTTAATTTGGTGCTAATTCTCTAATTTGCTCATTTATTTTCTCTAACCACATAATTAATGCTGAAGGAAGTCTTTTACAGCTTGCCACTGAGCCCTCCATGTCTTAATAGAAGGAAAAATTCCTTAGATATGTTTCCCATCACCATGCATGTGCTGAAGCCAAGAACTAGAAAACCGTAACTGTGAAGTATTACAAAATCCACACAATTAAGTGCTGAAACCAGCAAGGGCCAAAACCGCTCTGAGACCCAGCTCAGACCAACCCAGCCTGCCCTTTCAAGTCTGTAAATCAGATCGCGGTCCAGTCTTTTCTCTTACCTCATCAGCCTTCCTTTTTCCTTTTGCTGTAATGGTATGTTTTCAATGAACTCTGACATATTTCCCTGATTGAAAACCATTTTAATACTCCTAGACAATGTGCTTCTGAAACATTGTCACAACACATACAATAACCAAAAGTTTAGACCTGTGTAAAGCAAAGTGAAAAATGGAGTGTCATTGAACCCCACAATTCTCGAAATGTAAGTTTATGGGAAAAGCCAAAGAGAGCCAAGTGATATGGTTTCCAGCCATGGCACCTCAGGAAGGCCCCTCACCTGGCCTAGCAGCAGCCATTCCCACCCCCAAATTGTAACCTCAGAGGTACAGAACCATTCTCCAAGTGCTGTGACCTTTCCTCCTACAAATCATTCATCAGTCCAACATTTCCTAAGCACCTACTCCAGGCCAGGCACTGTTGTCAGGACTGGACATACAGTGAAGGAAGCAAAGGCTCCGCCTCGTGGGGCCCACACTCCACGGGAGGAGGTAAACCACCAAATACATGAGTAAACCTATGGGGGATGCCGGAGAAGAGAACAGAGGAATGGCGTGCTGGGAATAGGGCAGGGAGGGAGTCGCTGAAATGGAGTGAGGGGAACGTGAGCCTCTTGAAGGACAGGCCACTGGGGCAGAGTCAGAGGGGCTTAGAGGGTGAGGGTGGGTAGGGGGAGGACAGGAGCTCAGAGCAGGGAGGTGGGAGAGCAGGCACTGCTCACCAGCATCTGGGCCTATTGAAGATAGGGATTGGTCTGGGATTGGTCTGTTATTCCATATTTTATACTCTCCCAGCCAGGAGATCAAAGTCAGTGGCATCACTGGTAAGTCCTGTCCATAGCACTCATCCTTGATATCATGATGATGGCGCTTTACTTCTGTGTTTCCCTCCAGAAAATCCTAGCTCCAGGCAAGTCATGAGAAAAACCTCAGACACAGCCAAACTGAGGACATTTGACAAACTACCTGATCAGTCCTCCTGAAAACCGTCAAGGTCATCCAAAACAAGGAAAGTCTGAGAAACTGTCACAGCCAAGAGAAGCCTAAGGAGACAGGCAGCTAACTGCAATGGAGGGTCCTGCACAGGATCCTGGCACAGACAATGGACATGAGGGAAAAAGTGAGGAAGTCAGAATAGAGCGTGGCCTTCAGTGAGTAATGATGCATCAGTGTCGCACATTAGCTGTGGCCAATGTACACACAAGTGCAAGGCGTTAGCAATAGGGGAACCTGGGCACAGAGTGCATAGGAACTCTCCAAACTGACTTTACAACTTTTCTGTGCATCTAAGACTATTCTAGAACATTTTTAGGCTAGGCCTGGTGGCTCACACCTGTAATCCCAGCACTTTGGGAGGCTGAGGCAGGCAGATCACTTGAGGTCAGGAGTTCGAGACCAGCCTGGCCAACATGGCGAAACCCCATCTCTACTAAAATTTAAAAAATTAGCCGGGCATGGTGGCACATGCCTGCAACCCCAGCTGCTCAGGAGGCTGAGGCAGGAGAATCACTTGAACCCAGGAGGTGGAGGTTGCAGTGAGCGGAGATCACGCCACTGCATTCCAGCCTGGGCAACAGAGTGAGATACTCTCTTAAAAAAATAAAAATAAAAATAAAATGAAATGTCTTTAAAAGTTTATCTTGTTAAAAAACATGCAAATGCTCTCTATGTAGAAATAATGATTCTAGAATAAAAACTGCAACAAACAAAAAAGGTGGATGTGAAACAACTGTACAGGTGAATGAGTCAGGATTTAACACCGTTTGGTCTATTCCTGCTGAGCGGTTTATGAAATCTGCTGGAGCCCTCACAGCTGGCCATTCCATTTATTTGAAACTCTGAATGATTATGTTTTTCCCTGTTGGTCCCAGCTCTTTCTTCCAGGGCCACACACTACAAGGAAAACCTCCTTTCCTGTCAGCAGTGCCTCAAGTCCTCAGAGAGAGCTTTCCTAATAAAGCACGCGCTCCCCGCAGCTGTGTTCTGAGCCTCCCTTCACCCCACGAATCATGCCTGGTCTGACTCCAAGGAGGTGACCTAGACACCTTCCAGGGAGGAGGGGCAGAGAGGACAGCACCTGCTCAGTTCAGGCTGCCTGTCACACCTGTCCTCAGGATCCTCCTTCCCTCTCTTTAGGGGTCCAGGGTGCCACTGAGAGGCTCCACCTGATTTCTGAGGTCCAAGACTGTCCTGGGCTCCAAAACAGGGTCTCAGACAGCCTCCCCATCGCATAGCCTTCGCCTGCATGGATTGAACTTAGCAGCCCTTTCTTCTTCCCTCCTCTGTTACCTCCACAGCCTGACACCATGGTGACACCCACACATGACTCAAGAAAGGATGTTGAAAACTTCCATGTAGAAAGGCAAGATCAGGCTAATGTAATAAATAATCTCATACCTTGGAAGCAGTCAGCCTGCACGTAAGAGACAGAGAAAATGAGGCAGAGACAAAGGGCGTAATTGCAAATAAGAGGAGAAGTAGGAGGGGAACGGTGGCTCACACCTGTAATCCCAGCACTTTGGGAGGCTAATACGGGCAGATCACCTGAGGTCAGGAGTCCGAGAACAGCCTGGCCAACATGGTGAAACCCTGTCTCTACTAAAAATACAAACATTTGCTGGGCATGGTGCTGCGTGCCTCTAATCTCAGCTACTCGGGAGGCTGAGGCAGGAGAATCGCTTGGGAGGCGGAGGTTATGGTGAGCCGAGATTGTGCCATTGCACTCCAGCCTGGGCAAGAAGAGCAAAACTCCATCTCAAAAAAAATAAATAAATAAAAAGGAGGGGTAAAGAATATGTCTCTTCACTCTCCTGAATGTGTTTAACTCCACGCCCTCCAAAATGAATGATTTTAACCTGGAAAGTTAAACCAAACATTTGAGGCCCACCATAACTATGGAACTAACAATATTTAAAGGAATTTGAAATTTCCTAAATTTGGTCTCCAATGACAAGTATGATTCTGCATCTCCTGTTGACATGGAACATTTCAGTTCATGAGAGAACTGGTCTCCAACTGAAATTGAATGCACACAGCCTTTTATGCACTGAGATAGACGTGGCTTCCCTTCTCATAGCTCTTCATAACATTATTAAACAGTTTCTCTGGGGCCATTTTTACTTCTCTAAATGATGACGCACATGCATATTTTGAGTTTCTGTGGTCTCTTTTTTTAACAAGATAAAGCAAGTAGTAAGTAATAAAGGTGGTTTCATGTACACAGCTAATAAGAGTGTTTAAAACCTAGTATCAGCTGAAGAAATCTGTTCCTTATTTATGTAAAATGGGAATTAACTCATCCAGTCAAGAGGAAAATGAAATCAACAAATGAAACATACACAAGAGAACTGTAATAATTGCCAAACTCGGCTCCGCAGAGAACAACGGGATTCCAGCAGAACACAGCACCCGGGCAATGGCGGAATGTGTGCATCCTTGCCTCCTTTTCCAGAGCCTTATCTTATCACAGCCCTGTTAGAGATGTAAGCTCCTGGTCTCTCTTTGAAGGGGGTGGTTTCAGTATCTAAAGTGATTATCTTACTTAGGTTCATGAATCCCATAAAAATGCAGGAATTGTAAACATTTAAAGTGAAAATCCTTCCTAGGATGTCTCATATCTTAGCTATAATTGCAACCACTCCATATTGTGTAAAATTGTTTAAAAAATTCAAAAAGCCAAACAATTAAACATATTCTAAGTGTCTCTCAATTGCCATACAAATCTATAACGAGGGACAAAGGGAAGGTGACATGACTCAGAGTCTTAGCAGTGAGTCATCAATCATGGCAAAATAATCACCCTCCTGGGTGAACTCTCTTTGTCAACAGTTGGTCTGGAGGAGGAGGCATACAGGCATACAAAAATCAGCAAGTTCTTAAAAGCATGCAAAAACTGAATTCTCTGGACGAGGTCCAGTGCAAGTAAGTTGGGATGATCCTCAGGAGCAGAAAACAACTCTGTCAACAAGGTGCCACCTCCAGGTCAGCCTCTGTGCTCCGCTCCCTTACAGATGGTGTACAGGGTCAATTAGTGTCTGTCCCATAAAAGTTCATGTCCACTTAGAACCTCAGTGTTATGTTATCATTATGTTATAGAGCTTTTGCAAATAGAGTTAAATTAAGATGAGGTCTAATATGGTTTAGGCTCTGTGTCCCCACCCAAATCTCATGTCAAATTACAATCCCCACATGTTGAAGGAGAGGCCTGGTGGGAGGTGATTGGATCATGGGGTGGTTTCTAATGGTTTAGCACCATCCCCCTAGTGCTGTGTTGTGATGGAGTTCTCACGAAATCTGGTTGTTGAAAAGTATAGTGCTTCTCCCTTTGAGTTGTCTCTCCTGCCTCTATGTGGAAAAGAGTGCTTGCTTCTCCTTCACCTTCTGCCATGACTGTAAGTTTCCTGAGGCCTCCCCAGCCATGTGGAACTATGAGTCAACTAAACATCTTTTCTTTATGAATTACCCAGTCTCAGGCAGTTATTTAAAGCAATATGAGAACGGGCTAATACAAGATCATACTGGATTAGAGTGAGCCCTAATGCAATGACTGGGGTCTTCATAAAACGGCCACATGAAGGCAGAGACACACAGGGAGCACTCCACCTGACTACTGACATAGACACTCCACACTGGAATGATGCTTCTACAAGCCAAGAAATGCCAAGAACTGCCAGCAATTACAGGAAGCTGAAGATAGACCTGGAATATACTGTCTCTCGGAGCCCTTTCAACCAATCTGCTAACAACTTGATTTCAGACTTCTGGCCTCCAGAACTTCAAGAGAATAACTTCTCTTGCTTTAAGCCGCCGAGTGTGTGCTGATTTGTTATAGTAGCCCTAAGAAGCAAATACAGATGGTGACAATGACCACAAAAATAATGATGAAAATCCCCTTGGTCACAATATCAGTCCTTAGCTAATTTTCAACCATTATTAATGCAAAATAAATATATACATAAACACTGTTTTTGGGTGACTTGACAAATATTTAATGAACTATTAGTTTTCTTCCCATGAAGGGATTTGAGTGAGGGTCCTGCCTCACAGTCATATACTAACCATATATCTATTGAATGCCCAAAATTTGACACTTTGGCTTAGATACCATGGCAGGCTAAAATCAAGCTAATGAAAAAGAGAGGGAGGAAAAAAGAGATTTCAGAGGATACTAATATTTACAACAAAGTTTACAACCTGTTGTTTGAATCATATGAAATTGCCAATAGTTGACCTTTCTTGAACTACAAAAATAGCTATTTCATATGGTTTAGGCCAAAGGTTGAACACTATGGCCATAAGCCAAATCTGGCCCACTGCTTCTTTATGTAAATAAAGTTTCATTGGAACACAGTCATGTCATATGTTTGCATAGTCTCAATGGTTGTTTTCACGCTACAACAGCAGAACTGAGTAGTCATGACAGAGACCATATAACCCTAGAAGCCCAACATACTTATTATTTCACCTTTTACAAGAAAACTTTGCTGATCCCTGATTTAACCTAAAATGACTGGCAGCAACAGTAAAGGCACCAGGATTTCAGAAGCCAAGATCAATGTAAAAGGAATCCTTACTAGTGTGTCCATCTGAGACTCCAGACATAAACTGGGACTTGAGAAAGAAGCTGAATTCTAATGGAGAAAAAAGGCTCTCAATGCAACAGTTCAAGCTAAGGACAGAAGGGACAAGGACCCAAGGGATGGCGAGGATGATAATGGCTGTACTGGCCTTTGGCCCCAAATACCAGGAGCACTTGTCTCTCGGAGCCTTTTCAACCAATCTGCTAACACCTTGATTTCAGACTTCTGGCCTCCAGAACTTCAATCACTGGGACACCTCAAAATGCCCCCATTTGGTTCCAGGTCCTGTCCCTGCTAAAATCCTCACATGAAGGAGAACTAGAATGAGAAAACTTTGATAAGGTTTCAGAGATCAAAATTCTTTGAACACCAGACTGAGAAATTGTATCTTTTTTTCTTTACGCATGAATCAATAGAAGGATATGTAAACAGCATGATAGAAGAGTTATATTAGGAAAATTAATTTCTGATAGATATGAAATAATTGAGTCTAGAGCAAAAACTATATTATTCAGAATATCTATTCCTGTGGCCCTTTTTAGGGTTGTATGATAAAGGATAATTACTCCAATGATTGCAGTAATTACATTTTAAAGATTTATAGAGAGTTCTAGAGTTGGGAATCCCTTTGGAGTTATTATCAAATAGAAAAGTAATCAAAAGGAGCCTTTTCTTCTTCATTAATAGGCCACACATTACAGCCAAAACATAACCTGCTATAAAGCTTGCATTGTACATCGAGCTGCAAAGTCTTGCTACCAAATGCTTCCCAGGGATTTATAAATATTGAAAGGTAGAGAAGAATTTGCTTGAGTGAGGAAAGTTCTCCTCTTTTCCATTTACTTCAATTATCCAAAAGCATATTAAAAACATTTAACATTAAGCTAGAAAGCCAAGTGGGATGTGTTGTAAGTAAATTAATAGCTAAATAGATATATGCGTGTTTATCAACCTGACATTAAATGTATCTTAAACCACATATATAAGAGCTGTCACAGGGTCATATAGTTCATTCATTTTTTCAAAACTAATTCACAGGTACCTTTAATTATGTAAACCAGCTGTTCACTGCCCGGTAAAGACTTCAGCTTGCAAAGTAAGAATTATCTACTTAGAGAGACTGACCTAGAACACAGTTGCTCCCAATTTTTTAAAGGAAATGGTGTTACACTGCAGCAATTTCTTCTCATGAACTTGTTAGCTATGAGCCCTTGAGCCATCAGCAACTGAAGGTCCGGAGAAGCCCCGGAGCAGCTTGGCTTCAGCTGTACATTCAGGTCCCCTAGTTCACGTTTTGCTGGTGGCCAGTGAGACAGGGCCTGCAGGCAATGCTCAGAGGGTCAGGATGCTGGAACTTGCCTTAGCACTGTGGGCTTTAGGTGACTACTCAAGAACTGGGAAAGCTACCCACCCTACTGGGCTGTCAGTGACTTCATAAGACAATGCATCTACATAGCTCTTGACATACTTAGTAAAAGATGCTGGAGTTTTTAACTTCTCAAGCTGTTCCCCTTTGCAATCACAAAACCAACTGAAAATTGATGTTAATGGTCATTATCTTGGTGACAGACATTTGCCAGGGTCTCAGAAGGGTTGTATGGCAAACTCCACCTGGGTATGGTAAGGGGAGTGTAAGACGGAAAGTGTGGATGGAGGCCAGGGAAACACAAGGGATAGTGCAGCAACAGGGCTGGTCACAGTGGGCTCAGCTATCACCTTGAATCCTGACAGAGTGGGAGGAGTGAGCACTTACCAGGTCCCGAGTATGCTGAGGCCTTGGGTGGAAGGATGCAGCCAGACCTAGGAGACCCCTCAGAGCACAAGCCCTTCTACCTCTCATCTTCTCCATGGCCCCCATGGGAAGAAGGCAACCAGAAGCAGAGGGCTAGCAAGACTTCAATGCAGTCCAGAGCCTGGAGAAGGCTCCAGAGGATCTGGAAGGATAAGCGGAAGATGCCCAGCACACTTCTCTTCCTTTTCTCCTACCATCAAGAGATGTTTGCTCTTACGCAAAGTCAAGCAACAATTCCAAGCCCTGGTTTTATTTTTAGCAAATTCCAATTTTTCCTCTCACCTTCCTTCTCGCTCTCTGTGTGGGTGTTCCTGTGCAGGTGACCAAACAGAGGTGGCGATTCAACTGCATTTTGCAAAGTGCTTTTAAGTGAACAAAGACATTAAACCACACTTCAGCTTGTAACAAGAATTTCTATTTCTTGAATCATCACAAAGTAATACTTGCTAACATTATGGAGTGCTCACTATGGAACAGGCAATTTACATGCATTAACAATTTCTAATGTTGGCAAAACCCCTATGAGGTAGGAACTATTGCTATCATTTTAGAATTGGACAAAGTGGGGCATGGAGAGATTGAGCATGTTCCTCAGGTCCTCACAGCTACCAAGGGGCAGGACTGAGCTTCAAAGCCTGCAACCTGGATCCAAAATCTGCTCACCTAACCACTACCTTTATACTGTCTCAAAATTACAGTGAAAAGGCCTAGAAGATCTTGATATTTAAAGACATCCTGCAACTAATCTTCTTCATAGAATAAAAATATCTATTTTTATGAAACAATCACCTATTTTGAAATTTGTAAATTTGACATTTGCATGTTGAATTTCCTTATGTGTCCATGTGTCAGTTTCCAAACATTGTCTTTATAGAAATGAAATAGAATATGATCAACTTAGGCAAGTTCCCACTGCCTAGCAAAGACTTCAGCTTGCAAAATATGAATATCTACTTAGTGAGACTGACCTAGAACACAGTTCATCCCAATTTTCTAAAGAAAATGGTGTCAGCCCTCAGTTACACTATAGCAATTTCTTCCCATGGTCTTTTTAGCAACGAACCTTCAAGCCATCAGCAACCGAAGGTCCCCAAGAAGTCCTAGGGCAGCCTGGCTTCAGGCTACAAGTTCAGGTCCCTGATTGCACATTTATTTTCTGGGTTCCTATTCACTAAACATGAGAAATGGGGTGGGAGATGGCATTTTCCATTATGGCCTCAGCACAGTCTCCCCACCCACAAATTCTTCTGCAGTGTGCTTTGCCACTTGCCTGTCCATGGGCACTCTCTCCAACCCCATGAATCTGAGCCCTAGGACTGCTTTGACCAGTAGAATACAGTGGAAGTGGTCCTATGCCTGTCCTTGGCACAGCCTTTAAAGGGCCTAGAAACGTCCACTTCCAGTATCGAAGCCCATGCCTTCCCACAAGGAGAGAGAGGCCATGTGGCAGGATACCAGGTGACTGCTACTGCCATGAGGCCCAAGGAGAACCACTCAGCTGAGCCCAGTCCACCCAAGGAATTGTGAAACATAATAACAAATTGCAGGTTTAAGTCACTAAATTATGGGAAAATTTTCTGTATACCAATAGATCTCCAGAACAAATGAGTTTACCGATTTAATGCATTTTATTTTGGGAAGAGGGAAAAAGATAAGAGAACTACATTGTTTGCTCACATTCCCAGGTAGAACAGTTTCACCTGGGAGCCACGAGTCTCTAGATTTCAGGAGAACCTGGCTCCAGAGACCAGGCAGGCCTTTAGGGATAGCTGGTTCTTAGGTCATGGTGATTTTATTTGTAGGACTTTGTACTTACGAGAAATCCAAAGAGCTAGGCAGAAGAGCTGCCTTTTCTATTCTGAACCCATGGTAGCACTGTATCCAGATGGTTCTGGTTATAACCACAAGTCACTCCTTCTAGTTTTGAAAGCACAACCAGCTGTCAGCTCCATCAAGGTCTGAGGAACTGCCACCCACCCGTGGCTGTGTGCTCTAGGGATGGTGGCCAAGCCTCTGGTGAAAGGGCTACCCACCTGCACCTGCCAGCTTTGCCTCTCACCATTTCCGCCCAGCATGGCTGAAGCAGAAGTCCCCACAGCCTCCTCCCCAGCTGCCAGGCTTCTCGGCACCTTTCCTAGAGGTCAGGATCCTACTTGGCCCTCCTCATGGGCAGCCTGCCCCTGTGGGAAGCCGAGAGCATGACCTGCCCTGCCTGGACACCCACCAGCTGCACAGCTCCTCCCAGTAGCTTCCGGGTATGGGACTGTGGCCTTTATGTCATGCTGAGCTACAGAGCTGAAATTACTGCTAATATATTTCAATTAAAATATAATAAAACATGTAATCTTCATATTCCAGGAATATTTCAGACATTGACCTATAGGCCTCTGCCAGCCAACAGTATTAAGACATCTACTAAACTGGGGCCAGAATTTTTTTTCCTTCACATTATAAACTAGTAACATGCTTTCAAATACCGGACTCCTCCTAGTATTTAAACCCTTATAAAATCCATGGGTATATGAAAGTAAATATGAACTTAGCTTCCTATTGTTCATTCATTCTACTTGAAGCTCCTCAAGAAGAGGGTGGGGGTAGGAAGTGTGGAATAAAAATCCTTTTTGGCAACCTGAGCTATTACCACATTTTCTCTCCAGTCTTAGAAGACTCAGATCCTCCCTTCTTTCATCTTCCCTTGTATCACTGGACTTGTAGCCCTAGGCATAGTTCCCTGAAACCCAAGTACCATCAGATCCGAAAGGTGTCACGTGGAAATAGCCTCAATACCTGGTGTTCGACAAGGCTCAGCAGCCAGCGCAGGCTCTGAAGAGCGGGCAAAGGCAAGGCGGAGGCTGGGAAGCCCCAGGGAGGTGTGCGGGCCACGTTAGGATGGACATTTGTGCATAACTCTTGCCGCTCTGACTCTCTGCCTCCTCTGGCCATGTTAGATGCGACCATTTCCACAGATACGTTCCACAAGCAAAGCCAGCAACTGTTTGCTGTGTTGAGTTATACCATGCAGGGACAGATCATGTGTTAAAAAGAAAAAAAAATGTGCTTACACATGGTTGCTTGTGATGACAGCTGAGTTCAGAGATTTCCATCTTGTATGATATTCACATTTTTATATGTAGTCTTTTGAGATTGCACATAATTTGATGGATAATTACAGCATAAATACATTTATCCAAATTAAACATCCAAAAAGAAACTACATGCATAATTTATAAACTCTTCCAGTCTCAACCAACACACTGACCAAATAAATAATAAAATGTTCTTTTTTTTTATTTTAAAGTTATTTGCCAAAATGTATCCCCAAACCAGGTGCTTCTCTTTCAGGTTTACATAAAAGGACAAAAGGAAGAAAACAGAATAGAAGTTAATTATTCTGGTTCACAAGCCATTATGTAAGGAGAAATGATTAATGGATTGCATTTGCCCACATCTTGAGAAATGCAAATAGTCTTTGGTATTCTGACCACTCAACTCAGACCTCAGCTGCACTCAGGATGCATCTATAGTGGGCAGTAGAAGCGAGGAGAGATCCTTCTCCAGAGCTTAGAGGCTAATCAAGGAATCTTGACTTGCACAATGGAATCACCTGGAAAAGGAGCTTTCCAGGAAACCCCAACTCCTATGCTAAGGAGCTATGAAATCGGAGGGAGAGAGGCGAGAATGTGCTGCCAGTCAGCAGGGAAGCCTCCTTAGAAGTGAGTTATAAGCAGCTTCATTACCTGACTGCTCTAGCTCCAAGTACCCTCTTCACATCTTGAGGCTTTTCCATTCCCAGAAAGGTCAGCCTCCTCTTCCTTATCCTGACTGCAAAGTGTTTTCAACACTGGAAAAGGTCATCTTGCAATGAAGATGAATAATGTGGGTTTTGTCCCTAAAAAACTCCAGGAAGCATCTTGCGTGGGAGTCCTTGTGAGACCTTGAGCACATCAGATATCAAGGTCTCTGCATCAAGCACTCTGACCAGAAACAGCCCCCAGAACAAGGTCCTAGAGAGGTGGCCAGCTCCAAACTTCTCTATGATCCTGAAAAGGAAGACTGTAAATAGTTCTATCTTTTCTTTGGCACTCTTGAGACCATTTCTGGTCTTCAGGCCACCTACATTCGTAGGGAACTATATCTGCAGACACCATATCCTGGCTTTGTGTGGTTTGACGGATGTGGCTGTGTACCCTGAGCTGGAGGGTCCTCTCAGAGCCCTGGGCAAGTACCAACAGTGTATCCGTGCCAGACGGGCATGTACCTTTGAAGTTCCCTTCAGCCCCAGCAAGTGGGGAAGCTCCCTCAGGGCATGCAGACACACAGGACTCTTTCTGTCATTCACTGTCCCACACCCCACTCTTCCTCTCTCCTGCTGTCGCTGCAATTCTGCCCTGAGGTTCTTAGGAAAGCCTCAGGGTTTGATTGAATTGAACCTGCAACATTGGTTCAGGTCCTTGAGGCACGCTGGCAAAAAATGGTATCCATGCCAGGACAAGGCACACCCAACTGGAAAACAGATACCGAGAGAGGAAAAACCATCTCTAGCCTCTACACACTGTCTTCCCAGGGCAGAGCCTAGGGTCTGTCCCAGAGAAAGTTTCTAGTAAATATCCTGCTTCATAGACCAAATACTACCATTTACCCTAGTATCTTTGCTGGAGCAAGACACACTAAAAGCCAACAAGTGATCCAAGTTATAATGGGACCCCATCATAAGCCCCTCTCTAAGAAGATAATAGATTACTGTCTCTCTATGAAGTTTAGAAAAAGACTTACCTGGGGACAAAGAGATAAATTGGAAAACCTCAGTTGTGTCTTCCAGGTTCTAGAAATCTATGGAATGTTTTTATCAACCTGAAGGCAGTCAATATTCAATGAATAAGGCACAATAATTCACCAAATCCATATCCCTTTCTTTGACTCAAATCTATCCTATCTGCCACATCAGTTTAGGACAACAGAAAGTGTTTGTCAGAATAAAGATCTTAAATATCCCCCCCATCCTTTTACCAACTACAGATTACTTTACAGGTGAACAAAAAACCTTGGGGAAAAACAGTAATCAATGAACTTTTTTTTTTTTGAGACAGAGTCTCACTCGATCGCCCAGGCTGGAGTACAATGGTGTGATCTTGGCTCACTGCAACCTCCGCTTCCTGGGTTCAAGCATTTCTCCTGCCTCAGCCTCCCAAGTAGCTGGGATTACAGGTGCCTGCCACCATGCCCAGTTAATTTTTTTCTTTTCTTTTTTTTTTTGTATTTTTAGTAGAGACAGAGTTTTGCCCTGTTGGCCAGCCTGGTCTCGAACTCCTGACCTCAGGTGGTCCACCCACCTCGGCCTCCCAAAGTGCTGGGATTACAGGCGTGAGCCACTGTGCCCGACCTGCATGTGTATTTAATAAGAAGGCATTTCTCTAGACATGGGGAAATGTAAATATAATTCTTTCAAAGAGAAATGGTCATTTGTCTCTCCGATGATTGGGGATGAGTGTTATCACAGATCTTTTCACAGAGGGCAAATGTATCTTCCTTTTATTTACCACAGATAAAGGCTGCCATGATAGCCAAGCCCTTTCTCCACCAGGCTTCTCCTTTGACACTTTTTTCATGTAAACAAAAGAGAAGAGTGAGGGGAAAAATCTCAGCTTTTCTCCTTTATGCTCCCTGCCAATACAATAAACATGTCCTTGGTAGGTATTAACGGTCCTTACCACCAAAAGACTGTCATCTTCTAATAGCCTGCAACTGCTCCCAATTTCATGCAGTGTTCACTTTGTCAAGCACCTAATTCCAAAGCCTCCAACCCCCATGCTTACAAATAGAGGTTATTCTTTTGTTTTCTCCAAAGAATGAAGCATCCTTTGACCAAAGCCATCAATCCTAGTGTTAGATTTAGGTTGACAATTGAAAGATGTTGAACACGCCAATTCATCTGAGCCCATGATACTGTGGTGTCCAAGATACCATCACTAATTTTGGATCATTGGAAATATTCCACCACAGGATACATTTGAATTTGTTAAAAATAGCCCAGCTACCCCTCTGAACATTTCAACTTACTGTGGCATCAACAGAGACATGCTCCTAGTTACAACATTGGCTTGCTCCTCTGGAATGCAGGAAAGGAGTCAAATTTCATGATACGGAATTTTCGAGGTTGTCCATAAGATTTTTAAAATAGACCTTTCACTTTAGTGTAAAAGGTTACATACATAGTAAAAGATTGTAAATATAGAATTTAATGTCTTTTCTCCAAGGATGAACAGACCATATTGTATATTTTAGGTATAAAATATTCATCTAAAATATTCAGTATGAAACAATTGATACTATTTTCAGAATACTCCCTGTGCCTCCACTCTACTTAAATATAGAGCATTTAATTAAGTAAATCCAATTAATCATGTGAAAGTTAATGTGGGAAAAGGAAACAGCTAATAAACTCCCAATGGCTCAGAGAAGCAAAGCATTTCAAACATGCAGACTTTACAAGTTTCCTATGTGCCTCTAATTATGTCTTTATACAAATTCCTTTAGCCTTCTACCAATTCTGAAAAGTCTAAGGCCAAATTCTTTTCTATAAATATATCTACAAAAACTTTTTCTTCCCACACATAGGAAAGACACAAAAGATCGAGTGAGCTGGAACCAGTGGCCCCCTTCCTCATGGGTTTTTAAAACATCTGACATAAACTGCAACATATTTGGGCCACTGCAATTATCAAGCAAAACCGCAAACCAGGAGAAGTCAAAGTCAACCCCAACAGCTGTGTTGAAAAAGATACACCAGCACTCACCTGAAGAGGAACAAAGATAAAGGCGAGTGAGCTTATAAACTTTCAAGAAAGCAGCCTTCCCTAACCTGCTTTTGATTTGTGTTCATAGGTTTAGCCCTACAGGCTTAATTAAACCCAGTAGCCAACTCTGTCTCACTTAAAAGTGCAATTAAAGAATCCACAAAGGCCACTGGGCCCTGAGGGCCTCCCACATGAGGCCCCACTATGAGCAATTCACTAATTGCGCCCTTTGTCCCCCGACTCTTAATGATGACGCTGCCATACCCCCAGTCAAGATGCTTATTCTCCCCACTTAGGGCCAGCTCCAAAAACCTCAAGGCAGGAAGTGTGGGCCCAAAAGCCTGTTCTGCAGAGAACATACACTTTTAATTAAACAACAACAAATTAAAAGCTCATTGAAAAACACTTAGCAACAAATCCAAAACTGCACTAAAGTCCATGTGTTACCACCACTAATTAAAAGGACTCTTGATTACAGATCATTGGGTGTGATCTTGTAGCCAGGACGTATTAAGGGCCATGATGGAGCCCACTCTGAGGGGCAAGCCAGCCAGTGTTGCATCCCCACGGAACATCGTGGTGCCAGAAAGCGGTCCCGATCCAGACCCCAAGAGAGAGTTCTTGGACCTCGTGCAAGAAAGAATTCAAGGCGAGTCCATAAAGTGAAAGCAAGTTTATTAAAAGCAAAGAAATAAAAGAATGGCTACTCCACAGGCACAGCAGTGGCAGTGGCACGGGCAGCTTGGGGCGGGGGTTGTTTAGAATTTTATTTGGGGTTTACATTGGGCAAGTCAGTCTTCTCCTCTAGCCATAGTCCAAGTTCAAAACATTGATTTCCTTCAGCCTACCTCAATAGACAATTCCTCAATAGATACTCTCTTTAAAGATGTCTTTCAGGATTTCAATGGACAGGGCACATGACCACAGTGAAGCCTGACTCTTGTCCTGACTTGTGTAAGACTTCAGGACCTAAAGTCCAAGCACCTACATTGACTCCTTGAAGTTCTAGAGAGCGACCTGACTGCACAAAGTCGGGTCAGGGCTGAATGAGGTGTGAGCCCCGGGAAAGCCCTTCTGCTCTTCCCACCTCCCAGCTTCATCCTGAAGATCCTCACTGTGAATCCTTAAGGGCTTTCCTCTGCAGCAAGACAAACCTCAGGGAGCTGGAAACTCCGCAGGTGGGCCTGGAAAAACTGTTCAAAGTTAAATAACATTCGCAGGCGTAAGCTTTCAAGTGAATGAATCTTTGCGATTCTTACTTGCCAGCTTGCAGTTTCCTGAATGATTTCTTTTCGCAAGCTGGTGATAGAACCTAGGAATTCCATCACTGCTGGCAGACGGAAAGTAAATTTGGCTCCAGGCCTGACTTTCGGAGTCAGCGTGGAAAGCTGCAACAGCCAAGATGCGCTGCCTGGACGCGCTGAGATGCTCTCTCTATATGGGGCCCCTCCTTCCCAACTCTCACCTCCACTCTCCCAACCCACCCACGACCGCTACACAATTGACATTCAGTGTGACATTCTTAGGTGAAGAAAGCTTTAGAAAAAAATACTAGTTTAAAGTATGTGTTGTTTAAAAAAAAAATGTAGGGGAGGAGTGGATCGGCAGAGTGGGAATACTTTCAACTCAACCACCTGGGTTGGGTTCAGGTCTTCCCACTTGCTCAGCACCACCTTTGAGGAGTAAGGAGGCGAAGGAAGTGAGAGTGATTCAAAGATAGAGAAGAGGGGGGCCTTTAAGAAGCATAGCCTGGAAACTCCAGATTTTTCCCACCAGGAACCAGGAATGAAGAAGGGAGGGAATCTCTACTGCCCTGCCGCAAGCCAGGAGAGAGTTACCCCATGGGCAGATGCTGGATCTTCCCAAGCTCAAGAGCACCGTCCAGTGTGACGCAGACGTCAGGATGTAACTGAATAGCCATACATGCCTGTCATACTCAGAACTGACTTAGATGTGGTCCTGTCTATAGGCGCCAACATGAAACCACCCAGGAACAAGACTAGGAGAAAAACGACACGTGCTCCTGCTCCTGTCATAGCAGCAGCAGCTGGAATCCCACAGCAAAGTGGCCAGATGCTTACAGACACCTGATAATATCAGACACAGAGCACAAAACTTGGTGCACCCACTTTTACATGGGTTTGGGGGAAGACGGTTTGGCTCAAAACTTTCTGGTGAACAAAGAGCATAATAATTAAAATTATTTTGGTTTAGCAGAGAAATTAACCAGAGGACGACAATCATAAGGAGGGGGAAAAGGAAAATTCCTCTGATAGATGGGGGAAAAGTCACTAAAGGGTATCTGAAGAGCAGCCCTATGCAAAAAGACAGGAGGCCAGGCACAGTGGCTGATGCCTGTAATCCCAGCATTTCCGGAGGCCAAGGTGGGTGGATCACTTCAGCTCAGGAGTTCAAGACCAGCCTGACCAACATGGTGAAACCCTGTCTCTACTAAAAATACAAAAATTAGCTGGGCATGATGGTGCATGCTTGTATTCCCAGCTACTTGGGAGGCTGAGGCAGGAGAATCACTTGAACCCGGGAGGCAGAGGTTACAGTGAGCCGAGATCGCACCACTGCACTCCAGCCTGGAGAACAGAACAAGACTCCGTCTCAAAAAAGAAAAAAAAAAAAGACAGGAAACTGCAGTCTAGGATTCCCCTTTCCAGTTTAGATCACCCAGACACCCTGTCCTGGGCAAAGGCTCAATAATATCTGGACAATGGACCCCTGCTCTGTAAAACACCATTTTTCTTTTCTATTTACAGCCTGGAAATATTAAACTTAAATAAAATGTCTATCTTTAACTCCTAGGCTCAAGCTTCAATGAAGTTTCTCTTCACTGACACACTGGCAAAGATATTCTGATTTTAAACTTCAGAACAGTGACAGGAGGACAGGAGGTGCCGCAGACACAAGGCACTGGACATGGGCACCCTGCCAGGCTGTGAAGTGAACATTCGAGGCCCTTCCCTAGCTTCTAGCCTGTCAGAATAAGGTTAAAATCCCATACATCTTAGAGTGTCCAAAATCAATATTAGAGGCTAACATTTGGATGCTTTTCAAAAAAGAAAATGCTTAGAAAAAGTAGAAATCATTAAAAAAAATGGTCCAATACATTTTATCCACTTAGGACAATGCCTTCACATCATTCTGTACATAACACTATGAGCTGCTTTAATTATGATCAACTGAAGCTACCGGAACCAATACAAATCTATGATTAAAGGAGATTTTAAAATAAGGGAAAATTACCTTGCTTTCTTAATCCTTCTGTTTCAAAACTAAATACCTGCCCTGGTAACACAGACATTTTTCCAATCTTGTAACCAGCCAGTCTGTTTAACTGAATGGCTAATTAGTTATCCTTGAAATCTAGAGAACATTAGCTTGTTGAAAATGAAAGAAAACCAAACCACAAAAAGTACCTACCTAAAGAGTATTTTATTGACTAACTGAAACCATCAAAAGTGGTATGAAAGATAAAAATGTCACCCACCCCACTGCCATCTAATCAGCAGAAGGAAATATTAGTGTATCCTCATAAATAACTCCTTACCACTCATGAAGGGTGATAATTTAGGATTGGTAATAGAAAAACATGGTCGTTCTGTAAATGTTACTCTTAATTTGCTTGTAAGCTAGGCTTCATGTTTGGAAAGAGGCAAGTTCAAAGTGAGCTGGTCAGAAATGACCCTGGCAAAAGGTCAATAAAGCTATTGCACTAGGACTTAAAACGCTGTTGATCTCCATTTTTGTGAACAAGTAACTAGAAATACTGAAGAAATTAGGCACTATGAAAATGCTTGCCTGAAGCATCACAGGGCTGGATAAAAAAATACTCTATTACCACTGGAGAAATGCATATGAGTGCTAAAGGCCAGCTAGCCTGGACCACATCCCCAAAGCCATGCTGAGTGTATCTGGACCATGGACCACCTGTGCCAAAGTAAACACTCCCATGGAAAGCCACTATGTGGAAACCAACTGGTGTGGGGAAAGCAAGGTGCCCACAAGAGAGCTGAGGAAGCCTGTGGCAGGAGGCAGAGAGGATTTTAATATACTAAACAGATGGAAGGTGCAGTAAACAAGGTGGGAGAGGTAAAGACACTCACTTCTACCCAGAGAAAACAGTGGAAGAGCAAGGAAATGAGAGGCAATTCGTATGTATCTCTACCCAAAACCTATATTCAGCATTACATTTTAACTGCAAAATGTGCCAAAGCAGAATGGAAAGAGCTAGAAGCAATTCTTTGATTCTTCTCTTTCTAAGAGCGGGGCGGGGGGAGGTGCGTGGGGTGGGAAACACTCCCCTTTAAATACTCAGGCTCTGGGCATTTAAAACTCTGCATTCTGCCACTGGGTCTGGCTGTTAGAAGTTACCTGCCTCTCCAGCTGAAGCGAAGGCCTTGCTAAGAAAGTGTACAAGGACACAGAAGCAGGCATCATGAACTTCTCCCCCATCAAAGGACAGCAACCTCATTTGTTGAGCAGAATGATGCTAGGAGTTCCAGACTCTGCAGCTCTAATGAGACCACAAGATTCTGTGTTGTCAAAGATGTTCCCCCTGAGCTATGCCCATAAAACAATAAAATTGGCAGAGAAGCATACTCTAAGCAATGACTGGGAATTGGGGTGTACCCAACATTCAGCGGCGAGGCTGGCTGATGAGTTTAACTGATTTAATCTGGTTATGTTGTCGCATCCGGGAACAACCTAAGTTTGCTTGTTTTCATAACAGAGATCACAGCTCAGATAGACTTCCCAGGAAGAAAGTGCTTCAGTATCAAAGAAATGTGCTCATCCTAGCACCCACTGGCCCTGGCGCTAAGCTTTGTACAAGTAATGTAAACACAGAAAACATTTCCCAGTAGACGCAGCAGGACTCGTATTTAGGCCACTGGCTGTTTAATTTACTCTAATTTTAGAGATGATGTCCAGAATTTTCTTTTTAAAAAAGTTTTATTGAGGTATATGTTACATGCCATAAAATGTACTCTTTGTAAGTGTACAATTTAATGATTTTTAGTACATGTACAGAGTTGTATGACAATCTCTACAATCCAGTTTCTTACCATTTCCATCACCCCCAAAAGGCCTAGGCTGCCCATCTGCAGTCATGTCCAGTTCCCACTGCTAGCCCGAGGCAACCACTCACCTGCCTGCCATCTTTATGGGTTTGCCTTTTCTGGGCATCTCTATAAATGGAAATACATGGTGTGTGGTCTTCAGTGACTGGCTTCCTTCACTTGGCGCAAGATTTTGAGGTTCATACATATTGCAGCATATATCAAGAGTTCATTTGTTTTATTGCTGAATAGTAGCCCATTGTAGGGATAGGCCACATTTTGTTTACCTATTCTTCTGTTTCAACTTATTAAATCTATAAATCCAACTACATGACTAGGCTTATTAGTCTGATCTTGGAAATATAATAAAAAGCCTGCCATATTTTTAAAATATTCTAGGATGTCTAAAATCTCTGTAATGTGTAAACATATGTAATAAAGACACAATATGTTCCCTGGAATTTGTGTGCTTGGAGGAGAGGGTGCTGTTTTAAATGAGAACATCCCTGAATTTCAATTTTTCTGTGTTTTAATACAGATTAAGTATCCCTTACCCAAAATGCTTGGGACCAGAAGTATTTCAGATTTGGGATTTTCTCAGATTTTGGAATATTTGCATTATATATATTAGCATTTTTAGGGTCATGTCGGTGCTCAGAAAGTTTCAGATTTTGAAGCATTGTGGAATTGGGATTTTTTGATTAGGAATATTCAATCTGTACACAGAAATTATATTTATGCTAATCTCCAAGTCATGCAAGGTCGTCAATTCATTTAACAAGCACTGACTTACTGTGCAAATTGTTGTGTATTAGGAACTAGGAAATATGCAGTCCCTCTCCCAACCCTCCACCTCCCAGTTTACAAAGACATTTGTATTTTAAGACTGTGCTAATAAATCAGTTTGGAGGCATTTGGAACATTTTTCTCTAAATAAAGAATATAAGTAGTTTTAGAGTCCATGGTTAGCCCCCAAAAGTCTTGCTTAAGCCTTAGTCCTTTCTCTCAGTATACTCTATTGCAGTCTATACTATATACATAGTATCTAAGGGCATTTTTTGATTCGGTCACTCACCCAAGATGGCCTGAGAGCCTCCTGCATGCCAGGCACTGTTCTAGGCACTGTGGGCAACACAGCTACGAACAAAACAGTCTCGTTGGTCTCCTAAGCTGACATTCTGTATCAGTGAAAGACTTTAAGAAATAAAGGCAGTGTGTGGAGTTCTGCAAAATGATATGGAGAGAAGGCCAGGTGCGGTGGCTCACGCCTGTAATCCCAGCACTTTGGGAGGCCGAGGCGGGTGGATCACAAGGTCAGGAGATCGAGACCATCCAGGCTAACATGGTGAAACCCCCGTCTCTACTAAAAATACAAAAAAAAAAAAAATTAGCTGGGCGTGTGGCGGACACCTGTAGTCCCAGCTGCTCAGGAGGATGAGACATAAGAATTGCTTAAACCTAGGAGGCAGAGGTTGCAGTGAGCCAAGATTGCGCCATTGCACCCCAGCCAGGGTGACAGAGCAAGACTCTGTCTCAAAAATAAGAAAAAAAGAAAAGAAAATCAGTAGTTTTACAACAAACCTAAATCTCAGTCCTGTAAAAGGAGTCACGGAAGCCAGTTGTGATTCTAAAATCCATTTGTTTACAGGATGCCCAACCATAAATGTCCCTGGCCTCCGACGCGTTCTCTTTCCACAGCAGGTTTGGGGGCACTGGCAGGAGTCAGCTGCCTTGGTAGCTGGCTCAGAACAGCTTTGGGGGCCTTCTGCAAGATGTGTCACATCTCCAGTTTTGTTTTGTTTTGTTTTTACAGAAAGAAAAGCTCTTTGTGTGGAATTTTATTTGAAGTCACTTTGTGAGGAATGCTATCTCTGCTGTGATTCAGAAGAATAGAAGTTTCGATTTTATGATTTTGCAGACAGATCACAGGAAACTGCTTAGCAAATTTTTTCTTAGTTGCTTTCCTTGACTCTGTTTTTCTTTCCATGAGTACATCATACATCCTTGCCAAACATTGGGTGGATTTGAACTGGTTGAAAGAGGCTCGATTTTCTGTGAACGATTTGTCCTTGTGTTATCCTGATTGTCACTCGCCTATAACTTATTTAATTTCACATCTCAACAAATACAGTATTATTTCACCCACAGAGTTGGCTTCTGATAGAATCACTCTAGTGGTTATTTATCATACATATCTGTAATTGAATTACCTATTGCAGTAGTGTAATTTACTCTCAATTGTACATAAAAATGTAACATAAAATAACATTTTTCCAGTGTATACTTCCTCATTATTCTACATGAACCCTAGTTTAGCCAATTCTACAGAAATACAGTGACAAATAATGAGTGAAAGATGGGAAGATAAAAGATTAGTGGGCTCAAGACCTTTCAATAATAAAAGAATTTCATCCTCTAAAAAAACTATTCTCTTTTAAAATAGTTTTTTTTTTTCCCCAAGTGTTAATCAGGAAACCAATTCTAGGAAACCAATAAGGAAAAAAAGAGTTTAAAGACAGAATGATTTTATTTTTTCCAAATGCAGCAATACTATGTCACTACATTTTAAAATGTAGGAAAGGGAAATAAAGTGTGCTTGTCTTTGCTCTTGTCAAACAACCATTAATCTTGGACCAAAAAAGAAGGAGAAGAAAGAAGATGACAACAGCAATTCCTTTGGGAAATTTTTCTGTTTTCTTGAGCCACTGTTGTGTCACTCCTACTTTAAATTTCATGCACAAGGTGAAATATGACTTGTCTTTGAAGTTGCCTGGCTTCAAAATACTCTGTGAAATGGACAGCCTGGTTTCCTTAGCTATACCACCTTTTAGATGGCAAAGACTGTCAATACTAGTATGTTGAAATAAATTACCTATTATCCAATACCTTCTCTGGGGTCAAGTTTTCATTTGTTTTGTTCTATTTTGCTTCAATTTTGAATCAAAGCAAGTTTTGAGCAGGTTCATTTATATTGAAAAGTTTATGTGTATTCTAGCTTACTTTAATTTTGCTTTTTCTTCTTTTCTCCCTATCAGAAATTGATTTTGTATACCTGGATAACCAATTCTTAAAAAATTCATCTGAAAAATATGCTATATATTTACCAAGCGTACCCATATCTGTTTCTCCAAAGTGCTTCCCAGCAGCCACATCTCACCTGCTGAATTTATCCCCAAGTTGCTCCCAATCTATACAGGAATTGGAAACAGGAGATTGCCCCCTATCATTTCTGCAGGGTAGCAGAGTGATAAAAACCTAATTTTCAACCAAACTTCTGCATCTCAATTTTAAAAGGTTGCTGAGAACATATGTGAAATTATCTATGTTGTCAACTGTACTCAAGACAACTGAAAGTACTTATAGACGCTCATTTTATGATTCAAGAAAACAGTTAACTTTCTTGATATAAATTTGCAAGTAGATGCAGGTGAGCAGAAATGTACAAGGCTTCACTTTAGACACTTTGTACTTAGTTGTAACTCAATTTGTTAGACACCATAATTTACATTTTAAACATTATTTAACACATAAAAACTTGTCACCTTGGTATAATTATACCCCAAGCAATTTGTCTGGGTAACTATAGCAACAATTGCAGAAACATTTTTAAATAAAAAATTGGTATAATTTTAGAATCAAGAATTATGGAGGATTTATTGCAGGATGTACGGCTGCTGTACTCAAATAGTTGTACATATACTACCATAAAAATGGATTCCTCGACTGGGATATGTTATAAACTCATTTGTTCTATCTTGCACACCATCTGCTTTGTAGCTCAAACCTCTTCCTTGGGATGAGTTTTTGATATTAGTTAACTCTAGGGTTCATGATCACTTGTCTACATAATGCAATGCCTTTATACTTTTGGCCGGACATTTAGTAAAGGTTTTCTGCTCCTCCTCATCTTCCCGTATCAAAAGCAAAGACGCAATTTCAATGACTTTATGACCAAAAATAAAATCATTTGAAACTCTTAAAACTAATCACCAAGTTAAGTAAAACTGTGTCACGATTCAGATAGGCAGCTCTCTCTAACATCAGGAGCATCTGACACTGTCCCCAAAGAGCTGGCATCTGTTATTTTGGGCCACTAGCACACAGCACAGAGAAAGGCTTGTTGGTTGTAACATTTGTCCATCAGCAAGAGGCTAACGACTCTGGAACTAAATTTCTTACTGCAAATCCATGGACGGGGCTTCAGAAGGCCCATGACTCTAAAATTTATGCAGAAGTTTGTATAAATGTGCTTGTATTTATTTCGGTCTCGTGGTCAATAAGTTTTAACAGCCTCTGAGCTGTAAGTTTCTACGTTTCATTCTCCCAAGACACGTGATGAAATCATTTTAAAGGGAAACGGCAGTGAAGAACACAGGTTTATTTTTACCAAATTCTGAACGTCTCAAAAATTTCCTTTGGACAGAGACAAGCTTTACCACCCAGGAGGCCAAAGCTTTACTCGCAGCAGGGATCTCGCAGCTGTTTGACATTATAACAACCAAATGAGTTAGTGCAATTCACAAAAGACATAAAATGATTAGCATCATCTGTCTTCTCCCTGTTAATAAAAGTACATATTGGCTAAAAGCACATAGAAATAGATGTCAGTTTGTCAACCCCACACTTCAATGAGTATACAGATGCTTAGTGTGACTGCATGGAGCAACGTGGATGAGCAAGCTTCTATCTCCAAAGTTTTTACAAGAAAGAAACTCAAGGGAAAAAAAATCTGTGTTTCAAGTGAACCAAACAATTACACTTAGGGCTGTATTTTTCATGAAAAAAAAACATAGAAAAAGAAATCTTTTGGAGGGGGAAAAAAAATCCATGTTTCTTTTGGTGTAAATACAGGCACAGACAAGAAAATTATTTCAGTTACACATAACTTAATGGTATTATCTGCTTGAACTGAAGTTGTGTAAAGTGGTCATGATAAACATTACACTCTCTAAAATAATGAAACTGGCATTAATTAGCAACAAATTCAGCAATCCTAATTAGGTATTGAAAAATCTTTCTTATTAAAGTCTGGTTTTGTGTTTCTGTCTCCTTATGAACAGACTACCTCTATAATTAATAACATATCTGCTGATTCCAAACTCAGCCATTATGACAGAGCTCTTCTCGGTAAGCTAGACGTAAAACTTGTCTTTCTTCAAAACAAACCACAACAATCATTTGTGACTCCTGATGTGTTAACTAAAGTACCCCTAAAAAGCAGAACGGTATTAAACAAAGCTCACGTTATCTTCCCTCAATTTCGATTTCTTTCTGAGTAAATGCAACAGTCACAAGGAAGGCAGATGCCCAGACAAGGAAGACTTTACAGCGATCTTTTTCTCTGGAAGAGACCTTTCTAGTTAGAGCACTTATGTCTGGCCACCACCTTTCCTGTCCCCTCTCCTAGCAAGGCTGACAGCTCTCTATAGCCACCAGATCAGCTCCCCCAACCCCCGGCCCCCAAAATGAAATTATTGCAAGATCTGCCTGGTTCTGCTGTTTGTTGCCTGGGACTCCCGCCCACTCGCCCAGGACCCAGCAACTGCCTGTGGCGCCTCGTCCTCCGAGCGCTCGCTCGCAGCGCCCCCTGCCGGGAATCCCGAGGACGCCGCAGGCGCAGGAAAGTTAAATCCCAACTCCGGCCGCGGCATCCAGGTACAAAGCAAGCAAAGGGCGAGGAGGTGAACGCGCTTCCCGCCAAAGCCCGGGGAACAGGGATGTGACCGCTCCAAGCCAGGCACCGGCCGCCGCGGGGAGCGAGCCGGGGGAATCACTCCTCCACGACGGTTCCCACGCACATCTTGGGAGAAACCATTCCCTCTGGAGCCCGATCTGCCCGAAACCCTGGGGTCTGAAACCCTGAGCCACGGTGTGCAAAATCCGTGGAGCAGCGGAGGGATGCCTGGTGAAAGGGGCTCGCCTAGCTGCAGCGCACCTGGCTGGTGGTTCCCCAGGCCTCTGCATCCCCGCCTTAGTGTCTTTCATTAACCAAGGCGCTTGGCGGAGTTGAGCCCAAGTCCCATTGCCTCCCGGTTCCCCTGTAAGGAAAGCAGGAAAACCTGCCCAAGCCGGTGGGGCTGCGAGGTGGCCGCTCCCGAACCGCCAAGTCCCGACCTCCGTGTCCCCTGCCCCCGGCTCGCGGCAGTGCGAGCCTGGAGGCGCGCCGGGGGCGGGCACAGACCAGTGTGCGCACCTTTCCGGGTGTTGGGCAGGGGTCCCGTCTCGCCCACCGCGACACTCCGGCTCCTTACCTCTCCATGCTCAGACCTCGGCACAGGCGGGTACACAAACTTCCAGCCCGTGCACTAGCTCAACTGTGGGCGCCCCCGGACTGACGGTCGTCCTAATCCTGTACGCGCAACCCCCGCCCAGGTGCCTGCTGATGGATCCCACCCGAGATCGGCACCACCCACCAGCCGACCGCTGCAGTCCCCGGGTCCCGGCCAGCGGCGCGGCGGGGCGCGGTCAGGGGCTCCTGCCAAGGCCACGCAGGAATCGGGCGGGGGTCGCTCACCAGGTGCGAGGAGCGCTGGTGCCAGTCATCCAGCGCCTGGGGGCCAGAGCGGCTCCGAGGATCCTCTTCAGCACCTGGCTAGGGAAGTGGAGGCAGCAGCTGCAGCCGCCCCCTGCCACTTCCCCAGAGCCGCCCTCTACTCTCTGAGTTCCAGAATGGGGGCACCGGCTTGGGGGCCACGAGCACGGTCCCCGAGCGCGCGGCCAACCGGTGGGTGGGCAGGTTCGCGCCCAGCAGAGACGACCCTCGAGGTGGCAAAGTTGGGTGTCCAAGCCAGCTCCGCGGGGCAGTCCTGGGTGGGAGAAGGGAGCGTCCCGGGATGAGCGACACTGGCCGGGCCGCCCCTGCAAAGGGAAGGTGGAGGGCCGGGGCTGCAGCGGGCCAAGGGGCTGCGAAGCCCACCCGCGGCGGGAAAGCAGCGCTCGGGAGCGGGCGCAGGGAGAGCAGCCGCCACCGGCGCCGCCTTCCCGGCAAGTAGATCGGCGCGGGGCGAGCGGGCGCGGAGAGCGCGGGGCGGAGAGCGCTGGGCGGGGAGCCGGGGGACAGCCTGGGCCCACCCCCGCCCCGCCCCTGCCCCGCCCCCGCCGCCGCGCCGCCTCCTCCTCCTCCTCCTCCCTGCCGGGGTGAAACTCGAGCGCCCCACCCGCGCCTGACCTCCCCGAGCCCCTCCCCGGGCCCCGCCCCTTCCCGGTACAGGACCCCCACCTTCGCTCCTGGGAGCCCCGCTGTACCCCAGGAGTTCCATTCCAGCCTCCCCAGTGCGAGTGCGGCCGAGCGCTGACTTTTGGGGGCTCCCTCCCCCGTCTCACTGGGTCCCTCTGCGGCTCCCCCGCCCGCTGTCCCGGCTCAGACGTGGCTGCACCCCGGAGGGGGGCGCCGGCCGAGACCTGAGACGTGGCGCTCCCTCTCTGCCGGCCTCGGCTTCAGGTACGTGCGGTTCCCTCGGCTAAATCTGGCCCGGGGGATGGGGGGGCAGGGGCCGTCTGGTCCTCCGGAACTCGAACTTTGTGATTTTGTTCTTTCTGTGTGACACCCTCGTCGTTCTGAGGGAGAAACTCCTTAAAGAAGACGAGAGAGTCAGTCGTTGCGGGTTCTTGGAGGAGCACTTTGGGGGTGAGACTCCCGGCTAGTTCGGGTCGATTTCAGCGGGATTAAGTCAAGGAAATGAACAAATCTGACGAATCAGGGAGGCCAGAGAAGGCGTCCCCAGGTAGCCACGCTGAGCGTTAAGAGAGAAGTCCCGTATGGTCAAAGTCATTCGTCCTATTCTGTGCCAATTATTCCTTGTTGCACTTTTGCAGGATCTTTGGGCCTTACTAAGTACTCAGGTGAAAAGTTGATAATTGGGAAGCAAGTAAAGTACCTTTGAAGACGTGTATAATTGGGCACTTTGTTGCAGTTCTTCGGTTTCTGAAGGAGGCGGGGGGGGGGGGGAGAGGGAGGGGGTCAGCCTCGCGAAAAGAGCAAATGGTAAAGTTATAGGAGTATAAGGCATAAAACTTGGGTTCGGAGTCCAGACTGGCCTTGAGTGGCCCTTTCCCACTGGATGGGGGTGCGGGCCAGTATCTCTGGGCCCTTTTTACTCCGTCTGCGCCTCAGAGGGAGGCTTGAATGTCCCCTGCATGAGGAAATGCGTGAATTGCCCCCTCCTGACCGCAGTGAGGTAGGGACCCCCGCAAGGACCCACGTTCACACCAGCGCCCTTCCAGCCAGTGGTGGGGTATGGATGGGCCTCGCTGGTCCTGGGCATGGTCCGGTGCGTCCATAAGGGTTCCATTGAGCTCATCCATACAACAAAGAAGCTATTGCAGGCTGCAGGGTGTCACAGCTCGCACAGTAGCCATGCAGACCTAAGAGGACAATGGAAATACAAATTGCTATCGATGTGTCTTTATTTTCTAGAACTTTTTTTAAAATAAAAGAATTCAGTGAAAGCAATTCCGAAGGTTTCTATGAAAGCCCAGCCCATCCCCAAATGCCCAGTCTCTGGCACGGGTGATCTGGCTGTCTTGGGTACTCAGGCCTTACTGGGATTTCCTTTAAGACCTCTGGGAGGAAGTGTCAGTAGCTGGGCAGGCCTTCTTGGCAAGCATTCCTCCCTGGGTTGTGGCGGGGGCTCCCGGCCTGCTGTGTGGCAGCTGCAGGCTCCTGGGGACCTGAAGGAAAAGCTTAACCATTCTCCCTTCCCTTGCTTGGCACTTAGGGCACTAGTTCCATTCCAGACATTCCGATTATCTTGCCTACGTGGCACAGAGGCCTAGGAGCCTCCCTGGGAGGAAGAGGCAGGCCAAGGTCTTGCCTGGCTTCTTCTAGGGGCAAAGATGTAGGGAGGAAGCTGCCTTATGCTTGGATCTGCAGCCTTTGCCTGGACCTGTGGAGCCTACGTGGCCAGGGTGAGGGAGACAGAAATTAGAACCCAATGTATTCAGCTAATCCTCTTCTTGCCTCTGAACATTGCCGTTAATACTTGAAAAGAAAAAAAAAAAGCAAAAAAACTCTTGGCATATAGAGCTAAGCAGTGGGAAGAAGATAGCTTTCTAAACCATGACCCAATAGGTCTGATAACATAACATTTCACTGGATAAATTACATAATTGTGTATGTATGTAGGGGGGGAGTTGAATTCAGTTTTGCTGTTTACAGGCTGCACCAATGCATTGTTAAAAGATGTATAGTTTAGTGATAATTAATTACAAAATAATTGCTAATAAGCAGGTAAATAAACCAAATTATAATTTAGAGTGCATCCTTTGTTTAAAGTGAAATGGATCTAAATTGAGGATATAATTTTGAGTTTTAATCTGGGGAAAGTTCTTTAACTTTTCTGAGCTACAGTCTCTTCACCTGGAGCTTAGACACACCAGCCTGGCAGGGGTATGTCAGCTGTCTGCTTGAAAGGAGAAAGACAGTAATCTGTGTGAAATACTCACCGAGCACCCAACATATAAGCAGGCTCTTCATAAATAAAGTCATTTTGAAGTATCCACAAGTATTTCTTTTTTCTAAACAAAATTTCTTTGTTTTTTGTTTGTTTTGCTTTGCAAAGGTCTTGCTTACTAGAAAGCTATCTGCATTAAGCTGCTTCTCATCACATTATAAAACTAAGGATGATCATTTTTAAACAAACAAAAATATTTAGTTCTCTTTTCAAAATAAAATATAGCTTTCCCTAAACTGTTTTAGGTGAGCCATGCACACAATGTGAAAGAATGAAGAAACCAACAAAACACTTGGTGAAAATGATGAATTCTGGGGCGCTGATTCATGTGACTTGAAAAACGCCATCCATTTCCTGATTCACCTCAATTCTGTTCGGAACTATGAAACATCATTTATGTTTCTGCACTAATTGACCAATTTTGTCTTGTCTTTACTTCCCTCCCTAGTGCTTGAATTTCAGCCACATCCCTAAGCTGCCATCTCAGACCAGAGGAACAGGGAGGGGGGCTTTCTGGAAAGAACATCACCTGGAAGAAATCAGGACATGACTGTGGGCCATGAGTGACCTTCAAAGGAAAGCCGGGTATCTGTGGTCTTTAAGATGTGGTAAGATTGTATTAAAATTATAGAAAAAACCTCAGTTCAGAAATCGTGGCCTCTTGACATTTACATCTTAACTGCATTTTCCTACCAATGAGATGCATTACAATCATCCTCCATAAGTGTTCTCTTTTTACCCCTGTTTCCATTCTTTTAGATCCATGACATTTAAAAACTGAAGAAATGGAAAGATCATCTGATCAGGCCCATCAGTCTTTTTCCTAATGCTAAACATTGGTACAAAGACGTGAAGTTTGATGTCTCACTAAGATTGCCTAGGGCTGCTTTATTGCTCACCTACTTCAAAGTATTGGGAAAACATGATTATGGGTACAGGTGATGCTGTGTTGCCCCCAAACAGGTTTCTTTTGTCAGGTTCTTTTGATGGATTAGGAATCTACAAGTGGGGAGATTTTAGGGAAATAGCCCCTCCACTTGGATTTCACCAAAACGTCTTTAGGGTTCTCTTACCCCAAGAAACACGCATTCCTCTTTAGTGTGGCAGCCCACTCTATTGGCAAAGTTAAGCAGACCAGTTTTACTAAAAAAGAGCCACCCAGAAACTTAGACAGAAAATACTTGAGGCACAGATGAGAATGAGCACAAATGTGCATAGCAAGTGCAGTTTCCTGGCCCTTAAACTGAAGGGCCAGGTCAGTCTGCTCCTCCAGGCACAGCCTGGGACCCCATCATGTGCCCCACTCTGTGGTCTGAGCTTCCACTCAAGTCCACCAGGGCCTGCCTCACATATATATACAAGACCCAATGTCAGAGTCTGCCTCTGCCCATGTCTGGTCAGAGGGTTGCACTTTGCCACTGCTACACGTTCCCAGAGGTTGGCACAGCATGACCTGGACCTCACCTAACCCAGGCAAACTCTGCTCATCTTTGAGCTCTCTGGAACCCATTTCTCAAGGGAGAACCACATTCCCCCACCTCACAGCCAAGCTCAAGGAAGCAGCCTGGCTAAAGCAATGACTCAAGGATACCAGAAGCAGAGCACACATTTAACAAGATGTGCTGACTCGCAGGAGCAGCTGACTCTTCTTAAGAAGAGTTTACTGATTCTTCTTTCAGTACCGGCCTTTTAATAAGATATTGTGTTTTACTTCAGCTATGGGTGCAGACAATTAAAGGATTCTAGAAATCTGAAAGTGTTTTGTCTTGTCCTCTTGGTTAAATTTCTGGATATATTGTCTAGCAACTCAATTTGCTTAAACAAAATTGTTGTGTCAAAAAAGCCCAAGTCATCTTTTATAAGTGTGGTCTGGGGAGAAGAAAAAAATGCCAAGTTTAAAAGATTTTTGGAATATCTGAAGAAAATACAGATAGCTTGTAATGGAGATAAAGCCTCTGGATGGTTTCCAGGGTGTTATTTTCTGACATTGAGTCTTGTATATATCTTGAATGTCTATAAGCAAAGAATGGCTATACTGTTTTTAAAAAGATATGTTTTATACTTATTAATCAATGCCCTCTCTATTCCTCTGCCTTTGAAAATAGAACTTTGGGGGAAAATAAGTACCTTTGGAAATATGTTTTCAAAAATAATATTCATCCTGCTTAGATTTAGAAGCACAGATTACTCTGCCTTAGTTTATTTCATTATTTACCAGAGAGATTAACTCAAAATAACCTTGAGTTAATGAAAAGATGATTAAGTGAAATTAAACCCAAAAGTAAAATGTCTCCTGAGCAAATCCATAGAAAGAAGAGCCATCAAGCGTCCAGTGGGCCCTCCATCAAGTGTTGTTTCAGGCCCTCCTTTCCATTCCATTCTCATTACCATAATTCACAGTGTCAGTGTCTCTCACCCAAACTACCAACACCTCCTCTTACCGTCTCCCTGACTCCAGTTCCAGTGATCATTCCCCAATCAGCAGCATCACACCCACCCCTCACACATACATCATCATCATCATCATTACCGTTAATAACACAGACCTGATTTTATTTGAATTGGAAACTACTTGGCTTTAAAAAAAAAACTCCCTTGCAGCTAGGTGAGGCCATAGAACTCAGCCATAACCAATAAGATGTAAGTGGAGTAGGATTCTAAGATAGGCTTTGTAAAAGGGGGCAGACAACTAAATGGGCATGGTCTTTCCTGTCCTTCTCTCCTACTTCTGGATTCCCACCTGGAAGTTGACTGTGATGGTGGAAATACCAGGCACTGGTCGGGTGCGATGGCTCATGCCTGTAATCCCAGCACTTTGGGAGGTCAAGGTGAGTAGATCACCTGAGGTCAGGGGTTTGAGACCAGCCTGACCAACATGGCGAAACCCTGTCTCTACTAAAAATACAAAAATTAGCCTGGCATGGTGACATGCACCTGTAGTCCCAGCTACTCGGGAGGCTGAGGCAGGAGAATCTCTTGAACTGGGGAGGAGGAGGTTGCAATGAGCCAAGATCATGCACCTGCACTCCAGCCTGGGTGACAGAGTGAGACTCTGTCCCAAAAAAAAACAAACAAAAAACGAAATGCCAGGCACCAGTTTAGACTCTTGAGGATATAAGTTATGAGCCAAGGATGATGGTGTAAAAAGTAGCCTAAATCCCTGGTGACTCCATGGAGCCCCTGCCTCAGCCCTGAATTACCTAACCCCAGACTTCATGACATGGGAAAGAAAGAACTTTCTGTTTTGCTTTAGCCATCATTGTTTCTGTTCTGTTTTTAGCAGGAGAATGTGATTCCTTACCAATGGAGGGGATTCAGTTCCTCCAGGTCTGGCAACCCTGCAGCTTGGGTCCAGCTTCATCCCTCAACATTGCGGCCTATGCAGCCAGTGCACCCTCTCCCTTTCTCCCACCCAGCTTTCCCATCTGCAACCAAGCTTGTTGCACACCATGTGCCAGACGCATGGCTGCACATTCAAAATAGAATGAAAAGACACACAGGCGATCCCTGCCCTTTCAGAAGTTACAGTTTACCGAGTTACAGCTTACTGAGTTATGGAACCTACAAGTATGTAATTCTAAACCCTGATAAATGCTATGAAGGACAAATATATGGGTGTCTGGTTTAGTATGGGGAATGGGAGAGGCATCACTGAAAAAGTAGCATTTGAGATGAGATTTGAAGGATGAGTAGAGACCAGCAAGAAAGTGGGAAAGATAAAGGATAAGAGTAAGACTGCAGAAAAGGGTGGAAATGGAGATTAACTCTGGAATTTAATTCAAACACACTTGTTAACATATCAAGGATTGTAATAGTAATTGCAAATGAATAGCAATAAATACTGTCATAGTCCATTTCAGGCTGCTATAACAAAAAGCCTTAAACTCAGTAATATATTAACAATAGAAATTTATTTATAACAGTTCTGGAGGCTGGAAAGTTCAAGATCAAGGCACCAGCAGGTTCAATGTCTGGTGAAGGCACAGTCTCTGCTTCCAAGATGGTGCCTTGTTTCTGCATCCTCTAGAGAAGAGGAACACTGTGTCCACACATGGCTGAAGAGCTGGACGGAGAAAAGGGCCCAGCTAATTCCCTCCAGCCCTTTTATAAGCCACTAATCCCACTTATGAGGTCAGAGCCCTTACAGCCTAATCACCTCCAAAAGGCCCCACATCATAATACTGTTGGATTCAGGATTAACTTTCAATGTGAATTTTGGGGAGAATACAGTCAAACCATAGCATTCTTCCCCTGACCCCTCCAAATTCGTGTCCTCATATACAAAATTCATCCCAAAATCGATAACTTATTGCCCAAATTCTTAACATGTTCCAGCATTAACTTTAAAGTCTAAGTCTAAGGTCTCATTTAAATGTGATCTATATCAGATACAGCTGAGACTGAAGGTACAAGTCATCCTAAGGCACACTCCTCCAGCTCTGAGCCTATGAAATCAAACAAGCGATGTGCTTCCAAAATACGATAGTGGTGCAGGCATAGGATATACATTCCCATTCTGCAAGGGAGAAATGGGCAAGAAGAAAGGGTCACAGGCCCCATGGAATTCCAAAACCCAACAAGGCAAACTGTTAAATCTTGAGGCTTGAGAATGGTCTTGAGTCCATGTTCATCCTTCCGTACACACTGGGGCAAGTGTTGGACATCCAAGGGTCCCACCCGCCCTACCCCCATGGCTTTGCTGGGCACAGCCCATGCTGTAGTTCTCACAAGTTGGAGTCCAGTGCCTGTGGCTCTCCTAGGCTGGCATTGCACGCTGGTGGCTCTACCAGTTTGGGATCTCAGAGGCAACCCTGACCCCACAGCTCTGCTGGTCATTGTCCTAGTAGGGACCATCTGCACCTATCTCACCTTTGTGGCAGTTCTCTGTCTGGGCTCTGGGCTCTCCAAGACATCTTTTGAAATCTACGTGGAGATAGCCATGCCTCCACAGCTCATACACTCTATATACATGCAGAGTTGGCACTTCAAGAATGTCATCAAGGCTTACTGTACCTTTCAGAAGGGTGGCCCAGGCCACATCTGAGTCCACTTGAGCCCCAGCTGGGGCAGCTAAAAAGCACTGTGTTAGAATGCGGGGAGCAAAGATCTGAGGAGGCCCTAGGCAGTGAAACCTGCAGTGCCATGGGTGCCCTGGGCCCCTCCCTTGAAACATTTCTGACTTGAAGGCCCTGGTACTCTGGGATCATGATGGGAGCGGCAGCCTCAAAGATTGAAATGCCTTTGGAGTCATTCTTCTATTGTCTGGATAAATAGAATCTGGCTTCCTTATAGCCACACTAATCTCATATCAAAAGTTACGTTTGCTTAGCCACGCCCTTGGTATTCTCTTCTGAACATGCCCTTTGAATCTTTACAACCTGGCGAGGCTGAAAATTTTCCAGATCTTTAAGTTCTGCTTCCCTTTTTATTGTAAATTCCATCTTTAATTCATTTCTCTTCTCTTGCATTTTATGATAAGCAGTCAAGAAAAGCCACATAGTACCTTGAACAATTTGCTTAGATATTTCTTCACCAAATATCCTAGTATATCACTCTTAAATTCCATCCTCCACAGAGCACTAGAATGCAGACACAATACAGCCAAGTTCTTTGCCACTTTATGACAAAGATAGCCTTTCCTCCAGTTTCCAGAACATTTTCATCTGAGACCTCATCAAAATGACCTTTATCATCCATATTTCTAACAACATTTTGATTACGATCTTTTACGTAATCTCCAAGAAGACTGAGGCTCTGTCTATAACTCTTTGTGAGCCTTTACCTTTTACAGTCCATTTATGGCAATCTAGGCTTTCTCTAGCCTACTTTGCCAAACTCTTTCCGCCTCTACCCATTACCCAGTTCCAAAGCTGCTCCCACATTTTCAGGTATTCACTACAGCAGCACCCCACTACTCATTACCAATTTCTGTTTTAGTTCATTCCAGGTTGCTATAACAAAAACCTTAAGCTGGTTACTTTATAAACAATAGAAATATATTTCTCATGGTTCTGAAGACTGAGAAGTCCAAGATCAAATCACCAGTAGGTTCAGTATCTGGTCACTGCTTCCAAGGCAAAATTAATCCTTATTTTATTATCAGCATTCCAGTGAATAGAAAAATCATAGGCCAAATACTAACAAATTCAAGGATGTTTTATCATTAGAAAATATGCTAATATAAATCACCTCATCAACAAATTTTAAAAAATGATTATTTCAATAGCTGTAGAATATGTTTTGATAAAATTAAACATGTGTTTGTCATTCAAAAAAAAAAAACCTCTTAGCTAACTAGTAATAGAAGGCAATTTACCTAAATTGACCAAAAAAAATCACCAAAAACTTGTTATTTAGTGGTGAAAAGTCGTAGGCATTCAATTGAAAGAGAAGATCAAGACAACCTGTACTTTCAATCACTGTTGTTGAAGAGAAATATCTGTAAGGACAAATCAAACCTCCTTATGGATATTTCTCTTCAACATCTAAACAGTGATTGAAAAGGGAAAAATTAACTTTTAGTTTCAGATGATATAATTGTATCTAATAAAAACACTTAAGAAAGTCTGCATATCAACAATTAGAATAAAGAGAAATTTCTATTAAGTTCTGAAAGACTTTTGTGAAAAAATTATAAGGCTAAATTTAAAGATCCTAAAGAAGACCAAAATAAATGTATGCTATTCCACATTGATGTATTGGAAGATTCAGTATGCAATACCTTGAAAATAAAATATTCATTCAGAAATATCCATGATACCCAAATTTATCCTTCAATACAATGTACGTCTAATCAAAATCTCAACTGGCTTTTTATGAAACCTAAGATCCTAAAGTTTATAAGCAAAGCAAACACAAATTTCCATGAGTGATTAAGGAATGTCCGTAGATTATGAACAAGGTTGATGAGTATCATGTCAATATTGTTCATAGGGCTATAGAAATTAAGACATTGAGATATTGACCCAGGGACAGACATAGAGAATAATAAATGAAGCCTATAAACAGACCCACATAGACTCCCTCTTGAGTGACATGTGACAAAAGATGTATGGTGGCTCACTGGGGAAAGAAGGTACTCAATAGATGGGCCTAAGACAATTGACTACTTATATGTAAAAACAGTGAATTTGTACCTCCCCCTTAAGCTTTATAAGAACAACTTTGAATTAGTTTACAGCAAAAGTGAGAAACAAAACATTACTTAGGAAAACATACAAGACACTATCTGTATGACCACTGGATGGGGAAGCAGTTCTTAAAACAAGATATAAAGACTAGCCATAAAGAAAAAAAAATCAATATGGCAAACAACATTAAAGTTTAGAACTTCCATATGATGATATACAACTTAAAAACAAGCCATAGCCTAGGGGAATTTTCAGTGCATACAAATGACAAAAGATGGTAGGCAAAATATATTTTCAAAGTCCTACCAATCCATTTGAAAAGGACAAGGCAAAAACTGTACAAATGAAACAAGAAGCTCAACGGCCAATAAGTGTAAGAACGTAACACAAGTTCCCTAATAATCATGGAAAGTCAGTTAAAACCAGGAAGCATCATTTCATACCAGATTAGCAATAATGAAAAAATCTGACAATACCAGCTGTTATCAAATGCTGGCAAGGGGACCTTTAGAGGTGTAAATTGGTACAATCACTTGGGAAGGCATTTTGGCCACTCTTGCAATGTCTAAAATGTACATTCCCTGCAGTGCAGTAGACAAGGTTGCAGAAGGGACATGTAGTATACCGCCAGTTTATATAAAGTACGTAAACCAAAAAATCAGATCTATATTTTATGGATACATCACAGTAGTAAAATAGCACAGAAATGATAAATAATAATTTCAGTAATATGTCAAGGGAGGGAAAAGGGGGATTGTGCAAAGATCATCAAAGGCCACCAACTTTATCTTTGATTCTGTTTTCCACTAAAATGAAAAAAAAAATACGCAGCAAATAATGAAAGATGTTAAGATCAGACAGATATGCTTTGATGGTTCATTAGATTATTATCCTTTTCTGTATGCTCAGAAGATTTCATAATTCAATACAGAGGGTTCATAGGAAGTAAGAAAGTGCAGACAGGAGGTGGAAACTCATTAGAGCAGTTTTGTCCTGAAGAGAAACAAAGAAACTGGTAGCAGCTGGACCTGTGCACAGAGGGTTATATTCCACAGTGGGTCATTGGAAGCATGTTTATATGTTGGTTGAGATAACTCCATGGATACTGAGAAAGTGTCTACATAATAGAGAAATAAGAGAACTCCAGGAACTAAGACTTTGGAAAGATAAGAGTTCATAGGTGTTCGTTTGGAGACAGTAGAGCCCCCCTTGAATGGTCATTGGAGTAGGAACCAGGGAGACCAGGTAGAGGCAGAAATGGAATCTTCAGTGGTGCAAATTGTTCCAGGGCAGCATGTTTTAGTAATGAAGTATGAGGCTAGATTTGGGTGGGGAGTAGGGAAAAGACATGAACGTTAGAAAAGATTAGAGAAACTATAAAATCAACATCTTGGAAATCAGGCAAACAAACTTACTGGGAGTGTGTACTGGAATCTCCATGCTGTGTTGGACGACCAGTCAAGGCTCATGGTCATCACCCTAAAGTGAACCCCATCAGCATGTTTGTGAGATTTTCTCTAGGAACATTCAGTAGCTCAGGCACAGGTGTGGATAACATGGATGATTGATTCCAACCAGGAGGTGGTTTCCCCAGACAAACAGGAGAGAGGAACAGAAAAGTCGAGGATGTCTGTAGGGAGGTGACTTTAAGGATGGTCACACAACGTAAGCTAACAAGGAGGACACAGGGACAAAAAGGATCATGGTTTCAACAGATTGGAGGATTAGATGAGGTCCAGAATCCGAAAGTTTACTTGTGGTCCAAGATGTGTTCGTGATAATAGGGGCTGCAGTGGAATTACTGTTGTTCGACGAGAGGACAGATCACCAGCATCTTAGAGGGGTGATCAGTGTAGATGTTTAAGTCAGCAGAAAGAAACTTCAGTGAACGAAGCAATGTGACACAGGATGTTCAACAGACAATAGCCACAAGCAAAATCATTTCATAGATGTTGAAAATGTGGTTCAGAGAATGAACCTCTACAAAGCAAATCCCAAACTAATAACCGAAGGAACCCGTGAGTATTTGGCCCCAAACTCCATTCTCTTTCCAGTACCAAACTGCTTATACAAGTTTCAACACAGTAAACTTTAACAATTAAAAAGGAATTTTATCTTAATCTCCAATAACTCCCCTCAAAGGAGCTGGGGATGACCCTTAACCAGTATGACAAATCAGAAATATCTGGGGAATATTTTCAACATACACAAGCCAAGGCTGATGCTATACGTAGTGAATCAGAGTCTCCCAGGGGTGGGGTCCAGGCCTGTGATTTCAAAAACATTCCCCAGGTGCATCTGACGCACAGCCTGTTCAAGAACCAGTGGACTTCAGATTATTTTCAGTACCAAACCTCACCTGTTTTTAAAGCACAGATCATTCCAATAGTCCTGAGAAAGAACTGGACCAAGAGAACAGACTTTAGGGCCCAGTTGTATTTATCTGGCCATCTCTAATGTCTGGAATTATTGTTTTCTGTGCCCTATATAGAAACTCATTCCATCCTGGACTGTATTGAGAAGCATGTTTTTCTATTCAGTATCTTATGTAATCACAAAAGAGTCTTAGTGTTTGCTTACTGTGCTCAAAGATTCACTTGTATCAATTTATTGATAAAATACCCACTTTTATCAATTTGTTTTTATAAAGTGTTTTGCTTGTCAGTAATGTCGTCTGCAAAATTCTCATTGCCAGATGTATTACTTTAGGGACTACGTAAATTATGGGGGGTTTCTCGCTCTCTCACTCACACACCTTTTCTCTTCTGCTAGGATCAGCTTTCACAGCTGTGTGCATGGGGGAAGGGCCCTCTCTGGGATATGAACTGAGGAAGGACGCCCCATTGACCTTTGTTTCCTCTCTCCTACCCCAACCTCCCAGCTCAATCAGCACAGACATGATTATGTAATCATGCCAATATAAGAGCCACAATTATGTTTACTTCACCCTTCCCCTACCTCTAGGAGATAATATCATTTCAACTCACCCAGGGAAATATATCAGAATTTTGGCCAACTGCAGAAATAGCCTATATAAATACACTGCTCCCAGAAAATTCTGCCACACCTTCCAGCCTCCACCAAGTCAAACACTGGGTGAGCTGGACTGCCTTCTATTTCATCCCCTGGAGCCTTGTGGGGTGGGGTGTGTGGACATAATGTCAGATTCATCCCTATGTGGTGACAGTATCAATGAAGTTATAAATATCTAAGGCTTGTGGCATTCCCTAGCGAAGTGTCTCACAATATACCTTTCGTATATCGATAACTAACAGGTTTTGAGTATTTCCTGCTTGCCAGGCTCTGGTCTAAGAGGTTTAAAATGTTAACGTATCGACCTCTTGAATTAACTGTCTGTGCTGGGGAATGCTATTACCCCCACTTTATGGATAAGAACATTGAGGCACAGAGAGGTTGAATAAATTCCCCCATGATGAAACAGCTAGGAGGCATAATTGGGAGTCAGACAGTGGCATTGCTGGCTTCAGAGACTGGCTCTTCCCCAACACCTCCATGGTGCACCAGGGCCAGGGTTGACAAACTTTCTCCATAAAGGGCCAGAGAGCAAATATGTTAGGCTTTGTGAGCCATACAGTCTCTGTTGCAGCTCTAGACAATATGTAAATGAATTGTGTTCCAATAACAATTTATTTACAAAAACAGACCAGATTTGGCCTCCAGGTCATAGTTTGCTGATCCCTGCTCTAGCCCAGTGGTTCTCAAATTTGAGCATGCTTTAAAATCATCAGAAGGACTTTCTAAAATCACATTGGTGCCCAACAACATCCTGAGTTTCTGATTCGGTGGGCTTTGGATGGGGCCCACACTTTGCATCTTTTTTTTTTTTTATTTATTTTTATTTTTTTAATTTTAATTTTAATTTTTTATTATACTTTAAGTTTTAGGGTACATGTGCACATTGTGCAGGTTAGTTACATATGTATACATGTGCCATGCTGGTGCGCTGCACCCACTAACTCGTCATCTAGCATTAGGTATATCTCCCAGTGCTATCCCTCCCCCCCGCCCCCACCACAGTCCCCAGAGTGTGATATTCCCCTTCCTGTGTCCATGTGATCTCATTGTTCATCTTTAGCCGTTCCCAAGTGATGCTAATGCTGTGGATCTAGGAACTACTCTTTGAGAACCACTGCCTAAAGGAACATTAACAAACACAGCCTGCAGGTTATCTTCTGAAAGCAAATCAACGTTAATGTAAAATCTTACCATTCCTCTAAGTCATGATGACTTAGAGACTCCTTTGTCTCACAGTCTCTGGACAAAGACCATGTTTTATCTTCTTGGTATTCACAGTGTCTGAGATGGTGGCTTCTGTGTCCTAGGTACTCAAAAATGGTTGCTCGTGGAATGAAACTCAAATGAATGACTGTAATGCTATGTTAGGTCGTTCCCATTAATTTTAAAATGTGATGAAAATACTCAGGATTGGAGTAAATTGCTCTACCTCAGAGAATGACATTACCTAATATAGGCAACTTGTTTGTATGGTATAGTAAGTCATTTTTCCCAGTTCACGCATTTAAAGAGAATATACACCTTAAGATAGTCCTGAGTTTTTCCCAAGTCACATTAAATGTAGCCTGCCCCAAGTTATGATCCTACATAAGAAGCAGCTCTTGCTTGTCAAGATACTGTTCCTTAGAGATGAGGTACAAAAGAAGTCGTAGGTTATGGGATTTTACAGAAGGCATTACGAGTCCCGGCAAAACCAGTTCTTTAAAAAAAGATTGGGATCAGGCTGACTGGACACACCTAGATATAACTTGAGCAGAGGATACCTGCCAGGACTGATTTCCCCCTTGAGTAAACAGCCAGATGCAAGGCAATGCGCAGGCCATTTAAAATCTCAGTGCTGTGACTGAACCAGAGCCTCGTGGTTCACTTTATTTAGAAAAACAGGTGGGAAATTAAAAATCCTCCAAACTATTTTGAATTGGAAAAAGAAAACCTCATTTGGTTTCAAAGCATGTTTTTTTTTTATTTTTTATTTTTCCTAACTCTGAGAAAACGTGAACACTGCAGCGAGTAAAAAGACTGCTCACTGCCTTCCATATACACAAATCAGGGCTTTCCTGCGTCCAAATGTTAATTTGAACTGACAAAACACTCTCGGCACTTTAATTTTATTTCATAACGAAAAGGCAAACTTAACTTCTAAGCATTTTTATTCCAAGTTTAATGGCTTACATTCCCGGGGTCAGCAAGCAGATGGAGTTGGAGACGAGAATATATAATTGCAGATTATGAAACAGCAAAATTAATATTACTTTGTTAATGTCAAGATAGGATTTGAGAGCTAGAAGGGATTTTCAAGATCATTGATCCTAAACCTCATCATACAGATGAAGACACTGAGGCTGAAGTGATTTTGTGTCCTGTCCAGCTTTGCAAAGCCAGTTGGGGACGGAGCTGCATCTGCTGCCTGGTCTCCTGGCAATTAGGCCAGTCCTCCCACTGCAGTACGCCACTATCCTCATCAGTTCCTTACAAGAAAGAGGCTCTTATTTATACTTCACTGCTTTACCTTTCAGTGTAGAAGTGTGTGTGTGTGTGTGTGTGTGTGTGTGTGTGTGTGTGTAAAATAAAGGAAAGAAGAAGAAGGAGAAGGAGAAGGAGAAGGAGGAGAAGAAGGAGAAAGAAGAGCGAAGAGCCAGAACTGTTGGCATGCAACCATCTGCAAATTTCCCAGGGATGTGGCTCCTTCTGTCTGTGGCTCTGACATTCTCAGTGGGCTGCCCACATCGTCATGGTCCATGATTAACCATCATCTTGAAAATTCCAGCCAGGAGGGAGGAGAGAAAGGAGAAGTGGAGTGCATACTTTTCCCCATACAAATGTGCCCTGGATGGCACACATGCACTTCCTTGGCCAGAACTTACTTGCCTGGACAGACCTAGATTGTGGGTCACCATGCACCCAGCTAAATATAGTATACGGTATTATATCCGATAGAAGAAACAATGGTCACTGAGGGCTACCTAGAGGTTTCTTAGTTGACTCCCTGGCCATCCAATATCTGTGCTTACCTTTCATCTCACATAAAGAACACACGTATTCCCCACCTAAGGGAGGCAATCTCTGTATATGTCTTATTGCTACTGCTTTCACCTTCAAGTTCATGATCTGTACCTGACACACACTGTTATTCACTGTGTCCAGGCTTCCTCCTCTCAGTTGAACAACTGTAAACTAAAAGACAAGTTTTCTGTCCACCCATTGGATCCGATATAGAATAGTAGAGTAGGAAAAGAAACTTCAGTGGCAGACAAATGGCAGTGGTGGATCCCTGCTAATGAAGGCATGCTTCCCAAGAGTTCCAGCTGTAAGAGTGAAGTCATTCCATCTGGTATCCCCTGGGAAACTCTCTGGAAGGAGATCACTAGGAGTGTGTGGAAGGGTGTATTAGTCCATTTTCATACTGCTATAAAGATACTACCTGAGACTGGGTAATTTATAAACAAAAGAGGTTTAATTGACTCACAGTTCCTCATGGCTGGGGAGGCCTCAGGAAACTTACAATCATGGTGGAAGGCAAAGGCAAAGCAAAGCAGCAGGTCTTACATGACAGCAGGAGAAAGAGCGCATGCAGGGGAAACTGCCAGACACTCACCAAACAACCAGATCTCATGAGGACTCCCTCACTATCATGAGAACAGCATGGAGGAAACTGCCCCCATGAGCCAACACGTCCCACCACGTCCCTCCCTCAACCCATGGGGATTACAATTCTAGATATGATTTGAATGGGGACACAGATCCAAGCCATATCAGAGTGCATTGCTCTGGTTCAGCTGGGGTACACAGCCTTTGCCACTCACCCCCAGCAGGGTGGCCTGAGTCACCAATCAAGCTTGTCTGGTGGCTTCTTTGGCAACACAATTTCCTCAAAAACTTAGCAGGCAACTGTCATTTAAACCTGAAGATTTCGCTTCTTTATTTCCTGGCCTCTGGGTACTGCCAAAAGTCCTCACGAGTTAATGGTGTCTCCCTTGGGAGTTTCAGGAACATAGTCTTTGCGGGAAGGAAATCCCCTTATTCTGGTCTCTCATTTTTTGGCAGAAAATTCCGTATGTGAGAAGAGTTAGCAAAATAGGATCACACAGTTCTATCTCCTCCCCTTGCAGTCTATTTGGAGCCACCTCTTCTCACCGTTTCAGTTTTGGATAAGGTTTGGCTTTATCAAACTTGCAAAGTCCCAGGATAACTCATATTCACTTCAAGTTGACTATGTGGGCCATGAGGATGTTCCTGTCATGAGAGGATCTAACTTAGCAGAGCTCTGGTTCTCTTTCATTTTTGCTTGATGTCCAGCCGCCTCTAGCATAAATTGGCCTCTCTCATGAGGACTTCGCTGAAAGTGTCAAGTGTCAACAACAAAACATCAACATTCTGAATTTTCTGATCATTTCCCCTAATGTTGGTCATGCCCTGTGTTCTTCATCCCAAGATGCTGCAGATGACAATGTCATTAGATGCTTTGTTCCTGCATAACAAGGGTCACCAGCTTTCTACCCACCAAAATCTGCATTTTTGCTGTCCACTGTCCAGATGCTTTCTCTAAGACAATGACATCAGTGTGGCCAGCTGGATTCTAACAAATGCCACGCACAACATTCTCTTCCAAATACCAAACTCTGCCATATACATTCAGCTGTGTATGAGAATGATCCAAATTTGCAGTGACCTAAACACAAAATGAGTTTATTGCTTTCTCCCATAAACATCTAATATGGTAACTGTGCTCCACAAGGTCATGGGGTGCTCAGGTTCCTTCTCCTTGTCATTTTACCACACCTCGGTGATTTTCTGGTTTCTATGGCCCAATATTTCTCACCACCATATCTGCCTTTCAGCCAATAGGAAGGGAGTGAGATGGTTGGTATTATCATCTTGCCTATTAAGTAAGGCACAATTTGGAGATTTCACGCATCACTTCATTCAATCCCATTATTCGGAATTTAATCTCAGGAATAAACTTACTTTTTTAGGATGTCAGAGTCCCCAGACAAGGGTTTTTATTGCTAAAGAAGTAGAGGAAGTTTATATTGCAGAACATGAACAGTCTCTGCTGCATTACGTACATCTTTTTAATGTTCAGCATAAATATCCAGAACACAACCTATAATTAGTTTAAAGATGTAATTCAGCATGGATATGCTGTTTACCTCTAAATCTCCTTATCTAGAATATTAGTGAACCTACCAACCAGGAATTCTTGGGAAATTTCTTATCCAAACCTTTAAGGCTATCTGATCTTTTGCTGTTATTTTGTTTTCCTCTAACTCTTCCAAAATGGGCATCCACACAGAATTATGTCAGACCAGCATTTGATATCCAAAACGATATTAATTAGGCGAATAAGTCTTTATGTAACTGTTCAAACTCCACATTTTGGATGTATCTGGTTTAACTCACTATTTTAACTTGCCCATTAAGCTTTTATTTTCAATGGACATAATTTTTATTACTAGAATTTACATAATCTTTTGGCAAAATATTGAACTTATTTTCTGTTTTCTGTTGTGTCATTAGTATCTCAAGCATGCTAATTTTTTAGTCATTATCCTATTAGTCTCATATCTGAATCTACTGTGTTTTCTGCTAATTTTCGCACATCGTAGCCTGTTCTTTTTGTGATTTTTAAATGTAGATTTTGAGTTTGTTTGCTCTGTGGGGCTTTATGAAAATCCTGAGTGTCCTGGATTAAAAGTTTCCCTTTTCTAGAAGGTTCTGGACATTTAGGAGTGGTACCACGCGGGGATAAATTTTTGTTGTTGTTACTTTCCTCCTTTGGGGGCTCCCAAGTGTAGTCACATCAAACTAAAACCTTATGAGAGAAACACTTACTGTCTTAACGGAAGAGTTTTTTCCACCAAGATCCCAGAAGACAATCTCTTTGTTATCTATTTGCTGGTGAGTGGATGTTTTATATGCCTGTTCAATAGGGCTGACTGTACTGGGATGGGATTTCACCACATCATCATGCATGCCCCAAGGACTTATTTCCTCTGACCCCTAAAATCCATGCCTATGGTCTTTGGTTACCAAGAAAGGCACACCCTGTTTCCCCCTGCTCCCCACCTCCAACTCACCCAACACAACTGAATGAACATCTATTCTTTATTTTGTGGCCTTGGGAATTTCCTTACTTTCTTTTGAGCTTAGCTATGTATTTCAAAGAAGTTGAGTTTATTTTTTTTTCTAGCCTTTCTAGGTGTTCTGTAGTAGTATAGTTTCATATTACTTAACTGTTTCCATAAAGAAAAGTCAGCTCCCTAATTTCATCCATGAAGTTGCAAACTGTTACTTACTTCAACCTAATAAATCGCAATGGAAGCAACAGAAAAACAATATTTACAACATTTGTGAGGGACAAGTGGTCAGCATACTTGTATAACATGGCATATCTGGCTATTTAAGCTGGATTCCAGAGGCTCTTCAGTACAAACAGTGACTCTACCTCTCCTTCCCCAGCAACTCACTGTGTTGCGCAAATCTCAGTAAGAGTTTACACTCTCTGCTACCCCCAGTAATAGGGAAGGCAACATGGATGGGAGGCATGAAAAAGGCAAAGTTCAAAGAAGGAGGTCTACATTTGTGCTCCTGTATTTTAGGCAAGACCAGAAGATTTGGGGGGACTCATGACTTTAAAAGTTCATGAGAAACTTTATGAGACTCACAAGCCCTAGGAGAAATGCTTCTAGCCCTAGGAAATCAGATATAGTGTAAAATTATAAAAAAGAGCATTATTTCCTATTTCTGGAAGCCTGGAAAATTCTTTTTTTTTAGACAGGGTCTCACTGGCTCATCCAGACTGAAGTGCAGTGGTATTTCACGACTCACCATAGCCTCAGCTGCCTGGGCTCAAGCGATTCTCCCACCTCAGCCTTTCAAGTATCTGGGACCACAGGCATGCCCCACCACACCCAGCCAATTTTTAAAATTATTTGTAGAGATGAGGCTGGTCTCAAATTCCTGGGCTCAAGTGATCCTCCCACCTCAGCCTCCCAAAGTGCGGGGATTACAGATGTGAGTCACTGCATGCAGTGTGGAAAATTCTTGCAACATTAGAACAGGCATGGCAGAGTTTATGGGATTGGCACCACTCTTTTTCCACCCAAGAGATGATAGTTTTTCTGTTGACTCCCTCAGGGTATTCTTGACTGTTGGTGGCAGCAGTGTGGCTTCCCAATACTGTGTCTTGACAGTAGACATGGGCAAGTGGGAGCCAGCGCTAGACGCACAGAGGAAGGCAGACAGCAGGTGGGATGGGAGCTCACCAACTGGGCTCGTTGGCTCGTGTGAAGCACTCCTTTGGGGACTCCCAGAAGTAACTCAGAGAAAATGCTTTGTAGGGAGCTAATTTTTAGCAATCAGGCTAGGGGTCACTGAGCTCCCATAATTGATTGGGTCTCTAAAGTTAAGGGGACTTTATACTGGCAAGATATGGGTAGACCATGTGAGTGCTGCTAAACATATAAAGAGTGTTCAAGTGATGGGCATTTAGGTTGATTCCATAAAGAAAATGTGGCATATATACACCGTGGAATACTATACAGCCACAAAAAAATAAGACCATGTCCTTTGCAGGAACATGGATGGAGCTGGAGGCCATTATCCTTAGCAAACTAACTCAGGAACAGAAAACCAAATGCCACATATTCTCATTTATAAGTGGGAGCTAAATGATGAGAACACATGGACACATAGAGGGGAGCAACACACACTCGGGCCTATCAGAGGGTGGGGAATGGGAGGAGGGAGAGGATCAGGAAAAATAACTAATGGATACTAGGCTTAATACCTGTGTGACAAAATAATCTGTACAACAAACCCCCATGACACAAGTTTGCCTATGTAACAGACCTGCACAGGTACTCCTGAACTTGGAAGTAAAAAGAAAAAAGAATGCTTAAGAAAAAGACAGTCTCAAACAAAAGATGAATGAAAGACAACTCATAAAAAGAGTAATGAAATAGATTTCACATATAAAAAGAAATTTTACTAAAAAATTTAAAAATAAACTAACAATATTATTTCCATTTACCAAACTGACAGAGATAATTATGTGTTTGCCCTCTTATTTCTCTGACTGATGGGCATGTAAACTTGTATAAATGTGACAAAGAAAAATACTTCACAAGAGCTTTTAAAACATGCAGACCAGGCCGGACATGACGGCTCACGCCTGTAATCCCAGCACTTTGGGAGGCCAAGGCGGGTGGATCACGAGGTCAGGAGATCGAGACCATCCTGGCTAACACAGTGAAACCCCATCTCTACTAAAAATACAAAAAATTAGCCGGGCATGGTAGCGGGCACCTGTAATCCCAGCTACTCAGGAGGCTGAGGCAGGAGAATGGCGTGAACCAGGGAGGCGGAGCTTGCAGTGAGCCGAGATCGCGCCACTGCACTCCAGCCTGGGCGACAGAGAAAGACTCCGTCTCAAAAAAAAAAAAAAAAAAACATGCAGACCATTTCACTCCAAATTAATTTAAAGAAATAATAAAAGAGGTTTGCAAAAGTTGGTGACAGAGATTGCCAGTATGAGGCTCTCATATTGGTAAAAAGATGGAAGCAACATAAATACCTCACAATAAAAGAATAAGCAAATGAATTTTCTATGGCTATAATGAAGCCTGTTGAATCCTATGGCCTTTTCAATGCCTATTTCAACACATGGAAAATTGTTTATGAGATACTCATAAAAATTTTTATAATGTAATTACATTATGACATAGGTGAGTAGCACAGGTTGTAAAACAGTATGTATGGGATATAATCCTAATTTTGTATATTTATACAAGTATGCACTGAAAAACTGGAAGTTTGTACAGTCATCCCTCATTATCCATGGAGGATTGGTTCTGGGACTCCCTATGGATATCAAAATCCATGGAGGCTCAAGTCTCTTATTAAAATGTAGCACTTGAATATAATCTACACATATCCTACTATGTATTTTAAATCATCTGTAGATTGCTTGTAATACCTAACACAATGCCAATGCTACATAAATGGTTGTTATACTATGTTGTTAAGGGAATAATGACAAGAAAAAGTCTGTGAATGTTCAGTACAGATGCAACTCTCCATTTTTTAACAAACATTTAAAAACCCACAGGTATGGAGGACCGACAGCACACAGATAAGTGGTTATCACGTTCTTCATTCTGAATTTCTCCATTACATTTTTTTTTTCACAATAAGCATGAGCTGTCTCTATATTCAGCAAAAAGAGAATAACTGCTATTGTTATGGTCATATTGTCTTCATCAATTGGCTTTTCGTGCCCCTAGAGTTTTACTCCCATTGTTTCTGATGCACAGATCTGGAGAGAAGCTCAAGAGAAGGAAGGCTCCCTCTTCCCACTCTGAGCTCCTACAACCAGGGCTGGCCCCTCACAGCTGCTGCCAAAGAGGATCTCCAGAGACCCAGTTGGCTTTTGCTTGGAGGCCCCCGTTTATGGTTGGGACGTTCCCTTAGTTAACTGTTCCCCTACATTGAGGACTCACGTTTCTCATTTTTTTTTTTTTCTTTTTGCTTTGTTTTGAATGATCCCTTTCTGGATTATTCTGCTGGTTAGCAATTTCATCACTCACTCCCCATACCGAGTTGCCTATGCATATTGGGTTAAACCGGAGAAAAGTGTTTTCTATGCAAGTTAAAAAAAAAAAAACGTAAATAATAGGACTTTGATCTCATTTAACCTATTTCTATGATACCTAAGTTATCCCATCAAAGTGGAAAAAATTTCATTTTTCTGATTAGAAATTCTGGTTAACTGGTTGCCCCACGTGGGTAGTGGTGCCAGGCAGAGCTACAAGGGCCCTGAGCAATACTTTCACATGAGCAGGAATTGGTTGATTTTTACTTCAGTATTTTTCGAATATTGCTTTCTCACTAATGTAAGCTATCAACTTGGAGGATCAGGTTAGAGTATTGACATTGAAATAAGCTTCATATATATAAAAAAGAACGGTTTCCTCCTGGATTCAATTTAAAGGAATAAGCATGAAAAGAAAAAAATAGATAACTCTCACAAAATTTAATAAATTGATTGGATTTGTGAGATATTTTTAAATAAAATTTAATTCAAAATGTTGAAAACTACAGATGACTGGAAATAACGTAAAAATAGAAATCCAATTTAAAAATACATATTTCATGTTGGAGTAGAAGAAACGTGCATCTCAACTTATTTCTAAAGTTCTCAAAGTAGAAGAATAAAATAAAATGTAATCTAGAAATAACAGTAGAAACCTTTCAGCAGCTCTTGGGCAATGATTAGTAAATGTGTCAAGTAATTACTATTTAATGTAATTGTCATTTTCTTTGTAATAGTTTATTGCCTTTAACCTTGGTTTAAGAAATGAGATTCTGTTGGTATGAAAGTAATGATGTGAGTATTCCTCAGGCAGGTAGTTGGATGCACATATCTGAAATTCAAGAGAGGGATATGGGAGTCCTCCATTCACAGATGATGAGTCTGGATGAGAACTTAGAGTGAGAAGAACCAAGTGCAAGAATTGAGTTCCTGAGCTCAGAATTCAGGGAAAAAAGAGAAACCAGTAATGAATTCATGAGTGCCCAATGAGACAAGAGGAAAACTAGGAGAGCTCAGTGTAGGGAAGCCAGGAGCAGGAATTTGTCTAGGAAGAGGCAGAAATCAACCCCATTAATGCTGCCAAAAAAGGCAGCTACATAGAGAATTGCCCATTGGATCTAACTATGCCAAGGTCACTGGGGACCTTAACAAGGGCAGCTTTTGTGGAGTCATGAGGCTGAGACAAGGTGAGACAGTAGTGAGTCTGAGAGAAGTGGAGAATGGAGAATAAGCTTTTTTATTTTTTTTATTTTTTTAAGTTTTGCTGCAAAGAATAATGGTGGTGGCTTGAATCCTAACATTTCAACTCAAACCAAGAGCAAAATGAGGACCACTTATCTAAATATTTAAAATGTAAGTGAAACTAACAAATTGTCTCAGAAAAGATGCTCTATCTTCATACCTTGGGAAAACATACTTTTGTTGTAAGATGTTTCTACAGGAAGAAAGTGGCAGAGAAGTATCTGGGATCTCTCTGAAGATTTTCTTACAACTGCGTGTAAATCTACAATTGTCTCAAAATGTACCTCAAAAATTATCATTACGATTATCTCAAAAGTTAAAAACTGTTACCTTTGTTAATAACCTGGAAGTACAGGCTTGAGTTTAGACGTTAGAATTCCTCAGAGTTCTGCTTCAGAACCCGGAGAAAGGACTATCTGTAGAATTTGCAGGGCCCAGTGAAATGAAAATATGGGGCCCCTGGTTCAAAAGTGATGAAGCATTTCAAGATGTTAACAGCAAGACATTAAACCAAATGTGGAGACCATGTGAACCCAAGACCCCGTCTGACTGCAAAGGATGCATGGTCTCCTTCTAGCAGGTGTTTGGACTTGTGTGGTTTGAACTTCTCCCTGGCACCATCATCTTGCCTGCCTGTGAGGCAGAAAGAGAGGGAAGGTGTAAGTTGAAAGCTGTCAGAGGTCAAACATCAAAAATAGAGACAGATTCTTGATGACACACTTGCATCCTTCAAGTCTTTGTTCATAAACCGCTGTCTCAATGACACCTACTTGATTATCTGATTTAAGATGTCGCCCCCTCTCCTAACATGCCCATTACTGATCTATATTTTTTTTCCAGAGCATGTATCACCTTCTAACAAAATGCATACTTTATTTTGTTGTGATTACTGTTGATCTCCTCTCACTACTAAGTTAACACCATAAGGACAGGGATTTTTGTCTTTTTTGTACTGAAAACCATGCCAAGCCCATATTTAGTGCCCAATAATATATCAAATAAATGTATGGTTGGGGAAACTTAGGGTCTAATAAATCAGCCTTAATGTGAGGGTTCCCTGGAAAAAATTCCCCAACTACAGAATATCTGTCTCCTCTTGAATGTGACTCACAAATGACACAGTGGCACACTCTTGTTTCCTCTTTAAGATGCAAACATTACAAAGGCTTCACATCATTCAACTCTAGGGTTGAGTTTGCCTTTTATTGCTTTTGGACATAAGACCACAGACCAAAGCAAGAATAGTGGAGATGTCGCCTTTAAAATATAAAACTGAAAACAGCAAAAGTTAGAGAGTGACTGAGTAGGAGAATAGGCAACATTTTTAAGTTGATTTTACAAAGGCAGTCATCAGACAGCACTGTGTCATTTTAACTCAAGATTCTCAAGTGGCTCTCATGCTGATTGTTAAAGCAGGAGAATGATTGGCCTTAAGATAATGTACTCCTCCCAGGAATCTGAAATTCATAGATCATCTGGAAGGACCAGAGTGCTTGTGGAGTGATGGGGGATGGGGTAGATTATTATGAGAAAGAAGAGGGCTCCTCAAAGGAAAAATGCAAAAAGGAGACTGTAAGACAGAGGCATCAAAAGCAGATTTCATCACTTCCCCGGGGCTCCTGAGTGTGAGAGGGAATTGTCTGAGTCTAATTAAGAAGCATGGACTTTGGATCTTACTGCAGGTTATGGATAAAATCAGTCTCATATCAAGTCATCTTGCTTCTGGTGCCTGTGTTTATTAAGCTTCAGGAATAGAGGAAAAGCCGAAAGGCTCCTTCCAGGAGCCCTGCCTTTTGTGTTATCTCTGCTCTTTCTGATCAATGTGAGGAAGCTCTACCTACACCTCCACAGCACTTAACCGTGTCTCTTTGATTAGTTGGGTTCCAAACCAAGATTGTGTCTCACTTTTGGGCCTTCTCATGGCTGCCTGCTGGAGTAAGATAATAAAGTAAAAAGAAGTTGGACAAAAGAAAAGAAAAAAAATAAAAAGTTTACCTGTTTTAGTCCTACACTTTCTAGTACTCCATGGAAAATTCCATCTCTTCATTTGATGGTCTCGATTCTAGAATTCAAATGTTGCCCCATCACTTTTCCCCAGCTTGCCCCCCACTCTGTGGATGTGGGATGTGGCTGAATCTCAATTATTACACAAAATGGAAATGGAGGCACATCAGAGATTTATTGTTTCAACCTTGGAGACTGAAATATATTAAAATAAATGGCAAAAATCATGAATCTTTGCTTGAAAATGCTTGTGAGTTTTCACCTTGGGAATTCAAGGTTACATAACTAGATAATTATGCTTTGCATAATATGTCAATCTTTGGGCTTCCGTATCAGTCACAACATTAGCAAGAGAAGAAAATCTTCAGCAGTCTATACCCAGCCACTACCGTGGAAACATCCCAAAGTCTAATTAAGAGTTTGAAAAAATAGTTGTAACACTCCCCGAAGAACTCATCTGCATTCCAACAATATTGTGAAGAGTGATAATAGAATTCTACCATGTAGTTAATATTAGTAAGTCCAGGAAAGGATTAAAGAACAAACATTTTGACCACAGCATAGGGAGATTTGACAATTTTTGCCCAGAAGGACTGATGTGACAGCCATGTGTGGCTCCTCCCATTCTTCATCTGTACAAATGGAAGAGTTTATTGTGTCACTGTTCTTCAAAGATAACTTTCATTATTGTTGTTTGCTTTTGTTGTTGCTGTTCATAAGTCTTCAGATCAAGAAGTGTCAGATGGAGAGACTACAGAAAACACTGACCTTGGATTGACAGTGATTAGGCGGTGTTTTCTTCCACTAGAACATGAGATACGTCACACAGAGGGAGAGAAATGAAGATGTATGGCCAAGAGGGTGCACTGGGATAACTTGTTTTGTCAACTCTTGGCTCTCTCTTCCTGGAAGAAGATTCTCCCTCCCCTTCCATGGTCAGACTGGACAAGGAGACTTGCTTTGGCTAGCAGTGTGAGCTGACAGGGTATGTACACTGCATCTGAGCAGATGCTTTAAGAACGTTGGTGTGGGCTGGGCGCGGTGGCTTACGCCTGTAATTCCAACATTGAGGGAGGCTGAGGCAGGCGGATCACGAGGTCAGGAGATAAAAACTATCCTGGCCAATATGGTGAAAACCTGTCTCTACTAAATATACAAAAATTAGCTGGGTGTGGCTGCATGCCTGTAGTTCCAGCTACTCCAGAGGCTGAGGCAGGAGAATTGCTTGAACCTGGGAGGCAGAGGCTCCAGTGAGCCCAGATCACGCCACTGCACTCCAGCCTGGGCTGCAGAGTCAGATTCCATCTAAAAAAAAAAAAAAAACTTTGGTGTGTTTGTCTCACCTCTGAGGCTCCTTGCCTTTGGCCATGATCAGGACATGTCTCAAGTAGGGGCTGCTCCTTCAGCTTTTATCCTGAATAAAGTTTCATGAAGCCAACTCACAGGGAATGTAAAATGTGAATGAGAAATAAACCAGAGATTTGAGGGTTGAGGGTTGTTTGGAACTGTAGCAAAATAAATATAGTGAAAACTGACAGATTCTGGAATTACCTATATAGTTGAGTACCTGCACAACAAGAGTAAAGCAATGTTGTGCCTAGAAAGCATCAGGTCAATATGGCCAAAGGTTTCTTTGTCAAAGTTTAAAAGATCTGAGAAGGCCAGGTGATGTGGCTCATGCCTGTCATCCCAGCAGTTTGAGAGACCAAAGTGGGAGGATCACTTGAGGCCAAGAGTTTGAGACTAGCTTGGGTAACATAATGAGACCCCATTTCTACAAAAATTAAAAATCAGCTGGTCATGGTTGTGCACAACTGTAGTCCTAGCTACTGGAGAGGCTGAGGCTGGAGGATCACATGAGGCCAGGAGTTTGAGGTTACAGTGAGCTATGATTGCACACCACACCCCAGCCACAGCAACCTAGTGAGACCCTGTCTCAAAAAAAAAAAGAAAAAGAAGTTTGAAAAACAAAGGGTTGGCAGCATATAAACAAAACATCTAGACTAGCTTGGGTAGTCTAGACTGAAACGTAGACTGAAATGATGATGTGGCCTGCCCTACTGTTTGGCTGTAATCACCGTGCCAAAAGAATTTGTAGTGCTTTTGAATTTAGGAAAATCCTGGCAAGTAGGACTTACTTGCATTCTATGTAACTATACTGTGTGCTGAATATGATTTTCTCAGGGAGTAATCAAAGCAGATTTCTTTGAAGATGAAGCAAAGTTCAGAGGTCTTGTTACCTGAATATCTGTACATTTAGAATGGGATGTCTAGCCATAACTGATTCGAAGGTTATTTGATTTCTCTCCTGCTTTATGTAAGTTAGTTTTAGAGGGGGGTAGACAGATTGCTATTCTCTGTTCCATTCCTCTTGTTATCCCCAAACAAAAATATCAAGGCCTCAACATTCCTTTTTAAAAAATCAACATTAAAGCTCACACATTCAAAGTCGTTTGTATAAATTACATGGAAAGCTGTTGCCCTCCCACAATCGGTGGGCTCTAAACAGAAGTCTGACACAGCTTGTCAGTGTTCTTGTCGGGGCATCAATAACTTTGGCCTTTGGGAAGGAGAGATGGATGAAGACGGATGGGTGGTGGACTCCGCCAGTCAGGTCTCTCCACTGCCAATCATGGACACCAGCACACTCACTAGAGGCAGAGCTACTCAAATGCAATTACCAGATGCCGCCGCCAGAACAACTGTTCCTCATCTCACTCAGAGCCATTGCTCTGGCTTTTCTGCTACCTCTTAATCATTTTAATAATGTGACGTGCTGCTTTTTCTTTGTTTGGTGTATGCTGCAGTGACAATATTTTCCAAAGAATGATTCATAATGTGTTAGAATTCATAGTTTACATGTGCCTGTCAACCATTTGTAATGCAGGTGTTTAGAAAGTTAGCATATTTGAGTAGAGCCCTGATAGTGAAAGAGGCATGTTTGAATTTACGTAAAGTCAATAGGAAAGATTTAGGCACACATATGCCTTAGCTTTCTTTAAATAGAAATACTTTATATTTCCTTAAATAAAATGTAAACCTACCATACATGAATTTATTTAAGTGGTTTCTGCTCTCTATATATTTTCAACTTATACTTCTGCTTTATTAGGACAATGCTAGCTGCTGTAACAAATAAGTCCAACACTTTGGTTGTTTAATATAATGCAGTTTTTGTTGTTGTTGTTCATGGATCATGTAACAGTCCAGTGAGAAATTCCTGGAAAGTAGTCAGTTTTCCTTTAACTCGTGACTCAGAGATCCTAAAGCCTTCCATCTTGTGGCTCCACTATGCCCTGGGTGCTATAGTAGACCCTCAAAGTCTTCTTCCTCTAACCAGCAGAAGGACAAAAAGACAGTGAAAAAAAAAAAAAAGCATATCTGCTTCTTAAATACCCCAGCTCAGAAGTGACACACATATCACTCCTACTCATATCACATTGAAGATAATTGGATATGGCCAGACTTAAATGTAAAGTTGAGGTGGAAAATGTTGTCCTAAGTTGGGAAACCACCTACCAAAACCATCTCTATATTATGGAAGAAAGAGTACCATTTTTGTTGGATAGTTCTCTTTCTCTGCCACAAACACCTTGTGAGATAATAAGTTTTTGCTCGTATATTTTAAAACACAGGACTTCTTTTTATGTCAATGTTATGTCAATTCTATTTCAAAATTCAGGGGTAACTTTTACATACATCACTGGATGATTAACATTCTGGCTCCATCTTTCTGTACAAACAATTTGTATTCTAGTTCTCAAAGCATTGTTATGTAATGCTTGCTGATTAATATTCACTTAAACAGGGTTCATATGGAGAGTTTCACACCCATTATTTGGGGCTGAGGACAAACATAACAACATGTACATCACACACTCCTCGCTTACATACCATAAAACCATTAATACTATGACCCCAGAGACTTACTCCCCAGAAAGAATCCAAGTAATTTCTAATTCTCCCCCATTATTCATTTACTCATTCAGAAATACTCATTAATTTCCCGCTAGATGCCAGGCATGAAGTCTCATTTTACATTCTTCAGCCAGTGTAAAATATTCCATGTAATTACCTATAATATTTAATGTCAATTCATTAAGAACTTTCCAAAGGGAAATGCATCGTATTAACTGATTCTGCACCTCTTCCCTGTAACATGTCCACCTGCTTATTCTTTTTCTCAAAATGCTCTGGCTTCTTACTGCTCAGCCGGGAAGCCATTCTCCCACAGTGCTTATGTACTAAAGTGTAAACGCTGAGCTGCTTTTACTGGCATGGAGCAGTGGCTCACAGTTTCGGAGACCATACTCTTCACCTCCCTTCCCCAACTCCTTCTTGTGCCTTCTACTCACCTGGGGAATCCATCAGCCCTTTAGCTCTTTAGCGGAAAAAGCCACTTTGCTGAACAAAAGTCTGTCTCTCACCACTCCTTGATCATCCCATGAGGTCCCATCCCAGAAAGGCTCACTTTGAGGAACGGGGAAAGAAGTCCATACTAATGACTTGGTAATAAAGTTAGATTGGTTTTCAACTTTGTTTTGTTCTATTTTATTTTCAACCAAAATGAAGGAGAACTCAATCTAATTGTCAGCTGATAGATCGTTAAAAGCAATTTTTGATGATAAAATGTAGTATGATTTCTGGAGTATAGTTTGGAAAGTATTCAAAGAATTGAGTGGCATTGTTATAACAATCTGACTCTCTTTCCAGCTATTTATGTGGATGAATTTTCTAAGTAGTTGAACTTATAAAACTGAGAAATAGGAATAGAATTGATGTTAAATCTTTTCTCACTTTAGCAATAAGTAATATTTATATGGGGACATATGAACTAAAAGAAAAAAAGAATAAAAAGGAAAAGGAAGAAAATAGAAGAAAGAAATCCCTCTTGCTAAGGATGTATTTTTCAATAAAATGTTATGTTCTTTCATATAATTATAAAAATTTGTGAGACATTTTTATTTTTGTTTTATTGTACCATGGTAATTATTGCAATGATAACTAAATCCACAATTATTCAAAATGTAGACCAGAGTATTTAAAATATCACATATTTTAGAAAATTAAATATAAATACATACTCATATTTATATTGTAGAGAAGTATAATGGAAATGCAGATTTAATGACTGAAACAAATTTTGTAAAACTTCTATGAAAGAAGAGTTTGTTCAGGTAGTTTAAAAATAGTGAATAGTAGATATCAAATTACTTTGGAATTTAGATTTTATTGGATATATTTACAGAAGAAAATATAAAGGTTTTACTTAAAATTTCCAGTGTTTATAAGACATTAAAACTTATATCCTTAAAGACTTACATGTTAGACCTAAAACCATAAAAACCCTAGAAGAAAACCTAGCCAATACCATTCAGGACATAGGCATGGGCAAGGACTTCATGTCTAAAACACCAAAAGCAATGGCAACAAAAGCCAAAATTGACAAATGGGATTTAATTAAACTAAAGAGCTTCTGCACAGCAAAAGAAACTACCATCAGAGTGAACAGGCAACCTACAGAATGGGAGAAAATTTTTGCAACCTACTCATCTGACAAAGGGCTAATATCCAGAATCTACAATGAACTCAAACAAATTTACAAGAAAAAACAAACAACCCCATCAAAAAGTGGGCGAAGTATATGAACAGACACTTCTCAAAAGAAGACATTTATGCAGCCAAAAAACACATGAAAAAATGCTCATCATCACTGGCCATCAGAGAAATGCAAATCAAAACCACAATGAGATACCATCTCACACCAGTTAGAATGGCAATCATTAAAAAGTCAGGAAACAACAGATGCTGGAAAGGATGTGGAGAAATAGGAACACTTTTACACTGTTGGTGGGACTGTAAACTAGTTCAACCATTGTGGAAGTCGGTGTGGCGATTCCTCAGGGATCTAGAACTAGAAATACCATTTGACCCAGCCATCCCATTACTGGGTATATACCCAAAGGATTATAAATCATGCTGCTATAAAGACACATGCACACGTATGTTTATTGCGGCACTATTCACAATAGCAAAGACTTGGAACCCAGCCAAATGTCCAACAATGATAGACTGGATTAAGAAAATGTGGCACATATACACCATGGAATACTATGCAGCCATAAAAAATGATGAGTTCATGTCCTTTGTAGGGACGTGAATGAAGCTGGAAACCATCATTCTCAGCAAACTATCGCAAGGACAAAAAACCAAACACTGTATGTTCTCACTCATAGGTGGGAACCAAACAATGAGAACACATGGTCACAGGAAGGGGAACATCACACACCGGGGACTGTTGTGGGGTGGGGGGAAGGGGGAGGGATAGCATTAGGAGATATACCTAATGCTAAATGACGAGTTAATGGGTGCAGCACACCAACATGGCACGCGTATACATATATAACAAACCTGCACGTTGTGCACATGTACCCTAAAACTTAAAGTATAATAATAATAAAATTTTTTTAAAAAAGTTAATCTGGCACAGATTGTCTGAACCACAAAAAAAATTTATATCCTTGTAATTATTTAAATTTATGATAAAACATTTTGGATATTAACCTAAAATGTGAGAAGGGATATAAAGTTTTTCAACATCCTTTTGGGAAAAGTATTTGAATATTTCTATCATGATGTTAGTATACTTCCACATTTGCATGCACCAGATTGAACTAGAAGCAGACAGTATGCTGACATCCAGGTCTTCTCCCTCTTACCTGAACACCTTGGGGTTGGAGACATATCTAACCTCACAAAGGTAATATGATGCCTATACCATACAGTACGTAAAGACCTGTGGTGGGTTAAAAATGATCACAAATCCTTTGCTACTTCTCTTTTTGAGAGATGGGGTCTATTCTCCTTGTCCTGAAGTCTGGGCTGGACTGTGACTTGGCCACTAAAAGGCAGTGTAAGTGACATGGTAACCTTTGAGTTTGGGCCTTAGGAAAGCTGCAGCTTTACTTCAATCTTCTTGGAGTTCAACCTCTTAAAATCCAACAGCCTTGCTGAAGAAGTCCAAATGAGTTGCACAGAGAAGGCTCATGGAAAATAACTGACATAGCCAAAGGCCCAGCTCAGCCCCACCTGACAGCCAGCACCAACTGCCAGCCATGTGAGTGAGCTGAGCCACCTCTGACATCCCCAGCTCAAGGGAACCTCCAGCTGACTGCAACCCCCAGCTGATACTAGGAGGAACAGAAGAACCACCCAGCTAAGCCCATCAACCCTTAGAATCATGAGATAATAAATGGCTGCTGTTAGTTTAAGCTGTACGATTTGGTGTAGCTCATTACATAGCAATAGATAATTGGCATTTTCCACCAGTGGGGTCTAGGACAGCATTATGAATTTGAATCTGAACCTTAGAGCCCAGATGAAATCTGTTCTCTAGAATGCAGTCACTAATAACACCCATCAGAGGTTCCCTGTTACCTTATAACCATCACTGCACACTCAGAGACACCTTTCATTGTGCTTTTTGTATCTTTTCTTGTTGCCACATTAGCTCATAAGCTCCCTGAAGGCAGGGAAATATTATTCTTCTCTATCTGTCTGGAAGTCTCAACCTTTGGGCTTTGCACCCAAACACACCTACAAGGTGAAAACTTCCCATCCTCAAGTATTCTTCTGTCTCATCTTAGTGTATTATATATGTCTACAATTACCCCTCTTTTGTAGATATGGAAACTGATGCCCAGAGATGTCAAGATGTTTCTCAAAGTCACACAGCTAATAAATGGAAATGCTTGGATTTGAACATGGGTAGGTGAGCTTTGGAGCACTACAAATGCTGTCTATATTTTGAATAACCATCAGCTGAGCTGCCTAATTCAGGCAGTAAGCATTTCTTAGGTGACAGGAGGTTATATATGAACCAGTACCTTTTTTCCTACAAAATTTGATACATTTAGCAAATGTTTAGAGACCAGCAAAATACTGTATTAGTTACCCAAAGTGATACAAAGATGATTGACTATTCATGGAAATCACTCAGAAGTCAAATACACAAGTATAAAAATGTATACTGCTCACACAATTTGCATTTGCAAAAATGTGAAACCAGTCCAAATGCCCATCAATCAACAAGTGGTTAAAGAAACTGTGGTGTGTATATAATATACACACACACACACACACACACACAATGGGCTACTTCTCAGCCATAAAAAGGAATGAATTAATGGCATTCGCAGCAACCTGAATGGGATTGGAGACTATTATTCTAAGTGAAGTAACTCAGGAATGGAAAACCAAACATCGTGTGTTCTCACTCATAAGTGGAAGCTAAGCTGTGATGGTGCAAAGGCATAAGTAGGATACAATGGACTTTGCAGACTCAGGGGAAAGGGTGAGAAGTGGATGAGACATAAAAGACTACAAATTGAGTTCAGTGTATACCGCTCAGGTGATGGGTGCACCCAAAATCTCACAAATCACCGCTAAGGAACTTATTCATATAACCAAATACCACCTGTTCCCCAAAAACCTATGGAAATAAAAATTTTTTTAAAAAAACAATTATTGCAATAAAACAAGTCACATATACACACACATAGTAAGTATATATATATATATATACACACACACACACACACACAGTGTAAATCTACACATATATATATACAGTGTATATATATACATATAATAGTGAATTAATAAACTACTAGTTCAATCTCCCTGGCTCATTTGTCAAGGAGCTTACAATCTCTCTTATTAAGAAAACACATATTCATTAAAGCAGGTGCTCTTATAAAAAGAAGTACAGCCAAATATGACCACAAGGTAAAAGAAATACAAGCTTTAATAACAATCTAATTATGCCCAAATGATCCTTACCAGATACAAACTTTACTTAAATCTTTTTTCCCCCTTTTCACTTAACCGTTGTGGACACCTTAGACCTTCTCAACAGTCCCCTTTCTTCCAGGGCCAAGTCCTTCCCAACTCCAAGCCCCTCACAATTCTAGGGTTCCTCCCTGCCCCTCTTCATTCTTCCTGCTATTCATGTGTTTGCTTCACCAAAAGTCTTCATCCTGCACTGGTCATTGGCCCTGTGTCCTCCTCTTCTTTGAAATGTACTGATTTTAAAACTTCCCCTCTTGGTGAGAAGTTTTCTATTTTATAGCCCTGCCTTTTCCAGAAACCAGATGCCTTTTCTCCTGAATATTTGTAAGTCTGCAAAAGCAACCAAATTCATTTAAAGTGACACCTGAGAGGATGAATTCCTGAAAGGTGCATTTAATCAAGGTTAACCAGTTTGCCATGGCCTGAAATTACGACATGTCATGTTAGAAAGATGTACAATTTGGCAACATTTTCAAAGTCTGTAGGTTTTGAACCTACAGTAAACCATTGACCTCCCTATTTTAGGGGCAAACACTTTTGAAGAGAATCTGCATTCCACTTGCTAAACCATATAAAACAAGGTGGAAGAGAAAAAAGATTCAATTAAACATCACTTGGGGATTTCAAAGAAAAGATATTAATCTGTCTTCTCATAAAACTCTTCACCCACAATTGTGATGAATTTGAATGATTAGTAATAATCTCTCAGACTTAAAAAAAACAGACAGCTTGATCATTGAATTTGAAAAATAATCCTTTGCTATTTACATAGAAATCATTAGAGGCTGAGTTTTTAGGTTTATGGTTTTACAGTAATGAAATTATTTTTTTTAAATTAGCCAGGTGTGATAGTTGTGCACATTTAGTCCCAGCTACTCAGGAGACTGAGGCAGGAAGATTGCTTGAGCCCAAGAGTTCAAGGTTGCAGTAAGCTATGATTGCATCACCCAGCCTGGAGAACAGAGTAAGACTCTGTCTCTAAAAGTAATAAAATAAGGCTGGGTGTGGTGGCTCACGCCTGTAATCCCAGCACTTTGGGAGGCCGAGGTGGGTGGATCATGAGGTCAAGAGATCGAGACCATCCTGGCCAACATGGTGAAACCCCATCTCTACTAAAAATACGAAAATTAGCCAGGCGTGGTGGTGGGCGCCTGTAGTCCCAGCTACTCGGGAGGTTGAGGCAGGAGAATCGCTTGAACCTGGGAGGCGGAGGTTGCAGTGAGCCGAGATTGTACCACTGCACTCCAGCCTGGCGACAGAGTGAGAATCCGTCTCAAATAATTAATAATAATAATAAAATAAAATAAATATAAATATAAACAAGGTTAATATTTGTATTTATAACATAGAATTATATATAAACACCCAGTTTGCCATTTAAATAGTTAACATCTAGGGCATTGTAGAATATAAATGCATATTTAGGTTCATACAGAGGCTATGTATTTAGGTAGTATTGTTGACAAAATATCAACAATATTGCCCTAAAAGACTGCTTCTGAAATAAGAAAAGTTTCACATTTTAAAAGAAATGCAAATATTTGTCTATTTGCTGCTCACTTTCACTGTATCACAAAACACCTGAAAGGCTACTTGCCTTCAGATTTTCTTATCTTAATGGTAAACAGTGTTGACGATGAAAATCACACAGCACTTTGCAGCAAATCTGAGTTTTTGTGTGTAGTGGATAAATGGCAAATCCGTGCCCAGTGCTATGAATTGCTCCTCTGAAATCATGACTCAAAGAAGGCCTGGAAAGATGAATAACTGTCCACTCCTGGACAATCATCTCCACCGCTGCTCTGAGGTAAGGTAACAGCAGGGGGCTTATGTCTTCTCACTTGCTTAGGGACATGAAGTCCATCCCTGCAACATAGTTTCCCTGACAAAGCTTCCCAGGAAATTAAGGTCTCTTTGTAACTTGTTATCTATTAGAGGTAACTGTCTGCATTTCTGAAAACTGATCAGCTCCGAAAGGCCTAAGAGCGTAGCCACTTGCCCTTTGCTCTTGGCCCCCACTGACACTATTCTGAGGATGTAGGCTCAACTTAAGTGGACCTTGATAAGGCAAGCATGAATTGCAGCAGGCTTGTGCACACAGGATGTGGCCCACTCACATTAGGTGGCCCATTCTGTGGTTGTTCTAAACTCAAGGTCAGTAATGATCATAAATAAATTGCACCAAAGTGCCGGGGGATGAAGGACAAGGTTGCTTCACAGGCTGGAGATAGAGCTATTGTAGCTTGATGAAGTAGCCAGTGGTCCCCACACTTCCTGGACAGCTAGCTTATTAGGAATAAGTCTTTGTCATCAAATTGCAGAGAAGACTGCAAACTCCTCTTACCGGTTTTATGAGTAACTGTACCCGAGGGAGGCTTGCATGACTGTCTGGTAAACTCCAGGCTGGGAACCATTTGTGAATATGGTTGCAGAGGATTTCAGTGTGAATAAGACCAGGTGCCTGAAAAGCTAGATTTTAATAGAATGATACAATCAATAATATTACCATTTAATATGTTGTATCAGTTAGAATTAGGCAGTTGCATGGAAGAGAAGGCCCAAACAGAGCTTTATCCAAAACAGAAATATATTTGCTGCACCTGTAAAAGCAAAGTCCCAAGAAAGGCATCGAGGGAGTGTGTGGACCTGCTTTCCTAAGTCTGCAGGACACAGGATCTGTCCAGCTCATACTGCTTCTGTTCCCAGAATGTGTCTCGTGACCTCAGTGTCCAGGCAGGATGCCAGAGCTCCAGCCATCACAGCCATTGTCCAGGGAGGAAGAAGGTGGCCCTCTTCCATTCAGAGACACTTTCTGGGAATTGCACGAAGCACTTGTACTTACATTTCATGGGCCAAAACATATGGTCACATCTGGGTTCAAGAGACATATGCAAGCAGTCATTTGGTTTGATGTCAAAGAGACTAGAAAAAAAGAACTGGGGTCTTATTACTAAGAAAAAGTAGGAAAGTGTATATTGGGAGGCGGGGGCAAGTAGGAGCTTCTGCTACATGTAATTATAACCTCTTACCATGTAAATGACTTTCCATTAGGGGCTACTTTTTAAAAACAAAATTTTCTCTTTTAAAGCTGTCATATTATTTAAACCTAGAAACAAAATAAATGAACAATGCTTGCCTGCTCATGATGATGATGTAGAGAATTATATTCTGGCTAGAAATTATTTGAAATCCAATAAACTGTACTAATTATATATTAACTCATCAAGTTCCTAAAGACCTTTGATATTGTAAAGTACCACAGAATTAAAATATAATTCTCACTAAGCTAGATTGAGATGTTTTTTATTGAAATTTACTTTGCTAAAAATAAAATAACAGCAAAAAGTCTATAAGAGAAGACTGTACTCATCAGTCCAGAAGTTCTAAAACTAAAATCCCTAAAGCTTTTTAAAGTATTAGGATTCTAGTCATAGAATTAAACCATGTATTCTTTTGAAAAAAGGGTTACAATGACCTCTCCAGTGTCCTCCCCTCAAGACACACACACACATTAAAATTTATATTTTGAATTCTAAATCTGGTTGCTACGACAACTACAAAAACGACACTTACTTTCATTGGGGCATGCTGGTTCCATTTGTTTTTAAAGAAAAGGGTGTATTTTGGTCCCTGTGAGACAGAAATGATGGATGGAGTCTGAGCCTAGAGGTCAGAAGACTGGTTTCTATTCTCAGCTTCCAGCATTGATTTGTGTAGCCGCAGGCTAGTTACTTAAAGTCTTTGGTTTTACATCCACTATGTACAAAACTTATTTTCCTTTGATAATAAGCCCTTCATAAGTGGTAGGTGTTAATTGGGGAATTTACCATGAAAACCCTTGAGATTCTCCCATTCTGGTACTGCCCAACCTAATTTCCCTACACAGGTAATTTTTTTTTAAATTTAATTTAATTTAATTTAATTTAATTTAATTTATTTTATTATTATTATACTTTAAGTTTTAGGATACATGTGCACAATGTGCAGGTTAGTTACATACGTATACATGTGCCATGCTGGTGCGCTGCACCCACTAACTCGTCATCTAGCATTAGGTATATCTCCCAATGCTATCCCTCCCCCCTCCCCCCACCCCACAACAGTCCCCAGAGTGTGATGTTCCCCTTCCTGTGTCCATGTGTTCTCATTGTTCAATTCCCACCTATGAGTGAGAATATGCGGTGTTTGGCTTTTTGTTCTTGCAATAGTTTACTGAGAATGATGATTTCCAATTTCATCCATGTCCCTACAAAGGACATGAACGCATCATTTTTTATGGCTGCATAGTATTCCATGGTGTATATGTGCCACATTTTCTTAATCCAGTCTATCATTGTTGGACATTTGGGTTGGTTCCAAGTCTTTGCTATTGTGAATAATGCCGCAATAAACATATGTGTGCATGTGTCTTTATAGCAGCATGATTTATAGTCCTTTGGGTATATACCCAGTAATGGGATGGCTGGGTCAAATGGTATTTCTAGTTCTAGATCCCTGAGGAATCGCCACACTGACTTCCACAATGGTTGAACTAGTTTACAGTCCCACCAACAGTGTAAAAGTGTTCCTATTTCTCCACATCCTTTCCAGCACCTGTTGTGTCCTGACTTTAATGATTGCCATTCTAACTGGTTTGAGATGGTATCTCATTGTGGTTTTGATTTGCATTTCTCTGATGGCCAGTGATGGTGAGCATTTTTTCATGTGTCTTTTGGCTGCATAAATGTCTTCTTTTGAGAAGTGTCTGTTCATATACTTTGCCCACTTTTTGATGGGGTTGTTTGTTTTTTTCTTGTAAATTTGTTTGAGTTCATTGTAGATTCTGGATATTAGCCCTTTGTCAGATGAGTAGGTTGCAAAAATTTTCTCCCATTCTGTAGGTTGCCTGTTCACTCTGGTGGTAGTTTCTATTTCTGTGCAGAAGCTCTTTAGTTTAATTAGATCCCATTTGTCAATTTTGGCTTTTGTTGCCATTGCTTTTGGTGTTTTAGACATGAAGTCCTTGCCCATGCCTATGTCCTGAATGGTAATGCCTAGGTTTTCTTCTAGGGTTTTTATGGTTTTAGGTCTAACGTTTAAGTCTTTAATCCATCTTGAATTGATTTTTGTATAAGGTGTAAGGAAGGGATCCAGTTTCAGCTTTCTATATATGGCTAGTCAGTTTTCCCAGTACCATTTATTAAATAGGGAATCCTTTCCCCATTGCTTGTTTTTCTCAGGTTTGTCAAAGATCAGATAGTTGTAGATATGCAGCATTATTTCTGAGGGCTCTGTTCTGTTCCATTGATCTATACCTCTGTTTTGGTACCAGTACCATGCTGTTTTGGTTACTGTAGCCTTGTAGTATAGTTTGAAGTCAGGTAGTGTGATGCCTCCAGCTTTGTTCTTTTGGCTTAGGATTGACTTGGTGATGCAGGCTCTTTTTTGGTTCCATATGAACTTTAAAGTAGTTTTTTCCAATTCTGTGAAGAAAGTCATTGGTAGCTTGATGGGGATGGCATTGAATCTGTAAATTACCTTGGGCAGTATGGCCATTTTCACGATATTGATTCTTCCTACCCATGAGCATGGAATGTTCTTCCATTTGTTTGTATCCTCTTTTATTTCATTGAGCAGTGGTTTGTAGTTCTCCTTGAAGAGGTCCTTCACATCCCTTGTAAGTTGGATTCCAAGGTATTTTATTCTCTTTGAAGCAATTGTGAATGGGAGTTCACTCATGATTTGGCTCTCTGTTTGTCTGTTATTGGTGTATAAGAATGCTTGTAATTTTTGTACATTGATTTTGTATCCTGAGACTTTGCTGAAGTTGCCTATCAGCTTAAGGAGACTTTGGGCTAAGACGATGGGGTTTTCTAGGTATACAGTCATGTCGTCTGCAAACAGGGACAATTTGACTTTCTCTTTTCCTAATTGAATACCCTTTATTTCCTTCTCCTGCCTGATTGCCCTGGCCAGAACTTCCAACACTATGTTGAATACGAGTGGTGAGAGAGGGCATCCCTGTCTTGTGCCAGTTTTCAAAGGGAATGCTTCCAGTTTTTGCCCATTCAGTATGATATTGGCTGTGGGTTTGTCATAGATGGCTCTTATTATTTTGAGATACGTCCCATCAATACCTAATTTATTGAGAGTTTTTAGCATGAAGGGTTGTTGAATTTTGTCAAAGGCCTTTCCTGCATCTATTGAGATAATCACGTGGTTTTTGTCTTTGGTTCTGTTCATATGCTGGATTACATTTATTGATTTGCATATATTGAACCAGCCTTGCATCCCAGGGATGAAGCCCACTTGATCATGGTGGATAAGCTTTTTGATGTGCTGCTGGATTTGGTTTGCCAGTATTTTATTGAGGATTTTTGCATCAATGTTCATCAAGGATATTGGTCTAAAATTCTCTTTTTTGGTTGTGTCTCTGCCCGGCTTTGGTATCAGGATGATGCTGGCCTCATAAAATGAGTTAGGGAGGATTCCCTCTTTTTCTATTGATTGGAATAGTTTCAGAAGGAATGATACCAGTTCCTCCTTGTACCTCTGGTAGAATTCGGCTGTGAATCCATCTGGTCCTGGACTCTTTTTGGTTGGCAAGCTATTGATTACTGCCACAATTTCAGATCCTGTTATTGGTCTATTCAGAGATTCAACTTCTTCCTGGTTTAGTCTTGGGAGAGTGTATGTGTCGAGGAATTTATCCATTTCTTCTAGATTTTCTAGTTTATTTGCGTAGAGGTGTTTGTAGTATTCTCTGATGGTAGTTTGTATTTCTGTGGGATCGGTGGTGATATCCCCTTTATCATTTTTTATTGCGTCTATTTGATTCTTCTCTCTTTTTTTCTTTATTAGTCTTGCTAGCGGTCTATCAATTTTGTTGATCCTTTCAAAAAACCAGCTGCTGGATTCATTAATTTTTTGAAGGGTTTTTTGTGTCTCTATTTCCTTCAGTTCTGCTCTGATTTTAGTTATTTCTTGCCTTCTGCTAGCTTTTGAATGCCTACACAGGTAATTCTTCTGCATTACACAATCAAGTGTACTCTGTGTAGCCACTAAACTTCAAGAAATTGTTTGGATTCAGATGTACTTAAATGATAAGAAACCCATTTATAACCCATTTGTAGGCAGGGCCTGGGGAGGCAGGTTTCTCTAAACACTTTGCATAAAATTAGACAAGACCAAGAGAGTTTAGACAAAGCTCAGGCTGGTTCCATTTCAAATCTCAGATCCAGTGGACATGTGAATGAATACCTGGGATTATGTGTTTCTGGCATAGACCAGGCAATTTCACCTGCCACACAACTGTGCCCAATGAATGTTTTCTTCTCACTCCGAATGGATCTTCTGCCACATCTAAACACATGGTGTGATTGTCAGTTGTTCTGTTACCATAAAGTTCTGAGACAAAACTTCCCATGTCAAAATAAATCAGTCTGCTGAGAATTTTTTGGTTCATCTGGAAACCTTGGGACTGCCTATATTTCCAGGACTATTTAAAAATATTTTAAAAGGTCTGTCAAAAAATGGGAATATATGAAGAATCAGCATGATAACTAGTTTGAACACGTTGTTTATGAAGCAAACCACAGAATGCTTCACAGAGTTAATAAAAACATGAGTCCTCAGAACTCTTTATGACATTTGAGACTAAAATTGGCTTCACTTTAAATCACAGACTTTAGAGTCAGGCAGACCTAGGTATAAATCTTCTATTTACCTTTTACTAGTTGTGAGATTTTTGGCAAATGACTTAACCTCTCTGAGCCTCAGCTTTCTCATCTGTGAAACGGAAATGTCTGCTTCCCAGGGTTATGGGGGTTAAAGAATGAAACTGTGAAGAATGCAACTAGACTTCAACATCAGACACTCCCAAGGTTCTTTCCTTTCTGTTTAGAAGTCTCCTCTGTGGAAAAAGAAGGCAGATCCTACACAGGTCATGGGATTTTATGCTCAACCTGGACAACTTTCAATCCCTCCTTCTTATTTGTGTGCAAGTAATAAAATTAAAAGAGCTTGAGTTCCATAATCAACACAAAACCTCATAAAGCCCAGACTAAGCCATTTTCTTTCATTCTTTGTGTTCTTTCTTTCTGCTCATTTGGGAACATCTTTATCTTGTAGACACTTCAAGAAAATGACGCAACCATGGCTAGTGTGGGGACACAAGACTCTGTAAAGCGGGAGAAAAGATTCCAGGGGTGCCGTTAGCCTAGTTCTTTCTGCCCCTTCAGTAAAACAGTGTCAACAACCCTTGCATTCCTGCAGCTTCAGGACAGCATCCCATGCTCAGAAGGTTTCCTGGACTTCCCGTCCTCCCAAGCAAGTTGAAACTTTTGTCTTTGTTCATCAATGTTAGTGAGTATAGTCTAAGGAAGGTAGCACATTAGCTGCCTTTGCTTTCTTTCTCCATCCCTTGGCATCCTGAGGAGCATAAGGATTTAAGAGTTGCTGGGCACGGTGGTTCAGGCCTGTAATCTCAGCACTTTGGGAGGCTGAGGCGGGTGGATCACCTGAGGTCAGGAGTTCGAGACCAGCCTGGCCAACATGGCAAAACCCCGTCTCTACTAAAAATACAAAAATTAGCTGGGTGTGGTGGCGAGAGGCTGTAATCCCAGCTACTCAGGAGGCTGAGGCAGGAGAATCACTTGAACCCAGAACATGGAGGTTACAGTGAGCCAAGATCGCACCACTAAACTTCCAGCCTCGTGACAAGAGCGAAACTCCATCTCCAAGGGGGAAAAAAAGTCAACTAACACAGTTCTGGGAGCTCCATGACACTGAGTTTAAGCAAAGTAGAGGAGCCCATTGTAGCCTACTCTGAGGACAGAGTTTTATTTCCAAATATTGTTCTTCCTAGATCTAGAAGCCAAACTTTCTATATTTTAAGCTACATGTCACACTCCTCTTCTACAACTAACATTAATTTTGCTGAGGAAAAAATACAATGCATGGTAATGTCATAATAAAGCCGCTGCCAGGGGAAGAGAGCACAGCTGATCTCCTCCTGCCCCCTCACCCTTCTCCTGCTCAGCGCAGCTCAGAGTAATGCACACATGTCAGAGGCCACAGAGAAACCTGCGGCCTTCTTTTGTCAACATTTCTTTTAGAACATTGGCAAAGATCTCAAATGTCAGTGTGTAGAGGTATGACAGATAAAGATTTGTAAGTGCATGTGTGACAGAGAAAGAATATGTATGCTCAATGAAGAAGCTGTTATACACATGGCTTTGGAGTCTGTGTGAGGATACCCTCAACCCTCCAGGTCAGCCTCTGGTCCTCCCATATGAATGCTATCCCTTGATTCCCACCAGGGTCATCCAACACTGGCCTCAAGCCAACTCCTCCTAGGAGCCTTTTCGACTCTCATGCTCATCAAACAGCTGTTCTCTGAACACATTCTAAAGTTCCCCTGCAGACTGGCCACCCACATCTCTCTCTTCACCTCCACATGAGGAATAGCAGTTTAATCATGCATAAGTTAATATTTCTCTGAATCTGTGCTTAACTCCCTTAGACTCCAGGATGCTGTGGAGTGTCTGTCAGTGCAAAGGGCATCATCACCATCACTCTTTCCTGGCTGGAGGTGGAGTAGGGGGTGGGGTAAAATATGTAGGGCTCCTGTAGCCAGGGAGAAGCCTGATGAGTTGTCATTCCTCCTGATAGGGGCACATAGATCAAATCTATGATGGTAATAGAAGGGAATAAGACACCTAAGCTCATAAAGAGAAAGCAGTCCCACCAATCTGGTAATTAAAGAATAGCAAACTAATACAACAGTACATGCATCTCTCACACTTACTACCTGGGTGGCTTGAATGAGCCTGGTAACCCTCCAGAGCCTAGTTTGTCAACATGGGAAATAAAGAACATAAAACCAAGCATATAGACCTGTCTAGAGAATTGTTAATGTAAAACCTGGCACATCATGGAGGAAATGGTGGTTGTAATGTCCCTGGTCGTGGGTACATCATCTGCTGCTATTCTTTTTTTTTTTTTTTCTTTTTTTTTTTGAGACAGGGTCTCACTCTGTCACCCAGGCTGGAGTGCAGCAGCAGGATCACGGCTCACTGCAACCTCTACTTCCTAGGCTCAAGCTATCCTCCTTCCTCAGCCTCCTGAGTATCTAGGACTACAGGTGCATGCCAGCACACCTGGCTATTTTTTTTTTTTTTTTTTTTTTTTTTGAGATGGAGTTTCACTCTGTCACCCAGGCTGGAGTGCAGTGGTGTGATCTCGGATCACTACAGCCTCTGCCTCCTGGGTTCAAGCAGTTCTCCTGCTCAGCCTCCCGAGTAGCTGGAACTACAGGCACGTGCTGCCACGCCCTACTAATTTTTGTATTTTTAGTAGAGACGGGGTTTCACCCTGTTGGCCAGGATGGTCTTGATCTCCTGAACTCATGATCCACCCACCTCAGCCTCCCCAAGTGCTGGGATTACAGGTGTGAGCCACTGCACCTGGTCTGTATTTTTTGTAGAGATAGGGTTTGGCCATGTTGCCCAGGCTGATCTCAAACTCCAGGGCTCTAGTGATATGCCCACCTCTGCCTCCCAAAGTGTGAGGATTACAAGTGTAGGCCACCACACCTGGCTTTGCAATTTTTAAAAAATTAATAAAACTGAAAGTTGGCCAAATTTAGGGCAAACAAGTAAAATAATAATTATGTACACTACTATAGAATGTGTAATCTTTTAAGGGCATTGGGTCATACATCCTCAGAATTCCCCAAATATGATCCATATCATTTGTTTCATTGATTATATTCTGGTGAATTTGTGATAAGAAAACAATTTTAAAATGCCCTATGTGTCATGATTATAAAACTATAATAATTAAGACAGTGCCTGGTTATATGACTAAGATCAATGTGTAAGAATGGGAAGTCTAGTCACAAGGCCCACATATTTGCAGTTACCTGAAAAAGTGGCAGTGCCACGCAGAAGAGATGGTTGTTTTGGTTGATGCTAAGCCAGGTGCTAGGCCAACTGGATATCCATGAGAAAAAATGATTCTGACCCCAACTTCACACTAAACACAAAAATCAATGACAGATGGAGTGCAGATCTAAATGCAAATGGCAGAACAATAAATCTTTTAGAAGAAAACATAAGAGAACATATTTGTGACCATGGAGTAGGCACAGATTTCTTAAACAAGATCCATAAAATGTTAATTATAAAGGAAAAATTGGTAAATTAGAACCACATTAAAATCAAGAACTTCTGTATATCAAGACATCATTCGGATTGAGAAGAAAACTCACTGAATGAGAGAAATTTTTGAAAAATATGTATCTGAAAAAAAAAACTTGTATCCGGAATATATAAAGAACTACAAATCATCAAGAAAAAGGGAAGACTGCCCACTGGGCAAATGGCAAAAGACTGGCGCAGGCACTTCATGAAAAAGGGCACTCCAAAGAAAAAATAGACATATGAAAATACGCCCAACAAGGCTGGGGAGAAATAGGAACACTTTTACACTGTTGGTGGGAGTGTAAATTAGTTCAGCCATTGCAGAAGACAGTGTGGCGATTCCTGAAGGATCTAGAACCAGAAATACCATTTGACCCAGCAATCCCATTACTGGGTATACACCCAAAGGATCATAAATCATTCTACGATAAAGACACAAGCCCACGTATATTTATTGGAGCACTATTAACGATAGTAAAGACTTGGAACCAACCCATATGCCCATCAATGACAGACTGGATAAAGAAAACATGGCACATATACACCATGGAATACTATGTAACCATAAAAAAGAATGAACTCATGGCCTTTGCTGGGACATGGATGAAGCTGTAAGCCATCATTCTCAGCAAACTAACACAGGAGCAGAAAACCAAACACAGCATGTTCTCACTTAAAAGTGAGATTTGAACAATGAGAACAAATGGACACAGGGAGGAGAACATCACACACCGGGGCCTGTCGGCGGGTGGGAGGCAAGGGGAGGGAGAGCATTAGGACAAATACCTAATGCATGCAGGGCTTAAAACCTAGCTGTTGGGTTGATAGGTGCAGCAAACCACCACGGCACATGTATACCTATGTAACAAACCTGCACGTTCTGCACATGTATCCCAGAACTTAAAGTGAAAAAAAAAAAAATACGCCCACGAGGCAACAGACAAATGTGATTAAGACCACAGGAAGGTATCACCACACAGTCATTAGGATGGCTAAAGTGCCAACGATGAAAAGTATGGACGTGGAACCAATGAAACCTTCTTACACTGCTGAACACACCATATGGCTGTGGCCCAGGGTTTAGAGCCAACAGAATCAAACAAGTATGTTCACAAAAGACATGCATAAAAATGTTCATAGTGGCACTGTTTGTATAGACCCAAACTGGAAACTACTTAAAAGCCCATCCGCAGCAGAATGGATAAAAAAATTGCAGTGTATATTCACACATCGATGCTATGCAGCTGTGATAACGAATGAGCTACAACTACATGCAACACAGATGAATGCCACACACAACAGTGAGGAAAGGAAACCAGACATAGCAGGCAGAGGTCATCTGCTTTAGAAGTCAGTAGTTACTGTCAAGCAGGGGAAAGGAGATGTCAGGGGATCCTCTGGTGCTGGTAATGCTGTGTTTCTTCTGGTTGCAAGGTGTGTTCAGTTTGTGAAAACTCCTTGAGCCATATCCTTATGATTTGTAGCATTTGTGAATCCTTATGTATGCATTTCTGGGTGTATTCTATGCCTCAATAAAAAGTTTACCCCCCAAAGTACAATACATATGAAGACACACACACACAGACACACGTAAAGCTCACTAACACCAGACTGGAGAAGCAGTTTCAACGTCTCAGTCCTACCCTATAACTCCTGTAGACCTTCTAGCTGCTAACGCACAGAATACTTCATTTTCGACACATTCTGCCCCAGTTTATCTTGCATCTGAATTTCCTTATTGTATTATCAAATAAGATATATATATATCAAACCTTATTAGTGTTTGTTTCCCATAAAATCCACTGCTCCATTTCCAGGTCTGGGCTTAAGACGCTGATCGGTGGGATTGCCAGCTGAGCAGATCTCAGACACTCCAGCTCCTCTTTTGGTTGAATCAGTAGGTCACGAATAGTTATTGACACCAACTGAGCTCAATATCACTGGTCGTCATTACCAGTCCACGGAATCCACAGAGACAGTCATCCACATTTCCCGTTGTGATTGGTGAGGCATTAGAAAGGATAGATTTTCACAGGGCGAGGTTGTGAAAATGACTTGAAAAATCTCAGTGGCTAACAGGTAAAGGCATGTCTTCCTCGCACCACAGGTTCTGCTCATCTTCACGATCCAAGAACTCAGGTGGCCCAGGTCTCCCTGTTTCCATCATCAAGATGGGAAAGGAGCAGGTGCTGGTTCTTAAAGCTTCTATCCAGAACACTCATATCTCATTGACAAAGACAAGCCCGAGATTCTCCTCAAGGATGTGCCATCCTCCATGGAAGGGGCGCTGAATACTGTGGATTCTGGTGCCTCCCACCGTGGGGGCAGCTAGGGGGTATCAGCAACACCGGATGCTGACAAAATCACATTGATTTTCTTCCCAGGTGTGGTTTGGAGAGATGAGCACTTTGGGTAATGAGGGAAAGGAGGCACAGCCAGTCAGCCAGTTAGCAGGATCAACCCTGGTCCTCAGTGGGTGATATTCCATCCAGTCAATTATATATATATATAATATATACTCTTATTAAGTATATATTATATATTAAGTGTGTGTATATATATATATATATATATATACTCTTATTAAGGAACAAAAGTTGGGCCAGGCATGGCTCATGCCTGTAATCCCAACAATTTGAGAAGTTAAGGCAGGAGGATCACTTGAGCCCAGGAGTTTGAGACCAGTCTGGGCAACAAAGAGAGACCCTATCTCTAAAAAAAAAAATAAAAATGATAAAAACAGCTGGCCATGATGGCACACATTGTAGTCCTAGCTACTCAGAGGCTGAGGTGGGTGCGTCGCTTGGACCTGAGAGTTCGAGGCTGCAGTGAGCCATGATTACACTTACGCTTACTGCACTCCAGCCTGGGTGACAAAGCAAAACCCTGTCTCAAAAACATATTTAAAAAGAAGAAAAGTTATTTAATGATATTTGCTATCACTGCTAAAACCTGGTAAGAAAGACTTTCTTCAGGATCATCTCGACAGGCATAGGGACTACTGCAATGGGATTTTGCAGTGTGGGAGAGAGATTGGGCTGAACTCTGAATACAACATGGACAAGTGGGAATTTCTAGCCCAGGAGCATGGTGGGGGTCAGTTGATGGAAAATTACAAGGAATAAACATCAAGGATAAGGGGAATTCTGGCTAAGCTGACCTAACGGGTTTCTTACTGAAGACAGGCCAGGGTGATCAGACTATATCTGTGGAATGGTGGAGGTGGAAGATCTTGATCAGATATAGACGAGATATTGAGGGTGGGGAGTTCTTGCTAAACTGACTTGGCCGGGATCTTGCTAAACTGAACTTTACAAGGAAGTGCACAGATGGGCCCAGGAGAAGGTTCAGGAGCCTGACTAAAGTTTAATCAAAAAAGAATCTTTGTCATTCTGCAAGCTCAGAGGGACTCCTGGGTGATCAATAATAATTTAGCTCCATTTTCTTTTGTTTGTCCAATGTTGTACTTTAAAGAACACCTAAAGAAAAAATAAAATACAATCAAAATTTGGAGAAATAATTTCTCCATGAAGATGTGAAGGGCTCTGTATTTATTTAACTTAAAGATAAGGAACAGAGTCAACAGCCATTAAGTAAGTGACTTGATAATACATAAACACATTTCCTCATTCCTCTTAGAGATGAGACAAAAAGAAATTATTTATTTAACAGCAGAGCCATCTTAGGCTAAACACTAGGAAGAGCTGACTTTGCATTTTATTGTCTGAGGAGATTGTGAGGTCTTAACATGCCCCTGAATGTAGTATCACTGAATTAATTTGGGGATTCCCTCCCCCCATCAAATTTGGAAACATTTATTGAGGCTTTGCTCATTATTTAGTAAAGTTAACCTCCTCTTTATAAGAGAAGTGTACTGAACATATGCATAATATTTGCAGTTCTATAAAGTTTAAAATAAAAAAGAAGTTTATATCACAGGTGGCAGGGGCTCAATATAAGTTGTTAATTTTATTGAGTGAATTATTTTACCATAAAAGTAAGTTTCAGCATTTTCTAGAAACCCTTATTTTGTCTGAGAATCTGATAGAGCTGCTCTCAATACTTACATGGCTCAGCTGGCAAAGGGAGGACAAAATGATTGTAAATAGCTTTGCTTTTCCTCACTGAAAGCCTTTTTAGGCTTTGAAGCCTCTAATGAAGGGAGAAGACTGGCTTCACACTCCAGGTACAGAGCTGTTAGTGATAAGATGAAAAGGATGTTTTTCTTACCAGGTATCATTCTCTTCAGAAGTAATGTTTCCTACACAAAGCGATTGCATGTCAAATGTGCAATTTATCTCTCCAGAGCACAGTGACTGGCTTCTTAGTTCCTGATATAATGGCTAGCTCTGGATTTTTCTTGGTAATTTCTATATCTCTGTTTTCCTCTCAATTGTAATATTCCTGCATCAGAAGACGAACTCAGAAGTTGTGGTTCTGCGAAGAAAATTAGTTTCTACTGTGAATTTTCTTTTCTTATCAAGTTGTACTAAAATAACTATTCACAACAGTGTTTCACCAAATTGTTCTCAAATTTGGTGAAATTTCATTTAATTCTTCCCATTGATTTAAAACATAAGGTATATTGGATGCCTAATTATTGCTGCAATTATGTTCTGAAATACATAATATAATATTGACCAACTATATTTTCTATGGTGGTAAAACATAGATAATGCACACTGACCATTTTAATCCTTTCAAGGTGTACTATCAAGCTGTGGTTTACTTTGACAGATGACACCATCCTACAGCGGGAGACCATCTCCCCGGTTCACACCAGGACTCCAGAAAGGACACTCCAGCGTATCCTACTGTGGAGCACATAACTGGATGCTAAAGAAGAGGTCTGCATTAACTGACTGCCCAGCAGCTCCTTCCCCAGCTGAGCTCATTGCCATCTAATCCATTGCAAATATACAGGAGCGTGCCTTGGCTGTCTCTTTCGGAGTGGAGAAGCTTGACATTTGGATACGATCGGTTGCAGAAGTTAAGAACTAAGTTTCACTTCTTTATTTAATCTGAAAGTTCTCTTAATTCCCTGCATCGTTGTGCCAATAATTCTGCCTTCTAAGACTTTGCTGGATGAAGAAGACATCTGGATTTGATTTTAGAGAAAGAAAAAGCCAAGACAATGAAATAAGTGTGTTTGTAAATGTAACTTTTAGGTCCGTTACATGGTTTTGTCCTATTTCTTCCCACCCCCACTCCCAATTCCCCTTCCTGTTAAAACCTCAAGTCAAATCACAAACCTATCTGGCTGCTTTCAAATGTAAAAGAAGACTTTACACCAAAAATACAGAGTTCTCTAATGGTCTAAACTACAACTTCAAAACTTAAATTGTTCCTATGGATGCAAATGCTTAAGAAATTGGTCATAAAATAATCTCTCTTTAAAATATAAACCCTAGCATTTTATAATGACAACAAACCATGTTTCTCATTGGCAAAAGCACTGTTTCTAAGTCTATCATCTCACAAGAATGAGAGCCTCACTGTTCTCCCCCCAGCACCTAGAGCAGGACCTGGCAAAGAGCTGGCCCTCCTTCAATATCTGCATAATGAATAACTCTCCATGGAAACCAGTGCCACTATGGTCAGTGACAACGTGCTGTAACTTACTCCGAAGATAGCAGGGGCAGGGGTGACACCGGGAGCTCAGGCCATTTGCACCAGGCTCTCTCTGGGTCTTTGTTTATGCCCCTTCCCCTCCCTCCTCCTCTGTCACTGGCCTCTCCATATGAAGTCTCTCCTTTTCCTTCCCTCCTCACCATGGCCTTTGTGCCTTTTCTTCTCCTTCCCTTTAATTCCCACTTTCTTCCTTTGAGCTTTCTCTTCCCTTCCTCTCATTTTCCATTGTTCTTCTCCCCTTTCCACCTTCTCCTTTATGTAGTAAAAACATGGATCTGACGTGTATTTGAAATTGGCATTTTAATATCCTATCAGCCACCATTCTTCATTTTTCTCTTGGAGCATACAAATTGTGTAAGTGTTTACCTGGCAACAACTATGCTTTGCTTGTTTGTGGCAAAAAAAAAAAAAAAATTGCCACGATGACAAGTGCCTCTTGCCAAGTCGGGTGTGCAGGTGCAGAGTCACACCCAGCTGCCCTCAAGGTCCATACATTGCCCAGTCATCTGGCGGTTTTCTCTCTAACCCAAGCATCCTGGCGCCTGCGATGAGGGGAATAGGTAACCCTATTGCTACACTCCCAGCTTATGAAGAACACAGAACACAGAGCTCAAGGGAAAAGAGAATTCTTTTGGAGACAAAAGATAATTTTGTACTTCTAATCTGGATCCCTAAGGTCATGCCCTACCTCCCCTATGACCATCCCCCATCTTTACTGAAGTATAATTGACTAATACAAATTGTATATAGTTACGGTGGACAATGTGATGTTTTGATATGTGAGTACATTGTGGTATGATCACTATAATCAAGCTAATCAGCATATCCATCACCTCACATAGATGCCTTTTTTTTTTTTTTGCCTGTGTATGGTGAAAAAATTTAAGATCTACTCTGTTAGCACTTTTCAAGCATACAATGCAGTGTTGTGCCCTTAGTTAAAGGGCTCTGCAGCTTTGTGAGGTCTGAATCCTATTGATTATCCAGTGCCTGCTTTTTCCCCCTTCCAGTTTTTCTGTTCAGTTAATGTTGGTGCCACATACATTAAATTGAGTATGTGGACAGCAGAGTGCAGTTCCTGAATAAAGAGAATATGAAAATCTATGACTTATTTCTTAAGTTAACAGGAATAAGTGTTAGGCTTATTTCTGATTCTATAGGACAATCAATACCTGTTTTTATCAAGTACCTGCCTCCTTAATTAAGAGCAATAGCTGACAAAAGTTAATTAGCAATGTCAACATGACCCTATCACGTTGCCCTGCTCTGACTTCAAAGAAAATTTAGATAATGTTAAAGGATAAGAAAAGAATAACAGAAAGTCCAGCATGCCTACTTTAAAACACCTGAGTTTTCAAGTTCTCCAGATATGTTATATATAACTTTTTATTATATAACATATTATATAATCTGAGGAAAAAAAATTGCCATGATGACAAGTGCCTCTTGCCAAGTCGGGTGTGCAGGTGCAGAGTCACACCCAGCCGCCCTCAAGGTCCACACATTGCCCAGTCATCTGGCGGTTTTCTCTCTAACCCAAGTATCCTGGTGCCTGTGATGAGGGGAATAAGTAACGCTATTCACTCCCAGCTTATGAAGAACAGAGAACACAGAACACAGAGCTCAAGGGAAAAGAGAATTCTTTTGGAGACAAAAGATAATTTTGTACTTCTAATCTGGATCCCTAAGGTCGTTCCCTACCCCCCCATGACCATCCCCCATCTTTACTGCAGTATAACTGACTAATACAAATTGTATATACAGTGTAAAATGTGATGTCCCTCTTTATTCCTGCTAATATCACATACATTTGTACTGTTTCTTTTGAAAACTTGTAGAAAACTTGGAGGGGAAAGCATTTCTAGCCTCTCCTGTTTGTCAGTGGATTAATTTGCCTCCAGTAAGTGTCTCTGTGGCTTACTGTCCTTCAGCTGATACCGAAGCTTTCCCTTCCTGGATGCTCAGGACATGTGATTTGAGGATAAGTTTACCTGGGCTTTTCAGGCATCTTTGTTTGCTTCTGTTCATTCCAAAGCTTTTGCTAGGAACAGGGAAGCTGACACATCAGCAGGCGAGGACCCTTCAATAGTGTGGAGGGTGAGGGAAGGTTGAACAGCTAGAGAACACAAAGGGAAGAAAATAACATACTTTGCCATTTCTATAACCTTAATACAATTTTAATAAAATTTTTCTTTGGAGGCTTTAAATTCATTTCTTTAAGAAGCTTTGTTGAGCAAAAATATTCTTACAATTGCCATTAAGTGCACCATTTTGTTCAAGATGAACCCATTAAACATTTTCTTTATCATAATTAAGCCCAATATGCCAAATGCCAAAGATTAGCTATCAGCTTAGTACAAACCAGGAAGCTGAAGAATAGCTGTATATTCAGTAAGCCCCAAAGAATGTGTTTTTGTTTTGTTTTGATGCTAAAGAAAGGCAGGTGGCTCAAACCCAGGGCAGTGTCTTTGTCTCCACAGGATAAGCCTATTTAACTCAGCTTAGTTCATATCTTCAGATGCAATCCTTGCCAGACCAGCGACCTCGGGGAACCCTAAAGCCAGACAGACCACCTGCAGGGGAGAGCAGAAGATCAGAGGAAGGTCACAGGTGGAATGAGTGGTGGGCTCTGACAGGAATAAGCCCTGTTAATGGGCTGTTATGGAAGGAAAGCTGGTCATCTGGCCTCCCAGCCCTGGCCAGGAGAACCTGGACTGCAGTTTCAATCTCACTGCATGCCATTTAGATGTTTGTCTGCAGTGATATCTGTGGGGTTCTTGAACTTGTGACTTTTAAAGACAATACAAGGATGGACTGGTAATGACTGACATTTAGTTGAATGAAAATTACCCAGAAGTTTACTAAGCAATAAACTTCAATCTAACTGGATACCCAATAAACTGTATACAATATGCAAATGCAGAATTGACTGACTGAGAACATTAATTATTTTCCTGTGGTCCAATTATGAAAGGAAAAGAAGTTTTTTACTTTGCTCTTTTCAAATGCAAAGGGGTTATTGGGAGAAAAAAGGTTGGATTCTTACAAGTGAAGCAGTACAAAGAAGGGGTAGGTAAAGGAGAGTGGATGGACCTACTCAGAGAAGGATTCACTGGGCAGAGGAGGGGTAGCGATGGGGGTTCTGCTGGGCTGGAGACCTGGACTCCCAGGTAGCACCCCACTTGTGACTCACCTATGAAGGTAGCTTGTGGTGACTTGAAGGCTTATCTCTAGGAGCTATGACCTTTGAGGCTGCATCAAAGACCCAAATTATCAAATTAGTCACAAGAGAGTAGATGCCGTGAGGAGCAGGTTGTCTACCATCAGGTGGGCTATGGAAAAGTCAGCAAACATGGCTGATGGGCCAAATCTGGTCAGCCTCCTGTTTTTGTAAATAAAGTTTTATTGGCACATAGCCAAACCTATTTGTATACTTATGACCTATGGCTGTTTTCATACTTCAGAAGCAGAGTTGAGTAGTTGTGACAGAGACCGTATACACAGTCTGCAAAGCCCAGATTATTTACTAGCTGGCTCTCTACTGAAAAAAATGTGCTGACCTCGGGACAGTTAGTGTGGACTGTGGGCTGAGAGTAGATTGCACCTGCTATTCTCCCCTTACCCTGCAGTCAGGAGATTCTTTGCAAATTTTCTGGATCCCTTAAGTCCTCCAGGATACTCAAGTGATCCGAGGCCAATGAACGATGACTGATATCACATATCTCTTCATCTTCCCAATTCTTGCCAGCTTAGTTCCAGACTGAAGTATGAGATGGTATTTTATATTTATATTACGAGCACTGTAACACAAATTTATACCTCCTAGGTGCGGCATTGGTTTCCTATTGTTGCTGTAACAAATTGCCACAAACTAAGTGACTTAAAGCAACACAAACTGATTATCTTACATTTTGCAGGTCAGAAGTCCAAAATCATTCTGTGTGAACTAAAAATCAAAGGGTCATCTGGGCTCTGCTCCTTTGGAGGCTCCGAGGGGGATTCAGATTCTTACCTTTTAGAAGCCTCCTCTAGTCCTCAGCTTGCGGCCCCGTCCTCCATCTCCAAAGAGACAGCATCTTCTCTCCTCTCTGACCTCTGCTTCTATTGTCACATCCTCTTTGACTCTGATCCCCATGCTTCCCTCTTATCAGGGCCCTTGTGATTGCATTCAACCCACCCAGATAATCTCTCTGTCTTAGATCTTTAATGTAATCATACCTGCAAAGCCCCTTTTGTCATGTAAAGTCACATTCCCAGGTGCTAGGGATTAGAACGTGGAAGTCTTTGAGGGGCGTCATTCAGCCAGTCACACATAGAGAACTTTGAGGCTTTGATACCAACTTCAACTCTATAAAGAACTGCTGAGAAGCCATGGCTATCTAGGGGGAATGGGACTATTCTGGTCCTGTCTAGAGTCTCTACTTTCTATTCATTCTCAACTCTCATTCAGGAAAGGGATGGGTGGGGAACAGCACAGACAGTCACTGGTTCATAGCTCTTATCAGCACTGCCTGCCAAGCGAGATTGGCCAGGGACCCAGCCTTGGCAACGGAGTGGGCACTTGGACAACCTTATTTAGTAACCTTGGAGGACCCCTCTTGTCCTCTACCGCCCTGACTCATATTTCCACTCCCTGGGAGGGGCTTCCTTGTCTACATCATGTTCCTCCATGGCCATACCTTAGGTGGACATTGGGGAGAATGCCCTTTCTAGGGGAAGCAGGTGTAGGTTTTGCAGTGCAGTATTTGTTGCAGGTTTAGGGATCAGGACACTGCTGTGAGGGGTCAAATACTCAAAGGCTATTTGTGACCAGACTCCAACTAGTGTTACAGTTTTCCTAAAAAATAAATAAATAAATAAATAAAGCTTCTGATTTGTTATGGACTGAAATGTGTTCCTAACTCCTAGTATCTCAAAATGTGACTATATTTGGAGGTAAGCTCTTTAAAGGGTAGTTATGTCAAAATGAGGTTGGATGAGTGGGCTGTCATCCAATATGCTGGTGTTCTTATAAGAAGAGGAGATTGGCGGGGCACGGTGGCTCACGCCTGTAATCCCAACACTTTGGGAGGCTGAGGCAGGTGGATCACCTGAGGTCAGGAGTTCAAGACCAGCCTGGCCAACATGGTGAAACCCTGTCTCTACAAAAATACAAAAATCAGCTGGGCATGAAGGCAGGTGCCTGTAATCCCAGCTACTCGGGTGGCTGAGGTGGGAGAATCGCTTGAACCTGGGAGGCTAAATTTGTAGTGAGCCAAAATTGCGCCATTGCACTCCAGCCTGGGCAACAGAGAATCCATTTCAGAAAAAAAAAAAAAAGAAAGAAAGAGATTGAGGAACTAACGCATGCAGAGAGATGACCATGTGAGGAGAACATCAGAAGAAGATGGCCACCTACAAACAAGGAGGGAGGCCTCAGAAGAAACCAACCCTGCTGGCACCTTGCTCTCAGATTTCCAGCCTCCAGAACCATGAAAAAATAAATTTCTGTTGCTTAAGCTGCTGAATGTGTGGTGCTTTATAGTGGCAGCCTGAGCAGACTAACACAGATTCTAAGCAATGGGAGCTCCGTAAGGTGTGTGTGTTGGGGGAGACATCAGAGAATTGTTAGCAGCTGACACTCACAGCAGCTGGGGGCACTGGCCCAGGAAAGGGCTTCTGGGCAGCCACCAAAACAGCATCTACCCCAGTGGGCAAGTCCCCAGTCACAAAAAGACAGTGCAGATGCTGGAGAATCAAACAGAATAAGAGCTTTCGACTGCTCTCTGCTATGAAACACAAAAATTGGGACACCACCAGAAACTTTTGAAGTTGGAGCTTGAAGTCTCTTTGCAGGCAGAATATGTTTTGCCTTAAAAATAGCACCCAATGATGACCCTTATCAACATCCATTCTGCAGATAACAGGCCTCCCTCAGGGACCATATAGGTGCCATTCTCCCCTAAAGTCAACTGCAGCCTCAAAGAGCCATTGAATTCATAAGGCAGCATGGAGATATAGGTCATGTTTTCTTCCCTCCAAACCTAGAAGCTTGTAAGGGTACATGCTCTCTAGACACAAAATACCATATTTCCTTTGCATCTTAATCCACTCAACCCTGGTTGCAGTCACCTTCTTATTATTCACTCCATACCAGGTAGATGAATTTTCATGATTTTCCAGTTTCTGTTCTGGTTCTCCTGTTCCTGGTAGGACAACAGAGAATACTATCTTTCTCTTTCTTCAAAGATTCTGTCCTGTGAGAATGTTCCTCTCCAGTGATCTAGTATAAACTGCGCCATCCAGCTCTACTCATGATTTCGCTGACCACAGATTCTTTGTGACATAGTTTCTTATTTCTCATTTCTCCTGTGATGTTATACCCTTTGTCAAGCACAGAAGAAATAATGGAAACTACATTCACCTTTATTTTCTATGCTTGATAGAACTACAGTGGTGTATAGCAGTTGGCATCAAAAGATGAAGGTACAATAAGACATTTGATTAGTAATCAAAGAGGTGAATGAAATAAGATGGAATGCCAAGTTACACAGTGGTATAACCCAATGGTGAGTCGGCTATGTTTTTTTAAAAGCCTACACATTTTCTTCTGCATAGGACATCAGACAATGAAATACAAACATGTAGAGTTTTTTTGTTACAAGCAAAGCTAGAAAAGTTTAGGGTGTTTTCTTAGTAAAGAGTCTTCGTATGGTTAGGAAGAGGTCTTCAGGCAAATGTACCATTTCTCTATAGGAGAAATAGCTCTTTCTTCTAACAACTGCTGAATTTAGTTTTCAGATATTAAATGTGTATAAACCGAATGGACATCCATCAAAAGGATTGAATTGGTGCAAAAATGAGTGACTTCTGGGCCTCTCTTTATGGTTGCTTTGAGAACTGCTGCATCTAAAAGTGGACTACAATGGAAGGTGTAGATCCAGCAGAGGAACACACTGGGGAATAAGAGGGGCAATTTTAAGCATGTAGGTGATCTCAAGTAGGCTGATCTTAAGTAGGCAGACCACAAAGGATCTGAAGCCACCAACAATGTTGCGCAAAGATGTCCAGAGACACTTATGCGGGTCCTGCATTGATGGTCATCCTTGCAGGTCTATGGGTGGGGTAGGGCTATGGGAGGCTCCCAGTTCAATAAAATGAGGCAAGTATAGAGAAGAGGGTCTCTGTTATTCACACGACCATTATTGAAATCAGTTCCAGATATGTTTGAGTAATAATAGTTCAACAAGAGATGGATTCCATGGGAAAGAAACTTGCGAAAGACTAAGAAGGGAAGCAAGTCTATCGATACGCAATCAGGACTGTATCCCACAAACGAATGCTATAGTTCCTCTCTTCAGTCAGGACTTACTGAGGATTTGCTACATGCATTCACGAGGTCAGCACTTGGCATCAATTGAGCAGTATCCCTGAAGCTAACGTTTCAGTGGGAGAGCAGGTGGTGACCCTTCTGTAAAGCACGTGAGGGGCTGAAGAATGGAGAGGAAGGGGGTGGAGTTTTCTACAGCTTGTTCATGGAAGGCTTCCCTGAGTGATACAGTGAAAGGAAATGAGTCACGCAGAGATCTTGGGGTGAGATGGGAGGAAGAGGGAATATTCCAGGCAAAGAGACAGTGACAGTTAATTTTAGGTGTCCACTTAACTGAATTAAGGAATGCCTAAAAGCTGGGGAAGATTGCTTTCGGGTGCATATGTAGGGGTATTTCCAGAGGAGATTGGCATGTGAGTTGGTGGACTGAGTGGGGAAGGGCCACCCTCAATGCATGTCGGCACCATCCAATCAGCTGGAGGCCCGATAGAAGAAAAAGGCAGAGGAAAGGTGAATTCACTGTCTCTCCTGGAACTGGGGCACCCTTCTTCTCCTGCCCTTGGACATCAGAATTATAGGCTCTCTGGCCTGTGGACTCCAGGACTTAAACCAGTGGCCTCCTTGGATTCTCAGGCCTTTGGCTTCAGACCCAGAGATACACTACTGACTTCCGTGGTCCTCAGGCCTTTGGACCTGGACTGAGCTTGGTTTCTCTAGTTCTTCAGCTTGCATATGGCTTATTTTGAGACTTCTCAAATTCCATAATCTCATGAGGCACTTCCTTTAATAAATCCCATCTGTCTGTCTATCTATCTAGCTAAATCTTCACCTATTTTTATTGTATTGATTCTTTCTGGAGGACACTGACTAATACAAAGACTAAGTGCAAAGATCCTGATGTCACAATCAGAGTTGCAAGTTCCAGCAACAAGAACATTGGTGAATCTGGGACGAGTATTGAAGGAGATGATATCAAAGAGACAGACAGTGGCTGGACATGTGCAGCTCTGTATGGGACTCCCACCCTTCATGTGATGGCATTCCACCCTTCATTGTAGGTTTTGTTTAGGGAAGTAATGCCATTTGATTTCTCTATTAAGAAGGTGGCTAGGTGGCCACAGCTGCTCATAAAATCCATTCTGAGATCATCAAGTGTAAAACCCAGAGCATTTCATGAAGCGTTTTACTTGATGCTCACGGCAACCCCATAGGAGCTCGCTTATTATATTTTTGCCTGGAGTCACACAGACAGTGACTGAATTTGGAGTCAAACCAAGACTTGGAGTAGAATAGCCACAGTACTGCATTGCATCACAAGGGAGTGTGGGTGAAAGGGCGAGAGTAACTCAGCACAGAGAAAATTAGAAAGAAGTGAGATCCAAGGGTTGGCCTCAGCTGCCATCACCAGAGAGCACTGCAGTGGGGACTGGGACCTGAAATCCAGGAATGGGCTCTAGTTCCATTAGCTCATACTAGTTTGTTGGCTGATGCAAGCCATTTAAATCAATCTGGACCTGGTGCTTCACAAATAAGGTTGCTGAACTCCAAGACCCCAAGTTACATTTTGCTCTCGGTGATCCGTATACTGTATAAATGAAGTATTACATTATCAAAATATTTTATATTGAATTTTATTATGGTTTATTAGGTTTTATAGAATTAAAAATTATAGGAGTAGAAAGGTCTCAATCAGCTCATTTTATTTATTTCTTAGCTTTATGGATGAAAAATAATGAAAACCACAAATAAATAAAAATAATATCTTTGCAGCCAGGCGCAGTGGCTCATGTCTGTAATCCCAGCACTTTGGGAGGCTGAAGTGGGTGGATCATCTGAGGTCAGGGGCTCGAGACCACCCTGTCCAACATGGTGAAACCCAATCTCTACTAAAAATACAAAAATTAGCTGAGAATGGTGGCACACATCTGTAGTCCCAGCTACTCGGGAGGCTGAGGCAGGAGAATCTCTTGAACCCAGGAGACAGAGGTTGCAGTGAGCTGAGATCGTGCCATTGCACTCCAGCCTGGGTGACAGAGTGAGACTCTGTCTCAAAAAAAAAAAAATCATTGCAAATATGTATTAATATACATTGCATACACAGACATGTTTCACGTAAAGACACACCTGTACACACATACACATACTCCCCCAGCCACCAGTACTTCTGTGTCATAAACTCTACCCCAGTGTGACTGGTGCTTTCTGGAGCTCCACCAAAGGGTTCCTGCCACAGCAATCCCTGATTTTACCCTCCGGAGACAATCACTGTCTAAATAGGTTGGCTCTATCTCTTGTGGACACGGACCATGTTTACTAACTTCTCAGCATCTTCAAACACTCTTGGGTATGTCTGGGAAATTTCTAGCCTTGTGAGTCCCACCTTCCCAAAGCAGACCCCAAAGGACTCAGAGTTGTAACATTGACAGCTGGGTCGCAGGAGTTTTCAGGCTCCACCAAGCTGATCCTCACACCCTAGACCCTCCCTTGGGAAGGATCAGCCTGAGGAAGGAGGCTCCACTGGGATCTACCTTTGGTGGAGGCGTCTGACTCCTGGAGGTGACAGCCTGCTGTTCTAGCCACTGGAGCAGGTGCAGCATGGGACGCAGGGTAGCAGCAGCTGTGTCCAAGCTTGACATCAGGGCAAACTGTAGCATCCCAGGCTTAGTGACTGGGGGTAGGGGGACTCTCACTGTCAGGCCAGTTCCTGGAAGCAGAGAGCCTATTTCTCTAGGCCTCTTAAGGATGTCGTGGACACCCCAGTCTACTCTTTTTCACTGAATCCACCATAATGAACTATTTTTCACTTGTAACTAATAAAACGGTGTGATCCTGACTGCCCAATACTTGTTGAAACATGTCTCCAGAGCCTATACACATTTAAGCAACATGTATTTTTATACTTAACAATGGAACTCAGCTGTACACACTGGAAAGCTTAGACCCATTCTTTCTTTTTGACTGCCCCATGGTATTTGATGGTATTGTATTGGTGCAGCATACTTTGCTTAACAAGCCCCCTATTGCTTTACATTTAAGAGATTTTTCTTATTTTTACTGTTCTATACAATGTAGCCTGACACACATTTGTCATTTTCAATTCACTCTGTGGCTTTCGTACAGATTACTAAACAGTAAGATTGCTGAAAGATTATATATGCACAGTAAAATTTTTAACATATAAAAACAAATTTTATTTTCAAAGGTTATTCCAATTTATACCTGCATTAAATATTTATGAAGACACCAATTTTTCCCCACCCTTGCTAATACTTGATGTTATTAGTCCTTTGAAATGTTGCCATTTTGAAAGGCAAAACTCCACCTCATTTTAATTTATATTTTTAAAATTATTAGTGATTTTTAGCATATTGTTACATATTTACTGGCCATTTGTATTTTTCTTCTCTTTTACCTATTTATATTTGCCCATTTTCTATTTTTTTACTGACAGAGATCACATTATATGTTGTACATAATATATAACACATATTGCATGTAATTTGTGTATATTCTGTTGCAAATACTTTCCCTAAGTCTCTCATTTATCCTTTAATTTTATTTAGGGTATTTTCTACTACACAAAGTTCTATTTAGCACTTGCTGGAGTGATTCAACTTTAGAGGATTTAACAATATAATTAAGTAAATTAATAAATAATTTGAGTAAAAAAAAATCACATCAAATCCAAAGGAAAAAAGAATGATTGAATTGAGACAAAATTGTTCATTAAAAACTTTAAGTAAAATAAAACGTTTGATTAAATACTTTAGGTAAAACTTTAAAAAAACTTCTTAAGATGAGTTTTGAATGCTATCAGAAGTCATTATGAAAACATTACACTAAACTGGAAAATCCTCAATGCATTCTGACTGAAGTTGGAAGCAGGACAAAGTGTAGGGTATCTCCTCACTATAACTCAGTTGTGTTCAGGAGGTTTTAGCTAATGCAATCAGATAGAATTAAGTGACTGATATAAACTGAAAGAGAGATAAAAGCAGTATCACTCTTTGCAGATAATATGATTTTACTCCTAGAAAATGCAGGGGGTAAAACTAAAAGAAAACCTTTTAGAACTAATTTTCTTTTCAAAAATTTCACAGGAAGGTGTCACTATGTAAGTAGTGACTTTGAAACCCTCAACAGCTTTCCTCTATGCTAGTAGTAACTATTTAGAAATTAAAATGGTAAAAGTTTCTATTCATGACAGCTACTAAAAGTACAAATGGCCAAAAATAAATTTATCAAGGAAAATACAAGAGTAGAATGTATATTTCAATATTAATATTTTACTGAAGACATAAAATAAGACTCCGGTAAATGGAGACATGTCATATTCCTGTATGGGAAGACTCAACATCACAAAAGCTTCTCAAATCAATGTATAAATTTAATGCAATTCCAATCAGAATTCTAATGGATTGTTTATATATTCTGGTCCTGCTTTTGAAACTGGATAAATTGATTATAAATTTCATAGGGATGAATTACCTTGATAATTTCTGAGAATGTTTTGGGAAATTATTGTTCAGATATTTAAGTGTATGTTAGAGCTACTCTAGTCAAAACTATATGTTACTAGTATAGGAACAGACAAGTTGATGACCAAAACAGAACATAGAGTCCATTAACCCAGCCCAAAATACTTGTTTTATTATGGTAAATGATACTTGAACAAATAGCTAATAGTTTACAAGAAAAAATATGCATTTATGCTAAATTAAAAAATAATTTTTGACTAGATTAAAGATCTAGTGAAAAGATAAAATCCATTTAATGTTATAGTAAAATACAGGAGTTATGTTTTTGTTGTTCAGCCAAGTGGGGAAGGTAATTCTCACTAAATCTGATAACCTGGAAGGCATGCAAAAAAACAAAAGAAAAAAAACTCACCAGATCTCTTTGATTATATATTAACCCCACCATATGATAGGTTAGGATATAAGACCTATAAGTGGGAATAAGTAACTCATGCAAGATCACTCGACTTGGCAGACAGACAGAATAAAGGGCTAATCAGATGGTCAGAGTGTTTAAGTGGTATGAGCTACACACTTTTCTCCTTCCCAGTCGTTCATAAACTTTAATAAACCACCTGGAGTGCTCATTAAAATTTACCTGACTCCCACGCTCACTTTCTAATTTAATAGATCAGATTAGGGACTGAAAATTTGCATTTTTAATAAGTTCATAGGTAATGTCCATGCTGCAGAGTATAGCATCACTTGGAGTAATAATTTGCTGTGCAACTTCCTTCAACAAAAAATCATGCTGCATACACACCCACACCCACACACACACACACACACATAAGCTTGGATGTCATCAAAGAGCATACATTTTATTCCGAGTTATTTTAGGGGTACATCCATGCTATGGGCTAGGGAAAACTTAGTCTGAGGGGTAAACAGGTAGAAGGGTCAATGTCAAATTCCATCAGGGAGAGAAGTATCAGGTCAGGTTGAGATTACATAAAAACAACATAATTAAGGCATTTCATTTATCAAAAGAAAGTTATAGGATATTAGTGAAAATGGCAGTGCAATGACGTCCAAAAATCTCTTCTCCATTAAAGTGATGAGAAAACTGGTAAAAGTTGTTGGAATCAAATTTTTCTGAACTCTGGAAATGAACCAAGTCTTGGAATAACCTGGAGAGGGTTCATTCAAGAATAAATGGCTGAATTTCAGGAAGGCCAGTGAGCTTAGGGCATTTTAATAGTCTCATTCCCTGCTCTCCAGGTGCACAGTAATCTTGTAAAATAAAACTCTGCATTCCTATTGCAGCCTGGCAGAACCCCCAGAGGTAACAGAATGAAGTTGGAGATCTTACAAAGCTCCACTTCCAAATAATTGCCCTTTAAAAAGAAACCTATTTTTCATGGTTTCCTGGAATGTTCCCACTTACAAGGCTGTCTGTATCTGACCTGACTTAGAGACTGCCCAATACAAAAAGCCTTCTCCCCAAGGAACATTTGTTGAGAACAATTAATAGGCACATATTTTAACTTTGTAGCTGCTTGAGGTGGTGAATAGCAGTTGAAACAACCAATAAGCTAGCCAAAAAAGCTGTAAAAGAAAAGCTGGGGCATGAGATAGTCCTAGGACTTAGAAAATCCTGACCTATTCCTGGGAATCTAGAAGGTCATGTGTATGTCAATATTGGCCACATGCTCCAGGCTGTGTGCATGCTGAGGAAAGACCTGAGAAGGTCCTATGCTCTCACCTCTGGCTGACCTTGAGGCTCTGTGAAAGCAGAAAGGGAAAGCTAGGCAATATTGTCAACTGCCTGACTGAGTGTTGAAGAAGTGTTCTAACACATGAATATAGCTCCTTGGCAGAAACAGAAAGATTTATTGGTTCCAGACATTTGAGGAAACCTCTATCTAATCATTAGCTGTAGAGACTTCAGTAGCCACACATGGAAAATAATACAGATTTTGCAGAATTAGTTTAGAAAAATCCCTAAATAAACAAAAATAACTAACAACTACAAGAAGCAATAGCTATAAACCTGGAGTGGGGAGGATCTAATTTTCATAGTTGTCAAATTATATTATTTTAAATGTCTAGTTTCCAACAAAAATTGTGAGACATGCAAAGATACAAGAAAGCATGGTTTATATGCAGTTGGAAAGACAAGCAATCAGTAGAAATTGTCTCTGAAGAACCCCAAACGTTGGACTTACTAAAGAAATACTTTAAATAAGCTGTTTTGTTCAAAGAGCTAAAAGAAACAATGTGTCTTTTCTTGAACATTTTTGAATATGTTCAAAGAGCCAAAAGAGACAATGTCTAAAGAACTAAGGAAAAGTATGATGTGTCAGCAAATAGAGAATATTAATAAAGAAATAGGACTTTTATTTGGAAAAATCAAATAGAAATTCTGCAGTTAAAAAGTACAATTAATGATATGAAAAATTCACTAGAGGGCTCAATAGCAGAGATGAGCAGGCAGAAGATAGAATAAATGAACTTGAATATAGTGAATAGAGATTATGAAGTATGAAGAACGGAAAGAAAACAGAACAAAGAAAAATGAACAGAGCCTCAGAGATCTGTGGAACACCGTTAAGATTACCAACAACATATGAATAATGGGAAACTCAGAAGAACTGGAGAGAAATAAAGGGGCAGAAAGAATATTTGAAGAAATAATGGCTGAAAACCTTTCCAATTCGATAGAAAACATTTAGCTACACAGCCAAGTAGCTCAGTGAATTGCAAGCAAGATAAACTCAAAGAGATCCACAAGTATTCATAATCAACCTGCCAGAACCCAAATACAAAGAGATAATCTTGAGAGCATCAAGAGAGAAGCAATTGATCATGTACAAGGAATTCTTATTTAGATTACAAAGAGATAATCTTGAGAGCATCAAGAGAGAAGCAATTGATCATGTACAAGGAATTCTTATTTAGATTACAGCTGATTTCTAATCAGAAACCACAGAGAACAGAAGGTAATAGGATGACATATTCAAGGTGCTGAGAGAAAAGAAAATGTCTACCAAGAATTCTATATATCGCAAAGCTATGCTTCAAAGATAAAGGAGAAATTAATATTTTTCCATCTTTAGGAAAGCTTTGTATAGCCACCATGGCTCTGATCTCATCTTGAATTGTACTGTCATAATTCCCACATGTTGTGGGAGGGACCCAGTGGGAGATAATTGAATCACGGGGGTGGTTTCCCTCATACTGTTTTCATGGTAGTGAATAAGTCTCACGAGATCTGATGGTTTTATCAGGAATTTCCACTTTTGTGTCTTTCTCATTCTCTCTTTGCCTGCTGCTAGCCATGTAAGATGGGACTTGCTCCTCCTTCCCTTCCACCATGATTGTGAGGATTCCCTACCCATGTGGGACTGTAAGTACAATTAAACCTCTTTCTTTTGTAACTTGCCCAGTCATGGATATGTCTTTATCAGCAGCATGAAAACAGACTAATACAGACTCACTCCTGTAATCTCATCACTTTAGGAGGCCAAGGTGGGAGGATCACTTGAGGTCAGGAGTTTGAGACCAGCCTGGGCAACATAGTGAGACCTAAATTCTATAAAAAATTTAGAAATAGCTGGGCCATGGTGTTATGTTCCTGTAGTCCCAGCTACTTGGGAGGCTGAAGCAGGAGGATCACTTGAGCCCAGGAGGTTGAGGCTGCAGCCATAATCAGGCCACTACACTCCAGCCTGGGCAACAGAGTGAGACCCTGTCTCTAAAAAATAAATACATACATACAGAAATAAAAATTAAAAACCAAGATAATTAGTCACTGGTAGACTTACCTTACTAGAAATACTAAAGGAAGTCCTTCAGGCAGAAATGAAGAAACACTAGGCAGTAACTTGGATTCACGTGAAGAAATAAAAGAGCGACAGTTAAGGTAATAACACAGGTAAATACAAAAGACACAATCATTGTAAGTTTTATTTGTAACTCTTTTCTCTGATCTAATTTAAATGACAACTGAATAAACAATTATAAATCTGTTGATGTATAAACAATGGATAAGGATGTCACTTGTGATAATAACAGCACAAAAAAGGGGGAGAGAATGAAGAGCAAAGTCTTGTGCACTGTTGAAATGAAATTGGTATGAATCTGAACTAGTTTGTTATAAATTAAGATGTGACTTGTAATCCCCAGAACAATTTATATGAAAATCACTATAAATATATGGTAAAATACATGAAAAGAAAATTAAATGATACACTAGAGTATATTTAACAAAAGAAGGCAGGAGTAAAGGAACAAAAAAGACATGAATATATAGAAAAAAATAGTGAAATGTCAGACTTAAAGACAAGGTGAACATTCTTGTCTGTGGTACAAGGACTGAGATGGATTGATGCAAACAACAGCTTGCCAATACCAGGAGATCAATAGGAGTGAGGAAGGAGCAGGAGAGAAATACTCCTAGAAGCAAATCCATGGTGGTAAATCCTGTACCCTCGACCCCACCAGATAGTCCCATTTGTCCCCCCTGCAGGCTCTTGAGCTGTTCCTACCTGCTCCAAGGTTGGCTCCCACTCAGTAGTGGGTTTACCGTAACAAGAATGAAGCTTACAGTAGGAGACTTCCTTCAGAGATTCAGGGATGTGGCAGATTCAGTCACTGGCCAGGTACATGGAGCTCTGCCCCAGCCCAGTAGTCACCATTACATTTTGCTGGTGAGAGGCTACAGGAAAGGCCAGAGCACTGGCAGCACTGCCTTGCATCTTGCAGCCCCAGTGGCAGCCTGCCCCTTTTGGACCGATGGGGCATCCCGAGCCTGTGATCGACTTCAAGGAGATGGATCTGAAGGATGCTGCTCTTCTCCCTGCTTGGGGTGGACCACTCCTGCAAGAGTGAGAAGGTTAGGGCAAGGGTGTGGGAAACTGGAGGGTCACATCCTGAGAGACTGGAAAATTAAAGGCCCAAGCTGTCTGAGGGCTTGGCCTAATTCTCCATCTCCCCCAACCCCCTAGAGCCTCTGCTCCCACTAGAGGATCTGAGGGCTTCCTTTGACTCTGCACCCCTCCCTAGTCCCCAAAGAAGAACCCGCTGAGCAAGAAACTGCACAGAAAGTCACCATTGTGGATTACCAATTATGAGAGGCAAAACTGAAAGAAGCTTTTCTAAACTATCAATAATAACAAAAATTCTGTCAACACTGCTAGAGGAAAGATGGAATTAGCTTTCTATTCTCTCTGCAGAAAATGACATTACAAAACTATTGTCATAGGAAGAGGCAATAAAAGAATATGCAGGGAAAAAAAAACACAGAGAAATAAGTATTACCGAGGTGTGTCAGGCAGTCAATGACAACTGCTAACAATTTCATGTTATTTTTCTGGATTTAAGATATCTGTGATATTTAGTAGCTTTTTAGTATTTAAATTTGCATGATTTTTTTCTTGTTCATTATCTAATTCTGTATTCTTTTTTTTTTCTAAAGTGGCTTACAAACTGCATAAGCTTTAGACCGCAAACACGTCCAGCTGGGCCTCTACCCACTGCTGATAGACGACCCCCCAAGGGGCCACAGGGGAAAGCAGGCCTCTCGTCTCAGCAGAATCTCCCAGTTTCTTGTTATCTGGTTGGTCAGTGCAATCACTTTTAATTTAAAAAACATTTTACCTCATCTGTTTTGTCTCCTTTGTAGTCACTCATATAATTTGTTTTTGTCTTCCTTTTCTTTATTTAAAAGCCTTGTCAGAAGATTATTATTTTTATTTATTTATTTATTTATTTGAGACGGAGTCTCACTGTGTTGCCCAGGCTGGAGTGCAGTGGTGTGATCCGGCTCACTGCAAGCTCCACCTCCTGGGTTCACACCATTCTAGGGCCTCAGCCTCCCAAGTAGCTGGGACTACAGGCACCCACCACCAAGCCCGGCTAATTTTTTGTATTTTTAGTTTATTTTATGAGATTTTCTTTAAAAAATTTTTTGCTTTTGTAGATTTTGTTTCTTTGTTATCTTATTCAATTTCCACTATTATCCTCTTTTACTCTTTCTGCCAAAAAATACAGACCAGATTTTAAAAATCAAAACAAAAAGCTATGACTACAGCAAGCATGAAGGCCAAGTCTTCACTCCCATGGAAATTTTCTTCTAGCTAAGGTGAGGTATAAAACAAATTAATAACTGAATGTATAATTTATTGTCAGGTAGTGATTGGTACTGTGAAGAAAAATACATGTAGGTAAGTGGATATGGAATGATGGAGGTGGCATCTGCTTTAGATGGGATGGTCAGGGAAGGACTTTCAAGAAAGTGATATCTGAGCAGAGACCTGAGTAGGTAAGGAAGAGAGCAAGACTGTGTGTGTTCTGGGCAAAGGGAGAGCAAGTGCAAAGGCCCTGAGGTAGAAATGGGATTGGAGTGTCCTAGTACTTGCAAGAAGGCCACTGTGTGCCATGCAGATCAAGTAAGGAAAGCAGAGAGAGAGGTTCCAGAGCTCAGATCTTATTTAACCCTATTAACTATAAGGAGAGTACCATTTTTATTCTAAATAAGAAAGCAAGACAACAGAGAGTGTGGGGCTGGAGAGCGCTGAGGCAGATTGACATACAAATCTACAAGAACTGCTGGTAGGAAAACCTCCCTTGCATTTGATTCCACTTCTCAGAACTTGCTTTTTGGCCCCAGAAGCACAAAGGAGCTGGGTCCCACCAGGAACAGCTGGGCAGCAGTGAGTGCTGGAAAATGAGAGAGGAAGAGACAGATGGATGAGGATTAGAGGAATCCTCCAACGGGTCCAGTTTGAATGAGGCAGAAAGTGTGAAGGTGAATGGAGAGTCACTGACACAGGGACAAGTTCTAAGACTTGGAAAAGGAGGCAGAAAACACAGCAGAAGTTAGAAGGAGTCTCTCTTTTGCCTTTATTATTCATTTGTTCCACAAGTAACACACATCATTTGTAAACATATTAGAAAATACAGATAAAGAAGAAAAAGAGTCATTTTAAATTGCAAATCTAAAGATTGTTAGGTTAAATTGCAAATCTAAAGACTGTTAATATTTTGGTCTGTACAGTTCCATCTTTCTTACACATTTACACATATATAAACATGTATATATATATACACGTATATATAATGTATGCTTTTTACACAAATCATATTCGCATTATACTGTCATTTTTGCATTAAATATTTTATAAACATCCTCATGTCAATAAATGTAGGTTACTATTAACATTTTCAATTAGTGCAGGAAGATTGCTCTGTATGTTTTTACTATAGTTTATTTAAACACTTCCCTGGTCATTTAGGTTTTTTTCACATTTTGCCTTCATAAATGGCCACATAACAGAGCTCTCTAAATTTAGATGCTGGGCACTTGTTGTTTCTTGATACTAAATACTTAGATAGGCTATCGCTAGGTTAAAGAATTAAAGATTTCAAACCTCTAGATATATCAGCAAATAGTTCTCAAAAAGTCTTGACTTAAAAATTCCCCCAACATGATGTTCCTACTACCCCCACACCATCACCAGTACTGGCTACTTCATTATTTTGCATTTTTGTTATCTATCAGGTCAACTGTGACACTACTTAATCGTTGTATTAGTTTTTATTTTTCTTACTAATTTTCATGTACTTATTCGTCTTGCCGGAACTGCCTAGTTCATATCTTTTGCCTACTGTGTTGAGCAGGCTTGTCTTTTTCTCATTGCTTTTGAGAGTTCATATTATGTTTATAGTAATTCCATTACATATGTTATGGTGGTTTCCCAATGTTATTTTATTTATTTATTTATTTTTTTTATACAGAGTCTCACTCTGTTGCCCAGGCTGGAGTGCAATGGCATGATCTTGGCTCACTGCAACCTCCGCCTCCCAGGTTCAAGTGATTCTCCTACCTCAGCCTCCTGAGTAGCTGGGACTACAGGCGCCCGCCACCACGTCCGGCTAACTTTTGTATTTTTAGTAGAGATGAGTTTCACCATGTTGGCCAAGCTGGTCTTGAACTCCTGATCTCGTGATCTTCCCACCTCAACCTCCCAAAGTGCTGAGATTACAGGCGTGAGCCACCATGCCCGGCCCCAGTGTTCTACTACCATGGTGAGATTATATTTTCCTGTAGAGATAGTTTTAAATGTTTATGTAATCAGACCTATGAAGTTTCTGATTGTAATGTCCAGGTTGGAAAGACTTCCCCTGCCCCAGAGTTCTATCAATACTCATTTTATATTTCTGGTAAAGATTTATATTTACATTTTAACTCAGCTGGCTACCCTAGTCCTACTAGCATTACAGTGAGAAACAATTTAAAAACAAAGTCACCCAGTTCCACCAGCCTCCCTCCTTACACCAACATTCCCTGTTCCACCAGCTCCCTCCTTACACCAACATTCCCTGTTCCACCAGCCTCCCTCCTTACACCAGCATTCCCTGTTCCACCAGCCTCCCTCCTTACACCAGCATTCCCTGTTCCACCAGCCTCCCTCCTTACACCAGCATTCCCTGTTCCACTAGTACTCCTTGCACACAAGCTCTCCTCCTGACTCCTTTTTCTCGTAGCTTATAGAGTGGCCTGAGAGTAATTAATCTCTGGCTCTGAGCACAGTGAGGCTCAGCAGGCTCCAATCACATAAGGCACAGTCCCTAAGGCTTGCTTCTATCTCTCCTCAGGGGAGGGCTGTCCCCAGCTCCTAGAGTGGCCCCTTGTGTCTTCTCACACACACAGGGAGGAAGGAGATGAAGGAATGACACTCCTCTTAGAGAGCCTGCCTATTTGGCTTGACCTTTCCCTACATCTGTCTAAAGTAATGATGGATGGCCGTACTGGAGACACTGTTAGACTCTCTTCAGAAGACTGTCTGGACCACCAGTGACCCTTAACACAGACAAGCATATGCTGTGGAAGAGTAGCTTCTAGACTTTTCTTCTTCCTCTGCAGCCACCCCCATTTAGTACATGCCTCCAGAAGGCAATCAGGGTATCAAATCATTCTGTTTGAGCTTTAAAAACAGTGCCTTTTAAAACTATGAATACAAGGAAGAGGTACACTTCTTAATCCCCTTAGACCGTTGATCTTCCCTTGAGATTTCTGTTCAAATGTCACTGTGAATTTTCTACTCCCTAAATTTATTAAACCAACAGCATTCCCAGAGCACATGTACATACTCGGTATTATTGAAATGCTGTCACTTTGGGGATAGAGCAGCTGTTTCTTACAGGCAGTAAACAATGGTTTTGAACAGGAAGCAGGAGAAAACATGTCCGGAGAAAACTTTCTGGGAGAAAAACAAACATTGACTAAGTTTGATTCTGGTCAAGTGACACAGTTTTGTTTTATCTAGAAAGTGATATCACAGAAACTCCATGTTCTAATATTTAATTATATGATTAATACAATGGTCACAAATTACTTAATTATAAAATTGTTAGTCTACATATTTACTGGTCCATTTGTAAAGTAAAATAAATGAGTTCCTCTATCACTGTCGTTATCAAAGGCAGGGGTAGGGTGGGGTGGGGGGAGCAATTTTGCCTGCCAGGGACATTTGACGATGTCTGGAGGCATTTGTTAATTGTGACAACTGGGAGGGTGCTACTGGCATCTAGTGGCTAGAGACCAGGGATGTCGCTCAGCATCCTACAATGCTCAGGACAGCCCCTGCCGCTGCTCCCATCAAAACAAAGAATGACCAGCCCCAAATGTAAATCGTATCGAGAGAAAAGTGATCAAGAACAATTAGGAAAGGCATCTCCTACATGTTCTCTCTGATTTTCTCCCAGTTTAATGCAAGAAGAAAAACGTTGACCTATGCCCAGAAGGACACTCGTGATGCAGGAAAAATGGAACCCTAGGAGGCAGGAATCATTGCCCTGCTGATGGGAAGGTCCTGGGAACATGGAGTATTAGAACTATGTTTATGGGGGCCTAGTCCAGTCCCTCATCCCGGGTCTTGTTCCCTCCATGTCATGACTTCAGTGCCCTCCACACTGTAAAATTCACCAGTGAACGGCACGTGAAAACTTCCAGGCTTTCTGTGGGTCGGAGCATGGGCGCATGTCCCGAGTGCTGTTGAACCCTGGTCTCGGGTCGGCTCAGCTCAAGCTGCTGTTACCACAGCTCCATCTTCAGCTCCTTATCATGCTCTTCCTCTCTACCTCCTTTCTTCTTTTCTTCTCCTGGTTAAGTTTAAGAACCTGCAGTCCCATCCACCCCTGCTCCAGGAAAACCTCAGCAACACTTCTCTGGTCTATTCAATCCCTCCTTTCCTAGGGGCTCCTTCTCTTCATCTGTGATCTCCCAGGAAGCAAAGGTTCCCTTGAACCCATCTACCATCCTCTTCCCAAGCCTCCAACTCACCTTCTTGCAAACATGGTTTCAGCTATCTCCTCTGTCATTGATAATAATGCGTGTCACACACTGTGCTAAGAATTTGACCCTCAATACCCTTAGGAGGTCAACATTGCTATTCAGCCCATGGTACAGATGAGTTTGAAGACCTGGGTTCAAACCGTGGCTGTGGCAGTCACTCAGCCTCTGAGTCTCAGATTCCCTATTTGTAATGGGACCAATAACATCTTCCTTGGGACTCAGGGTTTTAAAATATAAGGATCAAGTGAATTAAAGCACATTATCATCATCATCACCACAAGTGCTTTAATGTATTATTGATTCAATATTAATTTCTAAAGAAACCAAATAAGGAGACAAGGTATAATCATTTAACATATTCCTGACTTTCTATCTGTGTCAAGACTTTGAAGAAATCACACACAGGGTCTGTTTCCCTATGCCCAGCCCAGCAACGACAAGTCCTCAGGGCAGGGACTGTGCAATCCAATCACCTGAGCCAGAATCCTCATGGCTGAGTGATTGCAGGCAAATTATACCTTCCAGTAACCCTGTCTTCTTATCTGGAACCTGAGGATGAAAATAAGGATGTCTTCCATGCTGTTTGGAAATTCATTCAATTAATCTTTGCGATGAGCTGAGGACAGAGCCCAAACCATATTACACACAAGGTATGTTGCCAATCTAACCACACCTCCAGGGAGGACTTGCAGTAAGTAACATCGCTCTCTGAAACACCCATGCTTACGACTATGAGCCATCTCTGTCCGCTGTAAGCAGCCCCCAAGTCTCTGGCCTCTGCTCTGCCTCTTGGAGTATTTCTGTCTCCTCCCATGGCCACCCTGGCCAGCATGCACTGGCATCCCCCATGTGCCAAGCTGCATGCCAAGGGCAGATGTGGAAGGTCCAGTGACTTGGGTAATCTTGGCAGGACACAGTGGGTGCAGAATCTTTCACATGCTCATTTTGTAGGTCTCTAACTTGCTGAGGTTTATTGAGAAAACTTAAAAGCTAATTAGGTTCTATGTCAGGTCCTAAGAAAAAGGCTTAAAAAATGAAGATGAAAAGCAAAAGTTACTGGATAATTATTTTAAGAGAGAGATTTGCAAATTAAAATCTCTCTCTTTGCATCTATTAAATTAGCAAATGTTAAAGAATAAGATATTAACCAGCAGTGTTGGCCAGGATATAAAACACCAGCACACTGGTGCACGGCTAGTGGAAATGCAAATCCATACAATTCCAATAAAAATACATTTGCCACTGTATTTCATAGCCACTGATCCAGTAATCCTCATTCTCAGAACCTTTCTTAGTGAAATTGTAAAGAGTAAGAAAAAAATCCACAAAGGTGCCCACTACATATTATACATAATAGTAAAAATGGGAACAAACTCAATGCCCCTAAATAAGGAAGCTGATAAGTAAATCTATTAATCCATATTTTCAACAAATATTTATAAATTGCTCCATTTCTGAGTTCTCTGCTATATCAGCTCAATAAAATATCTTGTAGTCATTAAAATCATCAATAATAAAATATTTAACATAAGAAGTGAAATGAAATTCATAAAAATACACTTTTGCCATGATTATAATGATGCAAAAATTAAATATTTTTATTTGCAGTGTTTGAATGGGAACATGGACAAATCAAAATTGCTCATTTATTAACATGGTGAATTCTAGATTATTTTCTTCTCCACTACTTGTTATTCATTATTACATTATTTGGAATGAAGAAAAATCTTATTAAAGATGTAAAAAGGCCAGGCATGGTTGCTCACGCCTGTAATCCCAGCACTTTCGGAGGCCGAGGCGGGTGGATCATCTGAAGTCAGGAGTTTGAGACCAGCCTGGAAGACATGGTGAAACCCCGTCTCTACTAAAAATACAAAAATTAGCTGGGCATGGTGGCAGGCACCTGTAATTCCAGCTACTCGGGAGGCTGAGGCGGGAGAATCGCTTGAACCCAGGAGGCAGAGGTTGCGGTGAGCTGAGATTGTGCCGTTGCACTCCAGCCTGGGCAACAAGAGTGAAACTCTGTCTCAAAAAAAAAAAAAAAAAAAAAAGTAAAAGTCCCCACTCTTGCAGTCCCGTGTGAGCCCTACTCTGGGACTCCCACTCCTGATCATGACTCTCTGCACATGAGTAGCAGCAGTGGCCTGGGTCTTGCTTGACCATGGCCACGGGAGGGCTCAGCCTGTGGACCTGAAGCCACTTTCCCAGGAAGCCCCTGCTTGTTTCTCCAGATTGTTCTGCTGTACTTTATTTTTGTTCCCTCAAATACGATTTAAAACCCCAAAGAGAACACACTGGAGAGTCATTTCACAAGAAGTCCATTCTATTCCTATAAAAGCAGGGAGATAGCCATTCATCCTTGGGATCCCTCTGGGAATTCTTTAGAAGCAGTGAGGCTCAGGCCTATAACTGACAAGCTCTGCTCCGTACATTCCAGTGGATCTGGGTGCAAAAGCTGACCAAGCGGCTGCGATTTGCAGGGGTGGAAACCTGGAATGTAACAAAATACAAAGCATGGGAAAAATGTGTGGCATTTTCAGTTTAAGTTGGCCAGCTGAGCTAGCTGAACTAAGCCCTGGCTAAACTCATACGTGGGCAAGGGCAGCTATCACCAAAGATAAGCCCTCTGAGAGTGCCTTAGAGGGTTTATAGCTATAGATATGGAAACCAGTCCCACCCCAGAAGACATTTTTATTTTTAACATTCTGGAAGCATGCCATCTGTAATCAGTTTGCTCACTCTGAATGAGCTCGAATGATTCAATCAGTCTTTAAAATTCTTTACTACAGGCAATCAAGCACAACTTTGATGCCCCAAGGGGTTAGAGTTTCTATTCCCTGATCATTTGCTCCAAGCACCTTCTGTTCAAAAAAAAAAAGAAAGAAAAAGAAAGAAAGAAAAAAGAACAAAAAAAAGAAAGAAAAAAGAAAAGAAAAGAAAAGAAATATGCTTTTTAGGTTTGAGTTTGACCCTTAAGATGAGTTTCAAAGTAACCTCTTTTTAAAGACAATGTCCATGGACTTGGGTTTTTTTTGGGGTTTTTTTTTTTGCTATATTTCAATCACTGCACATGCTTGTGTTCAATGGCCTGTAAAATGTCTTGTGTACTCTGAAAGGAGAAGGAGTTCATATTGGAATGGCAATTGTCTATTTGGATTCTAAAAGTATCTGGGTGCACAGTATTTATCTGTTAGCCTAAACACAGTATTTATCTGTTAACCTAAACATAATCTGATTGTAATGGGGAAGACTAATTGAGGTTTAATCATGAGTTCATTCACAATGGAGATTCGGTCACCTGTGTTTTCCCCATGAACAGGACCAGAATATCCTGGTAGAAGTACACCTGGTTCTGTTCCTTTTCTTTTTTGGTAGAATTTTTTTTTATTGTGGCTATATATATATATGTTATATATTGTGTATACATATACATATAATAACATTTACCATTTTAGTGTATAAGTCAGTGGCCCTCAGTTGTGTAACTATCACTACTATTTCTGGAAGGTTTTCACCATTCCAAACAGAAATTCTCTATCCATTAAGCGATCACTCCCCATTTCCCCTGCCCCCTAGCCCCTTGTAACTTCTATTCTGCTTTTTGTCTCTCTCTGATTTTGCCCTCTATGTGGGATGGTACAGTATTTGTCCTTTGTGTCTGGCTTATTTCTTTCAGCATCATGTCCTTAGGGTTTATCCATGTCGTGACACGTATACAAACTTCATTCCTGTTTAAGGAGTATTCCATTGTATTAACATGCACTTTGTCTCTGCATTTATCTGTTGGTGGACATTTGTTTTATTTCCACCTTTTGACTATTGTGAATAATGCTGCTATGAACACGGGTGCACATGCATCTGTTCCAGTTCCTGTTTTCAGTTCTCTTGGGTGCATATCTAGGAATGGAATTGCTGAGTAATGTAGTCATTCTATGTTTAACTTATTGGGGAACTGCCAAGCTACTTTCCATAGTGACTGCATCATTTTACATTCCCACATGGTAGGATTATTTTATTCCCAGATATTTGCTACCCTTCTGTGAGGAATTCCGTATCTCTCCTTTTTACTCTGGGCTTGGCTGCCTGATATGCAACTGGATATGACAAAAGCTTTAGACTTCCCCGGTCCCCATTGTTTTCACTCCTTCCTCTAGCCTGTTCCAAACAGGAGCTGCTCCTGCAGGAGTGTGAACAGTAACAGGGCTGCTGAACAGCCACAGCCAGTGCGCGACACAAGTGAGAATGAACCTGTGTCTTGGAGGTGCTGCAGTCCTGGCGCCATTTTGTCCCGCAGCAAAAGCAGCTCCACGTACCTTTGATTGTTCCCTTGGCCTCTCCTCTTTTCACTTGTGCATGATTCTCTGTGGGGTTTCTGTTTCCTTTCTTTGCCAGGTACTTTTACATGTGCTGTTTCCTTTTTCTAGAATTAGCTGTCCTCCAAAACCTGTGACTGATTATTAGGGGGAAGCATACAAAACTGTCATTGTTGCAGATAGAAAGTCATCAAAGTCTAGCAGTTTCCTACGGTTAACATAACTAAAAACAACAATGGCAGCAGCCAGGCATTGTGCTGGGAACTGGGTTCCACTAACCCCTCAGCTCCTCTCATTAAGCTTGGAATGATTCCTAACCCCATTACGAAGATGAGGAAATGCGAGGCTCAGGCTCATCAAGTCACTTAGCTCATTAGTGGTGGATCTAGACTCCAAATCAGGCTCTTAATTAGGACCCTCTATTGTTCAACGTTTTCCCTCCCATGCACTCTTCTCTTCTCTGGAGGGACTGCTGGAGATTCCTCGTGACAGTACTTGTTACAGTTCCCATTACCTGGAGGTTATATTCATTTGTGCTCACAATGGTGAAGAAGCTTAGCCAAGCATGTGGTATGTATTATTCTTAATCCCATTTTGCAGATGAAGAGATTGAGACTCAGCTCATGACAGTGCTAACTGCATTGCACAAAAGTTGCCTAAATCACCAAAATAAGCAGGTGCGGTTCTAGGGAGGAGAGCTGAGGAGACTGGGTTGTTGGCTTTGTGAACGCAGTGCTGTGGCTTGCCTACAGACTAATGACCTGTCTTTTAACAGGACTATATAAATCCAGTCAGCCTCCCAATCTAAAATGTCACACTCAAGGTTCCCTCTCTCATCCCATAGAGTTGCAACCAATGCTGCTGAAAACATCATACCTCATGATCAAAGGCATAAGTCCTTAGTTCAGGAATTTCAAATATTTTAGCAGATAAGCAGTGGTATTTTGGAGACTATTAATCATAAAACCAAACTTCCTGACCAAATCTTATATCTGGTCAATGTTTCTAGAAGCCACCAGGCTGGGTTTCAAGTGAAGTAAGACTTTCTAATTTACAATCGCAAATGCAGCATCTGCTGTTCAAATGGGTGTTTTTTTTTGCCAGAGGACATTCCATGTATTTAGTGATATAAGGTCCTAGTCCACTGTTAGCCACTTATTTATTTTCTACACTCCTTTTCATGTGTTCAACCTCAGAAGAATCTGAAACGTCCCCAGCAGTTATGGAATTTGGGTTATTCAAGTGGTGCCCACCAAGTGCCAAGTCCAATCTAGCTACAGGACTTAATCCCTGCACACTCCCAAATTCAAATTCCACCTGCCCCACTTAACATGTGTGCTTATCTTGTAGTACTCACACCGATCCATGGGAGGGAGAGAGTTTAAGTCATGGAAGCAAAACCTCTCTCAGAAGAGCATGCATCCCAACTTCAAAAGTAGAAACAGAGTGACACCGTACCTTTTTTCCTCAGAAATGTTGAAGTTTGAACAAAATGAATCTTTAGTATTTTTAAAATTGACCTGGGCCAGGCACGGTGGCTCAAGCCTGTAATCCCAGCACTTTGGGAGGCCGAGGCAGGCAACTCACCTGAGTTTGGGAGTTCAAGACCAGCCTGGCCAACATGGTGAAACCCCGTCTCTACTAAAAATACAAAAAATTAGCTGGGCATGGTGGCACACGCCTGTCATCCTAGCTACTCAGGAGGCTGAGGCAGGGGAATTACTTGAACCCAGGAGGCAGAGGTTGCAGTGAGCCGAGATCATGCACTGCACTCCAGCCTGGATGACAGGGCAAGACTCTGTCTCAAAAAAAGAAAAAGGAAATTGACCTGTCGTCAGAATTTTAAGTCAATTTTTGATTTAATATTATGTTGATGATCTTGTGGAGAAATGTTTAAAATAGAAACAATATAAAACGCCAAAAATAATAAAAGGAAACCCACACTTCATTGATATAAATACGTTTTAAATTTTAGGATACAATCGCCAATTCCTGATTCCCAGTCAAAAAGATTAAGTAGATCCAGATGTCACAGATGTGAATCAACATGTTTACATCACATCTTGAAAACAATCATTATTTTAATCCTACCAAGGTATAAGTTGCTGTATTAGTGAGAGACTAGTTTTGTGTAGAATGACAGCAGTAAAGACAGCAGTGAAACAAATGTCCATGAGCTATCTTGAATTTGTATTGACTGTCCCCCAAATCTTAATGTTTTCAGCTCATTGAGGAAATTTTCCTAGTACATACCCTTCTCCTGGCATAAAGTTTTCCTAGAGAGTCTGCAATTTTTAGGTAAGAAAGAATACTAATAATAAAAAAGGAACTTTCTACTGATCTCAAGTTTGTGTTAATATGATGTTCAGTCTAACTCCAAACTCATTCCCTAGCAAGACCCTCATTTAAACATGTGGGTCTCCCCATCCTCGTCATTTGGATTTTTCTCCATTATGGGTGCCATCTGTCTGTAACATCTGTCATCCCTTTGATTGCCAATGTGAATTTCGATGGTCTGGCTGGTTTCTTTCTCTCTTGCATATTTCTGACTACCTGTTTCTCTTCTCACCCAAAGAGGTATAACTCTACAAGGACAAAAGTTATGGAAACTATATTTTCAAACCTAAAATCACAACATCCATAGCATGAGAAGTATGCCTGTACTTAAACGTACTATGGGGCAAAACATTTGAACTGTCTGAAGCACCTAGGATGCCTGGTCATCAGCCTGAAGAAGACGGATGGTAGACATCAGATGTCTTTCTAGCACCTTCTTGTCCAGAGCATTGTATCTTCAAGCAATTGTTATACTTGAATGAGTGACTGAGAATTTAAAAGGCATTTATCATTGGTGAGACTTTTGAACTAGTGTTTAACATTCAAATTGTGACTATATATATATATATATATACACACACACACATATAATTTTTTTTTTAGATAGACTCTCACTCTATCACCAGGCCGGAGTGCAGTGGCACAATCTCAACTCACTGTAACCTCTGCCTCTCAGATTCCAGTGATTCTCCTGCCTCAGCTTCCCAAGTAGCTGGGATTACAGGTGCACACCACCACACCTAGCTAATTTTTGAGTTTTTAGTAGAAACAAGATTTTGCCATGTTGGCCATGCTGGTCTCGAACTACTGGCCTCAAGTGATCTGCCCGCCTCGGCCTTTCAAAGTGCCGGGATTACAGACATGAGCCACCATGCCCGGCCAACATTTATCTTCTTAAAAGTCTATTTCTATAAGCACACAGATTTAGCCTTCTCTGTTGGTGTCATCATCTTCAGTCAGTGGAGACTGTGCAGAACCCCTGGGATTAGGGACTGAAAGAGCCAATGTCAGAATAGACAGTGGGACAGAGTAAGATAGCCTTTCTCTCCTGATTTGGGCCTGCTCATTGAACCCCAATCTAAAGTGGAATGGAATAAGACTGCTGGGTCCCATTTCAATAAGAGTCTGCCTCCTAGTGCAGAGACTATTTGGAAGCCACAGCCAGAAGCCACTTAACTGAGCAGCAAGCGCTGCCACAGTCTGCAATCAGCAGTCAACTGGCCTCACCTATGGGCATGCGATTCCACAGCCAAGACTCCCCAGGGCATAATGTCCAGCCCCATCTCTAAAGCTACAACAGTGGGTACAATAAGATGTTGCACCATGATAGAGGTCAACCCACTGTTCAATGAGGACAAAAGCAATTTGGCAGAACTGGCAAGTGCAGATAAGCGTGGCTCCAGAGAGACAAAATCTCAGTCTGTTTTGCTTCTAAATTTGAGCAATTAGTGTCCTACGCAATACTCATCAACTCAAAAGCTAGGCAACATTTCTGGAAGAAATACATTTCTAGGAAAGTAGACTATGAAAATGTTTTTAGAATTGTTTTATTATGAATTATTTTTTAAAACATTTCTTGATAACAGTATAAAAACCTAGTCATATCTTAATAGTTATCTAATTAGCTAACATTATTAAAGCAGGAGTTGCATGAAATAGAATCAGAATTTAGTATCAGAAAAAAAAAAAACACATGAGAGTTGTATCATGACAAATTTCTCCCTGAATGTTTGAAATTGCTCCCACTCTTTCAGGTACACGTATCACAGATTCAAGGAACAGAATATTCTCTGAACTTGAGAAAAAGAAAAGTGACTTTTCATTGTCCTTTCCCCCAATCAGAGGCAATAATTACATCCAGGATACAACTGATCTTCCCACAGCTGGCTTCCTGAGTGCGTGATTAGCTACAAACCTTCCTACCTAGTGGGACGTGGGAAAATGAAATAACAGGAAGATGGAGGCTGTCATTTTGCTCCTTGGGGAATGAAGTGTGAAACCTGTGGGAAGTTGAGAGTACACTCAGAGCTTAGTTCCCATGCCCAAGAAGATAAGTACGTCCCTGAATCTTCTGAAGCAAAATCCTTCATTGGTGTATTATAACCAGGCCTGCGTGGCTTGGGTTAGAAAAGCTGTATTTGGGTTCCTATTACTGGTGATTGACAAATCTAAACCTAAACCTACTTTGCATCATTGCGCCTGAACTACAAGTTACAGCTGAGCTTAAGAACATTTTTTACTTCATTTACTTGTCTGGAAGCAAAATGGTTCTGAAGCTGTTTTGGAAATATACAAGTATATCTATCTCCATAATTTATCTATCTATCTATCTATCTATCTATCTATCTATCTATCTATCTCTTAGTATTCAAAATCTCAACCAAACAGAAAATGCATTTGTGACTTGAAGCAGACGGAGACACCCCCAGCCCCACCCACCTACTGATGTTGCTTCATTGGGAAGACAGGCAATGCAGGAGGAGTTCCAAATTACCACTCCGGGTTGAAAGGGTCTCAAAGTCAGGCACACAGATACAAAATAAAACATCTTTGCAAGTTATTGTCTGTTCAGAGTGCACAGCTAGGAGAAATGGAAAACAGGCATTCAGTCCTCGACTCCTCCTCCTCCTCCATCTGTCTTCCCCTTTATCAGTTGATTGGCCATGTCACCATGGCATCTAGGCTCTCTGCAGGATGAAGTAGGAGAATATGCTTATAAGGATGGAGAAGGCCTGCTTGTCCTTGCTTCCTTTGTGATCTGAGGAGAAAGAATGGCTCCACTGCCTGCAACTCCAACAGACAGAACAGAAATAATATCCAGGTAGACAAGAAATGAACAGTCAGCCCGTTAAGGTCAGGATAAACCATCGAAGACGAGGCGTCAGATATTCATGGACCATACAGCATTCATGTGTCCTTCTGACATCACGAGTTCAAACAAGTGCTTTTCTTTTTCATCAAACTTTTAATTTTGAAATAATTGTAGATTTGAATGCATTTGTAAGAAGGAATACAGAAAGACCCTGAACCATTTACTCAGTTTTCCCAATGGTAACAACTTGCAAGATGATAGTACAATATCACTACCAGGATATTGAAATTGATGTAATCCATCAACATATGTTGTGCTTTCAAAATCAGTTTAACTGCTTGAAAAAGTAGCATATCCACAGAAATACCTCAGGCTGGATAAACAGGCCTGAAGGGGACATGTTGTATATTTATGAACAGGCTGCTTTGTCTGGCTGAGGGAAGTGTGGCAGGCATGGGTAAATCATTGAATCATGGGTTCTTTGAACTGATCCAACTTCTCTCTCACTGACAGCACTTACTGTGGAGGAGGAACTTTTTTGCATTTTGTTTCAATTTAGGATTTCCTAAAATTAAGATGAGAGAGTGTCCAGAAGGGTATATACCAATCACAAGGATGAAGAACAGAAAGATGAACCTTCTGACGTGAAACTTTAGAGAAGAGAGAAAAACTTTTATCATGCAGTGGGAGAAGTAGAGGATCAGGAAGGACAGGATAGACAGCAACGCGCTGATGGGTGCACCCCTGCCAGGAACCCTGCTGCCCGCCACTGTGTTTCTCATTTGCCGGGTGTGCCTCCCCAGAGAGAAAATCAAGAGCAAAACAGCAACAAGGAAGATAAGCAATGGCACTGAGAACTCAGCAACAAAAGAGAAAATCTGTATAGCCAGTGTATCTTCTTTTTGAATTGTGGCATTTTGGGAGAAAAAGTTCCTTAAGAAGTGTGGGACCATAAACCCTGCATATTTGCTATGGAAAACACAAATCATAGATACATATAGCAGAGACCCCAGGATCATCCATGGGACCAGCTTGGATATCCTCATCTTCAACCAGATGAAGAGTGGGTGACGGACGCTGGCAACCTTGGCACAATAGAAAACGCCGAGCCATGTGGCAAGCCAAAGTTCCAATTCATTTACAAATAAGAGAATTGCACAATTCGCAGAACACATGATGAATTCTATGAAGAAGATAACAATCACATTAACGTAGAAGATGAACAACTGCAGAAAAATTCTAGAAACTGCCAGACAAGAAAGAAGGAGATCCAGCGGAGCCATTTTTCTGTGCTTGATCAAGTCAATGCCATTCACCACCACAATGATGCCATTTGTGAAAATCCCAAGAAGAAATTGTATCACTGCAAGAAGAAAATAGATAATGAGGTGAGACTCTAGCATTTTAGGAATAAAAAATTATTTACTTAAAAAATAATGAAGTTATAGAGTTTTGGACAGGTTGGGTTGTTCACGCTCTTCAATTAGATCAGGACTCCTCTGGGGAAGAAGACTAACAATAAAGGCATGGGGCAGGAAGGTGGTGTACATTTGTTTATGTCACTGCTTTCTCTATTTAGTTCTGAGACAGTCAAATAAGGAGGAGATACTCTAGCATCAATTTGCTTCTTATTGATGGCTTTTGCATTTTACAGGTTTACCTAGCTTTCAAAGTCATCACAGGCAAATAAGAGAATCAGACACCTTCAGACAGCTGGGAGAACAGCTCCTCCATAGTAATTAGCCAAAGATAAGCAATTCTTCATCTCTACTACAAAAAATTGATTTTGCCTACAGGTGTGATTCTACTTAATGTTATCGTGTACTCTTTAAAAATATACATTTTTGAAATTTTCACTTATGTTATGATGATATGGTACAACCAGCAACATAGGACTCCTGAGTAGTTCTCCAACATGCAATGGTTGAGCAATTCAAAACTATCTGTAAAATAGTTATAGAATAAAATATACATAATAAAAGTATCTCTAAGTATAAAATCAAAGTAATTAGGCTTGCACATACATGTGTACACCAGGTCAAAGGCCTAAAGAAAAGTAAGGTGTAATGAAATGAAGACAAGCACTCAGCACTGTTCACCCTGGTCAGCATCTGCAGAGTAATTCAGGGGTTAAAATCTTTTCTCTCTTATTTTTCCAAAATTATGAGAGTTTTATGACATGAGCTAGTTGTTCTAGTAGAAAAGTAAAGATAAAATAGTACATGATTAAATTTGTTGCTTTCGGTCTGTAACGCACTATGAAAAATTAAGTTGGTATTTCTTAATACGTATACCATGCTGCCTGTAATGCTGAAGTGGGTTTTCTCAGTCTTTACATTACTGACATTTGGGGCTACATAACTCTTTGTTAGGCAGGGGCTGTCCTGTGCAATCTAGGAAATGCAGAATGTCTACCACATGCCTGTCCTCTACCCACCAGATACCCTCCCCAGGCTGTAACAACCAAAATGTTTCGAGACATTGCCAAATGTTCAAGAGTGGCAGAACCACTATGACGGGACAAAGGTAGAAAGTATAGTTTGTACCTTCCAGTTATCCCAAGACTAAAGGCAGAATGAGCCACATATATAATGTGATATAAAACTAAGTCCTCTCTCTCTCTTTAGAGACAGAGTCTTGCTTTGTCACCTAAGTTGCAGTGCAGTGGTATAATCGCAGCTCACTGCAGCTTCAAATTCCTGGACTCAGGTAATCCTCCTGCCTCAGCCTTCTGAGTAGCTAGGACTATAGATATGCACCACCATGCCTGACTGCTTTTTAAAAATTTTTCATAGATATGGAGTCTTGCTACATAGCCCAGGCTAGCCTTAACCTCCTGACCTCAAGCAATTCTCCTGCCTCAGCCTCTTGAGGTATCAGGATTATAGGCATGAGCCACCACTCCCAGCCAAGTTAGTTCTTTAGACAATTCATCACCAGAGCACAAAGTGGGGACCAATTCAATAAACACTGGGGGAATTAAAGCTTCTCCAACTTAGACTTAATCAAAAGGTAACTGGCAGACCCGATAATGAAGCGTATGTCTTAATGAACTTGTGTTACTTTGTCTAAATGTGTCATAAAGAATACTTAAGATTAATCTTATTTTTAGAAAACTGGAAGGGAAGTCATATTTTAAAAAATTAGTCGTGAGAGTAAATCTGTAGGTTCTTTTATGGCTCTTCTCTGAATAGGACCATCTATGCCATCTTGGACTCACTCTGTTCTTCCTGACACAACTACAGTGAGATGAAGGAAAGAGACAGGATCATCTTCAAGGAAGCACCAAGGGAGGTGTTCATGAGCAGATGCCATCAGAATGGATCCAAATGCAAGCATGCCAGGAGGATGAGCCTTGTTTTCCCTCCAGTAGAAAGAAGAAGAAACTTTGAAACTTAGAAGAAACATTCTGCAGCTTAGAAAAACAGAAATGTAAGGGCATGCAGCTATGAAATACAAGCATACTTCCATAATACTGTGCATTAAATTCTAGACCACCAAAATACAAGAATATTGCAATAAGGCCAGTCACACTAATTTGTTGCTTTTCCAGTACATATAAAAGTTATGTTGATACTAAACTGTGGTCTATTAAGTGTGCAATAGCACTATGTCTTAAAAAAATATATGCATACTTTAACTGAAAATACTTTATTACCAAAAAATGCTAATGATCATCTGAGCTTTCAATGAGTCATAATCTTTTTGTTGGTGTAGGGTCTTGCTTCAATGTCGATGGCTGCTGACTGATCAGGCTGGTGGTTGATGAAGGTTGGGTGGCTGTGGCAATTTCTTAAAATAAGACAGCAATCAATTTTGTGCATTGATGAACTCTTCCTTTCACAAAAGACCTCTCTGTAGCATGTGATGCTGTCTGACAGCATTTTACCCCCAGTAGAACTTTCAAAATTGGAGTCAGTCCTCTCAAACCGTGCCACTACTTTATTAACTAAGTTTATGAAATGTTCTAAATCCTTTGTTGTCATTTCAGCAATGTTCACAACTTCTTTACCAGGGGTAGTTTCCATCTCAAGAAATTATTTGCTCATCTGTAAGAAGCACTTCCTCATTTCTTAAAAACATCATCATAAGATGACAGCAATTCAGTCTTATCTTCAGGCTCTACTTCTAATTATAATTCTCATTCTATTTCCACCACATCTCCAGCTATTTCCTCCACTGAGGTCTTGAACCCCTCCAAGTCATCAGGAGGTTTGGAATCAAATTCTTTTACACTCCTGTTATTGTTGTTTTTTTTTTTTTTACTTCCTCCCATGAATCACTTCTTAGTGGTATCTAAAATGGTGAATCCTTTCCAGAAAGTTTTCAATTTACTTTGCTCAGGTGCATCAGAGAAATCACTGTCTATGGCAGCTGTAGCCTTATGAAAAGTATTTTATAAATAATAAGACTTGGATGTCAAAATTACTTCTTGATCCATGTGTTGTAAAATGAATGTTGTATTGGCGGGCATGAAAACAGCATAGATTTCCTTGTACATTTCCATCAAAGCTCTTAGGTAACTAGATGCATTGTCAATGAGCAGTACTATTTTTTAAAAACTATTTTTTTCTGAGCAATAGGTCTCATTCATTTTTTATGGCTGAGTAGTATTCCATAGTGTGTGTGTGTATGTATGTGTGTGTGTGTGTGTGTGTGTGTGTGTGTGTGTATATATATATATATATATATATATATACATATATACACAAATGTTCTTTATCCACTCATTCATCGATGGGCATTTAGACTGGTTCCATATTTTTGTAATTGCAAATTGTGCTGCTATAAACATGCATGTGCAAGTGTCTTTTTCATATAATGACTTCTTTTCCTCTGGGTAGATACCCGGGAGTGGGATTGCTGGATCAAATGGTAGTTCTACTTTTAGTTCTTTAAATAAACTCCATATTGTTTTTCACAGTGGTTGTACTAGTTTACATTCCCACCAGCAGTGTAAATGTGTTCCCTTTATACACATCCACAACAACATCTATTATTTTTTGATTTTTTAATTGTGGCCATTCTTGCAGGAGTAAAGTGGTATCTCATAGTGGTTTTAATTTGTGTTTCCCTGATAATTAGTGATGTTGAGCATTTTTTTCATATGTTGTTGGCTATTTGTATATCTTGAGACTTGTCTATTCATGTCCTTTGCCCATGTTTTGATGGGATTATTTGGGTTTTTTTTCTTGTTGATTTGTCTGAGTTCCTTGTAGATTCTGGATATTAGTTCTTTGTCAGATGCATAATTTGTGAATATTTTCTCCTATTCTGTGGGTCATCTGTTTACTCTGCTGATTTCTTTTACTGTGCAGAAACCTTTTAGTTTAATTAGGTCCCATCTATTTATTTTTGGTTTTGCTGCGTTTGCTTTTGGGTTCTTGGTCATGAACTCTTTGCCTGAGCCAATGTCAAGAAGAGTTTTTCTGATGTTATCTTCTGGAACTTTTATGGTTTTAGGTGTTATATTTAGGTCTTTAATCCATCTTGAGGTTGTTTTTATAAGGTGAAAGATGAGGATCCAGTTTCATTCTTCTACATGTGGCTTGCCAGTTATCTCAGCAGTATTTGTTGAATATGGTGTCCTTTTCCCACTTTGTGTTTTTGTTTGCTTTGTCAAAGATCAGTTGGCTATAAGTATTTGGCTTTATTTCTGGGTTTGCTTTTTTGTTCCATTGGTCTATGTGCCTGTTTTTATACCAATACCATGCTGTTTTGGTAACTATAGCTTTTCAGCATAGTTTGAAGTCAGGTTATGTGATGCTTCCAGGTTTTTTATTGTTGTTGTTGTTGCATAGTCTTGCTTTGGCTATGTGGTCTCTTTTTTGGTTCCATATGAATTTTAGTTTTTTTCTAGTTCTGTGAAGAATGATGGTGGTATTTTGATGGGAATTGCATTGAATTTGTAGATTGCTTTTGGCAGTATGGTCATTTTCATAATATTGATTCTACCCATCCATGAGCATGGGATGTGTTTCCATTTGTTTGTGTCATAGATGATTTCTTTCAGCAGTGTTTTGTGTTTTACCTTGTAGAGATCTTTCACCTCCTTGGTTAGGTATACTCCTCAGTATTTTGGGTTTTTGCAGCTGTTGTAAAAGGGACTGAGTTCTTGATTTGTTTCTCAGCTTGCCCATTATTGGTGCATAGCAGTCCTACTGATTTGTGTACACTGACTTTGTATCCTGAAACTTTCCTGAATTCATTTATCTGATCTAGGAGCTTTTTTGATATGTCTTTAGGGTTTTCTAGGTATACAATCATATTACTGGTGAACAACAACAGTTTGACTTCCTCCTTACTGATTTGGATGCCCTTTATTTCTTTCTCTTGTTTGATTGATTTGGCTAGGACTTCCAGTACTATGTTGAATGAAAGTGGTGAAAGTGGACATCCTCGTCTTGTTCTAGTTCTCAGGGAGAATGCTTTCAACTTTTTCTCATTCAATATAATGTTGGTTGTGGGTTTGTCCTAGATGGCTTTTATTATCTTGAGGTATGTCCCTTCTATGCCAGTGTTGCTAAGGGTTTTAATCATAAAGGGATGCTGGAATTTGTCAAATGTTTTTCCTGCATCTATTGAGATGATCATATGATTTTTGTTTTTAATTCTGTTTACGTCATGTATCACATGTATTGACTTGTATATGTTAAACCATTCATGCATCCCTAGCATAAAACCCACTTGATCATGGTGGATTATGTTTTTGATATGCTGTTGAATTTGGTTGGCTAGTATTTTGTTGGGGACTTTTGCATCTACTTTCATCAGGGATATTGGTCTGTAGTTTGCTTTTTTTGTTATGTCCTTTCCTGGTTTTGACATTAGGGTGATACTGGCTTCACAGAATGATATAAGGAGGATTCCCTCTTTCTCTATCTTTTGGAATAGTTTTAGTTAAGATTGGTACCAATTCTTCTTTGAATGTCTGATAGAATTCAGCTGTGAACACCTTTGCTTCTGGACATTTTTGTTGTGATTTTTTTTTTTTTACTACTGTTTCAATCTTGCCACTTGTTATTTGTCTGTTCAGTTTCTATTTCTTCCTGACTTAATCTGGAGAATTGTATATTTTATCCACCTCCTCTAGATTGTTTAGTTTATGTGTGTAAAGGTGTTTATAGTTGCCTTGAATAAGTTTTTGTATTTCTATGGTATCGGTTGTAATATTTCCTGTTTCATTTCTAATTGAGACTATTGGATCTTCTCTTGTCTTTTCTTGGTTAATCTCACTAATGGTCTATCAATTTTGTTTATCCTTTCAAAGAACCAGCTTTTTGTTTCATTTATCTTTTGTGTTGTTTTTGTTTCAATTTCATTTAATTCTGCTCTGATATTTGTTATTTCTTTTTTTTTCTGCCAGGTTTGGGTTTTGTTTGTTCTTGTTTCTCTAGTTCCTTGAGGTATGACCTTAGATTATTTATTTATGCTCTTTCAGACTTTCTGATGTAGGTATTTAATACTAAGAACTTTCTCCTAACACTGCTTTTGCTGCATCCCAGAGGTTTTAATAAGTTGTCTCACTATTATTGTTCAGCTCAAAGAATTTTGTTTTAATTTGCATCTCGATTTCATTGTTGACCCAAAGATTATTCAAGAGCAGATTATTTATTTCCATGTATTTGTATAGTTTTGAGAGTTCCTTATGGAGTTAATTTCCAGTTTTATCTCACTGTAGTCCGAGAGTGTACTTGATATAATTTTGATTTTCTTAAATTATATTGAGACTTGTTTTGTGACCCATCATATGGTCTATATTGGAGAATGTTCCATGTACTGAAGAAAATAATGCATATTCTGCAGTTGTTTGGTAGAATGTTCTGTAAATATCTATTAAGTTCATTTGTTTAGGGTATAGTTTAAGTCCATTTCTTCTTTGTTGACTTTCTGTCTTGATGAGCTGTCTAGTGCTATTAGTGGAGTATTGGAGTTCCTCATCTATCTCATTTCTTAGGTCTTGTAGTAATTGTTGTATAAATTTGGGAGCTCCAGTGTTAGGTGCATATATATTTAGGATTATGATATTTTCCTGTTAGACTATCCATTTATTTTATCATTATATAATGTCCCTTTTTGTCTCTTTTTTACTGTTATTGCTTTAAAGTCTGTTTTGCCTGATATAAGAATAGCTACTCCTGCTCGCTTTTGGTGTCCATTTGCATGGGATATCTTTTTCCACCCCTTTACCTTAAGTGAGTTCTTACGGGCTAGGTGAGTCTCTTGAAGATAGCAGATACTTAAGTGGTGGATTTTTATCCATTCTGCCATTCTGGGCCTTTTAAGTGAAGCATTTAGGCCATTTACATTCAATGATAGTATTGAGATGTGAGGTACTTTCTATTCATTGTGCTAGTTGTTGCCTTAATACCTTGTTTTTTTTCCATTGTGTTATTATTTTATAGGCCCTGTGAGATTATGCTTTAAGGAGATTCCATTTTGGTGTATTGCAAGGTTTTGTTTCAGGATTTAGAACTCCTTTAAGCACTTTTTGTAGTGCTGGCTTACTAGTGGCAAATTCTCTTAGCATTTATTTGTCTGAAAAAGACTTTATCTGTCCTTCATTTATGAAGCTTAGTTTTGCTGGGTACAAAATTCCTGGCTGACAATTATTTTGTTTCAGGAGGCTAAAAATGGAACTCCAAGCCTTTCCGGCTTGTAAGGTTTTTGCTGAGAAGTCTGCTGTTAATCTGATAGGTTCTCCTTTGAGGGTTATCTGATGCTTTTGTTTCACAGCTCTTAAGATTCTTTCCTTTGTCTTGACTTTAGATAACTTGGTGACTACGTGCCTAGGTGATGATCTTTTTGTGATTAATTTCCCAGGTTTTCTTTGAGCTTCCTGTATTTGCATGTCTAGATATCCAGGAATGCCAGGGAAGCTTTGCTCAATTATTTCCTCAAACCATTTTCCAAACTTTTAGATTTCTCTTCTTCCTCAGAAACACCAATTATTCTTAGGTCTGGCCTTTTAACATAATCCCAAATTTCTTGGAAGCTTTGTTCATTTTTTAAAATTCTTTTTTCTTTGCCTTTTTCTGATTGAATTAATTCAAAAACATTGTCTTCAAGCTCTGAATTTCTTTCTTCTACTTGTTCTGTTCTATTTTTAAAATTTTCCAGTGCATTTTGTATTTCTCTAAGTGTATCTTTTATTTCCAGAATTTGTTAGTGTTTTAATGATATGTATTTATTTTGATAATTTTTCATCCGTATCCTACATTTTTAAAATTTCTTTAAGTTTGTCTTCACCTTTCTCTGGTATCTTCTTAAGCAGTTGAATAATCAATCTTCTGAATTCTTTATCTGGCTCTTCAGAGATTTCTTCTTGGTTTGGATCCATTGCTGGGGAGCCGGTGTGTGTGATGTTTTGGGGTATTACAGAAACCTGTTTGTCATATTACCAGAATTGCTTTTCTGGTTCCTTATTTGGGTAGATTCAGTGGAGAGGTCTAAAACTCAAGGCATGCTGTTAAGATTCTCTTGTCCCATGGGATGATCTCTCAATGTGGTGCTCTGTCTTTCCCTAGGGATGGGGCTTCCTGACAGCTGGACTGACTGCAGTGATCGTTGTTGCTCTTCTGGGTTTAGCCACCCAGCAAGGCTACCAAGCTCTGGGCTGATATCAGGGGATGTCTGCAAAGAGTCCTGTGATGTGATCTGTCTTCAGGTCTCCCAGACATGGATTCCAGCACCTGCTCTAGTGGAGGTGGCAGGGAAGTGAAGTGGACTCTGTGAGAGCCCTTGATTGTAGATAGGTTTAGTTTGCTGGCTTTCTTGAATGCTGGTTATACTAGCAGTGAAGTTGTCATGTGGACAGACTCAGGGCCTCTGCTTAGCCAGGATATTGCAGGCAGTGGAATTAGGTGTTGTCTTCTCCTTCCTGGGGTCAGGGTTATTCTGTCCTGAGTTGCTTTAATGACCTGAGTTGGTTGTCCTCCAGCCGGGAGATGGCACTTTCAAGAGAGCACCAGCTGCAGTAGTAGCAGGGGGCTGTAAGCTTGCCCTAATATGGCCAGGGTAATTATTTTGGTTTCTCAGGTGATGCGTGGGGCCATAAAGCTCCCAAGAATTTCTATGTCTTGAGTTTGGCTACCAGGGAAGGTAGGGAAATACCATCAGGTGGAGTCAGGGTGAGGTGGGTGTGGGCTCAGACTCTCCTTGAGTGGGGCTTGCCACAGCCACTGTGGGGGATGGAGGTGGTGGTTCTCAGGCCAATGGGGATATATTCCAGGGAAAATCTTGGCTACCTCTGCTGTGTCATATAGTTCACCAGGGAAGTGAGGGATAGCCAGTAGCAAGAGGCCTGACCCAGCTCCCACACAGTTGGTGAGGCTGGTCTCACTCCAGCAGTGCCCCCGCTCAGTGCCCAAGACCATGCGCATCCCACTGGGAAAGCAAGCATGGCTTTCAGACCTAGCCCCTCTCCACTGCCCGCTCCATTGGCAGCAGCTCCTGTGCTTGCTTGCTTATGCCTGCAGCAGCTCCCACTCACACCCCAGACTCTGCTCAAGAAAATTTGTGCCCAGTCAAAACCATTACCAATTTCTGATGGGAACTTCCTTCACCCTGTGACCCCTCTGCAGTCGCATTGGCTGCCTTCCCCAAGGGACCCTGTGAGATATACTCAATGATGGCTTCCCTGGGCTCAAGCTGGAGACTGGGAGTGCATGCAAGGTACTACCCGCTGCTACTTCTACTTTTATATTTGGCACAACTCCCTAAAACCATTTTATCCCTAGGTAGGTTAAATCCTTCTCCTGTGATCTGGATTTTCAGATTCCCCAGTGGGTATGTGTGTTCAAAGGTAGGTTTTCCTCCTATCATGCTTTGGGAACTCGCAGTTTTTTGCCTGTTTTGTGGAATTTGCAGCAGCAAGCCACTTCTTTCAAAGGATCCGTGAATTATTTTGGTTTTCCTGGCATGTTCCTGCAGTGGTTCTTGGAGCAAAAGATCATGATGTGAGTCTCCACACACTGTTCTGCCATCCATGTGGAAGATGCACATTAGGCCGTTCTCTGCCATCTTCCCCCGATCTCCGACCTTAGCTAAATCTTCTGAATTGCTGCAGCTTCTACATAAGCACTTGCTGCTTTGCCTTGTACTTTTATGTTAGATGGCTTCTTTCCTTAAACGTCATGATCTATCCTCTGCTAACTTCAAACTTTTCTTCTGCAGCTTCTTCACCTCTCTCAGTCTCATACAATTGATGAGAGTTAGAGCCTTGCTCTAGATTAGGCTATGGCTTAAGGAAATGTTGTGGCTGGTTTGATTTTGTATGAGAGCCCTAAAACTTTCTTCATGTCAGCAAAAAGGCTATTTTATTTTCTTACACTTGAGTGTTCACTGGGGTAGCACTTTTAATTTTCTTCAAACAGTTTTCCTTTGCATTCACAACCTAAGCATTTGGCCTATCATGGCTCTCAACATGCCTTTCTCACTAAGATTAACCATTTCTAGCTTTTAATTTAAAATGAGAGACAGGCAACTCTTCCTTTCACTTGAACACTCAAAGGCCATTTTAGGGTTATTAATTGGCCCCATTTTAATATTGTTGCAAGTCAGGGAATAGGGAGGCTCAAGGAGAAGGAGTGCAATGGGACAGCCGGGTAGAGGGTCAGTCAGAACACACACAACATTTATCAATCAAGTTTGCCATCTTGTTTGGACACAGTTGGTGGTGTCCCCAAACAATTACAATAGGAACATCAAAGATCATTGATCACAGATCACCATAATGATACAAAAATAATAAAAAAAGCTTTCAGATAGTGAACGAATTACCAAAGTATGACAGAGACATGAAGAGAGCACATGCTGTTGGAAAAATGACCCCGATAAACTTGCTTGACACAGAATTGCCACAAACCTTCAATTCCTTAAAAAAAAAAACAGTATCTGTAAAGCACAACAAAGTGAAGTGCAATAAAATAAAATGAGGTATGCTTGTAGGGAAGCCAAGAACTCTGAGAAAAGCAGTTACTGCTAGTTCCTTGGTTTCTCAGTCAAGCTTCTATCACTGCACCTGTCCTTTCTATTGCAAATCTTGGTTAACCCACCTGCGCCCTGCAACACTCAGCTCTGAGAAGCAGATTTGTGCTTTCTTCTCATCCTCAGTACTCTTCATTCATTAATTCACTTGGTGTTTAACATAAGGTGGGTGTGCTAAGTAAAACCAGACTCAATTATGTAAGGGAGGAAAAGAAAAATAAATATTACCAGAGGAAAAAAATAAATATTACCAAGCTACTTAGAAAGACAGTCATTGTTTTCTAGCTCTCTCTTCCTAGAGAACCGAGGCCATGACACCAGCATGGAGTTCATCCCTGTTTGCTGTCATATTGCCATGACATTTATGTACTGATCCCGTGGTGTGCACCTTCAGCAAGGTCCTGGCATTTCAGTATTGCAAGAAAAGTAACAAGAACACTAAAGTGGGAAAGTGAAAAAAAAAGTTCACATCCTGAGTCTGGGATAGCAATACAGTTTTTCGGCCCTGACAGGAAACTAGCAGAGATAATACATATTGCACCAAAGACTTAAAAGAAATAACGATGTCCAATTCTATTTATTAGCATGCTATTTGTCTTTCGGATTCTAGTATCCTGAGGGGCCATTTGGTTCTCAGATATTCTATTACAACTTTTGTTATAACTAGCTTGGGGAGCAGAGACAATTCTTCATAGAGAACTTTATTTTGTGTAGAATAGGTCTTCTGACATGGGAATCCCATGGAGTGAAAAGTAAAAATTCATAAGGCTTGTGCTACATTTTTTTCATTACATAATTTCTGTCACTGTCTCTTCCATGGGCACACACAGAGGCTGCCAAAGATTCACCGTTCCTCACTCTCTTGAGACTCACTCTTCTTACCCTGGAGGATGGAAAAATAAGAGACGTCTGTCTGTAGGTGTGCAGCATTCATGTGACTGCTAAACTAATGTCCCCTTTTGCTTCCTGAATGAGCCTCCTTTCAGTGCTGGGGTGAAGACCTGCAAGGACATGTTCTCCAGCCTTCCTCTGAATCTACTGCATCAATCAAGCCACAGATGTTGGTCATGCTCTTGCACTAAGCAAGAGTGAACTAAATATTTTAACACTCAACACAACAAATACAATTTTTAAAACAATGGCACTGAGTATAAAATCCTTTTAAGTCTTTAAACAGTTTGTTTTAGTGAGAAGGGCACATCAGAGAATTTCTGGCTCTCAGATGAAAAACGTATATGTCTGGCCTCACCTGTCAGTCAGCGGCTTGGAACGTTGACAGTTTTACATGGACAAATAGCTTGGAACAGATGGGACAAGACCTGATGTGGAGAAATTCACATGATTATTACCCTGTATTACCCTGATTAAATCCATTCACTTGCACTCATCTTAATGAGCAATCATTAAAGGAGACAGCACTAAATATTCTTGAGGTAACTGACAGGCGGAAAGAGTTGCTTATTTATATTCAAATCATTTAGCTCCTCAAAAGAAAGTGCGATTTTTTTCACATGCAGTTAGATTGACGTTGGAAAGCTTTTCATCAGGTAGAAGGCTGTAATGTTCATCTTTCTGCTTTCTGGCGGCACTTGGACATTTGCTTTGGTATTAGAGGCATCATGAAAGTGAGTGGTGGTTTTAATACCTTTCCCCAGTGGGCCCTCACACTTCATTATCAAGGGAACAATTCCTGCTTTAAGAAACATGTGCATGTATTAACATTGTTGTACATTTAATAAGATCATTCAAATAAGGAAGAAATAGACTCTGAGCAAACCAACCCAGACATCCTTTCTGAATCTTCCCGATAGCAGAGCTCGGCCCTTGTAAAGCCTATTTGGAATTTATTTCATTTAAAATTCACAACGTCTTGGTTAAAAAGCACCAGATTCTTTCAGGCTAATCATTCTTCAGATCCATTCATTTGCTTCTCTCCACTTGAATTTGCAGTTGATCTTTTAGACTAAAATTTTTGTCTTTAATATTCAGGTCACTTTCATATACTTGTCCCTTCCCTTGCTCAATTTATTCTAGTAATATATTTCTGTGCTTTTTCTTACTCCACTCAATATTCTGAGATGTATTTGCAATGCAGCAAATAGAATAATGGAGCAATGCAATACATTGAATTTAAGTCTTCCACATAAAGAACTCAAAGTGCTTTACAAACAAGAATCCCTTGTTAGTTACAATGAGGAAACAGAAGCCACAGATGCTGCAGTTGAATCATGGGAATAGTCTCTAGTCCTCACGATTTTGTCTTCAGCTCTAAACTGAGTTCCTCCGTGGAATTTCAAATCCTTCCTTGCTTCTTCCCTCCCTCCTTCTCTCTTTCCTTTCTTTCCTTTTTCCTTCTTCCCTCCCTTCCTCTTTATCCTTCCTCTCTTCCTCCTTCCCTCCCATACCCCAGCACACACTTATTGTTTGTATTATGAACTAGGCACTGTTCTAAGCACACATCATTTACAGCCATGCACTGCTTAATCACAGGGATAGGGGATACACTGTAAGAAAGTAATCGATAGACAATTCCATCACTGTGCAAACATCTTAAAGTGCACTTACACAAACCTAGATGGTATAGCCTACTACACACTTAGGCTGTATGGTATAGTCTATTATTTTGCTCCTAGGCTACAAATCTGTACAAAATGTTACTGTCCTGAATGCTGTAGGCAGTTATAACACAGTGGTAATTATTTATTATTTGTGTAGCTAAACATAGAAAAAGTACAGTAAAAACAGGGTACAAAAGTTGAAAAATGTCATATGTGTGCAGGGCAATTACCATGAATGGAGCTTGCAGGACCGGAAGTTGCTCTGGGTAAGTCAGTGAGTGAGAGGTGAGTGAATGTGAAGGCCTAGGACATTACCCTACTATACACTTTATAAACATTATACACTTAGGCTACTCTAAATTCATAAAAATAAAGTAATTGTGCTAGGACATTACAATGGCTTTGATGTCACTAGCTGATAGGAATTTTTCAACTCCATTATAATCTCATGGAACCACCATTGTATATGCAGTCCACTGTTGATGTAAATGTTGTTATATGGTGCATGACTGTAGTAATGAACAAGACAAAGCTTCTGTCATCTTGGAAATCACACTGTAGTGGGGAAGAGGAGAGTTAAACAAGTGAAGAAATAAGTAATTCCAGGTAAAGTAGAAAGAGGTGCTATTTTAGAAAGTGTGGTCAGGAAAGCCTGACCTCCCCAGAGAGGAGGTGATAAAAGACCTGGATGGAAGATCTGGGAATGAACACTTCAGGCAGAGAGAGGAGGAAATAGTATCCTCACTCCCCATCCCATCAATAAAAGAGCTTGCAGCATTCCAGGAATAAACAATGCCCAGCAACCCTGCAATGTGTGGGGCAGTATGAATAAGGCAGAGCAGAGAGGAAGTTAGAGGGGAAGGCATGGAGACTGCATCTCACCCTCAACTGAATGGGAACCCATTGAAGTGTTTGGGTGAGGGGGAAGCTTTGTTAAAATCACATTTATATCCTACAACATTTACTCTGACTGCTGTTATTTAAAGAAAGGCATTTATTCTGGAGAACATACGTGGAGGTTGGGAGAAGGCAAGTGTAGAAGCAGAAATAACAACTGAAGCCTGTTGCAGTAGACAAGGCAAGGCATGTTGTTAGCTTAAATTAGGTTGGTGGTCAAGATGGGAAGAAGTGGCTGGACGAGGAATAGATTTTGATGGCAACACCAACAGGAAATTCAGTTGGCTCTGATGGGGAGTGAGGGAAAGAGAGGAATCAAGAATTACTCTTGGGTCATTGGCATTATCCCCTGGTGAGCAATGGAGCCATTTTTCAAGAAGGAGAAGGTTGAAGGAAGGTTAAAATCAAGAGCTCTGTGTGGACATGCTCCTGAGACGGCTACTGCAGGTAGAGAGGATATTATGTCGCGGATGGTAAGTTTGGAGTTTGTGGGAACTATCAAGTTTGGAAATATGCATTTGGAATTTGCTAGCATATAGAGGATATTGAAAGCCATGAGGTTGGATAAGATTATGTAGGGATGAGATTGCCAGCTGGAGTATCTGAGCACTGTAAATAAGAAACCACATTTTGTGCATTCGTGTCACTTCGATTGTCCTGTCTGATGCCATCTGTTTGTGGAAGGATGCCCTGACAAGAGCAGAGTAGGTGAGTCAGAGCTTGCATTACTGAAAGCAATTGCGAAACTAGTACTAGTCATGGTTTCCTAATCTCTTTATGTATGGCTGATTTTATTTGCTGTTTCCTTTAGAATTTTTCCTCCTTCTCTTATAAGGAAGATTGGTCTGCAGATTTTTATTGGTGCTATATTTAATAAATTTGATTATCTATGTTATGCTGGATTTATCAAAAGATTGTTAAGTTTTTCTTATTTCTATGCACCAGAACAAATTAAATAACAAGGGAATTATCTGTTTATTTGTGGGATGGAAAGAATTCACAGTGAGAAATTCTGGTGCCAGAGGCATTTGGGAAGAAGCAGAATACTTACCATTCATTTAGTGCTTACAATGCTAAACAATTGAAAGGCATAACATCAATTTGTCCTCTTGACAATCTTATGAAATCAGTATTCTTTCCACTTTAGAGATTATTAAGTTGAGGTGCACTGAGGTCTGGAAATTGCCCTCAGTCATGCAGCTAAAAAGCAGCATTTCCAAGTTGTGGACCACAACCTGATTTCAAATGCTATGCGTGCATTTAGCCATTAAGCATCACCGCCTCCTATGTTAATACCCACAGTGAGAGTGAAGATTCCTTTCAGTGGTTCAGGCATAAAATTTGGACAGCTGCCATTTACTGCCCATCTGGCATTTGTCCCCTTGTCTTTACCCTGACTTTCTTTGCAGGAACCACTCTCCTCCACCCTTGTTTATGGGCCTTACTTGGGGCTGACTCCATCACTGAATCCAGGAGTAGTCACAGAAACCCAGGTGTGGCAGTCAACATATCCATTCACCTGAGCAAAAGAGATATATCCAGGGATAAACATGAGACCCAAATTCATCAAGTCAGAACTAATCCCAAAACTTCTCACTGGGCAGGCTCTCTGCAGACAGGATGGTTGCCTGGCATATCCATCTTGCCACCACGAGAGAAGGACTTCAGCCTGCCCAAGAATGGATTCCATCCAGAGGACAAAAGTGCCCAGAAAAGAGAAAGCAAGACCATGTTCTCCTCAGAATATGTCAGCCTCAGAACCAGCCCTCACTTACTGCTGGCCTTGACATTTAAATGAACCCACAAATTCTCAGTTGTTACTGAAGTGGGCTTGAGACGGTTTTTTGTCACATTGGGTGTGCTGAAATAGTTGTGGACTATTATAGAAAGGTAATGATGTATCTTCTATTTCTCATAGTTAGTAACTGGAATCAGACAAGTTATCTGCCTAAAGCCACTCATTTAGTGAAGTAACTAGGGCCCATACCTGTGACTTCTATAGTAGAGTTTTGAGTATTCTATTCACTAGATCATACAGTTTTCTCAAACATATCTGTGGAAGTTATTTAGAAAAAATAAAATACAAATTTCTTTTCTGGATTCTTTCCCTATACATTTAGTTATTCATTTTTCATCACTTAGTTACTCTGACGGCTCAGATTTTATTGTGCTATAGAAGAGTTCTCAAAGCATAAGGTTACCATATGGGCATCAGAAGTTTTATTCATTCCAAACCAAACAGAATGTCTTTGGCATTGACTGGCTATACTTTGTTCAAAAGATGCATGGTCAAATATATTTTCATATGAATTTGCATATATGTGGCCACAACCATTGGATTGGACACATGGAAGATGATAATGTGTGCTCTTGAAACAAGCAGTGCCATTTCTGCCCTGGTCCAAACTCAAATGGTTCTCTTTTGTCGTAGGAGTCAAATTTATTTTTCCTGCCCTTCAAAGATACAATACTTCCTTACAAATTACCTCGCAAGGATAGAACTGGGTATTTCAGATTTTCATATATAGAAGCTGCCCTGGGTCTTGCTGCTGCCTCTCCCTTTCAAAGCAGCTGTCTCCAGATACAGGATTGCCAACTTCCAGAAGACCAAAATTGTTGTGCCTTGCTTTGATTTTCCAGAATCTGGGACCAGGCTTTGTGGTTACTTAGTTCATGTGTTTTGGGGAAACTGAAGCTATCTCTTGCACCCAGGAATAGACATAAATGTGTGGGTAAAAATAGGGATGCTCTAGAAACAGCTGCTGAACTAACAATGAAAACAAATGAATACAATTTCTCATCTTTAGGAAGTCATTGCTAGCCAAACTATTACTATGCAAACTATGTAATATTTGTCATAGCGTATAAAATATTATTCCATCTACCCATATTTGTGGACATTTGTAGCAAATAAGTGGGGTGAAGGATAGGGACTGTGACAATGATATGGCATGAATCTCACTGACTCAGAGGAAATGAAAAACCATGAACTTGGCTTTTTAAATTCAATACAGTAAACTTAATACAGAACCACATCAAATCAGATCTGTAAAGGATATTAATGATTATTTGTGCCAACTCCTTACCATATGTGAAAAGAGAAAATAGAATCCCAACAAAGAGGCATAAGACCCTGTACCTTGACCCAAGGACTATTCAGATGTCTTGCATTCTAGAAAAAAGAATATTGTGGATTTATTTGCTTTAGTTTTGACCAGCACAGCCTCCACAGAAGCATAGTCCAACACAGTGGGTGGATGTTATCCACAGTGGCAGCTGTTATCACCCCAAGGCAAGGCTAGTGACCATGCTTTTGAGGAGAGCTGTGCAAACCCCACATACATACATCTGAATCTCACCACAGTTGACTGAAAAACCTAGATATAGGAGTCTGCACCTCTTCCTCAAAATGCGAGAAAAGTAAAAAACATTTAGCAATGGTACTCAAGGGCCTCCAGCCACGTGAATAGAGCAAAATTGGTCCAATATATTTTAAATTACAATAGTAGTATATTAGAAAGGGAAATATAAGGGAAACTTTTAGTTATAATTTTCTGTAGACATTAATATTTATTCTTGTATACATCAGACTTTCTACAGATAGATGCCATGATAATATAGAAGATTCATTTTATGAAATATTCTTTCTCAATTATTCACAAATCTGAATGTTGTCTTGTTATAGTTAAGTACATAATATGAATTTATTATCTATTCTCCCTGCCTGGCATGAAACATCATTCAGATAATCATAGATTCTACTGAAGAGGAAGAAATTTGAATAATGTTAACAAGCAATTCATAGTGGGGCTTTTAGTCAACTTTATTTTTCTAGTTCGACTTAACATAGTGATTCACAAAGCTTACTTCCTCCTAAGAATTCACATAACCATGCAAAAAGTACTTTTGGCCAGAAAACAGGATGAGATTAAATGTATCTCAAAAGCAACTATTGTCAGCTATATTCAAAATGCATCATTCTTTGATCTAAAATGGAGAAAGTAAGTGTGGCCATGGCTACACAGCAGTATGGATTGGGGAGAGAATACTTCAACATGCAAGAGAAAAATGTGATCTTAATTATAGGGACTTGTAATTAATGCATTTCAGGCCTCAACATTTAAGTTGCATTTTGGTAACTTTTAAGTAAATAAAAATTTTAAATGAATAAATAAAGCTTTTAAATAGTTTTTAAATAAATAACTTAAAACTAAGAAATCTGTTTCTATGCCTTTTTTCCAATCTATCAAATTGACAATATAACAGATCTGCATTGTTCCTGCATCATTTCAGGTGGCCTGAAATTTGACAAGAAGAGGACATATGAATGTCTTCTGTAAGGTTAGATGAAGATCCCAATGCACTGAGTCAAGGTCTCTGAATCGTGGGGAACATGAGGTAGTTACCCCAAGCAGAAGCAGAGGCCACATCCCTCAGCTCGGTGTCCAGTGGCCCCACATTCATTCATACTGGGAGATAGCAGCAAGGAATGATACTTTCTTTGCAATACATGGTACTGTCGAAATGAAAAACTCAATAATCCCTTACAGGATCTCCATCATTTTTTTCGGGGGCGGGGGGTAGCTAGGGACGTATAGACTCTATACTAACAATCTTTGCCCTTAACTAGAAATATCATGGCTGACCAGTGACCTTTTGGATACATATGGACCTCAAGCCAAATACAGCCACAGCAAGGCCACAGGCTCATGAAAAGGAAGAAGGCAGGATCGGTGCCCAGGCATCCTTCGAGAAGCTCTGTCTCCAACTTTTCTCATCTGGAAAGCCCCTCTTCCTTTTGCTCATTGCAAAACCTGACTTAACACTCTTTTATCTGGCAATGCTTAAAGTGAGTTTGACCTGAGGTCCACAATTGCTAGTTGTTGAAAGAGAACTAGAAACACTTGCTTAATTCCGAGGGTCAACATCAAAAACAAACCTGACCAAAGTTGCAGAGGAGGTATTTTACGACTAACAACAACCTTAACCTGACTTCGTTTATCAAATGTCCTCAGAATTATGATACACCCAGATCTTTTGCATTGTATTTTTTTGTCCACCGAACAAAACCGGGAAGCTACCAAAAGTCATGCATGGAATTCATATGTACCACTAGCAGTGTGTGAGATCAGCAGAATGTTTCTGAAAGCTAAGAGATGTATTCAAAGAACTGATGACAATTGCATTTGAAATAAGTTATCTGCCACTATTTCTTTTGGCCATTATGTGGCAAATGTTATATAGACAAGAAAATATTTAGTAAAAGTTGGAAGTATTTGCAAAATATTTGTGCAGAAGTTTGCGACTTTAATTGTATGACCTCATTGTAGTTGCACAGGGAGACTCCAGCTACATCTTACCTTTTCAAAATACTCCTGAGCAATGGCTTTCCTACAACCTCTTTGGAATGTAGCATTATCAGCTTCTATTTCCCCAATTTCCAATAATTCAATAAAAAGTCAGCAATAACATGTCCAAGGGCATGTTATCTCAAATGTGGATTTTAATGAAACACAAATATGCCCATGCATGTTTTAGCAAATTGTTCTGGACCATGCAAAAATGCATTAAAAGTGGAGGCATATTTACATTTGTTTTGCATTTGTTATTTAAGAGGTCAGACTATGCAAAGTGCATCCACTTTTATCAATAGCTTCAAGGAGAAGAAAATTTTATTAAAGTTAGATTTATGACAAACAGATGAGTTAATATCTGTCATTTGGGGGAAAAGGTTTTGAGAGGCTACATTTTTAAAATAATAGGCATTTATTACTTTTCCAAAACGGAGAATACTTAACAAATGTGCCTGTCTATTTTAAACCAGGTATACTGGTCTGCAGGTAAATTTCCAATTAAAAAGCCAACTTAATTATAAGCAGTTTACAGCACAAAGGGAGATTGTTATATAGTCTGGAATTGGCCCTGGAAATTTTAATATAAAAAATAAAATTAATAGTAGAAGAATAAAAGACATTTAGTGATTTCCAAAAACTTTTAGAGACAATTCTTGCTCAAGATTTACAAATAAAGAATACAATAGAAAAATTTGTATTCTAAGATGATAGAAAACAATATATTCTAATGTTGCTTAAGAGATATAATCTTACATACTTGCTGGATTTGTTCATGGTTGCCTTTGCCAAAGGAAACTTTTTTCAAAATTAAAGAATTTTTTTTTTCTAAACCAGCCTCTGCATTTGCCCCTGAATGCTGGGGAAAAAAGGGTGTGCAGGAGGGGTGGGCAAAATAAAAATTGTGTGTGTGTGTGGTGCATTTTCTATACACTCCTGGCTATGTAGGACGGACAGACCCATTTCTACAGTGTTACCTGGATTCTCTATGTAGCTACAGACCTACTACATTGGGGATTACACAACTCTATGCCTCTAATATTATGTTGGGCTTTGTTGGACACAGCACACCAAGGCCAGGGTGGAACTGGTGGTGTGCACATATGCCGTCTGTGAAGTCTGAAGTCTAACATACTTAGAACATTCCTTCGTCCAGAATCACATGGATTCATGACCTCTCCTAATTCATCTCTATTTAAATGTCACTTCATCACAAAAGACTTGGTCCGATTATCACACCCCACGTCACCAGCATTCTCCTCATCCCTTTCCACTGCTCTGTTCTCCTTATTTGGTTAGTACTTACTACTATCCAACATATTTTCTGTCCCTCTTCCTAGAATATAAAGTTCCATTAGAACACAAACTATTTTTGTTCGCTGCTATATACCCAGTAACTAGATGGTGCTTGGCACATGGTGGGTGCTCACAAATTTTTATGGAATGAATGTATAATTAAATGTTTAAAATAAAAATACAACTGCTGATCAATGACATTGCAGAAAGGTCCACTAGAGAATGCAACCTGAAGATTGGCAGGGAAGTAATTCATGAAATGGCCATTGTTCTGAACACTTAGAAAGTATTCAGATTTCTACTACCTGCTTCTGACAGACTCAGAGTATAAAAAGTTTCAAAAGACTGTGCTGTGATGTGGAGAAATTCCAAATGGAAAAATTGAACATATTCTGTCATCAGCTCCTTTCAGACAGATGCTCTCAAGGTGATCAAGTTGGCAGTCCTGGGGAGGGATGATATTACGTTTCACATATACATCACTGGATTAATCCTCATTGTGTTATTAAATCTAATTAACATAAATCTGTGCAGTGACTTATGTTTTAAATGATGGGGTAATTATTTAAATACTTTCTACTATGAAGGGAGTTGCGGGCTTGGGTTGGAGAGACATAGCCAAACCAGAAATAGGCAACAAAAGACTTTCCAGAAGAAAAATGTGACATAGTCCTATAATATGAGTGTTACTTAAGAACACCTAATACGCTAAATACCAATCTGACAAAGAAGATAAATTGAGAAATGATGATTCATATTCCCAAAGATTTTTTCATGTTAATATAAGCATATTTAATGGAGAAATCCGTAACAGATTTTAAAGCTTTCATTTTCTAAAAGAGTACAACTCAAATTTTTATAAACATATGTATGATATCAATAGAAGTAAATCCATCTCATTTGAGTGAGTGCAGCTCCAGCTTTGTGTAGATCTTGAGCATCCTTGGTGAGGGTGTGAGAATGAAGAACACTCCAGAGACCAGAAGCAACTTATGACTCACCAAAGCTCTGACTGCCACTCAGTAGCCTTCTAAGCCCTCCATTCATTCCCATTCCACTTCAGTGCCAAGCATCTGAGATGGGAAAGTCATCTACAGCCCACCAACAAGCCCTGAGCGGCTGGGCGTCCATCTCCCCATCTGTACTGGTGGCACACATCACTGTTCAATTCATCATGTCTATGAACTTGATCTGATTTTTGTCATGACTGTCACTATAAAAGTCACTCTGCATGAATGTCAGAAGGAAATTTAGAGGTCTGTTGCTGAGGTAATATATTTTCAGATCAAAATGTGGGTTAATTGAAATCATTATATGTATATTCACATGACTACATATTATCATGTTAGGAGATGGGACTGATCATGGAGACATAGTATCTCTCTGCATCCCATGAGACATATCTTTCTTACACAATTCCCACTGCTAGGAAGATCGCTGAACTTTCCAGAAAGACGTTCACCAAATACGTTCTTAGTGGGACCCAACTGAACATCATCTGTGGCAGAGACCTACAGTTCTCATGAGTATCTGAGCATCTCTTTTTCCTGGACACACAGCTGAACATTTCCCAGGATCCCTTGGATTATGTGTGTCTCTGTGACAAAGTCCAGCCAATGGAACTTGCCTAGAATCAATGTGGGCTACTCCGGGGCTGGGCCCATAAACACTACCCAGTTACTATCGTCATCCTCTTCCTCTTCACTGGCTAGTAGAGAGGATTCCAAGGAGCTATAGGGAGGGGGAGCCACAAGACGGAAGGATGTGGCTTCCTGAATAATGGGATGGAGATTTACCATGCCTGCCTGCTCCCACCACACACACAATGCACAGAAATAAGAGAGAAAAGTAAGCTTTTATTGTATTAATCCATTCAAATTCAGGGGTTGTTTGTTTTACGATTAACATACCCTGACAAATAAAATGAACTTTAATGGTTTTTCAGAATCTGTTGCATTTCATTTTCTAAAAGATTACAATGCAAATTTTTATAAACATATGTATGGTATCAACAGAGGTAATCCTTATCTCATCTGAGTGAGTGCAAATGAGATATGCATTTTTCTTCTGTTGCATTTACTTTTCTAAAAAATATTATTTTAATTGTGGTAAAATACACATATCATAAAAATTGCCATTTTAATCACATTAAGTGAACAATTCAGTGGCATTGGGTACATTCACATTTTAGTGTGTGTTACCATCAGCCATCTCCAGGATGTTTTTCACCTTGGAATCTGAAGCTCTATACCCATCAAACAATAACTCACCATTTCCCACTCCCCACTCCAACTGCTAGCATCCACCTTTCTGCTTCCTGTCTCTATGATTTGACTACTCTATATATGTTTTCCAAGTGGAATTATATAGTATTTTGCCTTCTGTGACTAGCTTATTTCACTTGGCATGTTGTCCTTCAGAATCACCCAAGTTGTAACATACGTCAGAATGTCCTTCCTTTTTATCACCCACGTTGTAGCATACGTCAGAATTTCCTTCCTTTTTATCACGCATGTTGTAGAAACATCAGAATTCCCTTCCTTTTTATCACCAATGTTGTAGCATATGTCAGAATTTCCTTCCTTTTTAAGGCTCAATAATGTTCCATTTTATGTATAGACCACATTTTGCTTATCCATTCATTTGTTGATGGATGCTTGGTTTACTTCCACCTTTTCGTTGTTGTGAATAAAGCTGCTATAAACATGGGTGTACAAATAACTGTTTGTGACCCTATCGTCAGGCTTTTTGAGTGCAAATCCAGAAGTAGGATTGCTGGATTGTGTGGTAATTCCATTTTTAATTTTTTGAGGAATCATCACTATACTGTTTTTCACAGCAGCGACACCATTTTACATTCCCATCCATAGTGCACAGCCATTCCAATGTCTCTATATACTTGCTCACTCTTACTTTCTGTTTGGATTTCCTAGGATCTTAACCTCCAGAAAACATAAACAAAAGAAGTGCATGATACTGTATCACTTACTGTCATAGATTTTAATGAATATATCTGAAAATTTGTTTCAAACTAAGAGCTATTCCCAAATATTCAACATCTACTGTTCTTTCCTTGATAGGAGCCACAACCACTCTCTCCTAAAACCAAGCTTTTCGGTTACAAGTGATTTCTATGTCTGCAGGTAAGGTTACAGCTGGCTGTGTGGTTAGTAAATAATCTCTTGGTAACAGACTTGCTTCATCTGTAGGTGACTGTATGAAGTCAGGCCGAGGGCTGAGTCAGACAGCTCAGCTGAGCTGCTCTGGTGGCATGCCTTGAGAGTGTCACAGCCGTATCTGGAGCAGATTAACAAGAAATGTAAATTCCCTTCCAAAAATAGATTCCAAGAAGTAGAGAACTTTTAAAATTACTTTCTATAGGAATTTCCATGATGCCTGAAGCTCTAATTAAAAAGACTTCTGAACCCTAGCTAGGTAAAGAATTTTTGAAAAACTCTTCCTGCATTCTCTATGTAAGAATAATACCTAGTGCTTTTGTAAAATAATAATAAGAAGAAGAATAAGAAGATTTTGTGCTGTTATTTTCTTGGGCAAAAATTTTTAGAAGGCTGGAACAATCTTGTAATTTTATTCTCTATCCTTCCACCATTCTTTTACTTATAAAAAATAGCATTTTTATTAAAATAATCCTGAATTCCATGCAAGATTAAACACATGAGAATAGTCAGCAATCTTTCGGAACAAAAAAATGAATAAAGAGTGACTTTCACTGTCAGACACCTAAGTGTATTATGAAGCAACAATGATGAAAACTAAGTGATAATCAGCCCATGGGAATAAGTGCATAGTCCAGAAAGGAAAAAATGTCCATAAAATCATTTTGGTATTTAAAGCAATGGAGCAATTATGACCTATTTGATGAAGACAGTATTATATGAACAAGTGGTTAAGCCACCAGAGAAAGATAAAGTTAGGTTCCCATTGTCTCAGAATTTACATGGAAATTAATTAAAATATGAAACAAGTCTTAGTAAAGATACAGAACAATAAAAACTTCCATTCCTCACTGGTGAGACTGAAAATAATACAGTTATTCTGGAAAACAGTATGCCAACTTATTATGAAGTTAAACATACATTGTGTCTGTGATCCAGCAAGTCTACTCCTGTTATTTGTCCAAGAAATATGAAAGCATGTTCCCACAAAAAGACTGTTATAAAAATGCTCACAGTAGCTTTATTTATAATAGCCCAAAATATGTAACAACATGGGTGAAACAAAAAACACTGCATTAGGAAGAAGGCCAGACACAACAAAGAATGCACTATATGACTACATTCATAGGAAGTTTTAGAATAGGCAAAGTTAACCTATGGTGATAGAAATCAGAAGAGGAATGGCCTGAGGCCTGCAGGGTTTATGGGAAGAATGAACTAGAACAGGACATGAGGGCCCTTTCTCAGGGAAGAGAAATGTTCTACATTTTGATTGTAATCATGGTTACATGAGGCATGTATTTTCCAAAACTTGTCAGTACAAACTTTATAAGTCTCTTATGTATCTCAATAAAAATTAATTGGGAAAGGTTTAACATTTAAAGGAAAAGACTGACAAATATAACTACTTCAAAATTTAAATTTCTGTAGGATCAAAAAGACTATAAATAAAAGATGAGTAATAATGAGAAAAAAATCATTGACTATGAGACTTAGTTTAGTTTAATTAAATTTAATTAATTTAGAGAGAAATCTCAAAATTGAAAAAACATGAAAAACTGCTGAACATCTGAAAGGAAAAATGAACAAAAGTTATAAATAGGCAATTTGTGAAAGAAATATATAAGCCCCAAACAAAATTTAAACAAAATTTTAAATGTGTGATGGGCCAAGGGCTAATATATCTCTAATGTAAAAGGGTTTATAGAAATAGGTAGAAAATACTGTATATTTGGATTTTTAAAAAGCAGGCAAAATATAGGAATAAACAATTCACAAGAAAAAACACACACTCAATAAGTGTCTTAAAGTGTCTAGACTCTCTAGAAATCAAGGAAATACAAATTAAAACAACTACATACCATGTCTGACCTTGCTTCTGCTTTTTCCTGCCTCTGTGGTTTTCCCTTTTTTTTTTTTTTTAATTTGTTTGTTTTTTCTTTTCAGAACCACTGATTCTCAACTCAATGCCTGGGAAACTTTTATTAATGTTCAAGTTATCAACTTGGACGCCACTTCTCTGGTAGCTTCCCCTGACTCTCAATGCTAATAGGAGCCCTGCTTTGCAATGCTATACCACTCAGTAGGTCCCCTAGCAGAGCACTTATCACACTGCACTTACTATCCAGTTTTCCTACAATCCCCACAAAATCCGTTCTGTAAAGGCAATGCTACAGTCCAAGTGCCTACCAAGCACACTACCTGGCACATATAGGTGCTTAATAAATATTCCTTGAATGTTTTATTGAGTAATATAGCATTTTCAAATTGGGAAAAGCTAAAGAAAATTATCGAGTATTAGCAAGATTTAAGTTGTGGCACTTTCACTCGCTACTGGTAGAAGCATAAACAGTTATAATGTTTTCTGAAGATGTAGTAGATGGAGTTCTCCAGAGCAACTGAACCAATCGCATATGTAGAGAGAAATAATTTACCAAAAAGAACTGGCACACATGATTACGTCCAAGATCTGCAGCTGGCCAGCTGGAGACCAGGGCAGCTGATGGGATAAGTTCTACTCTGAGTCTGAGTCTAACTCCTAAAGCAGGAGAAGATCAATGTCCTTCCTCAAAGACAAGCAGGGAAAAATAATTCTTTCTTGCTCAGCCTTTGATACTATTAAGGGCTTCAGAAAATTGCATGAGGCCCAGCCACGTTGGAGAGGGCAATCTGATTGACTCCAACCTGTGATTCTAATGTTAATCTCATCCAGAAACTCCCTCACAGACACATCCAGAAATAATGTGTAACCAAATATCCGGGCACCCTGTGGCCCAGTCAAGTTGACATATAAAATCAACCATTGCAGAAGGTAATTTGCCAACATTTAATAGAACTCATAAAAATGCTTAACTTTTTTGACCTGGCAGTTCAGTCTTGAACAATGTTTTCTAAGAAAATTATCAGAAAAATGTCTCTGAATACCTGTTAATGGCATCTCTTTGTTCATTGGTTGTAAGATAAAAGAACCTAAAGAGTGATTGAATAAATTATAAATTACAATAAAATATAATTCAAAACTTAATGATGATATATAATATAGACTTGCAATTATTGATATAAAAACATATTCACAATATGTTAAATTTAAAAGTCTATCAATAAAGACAATTGTAATATGATCTAATTTTAATTTTAAATATACAATATATACAATACAAAATATACAATAAAACTTCCAGAAACATACACTTAAAATGTAGTGTGTCTTCTTTGGGTCTGAAATTATGCATGAGTTTTTTTAATTTTTCTTTTCATTTTATGATCCTGACATTTCCTAGTTTTAATTTCAATTTAATTAATTCAATTAATCATGTAATTTCAAACAACCAAAAAACTACCCATGTGCTTTGAAAGCTTGACTTAGATAGGCTACATCTCAAAAGTCTGTTCCACTCAGGATTAAAATTAAAGCAATTAGCTTAGTTAGATCCTTTTCCCTTAAGCGTTTCATTTGCTGTCTACTAAAAATACCGAGCTCTGATTGCTTTGCTCACCAGCCTAAACTATTCCTCCTGATAGAGCCTCAGCAGGACAAGAGACAAGATGATGTTTAGGTAGAGGATTGAAAGTGATCTGAAAAACTGACAGGTGTGGTGTGGTATATCCATACAATGAAATATTCAGCCTCAAAAAGGAGAAAATTTTTGACCCATGCTACAACATGGAGGACATTAAGCTGAGTGAAACAACCCAGACTCATGAAGACAGACGCTGTATTATTTCAGGAACATGAAGTTCCTAGAGTAGTTAAATTCTTAGAGAAAGTAGAATGGTGGTCAGCAGGGGCTGGCGGGGAGTGGGGAATGGGGAGTTACTTAATGAGTGCAGGGTTTCAGTTTTGCAAAATAAAAAGAGTTCTGGAGATCTGTCACACAACAATGTGAATGCACTTAGTGTTACTGAACTGTACGCTGAAAAAAGATTGAAATGGTAAATTTTATGTTATGTATATTTTACTGTAACTTAAACAACGAAGCTGACATATCTGACTGGGGGAAAGATCAGAGTCACACAGACTTGACTTGTTGAAGGATTTAGAACTGATGAGGGCTGACACAGTGGCTCAGTCTTCCTGCCAAATCCAGGGCTCCTCCCCTTCATCCTGCCACCTTTCAGAAGCTGAGCTCTATGCACATCAGAGCAATTAAGACAGATACTTCTATATTCTCAATCTATCACCCCTGGAATGAAAGCAATAATAGTAGCTAACACATACAGGGTGCTGACTATTTGCCAGGTAGTATTCAGAAAACACTTTACATGCATTGACCAGATAATTCTCACAACTCCGTGAGGGAAGAATTATTATGAAATCTCATTTTACAGATGAGGAGCCTGTGTCTCAGAGAGGTTAAGTAATTTTCCCAAGGGCACGCAGCCTGCAGTGGGATAGCTACAATGCAAACCCACGCATTATAGCCCTAGAATCCATGTATATAACTGTTGTAACCACGATTCTTATACTTTAAGGAATCACCTGAAAGATTTCTCAAAGCTGTTTCCTGGACTCCATCCCAACAGAGTAGTTGGTGTTAGGGCCCGTGAATGTGCCTCTTTGACAAGCTCACCGGTGCTGCCAGTGCTGCTCGGCTGAGAGCTGCATGCTGAGTGGAACAAGGATTGCAGCACACTGTAAGTGTTGCAATAAAGCACCCCAGTTATGTTCTGGAATTAAATCTAGTAAATAATCAATAATGGATGAGTTACCCGTGGATCAAATTAATTTACCCCAAATGACTTGCTATTGATATGCTCGTATTTGGTAGCAATGTGAGTTGATAATCCAATTTAAAAGCTGTTACTTATTCAACTCTATTGCAGCAAGTATGAGGCAATGTGTTCTCATGACAAGACTGCTGGGAATCTAGAGAAATGCAAAACCAAGGAATATCATTTAGTGTAAAACCACCATAACAGCACAACACGGTCTTTTAATCACTACAGCATCATTTTCAGATGTTACAGAAGTTACAGTATGACTATAGCATTCCACAAAATCCTCACACTCCCCTTGCTCTCAGTCTATACTCTGCCTTTCCAGAAGAGGTTGCCTTGGATACAAGTATTGTCATGCCTGTAAATTTTATCCCCTGTGGCAAGTTAGCAAATTGGCATCCAGGTTTAATAAATCTGTCTGTTATTAATGAATAAATCTAGTCTTTCTAGGAAGACTCATACCCACAATGCTTGATAACCTCTGAGAAAATGGGTAAAACCAGTTGGTGGACTCTCAAAGTGGACAATTGCACCCTACACCCGTGTGACCCAGGGGAGCACAGGGACCCCATGAACTACTCCCCCATGGGAATGAGTAGTATCCCTCTCTCTTGGGACTCTGGGACTGCAGTTAGTGAGGTTGGGTTCTGAAAAGATGCTTTCACATCCCCAATTATGACTACCACTCTAGACTTAGACCAGCTGCCCTAGGGAGAAGAATGACAGCCCCACATTTAATAATAGATCTCAGGTTTCACCTTTCTCACTAGGAACAATCCGCTCAGTTTAGAAGCTCTGGAGCTGTTTTCCCACACCCCAAGGTCTTCTATCGGTTTGAGAGCCCCTGGAGATGGCCCACGCTGGTGGCAACGAGGCATAGAGAGTCACACGAGATCACTTAGCTCCCCAGTCAGGTCTACTGCAGTATGAGAAACAGGGGAGGGAAATGTTAGCTATTTAAAGATACTAGAAAGAAAAACACATGGCGTGAACATTTTTATTAGGCCATAAGGGGTCAGGCCTAATAGAAGATTATCACTTTATTACTGGATTCCATTTTATATTACCCTGCCTGAACAAGACTCTCACGATAGCACCAACAGATTTGGCTTTAATGACTTCTCCCTCATAATTTCTAATCACCTACACTTAAGGACCATTCCCCACCACAGGAAAGTGATGGTGGGGAAATACTTCACTGCAGTGAAGACCCTTAAACTCCCAAGATTCAGACTCACCTCCCTGAGCCCCGAGCTCACCAGTGAGTCCCTCAAGACTGGGTAATGAATAACGCCAAGCATTCATCTATGAAGGAGTTCCTAAATAGGATGAAGTAGTTAAAAATACTTTTTAAGAATAATTAAAAGGCATTATGGAAAATCCTGAAATATTTCTAAACAGATAAAAAATAGGGTCAAATATGAACTCATTCTTCCTTATATAGAACATGTCCTACTAGTCACTAAGGTGCCCAGGTTTCTTAATTGGTTTGTTCTTTGAGCTAATACCTAAAAGATGACTAACATGGGAAATGAAACCCAATGGCCACAACGTCCTTAAAACCCATGCATCCAAACATCCTGTGCCTCTGGGTAGTCTATGGCAGGCTGAATGACAGTCCCCCATGGATATCCCTGTCTTAATCCCTAGGACCTGTGACTATGTCACCATACATGGCAAAAGGGACTTTGCAGATATGATTAAGGCTACATATCTTCAGACGGGAAAAAAATGACCCTTGATTATCTGAGTGGATCCAGTCTAATTGCATGAGTTCTTAAAATAGGAAGGGGAATCAAGGGAAGTGTATCACAGAGATAGCAGCATGAGGACTCAGTGCGAATGGCTGGTTCTGTGATGTAGGAACCACATGCAAGGATCTGAGAAAAGTTATAGGAGCTCAGGGCAGCCTTCACTTGACAGCCAGCAAGCAAATTGGGACCTCAGTCCTACACCCGTAGGAACTAAATTTTGCCAACACCTGAATGAACAAGGTGATCTTTTTCTCCTAGAATCTCAAGAAAGGAACACAGCACTGCCAACATCTTCATTTCAGGTTAGGGAAATCTGTACTGGATTTAAAGAATTAGAAAATAATAATTTTTTGTTGTTTTAACCTACCACATTTTTGGTCATTTGTTATGGCAGCAACATAAAACTAATGCACAGTTTTCATCCAAGTTATACTTCTAATTAAAACCTTACCACTTTAACAAATCCTGTTCTTTCTAGCCACAGCCTCTTAGCGTGAACTCCAGTTTCTTTTTGTAAAGTAATCCTCTATAACTTTTTATACTAAACTTTCTATATTAAAAGCATAAGTAGATTTCCTTGCTGTATTTCAGCCCAAATTAGCTGGGCTTGACTAATCACAGCAGGGTCATTTAGGAGTGACATAATCCTAAACACAATCCTGAAGGTGAATGCATGCTCTCTTTTCTGACATTAAAGGTGGTTTCAATCACGTCTGGCACCGACTGAAAAAATGTATTCTGGAATGCCTCAGGATGAAGGAAAGAAAAACATAGATACTGATCTTCCAACATCGCAATCTGGTTCTAATATCAGTTGTCTACAGGAAGAATTCACCATTAGAAAATGATTTCCTCAAGTCTATTTTTAAGATCCCTTTAATGTAGCCATCTGCTAAATTATCTTGATACAAATGAGGAGAATTTCAGTGAACATCTGAATTTCCTTGTTTATAAAACGAAAACTAGATCACATTCCTTATCTAGCCTGGTGATAAGAACTAATTTGATGTATACATATATCAGTGTGTGTACGTAAATCATATACACAGATTTATACTACATATACACACATGTGCACCAATCAGGATAAGCTAGTTTATGCTGCATCATTATCTCTGCCTCAAACAAACCACCCAAACTTAGTGCCTGAAACAGCTCAGGTTTACTCCCTCCCAGTTCTGTGAATCAGCTGTTTGGAGTGGATTTGGCTAGAGGTTCTTCTGTTGGTTTCACCAGGGGTCACTCATGTAGCCACACCATGGGGTAGCATGGTCCAAGACAGATCCATTCACATGCCTGCTTGTGGGTGCTGGCAGTCAGCAGAAGTTGTGAAGCCTCAGAAGGCTTTTACTCAGAACAGCCTCCATGCCATTTCTCAGTCCCCTTTGATGTAAGCAAGTCACAAATCCAGCCTAATTCCAAACGAGCAGAGAAAGAAAATCTACTCCTTGATGAGAAGAGCAATAAGTCACATTGCAAAAAGGCACACACGGTGGTGGGAAGAATCTGTTGCTATTTCAATAATCCATCATTACCCCCAAATATCAAAGATTTATTTTTATTCCCACTGCATGGCCATCGTGGTTCACTGGGGGCTCTGCTGCCCATTACTGCTCATTCCAAAATGCAAAGTGATGGATGATTCTGCCACGCAGAGCATGCTGTGCTGGTTATCAGAACCAAGGGGAAAATGTCAGAGAAGTGGCCTGCAGGAAATGAAATACTTCCATCCAGGAGTGACAGTTGTCACTCCCAGCCAACTCTAAGTAAGTCATATGGCCACATCTAACTCCAGCGGAGTTGGAGGTGATTTCTTACAGGTGCCTGAAAGAGGAGAGCTCAAGTGAGAATAAGTAGATCAAACAGGTAGCACAACATACATGCATGCTCTCACACACACCCATACGTGACATCAATCTAATAGTTTGTCACAGGCAGCTCAAACATTTGGAACTACCCAAAACTCTATCCGTGTTCTGGAAATGATAGTCTCTGACTATAACTCAGTTAAGAAAGAACAAGAAGATTGATAGTGTTTTTGTCATTTCCGTAAGAAATTTTGTTAAGAATACTCTTTCTTATTTGTTCCAGAGATAATGATGTAAATAGAATTCACTTGTCAATACCCAATTACTTTTGATCAGACATGGAGGGATTGTATCTACAAACTGAATCAAAAAATCAATTGTCATTTTGAAGTCAGTACATTATCATTTCTTTGTAATTCAAAGCTGTGGTAGTTAGGGCTGTTCTCAAATGGTCTTTTTCTCCTTCTGGTTGTACTTTCATCCACTTAAATGTGATCATGTGACTTTCTTTAGTCAATACAATTCTACGTTATATTTGCATGCTATTCTATACTATAAAGCATTATTATATATAAAAACTCATAAAGTTATCAGGATAATAATTGGAAATTAGCTTAATCTCATGCAAACTGCAAAAAAAGATGATTCTACAAACAATATATGTGCTAAAAGAAAAATGACAAGATAAATAATACTGAATCACTACAATCTCCAACTAAAATTGTCTGACTCAACTAAGGCAATAAATTTTTAAAAACTGAAATCAAAGTAGAAATATATTTTAATTGTATTATATTTCTTAATGTTTTCTTATATTTAATGTTAGAATATTTGCAAGTCTACAATGGAGGAGGAGAGATTTATAAATTCCAGCTGCCTATAATAGCTCAACTTTTTCAGAGACGTAAATTTTTTTCTTCTAAGAAGAAGTTTTTCACTTCATGTAGAAGATTATACTAATATTTACCTGAACCCAAATTAGGGAAGGTTTATGTCGTTGTTGTTCAACTTAATATGCTACCCACATTAATTAGCTATACTGACCTTGCTTTCTTATTTTCTCTTAGTATCCCACATTTATAAAGCTATGTGCTATTCTCAAAAAGTTTTAGGTAGCAGTCCTTGTAAGGAGTTGAATGTGACACTCAGAAAAATCTCTAGAACTGGTGAATGCAACTTTATTTGGATAGAGAGTTTTGCAAATGTAATTAGGTTAAAAATTTTGAGATGAGATTATCCTGGGTTACCCAGGTAAGCCCTACATCCAACAACCAGTGTCCTGATAAGAGACACAGAGAAGAGGGGAAGGCTGTGCACAGACAGAGGCAGAGACTGAAGCAATGCATCTATAAGCCAAGGAATGCCAACAATTGCCCACGGCTCCCAGAAGCTAGGCAGAGGCATGGAAAAGATTTCCCTCAGAGCCTCCAAAAGGCACCAACACTATCGACACCTTGATTTTGGACTTCTCATCTCCAGGACTGTGAGATAATACATTTCTGTTATTTTAAGTCATGGAAGTTTGTGGTGGTTTGTTGTGGCACTCCTAGGAAACTCAGCAGCCCCTATCGAACCATGCCTCCCTCATCGCCCCAGGCTGGCTTTCCCTCCACCTCTTCTATATTGGCACTCCCCAACAAGCGAGCAGGGCCATCATCTCTGAATTAACACTATCTAGAATTCATTTCACCGTCTAGCCTCCTTTGAGTTCTGCAGAAAAGCAGAGGTTGTTATATCAAATACATCAGATGTCAATTGCAAATGTAAATTTTTAATCGTGCTTTCCTTTAGGTGCTGTGATGCATTTGATGCAGAAACAGTTGAGCTCTACTCTAAATGCAGAGTACAAGGGACAGGGGAGAAAGAAAAATGAGCCATGCACAGTCCCTCCCCTTCCAGGCAGCTATATGAACATATAAGCTATAAACCACGGTATATATTCTATAACGATTTCCATTTTCTTCGCTCCTGTTCTGTTTTCCAGGACTGAAAGTTGCCTCTAGAAGATGCCACAGTCTGCTGTCAGTTATTTTCTTCCACCCATTAAAATGCAAATTGGTATTTCTATGTAACATGTGACAGGTTTGGATAAACCGTGGGATTCTCTCCTCTCAATTCTTTACTGATTGAATTTTAATCTGGATTGCCTATCAAAACTCAGCCTATTCCTTGAAGTTCAGATAAAGTGCCACATCCACAATTAAAGGTCTCACTGTTACCCCCTTACAATGCACTTTTTATACCTGAGAAACGTGATTACATTTATTTAACTTACTATGTTTCGGGCACCATGATTTCATTTAATCTTCAGGGAACACACCTACCATTAGATACTCTTTACAAATGAGGAAACAAACTTGGCAGTGTTCAGGAACTTGTCTAAAGTAATTGTATTAGTGAGCTAGAGATGCATAACAAAGTCCCATAAACTCAACAGCTGAAAACACCAATTTATTTTCTCATAGTTCTGCCAGTCAGGAGTCCAACACAGAACAGATGGATTCTCTTCTCAGCCTCTTACAAGGTGTCAGCTGGGCCACATTCTTTTCCGGAAGATCCACTTCCAGGCTCCTCCTTGTTGTTGGCAGAACTCAACAGTGGTAGAACTGAGGTCCCATTCTCTGACACGTGACCTCCATCTGTGAGCAAGCCATGACATATCAAGCCCTGCTCACGCCTTGGTTCTCTCTGGCTTCCTCTCTCTGCTTTTAAGGGCTCCTGCTCCTGCGATAACATCGAGGCCATCTGAACAATCCAGGAGAATCTCCTCATCTCCAAATCAACTGATTAGTAGCCCTAATTACATCTACAAAGTCTCTTTTCCATGTACAGTAACATTTCCCTGGGTGTGGCATCCTATCATCTCAGTTCCCAGTGATTGGGGTGTGGAATGTTCTTGGGCCACGATTCTGCTTACCATAGTCACTCACAATCAGTAAGGGACAGACCAGGGATTTAACCCCAAATTTGTTTTAGTCTTTGTACCATGTCCTGCTTCCTCTCTAGGACACACCTTAAACTAAAGCTGCAGATGTTGGAGAGAAGAGAGAGTGTGATGTCAAAGACCACAGCCTCTGGGCAGCCCTGCCTGAAGGCAAATCCTCAGCCCTCTCATCAGTAGAATGAGTATAAAATAACGTCTGCCTCTAGGGTTGTTATGAGAATTCGGCGTCTTAATACTTGAAAAGGGCTTGTTTATTACATTGTCTGGCATATAGTTAGCATTGTAGAAGAGATGTTAAATAAATAAAAGTAAATGAACATAAGGCAGGAGAGTAAAAGAACAGCAGTGTAGAAGGCATTTTGCCCATTTTATTATACCATGATAATTCACAACGTTTTAAAAGGTGAAATATTTGTAATTGTAACATTACCCTACTTTTGAGCTAATAGTTTAAGATGTAGCCTTGCTAGGTTTCAACCTATTTTTGTACAAGGAGTATGACTTATATGCATTAGATACTTACTAATCAATCAGGGAGTTGAACTGGATTCAGGAAAGTTATATAACAAGAACTTCATGATTCTTTTTTTTTAATATTGCCTATTTCCAGGCAGATTATTAGTGGAAAAATAATTATAAGGAGAGATTTTTAAAAATATGTTTAAAAGCTTTTGTTTTTAAAATGAATTTGGAGAGAGTTCTATTTATTGAAGCAGATGCTCTGACTGGAAGCAAAATCAAAATCTAATTAAGAAAGAGTTACAACAATCTCCATGACTGAGAGACCCTTGATGGGCCTAGGGCACTAGAGCTGACATAACAATAGATGCTGGGTCTGATGTGTGATAGGGAGGGCTCTATGAATCTCACATCTGCCCCTAAGATGCCACATCCCCTGGCCAATCACAGCTATGCTCTTAATGTCTACAAAATATCTTCATTGATGTTCATTATATCTGGGAGGAACAAGGGGCTTCATCAATGAAAGAACATCCAGGAATTTATCAGATGGTTGAGAGGAATGAAAGCCTGATTTCTTCCTTGATGATGATACTTACAGAAAACAGATTCAAATTTGCTAGTAAAATCATAGCAGTGAGTAAGAGTAGGAAAAAAATAGGTTGTGCATCTTCCTACTACTGGGTGGGGTGGGGGCAAAGGAAACAAAAACTAGATCTGCAGATAATAGGGAAATGAAAGAAAAGAAAGAAGAAAACAGAAAGCAAGAAACAAGAAGGCAAAACTAACAGGTAACATCAGTTACAACAACAAATGTGAGCTGAATTCAATTACAAAACAAAAGATTCACAGCATCGTAAAGGAAATTCTATTATATACTATCCCAAGTGTATCCCACCTAAAATAAAATGATATGTGGTTTAAAAATAAAGTGATGGGTAAAATATATTAGGTACACGAAATCAAACACAGAAAAGTAGAGATAGCGATATTAACTAAAAAATCAAGCTCAAGGCAAATTTTTTTTTTAAAAAAGATAAAAAAGGTCCTTATATGAGTATAACAGGCATGTTCCAAAATAAAACTACATGAGACATGAAATATTTTTTATTGACTTCTTGAGTCCGTTTTTTTCTACAAATTTTAATACATGCATACCATGTGCCTGGCATTCTGTTGAAAACTAGAAACACATTTAAACTAGACATAATTACAGTCAGGACTTTAAAAGTTTAGACTTCAACACTCCCACTTCTGCCTCAACTTGCAGCTTCCTGTTGTCCAGGAAAACACCCTGATGGCAGGGTGGGCAACTCTACCTACCCCCACCTCTCGTAGCCAGGAAAGCTTTACCTGTTAGAGCTTCCAGCCTAGAGGCTCTACCTCTGCCTGAATTTGCCAAAGGGTACAGCCTCCTGTTGCCCTGGAAATACCTGGATTGCAGGACGGGCAACTCTATCCACCCTACTTCTTGTAGCCAGATGGGCCACACCTGCTAGAGCTTCCTGCCCAGTGGCCTCATTTTTGTCTGAATTCTGCAGGCAGGCATAACCGTATGTTCCCCTTGTCCCCACTTGGACAGTAGATTTGGGTTGACCTGGAAAGGACATAGCCTGTCTGCCAGCTTTGGCCCCTGCCCGAGGGAGACACATGGAGCAGAACACCCAACAAAAGAAATGTGGGCATGAAGATAGTAATCAAAGAGGGCTCCTCCAAGACCCAGGAGTGAACTAAAATTGAAGCCAGTCAACTGAACCCACTTTATATCACAAAGAAACCCCCAAGAGCATCAAAGAAAATAAAAACAAAGAAACTCACCCAAAGGATAACAAATTCAAATACTGAAGGAACATCAGCCCACACAGATGAGAAAGAACCAATGCAAGAATTATGGCAGCTCAAAAAGTCAGAGTGTTTTCTTACTTCCAAACAACCGCACTAGTTCCCCAGCAATGGTCCTTAACCAGGCTGAAATGTCAGAAATAGAATTTAGAATATGGATAAGAACAAAGATCACTGACATCCCGGAGAAAGTTAAAACCCAATGCAAGGAATCTAAGGAATGCAGTAACATGATGCAGGAGATAAAAAACAAAATGGCCATATTAAGAAAGAACCAAACTGATCTGATAGAGTTGAAAAAATCACTTCAAGAATTTCGTAATATAACACAAATATCAACAGCAGAATCTGCCAAGCTGAGGAAAGAATCTCAGAGCTCCAAGAGCAGTTGTCTGAAATAACTCAGATAAAAATAAATAAAACAATAAGAAAGAATGACAAAAACTTTGAGAAATATGGGACTATGTAGAGACCAAACCTAATTCTCACTGGCATCCCTGAAAGAAAGGGAGAGAAAGCAAGAAATTAGAAAACATGTTTGAAAATATCCTTAATTAAAATTTTCCCAACCTTCTAGAAAAGCCAATATTCAATCAAGAAAATGCAGAGAACCCCTGCAAGATACCTTACAAGATGGCAATTCCCAGGACACTAATCATCAGATCCTCCAAGATCACAATGAAAGAAAAAAATGTTAAAGACAGCCAGAGAGAAGGGGCAGGTCACCTACAAAGGGAACTCCATCAGGCTCACAGCAGACCTTTCAGCAGAAGCCTTACGAGCCAGAAGAGATTAGGGGCCTACATTCAGCATTCTTAAAGGAGAATAATTTCAACCAAGAATTTTATATCTGGCCAAATTAAGATTCATAAGAAAAGGAGAAATAAGATCCTTTTCAGATATGGAAATGTTATGGGAATTTGTTACCACTAGACCTGCCTTACCAGAGGTCCTTAAGCAAGTGCTAAATATGGAAAGCAAAGACCATTACTAGCTAGCACAAAAGCACACTTAAGTACATAGACCATCAGCACTATAAAAAAAACCACACAATCAAGTCTGCATAATAACCAGCTAACAACATGATGACAGGATCAAACTTGCACATATCAATATTAACCTTGAATTTAAATGGGCTAAACACCTCAATTAAAAGGCAGAGTGACAAGTTGTATAAAGAAGCAAGACCCAACTATATGCTGTCTATAAGAGACCTGTCTAACATATAATGACACTCATAGGCTCAAAATAAAGGGATAGAGAAACACTGGCAAAGCAAATGGAAAACAGAGAAAAAGCAGGAGTTGCTATTCTAATTTCAGACAAAGCAGAGTTTAAATCAGCAATAATCAAAAAAGACAAAGAGGGGAATGACAGAATGGTAAAGGGTTCAATCCAAAAGAAGACCTAACTATCCTATAAATGTGCAGCCAACACAGGAGCACCCAGATTCATTAACGAAGTTCTTAGACACCAACAAAGAGACTTTGATAACCATACGATAATAGTGGGAAAATTCAACATGCCACTGACAGTATTAGACAGATCATCAAGGCAGAAAACTAACAAACGTTTTCAGGACTTGATCTCAACATTTGACCAAATGGACCTAAGAAACATCTACAGAACTCTGTACCCCAAAACAACAGATTATATAGTCTTCTCATCTGCACATTGCACATACCTCTAAAATCAACCACACAATGGCCATAAACTGTCCTCAGCAAATTTTAAACAACCAAAATTATACCAAACACACTCTCAGACCACAGCACAATAAAAATAGAAATCAATACTAAGAAAATCACTGAAACCCATACAATTACATGGAAATTAAACAACCTGCTTCTGAATGACTTTTGGGTGAACAATGAAATTAAAGTAGAAATCAAGAAATTATTTGAAACTAATGAAAACAAAGATACAGCACACTAGAATCTCTGGGACACAGCTAAAACAGTGTTAAGAGGGAAGTTTATAGCTGCAAAGGCCCACATCAAAAAGTTAGAAAGATCTCAGATTAACAACTAACATCATAGCTAGAGGGACCAGAGAAACAAGACTGAACCACCCCCAAACCTGGTTTTGAAATAACCAAAAGCAAAACTGAACTGAAGGAAATTGAGACACAAAAAAACATATAAAAGATCAAAGAATCTACAAATTGATTTTTTCAAAGAATAAGTAAGATTGTTAGACCACTAGCTAGAATAATTTTAAAAGAGAGAAGATAAAAATAAACACAATGAGAAATAAAAAGGGGCTATTACTACCAACCCCACAGAAATACAAAAAAACCCTCAGAGACTACTATGAACACCTCTATGCACACAAATCAGAAAAACTAGAGGAAATGGATAAACTCCTGCAAACATATAACCTCCCAAAATTGAACCAGGAAGAAATTAAATCCCTGAACAGATCAATAATGAGTTGTATTAAATCAAGTTTAGCCTAAAGATGCCTCCTTACATTTTTTAAGTTTGGCCTAAAGGGTTCTCTGTTCATAGTGAATATAACCTAAATGGAGGTGTAAACAGACTGTAATTTACTCTTGTGCCAATCACTGAGTTTTGACCAATCAAAGAGGGCAAATGTTGAAACTGTATTTAAATAAGACAAATGCTGAGCTGTTTCTGTATCTTACTACTGTTTTCTGTATATCATTTTCCTTGTTCTGTCTATAAATCTTCTTCCACCATGTGGCTGCACTGGCATCTCTCTGAGCCTACTCTGGCTCAGGAGGCTGCCCACTTCATGAATCATTCTTTGCTTAAATAAACTCTGTTAAATTTAATTTGGCTAAGGTTTCTTTTTTAACAGTTCCAAAACTGAAGCAGTAATAAAAAGCCTGCCAACCAGAAAAAGCTTAGAACCAGATGGATTCACAGCCAAATTCTACCAGATGTATAAAGAAGAGCTGGTACCATTCCTACTGAAACTATTCCAAAAAATTAAGAAGGAAGGACTCCTCCCTAACTCATTGTATGAAGGCAGCATCATCCTGATACCAAAACCTGGCAAAGATACAACAAAAAAAGAAAACTTTAGGTCAATAGCTTTGATAAACATAGGTGCAAAACTCCTCAACAAAATACTAGAAAACCAAATCCAGCAGCACATCAAAAAGCTAATCCACCATGATCAAGTAGACTTTATTCCTGGGATGCAAGGTTGATTCAACTTATGTAAATCAATAAATGTGATTCACCACATAAACAGAACTACAAACAAAAAGCACATGATTATCTCAATAGATGTAGAAAAGGCTTTTGATAAAATTCAGCATCACTTCATGTTAAAATCTCTCAACAAAGTAGGCATTGAAGGAACATATTTCAAAATAATAAGAGCCATTTATGACAAACCCACAGCCAACATTGTACTGAATGGGCAAAAGCTGGGAGCATTCCCTTTGAAAACCAGAACAAGACAAGGATTTCAACTCTCACCACTCCTATTCAACACAGTACTGAAAATTCTAGCCAGAAAAATCAGGCAAGAGAAATAAAGAAAAGCCATCCAAATAGGAAGAGAGGAAGTCAAACTATCTCTGTTGACAGACAATATGATTTACACCTAGAAAATCCCATAGTCCCTGACCGAAGCTTCTAGATATGATAAACAACTTCAGCAAAGTTTCAGGATACAAAATCAATGTAAAAAATCAGCAGCATTTCCATACATCAACAATGTCCAAGCTGAGAGCCAAATCAAGAATGTAATCCCATTCATGATAGCCACAAAAAGAATAAAATACCTAAGAATATAGCTAACCAGGTATATGAAAGATCTCTACAATGAGAATTACAAAACACTGCTTAAAGAACTCAGAGATGAAACAAACAAATGGAAAAATATCCCATGTTCATGGACAGGAACTATCAATATCACTAAAATGGCCATATTGCCCGAAGCAATTTACAGATTCAATGCTATTCCTATCAAACTACCAACATCATTCTTCACAAAACTAGAAAAAAATAATTTTAAAATTCATATGGAACCAAAAAAGAGCTCCAATAGCCAAGGCAATCCTAAGCAAAAATAATAATAATAAAGCTGGAGGCATCCCATTACCCAACTTCAAACTATACTAAAACACAACGGTAAACAAACCAGCATGGTACCAGTACAAAAACAGGCACATAGATCAATGGGACAGAGCCCAGAAATAATACCTCACACCTACCACCAAGTGATCTTTGATGAAGTCAACAAAAACAAGCAATAGGGGAAGGACTCCCTATTCAATAAATGATGGCGGGATAACTGATTAGCCATATGTAGAAGATTGATGCCGGACCCCTTCCTTACATCATATACAAAATTTAACTGATGATAAATCCAAGAGTTAAATATAAACCTAAGACTGTAAAAACCCTTGAAGATAACCTAGGACATGCCATTCTGAACATAGGCCCTGACAAAGGTTTCATGATGAAGATGCCAAAAACAATTGCAACAAAAACAAGAATTGACAAATGGGATCTAATTAAGAGCTTCTGCATACAAAACACACGATCAACAGAGTAAAAGACAACCTACAGAACAGGAGAAAATATTTGCAACCTATGCATCTGACAAAGTTCTAATGTCCAGAATCTATACGGAACTCAAACAAATTTACAACCAAAAAACAAACGACCCCATCAAAAAGTGGGCAAGGACATAAACAGACATTTTCAAGAGAAGACATACACACAATCAACAATCATCTGAAAAAATGCTCAATATCACTAATAATTAGACAAATGCAAATCAATACCACAATGAGATACTGTCTCACACCAGTAAAAATGGCTACTAATAAAAAAGTAAAAAATAACAGATGCTGCCAATGTTGCAGAGAAAAGGGAATGTTTATATACTGCTGGTTGAAATGCAAATTAGTTCAGTCATTGTGAAAAGCAGTGTGGTGATTTTTCAAAGAACTTATAACAGAAGTATCATTTGACCTGGCAATCCCATTATTGGGTATATACCCAAAGGAACAGAAATCATTCTCCCGTAAAGACACATGCACATGTAAATTCATTGCAGCACTAGTCACAATAGCAAAGACATGGAATCAACCCAAATGCCCACCAATGGCAGACTGGATAAAGAAAAGGTAGTACATATACACCGTGGAATACTACATAGCATATTAAGAATAAGATCATGTCCTTTGCAGCAACATGGAGGAAGCTAGAGGCATTACCCTAAGCAAACTAATGCAGGAAAAGAAAACCACATATTGCATGTTCTCATTTATAAGTGGGAGCTAAACATTCATTACACATGAACACAAAGAAGGGAACAATAGACACTGTGGCCTACTTAAGGGTGGATGGTGGGAGGAGGGAGAGGATCAAAAAACTACCTAGTGGGTACTACTATTCTTATTACCTGGGTGATGAAATAATCTGTACACCAAGCCCATGTGACATGCAATTTACCTATATAACAAACTGCACATTTACCCCTGAAGCTAAAATAAAAGCTAATAAATAAATAAAATGTTTAGGCTTAAGGGTACATTAATATGATCATAATTTAAATATATGTGCAGAAGAAAGCCAGTGGAAGGAGATACAACAAAGCCTGTGTAGGCATTATGGTTTCTTTTTCTTATTTATGCTTTTACTTATTTTATAATTTTCTACACTAATAAATGTTATAAAATCATCACATATTTGTATCTAAGTGGCTTCTTTAAACCCTACTCACTATTTTTTATTTATAAATACTGAAATTCAAACAAAGTATAAAAATCAAAATAAGTATTTTAATATATTTTTAAAATTATATATTTTATTTTATTTCTTAGCCAATAAGAGAAGCTGAAAAAAAAACAGAATTTATCCAGAAAAAGGGGAATGAAAAAGTTTAGCGTTACCAGAGGTTTGCTTTTCCAGTTCAGATCCCTCTCTTGGGGATCAGCAATGAAGGCAATAGGGCAAGGAATTTCACCTGTGCACAAAGGAAATTCTTCTTGCTGTCCCTTGTGGCACTTCTCCATACCCTGTCTAATGGAATGGCTCTGAAACAACTGAGGCTGCTCCCCAGGCCCAGCAAAGCTCATCCCCTAAATGAGAGCAGGAAGAAATAGCTGCAGCCCAATCCCTGCACCCACCCATTGGCTCCCACCCAATGCTCCAGCCTCTGCCTAAGCCAGGAGATGCTGGAGGCTCTGCTGAAATTTTTTCATGCACTTCTGAGAAGAGGTGATCCTTCACAAATCATGACATCAGCAATATGGTCCTCTCAAAGTGTCTGGCATTTGGATGCCTATCTTCTCTAGTTTCCAATGCTGATACAGAGATTGAACATAGACATATATGTAACAAAACTATGGAATAGACCCAATAACTGTATTTTATATGCCAGCTATGTCAGGACCTACTGGAGAGTCAGGTCCTATGTTCACTTGCCATTTAGTCTTCAATAAAGCAGTATATGATGATAGTATATTATGAAATATTTCAAATACTTAAAAAGATATGCAGGATATTATGATAAACAATAGTATATCAACCACACGGCTTAAGAAACAAATAAGTACATCCCACATGGTCCTACACACCATATAATCCAAATACAATTAATCTTCCCCTGGTATAATGTTTATATAAAAATTATATATGGTTAGAACCTGGGGCCAGATGGTATAGGCTTAAATGTAATCTCTACCACACAATTAAGTAATCTTAAATAAGTTACCTTACCTTTCCATGCTTCTGTTCATCATCCATATTATGAACTGATAATAGTGTATACCTCACAAAGATGTATGAATATTATGTGGGTTTAATATATGTAATTGTATTTAATTACATATACATGCATTCAGTTACATATATTAACTAGAATTCTACAGTCCTGAAGATCATTTCTTAATTATACTACTTTCTTAATTAGACTACTATCTTCCTAACTTCTATTCCATTTTTCACATAACCCAGAAATTCACTATTTAAAAATTAAATTATGGGAACAAGGGAAGAACATCTCTCTCCTCACTTCTATTCAAGATCATACTGGGAGTTCTAGCTGGTGCAATAACACAAGAAAAGAAAATTAAGGGTATATGGGCTGGAAAAGGAAAAATAAAACTGTCTTTGTAGCTGACATTCTTGTGTATCTAAAAAATTTTAAAGAATCAGCAATTAAAAAATCATAATGCTAATAAGTCATTATAGCAAGATTGAGGATACAAGGTTAATTTACAAAAATTTATATACATATGAACAATTGAAATTTGATATTAAAAATAAAAGCCCACTTATAATAACACCCCAAAATGAAATCATATATATATATCTAATATATATATGTAATTTATGTACAGAAAACTCTGATGAAATAAATCAAAGAAGATCAAAATAAGTGGAGAGATAGTCTATGTTCACAGATTGGAAGAATCAATGTTAATATGCTAATATATTCCAACTTGATCCATAGAGTCATCCTAACCCCAATCAAAATCCCAGCAGGCTATTTTGTAGATATCAACAAACTTATTCTACAATATATATGTATAGAAACACAATTCATTCTTGTATGTTTATTAGTACCCTGCAACTTTACTGAATCCATTAATTATTTTTTTCTTTTCTTTTTTTTTTTTTTTTGAGATGGAGTCTTGCTTTGTTGCCAGACTGGAGTGCAGTGGCGTAATCTTGGCTCACTGCAACCTCCACCTCCTGGGTTCAAGTGATTCTCCTGCCTCAGCCTCCTGAGTAGCTGGGACCACAGGTGTGCACCACCACACCCAGCTAATTTTTGTATTTTTAGCAGAGATGAGGTTTCACCATGTTGGCCAGGATGGTCTCAATCTCTTGACCTCGTGATCCACCCACCTAGATCTCCCAAAGTGCTGGGATTACAGGCATGAGCCACCATGCCCTGCCCCATTTATTATTTCTAACAGGTTTTTCTTGTGTGTGTGTGTACAGACTCTGAGATTTTCCACATATAAGATCATGCCATCTGCAAACAGAAATCATTTTACTTCTTCCTTCTAGAGGTGTATGACTTTTATTACATTTTCTTGTCTAATTGCTCTGGCTAGGAATTCCAGTGTTATGTTGAATTAAGTGGTACGAGTAGGAATCCTTGTCTTGCTTATGATCTTAGAAGAAAAGCTTCTAGTTTTTCACCATTGAATATGATATTAGCTATGGGATTTTAAATATAGCCTTTACTATGTTGAGATAAATTCCTTTTATTCCTAGCTTGTTGAGAGATTTAATTCTAAAAGGGTGTTAAAATTTTGTCAATTTTTTGCATCTATGAAGATTTTCATGTGATTTTTACTTTTTATTTTATTAATGTGCCATATCACATTAATTGATTTGCATACATTGAACCATCTTTAAATTCCAAGGATAAATCCCACTTGGTCATGAGTATAATACTTTTGATGAGCTGTTGAATTCAGTTTGCTGGTATTTTGTTGAGGAAAAGAAAACTATATATGGAAATGCCAAAGACAGAATATCCAATACAATGCTGAAGAAGAACAAAGCTGGAGAACTGACTGACTTCAAAACTTACTAAAAAACTGCAGCAATCAAGATAGAGTGGGATGAGTGAAAGAACACACACAGATGAATTGAATATAACAGAAGGCCCAGAAATAGACCTACACAAAATATTCAATTGAGTTTAACTATGGAGCAAATTTAATTCAACGAAGAAAGGATTGTCTTTTCAACAAATAGTGCTGGAAAAATTGGGTATACATACATACATACACAAAAATATAGACATAGACCTTATAACTTTTACTAAAACTCATGCAAAATAGATTATAAATCCAAATATAAAATGCAATACTACAAAACTTCTAGAAGAAAACATAGGAGAAAAATCTATGAAACCTTGGATTTGGAAATAAGATTTTAGATACAATACCAAAATGTAATCCATAAGAGAAAAATTTGATAAATTAAACTTTATTAAAATTTAAAATATTGGCTTATGAAAAAAACAGTTTTGGTGGGAGTATAAATTAGTTCAGCCATTATGGAAGACAGTGTGGCTATTCCTCAAAGACTAAAACAAGAAATACCATTCAACCCAGCAATCACATTACTGGGTTTTTATCCAAAGGAATATAAATTATTCTACCATAAAGACACATGCACATGTATGTTCAATGCAGCACTACTCATAATAGCAATCACATGGAATCAACCTAAATGCCTATCAGTGATAGACTGGATAAAGAAAATGTAGTAGATACACACAATGAAATACTATGCAGCCATAAAAAAGAATGAGATCATGTACTTTGCAGGAACATGGATGGAGCTGGAAACCATTATCGTTAGCAAACTAACTCAGGGACAGAAAACCAAATACTGCAAGTTCTCATTTGTAAGTGGGAGCTAAATGATGAGAACACATGGACACACAGACTGGAACAACACACACTAACACCTATTGGAGGGTGAAGGGTGGGAGGAGGGAGAGGATCAGGAAAAACAACTAAGGGGTACTGGCTTAATACCTGGGTGATGAAATAATCTGTACAACAAATCCCCATGACACAAGTTTACCTATGTAACAACAAACCTGTACTTGTACCCTTGAACTTAAAATAAAGTTACAAAAAAGAGAACCAAAAGACAAGACAGAATTTAAAAAAAAAAATTGCAGGCCTCATATCTTAAAAAGCATCTGTATTTCAAATGTACAAAAAACTGAACCAATACCTCACCAAAGAAGATTAGACAAACCAAAGGCAAACAAGCATGTGAAAAGATAATCAGCATCATACATGATTATGAAAATTCTAATTAAAACATTATGTTACTACTACACACCTATTAGAGTGGCAAGAATCCAAAACATTGACAACACCAAATGCTGGCAAGAATGTAAAGTGAAAGGAACTCTCATTGATAGCTAGTAGGAATAGAAAATGGTACAGTCACTTTAGAAGACAGTTCGACAGTTCCTCACAAAGCTAAATGTAGTCTCATCATATGATCCAGTAATGCTCACAGGTATTCACCCAATTGATTAGAAAACTTATGTCCATACAAAAGCACACATGTGAATGTTTCATAGCAACCTTATTCATAATCACTAAAAAATGGAAACAACTAGTTAGGCATGGTGGCTCATGCCTATAATCCCAACTAAATGGGCGGCGGGAAGATTGCTTGAGCCCAGGAGTTCAAAGCTGCAGTGCAAAATTTTTGGAATCTATCCATCTGACAAAAGTCTAATATACAGAATTTACAAGGAACTTAAACATATTTACAAAAAGACAAACAACCCCATTAAAAAAATGGGCAAAGGACATGAACAGACATTTCTCAAAAGAAGACATTAATGCAGCTAACAAACATATGAAAAAAACCTCAACATCACTGATCATTAGAGAATGCAAATCAAAACCACAGTGAGATACTATCTCATGCCAATCAGAATGGTGGTGATTAAAAAGTCAAGAAACAACAGATGCTGGTGAGTTTACAGAGAAAAGGGAATCCTTTTATACTGTTGGTGGGAATGTAAATTAGTTCAACAGTTGTAGAAGACAGTGTGGTGATTCCTCAAAGACCTAGAAGGAGAAATACCATTTGACCCAGCAATCCTATTACTGGGTATATACCCAAAGGAATATAGATCATTCTATCATAAATATACATGCATGCGTATGTTCATTGCAGCACTATTCACAGTAGCAAAGACATGGAATCAACCCAAATGCCCATCAATGACAGACTGGATAAAGAAAATGTGGTACATACACACCATGGAATATTATGCAATCATAAAAAGCAATGAGATTATGTCCTTTGCAGGGACATAGATGGACCTGGAAGCTGTTATCCTCAGCAAACTAACACAGGAACAGAAAATCAAACACCGCATGTTCTCACTTACAAACGGGAGCTGATCGATGAGAACATATGGACACATGGTGGGGAACAACACACACTGGAGCCTGTTGGGGGGTTTGGGGGAGGGAGAGGATCAGGAATAATAGCCAATGGATGCTGGGCTTAATACCAAGGTGATGGGTAGATGTGTGCAGCGAGCGAATCACCATGGCACATGTTTACCTATGTAACAAACTTGTATATCCTGCACATGTACCCTGGAATTTAAAATAAAAGTTGATGGAAAAAAATGGTGTCTTTTAATAGGTGAGTGGATAAAATAAACTGCACTGCACCCAGAAAATCAAATCTTATTCAGCAATAAAAATAAATGAACTATCAAGCCACACAAACATGGAGTGACCTTAAATGCCTATTACTAAGTGAAATGAGCCAAACTGCAAATGCTACATCGTGTATGATTCCAAGTACACGACATTCTATAAAAGACAAAAGTATAAAGATGGTAAAATTATCAGTGATTGTCAGGGGACGGGGGAAAGGAAGGATAATGGCTGAAGCACAGGGGATTTTTAGGACAGTAAAACTATTCTAAATAATACTGTGATGGCAAATACATGACATTACGCATTTCTAAAGCCCGTAGAATTTTATAGCGCAAAGAACGAACCTTAGTGAATATGAATTTAAAAGATCATTTTGAGGTTGAGGGATCCCAGGAAGAAATTTAAACCATGACCAGAGAATCTAACTGTACTATGAATGTATTAACCACATGGGTAAAAGTGAGAAGAAAAGTTTCCAACTTAAGTGACTTTGGAAATGAGTAAAGTCTATGAAACAAAAGGCAACAGGAACTGCCCATAAACACTGTACTCTAGTTGATAAAGTTATATCCCAAAAATAAGGGCTACCAATGCTGATACTACTTACATGTACACTGGAATTGAACAATTAAATGAATGTCAGATGGTGGACTCCAGGTTTCTCACTGTGGAAGTGAGAATTTACAGGCAAACAAGGAGAAGAGGCTAGAATGATATATGTGGAAAGGAATTAGAGTTAGAGACATCAGTGTGAACTCATGTTTAGCTTAATATGGAAATAAATGGTAACATACATAAATATTTATAGATACATGTATATATGAAGGTTAGCATATGTCCCTATATTCCCTTGCTGTGTCAGCTGTGCAGGTCTAATGAAACAACACCCCAGTAGCAATGAGGACATCTAGCACCCAGATCTTAGGTTCTAATATCATTCTCCAGTGGAAGAAACCAGGGCTCCCTGGAGAAATGGCTAATTCTAGTACTGGGGCAGGAAATATACATGATAAGCCTAGAGTATCTTATAGAGTCAGATAGTAAGGAAGTGCTTAAAGGAAAACCCCATATTAATGGGAGTGTGTCAAAGGCATCCAGGAGCCACTGAAAAAAGTTCCCAACGACCAAAAGTTGTTAAAGATTGTGTACACCAAAAGAGTTCTTAATGACCAATTTGAAAAACAAAATAATAAAATATTACTGGACTATAACCCAAAGCATATAATAAATATTCATGAGGCCAAAGAGGTGTAAATAAGTAATTAGTAATTACATACATTTATAAATGGGGAGAAGAGACAGTCTTACAGGTGGAAGAGTTCCTAATAATTTATGTAGACATTCTTTCCTCAAGAAGGGGGAGCATAAGTTCTACTCCCTAAAGTGTGAGTTGTGCATAGCAACTATCTTCCAAAAACTGCAGTGTGGAAAGGAAGAAAAAAAGAATAACTTTATAGAGGAGAAACCTGAAAAACACTACCTCAAACAGGTGATCAAGTTCAACATCAACAGCCACAAATCATGTTGATAATATGTGCCTTTGATAAAATGAGATTAAAAAATGGCACTTTACTTCTGTGGTCACTCTTCAAATAATCCATAGCCCTACTCTCATCATGAAAAAAATCATCAAAAAAATTCCCAATAAAGGGGTATCCTAAAAAACACCTGACCAGTATTCTCCAAAACTGCCAAGGTCATCAGAGACAAGAAAAGGATGAGAAACTGCCACAGTCAAGAGTACACTAAGGAGACATGCCAATTAAACCTAATGTGGTATCGTGGCCGGGCATGGTGGCTCACGCCTGTAATCTTAGCACTTTGGGAGGCCAAGGTGGGCGGATCACTTGAGGTCAGAAGTTCAAAACCATCCTGGCCAACATGGAAAAACCCTGTCTCTACTAAAAATAAAAAAAATAAAAAAATTAGCCAGGTATGGTGGCAGGGGCCTGTAATCCCAACTGCTCGGAGGCAGAGGCAGGAGAATCACTAGAACCCAGGAGGCGGGGGCTGCAATGAGCCGAGATCGTGCCACTGCACTCCAGCCTGGGTGACAGAGAGAGACTCCATCTCAATCAATCAATCAATATTTCAAAAATAAATAATAAAATAATAAAAATAAATCTAATGTGGTATCCTGAATGGACTCTTGGACCAGAAAAAGGACACTAGGTATAAATGAAGCAAATCTGAGTAAAGTATGCATTTCAATATAATAGTGTATTGGATTGGTTCATTAATTGTAACAAATGTACTGTATTAATGTAAGATGATAAAAATAGGGAAAAATGGGTGTGGGGCATATGGGGACCCTCTGTAGTATCGTCTAAATGATTCTTTAAATCTAAAAACATCCTAAAAAATTAAGGTCTATTAAAAATTTAAGTTAGATAATGAAAATTTCCTTTAAGCCCTTTAATGTTTCCTATTATTTGCCAGGTAAAATTGAAACTCCATCCTTAGTACTGAGTACCATCTCTTATCTTTCTCCCCTTTCCAACTCACACCTGTTCAACATTTCAGGGGACTTCTCATGTTTCTGCAAAAAAAAAAAAAAAAAAAAACATGATGCCCTCCCACAATTACTTGCTTTAGAGATATTTCTTCTGCATGACATTCCATTATCCTAGATCTCTCTCAGAAAATGGCTTATCTTTGAAGATTCAGCTTACTTGCTCCCTCCTTAGACAAGTCTTCTGTCACCCTACTATAATGGATTGATTGGGAACCTTTTCTCTGTGCAATTTGGCAACTAGAGATTACAATTTAGTCCTGCTTCTCAGTGTGGTCCAGGAGCCAACAGCATAGCCATTACCAGAGAGCTTGTTAGAAATGCCGAATCTCAACTCTTCCCAAACCAAAAGAAACAAAAGTGGCATTTTAACAAGATCTCCAGATTATTTATAGCCATATTACTGTTTAAAATGCTTTGAGTATCTAGAATTTAGCTCTCCTTAAGCCCTTAGCACATGGTTCTCTGGTTGTTTTAATTGCCTGTGTCCTTGCCAAGTTATGAAATCACCTGAGGACAAGGGTTATGTCTCATTTTTTTTCTTTATCTTCAATATGATCACAGTATCTGGAACATTCAGGGTAACCAAAATGAATTAATGACTAGCTGAAGGACACATTAAATGAGAGTATGTATTACAAAGCTTTACAGTTTTTATAGGTTAATACCTAACACTATTTTTCCTTGCCAAAATTTGTGAACAACTGAGAGACAGTCAAGGGTCAGAAAGATGATGTACAAAACATCAAATTTATTGCCGACAAAGCAGGTTTGGCAGAACATGGCTTTGTTGTGTAGCTAAGCAGCTTTTTAATACTTTGCCCAGAATTAGGCAGACAAAAAGCTTACCTGGGGTTTCCCTTTGGGGGTGGGGATCTGCTCTTGGAAAACCTAAGGCATGGAGGAGCAGCCCTGCCTTGTGCTTTCTGCAGGCAGAGTCCAAAGAAAGTAGAAAGAGAAGTGCCTTTCACCCTGCTCAGCTTCATCTGCCAAACTCACAGTCAGCCCGTCACCCTTCCTTCTGTGTGACCCTGATGAAGAAATAAATACTCCCTGCACCCAGTGGGAAATTCAGAGGAAAAAAGGAGTGAGGAGGAACAAAAGGATAAAAGAGAAATACAACACAAGAACTATGATCATGATGATTTTAACATTTCACAGGGCAGATCATGCACCTGACACTGAGAAAGAATACTGAAAGGTGCTTGATTTTTAGCATGAGGCCCTCCAACCTGCCACACTGTCAATCAAACTAGAACTGCACATGTGGATTCTGAGGGTTTAAAATGCCTCATTCAGCCTACAACCCCAATGAGGACACCCAAACTAAAGGGTGTGGTTACAATCACAGTGTTTTCTTTACCGCTGCCAGTGGGCTCACTGTTTTCCAACAACTTCTTCCTCTATTGACTAGAAAATTACATAATATGAAATGTAATGACATCCTTAACCTGTTCAATAAGTATCAACTCTAAGCAACCAACAATGATCAGCTAAATTCTGAGGGAGCCAGGGACGTAAAAAGATCCTTTAATGTAGTCTAATACAAAATACAAGGGCTCAGAGTATTGTTATTTAAAGTATTATCTATTCTTTGCCTTTTCTATACCATTGAATACTACAAAACTTGTTTTTTTTCCTGTAAACCTTTGGGTAATTTACATTATAGTATAATATGTATCCTAATAATTTAATATTAATATTATGTATTATAATTGCTTAATAATCTCATATGTATTATAATCCTCAATCAGGCAGAATGCCATATTCTATAAGTTCCCAAGTCTTTTTGAAATGCCATTTAACATATGTGATTTAAGGTCCATGTGTGTATTACCCTAAGTGATTAAGATGATGATACTCACTAGTCATACACATTTAAAAAATACACACAGTCAAGTTTATCAACTGCCAAAATTTTGAAAGTTTTGATTGCTGATAGTATTGCCAAGGAGGAACAGAGTCCTCCAGGCCAGTGGCTTTACCCGTAAGCCTGCAACACATCCTAATGCTCAAGCAGACATGCAAGGCTTGTTTCCCCTGGTCCTTTGGAAAAAGATCTATGTTAGCAACAGAGGATGGGAAATACTTAGCATGCATGGCCATACACCTCTAGCTAGTGCCCTTGGCAGGCATTACTAATTGATCACAGCAGACTTCTCCCTTGACCTGGATGTTGCTTTCTCAAGCCAGAGCTCAGGGCAGCCACTATTAATTGATTGGAGTTTGCATGTGAAATAAAAACTATCTGATATCCCATGGGCTTCTATGAGCTGGAAACTTTCTCTTTCTCCTTCCCCCAACCCCAACCCAAAACATAGCTGTGTGTAGATGCCTCAGCCTCTGATTTGGTTGTGTGTGATCTTTTTCCAATGTCAGCTCAAGGTTTTCCTTCTTTACTGTCAGGTTGCCAGCATCTACGGAAGTGTGTGGCATATATTTGTTACAAGAATGAAGGAAGAGGTAAAGGTAGGTGATGAAAATTAATGCAGGGATTATAGGAGAAGACCAGGTCTGGGCAAAGTGGAGGTTTGAGCAATCCCACTACTGGCATTCATTTCCAAAGGCCATGAAATCTGTATATCTAAAGGGTATCTGCACTCTCATGTTTATTGCAGCACTATTCACAATAGCCAAAATATGGAATCAACCTAAGTTCTCATCAATGGATGAATGGATAAAGAACATGTGGCATATGTATACAATGGAATACTATTCAGCCATAAAAGAAAATAAAATGTTGTCATTTACAGCAACATGAATGAGCCTAGAGGATATTGTGTTAAGTGAGTAAGTCAAGCACAGAAAGAGAAATACCTCATGTTCTTGCTCATATGTGGGAGCTGAAAAGTTGAACTCATAGAAGTAGAGTAGAATTGTGGTTATTAGAGGCTGGAAATGGTAGCAGGGAGAAAAGGCTAGGTAGATGTTGGTTAACAGATACAAAATTACAGCTACATAGGAGGAATGAATTCAGTAGTTTTGCTGCACTGAAGGGTGGATACACAATAACTTACTGTATATTTTCTCCTTTTTGAGATGGGTCTTACTGTGTTGCTAAGGCCGAAGTGCAATGGCTATTCACAAGTGTGATCATAGCTCACTATAGCTGCAAACTCCTGGGCTTAAGTGTTCCTCCTGTCTCAGCCTCCTGGGTAGCTGGGACTCAGCACGCCACCACACCCAGCTAGTATATTTCAAAAAGTTAGAAGACAGGATTTTGAATATTTCCCACATAAATGATAAATATTTGAAATCATAGATATAATTACCCTAATTTGATCATTACACATTGTATACATGTATCAAAATCTCACTCTGTCGCATAAATATGTACAATGATTATGTATCAACTAAAAGTTAAAGGAAAAAAAAAAGACAAGCTTTGAAATCAAATAATACAACAATAACAAAGTTCAGGTTTGGACTGACTGAGCCTAAAGTATCTGTGAGGCATCTTCCTCCCCTGACACCCTCTGCTACCACACAGACCCCGGGAGCACAGGAGGTATGCATGGTTCAGAACAGGGCCTGGAAGCTCACACAGGTCCAGTCAGTATTTGTTGATGGAGGCTGAATTCATAAGCCCATGGACTGTATGTATCTGGAGAGCAGAAGGGTCTGGATTAGCAGCAGAGATCTGAGAGGCATTCAACGGAAAGTCAAAGGGAGAGCTCTGGGTGAACAGAAAATAACCAGATAGGATTCATCCTTTATTGATGAAAGTGCTGGATGACAGTTTTATCATTTCAACAACCCAAGCTGAGACTTTCAGAAAAATATGAACTTTTGCTCTTTGAAATGGATTAATTGGCCATACAATATAACCTTGCAAAAACACAGAAAATACCCCATCGAGACTAAAACATGTCAAGGAAAAAGACTTTTGGAGAGCTATAGATGTAATAATATAATTACGAATACTTATAATAACAATTATATACTACATATTTATTACATTTGTTATAATATCACATATAATATTGTAAATATATTTATAGAAATAAAACTGGGCAAAATGTCTTTGGAAAATCAAGTACACTAGAACCACAGCCCACCATGAGTACTCAAAAATTTAAAAACTGTGTCTAAGTTTAGGCAGGCTGAGGAGGTTGTTAAGGATTCACAACAGATCTCAAAACTTTGGATGGCTTCTGTGCAAACACCCATCCAGGTCTGATGGCTGCTGATACGATGACATGCTCCAGTGTATGGCACACTATATAGTGTCCAGGGAAGATTGCAAAGTATTTCTATACCTATTTTTTTAAGTATAGTGCATTGTACTACATACAGAATTAAATATTGTTAAATTATGCAGGAAAATCCTTTAGGTACATAATGCCATTTGATTGTATCTTTTTGTTTGTTTGTTTGTTTTTGTTTTTGAGATGGAGCTTTGCTCTTGTCACCCAGGCTGAAGTGCAATGGTGCAATCTTGGCCCACTGCAACCTCCACCTCCTGGGTTCAGGCAATTCTCCTGCCTCAGCCTCCCAAGTGGCTGGGACTACAGGCATGCACCATTATGCCCAGCTAATTTTATATTTTTAGTAGAGACAGGGTTTCGCCATGTTGACCAGGCTGATCTCGAACTCCTGATCTCAGGAGATCTGCTTGCCTCAGCCTCCCAAAATTCTGGGATTACAGGCGTGTGCCACCGTGCCTGGCCTTGATTGCATCTTTTAAGCTGCAATTGGATGACCCTGTTACATAAGATCTTCATTTATGATTAATCTTACATCTATTTCCTAGCACCTATATAACATAACTGTCCTGAATGCCAGCATGTCACCAACAAGACAAAGCTCTTGCCATTGGGAAAATACAACCTAAACAAAATTATTATCATTGAGGAAGAAAGAAAATATTGGTCTAGCAATAAGGATGTTATCCCTCGGCATTTCTCAGGGAGTTAGTCACCAGATGGGAAATCCAGCCCATGGTGAACTCCTTCTTAGTGGTCATTCACCCCAAGAATTTCCCTGGGACTTTGCTCTGTCATGTAATTAATCACACACTAGGCCTGCAATCTGATGTTCACTTTAGCTTTATTTACAAGAGTAAGATCAAAGGAAAAACAACAAAAAAAGAGAGAGACAGACAAACATGGGGAGAAAAGGAGGAGAGAAAGTGGGCAGAAAGAAGGAAACAGAAAGAAAGAAAACAGAAAGAAAAGATGTCACTAAAGGGCCAACATCTGGGGAAATGGGCAGACAAACTATACTACGTTCACATGACAGAAACTATATGGCTGCCAAAATTTTATTTTCAAAAAACTTAATATAGGGAAATCCTTCTACTAAATGTTAAATTTTTAAAAGCAAAATTTAAAGCCGTATCTAATTGCAATTTTATTTGAAAATATTTATCGTACAGAAAATGACTATAGAAGTGAAAATAGTAATTATAACTTGGTAACTGTACTTGTGGATTATTTTATTTTCTTCTATGTGTCTTCCTGTATTTATTTATTCATTTTTTTGAGATGGAGTTTTGCTTTTGTTGCCCAGGCTGGAGTGCAATGGCACAATCTCGGCTCACTGCAACCTCCGCCTCCCGGGTTCAAGCGATTCTCCTGCCTCAGCCTCCCAAGTAGCTGGGATTACAGGCATGCGCCACCATGCCTGGCTAATTTTGTATTTTTTAGTACAAAATTAGACGGAGTTTCTCCATGTTGGTCAGCATGGTCTCGAACTCCCAACCTCAGGTGATCGCTCGCCTCAGCCTCCCAAAGTGCTGGGATTACAGGCGTGAGCTACCGCGCTCAGCTGTCTTCCTGTATTTATTATCCTGTAGTGCTCTCCAAACAAGCATGCTTTATTTAAAAAAGTAAAATAACAAATGCTACATTTAAAAAATACATCTGATTATCTTTTGTGGTTTTTAAATACATGTAAAGTACTCAACCAAGATTAAAAAGTGTGAGGTGTTGGGGCTCAGAAACCAATACACCAAAATATGGGGTTTTGACACATGCTGAACTGAAGCAGGCCCCTCTGACCACTCGCCCCACCCCCACTGTCTCTCCCAAATTGTAGGATGAAGTTGTTCTCTGAAGTTTCTTATCTGCCTGTAGTCCAGACCCCCCGAAGAAGAAAACAATGTCCTCCGGTTGGTCCCTTCCCTGAGTTTTCACTAACCGTACTCCTGTCAGAGGAAAGAAGATTAAAGTCTGTCAACAAACCTGGACAGACTTTTGTCACAAACCATTTTCTGCTCCGCGGGCCCAAGAGGCTTTGTTCAAAGCCACTGTATGTTCTGCGAGCCTGTGGAATCCTCCCTCGTCATCACTGATTACCCCTCAGCTGAAATCTTCATTTCCCTTTCCCATAACCTGTTTTGCCAGGATCCAAGCCTCCATTCTTTCTGTAACCTCAAGACATTGTATAAGCTTCTGCACCCCATGAGAGGGTGAGTCTTCATTCTGAAGGCTCTGTGTATACACATTAAATAAATGTGCCTGCCTTTTCTCCAATTAACCTGCTTTTGCAAGTTGATATTTCAGCAAATTTACAGAGGGCCAAGGGGAATCCTTGGACTTTACAGATATTTCCTTGATGGACAGCAAAAAGATAACTTGAGTTATTAATATATAATTCAAACATATGTCCTAATGCATATGACATATTCTAATTAGGAATCACTAACATATACTTTGTAAATAGGATTCATAGAACCCATGCGATTTGACATAATGTGTCTAGAGTCTAGTATATTTCATCATCTCAGAATCGAGCATGTTAAGACAGAATAACAGTAATATCACCAAAAATGAGTTTTAGAAATATAAATATCCTCAGTGCCCCCCCCCCCAATATTTTATTGGTGGTCTTGTTATTTATAGTAAACTACTATCATGTAACAAAAGCCACCAATGAAAAAGGAATACATGGATGTTGTTATCTTCTCAGGAAAGGTTTTCAGGTAAGGCTGGTGTCTACACTGCAGTTTTATTTCATGACCTCCTCATCCCTGTTGGGGTGAGACAGCCCCATAGGAGCTGGTAGACTTGATGGATTATCGAGGCTGAATAGAAGGGCCGGATAATGCAGCTCTGTGTGCTTGGTCAAAGACTCCAGGATCACAGCTTAGACCCTCTTTTTCTGCTCTCTTTTTGTCATCCTATCTCCCGTGGCCACCAAAGTGTCCCCAGCACCTCTAGCTTATTCCCCAGGGACCTCCACGGGCCATGCACAGAACAGGGCAGAAATGCTGGTCTGATGATGGTGTGTTTCCCAGTGCCATTCCAGAGCTGCCAGCTTTATCTCGCACCCTCTCTAAAGCTTCCCCCAGTCCCAGAAGCCCACACACATGCTTTGTAAAAGCGACTGTCTGCAGCTAGGCACACCAGGGCGGGAATGGAGCAGTGGGAACCTCTCCTGTGTTCACAGCTTTCTGCCTGGGGACTGGCTGCTTTGGTATTGGACAGAAATTGCCTAGTCAGAGCCAGGCCCTGGGAAGAAGTGCTAGGCAGAGACGGCCCCGACCATCACGGCATCAGCACCATTTTCATCTGCTAATACAAGGCATTTAAAGGCTCCAGAGAACTCACCTGCTTCAAGAAGCTTTTCCAGGATCACTCTCAATGGAGGACCTCGATTCTTGCCCATTTACCGACTTTTATCAACTCTATGGCTCTACTCTGACCTGGCTAGCTCACTCACTCCATCTATCTTCCTAGCTACCTACTTATCATCTATCTACCTATCATTTATCCACCCTGTGACCTTTAACATTTCTGCTTATGTTTCCAAATTTATCACTATTGTAAAACTATCCAGTGGACTCCCAAAACTATGAGGCAGTCCTTCTCGAAGGGTGGTCCCCAGACCAGCAGTGTCAGAATTACCTGGGAACATGTCAGAAATGCAAATGTCCAGGTTCCACCCCAGACCTACTAAATTAGAAACCCTGAGAGGGTTTAAAAATAAGCCACCCAGGTGATTCTGATTCGTGCTCGGGATTCAGAGCTATGGCCGCAGGGATTTAACACCCACCAGTATCCATTTAAATATATATATATAATCATAAGCTCTTTTTTAACAGTTGGAAAATTTATATCATTATTTTTGCTCCTTGGACTCTTCTTCCACAGATTTTTATCAAAATGTAATACATTTTTCAGGCTGGAGAGTCTTTTGTCTGTGACTCTATCACACTTCTCTGGAATAAAGTTGTATACAGAAATATTATCACTTAAAAAAAATTTCTGTCTATAAGATACTAAATAGTAAATGTTTTTTCTAGCTGTTATACTATTATAATTTATGAAACATCAAAATTTTCATAAATCTTATTCAAATTAAATATTACAAATTCATCTCCTAATAAGATGAGTGAGAATCTATTCTCAGTAGTTCACATATCCTCGGATGAAGTAATCATCTTGCTTACTGCACGAATGAGCTGGGAGTCAGCATCATTTCTATTCTTATTTAACATTAAATGTTGAAAAACTGTGTTTGCATAAATAAGTCGATGAGAACAGAAGTTTTGTTAAAATAGTTCTTTCTCAATTAATTGAATCTTTTCTAAACTATACAACCAAAACTGTATAGTAATCTAGCATTGGAAATTATTTTTAAAACCTAAAAACGTGACTAGAATCCTCTTCAACTTTGTTGAAAGAGAAGAACTAGAACGTGCTTATGTGGTAACAGGATGTTACCCCGCTATTAAAGGCGTTCTTGTAATTTTTGTAATTTCTGGAATATATATGCCCCCCAAATATTGACCAAGACTTATCAAGTGACTTTCCTGAAGATGTACCTTTCTTAATATACACATTTGGGAAAATCAAATGTTGTGATTTGTATTATAGTGTAGTGATTTTTAACTAGAATATCCATGTCTATGATGATGGCTGCACTGTAAAGCTTCTACTTAAGGGAATGGCATTGGCACAGCCTCTAATACAGGTCATAGTCCCTGGATATGTGCAATGTGGTGGCCCTAACATGCTTTTGCCTTATCAGTTACTTAAAATATATTTTCATTAAAATTAAGAACACAACTCAGTTTATGGAAAATAACCTTTGTGTTGTCTAATTAGCCAGATGAGGAATCGTTGTCAGCCCAATCAAGTCAGCCTTAATTTCTGTCAGGGGGGGAAAAAAGTGTGACTTAATTTTGAGTTAAAAGTGTTGATATGTACCCCTTGGCCAACCCTCTTGCTTCTGAATTTGTAACTGGACACAGACATAAACAAGCAGAAGATGCTTGCTGTGCATTGCCAACCACACGAAATAAGGGGCAAGAGTTTTCATGCTAAAACCTTAGCCTCAGTTGTCCTGGGGCTCGTCCTCCTGAGCAAGGCATCCTTTACCAACAATCAGGACATAGAAGAGATGTCATTAAAAACAAAACAGAGCAAAGCACCCTTTCCACTACCCACTCTGACATAGATCTGAACACAGTCCATTCGAAAACAGGACAAAGCCCTTCTTTCTACCAGGCCTCACTCGACAAAGTGTGCGTAGCCCGGGGAGATAAACATGGGCGTCTCTGCACTGTCATGGGTTGGATGATGGTCCCCAGAAAGATATGTCCACCGCCTAATATACAAAGCCTATGAATGTGAGTTTACTTGCAGATGTAATTAAGTTAAAGATCTCAAGATGAAATCATCCTGGATTATGCTGGGGGCCCCTCAATCCAGTCACATGTGTCCTCATAAGAGACACTCAGAGGGAGACAGATACACAGGGAGCAGAACACAAGGCCCTGTGAAGACAGAGGCAAAGACTGAAGTGATGCAGCCTTGGGCCAAGGAATGCCTGGAGCCCCCAGAAGCCGGAAGAGGCAAGGATCCCCCATAGAACCTCCACAGGGAGTGTGAACCCGCTGGCACCTTCATTTCAGACTTCTGGCCTCCAGAACTGTGAGAGTATAAGTTTCTGTTGTTCTAAGCCACCAGGCTTGTGGTACTTTGCCTTGGCAGCCACAGGACGCAGACACACGCATTCAGGCTGAAGGAGGCTTGCCAAAGCCAGCCTTCCTCACTGCATAGCATCTGCTGCTTCTCAGCTTCTTGGAAGATGCCAGATGAGCATGCCCTTATTTCGTATTGTAAGGAAAGGTGATTATAAAAAGGGGATTGAGAAAGCAAAACTGGCATGAAGACTGAAGAAGTGAAGCAAAAGCATCTTCTAAAATGGCCAGGCTGGGGTTGGCCAGGTGGGGCCTGTGTTCCAGTTAAGGACAGGCGGAACCCTTACATGCATGTTACTTGGTAAAACAAACTGAGATGTTTGATGCTTTCTTTGAGATCTGAGTTTCTGGTTCTATAAATAGGAACTTACATGAATTTAGACTTAAAAAGAAAAAGTCCCTAGAGTCCTTGTCCCTTAATAATGAAGCAGAGAATCAGGTCTGGGCAGATCAGATCATAATTTCCAGAAGGATAAAACAGGGATGACATATTCTCCACCCCAGACCCCTTTGCACTTTGGGTTCAAATGAGTCATCTCTTCTCCAGTGTTTGGAGTCCATGGAGTTCCATTCTCAGCTGTCCTCTCATCCCCATGAAGAGGAGCCATGGGCTTGGCCTTGTCTCTGGGCTTGTGTCCTCATCGGGCTCCGCAGTCTGCATCTCATGCTCACTCCAGCTCCAGTGATTATCAAAGTTTGTGTTTCTCCCTTGGTTCGTGTGAAAGGACATCTGCACTCTACGTGCTTGTCAGAGCGCATCTGCAGCTCAGCGCCAAGCCAGGATCACCAGCTAGTAGTTCAGAGGCAAACTATGTACATAGGACTGCCTGAGGGATACAGTGCACCCTTGCTCCAGATTGGTACTTCTGAAAATGGAAGGCCACACACTTTCAGAGCCTGGTGAAGGAATGGACTTTCAACCATGTGCTACACAATCATATTTTTGTGTTCAATTTTATGGAGGTACACAGACGCTCCCCCAACAAAGTCCATTCCTATGAATCCCAGTGGTTGTAGATATCCTCAAAGTTATCCAGACCATCAAAAAGCTGTACACCTGGTCAGAAAATTTATTTCCCTGTTAAGATGTTCATCCCAAACTGCACTTTAGTCTCCTGCCATCTGCTTCCAGTAAGGACTCCTGAACGAAAGTGCTCTGCCCTTCCTCACTTGCTTTGCAGTAGAACTACTGTGAATGATGTTCCTCCTAATATAGGGCATTGTCTTCATGACATAATGAGAAGAACTTCTCCCAGATCTGCAGGCCTAAAAGAGCCAGGCCTCCTTGGATAAGCGTTTATGTTGGCAGAGTCCATGACTCAGCATGATATACTTTATGTGATGCGGAGCTGGATTTGCTGCTCTCCTCTTTGTAGATAAGCCTCATCCTGGCCATATCTTTTTTTTCCCTCAACCCTGATTTCCTCACTTATTTCTTTAAAAATTTATTCACCAAGGAAGATGACAATATCTGGGGCACATGCTGAAGGTGGCTCATTTGGTTATCTCTCTCTATGGAGTTTTCCCCTCTCATTTCCTCCTGCTCCTCTCCTCTTCCATCTGACACTTCCACCCAGCCATTTCCAAAAGAAGAGCTTTCAAGGGCTACTCCTCATCACTGCATGAACCTCTCTGGGCATGAGCAAAACACTCCACAGAGATTGACAGGTGCAGCTGAGACGGCTTTCTGCCTTCATCCCCCAAAGTGAAAAACAAATAGGTATTAATATAAATTCTGATGAATATATAGATTGTACAATGCTTATTTTAAAAATTTGGTCTCTTGGCCAGGCGTGGTGTCTCATGCCTGTAATCCCAACACTTCGGGAGGCCAAGGTGGGTGGATCACTTGAAATCTGGAGTTCAGGACCAGCCTGACCAACATGGTGAACTAAAAATACAAAATTTTTAGTTCTCTACTAAAAATACAAAATTTTTAGTTCTCTACTAAAAATACAAAATTTTTAGTTCTCTACTAAAAATACAAAATTTTTAGTTCTCTACTAAAAATACAAAATTAGCCAGACATGGCGGCACATGCCTGTAATCCCAGCTACTCGGGAAGCTGAGGGAGGAGAATCGCTTGAACCTGGGAGGAGGTGGTTGCAGTGAGCCAAGATCACACCATTACACTCCAGCCTGGGCAACAAGAGCAAAACTCCATCTCAAAAAAAAAAAAAAAAAAGAAAAGAAAAAGAAAGAAAGAAAAATAAATTTGGTCTCTTGCAGACATTTGCGAAAGCTTCCTCAAGTCTGTTTCTTTTTTTTTTTTAAATAAAGAGGCACAATAAACAGACAAATACATTTCTTAAATTTCTATTATCTGTATCCCTTGTCCAGTAATAATACCATGATCTCTGTCTTGATGCTTTCTGTCCCCAGAGGGAGACTGCCGACTACGTTGCCTTTTAAAAAAATAGGTATATCACACAGCTGCAGTTAACTGACGCTTGGTCAGTTAGACTGGTTTTTATACAATGTTGGTTGTTACATAGCAGTTTAAATAATATGGCCAGTTGTTATGCTCAACAACAATTTAGAATGCAATACATTTCAATAGAATTAAACTGGCTATTATAACTCAATAACCCTCACCTCCAGGTGTATCTTCAAAGAAATTACAAAGATAAATTGAGAAGAACGAGCTTTTTAGTTTTTCCCCTGAGAGGCATCCAATTTTAACAAACCTATTACTGGTCTAGTGTTATCACATAGGAAAACTGATTCTTAGTAATTCACAAACGAAGGTTTGTAACTAATTAGGTCCCCTTTGCCAAAATTAAGACACAAACCAATTACAAAATTGACACTTTTAAGTGTAGCATCAAAAATGTTTGCAGCTGTTGGCAATAAGAAAGCAAATGACAAATTGTTAACAATGAAAAAAAACAAAATCAAACACATTTTAATGCATGAAAATGTGGAGGAAATTAATAAGAGATCAAAGGGAAATGATTTTCCGTAGTTACAAATCAAACAAGACATAAACCAAAAACGACTTATTGTCTTTAGCTTAGGAGCACCAAACCAGAGCCCTGAAAAACATGTTTTTGTACACAAAAAAGTAAAAGAATAAGAAAATGGGATTTTGTTTCCCTACTTACAAAACAAAGATTTTCTTAATTTGGGCTTCAATCATTTTAATAGGTGCCATTTTGTGTTTGAAGTATATTTCCTCCTTTCGTGGCCCATCAATCTGTGAGAGAAAAATGTCAAAGGACCATTTTCTTTCTAATGAGTTTCTATGTCTGATCTTAATTGTAGATCTTTCATATTACCTTATTTTAAATCTACTGTAACTCAAGATATATTTTGCCAATAACTTATGTCAGTTATAACATAAACATTGAGGAGTTTGGTATGAAAAAATTAATAACTGTTGAAACAATTCCTCTCAAATTCTTTTTATCATATTGCTTAGTTCAATTTTGATCATTAATATCCCATGGGGGTCATTGCACAGAGTTGCCTCTTTCTGTAGAATTCACCAGTGTTTTAATTTTTATCATTTTATTTCACTATTAAAGGATTTTTCTCAAATCCATGGTATCATTCAGTGTTTTATTCTTGAGCTCTAGGAGTAGGTTAAATGATATGTAAAATCCTTTCTCCTTCCAGTTCATGGTGCTGATTCTAGCATTAACCACCTGGGTCAAATCCCAAGGGCACTGTTTACCTGCTGTGGGACTTAGGGTGGTTACGCACCAGTACGTGACTTCTATCTAAAAAGGAAGGAAGAATGTTACTGATCTCACAGAGCAGATTAAAACAATTCAATCACTCATGCCTAGTCCATGGGAAGCTCCTAACAAAATCACTGCTATCATTGCTGTTCTGACTATAATTAGTAATAACATGATTACTGTTTTTGTAGTTTTAGTTGTCATCTTGCTATAGTCCTGAGAAAGCCTCAATTCCCTTCTCAATAAAATAATGTTGAAGATACAGGGAAACTTTAAAATTTATAATGAAACGAACAAAAAAATCTTGGATGAAGTCCAAGTTACATTTCTATTTTTGGCCTGTGGAAGATGTTTGCACCAACTCTCGGTAGATGGAACTGGGTTGAGATAAATTTAGGTAAATAAAGGTTGGACGACCTTTGATGTTCCCTACAGAATCCACTAGAAAGGGTGAGGCAAGATGGGCCTAGATACTGCATTTTGAAGATCTGAAGATGGACAAACCTTCCTCTGATCATCTAAAAAGCGGCTTGGGTGCACCGGGGGTGGGAGTATGGCTGCATAGAGTCCAGAGACCCAAACTTGGAGAATTGCCAGGTCTCCACGACTCTACCCCTGAGGATGGCCTCTGGAAGGAAAAAGACCACAATCAAACGCTGAGGAAGTAGTAGGGGACGTCATCTTGAGACCTCAGCTAGGGTACATGCCTCAGTCAGAAATTAACCACGGCGACTGGAGCCTGACTCTGAATAGAGCCTGAGAGGCAGGAAAAGAGGCAGCCAGAAGCCATGAGAAGCATGGAGGGAAAGGCTTCTGGAGAAGTGAAGAGACGATACATAAAATTTGTTTTTAATGTGTGATAAAAACATTTTATAAAGTGATGAGCTGCATTAGGGTGGGAAATAAAGTAAATTATATGGTGGATGAATTCAAGTGTGCTACTGGCTGTGCAGAAGAAAAGACAGGCAAGACAGAAAAGAATAACCCAATGAATAACCTGTTTGGAAAGTTTCAGATTATATAACAAAGCCAGAGGGAGAGTAAAACATTTGCAGTTTCTCCTATGACCCGGTAGAGTCAGTATTCAAAAAACAATTTTAGTATTACCTTTAAACTTAAGAGGTTAAACAATTTTTGAAAAAACTTAAAAATGATAAAATATTTGACATGACCACTGGCTCAAAATGAAATCAAAACCATAGTTATAAGGTATAAATGTATTAAACATGAGATCTGATGCAGTAGCTCATGCCTGTAATCCCAGCACTTTGGGAGCCTGAGGGGGGGCAGATCATTTGAGGTCAGGAGTTCAAGACCAGCCTGATCAACATGGTGAAACCCTATCTCTACTAAAAATACAAAAAAATTAGCCAGGCGTGGTGGTGCGTGCCTGTAATCTCAGCTACTTGGGAGGTTGAGGCAGGAGAATCGCTTGAACCCGGAAGGCAGAGGTTGCAGTGAGCTGAGATCATGACACTGCACTCTAGCCTGGGTGACAGAGTGAGATACCATCTCAAAAAATAAAATAAAATAAATAATAGAGTAAAATAAAAATAAAAATAGAATATAAAAAATTAAAGCATATGGCCAAGTATGTAATCAGAGGGAAATTCATGCTTTAAATGCTTTCATTACAGATGAGATGAAACAAAGTGAACTAAACAAACTACTAAAGAAATTTGCAAGGCCGGGTGTGGTGGCTCATGACTGTAATCCCAGCACTTTGGGAGGCCTAGGCAGGCGGATCACCTGAGGTTGGAAGTTTGAGACCAGACTGACCAACATGGAGAAACCCCGTCTCTACTAATAATACAAAATTAGCCAGCCGTGGTGGCACATGCCTGTAATCCCAGCTACTTGGGAGGCTGAGGCAGGAGAATTGCTTGAACCTGGGAGGTGGAGGTTGCTGTGAGCCGAGATCACGCCATTGCACTCCAACCTGGGCAACATGACTGAAACTCCGTCTCAAAAAAAAAAAAAAAAGAAGAAGAAGGAAGAAATTCACAAAAGGCACTGCACAGGAAGGAGGAGGAGGAGAAGGAGAAAGGAAAGAAGGAAGAGAAGGAGAGAAAGAAATAACACAATTGCAAGGGAAGTCTTTTAATTTGAATTAAATCTAAAAGACACCTTTTTTGTTTAAAAAAAAGACAACCTCTTGAAACAAAAAAAAGACAAACAAAAATTTTAAAAATCAGGAAAAAGAAAAAAGGAAATTGTCCTCAAAAATACAAAATTTTGTTCACGTTCAAAATACTGCATCTGATATCTAGCCTTTAGAGGTAGATCATTTTATAGATGAGTTCTTTGAACCTCCAAAGAAAGAAGTAGTTCATATAATAGATAAATTATTCAGGGCATTAAAAAAAATAGAACCAAGTTACCCAGTTCATTTTATCAAGCTAGTAAAGGCACATTAGGCCAAAGAGTGACAAATACAACACAGAATAAATTAAAGTTCAAGTCCAATTTCACTTGGAAATACAGATGTTGAACACAATTCAACTATTCATGAAAAAATAATCTGCCCCATAAAGAATTATTGATCCTATTAATGCAAGACTAGTTTAGTATTAGAAAATATATATTTTTGTATGTTTAGAGATCCAATATGAAAAAACTAAAGATCCTTCTATTTGCCAAAAAATGTTCAAAGAATTTCAAAACTATTTGCTATATTTTAAAAGTGCAATAACAAATAGAATACTTTATAGATATCATTTTACAAATCTCAAACCAGCAGCTATTATGCTTAATTTTAAAATGTTAAAGACATTCTGGTTAAAATCAGGAATAAGATAATCATTGTTATTATTTTATACAATTCTAGTTTACACAGTAAGATGTGGAAATAAAGAAAAAAAATCACTAAGAAGGTTAAGATCAAAGTTATTAGCAACTGCAGAAAAAAAAAAAATTTAAAATCCAGGAAAATTATTTAAAAAATTTCTGAGCATTAGGAAGAAAATTCAATAAAGCGACAAGAAGAAAACATCAGCCTCTACCTCACCAATATAAAAAAAACCTTAACAGGTGGGGATATTTTCACAAACATTAGTAATATAAAGCACTAAGGAATAAATTCATTTTTTAAAAAACCATTTTATTACGAAAAATAAGGAACAAAAGGCTATGTTCTCAGACTGGAACCTGTTGAATATTTTAATATGTCCATTTTCCTCAGTGAATATGTAGTTCTAATGGAATTCTAATCTAAACCCCAATGTATTTTTTCCTGGAACTTCAAAAATATGACTCAAAAACCAAAAGAATGAGATTGTACAAATGGCTTAGGTATTTTGTATTAATAGTTTTCAAGTGGATTATTTATGTTTGATCACTACAGCAGTATCATAAAATAAAATCATAAAATAACTACAGCAGTATCATAAAATAACTCGCGTGACATTCTCAAATGTTGTCAACATGATGTCAAAGTTGGCATCCCAAAATTCCTGAGCGATATTTTTCAATGGTTGTACAGAAAGCATCTTTCTGTTAAACTTGTCGTGTTTTGTCTTGTTTTTAACAAAGCTGAGACAAATTTTCCCACTGACTTTCACTCACAGTTCAAAAATGTGCTCTTACAGGAAAATCTAAAAGAGGGGAAGGGAAATAGCCTCCAGACACATAAACACACCCGAGAAGTCAGACGAATTCTATTTAACAACAACAAACAAATTCCTAAGTATTACACTCTAGAAAGGCAGAGTGTCCTGGAAATGCCATCTTGTGCCATGCAATCTGGATTCCTGTGAGTGCCAGGGACAAGTGGCTAAACCGCAATGAGATACGGCCAAACACCAGAAACTTCACAAAAGAATATTATCTTGTAAATGTGTTCAGAGAAAATAATTTTGTCCATGCTGTTTCCGTGTGTGTGGTTTAGATTAATCTTTCCCAATATTTTATGCAGCATATAAAGCATATAGCGTATCAAATATATAAAGTATATATATTGAAAATGGAGTGGCATCCTGTTTCTGTTTTTACAATAAAGGAGACACTTCTTGAGAACTAAGTTCAAAACAGTTCCTGGCTCACTCAGAGTCCTTAGTACTCAACTGTAGGAATTTCAAAATGATGAATGTCAGATGGTACAATACAGAAGAATAGAGGTAAATTGTGAAGTCAGAGAGAATGAATCCAGATGCAAGAACATCAATTCGTTCTCACAGTTGCCTGCAAACTATGGACTAAACACAATGATTAGAATATCTATTTCATGTAAACATGCTAAATAATCGAACATGTAAGTTCAATCAGAGATGCAATTAACTCTGCACACCAAAAATCAAAGTGATGAAGCTGAGCGTTCGCGAATTGAATCAGCTCCCTTCGACGCTTTCATGCTCCCATTAATATGTAGCTGATGCCACTTTCTGACTTCTAAGGACGATTTATTCCTCTGAGGATGATTTATATGAGTTGAAATGATACACTTCTATTTTATTACTTGTGCCTACTGACCTTGAGCCACTACCAAATCACAGAGATTCACATCAAAAGCCAAAGTCAGATTCTGTCACCAAAACTCATGGTCTCAGGGATTCTGTGATTTTTTTTTCTGGCATCTAAACTCTGTCTATAAACACACTGTCCCTGTGGACTGTAATTACTCATAGAAGGACCAAGTGCTGCTTTTATGAAGTCTCTGATGTTTGCCATATCTCTGGACAGTCGTGATAGGAACCTGATGAGTTGAAAGCTGACTGCCCGTCAGCCACCTTGCCTTTCTTCTTTCTACAAGCCTATATTATTTTAATTGCAGTATGCTGCTGCTGATTCTTAACTACTTTGCCCTCTACAAAGACATTATTAGCTAAAGCCCTGTAGCATCTTTGAAGTAATGATTCATTTTTTTCTTAAATCAACATAAAGTTAGCAGACTCCCTGGGGCATTCTCAGCCCAAGGAAGAATTGCAACTATGCATCCCTGACAAAAAAGAAGCAAGTCTGTTTTTTCCCAAAGTTCTTCAGAAAAAAAGTATCCCATAATTTATCAGGTAATGCATTCCAGTGTCTTTATTAACTCAAAAAATAAAATCTGGTGTTTAACCTTATGCCAATGTGTGAAAAACAGAACTTCACTATACCTTACACAAACAAAGCTAATCCATAGAATCCTAAACACAATGAGGCATTTCCTCATCCATTCCACCACTGTCTTTTCATCAGGATTCTGAGTAAGTTGATTTTTTAAAAATGACCCTGATTCAGTATCCAGCTTAGGGTTCCTAACATTGAAATGGAATCATTCATCAAGGTCACAATTATGAAATAATGAGGTTTCCAGACTAGAATCTATGTGTTTACCTAGTTTCGTTATAGGCCCAATTTAACAAATAATACGAATTGTGATCTTAGGTAATGTAGAATTCTATTACAGACCAGCCATAGATTCATGGAAAATATACATGCTACCCTGGAGGTGCCCTTCACTATCCTTGCACCCATTTTCTATTTTCCACCCATGCACCCCATTTTCCACCCATGCACTTGGCCAGGAAGCAGCAGAAAAGAGAGATTAGGAAGGCCTTTCTCAGGAACTCAAATCTATATCGCATGATCACTCAGGAGCGTTGGGATATAATGCGCTTGCTTGCTAGGACACCCATAACAAAGTACCACAGATGGAGTGGCTTAAATTACAGCATTTTGTTTGATCACAGTCCTGGAGGATAGAAACCCAAGATCAAGGTGTCAGCAGGATCGGTTTTCTCTGTGGACTCTCTCCTTGGCCTGTAGATGACCGTCTTCTCTCTGTCTTCATGTGGCTTCTTTCTGTGCATGTCTCTGTCCTCATCTCCTCTTCTTATCAGGATGCCGGTTATGCTAGATTTAAGACCCGTCCTAATAACCTCATTCTTAACTGAATTACCTCTTTAAAGACCCTGTTTCCAAATACAGTCACATTCTGAGGTTATGGGAGTTAGGACTGCAACATATCAATTGTGTGCAAGTGAAGTGTGGGGACACAATTTAGTTCATAGCATAGAGAAAGCATCAGCATTGCAGCAACATTTCTCAAAAAAATGATGGAGTTGTGCAACACTCCTGACACAGGTGAACCCCGCTGGTAAATTAGTTTCTCAAAAGTAGTAGTGGGCAGAACAAATTATATTTCCTTATGTGTGTGTGTGGAGAAGGGGAGACAAGGGATTCATGCTGAACAAGATTATTATTTCATTAGCAACATGGCAGACACGCAGACACACACACACACACACACACACACACAGTCTTATAATCATATTCATCTGTTTCTTCCCGGACCCCTCCTTCCAATGAAATTCCTTCTCTTTACCCATCTGGCAACAAGATGAATGGCAGCTTTTCTAGCTCTAGGTTGAGTAACTTTGAGTTACTGCAGGGAGCAAACTGCCTTTCTGACAAGAAGAATGAAATATGAAAGGGTGACATTGGGTGTTTCAAAACTCCTCCTCAGTATCTTACAGATATCGCACGTGCTTATAACCTGGTACAATGACAAAGGAAAAAAATGCCTGTTTCTCTGGGAAGCAAGAAACCACCATCAATAGACTGACATGAACTAAAGGAAATCTAAATGCTAGAAATGATCAATGATGATTAGACAAATACTAATTTTAAAGCATATCTATGTGTATTGACTGCAAATACTTTTGTAAAGTTATTCCTTCGTATATTGAACAATTTTCTCCAGTTCTTATCATAACAGTTTTTCACATGTTCTATATATTTTATAAGATAACTAAACTTTTCCCAAATCAAGTTTACACACCAAAATTATAGTTCCTCTTCTTTCTTGCAGTCATATTGTTACCATTTATAACCAAAATTTTGCAAAAAGAGAAGAGAATCCTTTTTTTTAGAATGAACAATTTCTTAATTTAATATAAAGTTTCTGTTAGAGTGAGATTAATCTGATGTACAGGGGCGAAACTGCCCAAAAGGTCATTTTATGTAGATAACGAAACAGAAGTTAGATTTCCCATCTTCAGAAACATTTAGGACGATGTTGAGCATGAAATCCACTCCTAGAGCTGTATGTTTTAGGTTCTCTCATTTCTCCAAGTCAGTCAGTTTAAAGGCTATATTCTTGTTTCCCTTAAATTTTGGAATACTCTTCCAAATAAAAATCTATCAAGGACCTGTCCAGTAAGTGCCAAATACTTCTAACAATTTTGCATGTGTGGGTGTAAAACAAGGCATTCATTCATTAACTAAGTATTTATTAATCTCTTACTCTTCTAGTGCTAAGTCACTGCTCCTGAACCAGGGAAAATTTTGCAACCCGCCCTCAGGACATTTGCAATGTCTGCAGACATTTTCATTATCACACTGGTTGGGGGAGAGGGTTGCAACTGGCATCCAGGTAAAGACCAGAGATGCTGCTAAACATCCTAAAATGCACAGGAAAGCCCCTCCACCAAAGAAATATCTGGTCCAAACTGCCATTGGTGCCAAGGGGGGAAAACTATGTAGATCCTCGAAAATAAAAAGAAAGTCATAGATAAAGACTGGAAATGATTAGAAACCCACCCGGCTAAGCCTGGCCTAAATTGTCAAGCAGAAACTATAAGTTAAATAGTTACTGTTTCAGGCAAATACATTTGAGGTTGGCGTGTTTCATAGAAATAGTTAAGTGATACAAATTGTTAATTGAAACAATGGGCCTGAATGAGAGCACCCAAAATGATCTTGTCAAACCAGAAGAGATAAGGGCAGAAGGATAGAAGGATGGAATGCTGATGAGAGGCAGGTTTCAGAGGACTGGTGGAGAGAAAGAGAGGAGCCAGCAAAAGTAAGGGCGTTGGGGGTGGGGGTGTCAGATGGAGGGAGAAAGAAAACAAGAAAGACAGAGGTAAGAGAGTCAGCATGAACAGTTACAGGAAAGGAGGGGAAGGCAATCAGATGAAAGGGAGAGGCCAGAAAGAGAAAAAGTATTAATAGGAATATCCTGTTAAACAATACCTCTTTAACATCACACCTTAAAGAAAAAACAAAGCTAGATTCCAGGAATTTGTTTTTAGGCACAGGGACCACGGTTGGGCTGACACTTTACTGGCCTCCTGAAAGAATGAACAGATAATTGAGATTCTGGTCAGTGCCCATAATACCAGAATTAAGGGCAAATCCCTCTGCTAACAGCTGAAGAACTGTCCTCACTGGGCAGTGAAGACATCTCATGTGTAGCCACCAAGATTTCATCACGGCCATGGCTTGTCACTGTTAGGAGCACTTTCAGGTATGATACTGTTAGGTGGGGCTATAGATTTGAAAACTTTTCAAACCAACATCCTCCAAACAGAAGGCTGAATAAAAAACAATAACTAAGTCTATAATACTGATGGGTGCTTTAGGCAATGAAGCTCATCTGACAGGTCCAGCAGGCATTTGATAGAAGGGGAGTTGTTCCAGGGAGCCTGTACTCTGTAGAGCGTCATGAGGGCACCCACTGGTGGAAGGAGCAACAGGGCCACATGGAGAGAAGAGGGGGATTGTACCTGCACAGGGGCTCCAACAACATATACACAAAGCACCCCTGATCAGCAGGAGTGACAGGAATCAGGTAGACCAATCCCCGGTAACCTATGAGGGCCAGCCATTGAGTAGAACTTAAATGGCCACCAAGAAACCACGTGACCTTCCTCAGAACATGAAAGAACAAAGTCTTGGGGAACCTTGGTATTCCTGTCACTCTCCATGTGAAGATTCGGAAGCTTGCTTACATTGCATCTGTGCCTACAACTGTCCTAGGTCAGTTGGAGTGGATGAGGAGGCAGGACTGGGTGTCAGAAGGAGATTTTATTCATAGTCTTCAAAGGTAAAGCATAGCTGCTCTTTTAACTACTAGACTAAATGCATACTCATAGAACACCTAATATCCTAAGTCCAAGATTTTATTTAGGAGTGAGAGATTCACCTTTGCAGTAATAGAAACTGATTCCAAAGTGGTCAAAGTCATAAAGCTGATTTGTAGTAAAATCACACAAAATATTAATTTGCCCTGGATCCCTAGTCTAGAAAATTTTTGACTGCACTATGTTGTACTTAAACAGGAAATATTAATTGGCACTCTGATAGGTGAATAAATTCAGGGACAAAAACTGAGGTGCAGCAATTTCCCTATAACTAGACAGAGCTAGGATGAAATTCAAATCCAGATCATAAGTGTTGGACCCCATGAGCTTAAGAGTACCTTAATTTTTATTTTATGTTATGTTCGTCTCAATTTTCTGCATTACCATTTCTTCCCTCAAAAACTTACACCTCCCCCAGAGTATCTTCTTTTTTTATTGACCCATGTTCTTTATCTACTTTCTGCAGCAACAGCTTCACTGAGAAAAAAAAATCAGATATTACAAATCTAATTTAGTAACATGAAATAGTTCCCATGAGCTGCAAGCTGGCTGCTCGTGAGCTGTGGTGAGATTTAAGTATTTAAATGTATACGGTTAATACCCTCAAAGCACAACAAAAGGCAGTTCATGATGAAGAAACCAAATGAAGTCATCCTAAAATTGCAGATTTTTTAAGAAGCAGAAACATACAGATTTCAAAAAGGATAAGGAAAAATAATGGACAGATGACATGAAAAATTAGTTCACACACGAAAAAGTAGTAGACAAGTGGCCAACTAATATACAACTGAGGTTCATACTAACTTATAACAGAATGCAAATAAAACTCTAGTTTCTCATTCTTACTATCAGATTGCTAAAGATTAAGAATTTTAATAACACTCAAGGATGATAAGAGAGTTGGAAAACAGACATTTTCATATATTCTTAATAGGAATGTAAATTGGTGCAAACTTCTTGAAGGAAAATTTGGAAGTAACTATCAGAATGCAAAATGCACATGCCCTGTGGTGTTACCAGTTTACTTCTAGCAATCTATCCAACAGATGCAGGTGCACAAATGAGCTTACAAGTTTATTCATTGCAGGATTATTTGTAATAGCAGGAAACTAAGCACAAGCTAAGCACTCATTAGTGGCTATTTGGTTGTTCTTCTTCAATGGGAGGAAAACCATAAGATCATTCTGTTTTTAATTGAAATAAATGTATACGTGGTCTTAGGGCTGAAACTTCACACTAGAATTACCGCAAAAAAAAAAAAAAATCCCACAACAATTCAGAAAATTGCTTGCAAGACATGCATGCATGTGTATAAAGAGGCTTCTCTGTGCATGGACCATTAATAGACCAACACCAGAAAACTATTCAGAGTGGCTACCCCTGGCTAGAAGTTCTAGGGGAGGTGTGAGTAGAAATGGAAGATGATCTTTAATTTTTATACTATGCTCCTTTGTCATCTTTAAGTTATATCTTGTGAGCATGCATGTATTGCTTTCCTAATAACTAAGCTATTTAATGAAAAGAAGTCACACTGCTTCAGATAAGTAAACTAAAATTAAAATTCAGTTCTGATTGATTGTATCAAATTCTAAGTGTCATTTTGGTCAATTTAGTCCTGAGCCCAGGGGATTTTAGAGTCACCAACTTTGCTGGTGTGTCTGGGATTGAAGGGTTTCTGGGATATAAGGCTTTTAGTGCTGGCCAAGCACGGTGGTTCACGCCTGTAATCCCAGCCCTTTGGAAGGCTGAGGTGGGCAGATCAACTGAGATCAGGAGCTCAAGACCAGCCTGGCCAACATGGTGAAACACCATCTCTACTAAAAATACAAAAAATTAGCCAGGCATGGTGGTGCATGTCGGTAATCCCAGCTACTCGGGAGGCTGAGGCAGGAGAGAATTGCTTGAACCTGGGAGGTAGAGGTTGCAGTGAGCCAAGATCATGCCATTGCACTCCAGCCTGGGAGACAAGAGTGAAACTCCAACCCCCCCCCCAAAAAAAGACTTTTAGTGCTAAAACTAAAGCAGTTCAGAGACCAGCAGGTCACCTTACTGGGCTTGGTGAGAGGAAGGGACCTGGGTGAGTGAGGTTCCTCTACAAAGACCAAATTCCCCTTAGGTGGATCCAACAGATCGAATGGAAGAAGCTAGAAGTCCCTTTGGCCCTCATACCTAAATCACATTCTCCAAAATCAGTTCTTTTAGAAATAAATACAATGTTCTGATCTCCATCAGAACTGAAGGACAGAAGATGGGTTTTATTTTAGGAGACTTCCTCAAACCCACAACAAATAATTATATACCTGCTACTACAAACTAGCACCATTTCTTATGGTGACAATTCAAATGTCCTCACCCCACTTTTCAGGAGTGTTGAGGCTATCTTGGGCCAGTGGGGAAGGGAGGAAGTAGAGCCCTGGCCATATTCAGAACCAGGGGAACTGGCCTGGCCTGCAAAGCCACGACCCAAACACCTGTGACCAAACCAGGCCTCTCAGGCCAAGATGTACATAAGTAGGAACTGTCCAGTGGGTAGACGGGGTCTTCTGAGCAATTCCCAGACTCTCAGAGGCCACAGTGTCATTCATGGTTCCAGGTGCTCTGTCCTATTCTGAGCAAAACTCAAAAGCACTGGTGGGGACCAGGCTAGTGAGAGTTAGACAAAATGTCCATGCTCCAGGAAACAACGAAAGGTTTTAGGGAAATGATCTTTCTCATTAAGGGAGACAAAACATCAGAAACCAAAGAAGTTGAGTTGTACAGACATGAAAACCCTGCTGTATCTGAGTAGATGAGAGGGTAGGAGGGAGAAAGGTGGGCAGAATAATGGAGCTCAGAGGATATTTGAGTGCTCAGAACTCATCCCATGCTACCCGACGGAGAGCAGAGAGGAAGGCTTGGTCCACTCCCTGGGTGCTGCTGGGGAGGGAGCTGCAGGCATGGCAAGGCCTGTCTTAAGCAGGTGGTAGAATTTTCAGCCTCCACTCCCCTGACAGGGCAGGGCTGGAGAAAGCTGGCCCTGATATTAAAGGAGTATTTTGAAGTATTAAATGATGCGGTTTTTTTAAAAAATATTTTTCTTCCCTTTATTTCTCTCTATCCCAAAGCGTCCCCTGCACACACAGATATTTATTAGTTACTCAGCTTACTCTTGCCTCAGGATAGAGATGAGATGCAGTGAAGGACAGAAAAATCCTAAGCTCTTTAAGGTTCTTATTTCTAACAGCAGTCACTGCCCCAGAGCCAAGAGAGGATCTTAGGCAGAGACAAAATACCCAAAACCTCAACAGGAGATGGATTTTTCTGAAGGCTCGAGAAGGATTCCCTCAGGCTGGTGGTGGAGCTGGGAGAAGAATGAGAAGGCAGGAAGATGGGAACAAAGAGATCCATGAGTCCTGCAGACTCCCAACTCCCCAGCACACCTCCAACCCCAGGATGACATGGCAGACCCTCAGGAGGGAACAAAGGCAGGCTATGCCCATCCTCATCATCCAGGACTCTCAATGCCCCATTAGACATTTCCATCCCCAAGTCATCTTAAAAGACCAGAGAACTATTTGACCTGAAGAAAACACACAGCCAGAGCAAAGTGCTGATGTTGGGAGTTCAAGACCAGCCTGGCCAACATGGGGAAACCCCGTCTCTAGTGAAAATACAAAAATTAGCCGGGCGTGGTGGCGTGTGCCTGTAGTCCCAGCTACTCGGTAGGGTGAAGCAAGAGAATCGCTTGAACCCGGGAAGCAGAGGTTGCAGTGAGCCGACATCACACCACTGCACTCCAGCCTGGGCGACAGAGTGAGACTCTGTCTCATACAAAACAAAACAACACAAAACAAAAAGGCACTTTTGCAGCTCTCGGTGCAAGCCCTCCCCCAAGCTTTTGTTCTGTGTAACCTCATGGAACCCTGGCACAACTCAGGGAGGGAGGTGGTGCGAAATAACTGAGGCTAACTACTGTGCAGGAGCTGCAAAGACCCTGCGGATGCCCCTGTGTCACTCACTGGCTAGAACAACACTTTGCTCACAGCCTCTCCCTGCAAACACACGCCACTATCTGCCTGGAGCTTCTTCTCACCAGAGTTTCTGGATGAGCTGACTCACGGGTCTCAGTGTGAAGCTTTATCTCTAGCGTTTAACCAAAGTGAGGAGACAGAAAGGATTCAACTATGAATATTCTGTCTTTACGGCGCAAGCTCCTGGCCGCAAAGATCAGCATTTGAAGGCAGCCGAGGAAAATGAAACAAACTTCAAAGTCGAAAGAGGAAAAAAAGAAGGGCCCATAGAATATTCTTCAAATGAAATTAACTGACCACCAGATGCTCTGAGGTTTTCAGGCTACTCAGCTTAAATCAGAGGGAGCGTATCCTAGGGATGGCAGGCCCTGCTCGGCCACAGACTGTCACTTTCTTTTGGTTCTCAAGTAAGAATCTTTGAGGTGCTGTGCCGCAGAGCAGATTCAATTTTGTTCACTTAATTTTCATCTCTCCTACATGGTTTTCTTCTACAAAAACGGAGATACCATTTTCTTCAAGAGCCATTTACCACATAAAGAAATACATATAAAGGGAGTAAAAGAAAATTAATATAATCATATCATAAGGCAATGGATTTTTGTCTCTCCTTTTACACAGTCTGACTTTTGCATACATTGATTAAAAGCTCCACCAGCGTCTGTCACATACTATTTATATGGAAGCTTTATCACAAAACAGAAGCAAATGGTCTCTTTTTTTTTTTTTTTTCTTTTCGGTCCTCATGACTGCTACCTGGGTTTAGGCCCTCTTCCTTTCATAGTTTTTATCTCACCCAGCATTCAATCATTAAATCTTGGGGTTTGGAGATAAGGCCTTTCTCTCTCCTGTGTATGTCAGAAATGCTTTCAGCAGAAAGTCATGGAATGCCCAACCTGTGCTGACTTAAACTCTCGACATTTATCGCTATGTAACAAAAAGTTCTAGGGTTGATTGGTGGCTCAGCAGTATCTCCAAACACCCAGTCTCTGTCTGTTCCCCAACTCAGCCACATCAAGCGTAATAATTTCTTACCTCACTGTCACAAAATAGCTGCCACAGCTCTAGGTGCCATGCTCCCACACAGTTATATTCAAAAGCAAGAAACTCAGGAAGAAACCAGGGAAGTGAGAGTGCCTTTATCCTTCAGCTCTTTCTTCCGTGGAGGGAGAGCATTAGGACAAATATCTAATGCATGTGGGGCTTAAAACCCAGATGATGGGTTGATAGGTGCAGCAAACCACCATGGCACATGTATACCTATATAACAAACCTGCACATTCTGCACATGTATCCTAGAACTTAAAGTAGAAAAAAAAAAAAAAAAAAGAAAACCCTTTCCAGAAATACCTTCCACAGACTCACTCATTGGCTAGAAGTGGGTCATTGTTTCAATTATAGGGCCTCGCTGATTTTTAAGTAATTGCCAGTTCAGTTTCTTTCTCTTCTTTCTAATTGCTGCCTTCCCCAAATCATCATTCTACTGAACCAATATCCTCCTAAAAGGTCCCTGCCTCAAATCTACCCTCCATACCAATGCTACTCCAGTACTCAGTAAGGTGGCCAGTCTTCAAGAAGCCCCCATGACTCCTGCCTCCTTGCATTTATACCCTTGTGAAGTCCCCTGCCACTGGTTGGGTGTGGCCAAAAGAACATGGCAGAAGTGGTGGGATTTTGTTTCTGAGGTTAGATGATAAAAGACACCGTGGCTTCCATCTTGGTCTCTCTCATCCCTTCTCTGAGGACAGCCACTGCCACATTTTGAGGATACTCAGCCACTCTCTGGAGAGATCCACAGAGCAAAGATGGATGCCTCCTGCCAACAGCTGCACAAGTGATCTTGGAGGTGAATCCCCACCCAAGTCAAGCCCTCAGCTAACATTGTGACTAACACCTTATGAGAAGCTCGAAGCCAGAAACACCCAGCTAATCTGCTCCCTAATTCCTTGCCCACAGAAAATGTGAGATAATAAGTGTTTGTTATTTTAAGTCACTAAATTTGGGGGTGATTTATTATGCAGTGATAGATAATGAATTCACTTACTGTGAAACTGTCTTGGTTAAAACCCATAAATGGTCTCTACCACTTACAGCAGAGGATCTGGCATTGCCAGTAGGTGAGTTTTGGTCCACAGAGTCTTTTGAAATATTTTGAACTGATGTTTCAAAATTGGGAGATGTTAAATAGACATCATAACATCTTGCCAACCAGGTCCACATTTCCATAGAACACCCAAGGCCTTGGCCAGAGGATTGGCTATCTCCTTTACAAACAGCATGCGCTCCAACAACCCAAGGCCTGGGCCAGAGGATTGGCTGTCTCCTTTACAAAGAGCATGCCTTCCAACTACCAAAGGCCTGGGCCAAAGGATTGCCTGTCTTCTTTATGAAAGCATGCACTCCAACTCACTGAGAGGATTGGCTGTCTCCTTTACAAGGAGTATGCTCTCCAACTTATTGAGTGCCCTCCACTCACCCAAGGTCTGGGCCAGAGGATTGGCTGTCTCCTTTACAAAGAGAATGTGCTCCAACTACCCAAGGCCTGGGCCAGAGGATTGCCTGTCTCCTTTACAAAGAGTATGCTCTCCAATTCATTGAGTGCCCTCCACTCTAATTCCCCCAATAGTAGTGAGGACATGTCATAGTTGCCACTTTTTGATCCCTGCATGAACCATTACTTTAGTTATGTCTGAGACATAGTTTTGTGAACCTTTGCCCCTACCAAAAATGGGCAAACAAAAGATAGACTGAAATATCTCTATTAAATAAAAAGCTAGAAAAGGTTTCCACACACCTAAGGAAACAGTCAACAGAGAAAGAAGGTAACCTATAGAATGGGAGAAAATATTTGCAAATCATACATCTGATAAGAGGCTAATATCTAAAATATATAAGGAACTCAATTCAATAGCCAAAAACAAAACAAAAACAATCCACAAATGACCTGATTAAAAAATTTGCAATGGATTGCAATAAATATTCCTCCAAAGAATACATACAAATGGCCAATAAGTATATGAAAAGATGCTCAACATCATTAATTATTAAGGCAATGCAAATCAAAACCACAATGCGATAGCACCCCACACCTGTTAGGATGGTCATTATATATATATGCATACACACACACATATATATATAACCAGATTATATATATATTATATATCATATATTATATATAATATATAATTATATTTATATATAATTTATGATATATTATATATTTATATATATTAAAAAAACAGAAAATAAGTGTCAGAATGTGGAGAATAGAAACCCTTGTGCATTGTTGATGGGAATGTAAAATGTAAAATGATGCAGCCTCTATGAAAAACACTATGGAGATCATCAAAAAATTCAAAATAGAATGACCAAGCGGAATCCAGCAATCCCACTTCTGAGTATTTATCTAAAAGAACTGAAATCAGGATCTCAAAGAGATACCTGCACTCCCATGTTCACCGCAGCATTATTCACAATAACCAAGAGGCGGAAACAACTGAAATGTCCGTTGATGGGTGAGTGGATAAAGAAAATACAGTATATCCATACAATGGAATATTATTCAGCCTTACAAAGAACTGAATCCTGTAATATGCTACAACACAGATGAACTTCGAGGACATTTTACTAAACGAAATAAGTCATCACAGAAGGACAAATACTGCATGATTTCAGTTATATGAGGTATCTAAAGTAGTCAAACTCACAGAAGCACAGAGTAGAATGGTAGATGCCAGGGGCTGGTGGGAGGTGGAAACGGGGAGGTGTTTGATAGGTCTAGAGTTTCAGTCATGCAAGAGAAAAAGTTCCAGAGATCTGCTGCACAACAGTGCGCTTATAGTTTACAATACTATATTGTATACTTAAGAATTTGATAAGAGAACAGACTTCATGTTGTATTTATTTATTTATTTATTTATTTTCTGAAATGGAGTCTCACTCTGTGGCCCAGGCTGGAGTGCAGTGGTGCAATCTCGCTGCAACCTCTACCTCCCAGGTTTTAGAGATTCTCCCACCTCGGCCTCCTGAGTAGCTGGGATTACAGGCACCTGCTACCACACCTGGCTAATTTTTTGTATTTTTAGTAGAGTTGGGGTTTTGTCATGTTGGCCAGGCTGGTCTCGAACTCCTGACCTCAGGCGATGCACCCACCTCGGCCTCCTGAAGTGCTGGGATTACAGGCATGAGCCACTGCGCCCAGCCTTATGTTCAACGTTTTTTTTTTTTACCACAACAAAAGAGAGAAAGAGAGAAGGAAGGAAGGGAGGGAGGGAGGGAGGCAGGGAGGGAGGGAATAGAAACTAGGGGAATATCTTTCTTTGTTAGAGAATGTTTTCATCTTTTAACATGTAAACAAAGTGTCTAAGAACTATAAGCAGGTCTCAGTTCACTCATTTATCTTACCTGCCTGGTCCCTTTAGGCATCAGTGTTTATTATCCCAGGTCTACAGGGCAGTGGTGCTTCATAAGCACAGTCCAGGTTCTCTGGAATCCAGCCCAGACCACCAATTCTTGCTGTCTTACCAATTTTTGACATGTCTCCCACTGTGATGGTTAACGTTATATGCTGACTTGGCTGGGGTACGGTGCCCAGTAGTTTGGTCAAACACCAGTCTAGATGTTGCTGTGAAGGTAATTTTTAGATGTGATTAACATTTAAATTGGTGGAATTTACTAAAGCAGATTATCTTCCATCTTGTAGGTGAGACTCATCTAATCAGTTGACAGTCTTAAGAGCGAAGATTGAGGCTTCTATAGACGAAGGAATTCAGGCTTAAAACTGCAATACAGAAAGCCTGCCTGAGTTTCCAGCCTGCCTGGCCTGCCATGTGGAATTCAGACTCCAGACTACAACACCAACTCATACCTGAATTTCCAGCCTGCTGGCTTGTCCAACAGATTTTGTTCAGCACGCACGTCATGTGAGTCAACTCTTTAAAGTAAATAAATGTGTCTAGCACGTGCGCTGTCTCTCTCTCTCCTTCCTCCATTTATTACACACATACAGATGGATGTGTGTATGTATGAAAGGAATGTGGGAGGGTGGGTATATTAGTTAGGGTTCTCCAAAGATATGGAACAAAGATACAGAACAAGTGGGAAAGACAGATCTTTCTGTATCTTTGGAGAACCCTAACTAATATACCCACCCTCCCACCTTCCTCACACCACCAGTTTCTATCCTCCATGTCCTTGGTCACGCACTTGGCCCTGGTCATGCCACCCCCTTCCACCAGGACATCTTGCCCTCCCATCCCCCCAGCAATGCATTCTCCTTTAACTCAGTCCAACTCTCACCTTGCCCAGGAAGCTCCCCGTGACCACGCAGACTGGGATATATTTTTCTCCCCGATGACGCTCGTTTGTGCAGATCCCTCTCAACCCACACATTAAGTTGGAACATGACAACTTCCTTTATGTGGCCCACCAGAAGAGGAACTGTGTCTTATTCTGTCAAATGAATGAATAAATAAACGGATGAATCCCAACGTGTTATTACTGAGGAGGACAAACATAATAATCTTAGACAAAAGTAGTTTTACAGAATTACCATGTAAATCACCATAGAATAGAATAAATGCTTTGTAATTTAGGGGGAAACAGAAGGATTTTCTGGGCTTCTGGCAAAGCTTTTTCCTAACTAAATCATTTCAGGCACAGCTTTTGCAAATGCGTCTTCTGCTGGTCATAATTATGCGCCTCCCACCCCCCACTGCTTTGAATTACTTTGTGCTAACACCAAAATTGTTCCACAGAGAGTCGGATTTATTTGCTGAAATGTGATGAGGAGAAGTGGGATAAGAGACATACTTCACATGCGGTGCCTGTTGCTAGCACAGCTGTATTTCTGAGAAATATATTTCAGTCTTTTGGCTCCATTTCTTTTGTAGTTTAATAACTGAAGTACAAAGCTCATGAAAGCTGGGAATGTGTTGGAAGGCCAGTGAGGAAAAAATGCACGTGGTGCAGTTAGGAGAGACAAGGGAGTTAAAATAACAGGAGAAATTGATCACTTACGATCCTTCTGGTTGGTGGTTTATCGCTAAATGTCTGTTTCAGCTAAAGACCAAACACTGGCTCACAGCTACAAAGAAAGTAGAACAATTAAAAAACTCAGCAAGGAGAATTCCTTTTGTACCTCTATTATAAGCATCTTGTTTATTTAAAATTATTTTATGTAATGCCAATAGAGTAATATCTTCATGTCATTATATAAAAGTAATGGCAGTGGCTAGTTTCGCCATTGGATGACAGTCCTACACACTGGAACACATTTTCTCACCTAGCAGAAAGCCTTGCCTGCAGCACTCACCAAATGCCTCCTACAATATCTTCCTCATGTGCACAAATGGCTTTATGTCAGAAATCAACATCCACTGAGACACCAGAAATTTGAACAGGTCCCTAAAGACAGGTTGACTGCTTTTCCTCCCTGTGGCACAGTCATTTGCAGTCTTTACTTGGTATTGCATCTGTAAATGGGACGTAGATAATATCTCCATCATTTCCAGGGAATATAGTGTTATCCACATCAGCGTTCATGATAACAAACACAATGTCCCAGCTGAACTTTGTAATCAGTACTTTAGGGAGAACCAAGTCTGTTTTAGTTTAACAGATGCATCTGATGTTGTTATCTAACCATCTGAGGCTGTGATGAAGCACAGAACGCAGGCTTTGTCATCAGCCAGTGCTACACCATATCCAGGGCCGGCCTCACCAGATGTGTGATCTTGGGCAAGATGTTTTGCCTCTCTGACCTGCAGCACTCTGCTCTATAAAGGAGGTCCATAAAATTCTCTTTGGAGGATCAATATGAAAATCAGAAACAATAAATTAAACTATCTGGAATAGGGATTGGCACATAAGAGATGATAAAAAACAAAAGAAAGTGTTTGTAATAGAATATGGCTGACACTATTCCTGCTGGTTCGGGATTCTGGCTGAAGCTTTAAACTGAGAATGGAAGAAAAGCCTTTCATGTTCCAAAGGAAAGTGCTGAACACATTTCCCAGCACTTCTGAAAGATCGAAGAGCCAATCTAGAAACCGAACTCTGCGTCTAGCATGATACATGCAATATGTGTGCAACATGCAACTTGCATGTATATACACCTATATTATGTGTGCATATGTACATACAGTATCTATATACACACCTACCCATATGTAAATAAACTCATTAAACAGAATGTGCCAATTTGTCAGCCAATGGGGAATTGATGTGGATTCTCCCTCCATCATGAGAAAGGGAACTAGGGTGCTCATCCACTCTTTCAAGCTAAGGAAAGGGGACTCCAGGAAGATATGTCAAAAGAAACTACACACACTTCAAGAGGGAGAGATTGGCACCTTGCTCCCCAGCACAGCCAGTGCACTGCAGACTGAACAAAGTGTAAAGGGAGCTCCTGAAACAACTAAACGTGTGTGTGTGTCTAGGAATTTGGGGCATATAGAAGCAGAGACTGCTGCCTCTCCTATTCTGAATAATTCTGAAGATGAGATGCTGGCAGGAGCAGTGCACCATAAAAGCCAGGGACTGAGGATGCACTTGGGGATGCTACAGCAGGTGGTTGAACCTCCCACCCAATTGGGCAGCCTGCTGGACTGAGGGCTTCCAGCACCAGGAGGCTGTGGGTATGAGGCCATTGGAAGCAAAAACAGAGGAGAACTGCAAAAGGCCCTCCATACAGATTATTGATTTATTTGCAGAGGCTTCTGTGGGGCCACTAGGCAACCACAAAGGTGCTCCCAAGGGAGTCCCAGCTTTGGGGACCAGCCACATGCATAGGGGACAGGACAGGTGGGTTTCAACAGCCTCATATACAGGAGACTTGTCCTCTTTCCTCCAGTCTATTTTCCCCCAACCCCTGCCCTGGAGAGGTGAGGAGAAGGAAGGAGGCCCCAAGCCAGGGAACAGAAGAGCTTTGAACTGGATGGGAGACTGAAGCTTTCCCTCTACCTAGATTGTTAATACCTGACAGTGAATCTCCTCTTACAAACTGAGTCAGAGCATCAAGAAGGCTATGAACGAATCTCCCTGAGATGCCTTCAGTGAGCAGGGAAGGGAAAGCCAACACAGCAAGATTGAAATATAAGTGGGAGAAAAGTAAAGCCATTTCCTGTTTATATACTTCAGCCTTCAGAGGCCACAAAAAACCAGCTACATACGATTATGTTATTTCGGAGCCTCCAAATGGAGTGACACATACTCTTTTATTGCCAATTACCAAGGCGTGGAAGGTGGAGAGAGGACTCTCTAGCTCCTCTGCTCCATCTGTTTGTGGCTATCACATTGGCTTCAATACAATGTGACTTAGGTACCCAAATTATTATAGTATTGAGACAGGCAAGTGTAAAGAGGTCCCTGGAGAAGCTTCAACCAGCCTGGTCACTGGGAGGAATGTGCGCTGGGGAGGGGCCTAGGGAAGTTTGTGCCATTTTGTAGCAGGGAGGAGCCTGGCCTCTCCTGTTCTGGGGTGGGGAAACTGGGATTCAATCTGTGAGGCAGGAAACCAGCTAGCAGGACTCTGGTTTTGCTGAGAGTCCTTGTTTCACTTTTTTCCCTTTTTACCCAATAAACCCTGCTTTTCTCACCCTTCAAAGTGTCTCTGAGCCTAATTTTTCATGGTTGTGTGACAAGGACCCTGTTTTTAGCTAACTAAGGAGAAAGTCCTACAACAATATAGTGGGACAAAACCCAGAGACAACAATCAATTTCAGCCAATCCAGATTCTACCAAGTCTGTAGACAATACAAATATAATATATATATGCTTACAGTTACTTCCAAACCTCTTTTTCTCATAATCACCCAAACCTAGACTAATGAGTTCCCCCATTTCTGCTCTCAAAATTTCTCCAAACAAGCCCTTTTCTCTAGGGGTACAGAATTCCTCATAAGCTGAATTTGTACCTTCTCTTTGTACTGTAATCTATGATCATGCATAAGTCTTTCTCTGAAGGGGAAAAAATGACAACTTTTGACTTGAAATCCAGCTCTGGATTTACCTAGAAGTCAAGCTTGTTAAAATATGGTCCTCAGGGTTTAGAAGACAAGGATGGGCTAATTCTGAATCTCAGCCTGCCTACCAAACCAGCCATACAATCGATAAGGAAGACAGATAAAACCACACAGGACTTATGCCTTCAGCATGACCAGACAACAGAGAACACTGCAACCTTCAAATTGCCTGAAAGTAACAAATTCCAACAGAGCTCTCACCACCTACTCATAGCTGCTAAGAGCCTGTGGATGCAGAGAGCAGAGAGGGAAGCAGAAAAGAGCTAAGAAAATAAACAGAGGGAGGAGAGGGCCGCGAGGAAGCACAAACTCACCCTAGAAAGAGGAAATGAAATAGACAATGCAAAACAACCCAATACCAGTCAAGACTTGGAGATGCATAGGAAGGCACCGGAGAGTGAGTGGGGCCAGAAGGGGTGGTCTCAGAACATACTACTTGTGGGGGATAATCAGATCTAAAGAAAAGATCTGATGTTCCTTGGAGATGAGACAGAGACGGGAAAGAAGGACTTAAGAAGGGGAAATAAGGAGCCTGCGGAAACACAACAGTAAACTAGAATAAGTGGAGAGACCCCTTGCTCTTGATTTGGAGGTCTCGGTGTTATCAAGATGTCAGTTCTCCCTAATTTATAAATGTAGTGCAAGACCAACAAAAATTCTAAGGAGCTTTTTAATGGAGACAGACACATTAGAAAACAACACACAAGAATATCTAGGAACACATCAAAAAGGAATAACTTGGAGGGGGTGAGAAGGGGATAATACCCCTACCAGATGTTAAAACATAATATAGACTTCCCACAATTAAAACAGAGTGGCACTGGCACATGAATAGACTGACATCAAAGAAACAATAAAATGTCAAGGAAAAGATGAAAAAAAAGAATTTCCATTTGGAAAAACATAAAAGTAGATCCATCCGTCAAACCCTACATAAGAATGAACTCTGAATGAATCAGAAATGTAAATGTAAAAATAAAAGCACATATACTAGAAAAAAATAAATTCTTCTATAACCTATGTATATAGTAAAAGGCTAGGTCTGACTTCAAATTTAAATGCAATAAAATACTAATATGTTTATTTGCATCAATTAAAATTTTTTAAAAAGTTGTATGGAATAACTACACCATTAGTAAATTTCTTTTTATTTTATTTTTTATTTTAGATGGAGTATCGCTCTGTTGCCACGCTGGAGTGCAGTGGCGTGATCTCGGCTCACTGCAACCTCCTCCTCCCGGCTTCAAGCAATTCTCCTGCCTAAGCTTCCTGAGTAGCTGGGACCACAGGCACACGCCACCATGCCCAGCAATTTTTTTTTTTTTTTGCATTTTTAGTAGAGACGGTGTTTCACCATGTTGGCCAGGATCGTCTTGATCTCCTGACCTTGTGATCTGCCCACCTTGGCCTCCCAAAGTGTTGGGATTACAGGCATGAGCCACTGTGCCCAGACACCATAAGTAAATTTTTAAATGACAAAATGGAAGAAAAATTTGCAACATACATTGCAAATAGAAGAATTAATGTCACTAATGTACAAGGCACTTTGCAAAATCAAGGATCAAAAACCAAAAGTCCTACAGAAAAATGGGCAAACACATGAAAAACTATTCATTAAAAGAAATAGATACATGGCCTAGAACCATATGAAAAGATGCTCAATTTTGTTTATAATAAAAGTGCACCAAGAGGCTGGGTGCAGTGGCTCACACCTGTAATCCCAACACTTTGGGAGGCAAAGACAGGAAGACTGCTTGAGGCCAGGAGTTTAAGACCAGACTGAGCAACACAGACACCCTCATCTCTACAAAACAAAACAAAACAAAACAAAGCAAAACAAAACAAAACAAAACAAATCAGTCAGTTAGTAGAAAAGGAGGCAACATTTTTGACCAGGTGGTCAAAATTACACCACCCATGTGAAGGACATAGTATGTGCTTCCAGAAGGGATGACAGAGGACACAGTATCTTCTATGCAGCGGGCTGGCCGATAACACACTTCAACCCAATCACAAGGAAGCTTCAGTCAAGCATAAAATAGGGAGCATTCTGTTTAAAAAGTGAAGGGGCTACTGTATTAAAAAAAAAATCAATGTCTTAAAAGGCAAAGAAAAATTATGGAATTGTTCTAGATTAAAGTAGGCTAAAGAGTCATGACAACTAAATGCCATGCCCAATTCTGAACTGAACCCTGTACTGGAGAGAAAGTGTTACAAAGGATATTAATTATTATGTTAACTGACAAAATTAGAATATGGGCAGTGGATTAGTTAAAGCTATTGCATCAATGTGTGTGTAAATCAATACTGTAACATCATTAGTGTATGTGGTTATATTAATAAAAGATATTTTTCTACTTTTAGGAAATACACACTGAAGTATTTAGTAGGAAGGACCATGATACACATAACTTATCTGCAAATGATTCCAAAAAAATTGTGTATGTGTGTGTGTGTACACAGAGAAAGCGAGATTGAGAGAACATAAATGATAAATCAAATGGGTTAAAAATAAGTGATTCTGGGTAAAGGCTGTAAGGATGTTCTTTGTACTATTTTTGGTTTTGCAACCTTCGGAGATGTAAAATTAGTTTTAATAAAAAACCTAGAAGCAATACTTGTTTCACTCTTTACTCTCCCCACTTCCTCGCTTTTGTCTACCCTGCAATTCACTGTTACCAAGCCTGGGTCTCCACTCTTCCACCGAAAACTATTCTGGCAAAAGGCCCCAGTGCTTCCCTAAATGGGACATCCAACAGGATTTTTTAAATTATTCATCTTGCTTGGGTCAGTGGCAGCATTGGACTCTTGTGGCTTCCTGCTGCTGCTTAAAAAGCTACACTTCTGGCCGGGCGCGGTGGCTCACGCCTGTAATCCCAGCACTTTGGGAGGCCGAGGCGGGCGGATCACGAGGTCAGGAAATCGAGACCACGGTGAAACCCCGTCTCTACTAAAAATACAAAAAAAAATTAGCCGGGCGTGGTGGCGGGCGCCTGTAGTCCCAGCTACTCAGGAGGCTGAGGCAGGAGAACGGCGTGAACCTGGGAGGCGGAGCTTGCAGTGAGCCGAGATCGCGCCACTGCACTCCAGCCTGGGCGCCAGAGCGAAGACTCTGTCTCAAAACAAAACAAAACAAAAAAACAAAAAAACTACCCCTCTATGCTATTTTCTTTTCTTGCCTTCATGACCACTCCTCTTTGGCTTTCCTTTCTTTCTTTTTCTTCCTCTGCTCACCTTTTAAATGTGAGTTTCCTAAGATTCCTTATTTAGATCTCATCTTACTCAACATTTCCCTAAGAATATTCTTCCATTTTTATGGCTCCAAATACCCCAAACTGGAGAGGCAGTTAAATAGTTGATTATTAAAAATTGATTAGTATATTATTTAGCTCTTGCTGTATGCCAAACAACCACAAAAATCTCTGTAGCATTCAACAAAAAGCACTTACTCTCGTGGATCTGCGGGTTGTAGAGTTTGGCTAGTCTGGGCTGGGCTTTCCTGGGCATGGCTTTAAGCCGCAGGGTGGGCTCACATCTGCTCAGTGAGTTTCTCACCCTCTGTGGAATGGTGGGCAAGTTGGGACGTCTTCTCATGGCAATGGCAGGAAGCAAGAGAGCATACGGAAATGTGGAATGTACCTCTGAAGGCCTAAGGCCAGGACTGACCCACTGTCATTTCAACCCACATTCCTTAGGCCAAAGAAAATCACACAGTCAAGCCTAACGCCAAGGGGAAGCGAAGTCTGCTCCATCTCAGGCTGGAAGGATTAAGAGTCTGACCAGAAAGAGAGTGACTGCAGGAAAGGGTGGGGAACTGCACCTGTCTGCAGTGGGAATGTAGGAACTGACTTGGAAACTGTTTCAACCTGCACTGGCAGGAAAGGATGAGCTACGGAGAGCAGAGTTCCTCAAGGTGGGGCATCAACAAGGACAGATGAGAGGGAAGGAGCAGAGAGAAGCAGTCTACCTTGAAGATTCACTCAGTGAGGAATTTTAAAACCTCTGCATCTCGAAGGTTTCCAGATTTTCTTTCCACCCTAGCATTTTCCAGGGAGCCCCAGGAGTGCCATGCTGCACTTGGAGGGCTGCTGTGCCCATTTCTCTTGTCACATTCCATTAGACAGATGCAGCAGCTGCTGCAATGCTGGAAAATCTAGAACATGATGTGCTGTTCCACTAGGGCTGCTGCAGCGCCCACCCTGCCTGCTGCAGGGCAGTAGCTAAGAACTGCGAGACGCGAGGTTTCCCTTGCCCATGTGCAACCTGCTTACCTATATAGATAGCTGATCAAGCCTTTTTTTTGGCAAACATTCTCTGACAGGCTAGGAGCAAAGCACATGCCAGCAAAGGGCAAAGGGGCTCTCCATAGTCTATCTTTGAGGGTTCTTGCGAAGTTACTATGTGTGACATGAAGGCTGCTTACATTTTTACATGCATTTGATCCCTTTAAAATGGTCCAGAAGAAAGTGGTATATGAAAGTACATTCTGAAACCAGAAACATGGAGCATGACACTTCAAGCTACAGGATCTGGAGTCAGGTGGGTGTTCCCCGGTGCTGCTAGCCAGCTTTGATCTTAACTCTCCCAAGGGTCAACTCTTCATCTGGGAAGTATGGCCAATCCTAAGTCACAGCATTATATAAGAGTGAAACAAAAGCCTGTGTGAAAGTCCCTGGTGTCCTGACTAATCCACAGTAGGTGCTGAATGAATAGAACCTTTTAAAGGCGTTGTCATCATCATCATCATTTGCAGCATTGCTGGACTTTTTTCTCTTCCTAGCTCACCTCCTACAAATGTGTTACTGGATTGTGACAAATATACTTTTGGACATTTTTAGTTGACAACTGCAAGTGATATTGAATATTGCAAATTAATTGACAGTTTAACTGCTTAGAGGATTTCTCTTACTTTGGGTAATTGGAAAATAGGAAATTAAAGGAAAAGCAAATATGATATTATTTGAGTATTATTTATGAAATAGGCTCAATATTTCAATAAAATTTCACGTATTTTCCAAAAATATCTATTTTTTTCTACTATACTACCTTCAACTTATCCAAAATAAAACCTAATAAGTAATAGTAATAGTCAACAGTCAAATATTGACTAACTTCTGTTCCAGGCAGCTTCTAACATAGTTCCCAAGAAACTCTACCTCCTTATAGGTGGCCAGACCAGTAACTTAACTTGCTACTTCTGAGAAGATGTTTTAAAAGACTCTTCCTTATTAATCTCTCTCTCTTCTTACTTGCTCACTCTGATGGAGCAAGCTGCCATTTTGTAAACCTAAGGGTAAAGGAACTGATGATGATGATGGTCTCTGGCCAACAGCTGGTAAGGACCTGAGGCCCTCAATCCAACAGCCCAGGAGGAACTGCTGCCAAGAGGACTCCTCCCCAGGGGACCCTTGAGGCCACCATGTCTCTGACTGCAACCTCATGAAAGACTCAGAGCCTCTGCACCCAACTTAACTGTGCCCAGATTCCTGACCCATAGACACAGTGACATAATAAATGCTGTCATTTTAAGCTACTAAGTTAAGGTAATTTTTTACATACCAATAGATAACTGATAAATCTACATTGTACTAACACTATCTGGAAGTTTAGATTTAATCTACGTAAAATGGAAAGGTTAAATTTGCTGGTTTCTGGAGAAACCCAATGGATCTCTTTGGAGACAAAATGTTCTCTTTCCATGTCCTTTGGAGCAGGGGTTGTTGTGGAGTATTATTCTTAGAAAGTGAAATGCTAAGCTTCAGCATTGTGGGTCAGTCTCAAACTTGCAAAGCAAAAGTTTAGATCTCCATATTCTTTTTACTTGTATTCAGTACCTATGTTATCTTCCTCCTTTCCATTGCCTGAGCTATTTTCTGCATTACTGATCCCTCACGCAGCCATCTCAGCTTACTACAGAAAAATACCTCCTGGTATTTAGAATGTTCAAAGCACTTGAGCAAGCATATTCACAACCCATACTGTTGCCAAGGCTGAATAATTGGGCTTGGAATATGCCCGGCACCATCACTCCAGATGAAGCCCTAGACGGCTGCCATCGGCTCTGCTTTGCCCTTATTGCTTACATGGAAGTGGTCATTTAGGCTGTGAAATGGCCAGACAGAGGAGCTTACCACTAAGAAGCCTCTGCTGCATGACAAACAACCTGCCTCAAAGATTGTGCCTAATTCTTGAGTGGGCAACCTGCCTCTGAAGCAGATGGATAGAGTGAAAGCAGGATGGAGATGGAGAGCGAGCACAGAAATATTTCAGTCTAGGGTCATATTGGCATTTGGGAGTTTGCCACCATCTGCTGTTCCCGGGGTTCCCAGCTTGCTAATCCAGCTTGCAGATGGATTGACATTTTTCAATTTCTTAAATCTTGGGAAGAGTTTTGGTGGTTCTTTATTGTTGCCATGAAGACTGGGCCTGTTCTCTGTCCAAATGCAGCCAAGGTCTATAGCTAAGGTGCCTAGATTCTACCACTTCATTATCGTGGGCTTCTAGTCTTTTCCCGAGGGGAGAGTGCACTGATAATTGTGGACTGCAGGGCAAAAGCTTATTACCTGTCTTCACATTGTGTTGCATGGGCCCAACAGCACATTTTTATAAAGAGAAGACAATAAATTTGAAGAGATGAGGCCAACTCCTCTCAACTCCTCAACTCCTGCCACACCTGTTCCCCATGACTGGCCAGTCATGGACAATATCTGACAAACACTCCCCCTTCCCAGGGCTCCTTCCATTAGGATCACTCCCAGGTGTGCAGTGCCAGGAAGAGGGGAGATGCCCACCCTCACTGCCAAGGAGAGGCAGGGGTGTGCCAGGGCACTTGGGTGCAGGGATGAGCCACCATTGGCAACTCAGCTGGCCCCACTGGCCATGCCCTCGCAGGCTCTCAGCTTTCTGGTGCACCTGGTGATGCTAGTGAACCTCGTCAGGGGTGAATGCACCTGGCTGGCATGATGACCAGTTGTGCTGCCGGGCACAAAGCTCCCAGCTGCTCTTTGCTCTCTTAGTCCTGGGAGGAGCTTTGCACTGGATCCAGGGAGAAAGGAGTAGCGCTCGGACATTGGTCCTAATGTCACCGAAATAAGGCAGAGGGCTCTTTGTTCTTCCTCGTTATTCCTTTGGCATGACCCTGTGACCTATGACCTGTGGAAGATGGAGCACATCTCAGTCTTTCTCCTGTTGGGATGTGGGGATGTAGTTGAGAATTGCATTGATCACTTTGCAAAAGGGCTTCTTCGTGAAGACTTAAGGAACAGCTCATGTTTCAGTGTCAGGAAGAACAGTCTTCAATTCCTGAGAAACTGACCAGTGCACACCTTATTGAAATGCAACTGTGGCTGATTTCATTTGCATCTTCCCATCGGCCACATTAGGCCAAGAACCATATTTGTGGCCCACCTTCCACCACATACAAGGCTGTATGGCCAGCAAGGCAACCTTTTTTTCTGGCTCTATTTTAACTTCAGACCCTTTAATCTTTATTTGGCCCTTTAAAAATGCCTCTCTTAGATATTTCTTTTTTTTTTTTTTTTTACTATGTTGAATTATTATATCCTTTAAGGTCATTTTCCCTGTTCTTTTGCAATGAAATAGAACATAAATAGCATACTTAACATGCTAAAATAAACTTTTCTCCCAATTGTTATTTCCAAGACAAAAATCCATTTTATATCCTATCCCACCATGTATGGACTGCAAATGTAGTCTTTATGTTGTCCTTAAGAAAATCTACCAATAAGATAAAGCATTTTCCAGGAAACCACTGAGACACATTGTATCCTATTCCTGTGCAGATTACGGTAATAACTGACAAATCTCTGATGTCACAGAGCCAGGTGCAGCACAGGAATGACTTCATTTCTTCAACAAACATGAGTTTTCCTTGGGAGAGCTTTGAGCAAGTCTTCTCTGGTGTGTGGCTTCAGGGCATATTCACGTGTAGCCACTTGGCTGGACACTGGGAGCAGAGTCAGAAAGTGGGTATGGAGGCACTTCTCTCAAATGACTTTACAATTTAGGAGAAAATCCTGGTTGCAATGTAATTCTTCCAGAAGCAATGACTAAATCAGTCAATTCAGCATTATAGAACTGTGCAAGTGTGTGCATGAAGCCCTGGAAATACTGGAGGCATTTTGTGGGGCAGCCCATTTGAAACACATTGGTGCTGTGCTTCTGTGATTTGGTAACCATTAGCCACATGGGCCACCTGAGTCACCCAGCTGCCTAAAATCCGTAGTGTACAGGTGATGAGGGGGACTCCTGAGAGAAGGGGGTGAACTAGGTGATGGCATCCTAGTGAGAGGTGACCGCGTGCTGGCAATGGTGACAGCGAGCCCTTGCTCGCTCTGGGCGCCTCCTCTGCTTGGGCTCCCACTTTGGCGGCACTTGAGCCTTTCAGCCCGCTGCGGCACTGTGGGAGCCCCCTTCTGGGCTGGCCAAGGCCGGAGCCGGCTTCCTCAACTTGCAGGGAGGTGTGGAGGGAGAGGCGCGAGCGGGAACGGGGGCTGCGCACGGAGCTTGAGGGCCAGCTGGAGTTCCGGGTGGGCATGGGCTTGGCAGGCCCCGCACTTGCAGCAACCAGCTGGCCCTGCTGGCCCTGCTGGCCCTGGGCAATGAGGGGCTTAGCACCCGGGCCAGCAGCTGTGAAGGGTGTACTGGGTCCCCCAGCAGTGCTGGCCTACCGGCGCTGCACTCGATTTCTTGCTGGGCCTTAGCTGCCTCCCCACGGGGCAGGGCTCGGGACCTGCAGCCCACCATGCCTGTGCACCGCCCCTCCCCCGCCCACCCCGTGGGCTCCTGTGCGGCCCGAGCCTCCCCGATGAGCACCGCCCCCTGCTCCACGGCGCCCAGCCCCATCGACCACCCAAGGGCTGAGGAGTGCAGGCACACGGCGCGGGACTGGCAGGCAGCTCCACCTGCAGCTCCAGTGCAGGATCCACTGGGTGAAGCCAGCTGGGCTCCTGCGTCTGGTGGGGAGGTGGAGAACCTTTATGTCTAGTTAAGGGATTATAAATACACCAATCAGCACCCTGTGTCTAGCTCAGGGTTTGTGAATGCACCAATCGACACTGTATCTAGCTATTCTGGTGGGGCCTTGGAGAACCTTTATGTCTAGCTCAGGGATTGTAAATACACCAATCGGCACTCTGTATCTAGCTCAAGGTTTGTAAACACACCAATCAGCACCCTGTGTCTAGCTCAGGGTTTGTGAATGCACCAATCGACACTCTGTATCTAACTACTCTGGTGGGGCCTTGGAGAACCTTTATGTCTAGCTCAGGGATTGTAAATACACCAATTGGCACTCTGTGTCTAGCTCAAGGTTTGTAAACACACCAATCAGCACCCTGTGTCTAGCTCAGGGTTTGTGAATGCACCAATCGACACTCTGTATCTAACTACTCTGGTGGGGCCTTGGAGAACCTTTATGTCTAGCTCAGGGATTGTAAATACACCAATTGGCACTCTGTGTCTAGCTCAAGGTTTGTAAACACACCAATCAGCACCCTGTGTCTAGCTCAGGGTTTGTGAATGCACCAATTGACACTCTGTATCTAACTACTCTGATGGGGCCTTGGAGAACCTTTATGTCTAGCTCAGGGATTGTAAATATACCAATTGGCACTCTGTGTCTAGCTCAAGGTTTGTGAACACACCAATCAGCACTCTGTGTCTACCTCAGGGTTTGTCAATGCACCAATCGACACTCTGTATCTAGCTACTCTGGTGGGGACTTGGAGAACCTTTGTGTTGACACTCTGTATCTAGCTAATCTGGTGGGGAGGTGGAGAACCTTTGTGTCTAGCTCAGGGATTGTAAATGCACCAATCAGCGCCCTGTCAAAACAGACCACTGGGCTCTACCAATCAGCAGGATGTGGGTGGGGCCAGATAAAAGAATAAAAGCAGGTTGTCCGAGCCAGCAGTGGCAACCCGCTCGGATCCTCTTCCACACTGTGGAAGCTTTGTTCTTTCGCTCTTTGCAATAAATCTTGCTGCTGCTCACTCTTTGGGTCCACACTGCCTTTATGAGCTGTAACACTCACTGTGAAGGTCCGCAGCTTCACTCCTGAGCCAGCGAAACCACGAACCCACCAGAAGGAAGAAAATCTGAACACATCCAAACATCAGAAGGAACAAACTCCAGACGCGCCACCTTAAGAGCTGTAATAGTTACCGCGAGGGTCCGCGGCTTCATTCTTGAAGTCAGTGAGACCAAGAACCCACCAATTCCAGACACACTAGCACCAACTGAGGATGATGGCTCATGGATTTCCCAAATTTAAAACTGGGACTTCTCAACAGAGAAGCTGAACAGGAAAGCTTCACCAAGCCATTTTCCTTTTGATAAGAAAGTGCTAATTAGCACCATGCATTCTCCATAGAAGACTTGTTTTCACACTGGTTTACCTACGGATGGAGTTTTCATGTAAACCGTGAGTGACAGAGGGGCCCATCATCAATGTTTAAAATGGAATCTGTACATGGTATTGCTCAACCTCTTTGAGAAATATGACCCCATCATTTCATATTAGTAGTAGAAGTAGTCATTTGAAATTCCAGTCACAGCAGTTCCTGAGCCACAAACATACCCACAAAACACATGCTTGGATGGCGTGTGATCTCACCTGCATTTACACTTGATCAAGCCTTTCATATTGTAGACAGTTTATTTCTTCCTCATTCCATCCTTGAATTGTTAGGCCTCAAAGAGATGAGGTATTATGTGCCTCAAAGAGATGAGGTATTATGTGATAGTCATCTTTGTTCCTCAGATCTTAGTACATTTCCACCAGGAAGCAGACATTTAAAAATGATCACTGAATAAACAGAATTAATGGAAAATAAAAATAATTAGTCTCAGATAACACTTTTCGGAGTTAACTGACATGATGTTTCCATATTTGCTGGGACATTTTATCCTTCTCTATTTGAGAAACCGGAAGAGTAGACTTCATCAACTCAGGCAGGTAATCTTACAGCCGAAAGCCGTGAGAATGCTTTGGAGATTCGCAAGTCTAGATCCCAAGTAAAAGACTGTCAACTCCTACCACCCAGGAAAGAAAGAGATTCCCCAGACTGGAGAGAGAAGAGAAATCAGATTGAAAATAATAGCAGCTAAGATACAGGCGGCCTCTGAGCAAAGGGTGGCACTGATGTCCAACCCACACCAAGCTTCAGGGGTGCTGACGAGGAGTGCAGGACAGCGGGAGCCTTGAGAGCAGCAGAGACCTGGCCCCAGGTAGATGGTAACAAAGCTGCAAGAGCCAGAGTAGAAGTGTCTGTGTGGTCGGCTTCTTGCTTGAGGGCCCAAGGCAGCCTTGCAGAGCTCCCAGGGCCCCAGTGAGGTGCAGGACTAGCTAAACACTCCAAGCGTCCAAGCACTTAGCCTCATGGGGTTGCCCAAGCCCAGTGAGCATGAGTAGGAAGGGGTAGAACGCATCTTGGGTATGAATGCAGAGCAGTCGCCAGATCTACAGATGAGCCAAACAGAAATGGGGAACAATGGAGAAACATGAAGGCTGGAAAGCAAAGAACAGAGATGCAACAGGAGAGTCTGGACTCTGAAAGGACAACTAAGTGCTAGATAGATCAAGCCCCTGGATAGATCAAGCTCCTCCCCCTAGATTAAATAGAACCCTAGAAAGGTTGGCAAAACCCAAATTGTTAGACTACATTTCTACCACCCCAATAGAATGGGGCCTCAAAGTTGAGTTATAGAAAAAAAAATCTTGCACAACAGAGATAATGTAGATTAAACTTATCTACATTATCCACAAATAACAACTATATTGCCTGCAATACACAAATGAAGATGCAATATATCTGATATTAGCACAGTTTTCACTGGTTTCATAACAGACATTTTTAAAAATAAGAGAACAAAGTTCCAATATGACATTGCATTTACACAGTGTTTTCATGACCTGAAATCCAAGTGCTTTTAGACAAAATAGTCTTTTACACAGTCACTGTTGGCAGACCGCCACCACGTAACTTGTGTTTTCAAATATTCAAGGTAGGAGAAAGGGTCAGGACTCATTTAGGAAGTCTGGTAGAAGTCAAGTTTGCAAAAAATGAATTTACCCAAAGGTATAGAAGGCTTGCCCTACTAGGGTGGCCTATTTCATGTGGATGTAAATAGTTCATGGGGGATGAGAGCTGCTAGGAAGTAGGGGAATAAGGGATAGAGAAGCCCATTTCCCAGATGAGCTGAAGAAATGGAGAGCGAAACTCAAGGGCAAGCGGCACGTCTGCAAGTAGAGCTCTTGCCAGCCCTTAGTGGCAGATCTGGGAACATGGGGTTTGCAAGACCCAACACAGTCCATTCTTGGAGGAAACCAGTGGCTCCTTGGGACCCAGAGAAAGAAGGTTCCATGGCATCTCTAACTCAGCAGGGAAAACTGAGGCCCGGGGCAGTTAGGATAGGCTCTCTTGTTCAGGACTGAAGAGGCTTCCCTGATGCAGGCAGGGAGTTGGTCAGTGTCTGCCGAGGAGACAAAGCCTGAGCTATCTTCTGGCTCAGAAAGAAAGAGCAGGCAGGAAGAAAAACCATCATCCAGCTGTGCCACAGATGTGCTTCCACCTCTGTCTTGCCCTCTCACCCTCGCCTTTAATCCCATTTTATAAAAACTCATACTCAGAGGTCTAGCTGGGGTGGACCCCAGTCTGACCAACCCACAGCCCAGGCTGGCCACAATGTGTGTGTGTGCTTAGCAGGGGGGCAGTTTTTGGGGACTGCAAAAGGAGGGTCTATAAAGAAGGACCTCATCTCTCACCTCCTAGGGGCAGCCTCTATGGGGGAGGACGATGGTCCCTGACATCATGGGACAGTCACGAATGAGGGTCTGTCCTGGGGTCAGGCTGGTGGGCAAGTTGGTCTGGCCTCTCCACAAGGCTGGCTCTTGCCTCCCCCATTAGTCAGTAGCACTGCTGCTCGTGGCTGTTTTTAGTTTCTGCCTTATGACCATATTTGACACACTGCCTCCAACCTAAGGTCCCTATTTATTCTTGGACACACGCCTTAGTGACATGCTACCACTGCCCTCCCTGCCCAGAATTGTGTTTGGCAAGCTGTGGAGAAGCTTCCAGAATCCAAAAGACCCCCTTTTTTTTTTAATATACTTTAAGTTTTAGGGTACATGTGCACAATGTGCAGGTTTGTTTGAATGGAGACAATTAGTTTAAAGCAGGCACACGTAAAACCGGAGGCAGCACTTAAATAAGGCACAAACATTTCTTTAAATGTTGTTTTAAAGTCAACCTTTACTTACATCCTCAACGACTTAATTGACAGAAACAACAAGTGTATCTGCCAATATGTGGGCCGGCTCAGTGACCCATCCACTGAAAAGTAGAAAGCATATCATGTTTTGAGTTACAGTTTATTGAGCATTAAGCTTTCTTCCTGTTTTTTCTCACTTTTCAGAGTGATATCCACAGATATTTTCCTATAACTGTGTGTAACATGACTGTGCCCAACGTTAGACTGGTGGATGGTAGATAAAGGGGGCAAGAATTCACAAAAGGGAAGTCCTGGGAAAGGAAATTGAGAGTTTATAAATATATGAATGCCAGCTCATTTTTATTTTTTAAATACGCTGTACAACACACCAACATAAAATCATAGGATATAGTGGTGATTGCATTCTTCTGCATGCATCTTTGGGTATTAATTTTATGAAAGATATAAAGATGATTTTGATGCAGATGGATTCCACGTTACTGAGAACATGAAAAGGAGGATCAGACAGAAGCAAGAGAAAAATTCCACCTTAGGCTCTTTCTTGCAAGGTGCAGTTTCTCCACCATTGACATCTCCTTAGACCTCACAGTGAACTGGCAAGTAGGTCCAGGGAAGAGATTTCTACAGTATCTTGGCTTTGAGTAAAAAAAAAAATGGACCCAAAAGCCTCATCTTCACAAGACAACCTTTTGGAAATAGATAGAAGGCTTGATACCAAATGTGCTTGAGGTGTAGCTCCAAAGCAGCAAATAAAGGCAGCTGCCACACCTGTGCAGGGGCCACACCCGTGCAGGTGCCACACCCGTGCAGGTACCATCCAGTGGGGGCCTGGGGCATTGCATGTCCCAGAGCATCCAGGCACAGGGAGGCTGCTCAGCAGTAGGATGTGTGGCTTTTGAGGACTCAAAGACACTTAGGGGGTCTCTGCTTCCGAATCGCCAAGAGTACAGATAGCTAGGGCAGGTGCACCACCCCACTGAGACACCAGGGCATGAAGAGTGGCATGATATGGTTTGGCTGTGTCCCCACCCAAATCTCATTTATACTGTAGCTCCCATAATTCCCACGTGTTGTGGGAGGGACCCGGTGGGAGGTAATTGAATCATGGGGCAGTTCCCCCATACTGTCGTCATGGTAGTGAATAAGTCCCATTAGATCTGATAGTTTTATAAGGCATTTCCCTTTTCTCTTGGCTCTCCTTCTGTCTTGTCTGCTGCCATTTAAGGGATGCCATTGTGAGGCCTCTCCAGCCACGTGGAACTTTGAGTCTATTAAACTTCTTTTTCTTTATAAATCACCCAGTTTCAGGTATGCCTTTATCAGCACTGTGAAAACAGACTAATACATAGCACATAGGTGGACTGAAACCCGCTGTCCCCCATGAGTGTGCACCGACAGGTATGCCCTCCACCAGCTGAGCACACCAGCACCCACCTCCCCTCCCTGACCTGCTCACAGCCAGTCCACGCCCAAGCCCTGCTGACATTCATCTCCTTTATCTCTTAGCCTGACAACTCCCCTCCTTCCCCACCACACTCCACTCAAAGCAACGTCATCCATCACCTGAACCTCCTCACTGATTGCTCTGCCTCCACTCCTGCCTCCCTCCCACCCGCATCCGTCCCCAAGCTGCATCCAGACTCCAGGGAACACAAACTCAGCCGCAGCACCCCCTTCGTTGCCTCCTCCTCGTGTCTTCCGTTGCCCTCGTGGTAGGGACTGACATCCTGATGTGGCCCATGAGGCCCCCTGGAGTCTGCCCCCACCCAGCGGCTTCCTCACCATCACACCGGATTCCCCTCTCTGAGCTTCTCCTAGGTGGCCATCCGCCCGTGCCTCCAACATTCTACTCTCCCTTCTGCCACCAGGCATTTGCACACCTGCAGTTTCCTCTTTCTGAAATATTCCTTCAGCACTCCTTACTTAATAAATTGCTACTCATCTTTCAAATACAGCCAACTTCCCATTCTTCTGGAGAGTATTCCTAGATCCCTGGAAAGGCCACAGTTCCCATGTTATACTCCATGTGTGTCTTTTTGCAGCTCTTACATGATTTCCATTTTACCTGTGGTGGTGTCACTTTTTGATAACTGGCTGTCCTTCCTGCTAGACCAGAAGCTTCTGGTGGGCAGGACATGTCTGCTTTTACAAATCATGGTAACCATGGTACTTAGTTTAGTTGTTGACATGTAGCCAGCACTTTCTTATTCATTTGCTAGTTATGGTTAACGCTGTGCTAAGCTCTGGAGTTTGAACAATGAACCAGGCAGGCAAGGCCTTGCCTTCATGGTGTTTTTATTTTATTGCAAGAGAAAGATACGAACACAATAGAGATTACGATGTTTACAATGTTTAAAAATAAGGACTGCTATGATAGAGAATAATGGCAGGATACATGGAGTCATCAGCAAAGACCTCCTGAAGCAAGTGACATGAAAATAGAGATCTGATTGGTGGGAAAGGACGAGATTTGCCCAAACCAGGGAGGAATATTCCCAACACTGGAAGCAGCAAGAGCCGAGGCCCTGAAGCAAGGACGAGGGCAGCCTTTAGTAAAGTGTCCAGAAGGCCCGAGTTCTTGGAGCAGAGCATTGAAGGAAATAGTGGTTGATAATACAACTGGAAAGATGTGCAGCGACCAGCAGAAGAGGAAGAGTTTGGATGTTATTCTGAGTGAATGGGGGAGTCATTGAGGGGACTAAGGCAGAAGAATAACCAACCTGGTTTACATATAAGGCCCTCCAGGTGGGCTTTATGGAGAAAGGATTGCACAGAGGGTGCCTTGGATAGGGCAGAGCCATGGACATGGGGAAGATGGAAGGAGATCTGTCCCAGAGGCATAGACAGGAGGCCAGGGTGTCCTTAGGAATTCTGGCTTCCATAGCAGGGTGGATGGTGGCTCATTTACTGAGGTGGAGAAGACTATTGAAGAATGCATGGGTTGATGGATGAATAAACAAACAAGCAAATATGTAGAGATAAATAGTACAATAAAGGAGACTGGGCCTTCAGGGTGAGATATATTCATAAGGCAAAAAAGCTTCCATATCGGTCAGGGTTCTGCAGAGAAAGAGAACCAATGGGATATGTATATAAAGAGATTTATTTTAAGGAAGTAGCTCACATGATCATAGAGGGTAGCAAGTTGCTATTTGCAGGGCAGCCCACAGGCTGGAAACTCAGACAGGAGCGGATATTGCAATCTTGAGGAAGAATTATTTTCTTCCCAGGGAAACCTTGTATTTTTTTCTCTTAAAGCTTTCAACTGATTAAATGAGGCCCACACATATTATTAATGATAATCTCCTTTACTTACAGTCACCTGATTATAGATGTTAAACACATCTGCAAGATGCCCTTCACAGCAACACCTAGATTTGTGTTTGATTAAATAACTGGGTACTACACCTTGGATACATTGACACATAAAAATAACAATCACAACTTTAAATGATTGTTCCGTGGAAACCACTAGGCTTTACCAATAATATAACTCAGAGGTCAGCAAACTATGGTCCATGGGCCAAATTTTGCCTTCCCCCTGTTTTTGTGAATAAAGTTTTATTGGAACACAGCCATGCCAATTCATTTGTGCATTGTCTATGGCTGCCTTTGTGTAACAGCCACAGAGGTGAGCAGTTAGGACAGAGCCCAAACAGCCCGCAAAGCATAACGTATTTACTATCTGGCCCTTTACAGGAAAACTTTGTTGAGCCCTGGTGTCACTTCATTTTGTGGAATTACTCAGGCAAAGTGACTGCTGCTAGGCAATAGAAAAGATTCAAGAGTCAAAATGGTTAACGGGTCTGAAACCAGTGGAGATCTGGGAAAATTTTAAAAGAATAGTCAAACATGACAAGAGGTATCACTGGGGAAAAGAAACCCAAAACATTAGCATTTGGCTTCCAAGCAGCTCACATTCTGGCCTTAGACAACTGTTACCTCACTGCTCAGAAATGGAAGCTTGAAGCTCATGTGGAAAACCGACCTCCTAATAAATCTCACACAGAGGATGCAGCAATTTGTTATGCGTGAGAAAATGGCACTGGGAAAGCAAAACACAGCCAGCTTGCTTCATATCACAAGTAGCAATTGGGCTCAGGTTTTCACCTAATTTTTAAGCAGCTTATCATCACCTCCGAAAAGAAAAAAATAAATTCTAAAAATTGCATTGCTTTTTTTTTTTCTGAGAAGAGCGTATTATGAAGCGTAAACATTAAGAAAGTCATTTCCCAATATAACTATTTCCAAGCTTTGTCTACCACTTGTGCTATCATCCAAATGTTGGTGTCCCCTTCTCCCTGCAAATTTGGATATTGGAACCTAATCTTTAGTGGGATACTAGTAGGAGGTGAGGCCTTTGGGGAGGTGATTAAGTCATGAGGTCAGAACCCTCATGAATAGGATTAGTGCCTTTGTAAAAGACATGTAAGAGAGCCTGTTTGCCCCTTCTGCTATGTGAGGACACCATGAGAATAATCTGCAGGAGATGCAAGAAGCAGAGGCCCTTCACTAGACATGGCATCTGCTGGCACCTTGATATCAGACTTCACAGCCTCCAGAACTGTGAGAAATAGATGTCTGTTGCTAATAAATTACCCAACCTAAGGTATTTTATTATAGCAGCCCAAACTGACTAACACAACTCACTACCTTTAAACATTTTTGTCCTATCAATACAGCTCCCTCTCCCTTTTTTGGGGAATAAAACCTTGCTGAAATGAATGGACTCTAATATCTTGATTTATTAACCCACATCTGAGCCAAAATGATGTTTGTTTGAGAATCTACCCAGTACTGACTAAAAGAAACTGTACAAGAGTTTTTTATTGCCAATGTGTGAGAAAATAGACCAGAGATAAGATTAATCTTTACAAAAGACAAAAAGCTTACAATGCTTTGCCAAATAAAATTAACTTTCATAATTTGCCTACTATGTATTTACTATGCTATGCTATCTGTTTAGCATACAAACCCCCTACAATCCCTACAGTAATCCTATATGGTGCCTACATTTTAATCTCAGGTTTATAGATGAGAAACGAAGACAACCTGGACTTAAAGCCAGGCCACCTTACTCCACAGGCCACACCCCCCACCACAGTGAAAACTACAGCTGTGATAAGACAACAGAAAATTGCTTATCCAAAATAATAAATTACATATTTATATTCCCCTTGACTCACCTGAATAGTGTTCATTTTTATTTAGAAATGTAACTGTATTAGTTTGTTCTCATACTGCTATGAAGAACTACCTGAGACTGAGTAATTTATGAAGAAAAGAGGTTTCATTGATTCACAATTCTGTAGGCTGTACAGGAAGCATGGCTAGGGAGGCCTCTGGAAACTTACAATCGTGGCAGTAGGCAAAGGGGAAGCAGGTGCGTCTTCACGTGGTGACAGGAGAGAGAGAGCAAGGGGGAAGTGCCACACACTTTTAAACGACCAGATCTCCTGAGAATTCACTCACTATCATGAGAACTGGAAGGGGGAAGTCTGTCCCTGTGATTCAATCACCTCCCACCAGGCCCCTCCAACACTGGGGATTACAATTCAACGTGAGATTTGGGTGAGGACACAGAGCCAAATTCTAACATCTTGATTTACTAACCTACATCTGAGCCAAAATAATGCTTGTTTGAGAATCTACTTTAAGTAACAACTGAAAAAAATTTACGAGTTTTTTATTGCCAATGAGTGACAGAATATATCACACACAGACAAGATAAAATAAGATTAATATTTACAAAAGGCAAAAAGCTCACAATTCTTTGTAAAATAAAATTGATAATTTGCCTACCATGTATTTGCTATGCTGTGTATCAAACAAAACCCCCTACAATACCTACAGTAATCCTAGATGGTGCCTTCATTTTAATCTCAGGTTTATAGATGAGAAACTAAGACAACCTGGACTTAAAGCCAGGCCGCCTTACTCCACAGGCCACACCCCCAACCACAGTGGAAGCTACAGCTGCGATGTTAAGATAACAGAAAACTGCTATTCATAATAGTAAATTATATACTTATATCCCTCGACTCATCTGAATAGTGTTCATGTTTACTTAGGAATGTAACTTTTTAAAGAATGCAAAGTTTTATTTAAGAACCTGCAAAGTTACCTCATGTAACAGCAATATTCCTGCCATCATGCTGCATATGGAGATAGAAACCTATAACAATCATCTTTCCCTCTAACTTGCTTCCACCTTCTCCAGTGGGTGACAGAGAAGACAGATAGGACATGTACATCCAGCTTTCTCTGCTACCCCTTGAAAAAGCTCCATCTATTCCAATCAGTGGGCATGCAGCTTCCTGGTTTTCTTACACTTGCTGTTACTCATAGAGTATCTCGTGCTGTTGTTTGCATTTTTACTAGTTTCAGCTTATTTTAGGGTTTCACTTAACGCACAGCTTTGTATAGAAAGTCATAGATTCCACTGCTCCTCCCAGTGTTTTACACAGGTTTTACTGAAACCCAAACCCCTGCCTAACATCCCTCTTTTTCTTCCTCACTTCCCATGGCAAAGTCAGAATTTATTCTTGAGATTTCAATCTTCTCAGCCTTTTAGCTTTCCTGGCTGTGGGACCACAGAAAGCTAGCACTGCAGCTATGGTCTAGCAGGACAGCGTCCCAGCCTTATTCCCTCTGCACTTACCATTTCTGTGAACACTGGCTCAGTGTCCAACCACAAGCCCCATCTGCTCTCTTGTGAAGTGGACCAGAAGTGTCCAGGATTAATGCTGCTTAGGCTGAGAGTAGGTGGATCAACATCCCAGCTCCCTCACCCTTCCTGTAGATGACATTTCAGTTTCATGTTCTACACTTTCTCCCAGAGTTTCTCAATGGCACCATTCTCCAGTTGGCCACGGTGGTAAATTGCTTGGTGATGCATTTTGTATTTCTGTTGTGCCTTGCAAAACCCACTTCCTAATTGCTGTTTCTTGGGATGGCCTCCAAAATAAAGTACTTGTGTTTGACATCTTATCTCAGGTCCTGCTGGGGAATCCAAATTAAGTCAGCATGCTGTATAACATACCCCATCTCCCCTCTCTATAAGGACATTTCTTTAGACTATCTCTTATTTCAGTCCTGAGCTCCACCCTGTCAAGTATTCTGGATACCCATGAGGGCTTAGCAAAAGGGCCTATGTCTGTCACCCTGGATGTGAAGTAGCCACTTCAGGAAAGCTCTGTGATAGCCATGTGTAAGGTCATAGTTAGAAATGCCCCCACCCTTTCTCATTAAGTTCTCCCTACCCTTATTCACATTTGGCACTTTATTTAACTCTTCCCATTCATATATTTTGAGACTTAGGCTGAATTTAGCAACTTTACATCTTCTACCCTTTCTCATTGTGCTAAAGTCTCCATCAGGGTCATGCAAATGGGGAAATAAAGGTTGAGCAAATGGGGAAATATTATTCTCCATATGGATTGTGAAAGTGTGCAACCTATACCACTGTCAGCAGCAGCTCTGGTCTTCATCCTGCCCCATTGTTTTCTGAAGGTGCAAAATCCAGCCTCCTACTAGAAGAACCCAGACTCTTGTTTCCCCATTCACAATGGGGGTGTTGACTTACACATTAGGTCAACATAGTTGCAGGAGGTTCTAGAATCTAGCCACTTTGGCTCTATCACTTATTAGCTGAGTGACCTTGGACAAGTTATTTAACTTCCCACCAGCTCAGTTTCTCATCTGGAAATTGAGAACAATTTCAATTATAACAATGTCATAAAATCTTTGTGTCAGGTGAAATCATGCATGCTGAGTGCTTTGACAGCACCCAGCATTTTGCGGGTTTTTGACAGATGTCAGTCACCACCGACTCTCTGTCTTCCCCTTCTGCAGGTCCAGCCTCCAGGGCGATGACAAGGGTGAGAGAGAAATATGAGCCCAGCCTGCCAGGTCAGGAACAAGGAGAGCGAGGTGCTGCCTTTCCTTTTCCCTGGCTCCTTCCAAGTGGCAGTGTGGACAAACAGAACAGGCAAGATGCTGTGGATGTGGAGCTGAATGATTCATCATGCACATCAATTTAACCAGAGTCAGTTAGCAGTATCCCAAAGCTCTGAAGGACAGGGGCTCAATTAACCTTTTAATACACAAGTCAAATTTCTTGTCTTCATGACTTACTTCTTTACCAGCAAAAAGCCTCCAAAACCCTTCTCAGATCTTTGTCCAAGGTGAGGCTAAACTCTGTCACTGGTGGGGCTTCCTCTAATTCCCTGTGTTGTTCCGTCTGCTGTGATGTTATCACTCTAAGAGGGAGGGTGCATTTCGAGGATGACAGAGAAGGACACGTATGATGCAGTGTTAACGCAGACCTTTCTCTCCACCTGGATGAAGAACTACGTTCTCTGGCCGCCCTCATACTTGTGGTTAAAAGAATGTAAATTATTTCACAATTCTCTCCCCTCAAACACACCCACTATTTCTCTTTCTTCCTGCAAGAGCTGAGTTTTTTTCTCTTCAGGATAAACTAGCACATTCTTTTAATTCCCAGGAAATTATACTTTTCCAGGGATGATTACCACCCATTCTCAGAGTTTATAAGTCCAAGGGTAAGGCCCTGATCCAATTGGGGCTGGAGCTACAGATGAGAATGAAAATGACAGACCATCTCTGTGTGCTCCTGGACTGTGAGAGGTAAAATTTGGAATCTGACAGCTGTCACGTTTCCTGATAAATGAACCAGAGAAGTGGAGGGAGAAGGGAGGCCTGGGAAAAAGGCGCTCCTCCTAGGCTTCAAGTCCTGAAGCCAAAGCACATTCTTTACTTTGAGTCCCAAAAGGCAACTCATTATTATTCCAATAACACCACCTTTGTTTAGTCTGATAGGGGTACGGTTTCTGTCACTAGCCAACCTAGCGATGATTATCACATTATTTAAATTAAACACCCATTTCTATTTTTGGGAGGCCCTCGTGGGTGATCAACCTGCTGATTTATGAACCAATTCATGCTACGGTAGTGATGGGGAATAGCAGTTACCACACTATCTTTTGTTATACCAACTTTGCCTTGACACCCAATGTTTAATGTCTTGACCTAAAGTAATGACTAATAAACCCCAATGCCAGCAAAGAGAAAGCCCACAGAGAACCAGCATCAGTGCAGATGAGTCTCAAGGCAACACCCAAATATCCCACTAGGCCTCTCTCTTCCTGCATACACATATGTTAAGGCTTGAATTTAATTTTTTTCTCACACTATAAAGCTAAGCTGTGTCAGTAATCCCCATGCCAACCTGCTGGAGAAAAAGTCAATCTAACATCATTACATTTTTCTGGCTATTTTAATTCAGTTAAAAAAATAAAAATAAAAAACCACATTTCCCTAGTACCTGCCTATTTCTAGAAAAAGCTAACTGGAAATCAGAAACAAGGAAGACAGCCTTTAACTGCTTTATTAATGGGAGCTTGGTCATGTCATTTCCAAGTTCTTCTTTTTCCAAAAGACCCAACTGATAGTCTCGTATTCATAAGGCACCTGCTCCCTCACCCCTACGAGTTCAAATCCAGTTTTCTTTCCCTTTCGGAGCTTTTCCTGATGAAATTATAGCTTCTCATAGTGAAGGTGAACAGCGTGCTGGCTTATCTGGTCCCTCCGTCACCTTCCCCACCCCTCATCTGCCCTCTGCAGGTCAGGGCGTCAACAGTCTCCAGGACAGGTGTTAACTAACCTACCCCTGGAGGCACTATGTGTTGGGCAGTGAGAAACCCAAACTACATTCCAGACTCACTCATTTGAAAATGGAATTAATAAAACTGGGAATTAATGAATAACAATATTTTAGAAGGAGTCACAATTGCAAGGTGCCCTGCTAACCCAGTATCCAAAAAACTGCTGTTTACTCTGTCATCTTTGGCAATACACACCATTATTACATCTTAGTTGCTTAATCCGTAAGAGGCAGGTAAGATGCCAAGCAATTCCTTGGAGTTATGGTAAGTTATTCATGCAAACACTGTATTTATTAAGTGATTCAAGCATAAAGGTCATTCAACGCTTACGCTCTCTTTCTAATGCCCTTCTGATGCTCCTTCTTTTAAAGCCTGGTGGCAAAAGCACTCCCAACTCAGAACACAGGAGTACAACCTGAATTCAGAGAATTTAAGATGATCTCTAAATCAGGATGAGTCTTACAATCCAAGCTATGTCTTAGAATTACATAAAATAATGGTGCATTTTATATAATCAGTGGCATTTTAGATTTGATGAAATACAGCAACTGAATTAGTCCTCCCAGAATTCAAGGTCTTTTTAAATCAGGATTTAATTCATATCTCAGTAGCTTTCCCCAAAATTTTCAGCAATTGCACCCTGCCCGCCTATTCATGAAGCTGAGAGGGATCACAGGAGTTGTCTAGTCCCAAGTCCCCAGAGATGTTTTCTGGTGATAGACTGTAACCAAAACGACCTCTGGTATTTATTAAGTTTGCAAAATGTTGTGTCAAAGTTTTCTCAGAGCCTTTTATATGCTAATTGAAATTATGGATTTGTCCGAAAGGTGTTCTAGACTTTAGAATTTCCCCCACTTATTTGACCATTAAACCTTTTATCCTAGGACTGATTTGTAGGCGAATAAAAATGCTGAAAAAAAGTGAGACCTTGAAAGATTACACAACCTGCCCCCAAAGACCCAGTTAATAAGTGGTACAGTAAAGAATGCAGTCTGGCTTTTCTTATTCTGCTTCTGATTCTCCTACCACACAGCACTGCTTCATGGATCAGTTTTCAATGAAATGAATAAAAGGCACCATGGTGTAGTTATCTCTTCACTCACGCACTTCCCTCAGAATTTCAAAACCAACGAGTTAACAAAAAGACAAATTTACACTGGAAATCAACAACCATCTAAGCTGTGGAATTTTTTAGTGCATTGTGATGTCCATTAAAATCTGTCACCCAATTGCCTTCCAAAACCCCAGAGCAACTGAAACACACAAGCGTTTTTGAGTGGGCAGGGGTTAAGGGGCAGAAGCCAAGAGAGGATCAGAGACATCTCCCAGTAACACAGGGGCCCATTTCCCTGAACCTGTCAAAACCTTTGAGCAGGTAACACCGAGGAGTGGGTCTCCTGTGGCTGGCTTTGCAACTCCTTCTCTTCCGATTATGATAATATCCTTCTTACACTGCACCGTAATCATTTGCATTTTTATTGTTTTCACTCAAAAGCTCCTAAGTTATTTAGATAAGCACCATTAAACAAAAATCTGAGTAATTAGTTCTTTTGATGTGTCCTAGTGGCAGCGGAGGAACTTGAAGACGTTTATTAACTGTTAGATCAGTCCCAGGTGGGACTTATTATAAACAGAGCTTAGCCCCAGAGCAGCCGCTCATTAAATCCTGAACAGGAATTAGGTATTTCTCTCTTCCCATACCATTCTTCATCAACCAGCCTCTGCCACTTGGGTAGGATTATTATATTATATATTTTATGCCACTAAATACCACAAATCATTGCTTACGTGAAGTCCCGGAGGTGGGGCTAGAACACAATCACACCCTCCTTTAGAGACTGCAGACCCAGAGAGAACAATCAGAAGGGACTCCCAGAGATCCGCTATTTAATCCTCTCATTTGGCTGGTCAGAGACAGAGATCCAAAGAAATTAAGATTTCCTCAAGGCCAACAGCTGGTCAATGGGACCCGCTTCTCCCATCTCTTGCTTTAGTAAATTTTCCATGCCAAGACATTTTCAAGTGCTTGACAGTCACCCACAGATGCTGACTGCTCTGAGTGATCTATGGCAAACCACCCACTCTTTTCCCAGAATGATAAATGTTTCTTATGTCTAATGTTGATATAAAATGTTATGAAAATGAGAAAATTTGGGGGATCTTAGAAAATAAAAGAAAGATTTACATGAAATAAAAATGAGTGGTTTTATCTCGTGTATGTTGGAAAACAGAATAGAAGTTGATTGGCATCCATGGCAGAAGGGGATCTGGGTTCTCACCTGTTCCCACCTGTTCAAGCATCCCAGTGGAGTCCTCAGTCCTCAAGTCTGTAAACCAGGGTGAACAGCCCCAGGTGACCGGGACACAGTGGGAAATGAGTCAACTAACCCCTAAAAGCTCCTCCCAGTCCCAGGGTCGTGCCTTCATTCTTGAAGGTCGGTTTCTCTACAGCATAAACGTCATTATTCATAAGGCTTTCTCCCCTGTGTCATGTAACATAGGGCAGCACAAACAAGACTGTTTTTTTTTTTTAATACATAGATGGAGTTTCGCTCTTGTTGCCCAGGCTGCAGTGCAATGGCACAATCTCGGCTCACCACAACCTCTGCCTCCTGGGGTCAAGAGATTCTCCTGCCTCAGCCTCCCGAATAGCTGGGATTACAGGCATGCACCACTATGCCTGACTAATTTTGTATTTTTAGTAGAGATGGGTTTCTCCATGCTGGTCTCGAATTCCTGACCTCAGGTGATCTGCCCGCCTCAGCCTCCCAAAGAGCTGGGATTACAGGCGTGAGCCACCACATCTGGTCTGCACAAACAAGATTTTAAATATGTTTTCCTGTTACTCTCCGAGTGTTTTGCTAACAGATGATTTGCAAAGAATATACATAGAAAGACAGCTCTCATTCACCCACTGAGAATCAGCCTCCTGAAAACTTTAGGCAGACTCAATAAAAATAAACTTATCACTACATCCCTGCTCCTAAGTTCCATGCAGAACACACATCGGGAGTCTGTAGCAAAATACCTCTACTCCCCTGAGAGATTTGTACTCAATGTCCCTAACATAGCATTTAACAGCTTCACCAGCCACATGGAAACAGAAGAAACACCAAGTTTTTGTGGGGAAAACATTTCAAAAGGACAAAATATCTTTGAACCTGACTCTACCTTACTATCGTTTCTCATTTTTATGTCTTATTTAAGATCTGTGAAAAACAATCCAAGGTTTAGTGTTGATTTTCTTAACAAAAGAAAATACTCAAGGTTGTTTTCATAAATAGACAATCTTAACTCAATTTTCTTCTGTTACCACATGCCACATTTAAATAACCTCAATGGCCAGGAAAACTTAAAAAGGGAACTTTCATGAGTTAGGTAGGGCTTGGCTGCATCTAATTCAATGTCATTCACAAGAAAAGCTAAAAATCTTTACCTGCCTGAAGTTCTTAATGGAAGGGGAGGAAGAAACCCAAAAGATAAATGAACAATGCATGTCTAAATTAAAACTGAACCAAAAAAAAAAAAAAGACATCAGTCAGAGAAACAGTCAGAGAAACAGAGAGAAAAGTAGCAACTTTAAGCATGATGAATAACTGATCCACATCCTTAGCAAAAACAAGATCTCATCAGGAACCAATCAGGAGCACCAACCTGAATTTGCTGATTCATGGAAAGCAATAGGTGATTAAAAAAAAAAAAAAGCCTGAGCCTCTTTCTTTTCCATTTCTCCAACCAGACAACCCAAGAAGACACTACACACTTATGATACATTCCAGATTAACTTTACCAACCAACTCTCTTGGACTTTACTGTTAATTAGTGCAGAGGCAACTCCCTTTTTTCTCTTCTGCCTCCCAGCTTCCCCTCTGGATGCTAATGAAATAGGGAGATTTCTAAGTTTCATTGTCTCAGTTGAGCAGTGCTATTCTTTTTTTTTAAATTTTATTATTATTATACTTTAACTTTTAGGGTACATGTGCACAACGTGCAGGTTTGTTACATATGTATACATGTGCCATGTTGGTGTGCTGCGCCCATTAACTTGTGATTTAGCATTAGGTTTATCTCCTAATGCTATCTTTTCTACAGGCAATATGGAAAAAATAAACATGTAAGATTTCTGGATGGAAACAGTTTACAATCAAACATCCCGTTGTTGACAAAATCATCATAACTGTCACTTCGCGCCTCTTTGCCAACTGTATAATTAGTGTCATTACCAGTAAGTCATGGAAATATAAATGATAGTGGATTATACAACCCAAAACTGCATAAACATGAATATTTTATGGTACCTAAGCAATGTCACGAATTGTACATAACATAGACTTGGCATTTGCTTCCAGCAGATCTTAAGATTTCTCACCCAGACTAAGTGCACAGTCTTACCATATAGCTTTAGAAAGATGTTTCTGGATGGATGTTACCAAAGGCAAGTGAGGAGGAGGAGGAGAGGAGGGAAAAAATTCTCTTTGGAAATGATTTTTAAAAACACAATTATTAGCATATTTTTATGTTTAGGACATGAAATTCCATTTTTATATTTTCCTACATGGAATATAATTTCAAAAGAAAATATTTTTAAAATAACAATTTAAAGCCAAATGTATTCAATTTTGTATTGCCTACTATCCGATCACTCATGTTTGGATACTTTGGCAAATATGTTAGACCAGATCACTCTGCACCCAAGTTGCCTATACTCTCCCTGACTGGGGTGATCTCTTCCTTTCCCCTCTGCCCAAGACCAGCTCAAGACACACTGCTCTCTCCCTTCTTTGAATTTCTAAAGGCCAGACTCTGGAAAGCATAGGTTTTGACATTTTTAAGACTCTGTAAATTATGGCAATCAAACTCTTTTTGTTTGTGTATACATTTGGAATTGCCATACTTCTACAAGCACTCCCATTTTTAGTGTCCAATATTGGGCCGGTGGGTCATAGGTACTCTGTCAATATGTAAGGAAAATTATTAAGTGGACACATTCATTAGTTTTTATGGAAAATAAGATGGGAATGGAAAAATATTGGATAAAACCCAACTATTCTTTTCAACAGAATGAGATCACACCCTGGTAATCAAAAGCATCCATACAGCAACAAGTGGTCCGTGTGGTCCTTAAAACATGCCAGTAGGGGTTGAGAAATACCCTCCTAATCAAGGTGATTATTCATGACAAACTTGTATATATAGTAAGGGGCAGGTGAGTCTTTCATGACATCATTAGATTATCAGATCTTTGAGGAAACAGAGTTGTGTCTGGTTTGTTTACAGCTGTGGTGGGCAAAACAATGGCCCCCAAAGACATCCACATCCTAATCCCTGGAACTGGTGACTATGTGAGGTTATACCAAGCAAAAACAAAGCACAAAGTGTTCTTTTTTCTTTATTCTTAACCTAGAAAATGTTTATCATATTTAAATTTTCCATTTTGACTCAGTTACTGTGCTTTCTGAACATGTATACAATGTTATGGTGAAGTTTCAGAAAATCTTTGAAATCTGCAACTGCATTAGACAAAGAGTATAAATGTACCTGTTCAAAGTTTAAAACATAAATTTCTGTTTGAAAAACGAAGATGGACTGATAGGTTGAAACTTCATCTTACAAGGTTTATAGTGACACAAAGCAGTTGACACAATGACATTTCTGCTTGAGGAAACTTACTGTGGGTACACTGAAGAGAATGAATTGGTGGAAAAAGGCTGTGGGCAGACCAAGTAAGAAGCTGTTACATTAACCCCAGCAAGGGATGCAGTGGCCTGGCCTCATGGCAGTGGGGCTAGGCAAAAGTAGATGAATTCTAGGAAAGGTTAGGAGGTAATATTGACAGGAGTTGGCAACTGGAGGAAAAAGAGGAAGAAGTCAATGGGATCTGGACCACATGGTGAAAGACAACCATTCAGTAAGGAGCAGAGCATGAGATATTATGGTTGAGTATGAAATTTATTATGGTTGGACATAATATAATAAGTTGAAGGGAGAGATTTTTTTAAGAAACATAGATTTGGAAGTCATTAATATATGAATACAAATGGAGGTCAATGAGTATGAAAACACCCAGGGTAGCATAGCCAAGACAATCCTAAGCAAAAAGAACAAAGCTGGAGTCATCACACTACCTGACTTCAAACTATACTACAAGCCTACAATAACCAAAACAGCATGGTACTGGTACCAAAACAGATACATAGACCAATAGAACAGAACAGAGACCTCAGAAATAACACCACATATCTACAACCATCTGACCTTCAACAAACCTGACAAAAACAAGCAAAGAGGAAAGGATTCTCTATTTAATAAATGGTGCTGGAAAACTGGCTAGCCATAAGCAGAAAACAGAAACTGGACCCGTTCCTTATACCTTATACAAAAATTAATTCAAGGTAGATTTAAGACTTAAATGCAAAACCCAAAACCATAAAAACCCTAGAAAAAAGCTAGGCAATATCATTCCGGACATAGGCATGGGCAAAGACTTCATGACTAAAACACCAAAAGCAATTGCAACAAAAGCCGAAATTGATAAATGGGATCTAATCAAACTAAAGAGCTTCTGCACAGCAAAAGAAACTATCATCAGAATGAACAGGCAACCTACAGAATGGGAGAAAATTTTTGCAATCTACCCATCTGACAAAGGGCTACTATCCAGAATCTACAAGGAACTTAAACAAATTTTCAAGAAAAAAAAACAAACAACCCCATCAAAAAGTAGGCAAAGCATATGAACAGATACTTCTCAAAAGAAGACATGTATGTGGCCAACAAACATATGAAAAAAAGGTCATCATCACTGGTCATTCAAGAGATGCAAATCAAAACCACAATGAGATACCATCTCATGCCAGTTAGAATGGCGATCATTAAAAAGTCAGGAAACAACTGGTGCTGGAGAGGATGTGGAGAAATAGGAACACTATTACACTATTGCTGGGAATGTAAATTAGTTCAACCATTGTGGAAGACAGTGTAGTGATTCCTCAAGGATCTAGAACCAGAAATATCATTTGACCCAGCAATCCCATTACTGGATATATACCCAAAGGATTATAAATCATTCTACTATAAAGACACATGCACACATATGTTTATTGAAGGACTATTTATAATAGCAAAGACTTGGAATCAACCCAAATGCCCATCAATGATAGACTGGATAAAGAAAATGTGGCACATATACACCATGGAATACTGTGCAGCCATAAAAAAGAATGAGTTCATGTCCTTTGTAGGGACATAGATGAAGCTGGAAGTCATCATTCTCAGCAAACTAACACAGTAACAGAAAACCAAACATCACATGTTCTCACTCATAAGTGGGAGGTGAACAATGAGAACACATGGACACAGGGAGGGGAACATCACATACGAAGGCCCATCAGTGGGTGGGAGGCAAGGCGAGGGAGAGCATTAGGACAAATACCTAATGTATGTGGGGCTTAAAACCTAGATGATGGGTTGATAGGTGCAGCAAACCACCATGGCACATGTATACCTATGAAACAAACCTGCAAGTTCTGCATATGTATCCCAGAAGTTAAAGTAAAATAAATAAAATTTAAAAAGAAAACACCCAGGGTAAGTGTACAGATTGAGGACCTAGGGAAAAACCTCTGAGGAACATCATTTTCAAGGAACAGGACAGAAGACAAATTGACAAAGGAGACTAAGTTCATGACTAGATAGAATAAAAACCAGGAGAATTTAGTGTTATGATAGCTAACAGAGAAGATTTCCAGATGGTGGATATTAACCAAGGTGTCAAATGCTTCTGGGAAATGAAACAAGACAAAAGATTGGGCATTGGAGTTTGCAATATGGATATCATTAGGAACCTGGTTGAGAATATTTTAGTGAAGTTTTGGGGACAGAGATCGGCCTGAAGGGTGTTAAAGAGGGGTGAATGTAAGATTGTGTCTTTGAGGTGCTACACAGGAACACATGAGTGGGGTAATTTATAAAGGAAAGAGGTTTATTTGGCTCACAGTTCTGTAGAACATTCAAAAAGCATGGCACCAGCATCTGTTTCTGGTGAGAAATTCAGGCTGCTTCCACTCAAGGCAGAATGGGAGGGGGAACTGGCATGCAGAGATCACATGGCAAGAGAAGAAACAAGAAAGAGGTGAGGAGGTGCTGAGCTCTTTTTAACAACCAGCTTTTGCAGGAACTAATAGAGCAAGAAGAGAACTCACTCATTACCATAAGGATGGCACCAAATTATTCACAAGGGATACACCTCCATGATCCAAACACCTCCCATTAGGCCCCACCTCCAACACTGAGAATCAAATTTCAACGTGCAGCATAAGGGACAAATATTCCAATTATAACAGAGCACAAGGGGAGAAAGTAGAAAGAACAAGTGGGACACCTCTTTCAATAAGTTTAGCTAAAAAAGGAGAACAAAAAATGAGATGGTAAAGATTTGTAATTTTTTTTTTTTTAAAGAGAGAAATGCTAATCTGGAGAGGCCAGTAAAGAGGATGAGGTTGAAAATTCAGGTCAGCATGAGGATAACTAGTGTCGCAAGGTCCCTGGGGAGCTGGGATGGGTCTAGCCCAGGGATTAGGGGATGTGCTATGGATAATAATAAAAAACATGTCTTCACTGTAACGGGATGGAGTGAGGAAAGAATGGACATGGTGGCTGCAGGTGAGATTTTGAATTTGATGGAGGAAAACTGAAGCAGTTTCCTTCTGCTGGCTTTTTATTCTTCTGTTAAGTAGGACATGAAGTTTTCTAAAGCTTAATTTTGAAAAGAGAGCTATTCTAGCATTTAAACCAAACTTTTAATACAAATAAATCCAAGATTTTCATGTGGTACCATCTCTGCATAGGTCTAAATTTTTATTTATTTATTTATTTGAGACGGAGTCTTGCTCTGTCACCCAGGCTGGAGTGCAGTGGCACAATCTCGGCTTACTGCAGGTCTAAATTTATAAGACCATAATCTAATGGTTTAAAACAATTTAAAAAGAGGTTGCAATGTTATTTGATGCTCAACTTTATAAAAGAGCTTGTCTTAGTTTATTTACTGTAGCTATAACAGAATTTCTGAGATGGGGTAGTTGATAAATAAAAGAGGTTTATTTGGCTCATGATTCTGGTGGCTGGAGAGTTCAAGATTGGGTAGCTATATCTCATGGAGCCCTCAGGCGCTTTCACTCATGGTGGAAGGTGGAAGGGGAGCTGGTGTGTGCAGAGATCACATGCCATGAGAGTAAGCAAGAGAAAGAGGGAGGGAGATACTAGGCTTTTTTCAGCAACCAGCTCTCAAGGGAATGAATAAAGCAAGAACTCATTCACCCCAGAGGAAGGGCATTAATCTACTCATGAGGAGTCTGCCTCTATGACCCAAATACATCGCATTAGGCCTCACTTCCAACACTGGGGATAAAATTTCAACATGAAGTTTGGAGGGGACAAATATCCAAACCATAGCAGAGCTCATTCGTAATACACAAAAAGAATTCTCAACCCCCTTTGACTCCTCTACAAATCTCTCACTTCTGTAGCTTCTCAAGAGCCTCCCAAACACCAAAAATACCCCTCCATACCCAGCCAGGGCCAACTTTCCTTTCTCTCTTCTCATTCTTTGCCTTCTAGCTCTCTATTACGAAAATAAACTGAAGGCTTTTAGCTAAATCTTCTTCTCTTTCTTCTTATTTTTAGACTTCTCCCCCTTCTATCCATTTTCCAGATTTAAAGTTTTCCATCACAGTAGATCCAGCAACAGGTCTGGAAAATACAGAATTTTACTCAGAAGACTCTAATAGGAATATAAAATGAATGAACATATGGGAAGAACTCACACATGATTAAGTCATGGCACAGCCCTCTCATCAGTAAGACACAAGCTACCCTCGTAGAATGTGATGTCAAAGTTGGAGAATGGCCTAGCATAGCCATCACCATTTGTGTAGACCTTAAATGCTGAGGGCTGCCCCCTCCCAAAAGAACAGAGGTTAAGTGGATAAAAAAGAGTGATCAATAACTCCGAAAAATTGACCATGGCATAGTGATGTAGCTGATACTGGACAAAATTTGAATTATTGATCATGTACAGCATCTGTACATTTAAGGCATTAATTCTTCAGATACTGAAAGATTCTAAAAGGAATGAACAGGAATGTTAACCACAGGACTTATTGGAGACTGTAGGTTAGGCTGAGCCAGGAACAAAATACCTCTATGCATTAATAAACTTAATAAACCCACAGGGAATGTGGGAGATGCTTTCCACTCTTCCATGTAGCTGTTGAAGGGCTCATTACCTATGCACACAAACAAGAGAAAAATCAAAATTCCTCTCCCATAAAGCGATAATTCAAAGAAATTGTCTTATAAGTCAAGTACAAGGAACAACAAAATCACACTGGATTAACACAACAAAACTGATTTCTTGCTCATGCAAAGTTATTTGTAGATCCAGCAACCTTGGAGAACAGGTGTCCTCCAAGGCAATGTCTCAGCCTCCTAGGCTGCTGTGAACCTCTCTTTTCTCTGACTCAACATGCATCCATATGGCCACTAAGGGGAAAAGAGTACTGGAGCATTTCCATGCTGGACATACCCCTTTGCCTCTTGAGAGGCCGTCACCAGCATTCTTCACCCTGATTTTGGTTGCAGGAGGCAGATCTGTTTGGAATGCATAAATGAGCTATCTTGTCTTCTGGCTTCTCATTCGAGTTGACCAATAGGATGCACCAGCAAGAGATCCAAGGGCAGAAACTGGGTGAGTTTAGGGTGTTATTCCTCCACTCACTTCCTGTGAAATCACAGTGGCCTGGCTGCACCCCTCTACTGAGGACCAGTACTTGCTCACATACTGTCTGCCTCCCTATCTCTTCCACTCTCTGCATTCTTGTACTTGCTCCCTTCCCTTGCCTTTTCAAGCTTAGGTGCTGTAAGACCTCCCCAGAGTAAACCACCATCCTGCTGCTTTCTTAAAACATAGCCCACACCTTTGCAAACTTAAACTCCAGCCTAGTCCCTTTAGTAAACTCTTCCATTACTCAGATTTTAAATGATTTGCTCTGAAAGTGGCCCACATCACTTCCACTTGAAATCATCGACCAGAATTAGTTACATTCCTTGCTTAACTTTAACAGGAATGGGAAGTTTAATCCTCTCAATTACCCAAGAGAAAGGAGAACCAGATATTGGCGAAAACTAGAAGTCTACTGCTGAGACCTAGCAATAGACATAATGTGATTTACATGATAATTATAGAGAAGCAGGTCACTTTGTCACTTTCATCATTAGAAACAGCACATAACTCATTACAATCCCTTTTCAGTGTGCTTCCAAACAGTTGGAGCACTTCCAAAAGCAGTGATCAAATACAAAATTACCAAATCAATCCTCAAATTGGCAATCAGATTGAGATAACTGTTTCCTCTCAGGTTAAAGAAGATTAACCATTAGCTCTTTAGAAGAATAAGCAGGGCAGTCACAGACTTTATGCAATATTGATTGGATGTATCCTCACATACAAATGCCATAGAGTAGCTCTCAGGGAGCTATTACACAACTGTCTCAGGAGAGGCAGAGATACCATGTTATACTTCAATACTTATATGATGATTGATTAAAACAACCAGAGGTAGGTGTAATACTAGCTACTGACCAGCCCAGAAATGACCAGGGCATGCAGAATAAGAATAGATTGGAGTCAGGAGCTGGATGTCTTTGGCCACATCTTTTAGTCTGGTTCCTTAAATATAAACTAAGGCAACTAGATCAAAGGTTTTTTATCTGTGATAAATGGATCTATCTCATGAGATCTGCTAAAATGTTACAAAATTGGAAATATATTTGCTTGTGTGGTTTTCTAATGGAAAATATTCACAGGTTTCATAAGACCTACAGAAATATCCTGTAACCCTCCCCCACCCCCACCAAAAGAGGTTAGAACCACAGGGCTGGATGATGTCACACACTGCTTCCAAATTCAACATTTTATAATTCTGTGGTCACTTCTGGTCAATATACTGGTCTGATGAAAAGACCATACAATATATTCTCATGAATCTATAACTTTCCTAGTATAGAGACAGCAGACAGGTAATGCTCAATAGAGGTAGGTAAATCTGAATCTGTATTTATTTTTCCTAATTTTTGAAAATGTCATCTGTAAAAGGTCAGAGAAACATCTGTTATAAATGATTCTTTCTGTTTTCTTTTTGTTATTTACCCCAAAATAAGGATTCCCTCACTTGCTTTACATTTCATATTTGTTTTACTCTCAGTGACTCTATGTAAAGTAAGAGGTATACAAGAGTTTCCTCCAAATGAGATTACATGACTATTCAACTTTGAAACAAGATCCTGAAATACCTATTTAAATAACCAGTAATTGTTATGCACAAAATCTTCTCCAAAGAACAAACTTTAAAATGGTTATTAGCAACTCTTAATGGACCAAATTTTCTAACTCAATGTCCTAAGGTACCTAAACCACCTGCTCTCAGCTTCATTGTCCTGTTGCTTTAATTAACCATAGGTTCAGTTTAACTTGCATTCTAATTGGGTCCTTGACTAATTGTGCATTAAATACTTGGTAGCACAATACAGATAAGTAACTATCAACTTTCATTTGAACATAGAAAGCAATCTGGGAAGGCTTAGGATGTCATTAGACTGTAGTTGATGGTTTCCCGTGAAAACAAAGGAGAAGGAAAAGATTAAAATGACTCAAAAGCATGATCAATACCCACAGGCATACATCAGAGATCAGAAATCTTTAAAATAAAGTTTTGTGTTAAGTTAGATACACTATCCATTCTGGCATTTTCAAAGTGTATTTAGGGTGAGGCTGAATTCAACTCCAGGATTCAGGAGAGGTTGAATGTGCAGATTCTTATAAGAACTTGTGAGTATATGTCCTGGTATTCACTGTCTTGTCAGCCAATGTTAGCTTTTGGCAATGGCAGAAAATAACTGAGTCCTCTGTACTCCAGGATGCATGTAGCTCTAATGAAAACTTGTTTCTTCTTTACATGCTCTTCTTTCCACTCTGGCTTTCCTAACACCTAAATGTCTGATATCCCTCTTTCTCCAACAATTACTTAAATATTGGTGCTATCTGGTCGTCTAGCCTGAGGCCCCTCACATTGTTTTTATGCATGAACGAAGAACTCCCACTTACAAATTCTTAGCAAAGATATCATTTTTTTAATACTTTAAGTTTTAGGGTACATGTGCACAATGTGCAGGTTTGTTACATATGTATACATGTGCCATGTTGGTGTGCTGCACCCATTAACTCGTCATTTAACATTAGGTATATCTCCTAATGCTATCCCTCCCCCTCCCCCCACCCCACAATAGGCCCCAGTGTGTGATGTTCCCCTTCCTGTGGCCATGTGTTCTCATTGCTCAATTCCCACCTATGAGTGAGAACATGTGGTGTTTGGTTTTTTCTCCTTGTGATAGTTTGCTGAGACTGATGGTTTCCAGCTTCATCCATGTCCCTACAAAGGACATGAACTCATCCTTTTTTATGGCTGCATAGTATTCCATGGTATATATGTGCCACATTTTCTTAATCCAGTCTATCATTGTTGGACATTTGGGTTGGTTCCAGGTCTTTGCTATTGTGAATAGTGCCGCAATAAACATATGTGTGCATGTGTCTTTATAGCAGCATGATTTATAATCCTTTGGGTATATACCCAGTAATGGGATGGCTGGGTCAAATGGTATTTCTAGTTCTAGATCCCTGAGGAATCGCCACACTGACTTCCACAATGGTTGAACTAGTTTACAGTCCCACCAACAGTGTAAAAGTGTTCCTATTTCTCCACATCCTCTCCAGCACCGGTTGTTTCCTGACATTTTAATGCTCGCCATTCTAACTGGTTTGAGATGGTATCTCATTGTAGTTTTGATTTGCATTTCTCTGATGGCCAGTGATGATAAGCATTTTTTCATGTGTCTTTTGGCTGCATAAATGTCTTCTTTTGAGAAGCGTCTGTTCATATCCTTCGCCCACTTTTTGATGGGGTTGTTTTTTTCTTGTAAATTTGTTTGAGTTCATTGGAGATTCTGGATATTAGCCCTTTGTCAGATGAGTAGATTGCAAAAATTTTCTCCCATTCTGTAGGTTGCCTGTTCACTCTGATGGTGGTTTCTTTTGCTGTGCAGAAGCTCTTTAGTTTAATTAGATCCCATTTGTCAATTTTGGCTTTTGTTGCCATTGCTTTTGGTGTTTTAGACATGAAGTCCTTGCCCATGCCTATGTCCTGAATGGTATTGCCTAGGTTTTCTTCTAGGGTTTTTATGGTTTCAGGTCTAACATTTAAGTCTTTAATCCATCTTGAATTAATTTTTGTATAAGGTGTAAGGAAGGGATCCAGTTTCAGCTTTCTACATATGGCTAGCCAGTCTTCACAGCACCACTTATTAAATAGGGAATCGTTTCCCCATTTCTTGTTTTTGTCATGTTTGTCAAAGATCAGATGGTTGTAGATATGTGGCATTATTTCTGAGGGCTCTGTTCTGTTCCATTGGTCTATATATCTGTTTTGGTACCAGTACCATGCTGTTTTGGTCACTGTAGCCTTGTAGTATAGTTTGAAGTCAGGTAACGTGATGAACATCAATGTGAAAATCCTCAATAAAATACTGGCAAACCAAATCCAACAGCACATCAAAAAGCTTATCCACCATGATCAAGTGGGCTTCATCCCTGGGATGCAAGGCTGGTTCAATATACGCAAATCAATAAACGTAATCCAGCATATAAACAGAACCAAAAACCATATGATTATCTCAATAGATGCAGAGAAGGCCTTTGACAAAATTCAACAACCCTTCATGCTAAAAACTCTCAATAAATTAGGTAATGATGGGATGTATCTCAAAATAATAAGAGCTATCTATGACAAACCCACAGCCAATATCATACTGAATGGGCAAAAACTGGAAGCATTCCCTTTGAAAACTGGCACAAGACAGGGATGCCCTCTCTCACCACTCCTATTCAACATAGTCTTGGAAGTTCTGGCCAGGGCAATCAGGCAGGAGAAGGAAATATTCAATTAGGAAAAGAGGAAGTCAAATTGTCCCTGTTTGCAGATGACATGATTGTATACCTAGAAAACCCCATCGTCTTAGCCCAAAGTCTCCTTAAGCTGATAGGCAACTTCAGCAAAGTCTCAGGATACAAAATCAATGTGCAAAAATCACAAGCATTCTTATACACCAATAACAGAGAGCCAAATCACGAGTGAACTCCCATTCACAGTTGCTTCAAAGAGAATAAAATACTTAGAAATCCAACTTAGGAGGGATGCGAAGGACCTCTTCAAGGAGAACTACAAACCACTGCTCAATGAAATAAAAGAGGATACAAACAAATGGAAGAACATTCCATGCTCATGGGTAGGAAGAATTAACATCGTGAAAATGGCCATACTGCCCAAGGTAATTTATAGATTCAATGCCATCCCCATCAAGCTACCAATGACTTTCTTCACAGAATTGGAAAAAACTACTTTAAAGTTCATATGGAACCAAAAAAGAGCCCACATTGCCAAGTCAATCCTAAGCCAGAAGAACAAAGCTGGAGGCAAAGATATCATTTATAAAATCTTGTCTAACATAGTCTTCCTCTAATTTCCATTTTAGGTTTTAAAAATTTTTGATAAGACAAGGGATTAGTCAGATGGGTTAATTCCATAATTTATGGTTCATTAGCCCAATTCTGTATACCCTCAAAACTTTCAGCCTAAGAAGAGTCCTAGAGATCCTGCCTCAGACTGGGGATATAGCTTTGTTACCAGAAAAGAGTCCCGATCCAGACTCCGAGAGAGTAGTACTTGGATATTGCAAAAGAAAGAATTTAGGACGAGTTTATACAGTAAAGTGAAAGCAACTTTATTAAGAAAGTAAAGAAAGAAATAGGCCGGGCATGGTGGCTCACGCCTGTAATCCCAGCACTTTGGGAGTTTGAGGCAGGTGGATTGCCTGAGCTCAGGAGTTCGAGACCAGCCTGGGCAACATGGTGAAACCTGTCTCTACTAAAATACAAAAAATTAGCCAGGCGTGGCAGCGTGCACCTGTAATCCCAGCTACTCGGGAGGCTGAGGCGGGGGAACTGCTTGATCCCAGGAGGTGGAGCTTGCAGTGAGCCGAGATCGTGCCATGGCATTCCAGCCTGGGCGAAAAAGTGAGACTCCATCTCCAAAAAAAAAAAAAAAAAAAAAAAAAACAGAAAAACAGAAAGTAAAGGAATAAAGAATGGCTATTCCATTGACAGAGCAGCCCCGTAGACTGCTGGTTGTCCATTTTTATAGTTATTTCTTGATTACATGCTAAACAAGGGGTGAATTATTCATGAGTTTTCCAGAAAGGTGTGGGCAATTTCCCAGAACTGAGGGTTTCTCCTGATTTTAGACCACATAAGGTAACTTTCTGACATTGCTATGGCATGTGTACACTGTCATGGCACTGGTGGGAGTGTAGCAGTGAGGACAGTCAGAGGTGACTCTCATAGCCATCTTGGTTTTGGTGGGTTTTAGCCAGTTTCTTTACTGCAAGTTGCTTTATCAGCAATGTCTTTATGACCTGTGTTTTGTGCTCCTACCTCAGCCTGTGACTTAGAATGCCTAACCATCTGGGAATGCAGACCAGTAGATCTCAGCTTTATTCTACCCAGCCCCAATTTAAAATGGAGTTGCTCTGGTTCAAATGCCTCTGACAGTTTGGCAGCATCTAAATGACGTCAGTTTGGAAGTTTGTACCCCAAGAGTCTACAGGAGGGAGCATAAAGTAGTTCAAAGTGCCTGCTATAATCCTTTCCATGAGATCTAAGAGTAAAGCCTAAATTGCTGGCCTGTACCTTACGCGAGAGCCTTCAGGGAAGCATCAGAGTAAAACAAAAATTATCTGGAGATGACGAAGACTTATGGTTGTGGTCAATTTATTACTGTAATTAATATCAGAATGCAGGAGGATACAATTCCCATTAGAGTATAGAGAATAATTATTTCATAAGGGTTTGATCAATGTCTCCCGAGAGTAAGGCAAATCCCCAGAATCTTCTTATAAGAAATATACTTTCTGAAATACTCATATTCATATTCATAACCTTGTACCTCTACAAACTCAAGAGGAGGTTAAGCATCTCTTCTAATTTGACAACTTTTCCCATGGGGCTCTTGCAATACTGTTGGGCTAATTTAAGAAATACATAGCACATAAAACAAAATTATTTTTTATGTTTGTCTTTTCATACAGTAAGAAAGTAAATCTTTGTGATTGGCTGGGGGCCTTTGGGAAATTTCAAAGGTATTTTTCGGTGTAAAAGATATCATGACATTTTTATTTTATTTTTTCTAAATATAGGAGCTGATCTTTGCAAGGCAAAGTCAAATGGGTTGTCAGGAGATTTGGGGCACTTGATTTTGATTAGATCATAAGCACCTGAGAAACAACTGCATGGTGATCTGTTTAATCAATGTGACAAGGAAATATTTTGAAATAAACATAAAAGATAATATGCTCATAAAGAACCTTAGTTCTTCCACATGCGAGAAAATTTTGTACTCTGGATTTTTCTTCAACAATCAAGGACATAATAAAGTCAACATAAAGCACACACATAAAGCACAGAAAATGGTTCTGGTAGGCACAGGTTCTCTGCTCCCCAGATAGATTTCACAGAAGGTAAAGAATAATCTTTCATTCTGTAAATGAAGGCATTAATCATCAAACCAAGGAAATAAACCCATCAAAAATGAACCAACATTTAAGATTTTAATTTACTTTATGCCTTCTTTTCAGATTTAGTTATTAAAAACCAAGGCAAATAAAATTCATTTTCCAGGTCTCATATTTTACTGAGCTCTTTCATAGTGTGGAACAAATTGACTTTTATATTAGGATAAAACTACTCTCCTTTTTCTTACAAAACAAAGGCATATGCCCACCTGCCTTTCTCTGTCATGACCTCTAGTATAGTCTCAACCACAGATATTGATTACAGTTTCTCATCAAGGTGAATATTTCCTATTTCACAGAAAAATAGAGGGTATATGATTGAGAAGTGTCATTCTGCAGCATTTTAGCAGAATAGCACGGCTCACGAACACATTTAACACAGCTTTTGACAGTCACAGCCACCCCTTTTACATCTTCTTAAAGTGGCAAAAATGACATTTATTAACATGATATAGACTCTTCAGCATGTAGAATTATAAAACTTAAAATCATGCTTAGACATCAAGATTTCAGTATTCTGCATTACTTACACAATGTCTAGATATCTAAGAATTACCCATTAATTAGCTTAAATTAATATTAGTTCAAGACTTTAAATTACCTAAAGACCTTGGAAATTACATTTAAACTAGCACGCTGAAAAACATAATTACCATTGATAGAAAAGTTTGTTAGAAAAATGATTCAATTTAGTTGAACACAAATTACTTTTCTCATAATCTTTAAAACTCTGTAGGAGTATTATTAGCTTATTTTATCTCAAAACCTATATAATTTTAGAAAGTTTAGGCTATTTTTTTCATGAGAAAAACAACCCAAGTAAAATAACATGTATACATATATACAGTTAATATCAATAATTTTGAAACCATGATTATTAAATAAATTGTTCCAGTTTGCCAAATATATATATTAAATATGTGAACCTAGATTCTTAAAAGTTTTCAATGTAGCAGTTTGTGTAAAAATAATTTTTAAAGTATAGCACATTTTTAAAAGTCTAGCACTTTTAAAGTATTAGAAATTTGATTTTACTACTTTAAAGAAACTCTAAGAATATTTGATTTACTTAGGTATGTATTCATCTCTATAAGCAATTAGAACAAAGCTCTTTGAACTGAAGAACCATAACAACCTAATTTATTAATATCTCCTGGAAATAGGGAAGAAATCATACCAGTCCAATGAGGGATTATGGCCTTTGTCAATTATGTATACACAAACACACAAACATGAAAACATATACAGAATTTACAGCTTCAGTTCTACAGCAACTGCCCCAGGTCAAAATAAACATAGACACATATGAACTCCGTGGTACAGATTTCAAAGAGCTGTTCTCCTTCCCAGAAATTTTTAATTGGTTGGAGCTCAAAATAGACAAACAAAATCTAAAAGAACCCAACAAAGAACTGTGTCTCTCACCCAGCAGAGAAGAGACCATTATTGTCCACCCATAGAGATCAACAAATTGAAGATAATAGAACCATATTTCCAATCCTTGCTGCCTCCAAGGAGGAATAAATTAGTATCCGTGTGAGCAAGAAACAAAAACAAAACACAAAATTGGGGAAAAGGAAGAAAATAAAGAGAATATCAAGGTTAAACTTCTACAGCCACTTGGAACTTAAGACTGAGAGCCAAGAAAAGACTCCCCCAGGCTTCGGCAGCCCATGCGGTGCACTTGTCCCGTAATAGTTGTCAGGTAAATCCTGTCATCTCCCTGGGGCTTCTAAACTAATATAGAATAATTTTCAAATGGTAAAATTATGACTGTCATACAAATATAAAATAAACAGGGGTGAACAGTTTTATTTTCCTCATCAATTCATGAAAGAACGCTGATATTTAAGCATTTATGCCCAGAACATGCAGCTGGAATGGTGAACCATATAATTTTGCACAGCTTCCTTAGTCATAGCTATTGGAACTGTAGAAGTCAAAGCAGATGGTGGTGACTCCATTATTTAATCTGGTTCACAAAACGTCGTATCTGTCACATGCTCTTTGTAACATCTAAGGTAATTACAAACATTTATTATTTAAAATTTGATTTTTATAATTGTCAAAATATATTCAAAATTTAGTTGGCTAAATTGGTTGAATGATCAAACTGGACAACCATCATTGTACCAGGAGGCTGAAACCATGGGCTCAGTCTCTCCCACTGACACTGACCAACTTTGCACTCAACACTCTGGAAATCCAGCATCTCATTCATAAAATGTAAAGGTCAGCACGCACACTCTTTGAGGGCCTTTCCAGCTCCAAAGTCGATGGCAATGTTGTCAATGAAAGATCAGCAGGTCAGTGCATTATACCCAGGGTGCTTGTACAGTTAAAAAGTTTCTGGCCCCCTTCCCAGATACACCAAATAGAATTTGGGTGGAATCCAGGAATCTGCATTTTAAATAATATCCATATTATTCTTATACAAACTAAAGTTTGAAAATCATTAGTATACGGATGTTTTTCCCCTGAACAAAAACCAGTTATGACTGAAAAATAGTTATTGAGTTTTTCTGGTAAGTGGTACACTACTCAGTGCCTTACGGTAAAGGTGATCTACATTAAAAGTTGTCTAAAATGATGTTTGAAAAGGAACCAGGTTGTCAGGTTGTCACTATTTTTAAAGTGGTGGTTTATTATGGTACATGGTTCATTACACCAACTATAAGATTTTGAGTATCTGCTTAGTTCACCAGTGAACAGCTGTGAACCAATGTGTAGTTTCTTTTACCCATTCCTCTTGCTTTTCGCTTTCTTCTTTCTTAGAAGTGGTTTAGAGAAAACAAATAAAACCAAAAGCTGGTTCTTTGAAAAGTTCAATAAACTTGGTAAATCTTTCACTACACTAACCAACAAAATGAGAGACAAGACACAAATTACCAATATCAGAACTTAAAGTGGGGTCATAACTACCAGTCCTATGCTTAGTAAAAGGCTAATTAAAAATACCAGCAATAATGTTTTACCCACAAATCTGATAACTTGGTAAGACAGACCAATTCCTTGAAAAACACAAATAATCAAAATTCATATGAGGAGAAGTAATTTGAATAAGCCTGTGTTATTAAAGAAATTAAATCAACAAGTAATAACCTTACAAAACAGAAAGGACCTGGCTCAGCTGGAATTACTGGTGAATTCTACCAAACATTTAAAGAAGAACTAATACCAATTTTTACAATGCCTTCCAAGAAGATAGAAGTAGAGAGAATATTTCCCAACTTAATAAGAGGCCAGCATTGCCCTAATATCAAAACCATGCAAAGACATTATAAGACAGGAAATCTGTAGACGAACATTTATCATGTACACAGACTTAAAAACCCTCAACAGAATATTAGCAAATAAAATACAACCAAGTGTAAGAAGAATTGTATACAACTAAGTGGGAAATATTACAGGTATGCAAGGCTGTTTCAACATTCAGACATCAATCATTGTGGTCCACCATGTCAACAGGCTAAATAAGAAAAATCATATAATCATATCAATGGATGTAGAAAAACCATTTGACAGGATCTAACACCCAGTCATGATGAAAATCCTCAGTACACAAAAAAGATAAAGGAAGCTTCTCAACTTGATTTAAAGCCATCCCAAGATGTCAGTAGCTAACATCATACTTACTTGTGAGAAACGGAATGCTTTCCTCTTAAGATCAGGAAAAAAGTAAGATATTGTCTCTCACTATTTCTACACAACACTATTTCTACAAAACATTCTAGAAATCCTAAGTAATGCAATATGACAAGCAAGGGTTATACAGATTGGAAAGAAAGAAAACTATCTTTGTCTACCGCCATACCAGCCTGAACGCACCCGATCTTGTCTGATCTCCGAAGCTAAGCAGGGTTGGGCCTGGTTAGTACTTGGATGGGAGAAAACTGTCTTCATTCACAAATGATATGATTATCTATGCAGAAAACCCCCTAAGAATCCATAAAATAACTCTTGGAGCTAATAAGAGAATAACAAGGTCATAGGATATAAGGTTAATACACAAAAAATAATTGCTTTTATCTTATAAATGGTTGCTCTTTCATTGTGGAAAAATGTTCACCCAAATAAATGGGCCTTGCCACTCTGAGAAGGTTGTGACCCAACTGAGGAGAAAATACATCTTCCTCTGAGAATTAATAAGCCTCTGCAAGGAATAGCAAAACATATTTTTTCTTTTTATTACTTTATCTTTTTCATTTTTTATTTTCCTTGGAGCTGAACAGGAGGGAAGCTAGATAAGAATTAAAGGTCAAATAGCCTAACTAGAGGAAGGTCTTGATGGTTATACTTCAAGTCCCAGAAAAAAAAAAAAAGTACAGTTAGATGATAGAAAATGGAGATTTATGGTTGCTTTACACAAATAATAAAATAAAAGACTTAAATCTTTACTCCACTTGAAAACTCCAGAAGGATAGAAGAAATTGCATTAGTCTTTTGCAAAAATATTTTGATAACTTTTTCTTACCTATGTGTTCCATTTGTCATTTTCTCTAAACTACACCTGCCCCACCTTGAAATGTTTTTATCTAGGCTTTGAATGCCTTTGCTCAGTTATCCAGCAGGCTATGATCCTCTGCGTCTGCTCTCTGCCGATGTGTGAGTGCATCAAATGCAAGGGTTGCAAGAGTAATTATGACTCCGTTACTGCACAGCTCCGTAATCATGACAATAAAACCTGGTAAAAATGCTCAGACCACATTTTAGCCTGGTTCCAGACAGTTTTCATTTCTGAAGCTCACTTTTCTTGGCTTTCTGTGTAGCTCCACTGAAAAGTTTTCCAAACCTTTGAAGTCTGGCAAAATTCCCAAACCCCAGGACTCCTCAGGAGAGATGCAGCAGTGGAAGCTGAGCTGACTGCCTTTAGGCTGGGTCATGGCGTCCCCACGAGCCTTGCACCACCCACCATCACTTCCTTGTCACTTCAGAGCCCTCAACAAGACAAAAGGGCTCACCAAAAAAACACCTCCTCTTTATTACAAGAACATGGCAACTTTTTTCCAGCCTCACACTGGTAATAATAAAAGAATATGCTGTCTAAAGTTTTTCTGTTTTTACCTAGGAGATGGAAGCCGCTAAGGGTAGGTCATTAGCCTATCCTGTAAGCTTTTCACTCTTCCACCTCCACATACAACCGCCCCTAAAATAAAAGACCCCTATGTAGCAAAATACCTGCTCAAAGGAATTTCTGCAAATAAAGGCACAAAACAGGATATTGTACCTTTTTATATTTTTGGTGAGAGTCAAGGGACCCCAGTCTCGGATTATTAAAATTACTAAACGTGGTTCATATCACCAAGTTCAAAGGGGGTAAAAAGGATTAAGCTTCACAGCATTCCACACGAAAATGTATCACTGGTAATGTGTCTTTTCCAAACACAACAAAGATGCCACGTGGGTTACTACATGGAGAAGTGTTCAAGTATTGCGTGTCACAATATAGACCCGGTAAATTGTCTTCGGAACTTTCACTTTTCCAATGGGTTTCTGTGTGAAAATCTGCAGTGATCTGAATCTTTTCCCTTGACTCCTGGTGTTTAAAAGATAGCAGAAAAGCTGCTCAGAAATCTAGACTTGACACCTGCTAGCTAGAATTCAAAAAGGAAAGAGTGGCAAAGTTCACACCACTTGAGAAGATCTCTTTCAGAAATAGCCTTGTGGCAATGGAGAGCAATTTGCAATTTGTAAGAGTTCCTTGCCTCTAAACTTACTTAGGAAATTATTCCACTGGGATGAGATTTGCCTAAATTGGAAACAGAAAGAATTCTCTTTGGAAAATTCCTATCAAAAAGAAAGGAAAAACCATGTCTCATTGCCATTTCCCCATAGGATTCTTTTCTACAAACACACACCAAGATAACATATATAAGACTCCTAGAAGCCCATTCAGAGAAAGAAATATATACAAAATTGCAAAAACAGAAGATAATTACTGAAAGGACAAGCATAAATTAACTTTTTGCTTTTCCTAAAATAACATCTATATTGAAACTTTGTTTACGCTTAACCTTCGGAGAATTAGTTTTGAAGGATTTTTAATTAAACTGAAGAAGTAGAATCAAGAAAGTTGCAAAAAAAGGGGAAGCTGTTAGAAATATTATGTATGGCCAGGCACGGTGGCTCACGCCTGTAATCCCAACACTTTGGGAGGCCGAGGTGGGTGGATCACAAGGTCAAGAGATCGAGACCATCCTGGTCAATATGGTAAAACTCCATCTCTCCCAAAAATACAAAAATTAGCTGGGCATAGTGGTGCGCGCCTGTAGTCCCAGCTACTCAGGAGGCTGAGGCAGGAGAATTGCTTGAACCTGGGAGGCAGGGGTTGCAGTGAGCCGAGATTGCACCCACTGCACTCCAGCTTGGGTGACAGAGTGAGACTCCATCTCAAAAAAAGAAGAAAAGAAAAATTATGTATGAGAGAAAACAGCAATGCTAGAATTTGTTCTGTGACTCCATGAATGGGAACAAGGAAACATACCACAGGAAGTTATTGTCTACAAATGAACCAGATGTGCAGCAACATCTGAAAACCTGCTCTGCCGTGGGGCACTGTAGGAAGAAATGCAAAAGCGAGAATCGGAAGAACAAAGGAATGAGAGGGTAGAGCCAAGTGCCGCAACCCAGCATCCAACCAAGAATTAGAGACATCAAAACCCCGGGATGGGGCCTTAGACTCTGCCAGGAATAAAGAAGTGGGAAATAAACGTAAAACAGGCCATTTTCAAATGAATTGCTGTGTGCTCCTAACCAATCCAACAGAGCATCGTTTAGCTAGTAAAACAATATGGAAAATAAAAGTTAAGGTTTGTAGAAATTCAGAAAGGAAAATAATGCAAGAATCTAATTACTTCCCAATTTAGGGAGGATAAAGGAGAAGACACAAAAGATTGAAGTGAAAATTGAAATCACCTCCTATGCTTTTATCCTTCCTAGATTTCAATGGGCTTGCTATTCAAAAATAAATTAAAAGGTTGTGTGTTTAACAGTCAGACTACAGAAAGACAGACTATTTGAAATTTATAGGAGACAAACTTGTGTTTTAAAAAATAAAAGGAAAAACTCACAATTGTTTTTCCCTAATTCTGGGAAAGGTTATATCACTTCTGCATCTGAAATTTTCAAAAAGTGTATCAATATGGCACTTACTTTTCTACCACCCTATGTAGCTTCGGATGGTGTCCGACACATCTGTAACACTCAGTTCTATAAAAACTTCTAAGAGCACTTTTAAATGTTAGCACTTTTAAGATTGAATTACCCTGGGAGTATTGAGGCTTTCAGTATTCAAATAATTTCTGGCTAGCACTTTCGAGCTCTTCCCAACATCTTATTAAATACCTATAGAAACCAGCTATAAGACTGAAATTCACATTTTCAGCAAACTAAGACTCACAGTCAGTCAGCTTACAGCTCGGATCTAGGAGGAATTTCTACCAGAAAATGACAAATCTGAGAAGAATTAGAATGTGTTCACTAACAAGTAGGTCCCTTACACATAGAAGCATGTATGTAAACATTGTCACCCTTAAAGACAGGAAAACATCAGCTCATTCACACTCTGTCCTATAGCAGAGAAGCATTTTGGATGGAAAACAATTTCTCCAGATATATCAAACAAGAGAACATGGCACAGGATGCAGCAATTTCAGTTCTAGAAGCCATGTCTAAAGAAAGAGCCAGAGATTTTGACCAAGGTTTATGCATAAAATTATTTATGGCACCTGTTTAAAACCAAATGAGGAAATTACAAACCACTTGAACCACCACTAGCAAGGGAAGAGTTAAATAAATCATCACACAGCCAATGAGACTACTTACATAAACTATGAAAAAAAAAACATGAAAATATGCTCAAAATACAACATCAAGTGATAAAAAGTAGAGTACAAATTTAGGATATAAAATGTATTTATAGTATGAACCCAGTTATGTTAAAATCACACATATATACACACACACAAACACACACATCTAGAAAAATCCTGGAATTCAATAAATGAGTTAGTAGTGTTTGTCTCTAGGAGGCAGAAACAAAACAACATTAAAATTTCTCTACACTGAGCAGATGGCTCTTCTATAATAATAAAAATAGCACAAATATTGTTATTTAAATAAAAAACATCAAGTACTCATTGTGAGGCTTAGAACAACATTGAACTTTTACTATCACTTATTCTTGTCTTAAGAGAGACAAATTAATTGCTTATTCCTGAACCTCAGATAATAACATACGCCCCCTGGGTTGGGATGGGATTCAGTGAAATAATTTAATCCAAATAATATATTTTAAGTGCCAAGTACAACTCTAGCACAAATTAGGTATGAATAAATGCTGGTCAAATCTGTATACATACATTGGAAGTAGTCAGTGATCTGTTAAAAAAAAAAAAAAAATCCACGAAACTTCATTCCAGATGAGCAATTCAATTGCTGCTTCTCCACAGGCATGGGAAGCTCACACCCACACAGCTGATCTTTAGCGCCCGCCACCATCTGGAAGATGCCTTCCAGTGCAGTTTGGGACTCTCCCCTTGATGGATACCAGATGGCACAGAAAGTCCTAAAGACATGCTTCATACTGGTGGCAGAAACACAGGCAAGACACGCAGAGATGAAAATAATGGAAGACCTAATGCAAGAATAAACAACCCAGTACCTCATTCTATAGCAAGTTCTCACATCAGTGTCCCTGGAATAAATTTAGAGCACATTGTTAAAACTGTGTTTTCATGTCCCACAAGGACATAGACTAGATTACCCGAAGACAAAAGCATCAATGTGTCAAATGTGCATATAGGTGGCCTAAGGCAATGAGAAACAGGTTTTCATTTCACTTTATTAACATTTTATCTGAATTGCATTTCTCTTTGTCTGGTGCTCTGTGATCATACTGGGCTGAGTTATTCACAGCCAGGATGCTACTTGGCCTTCCAGATTTATTCTTCATTATCTCCAAATAAAATAATTAAATTGTATGCAGGAATACAGCACAAAGCCAAAGATCTTGTAATGCATTTTTAAAAGTAAATCATCATCCATGCAGAGAAGCAATACAATGGAATATTTAAATTTTGCCAGTGAAAACCTCCAACAAACCTAGATAATCCTGAATCTGTAGGTGTTTCATATTTTTAATGCAGAAAGATGTTAAATAAATGTTTACAAATGCTTACTTTACATTCAAAATCAGTTTCTATGTGAAGCCAAAACATGTAGGAAAGAGGGGTCTAAAATATTTTCAACAATTTGAAGCTGGCTAAGGATCGAGACTAAAACAGACTTCAGGCCCTTTACAGGGAAACAAAACAAAAATGCTGGAAGAAGGTAGCAGGCAGAGTGATCAATACAGAATGGTGGTGAAGCAGGATTTTCTACATGCATTCCTGCCTGGGGCAGTTCTGAGTACCCCAAAGGATCCCAGAGGTCACCTGGGTTGGATGGGTCTCATAACCCCTTATAAGGCAATGATCACGGATCAGTATCTACCCTTCAGCTTTTGTCCCCAGTACACATCTGTCAACTGAATACAAGGTAAGGGAGGTGTTCCGAATGTGGGCCAAACTGTGCACTGTGGTGGTTGATGTGTCTTTCTCTGTGCAGGCCTGAGTTTCCATTCCTGGGCAACCCCATACAGTGGAGGACTGACTCAGACTAATGGCCAGCCTCTGAACTACATGACTGTGGCAGAGGTTAAAGCATACAGAGAGGGAGGGAGGTGTGACTCAGTTATGAACCTGTCATAGCCAGGAGCTCACAGAATCCTCTCTTGGTTTCCTCCACCGCCCTGGCTGCTCCTCACTTCCTCATTGATCACTGATGCTGGCATGCCTTGGGCTCCATCCTATGCTCTCTTCTCTCCCATCCATGTACTCTTCTTTCATGAGTCTAAACAACACCTACACATGGATGGAGCCCAAATCCATCTCTCCAGCCATGGCCTCTCCAGAGCTTCAGGGAGTGCATCTGACTGCCTACCCAATGGATCCACTGACATTTCTGGAAGACACCTGTGATTTAACATAAAGCCTATCATTTCCTCCTCCAAATTTGTTCCTTTCATCGTTCTTCCCATCTTGGCAAATGGCATGCCCTCCCCCGCAATCCCACGCATCATCCAGGCCCCAAATCTAGGATGCATCCTTCATTTCTCTCTCTACATCGGTGCTCATATGCAAACCATATCCTGACCCCACCTGCTCCTTGCCAGCTCTCCTACTTCCTGACTTGTCTGAGCTGTCCAGATCTCTTGTTCACACAGTGAGCCTCGAAGCTGGACCCACACTGCCAACTGTTGGATCCTGGCTCTGCCACTTACTCACTGAGTGAAATCTATGTGGCTCAGTTTTCTCATCAGTAAAACAGGGAAAATAATATTCCTGATCTCCTAGGGTCATTGAAGGGCTTCATCAAAGTAAGGCTGGCACCCAGCAAGCACTGCCTCACTGGGTCTTGATCCTCAGCAGGCCTCCTGACCCGTAACCACAGTCTGTTTCCTATGTGACAGCCAGGGTCACCCATTCAAAACCAGATCAGGTGGGGCGTGGTGTCTCACGCCTGTACTCCCAGCACGTTGGGAGGCCAAGGGTGGTGGATCACTTGAGGTCAGGAGTTTGAGCCTGGCCAACATGGTGAAACCCTGTCTGTACTAAAACTACAAAAATTGGCTGGCATGGTGGCGCACACCTGTAGTCCCAGATACTTGGGAAGCTGAGACAGGAGAATTGCTTGAATCCAGGAGGCAGAGGTTGCAGTGAGCTGAGATCGTGCCACAGTACTCCAGCCTGGGCCACAGAGTGAGACTCCTTCTCAAAAAAAAAAAAAAAAAAAAAGCCAGATTACATCACTCCTTCACTTAGAACCCTGTACTGGATTCCCTTTTTAATTTGAATCAAGCCCCCACACTCCTTCCTGAGGCCGACAGGCATGATCTCTCTCCTGCCCCCACCCTAACTGCATCTGCTGTCAGGAGCCTCCTTGTCCATTACCCATCCAGCACGCCATCTGTCCATCCTTACGTTCCCCACACATGCCAACACATCCCTCTCTGGAGACTGTGCACTCTCTCTGTCTGGAATGTTCTACCCGAAGTCTGCACATGGCTGGCATCTTCCTGTCCTTCAGGTCTCAGCCCAGGTTCACCAGCTAAAAGACACCTGCCTTGGGTCCCAGACACTCTCTCACATATTTGCTCTGTTTCATTGTATTCACAAAATCCCTCATTTCCTTCTCTCCTCCCTAAAGCCTCTCAGTTTTGAATCCCATGTCATCAAATTGTATCACCCATTGACCTTCATGAAACTGTCAACTCACACTCAACATGTCTAGCAAGTTTGACTTCCTAGGTCAGCGCTGCTTTCCCATGACCACTCCTATTCTATCCTTGGTCACCCCACGGCCTCCTGGTTCCTTAAACACTTCTCCTCCACCAGTCTCAGCCACTGCATCTTTCCTCCTCCTTCGCCTCCTTGCTGACCTCCATCCCCTCCTTCTCCAACTCCCATTCCTTGAACAGTCACTACTGCTTTCTTTGGCCAGTGCCCTCAAAACTCTTGGCACTCATACTTTGTCATACTTGCTTGGCAAATCAGCTACCCTGAAATCCAGCTCTCTACCAACTGAATGTAGCAGAGAAAACATGTTGACTAATTGCTTCTTTTTTAAAGAAACTATTTTTATGGGTACGTAATAGGTGTATATCTTTATGGGGTGCATAAGATATTTTGATATAGGCATACAATGCATAATAAGCACATCAAGGTAAATAGGGTATCCATCAACTCAAACATCATCTTTTCTTTGTATTACAAATGATACAATCCTCCTTTGGTTATTTCAAAATATACAATAAATTATTGTTGACTGTAGTCACCCTGTTGTATTATCAAATGCTAGATCTTATTCATTCTATCTAATTATATTTTTGTACCCATTAACTAGCTCCACTTCCCACGCCCTCATCACTACCCTTTCCAGTCTCTGGTAACAATCATTCTACTCTCTGTTTCCATGACTTCAGTTGTTTTAATTTTTAGCTCTCATAAATAAGTGAGAACTTATTTGTCTTTCTGTGCCTGGTTTATTTCACTTAACATAATGACCTCTAGTTCCATTTATGTTGTTGCAAATGACAGGATCTCATTCTTTTTTATGGCTGAATAGTACACCATTGCACATATGTACCATGTTTTCTTTATCAATCTGTTGATGGAAACAGGTTGCTTGCAAATCTTGGCTATTGTGAACAATGCTGCAATAAACATGGAAGTGCAGATATCTCTTTTATATACTGATTTCTTTGGGGGTATATACCTAGCAGTGGGATTGCTGGATTATATAAAGGTTCTATTTATAGTCTAGTGAAGAACCTCCAAACTGTTCTCCAAATGGTTGTACTAATTTACACTCTCACTAACAATGTATGAGGGTTCCTTTTCTCCACATCTTTGCCAGAATTTGTTATTGCCTGTCTTTTGGATATAAGCCATTTTAACTGGAGTAAGATAATATCTCATTATAGTTTTGATTTGCAGTTCTCTGATGGTCAGCGATGTTGACCCCCTTTTCATACACCTGTTTATCACTTGTATGTCTTCTTTTGAGAAATATCTATTTGGATATTTTGCCCATTTTTGAACTGGATTGTTAGATTTTTTTTGTATAGAGTTGTTTGAGCTCCTTGTATATTCTGGTTACTAATCCCTTGTCAGATGGATAGTTTGCAAATATTTTCTCCCATTCTATGGATTATCTCTTCAGTTTCTTGATTCTTTCCTTGTCTGTGCAGAAGCTTTTTAACTTGATGTGATCCCCTTTGTCCATTTCTGCTTTGTTTGCCTGTGCTTGTGGAGTTTTACTCAAGAAATCTGTGCCCCAACTCCAATGTCCTGGAGAGTTTCCCCAATGTTTTATTTTAGTAATTTCATAGTTTGGGTATTAAATTTAAGTCTTTAATCCATTTTAGTTTGATTTTTTATATGGCAAGATGGGGTCTAGTATTGTTCTTCTTCAGATGGATATTCAGTTTTCCCACACGTTTATTGAAGAGATTACCCTTTCACCAATGTATGTTCTTGGCACCTTTGTCCAAAACGAGGTCATTGTAAACGTATGGGTTTGTTTCCGGGTTCTCTATTCTGTTTAATTGGTCTATGTGTCTGTTTTTATGCCAGTACCATGCTGCCTTGGTTACTATAACTCTGCAATATAATTTGAAATCAAGTGAAGTAATTCTTCCAGTTTTGCTCCTTTTGCTCAGGATAACTGGCTATTTGGCTATTTTGGGTCTTTTGTGGTTCCATATAAATTTTAGGATTGTTTTTTCTATTTCTCTGAGAAATGTCATTGGTATTTTGATAGGGATGGCATTAAATCTATAGATTACTTTGGTTAGTATGGACATTTTAACAATATTGATTCTTCCAATCTGTAAATATGGAATATCTTTACACTTTTTGTGTGTCCTCTTCAATTTCTTGCATCAATTATAGAAATCTTTCACTTATTTTATTACATTAATTCCTAGGTATTTAATTTCATTTGTAGCTATTGTAAATGTGATTACTTTCTTGATTTCTTTTTTGGATTGTTCACTGTTGGCATATAGAAAAGGTACTCATTTTTGTATGTTGCTTTTGTATCCTGCAACTTTACTGCATTGGTTTCTCAGTTCTAATAGTTTTTTGGTGGACTCGTTAGGTTTTCCCAAATATAATAATATCTGCAAACAAGGATAATTTGGCTTCTTCCTTTCCAATTTGGTTTCCCTTTCTTTCTTTCTCTTGTCTGATTGCTCTAATTAGGACTTCTAGTACTATGTGGAATAACAGTGGTGAGAATGGGCATCCTTGTCATGTTGCAGATCAGAAAGGAAAGGCCTCCAGCTTTTCTCCATTCAGTGTGAAGCTAGCTGTGCATTTGTCGTATATGGCTTGCATTGTGTTGAGATATGTTCTTCTACATCCAATTTTTGAGGGTATTTATCATGAAGGGATGTTTAATTTTATAAACTGTTTTTTCAGCATCAGTTGAAATGATCACATGGTTTTTATTCTTCATTCCGTTGATATGATGTATCACATTGATTGCCAGTGTGAATCAATCTTTGCCAGATCTTTGCCAGATTTTGGCAAAGTTTTTTCAGCATCAGTTGAAATGATCACGTGGTTTTTATTCTTCATTCTGTTGATATGATGTATCACACTGATTGATTTGCATATGTTAAACCATCCTCGCATCCCTGGGATAAATCATCCTTGATTATGATGAATTATCTTGTTAATGTGTTGTTGAATTTGATTTGCTAATATTTTGCTAAGGGTTTTGCATCAATTTTCATGGGAATATTGGTCTGTAGGTTTATTTTTCTGATGTGTTTTTATCTGGTTTTGGTATCAGGGTAAAAGTGGCCTTATAGAATGAGTTTGAAAGTATTCTTTCCTCCTCTATTTTTCAGAATAGTCTGAGTAGTATTGGTATGAGTTATTTAAATGTTTGTTAATATTCTGCAGTGAAACCATCAGGTCCAGGGCTTTTCTTTGCTGGGAGACTTTTTATTATGGCTCCTATCTTGTTATTTGTTATTAGTCTGTTCAGGTTTTGAATTTCTTCATGGTACAATCTTAGTAGATTGTATGTGTCCAGCAATGTATCTGTTTCTAGGTTTTCCCACTTATTGGCATATAGTTGCTCACAGTAGCCTCTAATGATCACTTGAATTTCTGAAGTGTCAGTTGTAATGTCTCATTTTTCATCTCTGGTTTTATTTATTTGGGTCTTCTCTTTTTTTCTTCACCTGGCTAAAAGTTTGTCAATTTTGTTTATCTTTTCAAAAAACAACTTTTAATTTTGTTTATCTTTTTTATTGTTCTATTTATTTCAACTTCATTTATTTCTGCTCTGATCTTTATTATTTCTTTTATTCTACTAATTTTGAGTTCTATTTGCCCTTGCTTTTCTAGTTTTTAAGATGCACCATTAGGTTGTTTATTTGAAGTTTTTCTTCTTTCCTGATGTAGGCACTTACAGCTATAAATTTTCCCTCTTAGTACTGTTTTTGCTATATCCCATAGGTTTTGGTATGTTATATTGCCATTATGATTTGTTTCAAGACATTTTTCAATTTCCTTCTTAATTTCTTCATTGACACACTGGCCATTCTGGAGCATATTGTTTAATATCCATGTGTTTGTATAGTTTCCAAAGTTTCTCTTGTTATTGATTTGTAGCATTATGTCATTGTGGTCAGATAAGATGCTTGATATCATTTCAATTTTTTTAATGTTTTAAGACTTGTTTTGTGATCTTATATGTGGTCTATCCTTGAGAATGATCTTTGCGCTGAGGAGAAGGATGTGTATTCTGCAGCTGTTGGATAAAATGTTGGGTAAATGTCTACTAGGTTCATTTGGTCTATAGTGTAGATTAAGTGCAATGTTTCTTTGTTGATTTTGTCTGGAAGATCTAATGCTAAAAGACAGGTGTTGAAGTCTCCAGCTATGATTGTACTGGGGCCTCTCTCTCTCTTTAGTTCTAATAATATTTGCTTTATATAGCTGGGTGTTCCAGTGTTGGGTGCATATGTATTTAAAATTGTTATATACTCTTATGAATTGACCCCTTTATTGTTATATGATATCCTTTGGGTCTTCTTACAGTTTTTGTCTTAAAGTCTATTTTGTCTGATATAAGTATAGCTACTTCTGCTCTTTTTTGGTTTCTACTTGCATGGAATATCTTTTTCCATCCCTTTATTTTCACTCTATGTGTTCTTTATAAACGAAGTGTTTTCCTTGTAGACAGTAGGGCATTGGGTATTGTGTTTTTCATCCATTCAGCCACTCTGTGCGTTTTGATTAGAGTTTAGTCCATTTACTAATGTCACCATGTACCAATGTTATTATTGATAAGTAAGAATATACTCCTGCCACTTTGTTATTTTTCTGGTTGTCTTGTGGTCTTCTTTTCCTTCTTTCCTTCCTTCATTTCTTTTTTTTAGTGAAGGTGACTTTGTCTGGTGGTGTGATTTAATTTCTTGATTTTCATTTTTTGTGTGTGTATCTGTCATATGTTTTTTGATTTGAGGTTACCATGAGGCTTGCAAATACTATCTTAGAACCAACTATTTTAAGCTAATAACAACACTGCATAAACAAACAAGCAAACAATCAAAAAGTAATAAAAACGCGACACTTTAACTTCATCCTCTCTCTTTTTAACTTTTTTTTGTTCTAGTTACACTTATTGTATGTAACGTCTATTTCTTGAAAACTGTTTGTAGCAATTTATTTTGATGGGTTAATCTTGTAGTCTTTATATTTAAGATATGAGTAGTTTACACACCACAATTACACTATTACAATATTCTGTTTTTCTGTGTATTTACTAATAGCAGTGAGTTTTGTACCTTCAGATGATTTCTTATTGCTCATTAACATCCTTTTCTTTCAGACTGAAGAACTCCCTTTGGCATTTCTCACAGGACAGGTCTGGTGTTGATGAAATCCCTCAGCTTTTATCTGTCTGGGAAAGTCTTTCTTTCTCTTTCATGCTTGAAGAATATTTTCACTGGATATATTATTCTAGGATATAAGATTTTTCCTTCAGCACTTTAAATATGTCATGCCACTCTCTCCTGGCTTGTATGATTTCCACTAGAAAGTCAGCTGCCAAATGTATTAGAGCTGTATTAAATATTATTTATTTTCTCCTGCTGCTTTAGGATACTTTCTTTACCCTTGACTTTTGAGTGCTTGATTATTAAATGTCTTGATGTAGTCTTCTTTGGGTTAAATCTGCTTGATGTTCTATAGCCTTCTTGTACTTGAATGTTGATATATTTCTGTACATTTGCAAAATTTTCTGTTATTACCCTGTTGAACAAAACTTTCTACCCCTATCTCTTTTTCCACCTCCTCTTTAAGACCAATAACTCCTAGATTTGCCTTTGGAGGTTATTTTCTAAATCTTTCAGGCATGCTGCATTCTTTCTTACTCTGCTTTCTTTTGTCTTCTCTGACTGTGTATTTTCAAATAGCCTGTCTTCAAGTTCACCTAATTGTTTCTTCCATTTGATCAAGTCTACTGTTAAGAGACTCAGGCATCCTTCGGATGTCAATTGCAATTTTCAACTCCAGAATTTCTGCTTGATTCTTTGTAATTATTTCAGTCTCTTTGTTAGGTTTATCCGATGGAATTCTGAATTCCTCTGCTGTGTTATCTTGAGTTTCATTGAGTTTCCTCAAAACAGCTATTTTGAATTCTCTGTCTGAAAGATCACATAATCTGTTTCTCCATGATTGATCACTGATAACCTTATTAAGTTCGTTTAGTGAGATCATGTTTTCCTGGAAGGTCTTGATGTTTGTGGATGTTTGTCAATGTCTGGGCATTCAAGAGCTCGGCATTTATTGTAGTCCTGACAACCCGCATTTGTTCGTACTCATTGTTCTTGGGAAGGCTTTCCAGAGATTTGAAGGCACTTGGGTGTTATGATCTAAGCTTTTGGTCATGTAGCCATATCTGCATTAGGGGGCACCCCAAGCCTAATAACGTTGTGGTTCTTGCAGACTCATAGAGGTACCGCCTTTGTGGTCTTGGATAAGATCCAGAATAATTCTCTGGATTACCAGGCAGAGACTCTTGTTCTTTTCCCTAACTTCCTCCAGACAAAGTCTCTCTCTGTGCTGAGCTGCCTGAAGCTGGGAAAGGTGACACAGGCACCTCTGTGGCCACCACCAGTGGGAGTGTGCTGGGTCAGACCTGAGGCCACCACAGTGCTTGGTCTCACCTAGGACTGGTGTAACCACTGCCCAGCTACCGCCAATATTCACTCAAGGCCCTAGGGCTCTACAATCAGCAGCTGCAAAAGCAAGCTTAGGCTTCTGTCCTTCCCTTTAGGGTGGCAAGATCACCTCAGTCTCAGGCAGGTCCAGAGATGTCATTCAGGAGCCAGGGCCTGGAGTCAGAAACCTTAGGATTCTACTCAGTACTCTGTTCTACCATGGCTGAGCTGGCACCTAAACCAAAAGACAAAGTCTTTCCCACTCCTGCCCTCCCCTTTCTGCACACAAAGGACTCTCCCTGTGGCCACCGCCATCCCAGCCCTGTGGTGAATATTGCCTGGCTACTGCCAATGTTCACTCAAGGCTAAGGGCTCTTTAGTCAGCTTGTGGTGAATGCTGTCAGGCCTGGGACTCTTCCTTCAGGACAGTGGGCTCCTTGCTGGCCCAGGGCAGTCCAGAAATGCTGTCTGAGAGCCAACTTCTGGAACTGGGGACCCTGAGATCCTACTTGGTGCTCCATCCCACTGTGGCTGAGCTGGTGGTACCTGAGGTGCAAGACAATGTCTCCTTTACTCTTCACTCTCCTTTTTCAAGCAGGAGTCCCTTCCATAGACATCACACCTGGAAATGTGCTGAGTCATATCTGAAGCCAGGATGTTTCTGAGTCTCACCCAGGGCCCACAGTGAGTACTGTCTGGGGGCTGCTGTTGATTATTCAGGGCTCAAGGGCTCTCTCTCTCTAGTCAGCAGGTGATGAATCCTGCCAGGACTGGGTTCTTCCCTTCAAGGCAGTGGGTTCCCTTCTGGCCCAGGGTATATCTAGAAATTTTGCCCAGAATCCAGGGCCTGGAATGGGGGCCTCAGGACTCTGTTGGGTGCCCCATCCTACTGTGGCTGAGCTGATATCCAAGTTGCAAGACAAAGTCCTCTTTACTCTTCCCTCTCCTCACCTCAAGAAAAAAATAAATAAAAAGGAATCTCTCCCAGAGGTTTGAGCTGAGCTGCCTGGAGTTGGGGTAGGGAGGGGTGGCACAAGCACTCCCTTGGCTGCCCCAGCTGGTGTCTCCCTAGGTTGCATGCTTCCCAAGTTCACTGACTCTGAGCCCTGTACTTGCCCAGGATTTGCAGTTCTGGTGACCCAGACTGCCTTTCAGGTTGATTCAGAACCCCAGAACACTTTAGCCCATGGTGGCAAGGCTTGTTGGAACTCAGGTTCTCACCACTGGGGTAGGTGATTCCCCTCTGGCTAGGGCTGGTCTAACTGCTCCCTCTGTGGACACAGGCTGAGTTCTGCCCAGTTTTGCTTTCCACTGTGACAGGGCAGCACTGTGTTCCAATGCAAAGTCCTGTAGTCACTGCACTCTCCCTCCCCCAAGTGCATGGATTCTCTCTCCATGCCACATGCCCACTGCCAGGTAATAGGGGAGGGATGGTGTCAGCAATTCAAAACTGTCTTTCCTACCCTCTTCAGTGCCTCCTTCAGTGACGTGAAATTAAAACGAGGTAGTGTGATTGCTCCTGTGACTTTTGGTTTTTATGAAGGTGCTTTTTTGTGTGGACAGTTGTTTCTATCCAGAGTAATTTGGTGTTTCTGCAGGGAGGATGATCAGTGGAGGCTTCCATTCACCCATCTTCTCCTGCCTCATCTCCTAATCACCTCTTAAATTCATGAGGAGATTCAAGTGGGCCTTTAGTGAGGTCAGGCACAACCACCCATGAAGCCCTGTTTTACTCACTTTCCCATTCCTCCTAGATGACTATTTCACCTGACTTTCAGCTTAATGACGTGGCTTCCTGCTTGACGTGGAAAGTGGAAGCACTCAGAGGAAGATGGCCAGACTCCCCACACCACATTTTCCTTCTTACAGTCGTCTATGTTGACACATTCTGCCTTCCATCTACAGGCATTCCTTGGAGATATTGCAGGTTCAGTTCCAGACCACCACAATAAAACAAATGTCCCAATAAAGTGAGTCATATGAATTTTCTGCTTTCCAAGTGCATATAGAAATTATGTTTGCACTATAATGTAGTCTATTGTGTGATAACATATGTTTAAAAAATGTACATACAGTAATTAAAAATACTTTTTTGATAAAAAATGCTAACGATCATCTGAGCCTTCAGCAAGTTGTAATCTTTTTGCTAGTGAAGGGTCTTGCTTCTATGTTGATGGCTGTTGATTGATCAGGAGGGTGGTTGCTGAAGGCTGGGCTGGCTGTGGAAATTTCTTAAAATGAGACAACAGTGAAGTTTGCTGCATTGATTGACTCTCTCTTTCATGAAAGATTTCTCTGAAGCATGCAATACTGTTTGATAACATTTTACCCAGAGAACTTCTTTCAAAATTGGAATCAATCCCCTCAAACCCTGCTACTGCTTTATCAAATAAGTTTATGCAATATTCTAAGTCTTTTGTGGTTGTTTCAATAATAGTCACAGCAGCTTTGCCAGGAGTAGATTCCCTCTCAAGAGACCACTTTCTGTGCTCATTCGTAAGAAGCAGCTCCTCAACTGCTAAAGTTTGATCATGACATTGAAGCAATTCAGTCGCATCTTCGGGCTCCACTTCGAATTCCAGTTCTCCCACTATTTTCACCATATCTGCCATTACTTCCTTCACTGAAGCCTTGAATCCCTCAAAGTCATCCATGAGTTTTGGAATCAACTTCAAAACTCCACTTAATGTTGATACTTTAACCTCTTTCCATGAATCACAAGTGTTCTTAATGACATCTAGATGAGTGAATCCTTTCCAGAAGGCTTCCAATTTGCTTTGCCCAGATCCATCACAGTAATCACTATCTATAGCAGCTATAGCCTTATGAAAACATTTCTTAAATAATAAGACTTGAAAGTCAAAATTGCCCTTTGATCCATGGGCTGCAGATTGATGCTGTGTTAGCAGGCATGAAAACATCAGTCTCCTTGTACATCTCCACATCTCCATCAGAGCTTTTGGGAGGCCAGGTGTTTTGCTGGTGAGTAGTAATATTCTGAAAAAAGTTTCTTTTTTTCCTAAACAGTAGATCTCAATGATGGGCTTAAAATATTCAATAAACCATGTTGTAAACAGATGTGCTGTCATTCAGGCTTTGTTGTTTCATTTACAGAGCAGGCAGAGTAGATTTAGCATAATTGTTAAGGGCCCTAGGATTTCAAAATGGTAAATGAGCACTGGCTTCAACTTAAAGTTACCAGCTGCATTAGCCCCTAACAAGATAATCAATCTGTCTCCCAAAGCTTTGAAGCCAGGAATTGTCTTCTCTCTAGCTTGGAAAGTCCTAGATGGCATCTTCTTCCAATACAAGGTTGTTTTGTCTACATTGACAATTGATTATTTAGTACAGTGACATTCATAACTTGTCTTAGCTAAATCTTCTAGATAACTTTCTGCACCTTCTATGCCAGCACTTGCTGCCTCACCTTGCACTTTTATGTTATGGAGATGGCTTACTTCCTCAAGCCTCATGAATCAACCTCTTCTAGCTTCCAACTTTTCTCCTGTAGTTTTCTCACCTCTCTCAAAAGAAAGTTAGGGCCTTGCTCTGGATTAGGCTTTGGCTTAAGGGGCTGTTGTTGCTGATTTGATCTTCTAGCCAGACTGCTAAAACTTTCTCCATGTCAGCAATAAGGCCCTTTTGCTTTCTTATCATTCGTGTGTTCACGGGAGTGGCACTTTTAATGTCCTCCAAGAAATCTTCCTTCGCATTCACAGCTTGGCTGTTTGGCACAAGAGGCTTAGCTTTCAGCCTGTTTTGGCTTTCAACATGCCTTCCTGAGATGGTTTGGATGTTTTTTCCCCTGCAAATATCATGTTGAAATGTGACCTGCAGTGTTGGAGATGGGACCTGGTGAGAGGTGTTTGGGCCATGGTGGCATATCTCTCATGAATGGCTTGGTGCTGTCCTCGCAGTAATGATTTAGTTCTCACTACAAGTTCATGTGAGATCCAATTGTTTAAAAGAGTCTGGACCTCCTTCCTCTCTCCCTTGCTCCATCTCTTGTCATGTGACATGCCTGCTCCTGCTTAGCCTTCCACCGTGAGTAAAAGCTTCCTGAGACCTCACCAGAAGGGGAGTACATGCCAGTGTCATGCTTCCTATACAGCCTGCAAAACTGTGAACCAATTAAATCTCGTCGTTATAAATTACTCAGTGTCAGGTATTCCTTTATAGCAACAAAAACAGAATAACACACTTCCTCACCAAGTTTAACCATTTCTAGCTTTTGCTTTACAGTGAGAGATGTCAACTCTTCCTGTCACTTGAACACTTAGGGCTATTAACTGGCCTATTTTCAATATTATTGTGTATCATGTAATAGGGAGGCAAGAGGAGAGGAAGAGAGATGGGGAAACAGCTGGTCAGTGGAGAAATCAGAACACACACATTTATTGCTTACATTTGATGTCTTATATGCATGCGGTTTGTGATGCTTCCAAACAATTATGGTAGTAACATCAAAGATCACTCACTGATCACAGATCATCATAACAGATATAATAATAATGAAAAAGTCTGAAACATTGCAAGAGTTACCAAAATGTTACACAGAGACCTGAAGTGAGTATATATTGTTGGGAAACAGCATAGATAGTCTTGTTGGATGCAAGGCTGTCGCAAATCTTCAATTTGTAAATAACCCATTACCTGCAAAGTGCAGTAAAGAGAAGCACAATAAAATGAGATATGCCTGTACTTACCCTCAGCTGACTTCTGATGCACACTAGAGTTTAACAATTTAACAAACACTGCTAGAGATGAACCCACTTTTCTGTGAAAGGCCAATCTTTCTGTGTGCCACATACCCTCTGACCTGTTCAAAGACATTGTCCAGCACGGCCCCTTTTCTCTCCTGCACCATCAGTTTTCCCCCTTTCTACAAGATCATTTCCTTTGACATAGAAGACTGCTGCTGTTAATCATCTCATCTCATGGAAAAGAACATCACCCCCTCCCACTCTGACAGTTACCTGACCTGCAGCTCTCTGCCCCTGTACAGCAATTCTCCTGGGAAGAGATTTCTTTGCTGGACTCTTCTTTGCTTAACTTCTCTTCTGGAATTATTTCCTGAACTCATTTTCCTCATGTTCCATCACCAGCCCTCCACTGCACTGAAAGGTTCCCTACTACAGTTACACAGGACCTTTGTGTCACAAAATCCAGAGGTCAATTCTGATTCAGATTCCTTTGGCTAACTGGTCATCAGCTGCATTTGACAGAGCTGGGACCCCCTACCCACTAATGGACATTGCTAATTCTATAAGTGTCCTGGCTACCTCACTTGTTGCTTCTTCTCCATCTCCACGTCTTTCTGCATCAACATTAAGAAGTCAGGAGAAGGGGCTCTTCCTTCTTCCGTAATGATTATACTCTTTTGGTAAATTCAACCAAATTCATAGCTTCAATTCTATCTGTACCAGTCAAGATTCTCCAGACAAATGGAACTAACAGAATGTGTGTGTGTGTGCGCGCACGCACACACACGCACACACACGTGCGTTCATGTTAGGTTATAGTACAGTTATTTAATCAAACACTAATCTAGGTATTTTTGTAAATGTGGTTAACATCTATAACCTTGTTAACGTCAAGTTAAAAAGAATACCCTCAACTCTGTGAGGAATAGGCCTCATGCAAGTAGTTGCAGGTCTTAAGAGCGAAAACTGAGGTTTCCCAGAAAACAATGAATTCTGCTTCAAGACTGCAGCATCAACTCCCTCCTGAGTTTCTAGTCCACCAGCTTGCCTATGCATTTCAAACTTGCCAGCTCCCACAATTGTGTGAGCCAATTTCTTAAAGTAAATCTCTTAATGCGTAATATATTTTATGTAGGATATATATCCTATAGCCTAGCCAAGTTGACACATAAAACTAACCATCAAATGATCCATGTACCATGACCCTGATTCATATTTTCAGTCCAAATTGTTTTGTGTATCCACTTGCTTACTCAATATCTCCACTTGGGTAACAACACAATTTTTAAAGTTGAACTTTACCTGCAGACTTTTTGCTCTCATTTGTTGGCAACTTGATCCTTCCTGTCCTGCAGTCTGAAAATGTTAGAATCATCCTTGGCTCCTCTCATTCACACCCTCCATTCAAATCCTGCTGGCTCCGACATCTCACAGCCTCCACTGCTCCCACATTTGTCCCCAGCACCATGTCTCACCTGGACTGCTGCAATGGCCTCCAGAGCTGCTTCTGCCCTTGTGTGCTGGGGTCTGATTGCAACACAGCAACCCAAGCGACTCTCCTAATCTGTAACTGAGACAAGCTATTTCTTCACACTAGACCACACCACTTCTCCACTGAGTAAAAGGCACGGTCCCTGCCCAGGAGGCCTCCAGAGATCTGTCCCCTTTTCCTCACTGACTTAAATTCCCCACTCTGCTGTATGTGTAAACCACTCTGACAACACTGTCCTCCCTGTGTTCCCGAAAGACAACAGACACACTCTGCTCCAGTGCTTGGACCCTAGAATACTCCCTCTGCCTGGGATCTGCTTCTCCCAGATGCCCACATGCTCACTCTGCCTACTTCAAGGAACTTGAATAATGCCCTTCTCAGCAAGGCCCCCTGCATGTGCCATTTGAACCTACAGCCTCTCCATCCATCATCCCTGCCTATCCTCACCCTGCTCTGACTTGTCCTTGTGTTTGGAGCCTTCTCACCTTTACCCCTACTATTCCATTGACTCATTACATTTATTGTCTGGTCTTTCTTCCCCATTAAAATGGGGATAGATGTCTTTCTGGTTTTTTACACTGATGTTTCTCAAGCACATAGAATAGCATCTGGCTCAAGTGGGTCCTCAATAAATATTTGTGGAATAAATGAGTCATTTGTGAATATATCTTGATGTGCTATTCCTTCTCACTTGAACATTAGAGTGGAAGCTCCATGGAGACAAGGGCTTGCCTCTCTTACTCAGGCCCCTCCAGCAGTCCATGCACAGGGCAGGCCTGGCAAATACTTGTTGGGGACTTCTGACTAATGAAGGTCTTTGGAGATGAAAGAGAGGCCAATTCCTACAAGTTATGGGATCTCATAGTCCTCTTTTCCCAAGGTTCATTGTGCTGGGATTTGCAGGTTTCTGGAAGATTTTGAAGTGAGCACTCTACTTTTAAAGCCATAGTATCCAGTTTACTGATGAGCTCCACTCTGCCTTTTCCCCTTCAAAACCTGATGCCCTTACCAAGCTGATTTCCCCTGGGTGGGCATCCTGATGGGTGGGGCGGGGCGGGGCGGGGGGGGTCCCACCCACATATTAAGCCCTGACTTGCTGGAACTGGTCTGAACATTTGTGCCTCAGGGCAAGTCAAAGCAAGACCCCTTTGCACCAAGCCAGGCATTGTTTTAGAACTCTGACTCCAGCACTGCATGGTCTCCAGCTGCAGGGACCTTGTCTTTACATCACTGATGGGCGCATTAACCACAGACTAAGAGTCGTGCATGTAAGAATTTCAACCTACCTCATCTGTAGCTTAAAAACACTTTTAAAGGCAATACATCTTTTCTTTTCTTTCTAAAGGGACTAAATGTTGCCTTGTCCAGTGGAAAAAAAAATCTACTTATAAAAAGCATTCTTTGGGGGAAAGAGGGAGTGATTCTTATCTGAAAACCAATGGAGCAAAAGGGCTAACATTTTACAAGCTGCAGTAAAACCCAGGAAAACCTCTCAGAATGAGGATAGCTAGGGAGGACAGTAACCCATGAGCTAGAGGGAGGTCAAAGTCCTGGCTCTTTAGTGGGTGTTGCTGAAGTTGACAAATAGCAGGCATTTGTGTGGTTTGCAGACATCGCTGTCCTTGCCTCCCCATGGCTGCAGAAGGGGCCTGTCTCCTGTCTTCATCAAATCTCTGCAGCCCCGTTGCCTTCTCCTTGCCTTACTCTATTGGCTTTTGAATACTTCATTAACTTTTAAATCCAGCCATTTAAATGCTTGCATAGCCTAGTTCCCCTTTACCTAAAAGAATCATTACAACATTGTCTCTCTCCTCATATACTTAAATCATCTCACTCGGGCATCTGCAAAGATAATCTCAACGATTCTACTTAAACTCCTTAGCTATTAAGAAAGGCAGTAACATCAACAGGCTGAGCTGGCCCTTGAAATGGGAGAAGCTCCTAACAGCATCTGGTCAGCTTAGCTGATGCAATTGCAAGGCTGGCCTGGAGAAGGCCCCATCCAGAGACTCCTCCCTACAGAACCAGATGGCTTCAAGAATATGTGCATCCGTGCTGGGCCCTGGGAGCTGGGGTTCTACTTAAACACCTTTGGACCTGCTGGGACGTCCTTCCTTGAGTGTAAGCCCAGTTTCTCAAGCCCATATCCTGACTTCTTTTGATTACAACATTGTAAATTATTAAATAAAATTTTCATACTGATTTCCTTTAGAGTAAAAGAATTTTGTGCTTTTTTAATGGAATAAGAATATTTCAATCTTTCTTTCTTTTCTCTTGGTTATTTCTAGTGCTTTAAAATGTGAACACCAAAACTGTTTTTTTATTATAACAGAAAAGCCAAAATATTGTTTAAAATATGTGTAGCCAAGACAAATCTTATTATACATGCTCATATCTTGGAAGAACTTGTGCACAGTTAATGGGTTGATGAGTGAAGCATTCAAGACAGGGAGTTGCTCAGCACTGGAGTGTCCAGAGGTCTTGAAGGTCCTGGTTAGGAGCCCAGTCTCCAGAGCTGCGCTACCTGGATTCACATCCCAGCCGCATCTCTTCCTGGCTGTATGACCTTGGACAAATGACTTAACCTCTCTGTGCTTCAGTTTTCCACAGTAAAATAAGTACGAGAACACTACCTAGGGCATCAGGATGTGAAGTTTAAATAAGTTAATAAACTTAAAGAACATAGGATGGTACTGACCATTGCATGCCATGTAAGGGTTTACTATGAACATTAGCTCTTAATGCTCTATAATTGAATATAATTTTGATTTGGAATATCTATCTAACCAGGCTAGCAGGAGTCTTTCTTCTGTCTCTGGGGTGTCCTGTGGAGAGGGAAAATCCCCCAAATCCCCAGGCCGGGACCAGGCCAAGGTCTGTCCACATAGGACACTACTGAGAGCCCTTGGGCTCTCATACATCCAGGACTCACCACAACTGCTGGGTCTCCCTGAGGTCCATATGCCAGAAAATACTTCTGAAGTACCTGCTCATGTGTGCTATCCCCAGCAGCTGGCATGAGGCCTGAGAGTGTGCCCAGCACACTGGCAGAGAACATTCAATGTAGGCAAAGCAAAAAGAACAGACAGCCTGGGAGGATAGCACAGGGTTTCAACCTTATGCATAAGAATCATGAAAAGGTCTCATCGTCAAACCCCCAGCCTGCCCCTGAGAAGCAGGCCAGAGTAAAAAGGTTCAGAGCTCACAAAAGAAATGTATTGCCTCTCAGTCCTGGAGGCTGAAAGTCCAAAATCAAGGTGTCCGCAGGGCCCCGCTCCCTCAGAAGCTCCAGAGGAGGATCCTTCCTTGCATCTTCCCAGCATCAGTGGCTGCCACCAATCCTTGGGTTTCCCTGGCTGGTGGCAGCATCACTCGAAGCCCTGTGTGTCTCTGTCTTTGCATGGCCATCTTCATATAAGGACACTGTTCAGATTAGATTAGGGGTCCACCCTACTCTAGTATGACCTCATCTCAACTTAACTAATTATATCTGCAGGAATACTGTTTATAAATAAGATCCTACTCTGAGATCCTGGGGGTTAGGACTTCAACATATCATTTTTGGGGAGACACAATTCAACCCAGAACAGTATCCCATGTTAAATTAAAGGGGCTATATATTTTTCAGCAAAAAAGAGGAATGCATCTCTTCATAAAGACATAGACATATAATTTTATTGGAATGAAACCTTATCTTACATGCCCTTTTCACCATGGCTACAGCTCCCCACTCTCTCATCTCCCCACAACCAGGTGAGTTTTGTTGCCATTTGTTGCTATGTGTATCCTACCATATGCTTCTATTTACTCAAATGAGCCTACATGCACCTATGTAGGCAGATACTCATTGTGTAAATATGCATCTTCAGGGGAGGTTTTTGTCACTGTTTTACAAAAATAGAATCAATCATTTCAAGTGCCTTTTGTAAATTTTGCTTTTATCACACAATAACATCTGGTGGAAGTCCTGCCAAGCCATCTTCCAAGGCTCTAAAGCATTATCTTTAATGATTGTATTATGTATTCTGCAGTGTGGGCATTAGCCAAAAATTAACAGTGATTATCTTAAGACACTTGGGGGTAGGGTCTCTCTTCCTTTATCTTTGTGGAGATTTGATAGCTGTTCAATAAATATGAGTAAGTTTGAATTGAAGCTGAAGCATTTTTCAAAAATCTCAACTCAACTCTGATAGCATTGATGCCATTTATACAATTTTATTCCTTCTTGAGGACACTGACATTTTAGGGTCCCAGAGACTATGTTTAACATTCCCTATAAACCATCACATTTATTTATCTTACCAGCCCAATGAGGTTAAAGTCTCCATCTAGAGACAGGGCAGGAGGTTCAGAGACCTGGGCACACAGCGTAGTGGGCAGACTGAGGACTCAAACCCTGAACTAACAACCTCCCACACCCATCACTCTCTGCCATATTAGGTTTCAAAAGTTACACATCATCTCATATGCTAGACTTGGCTCTGGAAATCTAGTTTTCGTTGTTCCCAAACCCACCCTCCAAAGTTATATGACCACTGAAAATATACAAAGTAATGAAGCAGAGCTAAAAAGTAAACAAAAAAGTTTTAGCAATCCATGACCCCTGCTGCTCTGCAGAGAACTGTCCTAATTTTCCTTTGCTTATTTAAAATCAGTGACTTGACTTCAGTCACATATGTTACACATACATGATCTAGTTTCTAGAAGCAGAATAGAAACACTCATACACGACTGGGCAGGATGTCATTAGGAAAAGGTGAAGGAGGTGACAATTTGGGGTTCCAGGCCCTGAGTTGAGGGAGGACAGTGGTGACCTATTAAACTAGACAATGGCTAAGATTGTCATGCTTGTTTGCTGTCTCTGAGAGCATATTTCCTAGGAAAGATGTTTAGGAGTATTTGACAAAGACCCGTATGAAAGTTCCTTCGCAGCATATTTTTCTTCTAACTGTCTATGAATTCATGTGTGACTTTGATATAGATGCTGTAAACTTTGGTACACAAAGTAACTAAGTCCCATCACAGTATGGAAGGGATGTGAATTTCAAAGGTGAGTAAGTGGTGCCTAGAATTTACCTTTCTTACCTTCCTGAAATAGCACGTACAATAACATGGTTCTCAACGTGGGCTGAGTATTCTAAACACCTAGGAACTAAAAAGCTTAAAAGTGCTGACACCTGTATTTCAATGAATTGATTTAATTAGTATAGGATGTAGCTGAGCATCGAGATTCCATAAACTCTTCAAATGACTCGAATATGCAGCAGAAGTTGAGACCCACAGCCCTAGGAGATTTGAGGGGAAAGCATTAAAATTGTTAAAAATTAGAAGGACTGTTTGTGAAATAAGATAAAATTAAGGAGAAATAACCTCCTTTACTGAGCAACATAGCCTTCTATGAGCTGCCCCCAACCTTGCTCTTCAGTCCCACCTTCCATTCTTCCCCACATTTTTTGTTGTAGCTGAAACATACTTTCTCTGCATAAGCCACATCATTCTTCTCCTCTTATGCTCTGTAAATACTTTCCCCTCTCCCAGGAATCTTTCTCTTAAATGAATCCTGCACTTTCTTGGTGATTCCATCTAAGTGGTCTATTTGGACAGAACTTCAGTGGACTCACTGCATTTCCCTCAACTATATGTTTTGGCCCAAGTTTCTCCACTTGACCTCAGCGAACACCAAAGAGACAGAGATGTTGCGCCATGCATTCCCATCACCTAGCCAGGTGACTAGCACATCATAGACAGTCAACAAATGGCTGTGGGGTGAAGTCAGGAAGCAAAACAGCATTAGGAAGTATGTATCAGCTTCTCACCAATTGTAGTATTGAGAAATTTATCATCTTGACAGGCATAAACATGTAAGAGAAAATTTGCTTTGCAAATTATAGCACCCAAAAGCTTAAAAGAAAACATCATGAAAAAGACAGGTAAAATTGAACTCATTCCATCTAATATGGTGTTTAAAAATGTGTCTCCATTTTTTCTTTGTACTTATTATCAAAAACCAGGTATTGCAAAAGTATATTAGTAATCACATTATTCTTTTTTCAGTCTGATGGAAATACAAGATACAAGTGGCCCTACAGAAGAACTCTTCCCTTTGGAAGACTGAAATGCCTGGTAACACATGGCTGCAAACGTTTGCTGATCTCTCTAATCAATCCCCTGCAAGCTCACTAGCCAAGTGGCAGTGACACTTTGGAAATATCAGAACCTGGTAATTTATTTCTTGACTGTCTTCCCAAACAATTAAGGACCTAACATCTGCGTGCTAAGCAACCATGGGCTACTCCTTTCCAGCAACTTTGCAAGAAACACTGTCAGAACTCCTTAAAAACAATCAACTCTGAAAAAGAGGACCCCAGAGAGTGTCTGCACTTGAGTGAATGTTGCCCAAGCAAGGGCAAACTTCTGCCACATACAGCACATGTTTTTAAAGATGAAGTTCTTGTCCAGGGTGTCTGGCAATTGTGTGGCACTTTGAATTAGACTTTGCAGAATGACAGCAATTTGACCAACAGCGCCTGAGTGGCAGATGCTTTCTGCACACTCTCAAGCTCAATGTGGCACAATCCAGGCGATTTTGCAATGCTGGATGCATGGTGAGCCTGCTGGGCTGTCAACAGCCACACAAAGTGAGGTCGCGCCAGAATAATGGGGTGTTCAGCATTCAAAGAGAACTCAGATATCACCTCATTCAGCCCCTTCACAGTACAGATAAATGGAGAGAGACCAGAGAGCTTAATGATTTCTTGCTGAAGGATCACACAGAAAGGTATATGTGTGTTCAATCCAAATTTGCAGGCTTAAACTCGAGTTCTCTGCCTGCCTAATCTAAATTGGCTATTTGCACTGTCCAAACACACCAGTTGATATTCTGAACTTCCTTTGACTTTCCACCCGATAAGCAGCTTAAGGATGACTAGACTGTATTGACTTGCCCAAGTCAAGCTGGGGCTGCACGGATGGTCTCTATCCATGGCTTCTGCTGTGCATGGCTAATACAGCTCCCAGCCACCGGGTAATCCTTGCTAGCATCCAGTTATTTTGCTGTCCCTCACCAACTCTGGGCAATCTTTATCTCTGACCTAAAAACCCATGAGAGCTAATTCCTAGAATTTAAAGAGTTTCCAACAGGTATGTGAGAGTAGAAGCATTTCTACTAAGATCTTTGTCTCTTAAAAAAATAAAATAAAAAAGGAGCAGATAGCCAAAAAGAAACAAGAAAATATAATTGTGGGTCTATTTGTCTTGCCTTTCATCTCAGAGAGAAATGTGGCGTCTTGTAGAGCATGTGGGTTGATTTCAGCCGAACAACAGTAAACTCATTAGAAGCTACAAGATGGGGTATTTTAGAAAAGAATACAGAGTGGAGGTTGTAAGTGAAATATGAAAATGTTTTTATTCTAAAATTAGAATAAATTTCCTATGTAAATTTTCTTCATGACATAGAGATAAAATTAAGTGAAAAAGAAAAATAGAAGTATAGTCTCTAATTTTTGCCTCCCCACCACAAAACAGGGGCTATGCAAGGACAGTGTATGCATTTATACACATGCCTATGAGCCATGAGTCTCCATTTTCTTATTTGTATCATGGTTTCACAAAGATAATACCTGTCTCCTCCTACTTAACAACCTCTAAAGCAAATACAACAAAAATGAGCTAGTAGACACCATTCCCATGCCTACCCCCAAGTAACTTATCCAGCTTTGAAAGAATTACCATCCAAAGGAGGAAAACGGGCATCAACCCAGGAGCCTGGGAAAGGTATTTGATACAAAGCATCGAATCTGCCAGGCATTTGATACTAAGTAATGACTTCAAAAGCAAGGTGACCAGAGGAAGCTTTAGATCTTCCTCTGCAGGAACAGTTTGACTTTTGCTTTAAACCTGGCACAATTTAATCTTTATTTGAAGGATATACATACAGAGTCATTTTCTTCATTAAGCTGCCTTGACATGCGCAGATCCTTCAACAGATTTAAATCAAAATGCTTGAAAAATGGGCACAAATAATTTGGCATGTGAAAAGGGATAAGATCTTCTCCAATAAAACATGGAACTTCAACGTGGAGCCAATAACAACGTTGCATAGATTCTAAGACATCACCAATTGTAAGGCAGATTTTCATTTTTCAAATGACTGAGAAAAAAATGTGTGAATTAAGGTATAGCAGGATCCCTCCATGACAGCCTGTGTACCAGATGCACGAATCGATCACACCAGTCTCTCCTTAGTTTATATGTCTTTATCCTGCTGTGTGGATCTGGCAATTTCTCCTGCCTTCAGCAGCATTGGTGGTTGTGCGCTAGGCAATTCTTCTCCACACATCTCAGTAGTCATTTGTGTTCACCTACTTCTTTTCTTGGGTTTGGTAAGTTATGCTGTGGCAATAAACACCATCCAAATCCCAGGGACTTACAGCAACAAGTATATTGCAACAAGTATATTGGCTGTGGTTCTGCTTCATAAGTCCTGCAGTCCAGAATAAAAGAACAGCCCCTATTGGGGACATGCCATCCTCATGGCAGAAGGCCAAGAGGAACTGCAGAAGAGTGTGATGGCTCCTAAGGCCTCTGCCCAAAAGAAACATATATCAATCTGCTCATGTTCTTTGCCAAAGAAATCACATGGTCAGGCACAACATTATCAGGATGTGAAGTATGCTCCTCTCACATGCAATGCACAAAGGACAGGCCCTGGAGGGAGGGATCCAGTACAGAGGGGCAGTGAATGTTTTCAACAAATGTTACAATCTACCATTAAGCCTTCGATGGTCACTTTGCAAGGAAATAGAGAATGTGGTTATTCTGACAAAGATCAGTATTTGCTCCACTGATAACACATTTTATACCCTGCTGCTCTGTTTTCATGCCTTTTTGTATATTTAATAATTTTTACTTTAAATGCCAAAAATATGTAAATTTTGGAGATAATTTAAACATCAATTAAACTCAACCATATAGTTAGCAACAACATACATGACTCAACTGAAGCCACATCAGTGTAGCAACTGGGACTGAGTCTACCCAAACACAGGCAATGCCAACTGTGTCACGGCTGTTTCCCGTCAACGGCAAGCATAAATCATCATCATTTGTAAGATGCATCTCACTTGCACATGTGTTGAAATGTAAAAAAAAAAAAAGTATCGTACAATTAAATACAGCATTGTGTGTGTCTGTGTGTGCATGTGTGTGTGTAAAATAAGAATTTTTTTTCTTTTTTGAGACAGTCTTACCCTGTCACCCAGGCTGCAGTGCAGTGGTGTAATCTCGGCTCATTGCAACCTCCGCCTCCCAGGTTCAAGCAATTCTTCCGCCTCAGCCTCCTGAGTAGCTGGCATTACAGTCACTCGCTACCACGCCTGGCTAATTTTTTTTTGTATTTTTAGTAGAGTTTTTTAGTGGGGTTTTGCCACGTTGGCCAGGCTGGTCTTAAACTCCTGACCTCAAGTGATCCACCCACTTCTGCCTCTCAAAGTGCTGGGATTACAGGCATGTGCCACTGTGCCTGGCCTATAAAATAATATTTGTTTATCAGCTCTTAAATGCTCTGCATTCTTGCTCTTTGGAGCATGGTCTGTTGCCCAGCACTATGGATGTCTTCCAGGGGCTGGTTACCAGTGAAAAATCTTGAGCCCCAACCAAGACTCTTGACTAAGAATATTAACAAGATCTATGAGTGAACCATATGCTAAGTTAGATAAGCAGTATTCTAAATGACATTAGTCTTATAGCTGTGAAGTGCATTATAGTGGAGTGAACACACACACACATACACACACACACACACGAATCATGGGTATGATGAGATGACTCTGCTCAGAATCCTCCCTTGCAGCCTTGGCCCCAGCATGTACAGTGAGAGAGAAGAGCATCTCAGGGTTATCCCATTCAGCAGGACGAGTGCAATGACAAGGACAGAGCAGGTATCTCCAACCCTGGCTGTGCATTAACATCACCTGGCAAAGTTTTAAAAAATGCTGAAACCGGACCGGGTGCAGTGGCTCATGCCTGTGGTCCCGGCACTTTGGGAGGCCAAGGTAGGTGAATCACTTGAGGCCAGGAGTTCGAGACCAACCTGGGCAACACAGTGAAACCGCATCTCTACTAAAAATACAAAAATTGGCCAGGCATCATGGCGCATACCTGTGATTCTGGCTGCTCAACAGGCTGAGGCAAGAGAATTGCTTGAACCCAGGAGGTGGAGGTTGCAGTGAGCCGAGATCATGCCACTGCACTCCAGCCTGGGCAATGAAGCAAGACTCCATCTAAAAAAAGAAAGAAAAGAAAAGAAGAAAAATACTGATACCTAGGCCCTGTCCTCCGAGATTCATTTGGTTTAGGGTACCTGTGTTTTTAGATACTTCCCCATATGACTCTGTTGTACAGCCTGGGTGTGGGGCTTCCAATGTAGAGGACACATGCAGATAGAAGGTCCATTTATGAACTAGAAACAGAGCTATCTGAGCTCTCCTGTGAGCAGCTGAACCTTCTTCACCGTCCAGATCACTGTATAAATAATATATTCTCATGTAGGGGGCAGGAAAGAGAACGAGATGTGTTGGATAGAGTTTAGTGCCACCAGGAGTCAGGATTCAAGTGGGATAACAAGGACTTGAGATTTGATTTGATTGCAGATCCATGTGTCATGTCTAATACACATTCAATGTAGGGAAACCACACAAATTTGAAGTCCCAAGACCTGGATCTGGAACTTTTTTCTACTGATCATCTTTTTTTTACCCTTGAATAACCCACCTATGCTCCCCAAGGCTCACTTTCAAATAGGTGTTCATATCACAGAAACACACACATATATGCATATAAATGCATGAACATTCACATTCACATATAGCAATTTTTAAAACATAATGAACCTCTGCTATTTTACAAGACTTTTAGGTTGTCATCGTCATAAATACAGAATGAACCCATCTGTTCTATCTGGTAGCCTATAGATATAAACCTGGGATTGATGACATGATTACTGGGAGAAGTAGGCTTTCTTCCCGTGTTATAACTTTGAAATGTCTGACCTATATTGCACTAGGTTACAAACACTGGCAACGATCAACCCGACTTTTGAAGTGGAAAAATTACTTGCACGGCAGCTACCGACAACAGGACTTTCATTCCAAAAGGATATAAAATTCAAAAGTGAGTGTGAATGGTGGTGATCCCATATTTCTTTGCTCAGGTGTCAATGCTATATCACTGGGAAGTTCCCAAATGACTACTCCTGCTTGACAACTTAGGAGGAAACATGGCAGCGATCATTAATCTCATGGGGAAAGTGGTATGTATGATGAAAAAAGATCTATATATGAATCTTTACTTCTACTTTGGGATATAAAAAATAGGACTCACTGTGAAGAAGAACATGAAGGCCTCTATATGATCTTTCTTCCTCCACTCAGTTCTGCTTTTCGTCTTTAAACTGGTGATATTCTGATCAAAATGTTCATTCTATCCCAAATCCAAGCATATTCTCTTGAAAGTGAAGGGGATCCCACAATTAAAAGCAAAAATGCCAACATCTCACCACTGTGCTGATAGGGATGATTCCATTGCATATAAAAGATGCATTTTCTTAGAAAGAATCTTCATGAAACAGACTTTGCTCAAGTCCACTTATAAATAGAGCATGAAGGTGATCAAGAGACTCTTTCAGGAGTTTCTTCTAACACATCCAGCAAACCACGGTCCTAAAATGGCAGGACTGGAAAGAAGAGCTACTCAAAATACATGAGGTACTTGTTTTCTTTGTGGGCTTTTTGTTCCTGGAGGGGGAGGAATTAGGAGGGGAAAGGGCATAGGAAATGATGCAGACATATTGTATAAATTAGGAATGGCCTAAGCTAATTGAAGATAAAAGGGAATAAAACACACATGTTAGGGAAGTTTGGTTTCAAAACAACTCAATACTACCTATGCTGTTATGGGATAATGAGCAAAAAGGTAGTTCTTTCAACTCAAGTAACTAAGAAAGAGAAAACTAAGCTTTGATCACTATAGAGGAGACCAAATACGGTAAACGGGAAAACCTTAGGGACAGATGGAGAAGGAGAGTATTAAGTTTGTGGGGGTGTCATAAGATAGCAGGCCTTGGAAGACACAATAAAATCAGCTCAGATGCCCATATGCACACTCAATGCAGGTGCTCCGCTGCAGTTCTCAGTCAAGGACCAGGCCTGCAGTCTGGGGTGGTGAGTCCTTCAGCATTGGATGTGGTGTGTGGTCAGGCAGAACAGAAACCAGATGCAGCCCTGGGGTGCGGGGTCTCATTCAGTGAAGTCAGGGAATGAGAAGCTGTGAATTATTAGGCTGCTGTTTTTGAAAAGTGGATAGGGAGACAACATAAAACACCAGGAGGCATGGACAGTGAGGCCTGGAGAAGCGCTGGCACCCTGCAAGCTGATCATTCTGGGTGTGGTGCCCAGACCCTGTGTCTCGGTCCAGAACCACACTCCAGAGCTGAGCCTCAGATGAAAGTTGGCCCTTCCTGAAGGATTCAGAAACATTGTACTCAGGAAGATACAGAAAACTTCAGAAATAATGAAGCAAAACTAACCCACAGAATTAATACTTTGTGTTGAATTTAGGAATGAACTGTGTAACCAGGATTTGTGTAACCAGGGTTTTGTGTAACCAGGATTTTTTAAAATCTTGTAACCAGGATTTTTTAAAATCTTGTAACCAGGATTTTTAAAAATCTCTGGGTCATTTAAGTCATTTGAAACATCTCTGTTATTCCAGCATATTAGAGCATGGGACTTTTTGGCCTTGGGTTTTAAAATTTTTTAGTTGATTCTAGACTTGTGGTTTGAATTTGAAAGAAATAAGATTTAAGTTTGCAAAGAGTCTTTGAAGTTCAAGAGAACTTGATTGATTTATTATATTTATAAGAGCTGGGTAAGTGATTTGAAGGAATTGGTTTATTGTAAGTCTATCCTGTTAGGGATATAAAAGGATTCAGATATATTAAATTTATAAAATATTTTTTAAATGCTTACGGGAATTTAACTACTTCAGTTTATAAGTTTGAGTGCTTAAGTGAATTGTATTTGTTCAATTGATGAGTTAATCAACAAATATTAATAAACAAATATAAGTGATCATTCTTATTTTACACAAAAATTACTAAGTTTATTATTTAAAACAAAGTTCGTCACTTTAACAGGTTAAGAAAAAATTAATTTTCAACTTAAAAATTGAGCCTCTATTTAAACAATTACCCTAAGTAAACTTTTCTGAGAAAATATATTTACTAAAATATTTTTTCTTAAATCTTAACTGTTATATACCTCATACGAATTCAGAAAGGGGTCACATTTTGCTTTGAAACATAAGTATGGTTGTTCTGTTTTCCTTATTAACCATTTGAAGGGAGAAAAAATTATCCCAATATTGCAGCTAAGTTTAGAGTCCTGCTGTGGAGATACAGCCTTTCTTGGTAGAATGTCAAACTTGAATCCATTCAACCTACACACATTAATAATATAATAATGATAATTTCAGTATTTGGGTTTATCTTTCACTTTTGCAAAGAATAACTGTACATATTCATGAAGCACATAGTGATGTTTTAATACATATAATGTATGGTGATCAGATCAGGGTAACTGGCACATCCGTCATCTCAAGCCCTTATTATTTCTTTTTGTGGGGGAACAGATATTCAACATCCTCTTTCTAGCTATTTGAAACTGTATCATATAGTTAACTGTAGTCACCCTACAGTGGTACAGAACACTGAAACTTACTCTGGCCATCGGCCTCTCTAATCAGCGTTTTCTACAAAGCAACCAGAGGCAATTTATGATTCTTTCTATCTACTTGAAACCTGGAGACACATGCACCTTACTAACATCATGATGAAGTGTCCTTGGACTTGACCGCTAAGACTATTCCGTTTCTAGGAGACTTTTTCCCCTTGGGGCTAGAGGACAAAGTAATATCTTCAAAAGCTAAAAGCTCTTGAACACAAAAAGGGCCCAGCACCATGTCTAGCACATAACAGGTGTGCAACATACCAGGGTTTCCCTATTCTCAGCTCTTTTACTTCAAGCCTTAATTGCCTTCTACCTCCAAGAAAAAAAAAAAAAAAGTAGCCAGGTCTAGGAGTCAGGATGCCCTTGGAGGTTTTGGACAATGTCTTGAGGACTCAGAAGATGAAGCTGCTATAGGGCATAATTTCCCTTTCCTGATCACACTTGGCCCCATCCAAGACAAAGTAGGAACAATTTTCTTCGGCACAGGCTCAAGTGCTGAAGAAGTTTTTCAAGTTCATCCCCTCCTGGTTTTCCTTGTGCTCTCAAGAGTTCCCAATCTAAGCTCTAATTCAGGATCCTGATCCTGATCCTTGTGCTCAGAGGAACATGGATGTGCTTTGGAGCAGCCCTTGAATTTGTCTGTGTTGGTGAATTTGTGTGACAAATTTGGGGTAAGTGTAATTGAATATTGTCATTTTATAGGGAGAGGATCCACAGCTTCCATCCTATTCTCTAAGGGTCCAGAAAAGTGAAGCTCAACCACCCCAGAAATTTCCCAGGTCCTCTCCCTCACCGAAACATACTGACCTCTGTCCATTTCCTGGGAACTTGTCTGCAGGCAAATAGACAAATTAACCCCAATGAAGATGGCAGAAGACGACAGGGACCTCAGGGTTGCTCTTCAAGAGCCAGAATAAACTTCATACAAAAAAAAGAGTCATTGATGTGGCATGTCAGGACACTGATCAAGGCATTAAAGGTGTTTGAAGATTGTAGGTTAAGAATTTAAATACAGCAGAATAATTTAACTCTTACAAGACCACACAGTAGACACAAAAATGCTTGCTAAACAGATGTGTCCACAGTAGCCCTTCACTGTGAACAAAAGTCTTTCATTGACCCACTGCTCATATCTACCCCACTGGGCCCAGGCACCAGCCCTAGCAGAAATGCAGGGACTGTCACCCTACCCACTTGCCGTGAGCAGAACCTATAGCTTCAGGGTAGGGAGAGGACAATTCAAGAGGATATGGCCAGCAAGGGTCTCAAATAGGACTTTATGCAACATACTGCCTCTTTGAGTAAGGTGAACAACTGTCTGGGTTTTAGCACTGAAATTCCTGCATCCTGGGAAACCTCTCAGTCCCCACAAATTGGGATGATTTGTTGCCCTGCATACAAAAATCCCCAAATTTTCTCCTTCTGGGAAGTATTCAGAGCTTCCATCCTAAGCCAAAACAACAAAAGAGTGGCCTGAAAGTCCTTTAAAGATGTGCCACTTGAAAACATAAAGGAAAGCCTTTGGTGCAGAAAATAGCTATTTTCTGAAAAAAAAAAAAAAGAAAAGTGTCCTCTGCCAGTGGCACCACACCAATTCCTTGATAACTGGCAGACTTTGACTCAAGCAGCACTCAACTTTGAATCAAAGTTAAATTAAAAAGCCCTATTTCAAACTGTCATATTTTCCTCCACTTGTTTCCTATAACTACCCCCTGCTAACCCAAACATGTTTCCCTTCACAGGACTGTCCTTAGTCGGCAGACATTGTTGCTATAGTCACTGGGAAACACTGCTCCATATATAGGCAACGTGTCTTGGAGCCACATGTTCTGCCCTTCAACATCCTCCTGGGATCCTCCTGGGGTGCTAGGAGGAGTTTGATTGGGCTCACCAATCCTCAGCCTTTGCTAGATGAAGAGCATTATGGGGGATGAGGGGATGTCACAACTGTCCCCTAGACCAATGCTTCCAACCCAGATGATTATGCCTCCTCCCCGGGGAAGACTTGGCAATATTTGAAGATGTTGATTGTTGTGACTGGAAGGTTTGCTACTGGCATGTAGTGGGTAGAGGCCAGGGGTACTGCTAACGTACCCTACAATGCACAGGATAGCCCCCCAACAACAGAGAATTCAATGTCAATGTCAGTAGTCAGTGAGGGTCCTCTCAGAGGCTGCTTTATAGCATGTGGGGTACTTGGAAGACAAGGCAGCCCGAAGTTTGCACATTTACCACCTTCTCTGAGACACAGCCTCACTGCTTCTGAATGAGAAAAAAAGCTTTGTTTTAGCAGGAGACAGAAGAAAGTATGAATTAATAGCAAAAAATTCTAGTCTATAGAATAAAAATATCTCCTACCCAGCCCAGGAATCAGGAACAATTAGTGCCTAATATAGGTTGTTGATGATGATGCCACTGGTGATTCTGCAGCTCATTCCTCTGTTGACTTAAATCCCAGGAATCAGGAAAAATTAGTGCCTAATAAAGGTTGTTGACGATGATGCCACTGGTGATTCTGCAGCTCATCCTTCTGTTGACTTATGTAGCAGGCTGTTTTTAGCTTAACTTTGAACTCTTTTTGAAATACCTTGCAAATTCTACAATTATAAAAAAAAAATCTACGTAGATTTTAAAAAATGAATTTGCAAGGTATTCCAAAGAGAATTCAACATTAAACTAAAAACAGCACCCTACATAAGTCATGTTCAACTAATACACCTGCATATTTGCCTCCAAAGATGTGTATACGAATGTTCACAGCGGCATTATTCACAATAGTTTAAAAGTGGAAACAATCGGGATACCCATCAGCTGGCGAACTGGCCATGGAAGCGTGGAACATCCACGCAATGGAATACATGTGGTAATAAAAGGGAACGAGAACATAAATGAGCCTCAAAAACATTAGGCTAAATGAAAGAAGCCAGACAAAAAAGATCCCATGGTGTATGATTTGATTAATATGAATGATCTTTTCTTAAAAGCAAATCTACAGAAAGAGAAGATTCGTGGTTGCCTTGAGTTGGGAGAGGGCTCCTAGGGTTGGGAATGGGGATTGATCACAAATGGACATGAGGAATGTTTCTGGGGTAGTGTAAATGTCCTAAAATTGGATTATGGTAATAATTGTACAATTCTGTAAATTTACAAAAAAAATTGAATTGTACACTTAAAACAGGTGAAATTCTATGGTTAGTAATTACACATCAATAAAGCTCTTGCCAAAAATCTACTGAACTTGGATTGTTTTTCTGATATTTGGTAGGAAATGTTGTAGAAAGAACATTTAATTAGAAAAAATTATATTTATGTCCTAGCCCTGATTCTACTCATAATTAATTGCATCACTACAAGGAAGGCATTGATTTCCTCCTGGACTCAGTTTCCCCATCTGTAAAATGCTGAGAGTCCCAGAAATACTGTTTATCCTTCATGCTGTGAGCTTTGGTTAACTGGCTGCTCACATTTCAATAGGAAGAGCAGATGGCTACAACTTAACTCATGAGCCTGGGTCACTACTTTACAACAATTAAATCAGGCTTGAAGTCCCCTTTGGTTTACAGAGAATGAACTGACTGTGCCAACGTAAGTAAAATCCAGTACCACATGGACAGCTGAAGCAATCTCTCCCGCAAACTCAGCCTGCTTATCATCAGAAAGGATGCTCCTTCCAAATAATATCCCTCAGAGGTATAGACAGAGCATGTCTGCCATCTTCCCACACAAACCCAGGGAAGGACCAGGGCACTGACTGCCTCTCAGGCAGGCATATACACACCCAAAGAGGTTCCTCTCCCCTTTCTAAGCCTGGCTATAGTGCCACTTCACCTGTTTTAGACAACTGCTGGGACATGCAGTGATCCACAGACCAGTATCTGCAGCAGGACAGTGCCTCCCCCTCACCAATGCCTGTTAGGTTGTCTCTCTAAAGCGCCACTTGTCACTAGGTGGGAAGAAAACCACAGCTCTACCCCTTATCATTTTTAGGTCATTAAAACAGCAACAACAAAATTAAGGGGCCACCCTAGTTCAAAATATTTTCCAAAATGCTGACACTTTTTCATTCACAAATTCCCACCTGTGTCATGCACAGTGTAAACTAATTAACTAAGTATCAGTGACAATCATAGCTCCTCAATCACAAAATTATCTTCCAAAGAGAATTTCCTTAGCAAGGTGAGGAGATTTAGCCAGGCTGCATCAAATCAGAAACATCATCTAAGAAAGCCAAAACTGAGGGATCCTGAGGCAGAGGATTCACCTTGAATACCAGCTGCTCATCAAGATTTATTAGAGGACATGTTTCAGTGAGAACAGTAGACTAAGATACACACCAGTCCAGAAATATTGAATTATTTATTCTCTTAAAACAACTCAGCTGTGTCTTTTCCCACCATACCGTTTCACTGATCCTCTGAAATAATTTGCAACTCTGTCACTACATCACTAAATTAGGGGGCATAATTCTCCCAATTAAGCATTTAAGTCAAACAAGAAGAAGAGAAAGAAAGAAACATCTCCTGGCATCTTTTACTAAACTTTAAAGTAACTGAAGACTTGTTCTTGCCAAACGGTAAGTGCTAAATCCTGAGGGCTGTCACAGCTTCAAACGAGCTAACAGATGTTTGTTCTCAAGCACATTTTCCTCTCAATGGCATTTTGAGGGTGTCATAAACTTCCTAACACAGTATTTCAGTGGAAACGTTTTTTGTAAGATTATTTTGTTATCATAAAAAAATCCCACAAGCATTTTGAATATATGTTGCTCTATAGGAAACAACTAATGAGATTTAGCAATGTGGAAAAAGGTAAAAACTGCCAAGGTGAGTTCATTTACAAGCACACGTGGAGATGAACCTTAAGCAGGCCTATTTCTTTCCTCCTTTGACCTACCTCCTATAACTCCTAGTATAGAACAGAGGGACAATTGGCAATGGCTGAAGAATTTTTGGTTGTCATAATTGGGTATGCTAGTGGATAGAGGCCAGGGATGCTGTTCAAAATCCTACGATGTTCCAGACAGCCCCTAACGACAAAATTACGCAGCCCAATATGTCAATAGTGTAGACACTGAAAAATGCTGGCATAGACAGATATAATTTCATTTGGATTCATATCTCTGGGAATGAGACATATTTTCTACCTGTGTTTAGCTTAGTCTTAGACCAGACACATAAACACAGGTTTCCAATGTAATACAGAGTTCTCTCAAATACAGCAGCCTTTGTGGTGGGAGGGAGGGTCTACTGTGGAAAGAATGGGAGGTGGTGAAATACACTTAACACAGTGAAGAGCTAAGGAAGGGCTTCCCAGCTCTTCACATAGGCCTGTGATGGAAGATGAGTAAGAATTGGCCAAACTAAGGAGAGGGCAAGGGCAAGTAGATGCGTAGGCACCTCCAAATGCCTGTGTATAGAGTGAAAGGAGGAAGGGCCAGCTCTGCAGCACCTTGAATGCCAAGCTGAGGTTTTATCTGGTGGGCCATGGTCATGAGGGTCATGGGCCACTTCTAGTCCTTCTCATGCCACCTCTTTCAAATTATCCATTGGCCCTGTTGTGGACTAAATGTTTGCATTCCCCTAAAATTCATATTTTGAAGCCCTATCTCCCAGTGTGATGGAATTAGAAGATGGGGTCTTTGGGAGATAATTACATTTAAATAAGGCCCTTGGGGTAGAGCCCCCATAAGAGTAGTACCCTTATAAGAAAAAGAAGAGGCTGGGCATGGTGGCTCAACCCTGTAATCCCCGTACTTTGGGAGGCCAAGGCAGGCAGATCACCTGAGGTCAGGAGTTTGAGAACAGCCTTGTAAACATGGTGAAACCCCGTCTCTACTAAAACTACAAAAATTAGGCTGGCATGGTGGCAGGAGCCTATAATCCCAGCTTCTCAGGAGGGTGAGGCAGGAGAATTGCTTGAACTTGGGAGGCGGAGTTGCAGTGAGCAGAGATCACACTATTGCATTCCAGCCTGGGCGACAAAGTGAGAGAGAAACCAGATGTTCCTTCTTCTCTCCACCATGTGAGGATACAGGAAAAAGGCAGCCATCTGCAGGACAGGAAGAGGGCCATTACCAGAACCTGAACATGCTGGCACCTTGAAGCAAGACCACCAGAACTGAGAGAAATCAATGCCTGTTCTTTAAGCCACTCAGTCTATGATATTTTGTTATAGAAGCCCAAGCTGATATTTTTGGAGGATTAAGATGGCAGATAGGAGGCAGGACTAGCTTGCAGCTCCCACTCAGGTGGACACAGCAGTGTGTGGAGACTTACATCATAAACTTTGGCTCCAAGAACTACTACAGGAACATACCAGGAAAGCCAAGAGAATCCACAGACCCTTTGAAGGAAAGGGATCACCGTTGCTGGCTCCCTGAGATGCCAAAAACTGTGAGTCTGCTTGTTTTTTCAAGGGGGAAGCTGGTGGTCTGGGGCAAGTTCTCAGTCCTGGTCACTGGCCGCCTGGAAATAGACTCAATGCTGTTGTGGGGCATAGTGGGAAGTGAGACCAGCCTTTAGGACTGCTGGCTGCATCAGGAGGGGGCAAGGCCTGTGACTGCTGGCTTTCCCACACTTTCCTGGCAACGTGCATGACACAGCAGAGGCAGCCATAATTCCCCTGGGAACATAACTCCATTGGACTGGGAACCACTCCCCTATCCCCCACAGCAGCCACGGCAAGCCCTGCCTGGGGAGAGTCTGAGCTCAGACATACCTATCCCTGCCCCAACCTGGCGGTCTTTCTCTACCCACCCGGGTAGCTGAAGACAAAGGTCATAATCTCTTGGGAGCTCTATGGCCCTGCCAACTGCCTGAGAAACCTGAATACTTAACCAGGCATCCCTAGGGCAAGCTTGCATCCTCCTTATAGTACCATAGCTGATGCACTATTGAAAGCACCACCTACTGGCTGGCAGCCAACCAACACAAAACCAACACACTAAACCAAAATACAACCAAGGACCCTCACAAAGTCTACTTTACTCCCCTGCTACCTTCATGGGAGCAGGTTCTGGTATCCATGGCTGAGAGATCTGAAGACAGATCACATCACAGGACCCTGCAGATGTTCCCCAGTACTAGCCCAGAGCTCAGTAGCTCCTCTGCGTGGCTAGACCCAGAAAAGCAAAAACAATCACTGCAGTTCAGCTCCCAGGAAGTCCCAACCCTAGGTGAAGAGAGCAAAGACCTCATCAAAGGAGCACCCCGTGGAACAAAAGAATCTGAATAAGCAGCCCTTGAGTCCCAGATCTTCCCTCTGACATAACGTACCCAAAGGAGAAGGAACCAGAAAAGCAATTCTGCTAATATGACAAAGCACTGTTCTTTATCACCCCCAAAAGATCATAGGTCCAAAGATCTATGGATCCAAACCAAGATCATAGATCCAAACCAAGACAAAATCTCTGAATTAAAAGAATTAAGGGCTGGGCACAGTGGCTCACACCTGTAATCCCAGCAATTTCGGAGGCCAAGGCAGGTGGATCACAAGATCAGGAGATTGAGACCATCCTGGTTAATGTGGTGAAACCCCATCTCTACTAAAAATACAAAAAAATTAGCCGGGCATGGTGGCGGGCATCTGTAGTCCCAGCTACTCGGGTGGCTGAGGCAGCAGAATGGTGTGAACCTGGGAGGCAGAGCTTGCAGAGAGCTGAGATCGCGCCACTGCACTCCAGCCTGGGCAACACAGCGAGACTCCGTCTAAAAATAAAAATAAAAAAGAATTAAGAAGGTCAATCATTAAGCAAATCAAGGAGGCACCAGAGAAAGGTGAAGTCCAACTTAAAGAAATCAAAAACCTGATACAGGATATGAAAGGAAAAGTCTTCAGTGAAATAGCACAAATAAAAAACAATCACAACTTCTGGAAATCAAGGACACACTTAGAGAAATGCAAAATGTACTGGAAAGTCTAAGCAATAGAATTGAACAAGCAAAAGAAAGAATGTCAGAGCTTGAAGACCAGCCTTTGAAATTAGTTCAATTCATTTAACACAAAAAAGAATTTTAAAAAATGGAAAAAGCTTCCAAGAAGTTTGGGACTATGTTAAATGTTCAAACCTAAGAATAATTGGTGTTACTGAGGAAGAAGATAAATCTAAAAGTTTGGAAAATATATTTAAGGGAATAAATGAGGAAAACTTTCCTGGCCTGCTAGAGATCTAGACTTCCAAATATAAGAAGCTCAAAGAACACCTGGGAAATTCATCACAAGAAGTTCATCACCTAGGCACATAGTCATGAGGTTATCTAAAGTCAAGTCAAAGAAAAGAATTTTAAGAGCTGTGAGGCAAAAGCATCGGGTAATCTATAAAGGAAAACCTATCAGATTAACAGCAGACTTCTCAGCAGAAACCCTACAAGTTAGAAGGGACTGGGGTCCTATCTTTAGCCTCCTCAAACAAAGCAAATATCAGCCAAGAATTTTGTACCCAGTGAAACTAAGCTTCATGAATGAAGGAAAGATACAGTCTTTTCCAGACAAACAAATGCTGAGAAAATTTGCCACTATGAAGCCACCACTACAAGAATTGCTACAAGGAGCTCTAAATCTTGAAACAAATCCTTGAAACACACAAAATAGAACCTCCTTAAAGCATAAATCTCACAGGACTATATAACAATAACACAATGAAAAAAAGGTATTTAGGCAACAAATAGCATGATGAGTAGAATAGTACATCATATCTCAATACTAACATTGAATGTAAATGGTCTAAATGCTCCACTTAAAAGACCACACAATGGCAGAATGGATAAGAATTCACCAACCAAGTTTCTGCTGTCTTCAAGAGACTCACCTAACACATAAGGATTCACATAAACTTAAGGTAAAGGGGAGGAAAGAGATATTCCATGCCAATGGACACCAAAAGAGAGTAGGGGTAACTATTCTTATATCAGATAAAACAAACTTTAAAGCAACAGCAGTTTAAAAAGACAAAGAGGGACATTATATAATGATAAAAGGACTAATGCAACAGGAAAATATCACAATCCTAAATATATATGCACCTAACACTGGAGTTCCCAAATTTATAAAACAATTACCCTGCTAGACCTAAGAAATGACATTGATGGCAACATAATAACAGTGGGGGACTTTAATACTCCACTGACAGCACCAGATGGGTCATCAAGACAGAAAGTCAACAAAGAAACAATGGACTTAAATCATACCCCACAACAAATGGACTTAACAGATATTTACAGAACATTCTATCCAACAACTGCAGAATATACAATCTATTCTTCAGCACATGGAACATTCTCCAAGATAGACCATATGATAGGCCACAAAACAAGTCTCAATAAATTTAAGAATATCAAAATTATATCAAGTACTCTCTCAGACCACAGTGGAATAAAATTGGAAACCAACTCCGAAAGAAACCCTCGAAAGCATGCAAATACATGGAAATTAAACAACCTGTTCCTGAATAATCATTGTTTCAACAATAAAATCAAGACGGAAATAGAAAATTCTTCGAACTGAACAATAACAGTGATAAAACTTGTCAAGACCTCTGGGATACACCAAAGGCAGTGCTAAGAGGAAAGTTCATAGCATTAAATGTCTAAATAAAAAGTCTGAAAAAGCACAAATAGACAATCTAAGCTCATGCCTCATGGAACTACGGAAACAAGAACAAACAAAACCCAAGCCCAGGAGAAGAAAAGAAATAATCAAGATCGAGCAGAACTAAATGAAATTGAAACAAAAGAAAACAATGCAAAATATAAATGAAACAAAAAGCTAGTTCATTGAAAAGATAAATATAATTGATAGGCCATTAACATGATAAACAAAAAAAAGAAGACAGAAGATGCAAATAAGCTCAATTACAAAACAAATGGGAGATATTAGAACCGATACCACAGAAATCCAAAAGATTATACAAGGCTACTATGAACAACTATATGCACATAAACTAGAAAACCTAGAGGAGACAGATAAATTCCTGGAAATATACAATCCTCCTAAATTAAATGAGGAAGATATAGAGACTCTGAACAGACTAATAACAGGCAGGAAGATTGAAATGGTAATTTAAAAAATTATCAAAAATAAAACATCCAGGACCAGGCAGATTCACAGCCGAATTCTATCAGACATTCAAAGAAGAATTGGTAACAATCCTATTGACACTATTCCAAACAATAGAGAAAGAGGAAATTCTCCCTAAATCATTCAATGAAGCCAGTATCACCCTAATACCAAAACCAGGGAAAGACATAACCAAAAAAAATGGAAACTACAGACCCATATCCCTGAAGAACATAGATGCAAAAATTCTCAACAAAATACTAGCTAACAGAATCTAACACCATATCAAAAAGATAATCCACCATGATCAAGTGGGTCTCACACCAGAAAGGTGGGGATGGTATAACATATGTAAGTCAATAAATGTGATACACCACATAAACAAAATTAAAAACAAAAATCACATGATCATCTCAATAGATGCAGAAAAACATTTGACAAAATCCAGCATCCCTTTATAATTAAAACCTTCATCAAAATTAGCATAGAAGGGACATACCTTAAGGTAATAAAAGCCATCTATGACAAACCCACAGCCAACATTACACTGAACAGGGAAATGTTGAAAGAATTCCCACTGAGAACTAGAACAAGACAAGGATACCCAGGTTCACCACTTCTATTCAACACAGTACTGGAAGTCCTAGCCAGAGCAATTAGACAAGAGAAAGAAATTAAGGACATCCAGGTCAGTAAAGAGGAAGTCAAACTGTCACTGTTTGCTGACAACATGATTCTATATCTAGAAAACTCTAAAGACTCATCCAAAAAGCTTCTAGAACTGGAAAATGATTTCAGCAAAGTTGCAAGATACAAAATTAACGCACATAAATCAGTAGCTCTGCTATATACCAACAATGACCAAGCTGAGAATCATATCAAGAACTCAATCCCTTTTACAATAGCTGCAAAAAAAATAAAATAAAATACTTAGGAAAATACCTAATCAAGAAGGTAAAAGACCTCTACAAGGAAAACTACAAAACACTGCTGAAAGAAATCGTAGATAACACAAATGGGAATACATCCTATGCTCATTGATGTGTAGAATCAATATTGTGAAAATGACCATACAGCCAAAAGCAATCTATAAATTCAATGCAATTTCCATCAAAATATCACCATCATTCTTCACAGAACTAGAAAAAACAATCCTAAAATTCCTGTGGAACCAAAAAAGAGTTCACATAGCCAAAGCAGGATGAAGCAAAAAGAACAAATCTGGAGGCATCACATTGCCTGACTTCAAACTACTATAAGGCCATTGTCATCAAAACTGCATGGTACTGGTACAAAAATCATAGACCAAAGGAACAGAATAAAGAATCCAGAAAAGAAATAAAGAGTCAAATACTTACAGCCAATTGATTTTAGGCCAAGCAAACAAAAACATAAAGTAGGGAAAGGCCACCCTATTCAACAAATTGTGCTGGGACAATTGGCAAGCCATGTGTAGAAGAATGAAACTGGATCCTCATTTCTCATCTTATACAAAAATCAACTCAAGATAAATCAAAGACTTAGATCTATGACCTGAAACCATAAACATTTGAGAAGATAACATCAGAAAAACTCTTCTAGACATTGGCTTAGGCAAAGAGTTCATGACCAAGAACCCAAAAACAAATGCAACAAAAACAGATAAATAGATGGGAATTAATTAAACTAAAAAGCTTATGCACAGCAGAAGAAATAATCAACAAAGTTAACAGACAACCCACAGAGTGGAGAAAGTCTTCATAATCTATACATCTGACAAAGGACTAACATCCAGAATCTACAGAGAACTCAAAAAATATCAGCAAGAAAGAAACAAACAATCCCATCCAAAAGTGGGCTAAGGACATAAATAGAAAATTCTCAAAAGAAGATATACAAATGGTCAACAAGCATATGAAAAAAATACTGAACGTCACTAATTATCAGGGAAATGCAAATAAAAACCACAATGCAATACCACCTCACTGCTGCAAGAATGGCCATATTCAAAAAATGAAAAGATAATAGATGATGGCATGGATGTATTGAAAAGGGAACACATTTACACTGTGGGTGGGAATGTAAACAAGTACAACCACTATGGAAAAGTGTGGACATTCTTCAAAGAATGAAAAGTATATCTATTATTTGATCCAGTATTCCCACTACTAGGTATCTACCCAGAGGAAAAGAAGTCATTGTACGAAAAAGATACTTGCACATGCCTGTTTATAGCAGCAAAATTTGCAATTTCAAAAATATGGAACCAGCCCAAATGCCCATCAATCAACTAGTAGATATAGAAAATTTGGTATATCTACATACCATGGAATACTATTAAGCCATGAAAAAGGAATTAAGTAATGGCATTCACAGCAATCTGGATGGAATTGGAGATGGAATTGGAGACTATCATTATAAGTGAAGTAATTCAGGAATGAAAAAGTAAACATCATATGTTCTCACTCATAAGTGGGAGCTAAGCTATGAGGAAGCAAAGGCATAAGAATGATACATTGGACTTTGGGGACTCAAGGGTAATGATGAGAGGTAAGAGATAAAAGACTAGACATTGCATGCAGTGTACACTGCTTGAGTGTAACCAAACACAACCTGATCCCTAAAAACCTATTGAAATAAAAATAAAACAAATCAAAACAAACAATTAAAATAAAATAAAATTTTAAAATGAAGTTTTATTAGAACATAAAAAAAAAAGTAGCCCAAGTTAACTGAGACAGAAATTTGTACCAAGAAGTGGGGTGTTGCTCTAAAAATCTCCTTAAAATGTGAAAGCAGCTTTGGAACTGGTATTAGGTAGAGACTGACAGAGTTTTGAAGGGCATGCTAGAAAAAGCCAAGATTGCCATGAAAGGACTACTAAAGGGGAGTCTGATGAAGAGTCAGAAAGAAAAGAATAAATCTGCAGAGAACACATCAACCTTCTTAGAGACTACATAAGTGATTGTGAACACTGAATGTTGGTAGAAATATGAGCCATTCTGATGAAGTCACAGATGAAAACAAGGAACATGTTATCAGGCAATGAAGTAAAGGCAATCCCTATTATATAGTGGCAAAGAACTTGACTAACGTGTTCATAAATGAAGTTAGCTATTTAGCTGAGGAGATTTCTGAGCAAAGTGTTGAAAGAGTGGCTTGGTTCCTCCCAACTGCCTATAGAAAAATGTAAGAAGAGAGAAATCAATTAAAGAAGGAATTGTCGAGTAAAAAAGAACCAGAACTTACAGATTTGGAAAATCCTTAGCCTATCCATATTTTTAAAAAATGAGAATGTTTGGAAGATGATATTAAGGGTATGGCTATTTGATGAGGAGACTACTGTGAGTGTCAACCATGGACCTAATCAGCCACCTCAACAGAAGAAAGAAATGGGATTAGCAAAAACTTTGAAAAATAGTATGAAAAGAAACAGAGAAAATGAGACAGAATGAAGGCTGCAAACATATACCATTCCTCAGAGAAAAAAAATAGGATGATAGGGAAGATGATTCAGAGATTATTAGGGCTACCACTTTCACCACAGGCTTATGAGGTGGACCTAGTTCCTCCTTGGTCTCAAAGGATGGGGCTAACTCTCTCATTTCAATAGGTCAGAATGTTCCCAACTATTGCCATAGGGGTGGAGCCACTGAAGATATCCTTGTGGGTGGGTCCCCATGGAGCAGGAGGAGCAGGGCCAGTCCATTGCACTGTGAGAATGATGCTGCCATCATTGTCCTGCTAAGACAAATTTAAATTTTTGTCTTGCTAAGAACCTCCTTATGACCCATCACTCCTTCTTCCTTCTTTCCTATTCTTCCCTTTTGGAATGAGAACGTCTATCCTATACCTGTCTCATCATTGCAGTTTGGAAGCACACAACTTGTCTGGTTTCACACGTTCATAGCTGGAGAGGAATTCTGTCTCATGACGAAGCATACCTCAAGTCTCTCTTTAGACTAGACTTTAGACTTTAAATTTTAGAGCTGATGCTAGAATAAGTTAAAATTTGGGGGACTGTTGGGATAGAATACATGTCTTTTGCATGTAAGAAAGACAGGAATTTCAGAGGGCCATGAAGGGAATGTTATGGACTGAATATTTGTGTTCCCTCAAAATTCATATGTCAAAGGCTGAACTTCCAATGCGATGGTATTAGTAGGTGGAGTCTTTGGGAGGTGATTAGGTTTAGATGAGGTCATGAAGGTAGACCCTCCATTATGGGATTAATGTCCTTATAAGAAAAGGAGGAGATAACAGGCCTTACGAGACACAGCAAGAAGTTATTCATCTGCAAGCCAGGAAGAGGGCCTCACCAGAACCCAATCATGCTTGCATCCTGATCTTGGACTTCCAGAACTGTGACAAATAAATGGCTGTTATTTAAGCCACCCAGTCTGATATTTTCTTGTAGCAGCCTGAGCAGATGAAGACAGGTCCTCTCCACTTTTCACTTTTCTCCATGTCCAGCTTAAAATCCTTGATACAGTAATAAAAAGCACATCACCACCTTGATTACATTCTCTGTTCTTTCCACCTCTATCCTTTATCAATGCCAATGAAGACCTTCATTCTTAAATGGGATCTCTTTGTATTCCTTCTTAGAGCCACACATGAATCTACAATTGTCTCAAAATAAAATATTTTTTAAAACGCACCTTCTTTCTGGATGATGCCAACTATCTGACATGCCTAAAAGTGAACAACTCAAGTTAGTGAAGATACTTTCAGGCTGATTGTGGTCATAAACTTTACATGGAACCTCTCTCCCCATACTTTCCTTCTCTTACAATCATTCTTTTATTTTTATTATTGATTCTCATGTGTGTGAAACACAGGTAGAACAGAGGCTTGAATGTGCCTTGGTCTCTGGGAGGCAGGACAAGTCTACTTTTAGCATGTGTGCTAGGGGAAGCTATATCTCACTTACTCTTCAACAGACCCCAATCTGTCTTTTGTTTCCACCATCCAATGAAAGGCAAGGTCACTGATGTCTATCTGCCAAATCCAAAGGGTGCCAGTGAAATATTACTTGACCTCACATTAGCATTTGACATATTCTCGTCTCTGAAAATATTCTTCTCTCTTGACTTCTATGTGTCTCCTGTGGCAAGATATGAAAGTTTCAGCCTGTGTGAATATAGAAACTTCACCATGCTCAGGATTTTCTCCATTTGTTTTGTGCTGTCTGAGAGAGATTAAATATAAATTATTCTCCTCACTTCCGGGAGAGGTTGGAAGTCTTCGGTCTTCATGGAAAGGCAAGCCACACCTGGACTTATTCTGGCTCTGAGTTTAATGGTTCATGAGGAGTAAGAAGACAGTAGGTTTCAGGGGGACGTGGGGGTATAAAGAAGGCTTGAGATGAGGATGCACAAGAGAACTGCTAGAGGGATATGGAAGCAATGGAGAGATTACCACCAGATGGAGCCCCTGGAAGTGAGGTGCTAATATCTGGAAAACTGCTGAGAAGGAGGAGGATCCATAATCCAGGGAGCCTTAGAAAAGTGGACCCTTCTGAATATCATGGCAAAGGGCATTGCTTGAGGGCCCAGGAGGCTGATGAGAATGGAGCCTTGCCTGACAATCACCCAGTCTTCTTCCAATGGAAAATGTTGCACTATTTGCACATGAATGTCTTCTCTTTGTCTACACCCACATCAAAGAAAGCTCCTCTCTGTCTATACCAGCACTTTACCCACTGGCTGAAGGCCCCCGGCTATGCCCCAAGACTATGCCTGGTTCCTATCCCATGACCTCACGTGGATGTTTCTTGTTATGGTTTAAATGTGTGTGTTCCCCTAAAACTCATATGTTGAAACCTAATTACCAAGGTGGTGTTCTCAGAAGGTGGTCCTTTTGGGAGATGATTAGGTCATGAGAGTAACGTCCTCATAAACATGATTTGTATCTTTCTAAAAGAGGCCCCAGAGAGCTGCCTAGACACTTCACCATGCGAGGATGCAGCAAGAAGAAGCCATCTGTGAACCAGGAACTTGTCCTCACCAGACACTGAATCTGCTGCCACCTTGGTTTTGAGGTTTCCAGCCTCCAGAACAATGAGATGTAAATCTCTGTTGCTTGTAAACCACACAGTCTAAGACATTTTGTTATAGCAGTCCAAACAGAGTAAAATTTTTCTTACATATTTTAAAATCCCCATACCCATAAGCCTAAAGAGTGAGGTCTGTTCATGAAGTGGGCATCCCCTGCCCCCTAAACTTAGTGGTGAAGAGGGACAAAATATGTAAGCTCAAAGGCCACAAGCTAGGACAGTTGTTCCTGAGCCTCGTCTTACACTGCCTTCTCCACCTCTTCCTCTGACTTTGCCAGACGCATTTGCTCCATCTCCTCTGCTGGTTCCTCCCTGGTTCTGAATACCTCGGAACTCTGTCCTTTTTTCTTCTTCTTCTTCTGCCTAGAAAATCATATCTATTACCATGACTTTAACAACACCCACATTCTGATCACTCCAAATTGATACATTCAGGCCAATGAAACCCAGGTTTAGACATCCAGCTGCTTACTTCATGTCCACATCTGTGTGTTTCATAGACATCTGAAGCATAGCATGTTGAAAATTACAGGGCCCTTATGATGTGTTTCTGCCAATCTCTCCAACCAAATGACAAGCCATCCCTTCCCTCAACCTTTCAACACAACAGCCTCTTGGGCACCCTTTCCTTTCTCAAACATGACACACCCTTTCTCATCACAGGGGCTGTGCACATGATATTCCTTCTGCCCCAAACTTCCTCCCCCCACATTGCTTGCTCTAGTCATTATTTCAACTGTCATCTCCTCAGAGAGACTTTCTCTCCCACTCTGTATCTAGAGTAGGTCTCACTGTTATTTTCTATGAATTCACCCTCTATAGCATAAATCACCATGTATATTTATCTGTATTATCCTTCACCCCCCTGCCCCACCCAATAACCCATGAATTTCATGAGGGCAAAGACTATACTACATCCCCAGTACCTGGAATACTGTCTGGTTCAGAGAAAAAGAGAAGATGTTCGATAAATATTCATTAAATGAATGACTGGTAAACATTAGAGTATACATATAATAATATTATATATATATGTATGTATGTATATATATGAAGTTGAAGAGGTGTAGAGAGGTGGGTAAGAGATGAGTTTTATTTTACATGTGTTGAGCTTGGAGGACATAGAGGACAAATGAATGGATCAATCCAGCAGATGATTGGGCTATAAGTGTGAAGGTAAGGGGGGCCAGAGATAAAGATATAGGAGGAATTCAACAAAACTATGGCCAAAGTCACAGATGAGAATGAAATGGCCCAAAAAAAGTCAGTAGAGTGAGAATAGGGGACCAAGAACAGAACCCCACAGAAAACTACCTAGAGGTTACCTGCTGCTCAGTCACCACTATTTCACCATTTCCACCAAGCTCTCCTGCCTACTCCTCTGCCTTGTCTAGAATAGGGGGCCAGGAACTTAGTAATAGTCACCACGGTAGGCGCTGGGAATAAACAGTGACCAAAACAAACTTGGTCACTGCCGTAGAACAGTTCATGGGTAGTGAAAGCAAGCCATGTGGACAGTCACTGGGTGGCAGAGACCATGCCTCCCAGTTTCTTTCTCTTCAGTTTTAGTTGGTCATCTGACTGCCCAGAGGAAAAGCTACATTTCTTAATTGCCTTTCTTGCAATTTGGTGTAGACATGGATTAAGTTTTAGCAATGGGTTATGAGCAGAAGGGACACTGTTGTGAGTTGAACTGTGTTCCCCACAAATTCATATAATAAAATCCTAACCCCTGTTGAGGAATCTGAACTTATTTGGAGATAAGGTCTTTATAGAGGTAATCAAGTTAAAATGAAGTCATTTTAAACAAGGACCTTATCTAATATGACTAGTTTCTTTATAAAAAGGGGGAAATTGGACACAGAGATACCCACAGAGAGAAGACAATGGAAGAGACAATGGGAGAAGATGGTAACCTACAAGTCAAGAAGAGAGGCTTGGAACAGATCTTTTCCTCACAGCCCTCAGAAAGAACCAACTGCCAATACTCAGTCTTGAACTTCTAGCTTCCAGAATTGTGAGACAATACATTTCTATTGTTTAATCCATCAGTCTCTGGAACTTTGTTACAGTAGCCCTTGCAAACTACTAAAGAAACCACTTCGAGGTCAACTCTAGAAAAGGATATGTATGAACCTCCTGGCCCTTCTCCCACTTTGTTGGCCTGGGGATGACTAGACTTGCAGCAGCCATCTTGGATCCAGAAGTGGAAGCCATGTGTTGAGTTTGGCAGGGCCACACCACAGTTGACAAAGCACCCTTGACTGCACCCCTCTGGACTGTTACAGAACAGAGAAAGAAAGGTCTGTTTGTTCTAAGCCACAATATTTTGGGTCTCTTTCTTACAGTATAGATTCCTTAGCCTGTATTCTAACTGATACATATTGCATAAAGGTCATGGATAACTGTAAATAAAGTCATATATGACTGCCAAATAATGCTTGAAAATGAATTATATTTGACCTCCCATCCTAATTATACATTCTACATCAAATTTATAGAATTGAAAGTACATCCTGCCACATCTGTCTCTGCCTCCTAAACCTCCAAATTGGCTGGTCTCATCAATTCTAACTTGGTTTTCATTATTGACTTCATCTCTTTTCCCATTTGCAGACCATTCAAAGAATCTCTTCCAAGATTCTTCCCTCATATTCCTTAGGTTACCTTAGCTCCTCTATTTCACTCCAGTCTGGTTTTCAAATTTAAAATGCTTTCCAGAATACAAATCTGACACTCCACTATTCTTTTCTTTCCAACCCAGGCACAATTCAACATGATTCAGCCATCATCATTACAGGTAAAGTACTTTCCTAAAACACTCATCTTCCTCTGCTCTGTCTTTTGCTGAGGCATGCAGCCCCCTTTGATGTTAAATGGACTTCTTTCTGTGACAGTACTCGAAGACAATGGGATCTGGCTAGACATCTGTAGGTTTCCTTAATGTCAGCATTAAATACAGATTTATTGTTAATTGATACATTTATGCCTGAGTTTTCTAAATCAATGGAAAGTTAAAAAACAAAATGCTCACAAAATGCCAAGAATTTTATGTCACTTTAAGGAAAGTCCATGCCAAGAATGTTCTCTTATCTAAGCAGGAATATCTAGAGTAAAAAATTTGGAAATCAATCATGGTTACTGTAGTGTTTTTATTCTAATCGATTCCACTGTTCTCGAGCCCATTTTTTTTCATCCAGATATTCCATGAAAGTTCAAATAGGGAATACATTCTACATTCCAGATCAAAATTTAAAATCACTGAAGCATTTGTCTACAAATGCAAGCTGATTGGTCAGTCCTACATTCTTTCTTTATTCTAGAATGAAGGGCAATGTGGATACATCTGAATCATTCAACAATGACATAGCTTACATTCTCTATGACCCAATTTACTTGCCTAATTTTGGTGACTCAATGGACTAAGGAGAAGACGAAATATGGAGAAATTATATTTCTTTTGCTGGATCTGTCAGAAAAAAAAGTGTATGACTTTGGGGAGAAAAATATCCTTCCTCTGACTTTGCTTCCACATTTGCAAAACAGGAACAGAAAAGTCCCACTAACTTAGTAATAAATTATCTCATTACTGAGTGTAAACACTGTTATTGTTTAGCATTTACTTCTGCAATCTGTCAGGATATTTTGAAATTTCTCCATGAACTATACATCTTAATACAGTGTTTCTCCTTCTCTCTTCACATGGTGTGCTGGAGAAGGCGAGGCAGAATGGTGAACACATGGGAGATGTAAATGAAATGCTGTTTAATTTATTTTCAAATGGATAAAAGGAAATGTAATTAAGCTCCCTAAAAGCCTTCCAAATAAACTTCCCTTAAAGGAGTAGAAAAGGAGGTTGTAATTGATCAAAGTAGCTATGTCAAGTGTCAGATTCCTTGACACTTGGAGACAGACCAGATTAAGATAGCCAACAGAGAATCAATTGCAGTACAAGCCAGAGGCTTCACAGGACTGGGGGAAAATACCAGAAATGTGGATTAGATGCTGGTCAGCATCAAGAAGCAAACACACTCCATGTCTGAAGTCTTGGGCTTAGATGTACAACTGGTGTAAGTGAACCCTCTCTCTTCTTAATGCACAAACAAGTCAATGTGTGTTTATATTAGATAAATAGATGATAGATGATAGATAGATGGATAGACAACAGATAGATAGATAATCTCCTATCTTTTTATTTAATGAGGAAAAGCCAAGATATCAGCCTAAAACCACTAAAAAAGAGAGAGAAAGCAAGCCCTACGGGTCTGCAGGTCCCAAGAGAAAGACTTCCTTCTGCTACATTGCATGCTACCAAGGATAGCAGGGGATCCACAGCAAATAATATCTACTCAAGTCTGTATTGTACATTTGTTAAATTCTGATCCCTGACCAAAAAAAAAAGAAGGAACCCTGGTAGAACAACTATAAATATACATACTCAACATCTCACATGTCCCATAGTAAATGCCACAAAATGAGCATGCTTTGTATTTGTTCTAAAATTGTTACTCTTCAGAGTATTCAAACTAAAAACAAAACTATATTTATATCTCAGGATTCTATAACTCCACCAGCTTTGGAATGGCAAGAATGAGAAGTGATCACCCTCTTAGGGTCATTAATGTTCCTGAAACTTACACTTCATAGAAACAGGCATTTTTACCCTTTTGAAAAATATATGTGTATGCCCTAACTAATCAACAGCCTGGACACATAGACCCAACTTTGAATTGATTGTGGAATTAACTCTCATGTGTCAATAGAGAGGAAGTCATCAAGGTGTAAATTTCCTCTCTCAAGGATTATATGTCTTTATCATAAAAATCATAAAATAAAATCATGAGTTTCCATTAAAAAGTGACTATTTTATGATCCACAGTTTATCAACTGTCAGCTATACACTGTTTTGATTCTTTGCTTTCCTCTTTTTCAACATGATCAAATATGAACATGCTATTAAGTCTTAACCCTGGCATGCTATTTTTGAAAAGATAGTATATAATGAATATCTGCCATAAAATAGTATATAAGTATATGTGATAATCAATCGCAATTGATTATTTTAGTTTATTGTCTTTCCAACAAGACAGTGAAGATTCGAAGCATTCTATTGTTAAAATAAGGTTTTAAAAACAGAAAAAAAATGAAAAATTACCAGGAATGGAGAAGAATTAAAGCACAATATAAAACCCCTGTAATAAAGAGTCATTGCCTCACAGATGAACATAAATTGAAAAATCTATTGCTTTTTTTTCTGCAGACATTTCTCAGGATAGTACCATACTACCATTCATGGGAGATGCTTATCACAAATAGTCAGAAATAATGTATCTCAGGGAGAAGCATTTCATTATTAGGTATGATGAAAAGCAATATTACTAGAGGCATTCCATCATCAAGTTCTCTTAGCCTATTTTGAAAGGTCTTTAAGAAAAGGTATTCACAAGCAAGCATGAAAACTATGAAGCATCAAAGCAGTTGATGATTCTAATAATAGTATAACTGATCATTTATACACTGTAAATATAACCTACTGAGCTTATCATAATGATTAAAGTTGAAGTTTAAGACAATGCAAAATAAATGTTTAAATGAAACACACTGAGATGACGACAGTGGTTAACTTAGAGTGGGTCTGATTAGCAGTCTTTTAAATTTCATTCTTTCTAGCTTGCAAATTTTCTACAATATATAGGTAGTATTTTTATAACAAAAATTTTAATTTTGTTAATTTTTTCCAGGCTTACTAATATTTTCACCTGCAATGTGTTTCCAGTGTGTATGAGTCAAAATCTTTGATAGGACTTTGAAGTCTACAAAAGTGAGCGGAATATCAGGAAAATTGATTTTAAGCCCACATGTCACAAGCCAAAGGAACATGTCCGATTTAAGCTCTCTGTGCACGAGCTTTAATATCTGTAAAAACATCTTCTCCTGGAAAAAGATAACCCTAACTGAAAACAGCTGTTGTGTCATAGAGATGGGAATGAGATTAGATTTTATTTTCTATTTTGCACATGCCTACGCTTTAAATTTATTTCATGTGGAAAAAATTACTTTCTGTTTTCTTGGAAAAAGTTTGACTTTTTAATGACAATTTTACAGGCATCAAAAATTATGCACTTTTTGATTGCACAGTAAGAACTGATCTAGAAAAAATTAAATTGAGATACTTTTCAAACTGGAAGAAATTTAAATCACTGAGGTAACAAGTATGGGGTTTATTTTGGGGGTGATGGCAATGTTCTAGTTAGATAGTGGTGATGGTTACATGATCTTGTAAATACCCTAAAGATCATTAAACTTAAAAATGGAGAATTTTCTTGTATGCGAATGATATCTCAAAACAAAACAAAACTAGAAGATAGTGAGGAGGAAGCATCAGATTTGGGACAGAATTACCTGAGCTCGTATGAATTTGTTTTCACACTACTGTAAAGACACTACCTGAAACTGGAAAATGTATACACGAAAGAGGTTTCATTGACTCATAGTTCCATATTGCTGGGGAGGCTTCAGGAAACTTACAATCACGGTAGAAGGTGAAGGGGAAGCGAGCCACGTCTTACATGGAGGCAGGAGAGCGAGAGGGAGAGGGAGAGGGGGAGGGGGAGGGGAAGTGCCACACTTTGAAATCATCAGCTCCCATGAGAACTCACTCACCATCACGAAAATAGCATGGGAGAAACTGCTCCCATGATCCAATCACCTCCCACCATGTCCCTCCCTCTACACATGGGGATTATAATTCAAGATAAGATTTGGATGAGGACACGGAACCAAACCATATCAGAGACCATTCCGTATAATCACTGTCTCTTCCTTGCCAAAAAGTGAGAGACAGACACAGGACTCAGGGACAATCAGCAGAGGCTGTCACGTCCTTAAGGCCATCTCATCCATAACTCAGATTTTTTTAAATCAAATTGTGTTATACAAGTGGACTCATTTGGCCATATTAAGGGGAGGCTGTCAGTGAAGACATTTTCTTACCTCATTAGAACAAGAAACATTCTTGCTCTCTCAGAGTCAGAGATTTGGGCGACATTATCTCTCTAGAGTATATGCCTTGAGTGTGGTCACCCCAAGATTTTCTCTACCCTCTGTAGCCCATGTTGATACCTCTGTCAGCTGGCTTTTGCTGCATAATTAAACATCCCCAAATTTAGTGACTTAAGGCAACCACCATCCATGTGGCTCATGTATACAGGTCAGCCATGTGGGCTGAAGCTCTTCTGGGCTCAGCTGCTCAGGTGAGTGAGCTGGCTGTGGGCCAGGGTAATGGGTGACTGGGCAACGTCTCCTTCTTAATACAGCAGGCAAACCTGGGCTCTCTCATCCAGCACAGCATGCTTCAAAAAGAACAAGTAAAGCGTTCAAGATCTTTTAAGCCTAGACCTGGAACTGCACAGGCCACTTCATCCACATCCTCAGGGTGAGACTCAGTTGCAAGTCCATCCTGGACCCAAGGGGTGGGGAAATAGGCCTCACCTCTTGATGGGAGGAAGCATAGAGTCACATTGCAAGATGTGGGACACAAGGAGGGGAAACATGCTTGGAAGCAACCTACCACCACACAGCCCCAACAACATAGACTTCAAAATTGTAAACACAAAAGAAAGAAATATTCAAGGGCTCTCAGCTCACACAGTTAATCTTCCCAGTGGGACACAGGGAACACAATGATTTAATGACTTCAAAGCCATGTATTATTCAAAGAGGAAGAGTTCTCACTAGAGAAAACATCCCAAGTAAACTGAAACGCATCTGCACTCCTCATTACTGTTCCTCTCCCTCCCTGCCCTCCTTAGAGCCCTCAGTTACTGCTTTAGGTAGATAAACAGGGTTTGATTCAACTGAAAGGGGAGCTGTAGCCCTTATACAACCTCAGATGAGGATTGCTGAGAGAGATCTAGGGTTGGTAAATGGAGACTCAAAGACTCCTCAATGAGTCTAAGCCTAGGGAAGGTGCTGAGTTTGTGGTTCTTAAAGCAAAGGACTCGAGGTCACCATCGCTCAGAGATGAGACAATCTCTCAGCTCCATTTCATGCTGATATATTTCCTCAGATCCATTACATGCGAGCTTAATTTTTTTAAGGTGAAGGTTTCTGCAACCTGGAAAACAAAGCAATAATCTTACAATACAGTAGAATTGGGCAGAAGTCCCCAACTATCTCTGCACATCAGAATCGCTGAGCACACTTAATAAAAACACTACGTCTTGGGCTCCATCCTCAGGCATTGTGATCCAATAGGTTTAGAGTTTAGTGCAGAGACATAATTTCAGCAAGCTTCCCAGTTGTCTGGATGAGCTTAGTTTTATTAGGTAAGAAATGGGGATAATTTCTGCTGCATCTGGCTTCCACTGATGTATCAATAGATACAGATGGGTGCGGCATGCTGATATGAGGTGCATTAAAGCAGATAAGCCATATCAAAACACAAAACCTCTGCAGCAGGCAAGCTTATACTGGGCATATTCCAACCTTACTTTCCAAGATGTCCATTTTCAGTTCCTTGCCATCTACTGATTACTCATTAAAATCTAGGACATTCATGTTAACCCAGGCATACTGTAGGATTGTGTACAGCTGCAAGTTACAAACATGCAAAAAAAGTGTACTGCACAAGACAGAAATGTATTTGTTCCCATGTAAGTATTTCAGCCCTGTCATGACAAGCCATCTCCATGAAACATAAAGAGACCCCCAGCTCCTCCCATCTAACCACTTTGCCATGCCTCAACCTCATGATATAAAATAAAATTGGGGATCCAGAAATCACATTTATATCCCAAGCAGAAGTCTGGAGAAAGGAGAAAAGATGAAGCAAACAGCCCCTTCTTTTAAAGAGCATTCCCAGTTTGCACACTCTATTTTCACCTGCATTCCATTGATCAGAAACTTAAGCACATGGAAAGGAAGTCACTAGAAAGAAAGACTGGAACATTCCATCTCTATTCCAGACTGCCATAGGGGGCTGAAATTTCTGTGGAAGAAAGATGAATTGTAGGACAAGAAGAAACCCCTGCCATACCCAGGCTGTGTCAGAACGCCTATCTCTGCTTTGAGCCTACAAAATTTTCATACCCCAAAGTGTTCATTGTGGAATTATTTATTATAACAGTAAAAATTTGAAAACAAATAAAATGGCCAACAATAGGAAAATTATTAAGTCAACTACAGTACATCAATTTAATAAAATAACATAGAATCACCAGAAAAGTTGGTTACCAAGATTATATAATCCTTTTTAGCATGTAGTGGTGTCTAGCCTCTTCCACTTTCTCTCTTAAATACCTGCAAAGCACAAACACTCACAGCACTGAAAACCCGGCCTGAGAGACAAGCCAGTTCCTCCGTCCTAGAGGAAATAACCACAGGCAGCACAAAGAGCTTGATTTAGATAAATCCATCCAGGCTTCAGTTCACAGCAAACTCAAACTCTGCTTTATGAAACAAATTCCTCCTGAAAACAAAAACGAAAGAACAAAAACAAGAAGACATTTTCCATCCCCCAAACATCTGTCCCAAGGCCCTGAACTAATTAGCATTCTGGCCCAGGATCCCAGGCCACCCTTCCAGGACTGGGAGATGAACAGAGTCCATTTTCCCACCAGCATTCCTGAGCTCTCCTGCCATCATCAGCCTATATCCACATGGAAACATGAATCCCGGGAAAGAGCTTGGCAGGAAGTCAGGAAGAGGAGATGCCAGCAGAATCTTGGTGCTTTCTGGCCAAGGATATCTCAGGAGTAAAACTTTATAGGTGGAGAGGGAGAAAGAGAGAGACCCTTGATAGCAGTGCAGGCCAACAACTGTAGCTGTGCAAGAACTTTATTTGTTCTAAGTATAAAAAAAAACACGGGGAGGGCAGATGCACATTAAGTGAGAAGCTTAGAGACTGAGAATCCCAGCAGGAGCTCTGCACATGAAACAGCACCTCCCTTTCATCTGTAGGTTCAAGAATGGATTCTTTCACTTTCTAAGTGAGCAGAGAGAAGACTCAAGCACACCGCCACCACCACCACCACCCCCTTCTTCTTCACAGGCACGGGACAGGAACAGGTATTTCCATGCTTGGTGAGGAGTGTCAATAAAAGCACAACCTCAAATCTGGAAAGGTCATTGGAGGGACAGCTCTTTGATGAATCTTGTGTATTAGACAGTTGAACTTTACAGTCATTATTTGGCATCTTAAGTAGAATGTGAGAAGGTCTCACTATTTTGAAACACCTGCAGAATGTACACAAGGCTAGGACCAACTGAAATGAAGAAACAAGAGCATGATCTAAACAGGAGGTGCCTGGGTATGATTCCAAAGAGATGCAAGATGCTATGGCAAATAGAACATTTCTGAAAGGATACATGAGAAATTGATAATAGTGATTGCCTTTGAGACAGGGAAGTGGGGAACCACAGACACAAGCATTAACTGGAAAATCATTTGGTGGTATGTTATTTTGTACTTAATTAATTGTATCAGGTTTATTAAATTTTCAATAAAAAGAAAGATACTTGAGACAAAAACACTTTCACTTTGGCTCTTTCTCCGTTAATTTCTAGCCTTATGACCTGGAGAAAGATATTAAAATCACTTCACGTGTCAGTTTCACAGTATAAAATCTAAGACCTGAAAATCTAGCAGCCATGCCCAGCCCTGGCAAATGTCACCTAAGGCTGGGGCTTGGAAGTCACCATCAAGAAGGGGAAGGAGCATTCCAGTTGACTCTGTGGTCATGACCACTGCTCTTGCTGTCAGTAACACCTGTAATCACACTACATTTTTGTGAGATTGGCTTTGTTCTTTTCCTTTAATACACTAAATTCTTTCCTTCCTTAAGACTTTCATATAGGTTAATCCACTAGTTTTTAATGTTTTGTTTCTAATTTTCACATGGCTATATCTTACTCAATTTTCTGATACTGATTATCAGATGTCACTGTTCTGATTCCTTGATGTCACTTCCTCAAAAAGGACTTCCCTGACCCCCCATTTATACTTTCTCAGAAAATTTTGTTCTTTTCTTTCATAATATGTAATGTATGCGTGTGTAATTTTTTTTTTTTTTTTTTTTTTGAGACGGAGGCTCACTCTGTTGCCCAGGCTGGAGTGCAGTGGCACAGTCTCGGCTCACTGCTGCCTCCACCTCCCAGATTCAAGCAATTCTCCTGCCTCAGCCTCCCAAGTAGCTGGGACTACAGGTGTGTGCCACCACGCCTGGCTAATTTTCTGTATTTTTAGTAGACACGGGGTTTCACTGTGTTAGCCAGGATGGTCTCGATCTTCTGACCTCGTGATCCGCCCGCCTCGACCTCCCAAAGTGCTGGGATTACAGGTGTGAGCCACCGTGCCCAGCCTGTAATATTTATTTCTGTAAAATATATGTAACATATGTTATATGTACATATTTCCTTTTCCTTGCTTTTTCACATACAAATTTATATGGCAGTTTATTGCATATTAATGTATTCAGAGTTAGACAGTATTCTAATGGATAATCTGTGATTTTTAATCAGTCCCCTATTGATGAAATTAAGATAATTTTCCCATTCTTTTGCTGGTAAAAATTGTGCTACAATAAAAAACAGTAATAGCTTTTTTAAAAGATACTATGACAGAGATAACGTTGCAAGGGTAGACACTGTTGCTGCTGCAGGAAGCAGACAGCAATGATGAGTAGGTCAAAGCTGACTCCTCTCTCAGAATGAAAGCATCTCTTCCTCTCCACCAAAAAAAAAAAAAAAAATCTTGGCTTGGAAAAACAGAACAAGAACTGTCCAGGACTTATGTTTTTCAAGAATAACTATAAAATGTCATGAAGAATAAAAAAGACTTATATAAAAGTATATTTTTATGGATTAGAAGGATTTAATAATAAAAAGCAAACCAGTCTTCCCCTTTTGATAAGAGTGTAAAATGCAATATTTTGGGAGAGGAGGCAATTTGGCAGCTTATCATAGCGTTTCTCAACCATTTTTCTTTCCCATTATCATTCCCCTAAAAAGGCTTTTTAGATATTTTTCCTCATGCTCTCACCCATGAAATTTTAATCCTACAGATATGCTGAATACCTACTCATATGCTTTATATATAACTATGTTCTTGACATAGAAACAGCAAAATTTTGTCATCCACCTCCAGACAGGAAGAGAGGGAGGGAGGAAGGGAGGGAAAAGGGAAGGGAAGGAAAGGGAAGGGGAAGAGGAAGGGGAAGGGAGGGAAGGGAAGGGAAAAGGAAAGGAAAGGAAGCAGAAAGGCAGAAAGGAGGGAAAGGGGAAGGGATAAAAGAGGAGGGGAAGGGAAAGGACAGGAGGGGAGGAGAGGGAAAGGGAGGAAGGAAGGGAGGGAAAGGAAGGAAGGGAGGAAGGAAAGGAGGAAGAAAGGGAGGGAAGGAAAGGAAGGGAGGAAGGAAGGGAGGGAGGGAGGGAGGGACAGATGGGCGGAGGGAGGAAGGAAGGAAGGAAAGAAAGAAAGGAAGATGTGCTCCTTTGGGTACAATTTCAACCCAACTGAAAATGCATGCTCACTACTAATTCGAATAAAAGTTGTCTCCATCTGGGTACAGTAGGAAGCAGAATTCAAATCAAATGGTTCAAAGTGCCACTTACAGAATGTGGGCAACAATGATAGAACTAAAAAAGATATGAGGCACCCAGAGCCAAGCCACATGGAGTGGTGCTGTCACTCAAGAAGGTTGCCTTGGAGGGCTGGGGGAGGAAAGTGTTGCCTGCGTGCCTCCTGAGAACTGAAGCTATGGCAAAGGAACTGCCCACCCAGCACAATTAGCAGATGTGTAGGGCACAGGCACTGCCAAAACATGGCACCAGCTTTGGAGTGGAAGTGCCTCCTTCCCGGTCTCCCACCAGCTTTCCGTCTTCTGCGCCTGACTCCCCTCAGTCAAGCTCACCTGGAGGCCACACCTATAAAACTGACAGTAATTCCTGAAATCATCTAATACCCAGTCCATAATCCTATCTCTCCAGTAGTCCCCAAAATGAATCAAGGACCACTCATGCTTCTAGTATTTAGGGTTGTTAGGTCTTTTCTGATCTGGAACTTTCTTCATAAAACCGACTTGATGAAACAGCAGCCAGATGGTGTTCTGTGCAATGTCTCACCTTCTGAATGTGGCCAACTGCTTCCTCATGGTGCCATTTAGCTTGATATTCTATCCTTTGCATTTCCTATAAACTGGAAATGAGGCCTAATGCCTGGACTAATGTTAAGCTTTTCTAACAAGATTACATCACAGGGATGGGTAAGGCTGTGGTCCGCCTATGGCTCACTGCAGTGGCTCATGCCTATAATCCCAGCACTTTGGGGGGCCGAGGCAGGTGGATCACCTGAGGTCAGGAGTTTGAGACCAGCCTGGCCAACATAGTGAAACCCCGTCTCTACTAAAAATATAAAAATTAGCCAGGTGTGGTGGTGGGCGCCTGTAATCCCAGCCTCTCAGGAGTTTGAGGCAGGAGAATAGCTTGAACCTGGGCAGTGGAGGTTGCAGCAAGCCAAGATCATGCCACTACACTCCAACCTGGGCAACAAGAGTGAAAACTCTGAAAAAAAAAAGGGGGGGAGGGGGAAGAGAAAGGGAAAGGGAAAGGGAAAGGAAAGGAGACACAATGTATCTATCCCACCTGGAGTTATGCAAACATGGACACTCCTAAGTAGAGGTGATGACAACCAGATCCTTGCACTGTAAGATACAGCCCCCAACCCAACAGAAAACTGACTTGTGCAGTGTTCAGCTTGCCACCAAAGATGCAGACTTTCACTAATCTCCAGCCTAATGGTTTTTTAACCAATTGATGAAGCTGTTTTAAATAAATAATTTCCTGATATAAAATAACAATGTCTAATACTATCATTTCCTTTCTACTTACTAGCTGGTATTCTGTATTATCTGTTCTCAGGCTGCTAATAAAGACATACCTGAGACTGCGTAATTTATAAAGGAAAGAGGTTTAACAGACTCACAGTTCCATGTGGCTGGGGAGGCCTCACAATCACAGCAGAAGAGCATGGGATGTCTTACATGGTGGCAGGGAAGAGAGAGCTTGTGCAGGGGAACTCCCCTTCATAAAACCATCATATCTTGTGAAACTTATTCACTATCATGAGAACAGCACAGGAAAGACCTGCCCCCATGATTCAATTATCTCCCACCAGGTCCCTTCCATGACACATGTGAATTGTGGGGGCTACAATTCAAGATGAGATTTGGGTGTGGACACAGTCAAACCACATCACATTCTTCTGTAAGATGGAACTTTCTCTCAACAACTGGACTATTTGGTTACCCTAAAAAACAGCTTCTCCTGGGGAGGCATGATGACTGCTCAATTTTCCTGCTTCTCAAATTAGAGTACATGGAATTGCTGCCTCAAATAAAGTCAATGAGATTTTTCAGGTTTTTTCTTTTGTGAATATTGTTAAAGACACATGTATTTCCACACATTCAATCTGTAAAAATAACAAAAATAGTTCTCATGCTCAAATTGTTATAAGTTTAGCCAATGGGAGCACTTTCAAGCTTAATCCTATTTTTTTTGTATATTAATCTGAGAAACCTTCCTTGCTTTCTGGCACAACAAGCCATTCCAGACTCATTTTATACCTTTCTTGGCCTGAAATAAGTCACTGCTCCAAGGAGCCATGATTCCTTACAGGGGTAAATGGTATTAAAGGCCAAAATCCAGTGGGTTAGGGTGCCCATTGCTACCAAGCTGATATTGTTTCTAGGCCATTTCAGTGGTCAGAAAAAGAAACGGTAATTTTTATAATTACATTTAACATTTACATTTAATTATATTTAAGATTTACATTACATTTAACATTATAAGTTATGGATTTAGAAAATATTTTTAATCTATCATTATAATGTCCTTCACTTTATCCTGTAAAATATATAAAATAATTTTTGTATAATGATGCTAATATTATTACTAATAAATCCATAATTCACTTGAAGCTTATAATTTCTATAACTCTTCTTGAGCTGTAACAAATTAAAGGTTTCTATTCAGTTCCATATATTAATGTCACTTAAATCTTTTCTATGGTATGATATGAATTTGACATACAATTATGTTTCAATTTGCTTTAAATTTTACTAATACCTACATGATTCCAGGGTTAAAACAATGTAAAAAGAAACACACTAAAATGTCTCAATTGGAAACTATTTCATTGGTTTCTTATTTATTCTTGTACTTTTTAGTTTTACAAATAGGTACATAAGAAGAAAGAATAGTCATTTTCTTTTGCAAAAAGTCAGCCCACTGAAATACATTAATTAGTAAATTTTCCACTTAATACAGGTTAGGGCTAACCTATATCGTTTTAAAGGCTGTTCAAGATAACTTTTTTATAACTACACATAAAAAAAGAGGTTTGCTTTTTTCAGTGACCATGTACTACTTCTGACCTTAAAACATATTTTTGAAAAAGGAAAACAAATTTAGGGACACATTTTAGCCCCAGTCTTGTTTGTCCTGTGGGCAGCATTTGGCATTTACTGGTCACCCCTCCTTTTGGAAACCTTCTTTTTTTCCATTTCCTTGGATCCACACCCCTTGATTTTCCTGCCTTCTACTTACCAAATTCCACTGGCAATGCTGCTCCTTCTCACCAGCTCTTACCACTTGGCATTCTTTAGGGTCTCCAATACTTCTAATACTATACACCCTCCCAGGACAATTTAATCTACCCTTCTAGCTCCAATTTCCACCTCTGATAATGAATTTCAATTCTATAACTTTACCCAGCTGCTGAGCCTCAGAAATCTATATCCAACTGCTGACAGGATGTCTCCCTTTTCCGCTCACAGACACAACATTTTCAACAGGCACCAGCTTGAGTTCATCACCTTGTGCCCCTTCCTCCTTCCTCCTCCAGTCTTCCTGGAGTTAGAAATGGTACCAACCTAGGGGCACAGTCATCAGGCTTCCCTTCACCTGTCACCTCCTTTCTTACCCACCTCCAGGGCAATCCCAGTCCTCTCAATTCTACCTGCAACACGACATTGCTGTACATCCATTTGTCCTAGTCCAGTCCATCTCCTGGATTGGGCAAGCATTGTCTCTAGTCTATTCCAACACCTCCTGCTTCCCATTTTCATCCTCTGTGACCCACTTGCCATGCTGTATTCAGAATAATCTTTTAAAACATAAATTGGGCCAGGCACAGTGGCTCATGCTTGAATGTCAGCACTTTTGGAGGCCAAGGCAGGAGGAGTACTTGAGTCCAGGATTTCAAGACCAACCTGGGCAACATAGTGAGATTCCATCCCTATACATACACACACACACACACACCCGGGTGTGGTGGCATGCACACACACACACACACACACACATATCCAGGTGTGGTGGCATGCACTTGTAGTCCCAGCTACTCAAGAGGCTGAAGTGGGACTATCACTTGAACCTGGAAGGTTGAGGCTACAGTGAGCCATGATCATCCCACTGCATTCCAGCCTGGGTGACAGAGACAGAAAGAGACCTTCTCTCTAAATAAATAAAATACAAATTAAATATCAGATAAATACCTTTATCTGATTAAAATCCAGCAATTCCTTATTATCACAATAAAATTCAAGTTTATGTACTTATATTTCAAAAAATTTACCTACTTCTAATCCTTGAGTGATGGAGTTTTTCAGCAATACCTTCTATGATATTCTGCTTTGCTAAATGTTCATTTTATTTCTAGAATTCAAAATATTTTCTAGTACCTTCCTATTTTTGCAAAGCTGTTTTTCCTCTACCTAGAATATTACTTTTCTCCTCAACTCCTCTTTCAAATGCTTAGCTCATACTCATTCTTTAGGTCTTTTTTATTTTTATTTATTTATTTATTTATTTTTTGAGACAGAGTTTCGCTCTTGTCACCTAGGCTGGAGTGCCATGGCACAGTCTCAGCTCACTGCAACCTCTGCCTCCTGGGTTCAAGCAATTCTCCTGCCTCAGGCTCCTGAGTAGCTGAGATTACAGGCATCCACCACCATGTCTGGCTAATTTTTGTATTTTTAGTAGAGACAGGGTTTCACCATGTTGGCCAGGCTGGCCTCGAGCTCCTGACCTCAGGTGATCTGCCCGCCTCAGGCTCCCAAAGTGCTGGGATTACAGACATGAGTCACCACACCCAGCCTAGGTCTCATGTTAATTACTACAACTGAGGCCTGGGAATTACAGCATTTTAAGTATAACATATAATGCTTCCAAAGTACCAAGTATATGGTGTGACATGAGGCAGGCTGTTAATAAATGTTAGCTATTTATATAATTTAGGTTGTTCATGGATAACAAAGTAATCTCCAGACTGAATTCATCTTTGAAATCAACTGCTTTGCATTTGCATAATTCATATCCCTGTTTTTCTATACTGGAAGCTAAAAACTGTGATTTTCTAATTTGCAATGTCATGTAGAGATAAGTGGGAGATAACTTATTCTGAATGATACAGTTGAATTCCAGACCATTGTAAACAGCTGTCCATTCTTATTTAAATGCTGTAAATTTTGCTTTTTATCATATATTTATATTCTAAAGCTGTTTTACATCAGAGAGATGATATGTCAACCTTGAAACATCACTCTCTAGTAACAACAAAACCCCAAAATAAGACAAAACTTTTTATTTTACTTCAGGTTGGTGGAGAAGAGTTTCATTAGATCTACTGGGTATATGGACCCTGTAGGAACACTGATTGTGAGGCTGAGGATGTAGCCAGTGCTGTGTTATGAATACAGAGGAAATGGGTTCCTGCATAGCATGGATGATAATCAACAATTGATAAAGAACTTCAGCTGTGTTGAGAACTTGAAATAAACTGACTTGTGTTGGGAGGGAAGCCACTGAATGCAAGGCTATCTACTGCTAGGGAGAAAAATTACGGCAAAGTAATCATTGTTTAGCCAGAGGCTAAAATTTCTGCAAAAGCTCTGAGATAAAAATTTGGAATAATAAAGGCATTTAAATTTAAACCTCACTAGCACTTCTTCTTAATCATACACAGACCTAATAATTCTCATAAAAACAGAAAAGTTCAGCTCTTCACCATACCATGGCAGGTGGGAGATACAGAAGGGGGAAAAGAATCATAACACAGGGAAGGGACCAGAGACACCCCCCGGTCTTTCCTCTAAGAACATCTCAGGATGCTGAGAAATTATCTTATCTTTGTGACCACAGACAAGGGTATCATTTGACCAATGACCAAAATCATATCTGTTTCTAGATCTCCTCTTGACCAAATTAATTGTACTGTGATTACTGAAATTAAAATTCAGATAGATCTATTTTTCTGCTTTTGATTGCAGTGAAGAACAATAAGCAGCACTAAATTCTGCCTCCGCTTTCCTGCTGGAAAGGAGGAACCTGGCCTGCTAAACCCCAGCTGAGGGCTTAAGCCATGGGCCCAGGAGTGGCAGGGAACTGTCCCTTCAGCTCCAGAATAATGAGTCATGGTTGATGCAAATAACCCAGAGGAGCATTCCTCCAGAGATCAAGACAGAGAGGTAAAGTTGAAGGGTAAGCTAAAACCACAGGCAGTGCACCCCAAGCGAAAAAAAGCTTCAGAAGAAAAAAAAGAGGCTGAGACACAAAAGGGGGGAGTGAATCACGGCACAGCGAAGGGACCAGAGATACTGCCTTGTCATTCCTCTAAGAATACCTCAGGACCCTGAGATTTGATCTTATCTTTGTGACCTCATCTTTGTGACCATTGACCTTGTCACACATGGTCACAAGGATAAGATAAAGCTGCTCCCACAGCAGGTGGGAGGCCACAGGCATTTTTGCATAGACCACCCACAGCTTTGGCCATGAAGGGAAGTAGCTCTTAAGGGTACTAGGCCTGCTCCAAGATTTACTGGATAAAAACAGGAGCAAGAGAACAGATTGGATGGATGGATGGATGGATGGATGGATGGATGGATGGACAGACAGACAGACAGATAACAAAGGGAGAGATGATAGACATAGATAGTTAGATATAGACAGATGACAAAGAAAGATGACAGATATATATAGAAATACAGGTAGGTAGGTAGGTAGATAGTTGACAGACACAGATGACAGATGATTGATAGATAGGTGGATGATAGGTATATGACAAAGAAAGAGAGATATGATACACATAGAAAGATAGGTAGACAGATAGATGATAGACAACAGACACAAAAATAGATGACAGACACAGAAAAATAGATGACAGACACAGAAAAATAGATGACAGACTATGTAGATGACTGACAATAGAAAGATGGATGACAGAAAAAAGATGATAGACATAAATAGAGAGATGATAGATGGTTGGTAGGTAGGTAGGTAGATAGACAGACACGCGCGTGCACACACACACACACACACACACAACAGAGACAAAACAGACATACAGGTATAAAGCTTCTGAGTTTCTGCATTGGAAGGGATTTTAAGATGCCTACCTGATACCAAAGTAAGAATCATTTCTCTGCTATCCCCAACCAATAACGTACTAACTCTGAGGTCTTCTTCCTTCTTTCTTTATTCTTCTCCAAGAGAATATTTTCATGGTCACAAAGATCATCCAGTTTGACACTCTTTAAGAGGTGAGCATAGATATAGAGAAGACAGCAACTTAATCAAGCTGTGGCATTTTTCCTGAGCCTCTGTTGACTCAGAGGCTTTAGTCTTTCCAGTAAATTCCTATGCATATGAATTTTTAAAAAATCATCTCATGCTTGCATGTTCTTGGAAAAATCTAAGTCCATTGGGTGATTGTTCAACACCATTAAGATGTCAGCAAATCAGTGGGCAAAGTTTATGAAGAGACATTTACAAAAAGAAGAAGGAAATCTCACTAACAAGCATAATATAATTATAATATAACTTCTGGAGAGTATGCTGGTGACAGGGGAAACAGATTGCAGTTGGGACTGTAACTTGGTAGAACTTGTCTCAAGGCAATTTGAGAACGTTATCAACAACAGCAAATATGTTTATTTCCATTGACCCGGGAAGCTCAGCAGTAGTATTACATCATGAGGAAATACTGATAATATAGAGCAAAGTATTATGCACATTTTCCACAGGGCTATGACTAGAAGCAAAAAAATATATAGTTATATAAACTATGGCATAGTGTCACGAAATAATAAAATTTTATAGCATTTAGAAGTGTTTGTTTTATTCTAAATTTAAAATAACAGAATACAGAAATATATATATGCAATATAATGTAGACATTTTTAACTAGAGAAAACTGCTAAAAGAAAATTCAGTGAAAGATTAAAGGTGAGGATGGGGGATGCAATTACGTTTTTGTTTCTCTGTGTGCAAACTTTTGGCAATTTTGTTTTCTTTAACGAGCATGTTTCTGTTTTTTTTTTTTCAAATTGTAACATATTAAAGAAAGACTAGGCTTATTATACTCATTTTTTTAGATTTTTGTTTCATCAAGGGGTTACTGTAATATCAACTCCTTGTCTTTTCTCCTCCAAAGCAAAATAATTCTTGCTTATTAAACCTTTCTTCACAAGTCTTACCTCCCAGCTCCTTAATTATATTTGCGATTTTTATCTGAAAAGGTCGTTAGGTCTTTCTTTAAAAATTTTCCAAACAAAATTCTGATATACTAGAGAGCCCACCGAATCACTTATTTGTTAGGAAATTCTTAGAGATATTTCAGTTTAACTCTGACATTTTTGCAATGGAAAAGAAAAAGGAGGCAGAGAGGAATGACGTGCGCTTCACAGTTTTAGAAAAAGCCAACTAGCACCAGGGCCAGCCTTCTTATTTGTTTACTCTCTTTCATTTACATAACCTGTTATCAAGTCCAGCTCATCTCCAGCTTAGGTTCTCCTTGTGTCTTTGATCTGCTGACCACGCTGGGTCTTATAGTTCAGTAACATGTTAAACATAAGGATCAATGAAAATATGCATACATTGACATCTTGGCATTTCACCAATTTTCAATGAAACAAACGAGCAACACTTTTCCTTCTTTTGTTCCAGATGTCCGCATGCCCTCCTTATTCACATACAAGTAAGATGCAGAAATGAGGTTAAGCAGAGTCCAACAAGTCACTCATCAAAACATGCTGGTGATTGTCCTGAAATATGATCTCAGACTCATGGCTGAACATAGGTGTGCATTCATGTTTCAAGGTTTTACTAAAAAGGTGAAACGTAAGGCAAAACTATGAGAAGGGAGAAGGTGGACCTTTCTGCCATCTTCTGCTCCCAGCCAGGGTTCTCCTGTAGCTGGAAAGCAGTGCTTCTCTCAGCCCCCGTCGATAGGAATCCCTACTTCTCAAGTGTTCCTCTAAGCAGAGGAGAAAATTAACTGTTGCGATTCAAAGGTGTCCCTTCTAGGACACATTGCCTCCATGTAAATCAAAAGCAAAATGAGCCAACTATGTGGCAGTTCATTCCACACAAGTGGGCAAACTTTGGTGTAAGATTAATGAAAAGAAATGAAAAAGACGTAGCAAGCCAAAATACCCATAATACAATTGAAGCGCTTTGCAAATATTCCTCTATGTTTTTGTAAACCGAAAGTTGTCTGAGACAGGTCTCAATCAATTTAGGAAGTTTATTTTGCCAAGGTTAAGGATGTACTCATGACAGTGACACAGCCTCAGGAGGTCCTGATGACATGTGTCTGAGGTGGTCAGGGTACAGCTTGCTTTTATACATTTTAGGGAGACATCAGACATCAATCAATATGTAGAAGATGTACATCGTTTTAATCAGGTAAGGCGGGACGACATGAGGCAGAGGCTTTCAGGACATAGGTAGATAAGAGACAAAAGGTTGCATTCTTTTGAGTCCTCTATCAGCCTTGCACTGAATACACAGTTTAGTCTGGCTCAGTGAATCTGCATTTATCACATAAACAGCAGGGCTGAGGAAGCAGCCAGGTATGCATTTGTCTCAGGCGAGCCTCAGAGAGACGACTTTGAGTTCTGTCTGTCCTTTGTCCATAAGGAATTTTCTTGTAGGCAAATTGTGAGGAAGGTATGTAGCTTTTTATCTTTGTAGCTATCTTATTTACGAATACAATCTGAGGCAGGTTTCTGACACAGTTCCCAGCTTGATTTTTTCCCTTGGCTTAGTGATTTTGGGGTCCCAAGATGTATTTTCCTTTCACATTTTATAACTGTAACTTTTCAACGCTGTTGCTAAAAGTATCCTTTATTATGGAATATTTTCTTTGTGAGCTGTGAAAAGACAAAGTTAAGGCAAAATGACAAAGAAGGGTTACAAATGAAAAGATGGCCTGATGCTGATGGATAAATGCAAGCTGGAAGACAGCTGGGTGACAACTTATGTCAGGTAAAAAGGGACACATTGATGGTATCAAAAAACAAAAGAAGATTAAGAACAAATATCCATAAAAGAAGAAAAATAGTTGTGTGGTACAAAGGAAAAATCACCCCATCAGATTAGGCAAATCTGATTAAGAGTGAAACATATGAATATAATAAAAATATAAATATAGTTGTATCATATGAAACTGCTGTTTTGGTAGGTCAAGAATAGTTGAATATTGGTAATGGTTTAGCCCAAAGAATTCACTTAGAGGAGGCATAGACTTCCTGTTGCATGCGAGAATTGAGTTCCTGCAAACCAGTCCTTTTATTATTGCTCTAAACTTTCCAACTTTTAAAAAAGACCCTGAGGCATCAGTGTTGGCTTCTCAGAGCCCCAGGTGAGTAAAGCAGAACAGCTGACATTGTAAGCGGGAGATTCCTGTCTGGTAGGGCCACTAGCTGGTGACTCCTTTGTTCAGTACAGAGATGGATTCAGCTCCCCAGCTGCTCCCTTAATCTTCACCACATCCCCCTTCCAGGCCCTACCTGGAAGAGCATAAGGTCCCTGGCTGTAGGGAAAGGGCAGGAAGCAGAGCAGAACTGTTTCTGCGTCAAGCGCCCAGGAGCTAGGAGCTGGGAGCTGGGCGCACTGACTTGGGATCCCAACTGCCTGGGTCTAAGCCCCAGCTGTGCTTCTCCCCAGAGTTTCCTCAACATCCTGTTTCCTCATTTAGAAATCAAAGCCACAGAATCCCATCTTAGTGGGTCAAGTGACCCACAATTGAGTTAGCACATGCAAGGCGCTTAAAATAAACAGTGCCTGGCACAAAAAGAAACTCAATAAATGTTCGCAATTGTGATTTTAATCTTTTGTGTGGATGTCTGCAGTTGCAGAAAGGAAAAGCTGGGTACACATAAAAACAGTTTTAAAAAATGCCCAGAGTACAGAGTTATTTATGCTAATGTGTTCACACCTATGGAGAAAAGTTTGTAGAATGAAAAAAAAATATTTTAAAGATCAAATAGAGCGAAGCAACCACAGCAAATACTTGTATTTCTCTAGTTTCATCTTCAGACGTTCCCCAGGGACACAGGCAATAGCTCCCTCCCCTGCATTAGAAAGATGACTGTCAAAATTAATCTGCAGTATTAGGGGTAGTGCTGACAGTTTCATCTCTGTAAATGTTATTACTGCATTAAAAAAAAAAAAAGAAACCCACAAACCTCTGCCCATCTTTCTAGTCCAGGCACTTGGAGAGTTCTTACGGGGAGAAGCACTTCTCCCCATCGATAGAAATTCAATTTGCTGCACAAGTTAAGATGCAGTAAACTTCTCTCTCCCTTGCTTTACTGCTGCTTTCACAATCATAAAACGAGCCTAATGTTTAAATGTTAGAAAGCATTTAATATTTAATCGTTGGAGATTAAGTCTCTTTCATGATGCCTGAGCTGCCCAGCAACAGGTTAGAAATTGATTGTCTGCCGACCCCTAGGGGCACGGCAGCAGCTCAGCTTTCAACATCTGCCCCTAGCTTTCTAAGGCTCAGAAACGCCAAAGGAAATGAAAAGTTTCCTCTTCCAAAGCAGTTGCCAGTTCCTAGGGGCCAGCACATGGCAGCATCTGGAAAGGCCAAGGGGAGATGGATGTGTGCACATGAAAATGCGTGATGTTCTGGGACCCAAATATCTGGCAATAGGAGAACAGCAGAGCCAGGGCCTCAGAGAAGCTCTCTCCACTGTGGCCAGGGGGAGCCCTTGTGTCCCCACATTCATGTGACGCTACACTAGAAACACTTTTTTTCTGCCCGCTGGACATACATTCAGTGTCAGGTGACTTAGACCCATTCACAGATATCTGCTGGCACTTCACACCATCCACATTTTTTTTTTCTTTTGTGCCTGTCAATAAGAACAGAGAACACAGGCAAAAGAAAGAAAGGAATAATTGCTTGCTGTCACCTATTCAGCCTCTAACAGAGCCAATTCTGAAAGAAAAGAATTCAGTGCTACTTCCCAGCAGGATGCTGACACCATGAATGACATCATACAGCCAGACCTCAGGCAACCAGGGAGCCCGCATGAAAGACGAGTGATGCCAAGGAAGAACACCCATGGTGCCACCTGACAGTCACGTCCTGCAAAGTGGCAGGGGGAGAGGAAGCCTGGGAGGGCCTGGGTTCAAATCCCTGCTGGGCCCCTCTCCCACAGCCTAATGTTGGGCAAGAAGAACCTCTCTCAACTCAGTGTCCTTGTTATAACAACAGGCTTAGGATGCCTTGATCCCAGGGTGGCTGAGTTAAAACTGTAGGAAAAATCATTTAGGAAAAACCCTATAAATGTTTGTTAAAACTGGATCTGAAATGAATTAATCATCAGACCCCAGATAAAATCAGTTATTTGTGTGTGATATGGTTTGGCTGCGTCACCACCCAAATCTTATCTTGAATTCCCACCTGTTGTGGGAGGGACCCAGTAGGAGGTAATTGAATCATGGGGGCAGGTCTTTCCCATGCTGTTCTCGTGATAGCAAATAAGTCTCATGAGATCTGTTGCTTTTAAAAAGGGGAGTTTCCCTGAATGGCTCTCTTCTCTTGTCTGCCACCATGTGAGACGTGCCTTTTACCTTCTGCTTGTGAGGCATCCCCAGCCATGTGGAACTGTAAGTCCAATAAACCTCTTTCTTTTATAAATTGCCCAGTCTTGGGTATGTCTTTACCAGCAGCATGAAAATGGACTAATAAAGTGTGTTATTTGGAACTTCAGTGTTAAATAAATTCTGTCATCATCAAATCCCTTCATGGGCTGAAGTTTCTTGACCTTGGCACTACTGACATTTGGGGCAGGATAATTCTTTGTTGGAGGGCTGTCATGTGCATTGTGGGGTGTTTAGCAGCATCGCTGGCCTCTACTCACAAGATGCCAGCAGCATCCCTCCATTTCCCCCCAGGTTATGCCAACCAAAAATGTACCCACATATTGACAATTTCCTTGGGGCAGGAGGAAAATCACCCCAGGCAGGAGCCACTGCTATGTATAATGGAATGCTAAGAGGAATAACTACAGGAACTATTCTTTGCTGCCTATCTGCTGCATATTAAACATAGTGAGATAACAGTAGAATTAGAAAGTGTCCTTTTCCTAATGGTTAGTGATAACCGTTCCGTAAAACAAATAGCAAAACCACCCCTTGTTCCCATATCTAAAGTCAGATCTCAGCCTGCTCCAGGGACACAAACACAAAGTGTGACTGGGAGGACAAGGCTTATACTTGAAAATCATTGCAAGATTTTGCTTATTTATATCAGCAAAAAACCAAGAAACACGCATGAGGATCTAATGATGTTCGATTAAGGAGCAGGAAATGTAACACTGAGTTGGTCTTAACGTTTTAATCGTGGTGCATTGCTGAGAGATTCCAGATTTAATACGTTATTTTATGCAGATGGAAGTGGCTCTAACACGTGATTGGTTGGCTGGCTGGCTGGCTGAAATTGGAACTCAATGGTGACCTGTTTTTAATGAGGCTGAGATGCCAGAACTTCCCTGGAATACTGTAGAAGATGAACCCAAAGGCTTAGAAAAATAGAAATATTGGACTACAACATACATGCACATATGCACACATACACACAAATACACACACATCACTACATTCACAGAGAGCTCCCACAGACTCTTCCCGAGGCATGGAGAAGTGAGGAGACCCCGGCATCCTGAAGAGGTCTGTGCCAGCTGCTCTCTGTAGGCTGGTTATGGTGACGGATGGGGTCCTAGAATAGCAGAGGCCACATGGCAGCCCCTAACTAGAAGAGAGGGTGAGCATATTTACCTTGGGGACAGCAAGGTTTCCAGGAATGTTTTAATCCACAGGAACCTTTGGTGGATGCTAATTGCTCGGAGCATGCCTTGGAAGTAAATAGGCGGGCAGCTTCCTAAATTGTTCCTGGATCTATATATCAAGGATGAATTTGCCTCTGCTGGTCAGAATGGAGCGATGGCCCCTCGCCCTGTTTCCAGGCTCAGGACCTGCACCTTCCTGCGGGCCTGGCTCTTCCCAACCTTCTCACCCCAGACTTCTTGCCTCCTGCTTTGTTCTGCTTTCCTCCATTGCACACACACGTCTCCACTGGAAACACCTTCTTCATTTCTTTAACAAATGCCTTCTACACAGGAACTGTCTTGGCTTTGGGATACAAATGTGAACAAAACAAAGACCCCTGCCTCATGGAGCGACAGCATGTTTTGCTGATTATTGCAGCATCTGGGATGTCATCTGTCTTGTTTGTTGCTATGTGCCCAGCACTAGAAAAGCACCTGGCATGTAGTAGGTTCACGTTAGATAGGCACTGAATGGATGCCTGCACTGTCTGCTCGCCATTGAGTAAGACAGTCTGTGTCTCTTTCATGGTCTCTCTTTACTCAAATATCTTTGAGTCCTAGCATTGCTTCCTCAGTTGGATCACATCACAGAGCAAGCTTCGGCTATGGTGAGCATCTCTGTCAAGTCCATGGATGAAATGCAGAGACAACCCCCCCAGGGCAGGAGTCTCCAAACCAGGATGATGATCAGAATCACTTTGGGAAGCTTTGAAAAAGCACAGATCCCTGGGTATAGACCCCAGAATTTCTGACTTTCCAGGTCTGGGATGGGGTCTGAGTATCTGTAAAAGTGCCCAGGAATCTTTTGGTGCTCTGCTGTGGTGCGCCCCATCTCTGCATCTCTAGTCCATCCTCACCCTTCTCCAGGCATATCTGTGGGCCCCTGGTTTTTTTCCCAGCAACCGAGTCTGAGAAGAGTATGTGGGAAAGAGGAGAATGAAGGAGCCAATAGAATACGCCTCTTAAAATGTAGACACCAAATCTAAACATCTGCCCCTCAAGCCAGCCAAGACAGCTCCTGAGCCATATTTTTTCATCCCTGATATGCGAAGAAAAAGCTACAAAGCAGGTTGCCTGTTATGCATACATGATGTGAAATGACACCTCAAGGTACAGATTTCTGTTCTTCAGCAGCTGAGGTTATCACTGACATTTGCCTCTGATTCTCATATCCGCAGTTATGAAGATGGAATAAACCAGGGGTTCTGAGAGCTTTAAATGCTGGATAGTACTTCTGCTCCGAAAGCACAACTCTCCTCTGCATCAAGTCCTAGCAAGCCCAATAAAATGGATTCTTGGATATACGTTTTTTAGGAAGAGAGTAAGATGCAATGTTCTATTCTCAGTTCCTTAAGGTCATCTTCAACGCTGGAAATGATTCACATTTGGAACACTGAACTCCCGTGCTTTTTCTGAGGTGTGTTTCAACACCAACAGCAGGCTAAACCAAACATCTGAAATGCAGTGAGAGCTGGATGGTTAGAAGGCTCTGGTTTCAGACCTGGACTAACTGGACACTGAAATCTGGGCTGGAGTACTTATTCCAGAAGCCGATGGAAAAACATCACGTTTTAAAAGTCAAATCCTTGACTCAGGATCATAACATCATCATCATCGAGCAGGTCTCTGTTATCACTACAGTGATGAAGCCTGAGCTGAGCAGCCACTAGGGTAAAGAGGGCTCTGTGCTCAGCTCTGTGAAGACAAGGAGGCAGATTCTCAAGAGCTCAGAGCTTTGCACAGCTGCAGAGTGGGCAGGGATGAATGCAGGAGAGGGAGTGGGAAAGCAGCACAGACACGGTAAAAGGAAAAATAATTTAGGCTGATGGAACTCTCAGGTTTCCAACACTCAAACTGCCATGTGAAAAGCAAGTGGTAAGAATTCATATATGATATCAGCAATAAAATAACATCCTGTTGTAGAACAAAATACACAACAAAATACACTGAAAGACAAGCTTTAGTCTTTTATAACAACAAGCAGATCTCATAAGTAAATGAAAAGCTAGTTAGTCCATTACTCTTTTTATTCCTTAAAACAAAATAAAAAAAGAAAAGCTTTCAGTGACATGATGAAATTACTATCACAACACTCTTGACAATCTCCAAATAGGGAAGGTGTTTTTCTACGCTGAAACAGGAGAAATTGTGCTTGAGGAATCCAATAAGTTCAAAGTGACTCAAAGCTCTATCACAGCTGTCAATAAAGAATGAACAGGCAAAATTCTTCACAGGCTTAACATGAGAGGCATTGAGCGTTTTGCAAGGCTGAACAACAGACGGGTAGTTTTTGCATGTGCAGTGCTGTCAGAAGTTGTAAAAGTAAACACACGTCTTTATTTTTTTAAGGTAGTCCATTACAGGTAATTACATATTTAAAGTATAGTCATTTTTCCTGCCTTCCATATTTAACTATTCTTATCTCAGTCATTTTAATACAGAATACTTAATGTAATCGATTTTTATATTTCTAGGGGAAAGGAAACTTCTACCCCTTTGCAGGCCAAACCCAATTTGGCTGACCATTCTAGACTTTCGTCCTCCCAGAAGGATTCTGAATCCAACTCTTTAGGAAAATGACTTTGAATGGGTTGTGATTACAAGCAAATGAGATGAAAAGAGTCAACGTTTTGGACTCTTGCTCTCCTTGCTACCTTGTATTTCAGCTGCATAAAGTTCCCTGGTGAGATTTTGCCACCTATGTCATTGATTACGTCAATGTGAGCTGCAGGAAGGGTGAGCTAAACTGAGGACTGTCTGCACAAGTGAGATATTCCTCACTCTTCTTCAATTTACCAGGAAAACAGGGTAGCTCTGAGACTCAAAAAAGTGTAGCTCAGACTTCTGGGATTCACATGAACTCATCCAACCATCGAGTTTACATCTCCTGTTCAATCTCTTTCAGAGTTCTTTATCTGAATGAATGGCACCAATATTCATCTTGTTTTTTATTCTTTCCATCTTTCTCCCCTACCATCCATTTTTAGTTATTCATATCTTATTATCTTTTGGTGGTGACTATAAAGATTAGGGCATGCACTCTTCTTGACTATTTAAACTCTAACCTGAATTAAGATTTTTACCACTATCTTAATGTTACATTAACTCCATTTATTCCCTTATGTTTTTTGAATTGTTGTCATGCATTTTAATTCTATATATTCCTATATATTTTAGATCCCAAGGCTTTATCATTTTGTACAGTCGATGTTCATTTATATTTATCACTTATGTTGCTCTTCATTTCTTACTGTATTTCTGTGTTTCTGATAGGATTACTTTTATTTTGCCTGAAGAACTCCATTAGAATATTTTTAGTGAAGGTGTGCTAGTAACAAACTCTTTCAGTTTTTATCTAAAAATGTTATCTATTCACATTCACTTTATTTTTTATTTTATTTTATTTATTTATTTATTTATTTATTGAGATGGAGTCTCACACTTTCACCCAGCTGGAGTGCAGTGGCACAATCTCAGCTCACTGCAAACTCTGCCTCCCGGTTTCACGCCATTCTCCTGCCTCAGTTCACATTCACTTTTAAAAGACATATTCACAAGGCACATACATCTAGGTTGGTCTTTCAGCACTTTAAAGCTTTTATTCTATTGTGATCTAACTTCCATCATATTCATTTAGAAGTCAGCTGTCTGTCTTATATTTCTACCTTGAGAGCATGTGTCCTATTTTTCTCTGTGGATGCTTTCAAGAGCTATCTCTTTGTCATTTGTTTTTGCAAGCTTACTTTGAATTTATCCATATTGAGAATCACAGTGCTTCTTGAATATGGTGCTGAATGTCTTTAATCTGTCATTTTTCTCTTGAAATATTACATATTCCCTTTCATCTTCTCCTTCTAGGAAAAAATTATACATTTATTGGTGCCTTTCACCATATTTCATATGTTTCTTTACTTACATACATTGAGCATTCCACTTTTTGCCTTGCTGTAGTTCAGCCTGGATATTTTCTACTTTCTTAGTTTGTTTACAAATTCTCTATTCTGATGTACTGAATTTGCTATTAAACTCATATCATGAGTTGTAATATAATTTATTAAATTTTTTAGTTTTAGAGATTCCATTTAACTCTGTTTTATAAATTTCAGTTCCTAAGGACATTCTCCACTCTGTTATTCTATTTTCTTGACCAAAACATGATGGGAAATGCAATCTCTCTGGGATCCTAAGCATCCCTTTCTGTTCTTGCTGGTGGTGCCAACAATAAAAGCCTGTGGCCAGTCTACCTGGGCCATTTTCCAAGACTATGTTTGTAGTCAGTAATTTTGAGGGATAATGTAATGTCTCCCTCCAGAACAGAGAGCAAGCTTTCTTAGTGTTTGCTATAAAAGCATGGGATTCTCTAACCTTGATGTTCTCCAGCTGTGATGCAAACCCACTGCATGTGTAGCATTCATCTGAGCTATATAGCATTGCCCCTGTGGAATTTGGAGGCCAGGAGGCAATGTGAATATGCTTACATCCATCATGTGCTCGCTGAGCCATAAGTAATACAGTTCTTTCTTTGACCTAGAAGTCTCATGTTCTCTTCCAGCATTTGTAAATCAGTAACAGATTAACTTATCTGTAAGTAAGGTGAGGTCAAATTCCCAAACAGGAAACCAAGCACAATTATTTTAATGTATGTGTGTAAAAACCTTCATCACTTGTAGATCTGCATCTGTCTCTACTGTCCTTTGTTTTTTCTTAGTCCTGTTTTTTGGTGTGTCTGATAATTTTTTATTGAAAGTCAGACATTATCTATTAAAAATAGTAAAGCCCCTGGAGCATGTTATCTTCCTCCAGAGAAGGTTCAACCTATATTCTGGTAGGAAGTCTTTCTTTCTTTATTTTATTTTATTTTTTTTTGAGACAGAGTCTCACTCTGTTGCCCAGGCTGGAGTGCAGTGGCACAATCTCAGCTCACTGCAACCTCCGCCTCCCAGGTTTAAGCAATTCTCCTGCCTCAGCCTCCAGAGTAGCTGGAACTACAGGTGCCCACCACCACGCCCAGCTAATTTCTTTTGTATTTTAGTAGAGAAGGGGTTCCACCATGTTGTCCAGGCTGGTCTCAAACTCCTGAGCTCAGGCAATCTGCCCGCCTCAGCCTCCCAAAGAGCTGGGATTACAGGCATGAGCCACTGTGCCCAGCACAGTCTGTCTTTTGAAGTAGCTCAATCCACCCAGCTACTAAGCTGATTTGTGGCAAAGTTGCAGTTTTTACAAGTTTCTATCTCTGGTTTATCTCTACTCCTAGAGTCTAGTTTTCCATGGGTCCTAACTGGAAGCCTGAAACCTTTACTGTTTACTAGGGCCTCTCCTCCTTGGTAAGTCTTGACCTCTAATTATTGGGTCATAAGTGCCTTGCGATGGCCAAAATCTCTTCTGTACTTTTGATAGCTTTCTACTCAGCTTCTTAGTTTCTTGCCCATACAATCTAACAATTGGACAAATAGCTTGAGGAAGAAAACCATGAATTTGGGCTTATTTCCATATGCCATGCTCATTTATAAGAATCTAGCATCTCTGTTCTGCCCATCATGGACACTTCAAATTACAAATTTTTGCTATCCAACCCCAGGCTAAAAGTTCAGCTGGCTTCTCTGCCTTTTATGTAGGACTCTTTTCCTGTTTTTTTTAACCTCTCACTTACTGTAAATTCTCTGAGGGAAGAAGTAGCTTACAGAATGTTGGCTCACCTCTCTATAATTCTTTTCCCTCTGGATTATTTGTGATTGAAGTTTTTGTTGCTTCAGCAGTTCTTCCATGTCTTTAATCTGACTTTTAAATAAATATTTACTCTGTCTTTTCTCATTTTGTGGAAAAGTCTTTGGTCTTCTACAACCCAAAGTATCATTTCTGACATGCCCTTATCCTTTATAAACAGTACTTCCTAAATGTTTCTCACATCATTCCACTTTTCTCCATCTCCTCCACCATTACCATTTCATCTCTTACGTACAGTATAGAATATCTTGCAACTAATCTATCTTCAGCCACGATTTTCACTTTTAATCTGTTCTCTATAAGCAACTATAGTGATATTACAACAAAAAAGTATTAGTTTCATATTTCTGTATAGCAAGGTGCCACACATTTAACCGTTTAAAACCAAACAAGTTTACTATTTCACAGTTTCCATCCATCCAGAGATGAAGGGTGAACCACAAAAAATATAAAGCATTTTCAGGCTATAGACTTAATAAAGAATGGTAGCCTCAAAATTCCTCTGTTTCTGAAGTGAGGAGATGGCTGGGTACCAGAATATGACCCCAGTAGCACAGGAATCCAAGCACAGTTTAGTTAAGTTCTCTGTTCAGAGTATCACTGGTCTTCAACATAGTTGCAAGCTGGGCTACATTCTCAACTGAAGGCTTCACTGTGGAAGAATCCTCTTCCAAACTCATTCAGGCTTTGCAGATAGACAAAAAGCTAGAGCCTTTTGTTGGCTGTCTGCTAGAAGCTGCCCTCATATTCTAGAGGTTTCACTCAGTTCCTTACCATGTGAACTTCCTCAACATGCCTGCCCTCTTCATCAAGCTAGCAAGGATAATTTCTTGCTCTAGTATATTAAGACAGAACCCTACATAATGTAGTATTATCATTGGGAATGACATCTCATCATCTTTGCATATTCTACTGGTGAGAAGGAAGTCACAGGTTCTACCCACACTCAAGGAAAGGGAAGTATGAAGGATATAAACCAGGGGGGCTGAGATCATGGAGACAATCTTAGAATTCTGCCATTTTTCTATTACATTAGCCTCTTCCCAGATTAAAACCCTTCCATGGCTTCCCATTGCTAATAGGAAAAAAATTTTAATGACTTATAAATTCCTGAATGATCTAAACCCTAACTCTCTATCTTCATCTCATGCTATGCCCTCCCTTATTACTTGTATTCCAGTCACATTTTTCAGTTCTTTATATTTGCCCTATTCTTTCTTACCACAGGGCCTTCTACATTAATTCTTACCTAGGTCACGCCTGTTCATTCTTTAAGTTTCAATTTAAGCGTGATTTCCTATATAAGTCTTCCCTGACATATTTAAACAGGATAAACCTCATTATATAGCCTCAAATACATCTTGTTTGTAATTTCATATAGTGCATTCACTTATTTACGTGATTATTTGGTTTCAGTACATCTCCCCTCCTAGACTATAAGCTCCATAAAATCAGATGCTTTCTCTGAGTTTGGCTCCATCGTATCCTAATTAGCTATGAACTTTACATTCTGCTTGGAAGCGTTCAGCATTTTTTTAGGCCTTTTGTAATAGATGAACTTTTCTACAAAAGAAGTAAGCTAATCAAAGACCTTTCTAAATCATCTGATTCTATAAATCAGAGCCAGGATGAAAGAGAGTCTGAGAATGAACGTGGCCCTTGCCAGGTGAATTTTCCCAAAGCTGAGGTCTGACCATGATATTTACATGATCAATGTCTTCAATAGTGTCAATTGTCATCAAAAATTTTTTACACTCCTTATTGGACATAAAAGGCCCTCTGTGACCTGGACCAAACTAATGTTTCCAAACCTATTTGCTATTACATCCTGCTATGGACTGAATATTTGTGTCCCTCCAAAATTCCTACATTGAAGCCCTAATGCCCAATGTGATGGTATTTGGAGGTGGAATCTTTGAGTGGTAATTAGGTTTAGGTGATGTCATGGGAGTGGAGCCCTCATGATGGGTTTAGTGCCCTTACAAGAAGAGGAAGAAAGAGATGTTTCTCTCCCTCCACCCCACATGCACCAAGGAAAGGCCATGTGAGCACACAGTGAGAAGGTGGCTGTCAGCAAGCTGGAAGCAGATCTTCGTGGGTATTATTGGTATATTTGCCTGACAGATTAACATGTGTTATTAAATTTTAAAACTAGTCTGTTCTGCTTTATCTCCCCCGTAGAATCTAGATATGTTGCATGCAGTAAACATTTAATGATATTTGCTGGATAAATTTGTTGCAAGTGAAAGTAGTTTCTGGGCAAGCTCCAGATTCAAGGCAGAAAAAAAAATGTTAGTGCTCTTCAGGGATAAGGCAGTCATTCAATGTGTCTTAGTTGTCAAGTGTGAAAAAGATGCAAGGCGCCAAGTATGGTGCATTAATTCAAATGAAATTGGGCCCCAAGTACTTCAGAAATATGACAGACAAGCTAGATATCATATCAGGAAAGCAAAGAATAAAGGAAGGAGAATAAAGGCTGAAGCCATAATACAATGAGTCTATTTGCAAATTGAGCCTAAATTAAGGACCAAGTAAGAGATGAAGTGAGAAAATGTTTGCAAAGTGTCCGCCAAATGCAATGGATTATTAGAGTAATTCTTTTTAATTTGGTTTACTGGTAGACATAACGATTATTGATAATGTAGTCAAGAATATCTTGGGAAATAAAGATGCACATTCTAGGGTAACAGTCCAAAACAGAAACAAAAATAACACCAACCAAACAAAAATAAGAGAGGCAATGTCAAATGCCAAATAAAATGTAAAGGAATAAATGAAAACATATTATTCATATATTAGCATGAGCTTGGGGGTAATGTTTCACTCTGAGACCAATTACTACAAGGAAGAAGATAGAAAACTGGGGCAATAAACTATTTTTTAATAGTAGAAAAAGGTGTGTAACACAAATATAATTAGATGAGATTTATATAAACCAAGAAAGCTATTTCCGATGAAGGGCTAGAAAACAAAGAAGGTCTTTGAATGAAGAAATGGATACTTCAACAAAGAAGTAACAAGCAGTATGCAAAAGTTTACAAAGTACTGAAACTTTAAGCACCACTGACTAATTACTGCATATTGTTTCCACCAATAGGGACTATGTCTTTCTGAGCAAGAGAAAAGTTTCTGGAGGGCAACGACAATGTTTTATCCATTCTGGTCTCCTCATAGTCTGGGACAATGTTCTACACACTGGACAATGTGTCCAGTGAGCCCCAGGTCATGTTGTCTGTGTCTCCCGGACACGCTATTTCTATGCATTTGTCTTGGAACACACTTCTCCTCTCTTTTGGAATAAGTTAAAACAGACAGAACAGAGACCATTTGAAATAACATTCCTACATCTTTCCATCGATGCATGCACATCTCCTGTTAAAAATATTCAACCCTCACCTTCTCTGAATGTATTTTACTCTTATGAGAACTGCATTTAGGTGAAAATATCTGCTCATGTCTAAACCAATCCCCAAACACACATACATTGCACACACACACAAACTAAGACAAACAAACAAAAATGAACTCTACTTGTAAAACCTGAAATTTCTTGAAGGCTCAGAAGTTCAAAATAACAATATTTCAATATGTGCCCCTAAGTTGACCACTTGAAAACAAAACCAAGCCCACACTTTTCTAACTCACTAACCCTTTTTATGCTTCCAACTTATTTCAATTCTCTCCTTACACTTTCTTTTGAAGTCTGCTTTTCTCTCAGGTGTAACCATGGGCAGCCTCAAAGTTGCAGTCTCAGGCCATCTGCTCTTAGCTGTTCAATGTCTCAGTTACCTCATTAACTCCCATGATCTCACTACGAACTGTGAAAATGATTCCCAAAGCTACAGCCCAGCTCTGACAGCTCACCCTCTAGCAAGTCCCATATAGGCAGACACTTACAGGAAAACTTCATAGATGACCCTAAAACTCACAAAACCTTACATGCTGAAATCCAAGTTGATCTTCCTCTCAACAACCTTCTCAAATTGTCCATTGTTACAAACAGCCTTATCATATTCATATCATATTCAGGTTTTGACCACCAGAAAATGTTTGTACTTCTTCTCTTTTGTCCTATGCCTGATCTTACATAACATGGTAAAGGAGTCAATTTTAGATCCTTTTTTAAAAAAGTTCTTTGGGTTTCCCCCTTTTGATTTTATAAAATTATACCCTCAATACCTAACTTCTAGATCCCTGAAACAATACACAAATTGGTTTCCTTGGCCCTGGGTTCTCTAGCTCTAGACCATCTGTCTTAAGTCAGTTTCACTAAATGCAGAACCTGAGATAGGATTTCTTGTTCATGTGATCAATTGAGGGAGTGCCCTTAGAAGAAGAGAATGAAGGCAGCAGGATGCAGCTAGAGCAAAATACTAACAAAAATATACTCTCACCAGGGACTGGCTTGAGCCAATGTCACCAGAAGCTTTGGAGCATCAATGACAAGCCAGCTGGAGTTGGTGCCACCTTGAGACAAGGTGACCAGTCATTTGTAAGCCTTTGACGGTCGGTATGCCTGATGGTTGAGTTGTTTCCCCTCCTAGAAGGTTCCATTAGCCAAGGGCAACTCTCCAGAGACAGGACAGCTGTGGGCCATAGCCACACTAAGAGTAGCTGGGGCCTGGGTGCACCAGTAGTGGAGGTCATCTGGGCAGGGCACCAACTACTTCCCCAACACCAGTGGTTCTCAAAGTGTGGTCCCTGGACCAGTGGAGTAGCATCATCCAGAAACTTGTCAGACATGCAAATTCCTGGGCTCTACCTCAGACTTACTGAATCAGAAACTCTGGAGTGCGACTGGATCCCAACAATTTGTGTTTGAACACTCCCTCCAGGTGATTCTGATGCACACTAAGGTTTGAGAACCATGGCACTACACCACCCAACACAGAGTTCATGAACACTTCTTAAGTCCCAAATTAGTATTCACTGATCAAGAACCTGAAGTAACTCTTATCACTGCTTGTGTCAACAATAAATTCCGCAGGTTTACAATAAATGCCTTCCATCAAATCAGATGCCTTCTATTCCTCCAAAGACCCATCTCAGCAACGCTTCTTTCTTTGTAACTCTTCATCATCATGGAATCACAGGATATTGGAAGAGAACTTGAAGGTTAATTAATCTAGCTCCCTCCTTTTTGCAAATGAAACAATGGAGGCATCCAAATTGTAAGCATCTTAACCAAGATTATGCAATGGGAACTCGGGTCTCCTTATGTCAAGTTTAATGCTTGTTGTTATATATTATGCTGATTTTACTCCAAATTAAGGGTATGAAGTTTCAGGTTTGACAGGATGAATAAGCTCTGGACATCTATTGTACAGCAAAATGACTACAGTTAATAATAATGTATTACATACATGAAAATCACTAAGAGAGTAGATTTTAAATGTTCTCACCACAAAAAAATAATGTGGAAGATGATAGCATGTTAATTAGCTTAATTTAATCATTTTCCAATGTCTACATATATGAAAACACCACATGGTATACTGTAAATTAATACAATTTTTATTTGTCAATTATATATATGTTAATAAAGTTGGGGAGATATTTTTAAAATTAAAATAAATTTAAGAAAAGAAAATTCATTACGACATAGTCACAGCTAGGTCAGTTCTACCTCTTTAAATTGGTGTTTGTGTTTTTGCCTGCAATTAATATACCTGCTTAACTTTTTTTTAAGTCTGTTTCCATTACTTCCTTCAGGAAACCGTCCATGACAGGCATGGTTTATGATGTTCCTATTTGTCAGGTATCTACCATCCCCTTGACACTTCCATGAGAAGAATGTTTCCTTGCCAATTAATGTTGGTCTTGGAAGGTGAGACCAGAGGAATGTGAGGAGCTGGGAGGAACCCTGAGTGCACATGGGGCAAAAGCACAGCATTTGGCTGGGACCCAACCCTCCTTCTCTCCATTGTGAAAACAAGTCCCAGATGGAGATGTTCCTGGGATCCGAACTGAAAAGACACATGGATCAGAATTAAACCTGACCCCAGCTTAGAGTCAAGCAAGTCTAACCCAGTGGGGCCACCCCTGGTCCACAGACCCAGGTTGAGATACGAATATTTAACCACCATTCTGTATCATTTGTTACACAGCACCGCCACAACAACACATGTTCACACACACAGTTCAAATGCTGGAGACCAAGCATGTTTCCATGCACTGGAAATACACGAACTCACTTAATTAACAACCCTATGAAGTAGGCGCTATTATTAAGTCAATTTTACAAATGAATACACTAAAGCAAGAGAAGTGATGTAATCTGCCCAATGCTGCATGGCTGCGATACAACTAGACCACCCAGCTCTGAAGGTCATGCTGTCCTCCACTCTGCAAGTGACATTTCAGGCATCTGGACACTTCTGTGTTCCCCCCTCCTCTGGGTTCCCAGACTTCCATAGGAATTCCTGTAGCTTTGCCCTTATCTCATCATGTTGAGTTACAAAGGTTCACTTGATGTATCTCACCTCCTAGGTGGAAAGGCTAAATACTACCTGGTCCACGTAAAGAGCCTGTAACAAGGAGTTCAGTAAACATTGGTTAATTGACAAACTATGAAGACTCAAACTCAACTCTCAGGACCAAGGGCTAGTGCTGATGCTGTGGTCTCCCAGGCAAGCTCCCGTCTTCCTCTATACCTTTCATGCATCTGGTGGCAGCACAGCTCCATCCCTGTCTTGACTAGCTCTCCTAGACCAAACACTCACCCAGATATCACAGCTCCCCATGATCTATCCTCAGCATATCTTTTCCATCTCCTCTTTCATTTATCTCACAGTTCGTGCTAAGTCCCACTCAAGCACTCCACTGTCTCTCACTCCTATCTGACATGAAAGTCCCTCAACCATCCATGGTCTATTCCACCCTAACCACAGGTGCAAACCTTTCCCACCCTCAAAGCGCAGCCCAAACACCTATCCCCTGGGGGCCCCAGCTGAACATCCTCTTCCCTCCTCTGGGCTCTAATAGCACATCTCTGTGGCTTTGGTGTCTGTGTCTCTAGGCCTATGACATTCCTTGTCTACCAACTCTCTATGTGTGTGCTTATTTCTGTTACTTCCACAAGCCTCTTAAAGCTAGGGTCCACGTCAAATCCATCTACATCATCTCAAAGCACAGAACACATGACTTTCAATTTATAGCAAGCATTCAATAACTATTTCCATAATCAAAAAGTGATGGTAAAACTGGCTTGCTTTTGTGAGGTATTATTCACTGTTAGCTTGTTCTAAAGGGAGCTGGGTGATGGCATGCAGCAGAATCCATCACGGAGGGTACATCACCCACCAGCTTTCCATCTGCAGATGTTGCCCATTGTAGAGCAGCATGCTGCCTGTTCAGGCACTGTTGCCAAACAGAACGTTCTCTTGGCAGAAGAACTGGCACATGCTGTGCTCTGCAGGTTGTGCCCCCAAACCAGCTCTTCCACATTGGCAAATGGGCATCCTTGAAATTGCCCTGCCCCATCCCCCACAGGCCTCCTACCACCCAAACAGATGGGCACACGTGTTAAGTATGCCGGGGAGCAAGTGTGTACATCAGGTTGGAGCTCCTGATAAAAGATTTGTCTCTCATACATGGTATCAACCCTGTCCAAAGAGCAAAAGCACACCACTGTGAAATGGGAGGTGTTGCAAAGGAATTGCCTTCATATTCTAATTTTGGGATCCATTAATTAAAGAGTCCCAGACCTGGAGTGGGAGGGGGAGAATGAGAAAGAGCTGAAAGAGAACATTCTGTTTCCCTTTAAAGTTTTGGCTGGTGGCATCAGTGGACCTGGAAATGAATGTTGTCTCTTTTCAGGTGGAGTTCAGATTTAAGGCATTTTTCAGGAGCAGCTAAATCCACGACCTGAGATGTCTATTGCTGCCTGCAAGACAGCTGGATAAAGGCAGTTCTCTCAGGGACTAGTATGCCTCCACACACAGGGAAGAGTAAAAGTTTAATAAATTATCTATAAACCATGTTTATAGAGAGAATGATACACTCAACATCCAACCTTATTGATAACCTAGTTGCAGTAATGTCAGAATCGAGTTGAAAACCTTTATTGACTCAGGTTGTCTTCGTTGTCTGAAGGCGCATGTTGGCTAGACAACAAAGACAGTGGTGGGAGCAGCCAACATGGCCTTTGGTGTACATTACAAATTTAAAAGCCTAAAATTGACAAAGAAATAATACCACCTATAACTCTAAAGCACTTTAATTCTGGTCTTTTTTGAGACACTAAAGACAAATAAGAACTGCATTGATCCACTTGATCTACAGATCTCACAAGTAATTTCTTCTGCTGGGATTTGTTTTTTTTTTTTTTCTTTTACTTTCCAAACTCTAAAATATCCATGACTCATTTGGAACACAAGAAGTGCAGCATGAACATCCCAGTTGGTCATCTGCAGAATATGCCAAACAGCACAGGATGCGGGGAAGCCACATAATGGAGAACAGATCATCATCTGGCAAAGCAACTGTCCAATGGCCAGCAGGTGGCCCAGTTGCTGGACCAATATGCTGCCCAGTACTGGAAGGTGCTCAGTCTCAGAAATGGGTTATAAATACCCATTCAGGGCTGTGACATTTGGAAGCTAAGAGCCTTAAAGACCTCAAGCTTTGCTGGTCACACTAGGGGTGTCAGTTGCTTCTCTGTAGATAGAATCTATCCAGTCTGTTTATTGTCTGCCTTTTAAAAGTCACTCCTCATTTCCAGACAGCTTCAGACAGAGACTTGACTAGGGATTAAATAACCATCATTAATATGGCTCAGAGACATTGAAAAAGAATAAGAGAGAAGAGAAGAAGAGTTTAAATACCTCCTGTAGAAGGGCTATCTCACTGTGACAGCTCTGGATGTTTCATTTATTAAACAATGGAAGGTATAGTATATTATAGATGTGCTTAAAAAATCATTTACAAAGGAGAATTACTTTATTTTTAATGAAGAATCAAGCCTTATCCTCTAGGAGGCTTTACAAAAATGGTTTTGAAGAAATTAACCTCTAATTTTATTTATTTAAATGCATGTATTTCTAAAGCTTCAAAATTATTGAGGTCCACTAGTTTTTTTTTTTTTTCAAAGTCACTTTAGCTAGTTGGATGACTTAACTGTAGATCACAAGAGTGTCCAAACTTATTTTCACTCCCCAGAATTTTTTTCATTCTCTCCTGTTTCTGTCAGGAGGTCACTATGTTCATTTGCCTGGTAGCAGGATGAATGGCAAACTCCTGGCATGTACAAGTTGAGAAAGCTGCAATTTGCTCCCCCTTTCCCTTGAAGGTCACTAAATTTAATACTGTGATTGAAACTCAGTGCCTCCCACAAATCTCCAGAGAACTGTGATTCATAAGGAGGAAGATAATTTGGAGGTGGGATATGTTAACCTGTGCACACATGGTAAGCAATTATAAATTGTTTCCTTTCATCTGTCTCAGATGTAACACATAGCAAGACTCTGAAGTATAAATCCTCTTTAAAATGAGACAGTCGGGCAATAGCCCATGAGGATACGTGGGTTCATTCACAGCACTGATACCCCTGTACAACTTCAGATGGTGACAAATGAGACTGATTTTCAGCTTGGCTTGACTTGAACTGGTAGCTTCTATCTTTGGCTTCCTTCTTGCAGGAAAAAAAAAAAAAATATATATATATATATATATATATATATATATATATATATATGTCTCATTTAGCCCATTGGCATCATTCCCAGTCAATGAATGAGTATGACACTTCTCCCAGTAACCATCTCAAAGTTTTCTAGCTGAACTAGTTAATATAGAAAATGTTTTGGCACTGGAAAACACATGATAGAAATCATTGTTTCACTTGGTGCACGGGAGAGCAGTGGGGAGGTAGGATATGCAGGACAAAGCAGTTTTGACTTTGCCTCTCCCAGTCCATGTAACCTTTGATATCCCAGAATTGGAATCCCTGGATACACATGAAACACATTAATGCATGACAGGCAAGCCCAAAAATTAGGGCTTAGTCCAGGAAGGTTTTTGGCTTTTCCCAGGAAGGAATTCAAAGGTGAGCCAGTGGTAGAAGAAAACAACTTTATTGAGATGGCAGTGTTACAGCTTCGTGACTGCTCCCGCAGAGCAGGGCTACCCTACAGGCTGTGTCAAGAGCAGCAGCTCAGGCACAGCTCACAGTTAAAAGTGAGCTCATGGTTAAACTCTCTTTTAATTACATGCCAATTAAGGGGTAGATTATTCAGAAATTTTTGGAAAAGGAATGGTAACTTTCAGGACATTGCCATGGAAAGGGGCAGTAACTTCCAGGTGTTGTCATGGAAACAGGTGGTAACTTTCAGGTGTTGCCATGGCAATGGTAAACTGTCATGGTGCTAGTGGGCATGTCTTATGGAGAGGTACTTTGGGTTCCTCTTCCCTGATTCAGCCAGTCTTTAATCTGGTCCAGAGTCAAGTCCCACCTCCTACCTCAACATGACTGCATCCCTGAATACACAAGAAACCCTTGGCGATATCTAGGTCTTCTAATTGGGGATGACAAGGGGAGCATATACAGGAATAAACCTTTGCTGGAGAACCACACAGTGGCTCCTGATGGGGTGGGAATGGGCATAAAAGAGATATGAGGCAGAGTGACCAATGATGGAGGATCACAACAAGAAAAGGCACATTTGAGAGCAATTATAAGGTCAATGATACTGAGAAGTGCTGCACTTCTAAATCTACCTCCCAATAACATATTGGTCTAAATTGAAAGGGTTCTTCCTGTTTTTAATCACACATGATTTTAATGTAACTCACACAGTCTCCCTGTACTAGTTTGCTAGAGCTGCTGTGGTAAAATACCAAAACTAGATGGCTTAAACAACAGTGATTTATTGTCACACAGTTCTGTAGACAAGAAGTCTAAGATCCAGCTGTCAGCAGGGTTGGTTCCTTGGAAGACTGTGAGGGAGAATCTGCTTTAGCCTCTCTAGCTTCTAAAGGTTTGCTCGCTGGGATCTTTGGTGTTGCTTGGCTTGTAGACACATCACCCCAACCTCTGGCTTTATGTACACACGTCATTCTTCCTGTGTGTGTCTCTCTGTGCATAAATGCCTTTTTTTTTTTTAACAAGGACACCAGTCATACTGGATTAGGGCCTCACCTGCTCCATTGTGACTTCATATTAACTAATTACATCTACAACAACCTAATTTCCAAATAAGGTCACATTCTGAGCTTCTGGGAGTTAAGACCCCAACATGTAAATTTGGAGGGATGCAATTCAACACGTAATATTCCCTAACACAATATTTCCATAACAGTCTGTAGCATCTTCTTCAGGCTAAGGGATTGGGGCCCCATCTATCAGAGTTGTAATAAGGAACAAAGGTTGTTGAAGGTAAGATGAGACTCAAGATTCAACAATATGTTCAAACTGCAGAATCAAAGAGTACATTGAGGCCAAATATCTAAAAAAGAAAGTTTGATGGATTGCCAAAGCAAGAGGATCAGAAGGAAGTATTAAAACTAAGATAAGGATACAGAAAGTTGCAATACTGGATTTGACATAAATGTACAAAAAACAGGGAAGGTTAAATAAATCGTGATACAACCATCAAAATTAAAGATTTGGTAAGTATTTTCTCATCCCATGAATAAAGGCCCATTGATCTTTTTATTGAAGGATATTCAGCCCATATTAACCAGGGTTGAAGATCCTACATAAAAAGATTTGAGTTGCCATTTTCTCAAATAATCCTCAGACACTGACTCTTCATAATGGGTTCTACTAGTACAACTCTGTAAGTCTTAGAGAGAAGTTTATTCATTCCATTCAAAGGATACTTGTTTCGAGAGCCCCCAGCTAAATTTGGGTTCTAGTACCAGAGCAGCTAGCAACCCTGCCCTAATGGGACATGAAGGGTACCTGGACATGGGTGTTTACAGTGTACCTTTCACGGGATACTTCTTTTACTTGGCAGACTTCCTAATTCTTACTTGACTGACTTGCAATCAGGGAGTCCCTCACATAGGAAACTTGTTTACACTGGCAGATGCCCTTGTGGCTCTTATCTGACCCATCTCCAGTTTAGTCCTGCCTGACCATTGCTCAGGCACTGGGAGCCTGACTTTGTAGTCTCCCTGGCAACAGGGAAAATCCGGCCAGGATAACCTGTAGTTCTTTAGATGGAAGGTGCAAATTCAATACACCATCACAATAGGAAATAAGTTTAAAGAGTTTTTACTTATAGGTCCTAGGCAAAGGAGTTGACAATGAGTCAAGAGTGAAGCTCTCCATCCTCAGTCATGCAGGCAGAAATGGAGTCAGGCAGAGAGAGACAGAGAGAGCGTGCACACATGAGTGCATGCTCTCAGCAGCATATATAAAAGAACAGTGTATCAGTCACTTCAAGTAATTGGGCAAATGCCTGAATGATCCCCTTAAAGAAAGCAGAAGGAAGTGCGGAGCTCAGTCTGCCAGACTGGAGAGAGATGCCTCCAAGTTTTTATCTTTGGCCGCTGGCTTGAGCCATTTGAGTAGAGCATGGAACTAAAGGCTGTGTCAATGGTGACTGAGCCCTGCTTCTGATATGAGAAAGTCAAACTTGCTTTCAAAATAGATGCCGATGCAAGATAAAATCATAAGTATTTACCACAATGCCTTCAGGTATTAGGGCCTAAGGTTTGGTTTTGCTTTTTGGTTTTTGTTTTTTGCTTTTCAATCCTGGTTAAGAAGTGCTAAAAGATATTATAGCCCTACATTCTGATTGGTATCAAGGGCAAATTTTCCTTCTTTTACAATGTGTTTTCTAGTTTTTTTTTTTTATTTTGTTACAATCAGCATAAAGGAAGAAAAGATTATGCCTTTGAATAAGAACTGTATTTACATTTTACTTTTTAAAAAGAAGGCAATAACTTGCATTTCTAACAATGGTTTATTAGAACCAAACCTTCAGATAGAAGCTACTAAGAATGCTAGATAAAATATTTAAAACGTCTCCTTATAAGAATTTAAGAACTGACAGATAGCCAAAATAAAATCTAAGGAAAGCTGAAATCCAGAAAGCCAAGCACAAGAAACTTACTCTACTTTGACCTGCAGTTACTTGCCTACCCCGAGAAATTCCTGCTTTGATTCTGCAATCTCCCTTGTATAGCACAAGATACAGAGGTCAATGCCCAGGCTGTATCCCAAGTGGAGACACTAATAGGAGGCTCTCCTTATATTAAGCAAGGGGAGAAAAAAAAAGGACAATGAACTCATGGTTATAGTGCTACACATAAACTCCTCTCTCACATCTTTGCAGGAGAATACAGAGGAAGTTGTTGGGCCCTGTCTGGAGTAGGTATTAAAGGAAAAGAAAGAGTGTTCCTACCAAATTATAGACATTAGCTACAGCATTGCCTGGGAGATACAGGGATCCACAGATTACAAACTTGTTTATGGTCACCCAAGACCAGACATACAGAAACTTGGCAGTAGCAAATGCATATTCTCTCTATAGAGAAAATTGTCTATTGACCTTCAAAATATTACCACAATAAAACCCTTAGACAATAAACTGCACACAAATAACCAAGCACACAAGGAAAGAAATCACCATGAGTAAAATCAAGAAGAAACAGTAGAATAATTGAATCATACCCACAAGATTACAGTATTTCAAAGAGATATCTGCACTCCCATGTTTATTGCAGCACTATTCACGATGGTCAAGATATGGAATAAATCTAAGTATCCATCAACACATGAATGGATAAAGAATATATGGTATATATACACAATGGAATACTATTCAGCCATAAAAAGGATAAAATCATGTCATTTGGCTCAATGGGGATAGAACTGGTGGCCATTATGTAAAGTAAAATAAGCCCAGTACAGAAAGACAAACATTGCATGTTCTCACTGATTAATATATATTAATATAGAATAAAGTAAAGTAGATTCTATGGAAGCATAGAGTAGAATTGTGGTAACCAAAGGTTGGGAAGGGAAGTGAGAAGGAGGAGATGAAGAGAAGTTGGTTAAGGGGTACAAAAATACAGTTAGATAGAAGAAGTACGTTTTAGTATTTGACAGTACGGTTGGAGAATTAAAGTTAACAATAATATTGTATATTTCAAAATGCCTAGAATTGCAAGACAAAGAAAAGTTAAACGTTTGAAAGAAAAGATAAATGTTTAAGGTGATGGATATCTCAATTACCCTGATTTGATTATTATACATTGTATGCAGGTATCCAAAGGGCAATGTAACCCAAAAATGTGAACAACTGGTATATATGGAGCATCAGGAAGAGTAGCTAATGGATGTGGAGCTTAATACCAAGGCAATGGGTTGATTTGTGCAGCAAACCACCATGGTTCACGTTTACCTATGTAGCATACCTGTACATCCTGCACATATACCCCAGAGCTTAAAAGTTGAAGGAAAATAAATAAATTTAATATAAATATTTATTTTGAATTATTTATCAGGAAGTTTGTATATCTCCATGTCTTTTGGGTCAGCTACTAGAAGATTATTGTGTTCTTTGGGTAGGAGTTATGTCTCGTTATTGGTTTTTTGTGTTTCTTGTTGACTTACATTGAGGTCTGAACATTTGAAAAAGTAGAGGCTTGTTCCATTCTGCAGACTGGCTTTGTCTTGGGGGAGCCCTTCACCAGTCAGCCTACCCAGAGATTCTGGGTATACCACCTGGTATGGTTCATGAGCACGCTTGCTGCTAATGTCCTCCAGCAGGCTGGCCTGTTTCTTGGGACAGCAGGTGAGCAGACCCTGGTGCCTGGGTCTGCAGGTGCCAGCCTGGTGACTAGGGCCATGGGGGGTATTCTAGGGCTGGGGTGGGCATGAAGTCTGGGGCTGTAGGGGCCATCCCAGTGCTGGGGGTGGTCTGGAGCCTAGGGCTGCTGGGGCTACCCTGGCCCTAGGGTGGGCCTAGAGTCTGAATCTGTGGGGGCTGACCTGGCCCTAGGGTAGATCCAAAGCCACTGAGGCCCAGTCTGGATCCTGGGGCTGAGGCAGGCCTGAAGACTGAGTCTGCCAGGCCGAACTGGAGCCTGGGGCTGCAGGATCCAGCCTTGGACTAGGGTAGTCCTATAGGTTCAGTCCAGAGGGACCAGCCTGGAGTCTGAGGTTATGGTGAGCCCAGTGTTGGGTTTTACTATGGCAGGCCCAGTGTTGGCATCCAAGGCAAAGTGCAGTGCTCACTTTTCTCTCCTTTCCCCAAGTGAAAGGTATCTCTCTCCATGCCGTGCTGCCTGAAGTTGGGGGCAGTGATGCAGGTAATATAAAGCTGTCCTTCTCACCCTCCCCAATGCTACTCATAACATCAGGATGAAGCTTACGAACAACACATTGAGTAAAAGGAGTCAGACATAAAAGAATACATTGATATGATTCCCTCAATGTTAAGTTCAAGAGCAGGATAATCTAAACTATATTGTTTAGTGATGCTTTTTATAAGAGATAAAAATATCTTTAAAAAGCAATGATATAATTAACAAAATATCAGAACAAAGATTAGTCTCTGGGAGGACAATATAGAAGGAAACTGGGAGTCTGACGAGGCTCTGTTTCTTAGACTGAATGGTTGTTACAGGGGTGCTTTCTTTAAAAGTGTTCCTTAAACAACAGCTTGTATAGATTGCATGCACTTCCCTGTCTGTATAATATAATTCAAAATAAAACAAGGGAAATAATTTGCAAAAGAAAATGTCTCCTGGATGTCTTGGACTTAGAAAATAAAAGCAAGAATTAGTAGGTAGCAGACAAGCTGTAAGCAATTTTGCACAATTGGGTATACAAAGTGGTACTGGCTGATAGTTTTCACGTTCCACTCACGGAGAGGTAGATGGGTTTAATAGCTGTGTTTAAAGTGTCAGATGCAAGAACAATGATAGGTTTCCCTTAAACGATTCTTACTAATTCCCTCCCAGCTCAAGAACTTTTTCATCAAAATGGTCCTTTGCTGCCTATCAGAAACAATTAAATCCTCACCTCATAGCAGTCTCCATCTTACGTCAACCACTCCCTTTGGCCCCCAAAATATACCTCCAATATTATCTAACACAAATTGGAATTGCCACATGGTCAAGGCAATAAAGAAATAAAGCCACGAAAGAAATCAAATGAAAGCAAAGGTATAAAATGATATTAGATGTTAGTCTGCAGAAAGAAAAAGCTGAAGGAATTAGAAACAGCCACAGGAACTTTCTGTGAACCAGGAGAGGCACTTCCATTTACAAATCACACTTTGTTTTTCATAGAGTGGGTTGATCATCACTTAAGAACTGAAAATTCAGCATTCCTTCTAAGGTGCATTTTGTTCAAATTGATATAAGTGGCCCAGATGGTTTGGCTTATGGTATCCCATTGATTATTGCGTTCTGCTCTTGCAAGTCATAGATCTGTTGTAATCTAACTGTCTGGGGAGTGTCCATTATTCTAGTTTCAAACCCATTCTGTCCTCAGTCACACGCATTCAAGCAAAGTAATGCAGGGGGACCAGATAAAAGCCACCCATTAGAAACCTCAGTTGCTGCTTGCCTCTCCCACAGAATTGAATATATTACTCCAGCTATCGTCAACAAACCTGCATCAACAACAGGATCCTCACTGTTTGGAAGACAGCCCCTGAGACCCAGAGCAAATGGGTCAAAGTCTCAGTTACATCAGTATAACTACAAAGACAATAATTCTTACCTCTCTCACAGGATACAGTGAAAAAGTAAGTGAATAAAAATAGACTGAAAACAGCAATGTAAGGAGCTAAAAGTACTGTGTGCATTGTTGTAAAATATTAAGTCAACAGTCCAATCATTTATTGCCACTGAAAGTCTAATATCTTATCTGACAGGTTGTAAACTTTCAGAGACATAAGCTTGAAGTGTGTATGTTTGTGTGTTTTAAGTGTGAACTGAAGCAGGTGGCAATAAGGGGAAGAAGGAGGGGAAATGGGAAGAAAAGTAACACAAAGAAGAAATGCATAAAGAAGAGACCATGATCCAGTGGGCAAATAACTCAGTTGAATCTTTGAAGAAACAGGTGTCAATGCTTGTTATCACGGTAAAGGTCAAGTAACATTTTTCTAGACATTTATCTTTACTGCTCTCTGCTAGGAATGACACCAGCGCATCACAATACTGCCCTCCTAGCCTCTCAGCCTGTGCTGCCTCCCACCATGGAGGCACACCATTGTCGCTCTCCATTTACCTTCCCTCATCTCCCTCCCCAGCTCGGGCTCCTTGCCTCACAGCTCATCTCTCCAGACTCTGAGTACATTTCAAACTGTCTATGGCACCAAATAATAAGACAAAACAAAATAGGAAATAACAAGCTAAAGAATCAGGTCTAGGAAAGAAGCTCCCTTTCAGTCAGAACCCTCTAGTTTCTTGTGTTACTTCAGGTCAGCTGTGGATTTGATGTGTAAAAGGATGTGTGGGGAAAGAGAGCAGAAATTAGGAAAAGCCTTCAGCCTGGGATGTAGGTCTGATACTGCGGAAGGAGAGAGGGATAGAATATTGGAGAGCAAGAGTCTCAAACTGCAGGAAAAAATGGCTTGGCCAGACCTATGGGCAGTCCTTAAGGCAAAGTTACCCACTGAAGAGCTCCATGTCATGTCTCAGTACCCATCTGTGCTCAGCCACTGGATGGCTGCGGCCTGCAGAAAGGTTGGTCGCAGTGAAAATGTGGGAGCAGTTAAAAAGGGACAGAGATGGGGCCATTTGTGCTTCCTGCAGCAAGACGATTAAGCAGCAGCCTCTCAAGAAATATGTTCCTTTACCTATTGGTCACCTGAAAGTAAGGGCCTTTTTTTTTTGTTCACTCCATAGCATAGAAGTTGCAAACTGACTGTAATGGACAATCTGGGAAGATGAGGTTTTTTTTGTTTTGTTTTGTTTTGTTTTTGCTATTGCATTTGGGTATTGAATAGTGTTTTAAAAACTTTTGAGCTAGTGATCAATATTTAAAACAAATAGATTTTACATTTTTAAAATTCACACTTCCAGCTTTTCTTGAAATGAAATGCAAAGGGACAACATTCTTTCACGTTGGTGGAAAAACAGCCTTCCCCCTTAGTGGACATTCACTCTGCAGCTGGCCATATTTCCCACCATTCCTTTATGCCTACACCAGCCCATGCACGGATCACTTTACTGACTGTTCTCCATGATCATTTAAGGCTTTAAGTCTCCTGCATTCATGCCTGTGTCACCATTAGAACATAATATCACTGACGGCAATTATTTTGTCTGTTTGGATCATTGACAGGCAATTAATTGCCTGCAACAGTGCAAGTTACATATTAGCAGCCCAATAAATATTTGTTCAATAAAATAGAGTGCTATCAACATAGAGTGTTGGAAGAAATTGAGTGGATGGTGGTGGAGAAAAGGCACTTGTTTCAGAGTCTTGTCTATGGTTAGCTTTGCGCTACCCACACACAACCAAACTGGCACCTAAGGGAGAAGGTGAGACTCCAGACACAGCAGTACAGGGTGCTTGTTCTAAGGAATATGTAGAATCAAGGTGGCTAAAGAATGGGTGTGTATACAGCAGCAAAAAGTCTCCCCTTGCATATCCTGTACCCTCTCGCAGGACTTCTTTACTCTCCTTTCAAATTTAGGATGAGGGAGTGGGTTTGTACAGAGAAGCAGTGCTTATCTCAGCTCCTGCCCTAGCCCCAGCTCAGCCTGAAGCATTGCTACAAAATACTCACTGGGCCACATTCCGGGGCAGCCAGGCATGAGGGGTCCTCACCCCAGAGCTAACGCACACTTAAGCATAATGGAACGAATTGAGTTCAATGATGATGCGATGGGTGATCCTCAAATGGCATAAAAATGCACGTGGACAAATATTGCAAATCAAACCGAGAACTGCTGCCAGAGGCCAGTCCCCCGTGGTGTCTCACCAGCTCTGAAAATGATTACCAGATGATAAAGCAGAGCAGGCTCCCTGCAATCTGATTACCAGGAGGGACTGGCAAATCCATTAGGAGCAAACAGGCCTCCTTCAAGTCCATTTTACTTGCAAAATCAAGCAACGTTAAGTTTAAAAAAAAAAAAATGAGCCAATTTTTCATCCCATTCTCATTGCCTCATAGTCACTGCATTCGTTTTCAGTTAAAAGAGCTGGGAAGGTTTGCGCTTTGAGAGCAAACCTTCCTGCTATTAAAAATCAAAGTCAGACGTAAGCCTGGCATGAAGCAGAGAGCTAGTACGTTTAGTTTGTGGGCAACCTGTTCTGACAGCCTAACCTGCAGAAAAGCAGCCGTGGAGGAAGGGAAGCAACTCTGACCTTCTGTGCATCAGACCGCACAGAGCCCTCTGCTTGTGTCCTGTCACATAATTCCCTATTCCCTGGATAAGGAGATTTATAAAGAATCCACTAAGTTAGAACAGGAAGGGATTTTAGCACTTGTGTAATCTACCTTTCTCTTAGTCTTATTTCATTTTATTATTATTATTATTATTATTATTATTTTGAGACAGGGTCTGGCTCTGTCGCCCAGACTGGAATGCAGTGGCGTGATCTCAGCTCACTACAACCTCTCCCCCATCTCTTGCCCCCTGGGCTCAAGCCATCCTCCCAGCTCAGCCTCCCAAGTAGCTGGGACCACAGACATGCACCACCACACGTACTTAATTTTTCTGTTTTTAGTAGAGAGAGTTTCTTGCCATGTTGCCCAGGCTGGTCTTGAATTACTGAGCTCAAGCGATCCACCTACCTCAGCCTCCCAAACTGCTGGGATTCCAGGCATGAGCCACTGCGCCCAGCCTTAGATTGATTTTAAAACCACATCATCTTTTAATAAGCATAAAAAATGTTCATGTCCTCGAAAGATCTTGATGTGGCTGGCTCCAGCTCTACCCCACCTCTAGCTTGAGAGTCTTTTTACTGTACACTCCCAGTAGCCAACAGGTTTCAGAGCTTTGTATTCCATAGAGTGCATGATGGAAACAATGAACCATTTTCCCTGAAATATGAAAATATAATATCATATTAAATATGCTTTGAAACTAAACACTTCCCTCTACCACCATCACCACCTATCAAGATTCTGATACAGGCTTCGCTGACTTGGTTCGGCCCTCTCATGTTATACAGAAAGCGGCTGAGACCCAAAGATTTTTTTTTTTTTTTTTTTTGAGATGGAGTCTCGCTCTATCGCCCAGGCTGGAGTGCAGTAGCGTGATGATCTCGGCTCACTGCAAAGCTCTGCCTCCTGGGTTCACGCCATTCTCCTGCCTCAGCCTACCGAGTAGCTGGGACGTGGGCTCCCACCAACACGTCCGGCTAATTTTTTGTATTTTTAGTAGAGATGGGGTTTCACTGTGTTAGCCAGGATGGTCTCGACCTCCTGACCTCGTGATCTGCCCCCTTGGCCTCCCAAAGTGTTTGGATTACGGGCGTGAGCCACCGCACCTAGCCAGGCCCAAAGATTATTACTGACCTGAGGCTGCAGACTTGCTTTTCTTCCTAATGCTGGAACCTAACCCCGTGTTCCCTGACTCACATTAGATTGCTCTCTCAGTGCTCAGGGCTTTATACTCCAAACCCAGGGCTTCATACATGACTGCCCAAGAACAAGAGGAAATTGTGAAAAGTGTCTTTGAAGAGGATCATATAAACAGTAATCTTTTGTATTGGCATCATTTGGATAGTGGTGTTGGGACCCAAGGGTGAACACACCCCTCCCCTTCAAAAGTTCTGGTCAATAAAGAACACACTCAGAGGACAGTGCTCCTTGGGACAGTTACCCAAGTAAAGTTCAGGTCTGTACTCAACTAATGGCTAAGCAATTCTCCAATAACCACCAGAGGATAGGGCTCTCGGGTGAAAGCTAGATTAGAAAATATGACCTAGAGCTTAGACCAAACATGGTTTTTAAATTCTGAACACTACTCCTGCTATGCCCATAACTGAATACAAGTAGGCCAACAAAACAAAAGAATGGCTACTTCTTCTGGGGTTGGGAAGAGGGAGCCCTGTCCTGCTCTGCTTTCCTCAATGGAGCAGAAGCTAAGTGCATAGTTCTTCTTGAACACACACCTGAGAAGCAGTCAAGAGGCCCTGCTGTGCCTGAGTGTGGTCTACCTATGCGTAAGAGGTGGAGGAAAGAGATGGAACATGTTCATGCCAACTTTCCCACCCGATAGGAAGAGGTAACTTTAGCAGAAGTTTCCCATCTCTTCTTAGAAGGTAAAGTAGCCTGGCCGGGTGCAGTGGCTCATGCCTGTAATCCCAGCACTTTGGGAGGCTGAGTCGGCGGGTCTCTTGAGGTCAGAAGTTTGAGACCAGACTGGCCAACACGGTGAAACACCATCTCTCTCAAAACTACAAAAAAAAATTAGCTTGGCATGGTGGCATGCACCTGTAGTCCCAGCTACCCAGGAGGCTGATGCAGGAGAATCACTGGAACTGGGGAGATGGAGGTTGCAGTGAGCCAAGATCGCGCCACTTCACTCCAGCCTGGGTGACAAGAGCTAGACTCCACTCAAAAAAAAAAAAAAAGAAGGTGAAGTAGCCTATCATCATAGGCTACTTCATATGATGATAGAGTGCTCTATCATCATCCAGTTCCCATACACAAAAAATTAAACCCATTAATGGAATGGTAAAAAGTGCATTCTTTATTGAACCAGAAACTGAGGAATTCCAGAGATCGGAAGTGACAGGGTACAGCTAGAGAAGGAGACTTCAGCCTGTGGCATGCAGGAAGACCCTCTGGAAAGGGAGAGAGAGGCCACAAACTGCCCCATAACCAAGCGAGGGCACTAGCTTAAGGCTGTGATCACAAGGCCACCAGCAAGTGGTGGTGACTCAGCAAGCTGGATGGTTGACCTCCTCATATCTTCTTTCTTCCTTGGGTCAGGGAGCATTACAGGAATAAACACGTCCATACGGGTGGATAAAATAAAAGCAGGAGTTGGACCAGAGATAAGTGATTATGGAGGCTGTCAGAGGATCACTCTGGCTGCTGAGTGGAGAACAGTTTATATGAGGTGTGGAGGGGGAGCAAGGAAGCCAGTGGGTGTGGCTGCAGTCTTTCAGGAGATGGAGCTAATGGTGTCCTGGATGAGGGTATGAATGAAGGAATGGAGAGAAGGACACAAATTCTAGTGATATCCAGGATGTAAAATCAACAAGACAAAGTCATGGGTCAAGTATGATTTTGTATCCCACTATGCCTATGGATTCACAATACAATGACCTTAGTACACTTCCACTCTATTTACTCATCCCTTACAATTTTTGCTCTTCTTCTCATGTTTGTAGTGATAATGTATGTTAAACATCTCAATGCATTATTTTTGATGTTTTTATAGTCACTATTCATTTCATTTCCATTTTCGGTTGGTCTTCTTTCAGCATTCTGTGTTTTTACCTGGGATCACTTTCCTCTGAACTGAAGAACTCCCTTTGCTGTTTTCTTTAACACAAATGGGCTCCTGAAAAGTTCTCTTAGTTTCGACTTTTCTGAAAGTATTTCTTTCATTTCCACTTTGTTTTTGAAGAATGTTTTGCTAATTAAAGTAAAATTCTAGGTTCACAGTTATTTTCTTATATCACTTTAACGAGATTATTCAATTGTGTTTTGACTCTCATTGTTTCCCATCACAAGTCAGTTGTCACTCTTCCTGTTTCCTTTCAAAGTCATCTGCCTTTTCAACACTTCTGGCTCCTTTCAGGATCTCCTTTTGTGTTTGGTGTTCAAAAATGACAGTGATATGCTAAAGCATGGTTTTCTTTGTATTTATCCTGCTGAGGCTCATAGGCCATGATTTTGAGTCTTAATGTCTTCCCAAAATCTTGAAAAATACTTGCCCATGATTATGTTTCTGTTCATTTTCTTTCTCCTCTCTTTCTGGAACTACAATTATACCTGAAATTCAATCTTTTCATTATGACCCATATATCTCTTACTTACTCTTCTATACATTGAGACTTTTTATCTCTCTGTGTTTTTTAATATCTCTCTGGACATATTCTATAGACTTTCTTCCAGTTTACTAATTCTCTCTACTACCCTACCATGATGCCCATTGATTGAAATCTCAATTTCATTTATTTTTATTTTTCCATTATAGGATTTCCATTGGAATTTTTATGGTTTCTGGTTCTCTGCTGAAATCCTTCATCTTGTAATTGTATTTCTTGAACATCTTAATTGCGAGTATTTAATATCCATGTACAATAACTCCAATTTCTAATTGTCTATGGGTCTGTTTTTACTATCTGTATTTCTCTTGTTTTTGGACAACCCTTATTTTTTTGTACACCTGTTTTATTTTCAAACACAACATTGTCAAATGTTGTATAAAAAATGTAGAGACAATTTAAGACTTTGAATAAGGTCATCACTCTCCAGAGAGAAGTTAATTTTTCCTCTGGCAAATCACTTTTTTTCCGTCTGGGACTGAGCTGATTAGAAGTTGTTTTTCAGTCTTTCTGAGGAATGGCATGTTTCCAGTTCACCCTTACTCATAGTATATAGGCCTTAAGCATAACAACCAAAAACCTGCAGTAATCACAGGACTTCCCCTTAGAAGGTCATTCACTACAATTTTTGTCCCTCTATCCTTGTGAGACTACAAAGAACTTTGCTCATAATCTTAACTTCTCAGATGTCATTTTTGTTTTCTGATTTTGCACTTGCCTTCTAGGCAAAAGCAGCTCCAAATGCCAGACACCTCTCTTTGTTTCCCTCTTTTTTCTGTATCTTAGCTCCAGAAACGCTCATTGCCTGAGCAGCTCTTTGAAGCCTTCAAATATGTGTCTATATGTGTGTGTATGTATGTTCTATATTTTCTCATTATTCTTCCTGAATCCAAAACCACGTGGTCAGCCAAAAACAGAAAGGGGCAAAAGATGATGTGTGGGTTTCTGACTTGCTTAATAGACTTTATAATAATGACATTTACCATTACAGGGAATTCCAGAAAAGGACTGACTGCTGACAAGATTGGTTCTTGGCTGGCATCTGGGAACTTACATTTCAGGAGGGTTTCTGCTGTTAACTGATAAGCACCATTCACCGAGCCGAAAGTATCTGTGAAAAGAATTGGTTTATGTTGAACTCCTGCTTTCCTGCTGGGAATCTGAAATTGCATACATGCCAGACACAGAGGGGATATATATTAGTCCACTCTCATGCTGCTAATAAAGACATATCCCAGACTGGGTAATTTATAAAGAAAAGAGGTTTAATTGACTCACAGTTCAGCATGGCTGGGGAGGCCTCACAGTCATGGTGGAAGGCAAAGAAAGAGCAAAGGAATGTCTTAAATGGTGGCAGGAAAGAGTGTATGCAAGCGATCTGCTCTTTATAAAACCATCAGATCTCATGAGACTTATTCACTGTCACAAGAACAGCATGGGAGAATCTGCCCCCATGATTCAATTACTTCCCACTAAGTCCCTTCCATGACACATTGGGGAATGTGGGAGCTGAAATTCAAGATGAGATTTGGGTGGGGACACAGCCAAACCATATGATTCTGTTCCTGGCCCCTCCCAAATCTTATGCCCTCACATTTCGAAACCAATCATGCCTTCCCAGCAGTCCTCCAAAGTCTTAACTCATTTCAACATTAACTCAAAAGTCCGCAGTCCAAAGTCTCATCTGAGACAAGTCAAGTCCCTTCCAACTATGAGCCTGTAAAATCAAAAACAAGTTATTTACTTCCTACATACAATGGGGATACAAGCATTGGGTAAATATGCCCATTATAAATGGGAGAAAGTGGCAAAAAACAAAGGGGCTACAGGCCCCATGCAAGTGTGAAATCCAGCAGGGCAGTCAGATCTTAAAGCTCCAAAATGATCTCCTTTGACTCCATGTCTCACATCCAGGTCATTCTGATGCAAGAAGTGGGCTCCAAGGCCTTGGGGAGCTCCACTCCTGTGGCTTAGTAGGGTATAGACCCCCTACTGGCTGCTTTCACAGGCTGGCATTGTTTGCAGCTTTTCCAGGTGCATGGTGCAAGCTGTTGGTGGATCTACCATTCTGGGGTTTGGAAGATGGAGGTCTCTTCTCACAGCTCCACTAGGCAGTGCTCCAGTGGGGACTCTGTGTGGGGGCTCTAACCCCACATTTCCCTTCCACACTGCTCTAGCAGAGATTCTCCATGAGGGCCCTGCCCCTGAAGCAAACTTCTGCCTGGACATCCAGACATTTCCATACATCCTCTGAAATCTAGGTTCCGAATCCTCAATTCTTGACTTCTGTGCACTCTCAAATTCAACACCACGTGGAAGCTGTTAAGGCTTGGGTCTGGAACTCTCTGAAGCCACAGCCTGAGCTGTACCTTGGCCCCTTTTAGCCACAGCTGGAGTGGTTAGGATGCAAAGTACCAAGTTCCTAGGTTGCACACAGCAGGGGGGCCCTGGGCCTGGCCCAGGAAACCATTTTTCCCTCCTAGGCCTCAGAGCCTGTGATGGGAGGGACTTCCATGAAGGTCTCTGACATGCTTTGGAGACATTTTCCCCATTTTCTTGGTGACTAACATTTGGCTCCTCATTATTTATGCAAATTTTTGCAGGTGGCTTGAATTTCTCCCCAGAAAATGGGGTTTTCTTTTCTATTGCATCATTAGGCTGCAAAATTTCCAAACCTTTATGCTCTGCTTCCTCTTCAAGCTTTGCCACTTAGAATTTTCCTCTGCTACATACCCTAAATTATCTCTCTCAGGTTCGAAGTTTCACAGATCTCTAGGGCAGGGGCAAAATGCCACCAGTCTCTTTGCCTAGCTATAGTGACCTTTACTCCAGTTCCCAGGAAGTTCTTCATCTCCATTTGAGACCACCTCAGCCTGGACTTTATTGTCCATATCACTATCCGCATTTTGGTCAAAGCCATTCAATAAGTCTCTAGGAAGTTCAAAACTTTCCCACATCTTCCTGTCTTCTGAGCCCTCCAAGTCTCTAGGAAGTTCCAAACTTTCCCACATTTTCCTGTCTTCTTCTGAGCCCTCCAAACTGTTCCAACCTCTGCCTGTTACCCAGTTCCAAAGTCACTTCCACAATTTTGGGTATCTTTACAACAGCGTTCAACTCTCTGCAGTATCAATTTACTGTATTAGTCCATTCTCATGCTGCTAATAAAGACATACCCAAGACTGGGTAATTTATAAAGGAAAGAGATTTAATTGACTCACAGTTTAGCATGGCTGGGGAGTCCTCACAATCATGGCAAAAGGCGAAGGAAGAGCAAAGGCATGGTGGCAGGCAAGAGAGTATGTGCAGGGAACTGCCCTTTATAAAACAAAACCATCAGATCTCATGAAACTTATTCACTTTCATGAGAACAGCACAGGAAAACCAATTCCCATGATTCAATTACCTCCCACCAGGTCATTCCCACGACATGTGGAGATTATGAGAGCTACAATTCAAGATGAGATTAGGGTGGAGACACAGCCAAACTATATCAGAGTACCTATGTGATCAGCCCCCAGTAAAAATCCTGAGCAGCAAGGCTCTAATAAGCTTCAATAATTGATGTTTCAGATGTGTTATCATAATTCATTGCTGAGGTAATTAAGTGCATCCTGTGTGACTCCACTGGGACTGGATTGTTGAAAGTTTGCACCTGGTTTCCCCATGACTTTGCCCTATGTGCCTTTTCTCTTTGCTAATTGTGGTTGGTATCCTTTTTCTGCAATAAATCATAGCCATGAGTATGACTATATGCTGAATCTTGTGAGTTTTTGTAGTGAATCATCAAACCTGAGCGTGATCTTTGGGATTTCTCAAGATAGAACAACTGGGGTGGAGAAAATAATAAATTTAGACTTGGACATATTAAGTACTCTTTATATTACTTGACCTTTTATTTATTTGTTGTTTTACCATGTACTTCTTTAGTTCTCAGTCTTTCAACAGCATTAGCATGGTTGACCACCCATCCTTCTGGAAACATGACTAAGCCTTTTTATAACACAGCTATCACCTGGTTTACTTCTTACCTCTCTTCCTCTGACTCCCTTGCAAGTGCATGACTTTAGATTCTTGGGCTGTCTTCTATTCTCACTCTGTTCTCTCTATATTGGTACTTTCATCCACATTCACAGCTTCAAACACCTCCTACGTACAAAGGATTCACACATTTACAGCTTTGGCCTTGGTCTCCCTTTTAGGCTCCATAACTGCATCTCAACAGCCTATTTATCTTCCAGATAGGCCAGAGTAACCTCAGATTCTTGGTCATGCCGGCATTCTTATAAAATATCAAAACAAGTGTGTTGTTTCAGAGCACCTTCTCTTTCCTCACACTTTTCTTCTACCCTCCCATGAAAAGGTATACATCCTTTGTCTCTGTAGTCTTAGCTGTCACATGGTATGTCTCCTCCCTGTCTATATCCTTTGATTTAATAGGTTCATCCAATAAGACTTTATTGAACATCTACTATGTACATTAGGCTAGACACTGGGGATACAAAGATGGTTAAAACATGGACCCACTCTTCAAAGACTTATAGGCAAATAAATAATGGCAAACATAGAAATAAAGTACCATAAAGTATTATAAATGTGATTGCAGAGCAGTATCAGGACATAATATGAGCCCCCAAAAGGGTAAGTAGTCCAATCCCCCAGAAAATGGAGGAGGAGATGCTGGAACTGCATTTTGAAAGCCAAGTAGGTGTTCTCCATATGGATAGGATGAATGAGAGGATCAAATGCACACTGCAGGGAGGGACACGTCATAGTCACTATGATGATGGAAATCCACAAGAGAAAATGTCATGAAAGCAAACTAAACTAACTTAAAATGCAAGGTAGTAATTTTCTCAAAATAGCATATATTTGAAAACATAAGTACCAGAAGAATATAAGAGATTTAAAAAAAGAACTAGCATTTTCCACAGTTTTGTTACATAATGCAGGGTTTGAATCACCTAGGCTCTGGATCAGCCTGTCTCTGTTAGATCTCATGAGACCAGCTGGTGTTGCCCTTCCTGTCAATAACAGCAAAAGACAAGAACCAAGGTCAGTCTCCAGGGCACAATCAGGAGAATGTGAGCAAAAGGGATTATCAGAGGAAATCTTTAAAAGGAGAGAACTGGATTAAGAAAGCTAATGAAAGATCCAAGTTGAAGGGGCAGGATCACCTCCCTAGACAATTCTAGATGATTACAGGCAAGATAGACTACCAGTTTGACTATGTCCTTTCCAAGCTTAGCGAGAAAACAGTTGTCATTTCAGAGGCTGGCTGCATTCATATAAGCATCATATTTTCCTGTAGCCAATGCCGTAATTACTATTCACAGGAAGATTTGGATGATGAATGACTTTCTGGTACCACCCAAATCATGCCACAGTGTCCACTCTGTCTGATCCAATTGTCATCCCTGGACACAGACGTAAAGCCCTCAGCCCTGGCTCGCCAGAGCAATCACAGAGTTTCTCCTTGTCCTCCCCAACTGCACACACTCAGATGGGGGAAGCCTGTTCACCAAGACCAACAGTATTTTCAGGAGGAATTTTACCCCAGATTTTTCTCTCTTCATGCGTAAAAAGGTGCCATCTGAAATTATCTCATCTGTCCAAAATGGTGCCCAGACAAGGGGAGAACAGTCCATTGATAGCTATCATTCAGTTCAATAACTGTCAAGCCTTTTTTATGAATAAGGGGCTGCACTAGTTGCCATTGAGCATTTTAATATATACAAGAAATGCCCTGACCAAATCAGAATACACCCTGGGAAATGGACAATTCAACCCAAGTGTCACAATTTACCTATTGCTAGCAAACACAATGATCAAAGGGTACAACTCTGATATGGACATATGCCCAGGGCAGAAAAAGAAAATCAACAGAAACAAATTGATTGCAAATAATCTTGATTCATTGCTAATTTCAAAAGTGTAGATTTTATTACATAATAAAGTTATATATGGGCATAAATATTCTATTATATAGTTTTATCTCTAGATCAAAAAAGTAACTTTATTTATGTATACATATTTTTGCTCCCAGGCTTATAAACTTTTGCTTTTATGGTATGGTGGTATTAAAAATTAAAGCAAAATATTATCTGCAATGTTTCCCAAAAGTTTCCGTGTGATTCAGAGAGCTCAACAATGATGCAACAGCAGGCATATAGACATAGCAATGCAATTCACACCCAGCTATTTAACTTTTTATTTTCTAGACTGTTATGATTGGCTGGATTGGAGGATGAATTCTCCAGAGCAGTTCACACCAACAAAGAGAGAATCATATCTGTAGCCACAGCTTCTAATTTTTATAATTATTTTCCCCTTTAAAAAAAACCCCCTTTGCTTAAGCCAGTGCAAAAAAAGTAATTCAAAAATCAAAATATTTATTATAATCACTGTCCACCCATCACTCTGGGTAGCCAGAATGAGTGCGCTGGAAATAGATATTTAATTAGATATTTCCAAACAGCCCTCACACCTTTTACTTTCCACTGCCCTTACAATAACTCTGGGATTTTTAAAATCTAAAATTGGAATATGATACATGAATGTAAGTAAATATAGATATGCCCAGAAATTAAATTGCACCTGTGAATTTATCCTACCCTTGGGCTACTAGCCAAAGATTCTTTAGGTAGATTAATAGTTTAACTCTAGCACATGAAGAAATGTTATTTTAATTAAGTTTGGGGAAATAATATATGCAGGCAAAAGATAATAACCATACTCTGTCAGGTATAACTATATTGACTTGAAGAAACAGTGCATGTAATCCTAAAATTCGCCAGTGCCCTGTAATCATTAATTTTTCCATTAATTACATTAATCATTAATCTGTCAGACATGCTCTGGCCTAATAATAATTGCAATCATTTTTCTGAGGATTTAGGGTGCATTAGAAATGGTTCTGAGAACTTCACAGGCAGACATCACCACTCAGGTAATCTTCACAACAACCTGGTGAGGGAGAGCTATTTTGATTTTCCTTTTACATATGAGGAAACAAAGAATTAAAGAGGCTAAATAACATCTCCTGAGTTTAAACCTAACCAGTGGAGGTCCTGGTGTCTGCGTGGGTGCTTGCTGCTGAGACCCAGGCCCCTACGCTGCACTAGGCTGGCGCTGTCCACTGACATCCTCCCCTGGCTTCTCTCTGTAGGATATTCTCCCTCTCTACGACAGGCCCTGGGGACCCCAGACTGACAGTGCTAAAAGGCTCCCTGTAGAGTTCATGCAACCCCAAGCATCTGGTCTGATTTCTCCTGGCCCCACACAGGGGTGCCCCATATGAGGAGAGCAGAAGAAACCACTGGAAGACCAGGCCTTTTTTTTTTTTTTAACCTCTTCTCGTATTGCACAGAATATTTCAAATATTTGAAATGTCACCAAAACTCCCATATCAACCTAATTCACAACAGCAACTGTGATAAAACCAAAGTATCTTACATCCTGAGTGGGAGATTAGGAATAGAAGGAGGAGAAATAAAAAAGGGAGGGGAGGCTGGGCTCGGTGGCTCACACCTGTAATCCTAGCACTTTGGGAGGCCGAGGCAGGTGGATTGTCTGAGCTCAAGAGTTCAAGACCAGCCTGGGCAACACGGTGAAACCCCGTCTCTACTAAAATACAAAAGAAATTAGCCGGTACTGGTGGCCTGCACTTGTAGTCCCGGCTACTCAGGAAGCTGAGGCAGGAGAATTGCTTGAACCCTGGAGGCGGAGGTTGCAGTGAGCGGAGTTTGCGCCATTGCATTCCAGCCTGGGCAACAGAGCGAGACTCTGTCTCGGGGGAAAAAAAAAAAAAAAGAGGGGAGGGAAGAGGATGGGGAAAAAAAGAAAAGAAAAGGGGAGGGTAGGGAAGGGGGAGACAGAAAGAAAAGAGAGGAAGAAAAAGAGAGAGAGGAAGGAAGAAAGGAAGGAAGGGAGGGAGGGAGGAAGAGAAAGAAAGACAAAGTCCTACATGGAGTGAGTTGGAGTTTATTTTAGGACATCAAATATATCTTTACAAATTGAAAAAATTATTGCAGAAGCAAAATATACAACATAAAATTTTATAATGCATTTTCTCTACATGCAATATTTTAAACTATATCCTTTATTTTTCCTGGCTTGGTGGCAGAAATTTGCCAACAACTTTTCTTTGGAAGAACGGCTCTCACTTGAGATTATCTCTGTGCTACTTTGGTTTTAAAAACTCCTTTATTTTATAAAATTATAGAGGTAGTAGGTGGTGCTAGTTTTATTGTTTGCTTTCAATGTCCTATATGGCAAAGGAAGATGTTAGCAATCAGGAAAAACTGTTGGTATGGTTGTCTTTTGAAAAATGTGTAGATCCTAAAAGTCTAGAAATTCCTGCATTATTCTTCAGGGATTCCCTAGCATCTTCCCCCTCCAGCCAAGACTCAGGGATCCTATTTCATTTTCTGGGTAAGAGTGGAATCCCACAGTTTTACTAAGAGCTCACTCTGCTATCTCCTTCAGGTGGCAAGACATTGCTGCCACAGGGCTTTTATATTTAATTATTTTTATTCCTGATCCATAGTTTTAGTATGACTCATGTTAGGTGTGAATCCCCGCACTACAGGTCTTTCTTGATACACAGGTGAAAGTCCCAGACTTGGAGCCCCAAGTCCTGGGTAGAGATGCCACCTCCACTCTGTCTGAGCAATAACTCCATCTCTTTCAACCCATCTTTTCCTTTTCTCAGTCAAGAAGAAAGATCTCTGTAGGCCATATGGTGACCTCCCCTTTGCCTCAATCCCATCAACTTCTGGTCTTTAAGCCAAACCAATTGATTTTAAACTTCCCCCAAAAGTAATGCAGATGGACATCATCCCTCAGACCTGGGTTTATGGGCATTCTTATAATAAAGGTCCTTCTAAAACCTCTTCTTGTGTGCTTAGGGAGCCCCCATAAAAGAGATATGGCTCTTCTCTGATTCTGTGAAGTCTCAACAGGGATCGAAATTAAATAAAATCTACTGTGTGCAACAGGGTACTGACAGACTTCATGGAAGAAAGAGGAATTCTCAAAATTAGGAGGCAGCTAGGCATCATTTCCCTCCTCCATTTGATTGCAAACTCAAATGACTTTGGGAACCGGGCAGGGAAAATCAATGAGGGAGCGGGCAGGAGCCAACAGGGGAGTGGTCGGGAATGTGGTGGGGAACTGGAAAGGGTACGTCCTACCTACAGACATTCATATTCAAATATTTTTACAACTCAGCACCAGCCAAGTCAAATAAGGCTGCCAGCTGAATTCAGCTCCTGTGCTTCCATCTTGCAACTTCAGGTTTAGACTAGAAAAAGAAAGAGTCTTGGAGTCTTGTCTGGGGAGACAGACATTTATGAGCTTGGTCCAACCTGTGCCATATGAAAGGAACAGCATGCAGACACTCACAGCAGTGAAACAGCCATGCGGATCTGTGTTCCCACAGGTTCATCACACAGTACGAAATCCCACAGCCTCCCCGACAAACCTGTTTTGGGTTTGGTCAGGGAGAAGGGAGATCTGGTGCACTACTGGCCAGCATTGACCATTCTGCTGAAATCCCCATGGAGTTACCACACCTCAATGGCTCAGATGTGTGGCTGCGCTCGGATGGGAGGAGGGATGTGTGGGAAAGTGGGTTGTGAGGATTCCCCAAAAGTGAGCAGCATCTCCCTCCAAGTAGGTTAGAAGCAGGAGGTTACAGTGATTGGCGTAAACTGGACAAATACAGTGAGTCCTGTGGGGAGACATCTTGGTGAGTCTCGGAAAAAATGTTCATGAACTTCTTTGGAAAGGGTTTAACCTCTTAGGTGCTTTCTCAATGACCTCTGGAGACTGTCCTATTTAATACCTAAGATCAACCTCTTCATTTCTGCATTGTAACTCCCATTTTGCCCCACGTCTTCAAAGAAGACATCTACATACCCAACTATGGTGGAGACTGGAAACTTAGGCCAGGCCTTGCCCCACCTCCAGAGTGGTGTCCTCTCCTAGCATCTGCAGCCCAGGAGGGACAGGAGAAGTCCAGTAGCCCCTGAAGAGCAGAAACAACTCCAGAAGGATGAGGGCCTGGAACTCATGAGCCCAGCTACCTGTTTCAGGAAGCTGACCCCTGACAACAAATGGAGAAGGAAAGGATGACAAACCAAAAAAAAAAAAAAAAAAAGTTTGAAAGGTTTAAATATGTAGCAATGTCCCAAAAGGGCAACCAACACGGTGGCTGCATTCAGAGGACACGTGAGGCATGGCTTAGAGTATAACCCGAAGGTGATTCCTGAGCTTGCTTCTTTATAGTGTCATTAAAATAGGAATTTCAGGTCTTTCTGCCTCCTTTCCCCCTAGTTATCACTGTTGAAGGCCACAATTGTTCTCTTGCAAATTTGGCTAGAAAACTCATCCTTCACAGAAGCCACATGAAACATTTTGTCTAATCCTAAAGCAAAATCTGTCATACCCGAGAAGCACAGTCTTTCTCCCATTCTGTTTGTAATGAACATTGCCTTTGCTGGTGGGGTTTTTAAAAAATATTATTATTAAATAAAACCTTGCCAAATGTACTTTGCAGAAGTATCTTTTATGGAAAACAGATGGAAAGAGCTAACCTAAAAATGCAAATCATAACATTATAATGACTTCTTAATTTTAAAAATTATGAATACGACTTCCCAGGAGGGACTAAAAGAGACAGTGACAACAGCTGCAGAAGAAACATCAGGAGTGGGAGGGGACTGCAAGGCCAAAAAGGTTGTCTAGTTGCAGAGATTACAAAGAATATTCCTTGTCTTTAAATGCAGTGTGCTGAGCACTCACATGTGTTCGATTCCAAAGTGTTTATTCAGGTAAACGAAAGGAATGAAGAAACCACCGATACTCAAGATGCAGGTTGCTCCCAAAAGTGTCTACACATGCCACAAGGAATATAAAGTTCTAGAAAAACACACTTAATGTGTTTCCTCCCCACTTTCTTCATGGATCATCAGACAGGAATATGAAACCACAGTTTGCAAATGCTTCTGATTCATGTATGATTACTCAGGTGTTAAACTCCTCCTGAAATGGGCATTTAACACAGAGGTTCCTTATATTTTCACAACTGGCCTCTCTTGAAACCCACTCTTCAAGAGGATTGAATGTTTATGCATTTTCTTATTTTTTAGAAAGTGGATGGGTTTTCTCCCCAAACCATGTTTTCCACTCTTGAATAACCCACCGTCTTCTTCCTTCCATCTTTCTCCTTCTTCCTTTCCAGAAAAAGAAGAGATTTTAGAAAACTCTTTCTATCTGGAAAGGAAGGAGAAATATTTTCAAGATTTTCTAGCAGCAAATTTTAATATTGGCCCTGTGAATGAAATTCAATACACATACCAATTATGCCTCTTTCTCCCCTTCAATTCTTTATACTTTTTGAATAGCAAGTCACCAAAGGTACTCAAATACACACATGCAGTCTCCCAATTAATACATTTAGAAGTAAATGCAAGAAGCAATCCTGTCATCAATAGTAGTAACATACTGTCTCCAACATGCTGCTCTGGGCTTCCTGGCCCATGCCATATCAGAGTATTAAGTGCTGTCTCTGGGTAAATGGTTGACTCACACGTGTTCTGAGCAGCTCTCATCTCAACAGAGCCGACAGAAATTAAACAGCTGGAAGCATTTTCAAATTTCTGTCTGCGAACTGCTTAATGTATCAGAACTCACCATGGATTTCCCACTGAGACAGAAGTGTAAAAGTTGTTCTTTCTTCTTCCTCTTCTTTTTTTTGAAGGCATCTCCTTTCCTTTCACAAACAGAATATCAAGGCTTTCAAGTTCTCACCATAGGTTAGAGAAAAGAAAAGGAGTCTTAAAATCAGTGATCACCTCCTATTGGAGAAATGGATCAAAATCTCACTGGGGAAGAAACTAGTGGAGGAAGACAGAAATGAGGTTGTAGCTACTATTTCTCTCTCCTAGAATTAAGCATAATCCACTAGGACTGGCTCCACTGAAAGCATTTTGACTGCTATGTGTGGAGAACATGAGTCATTTGGGAGCTCTCAATGAATTCATGGGTTCAGAAAACAAACACGGTCACCTCAACATAATATAATACTATTCAGCAGAGAATAAAATGCAATATAAAATGGTTCATCTTGAACACCATCCAGGGTGTTTTGTTGTTGAAGTACCGAGAAGTCCCTCAATATTTCTCTGCCTTAGTGGAGTACCGTATTTCCTTTTAGATTCTCCTCCCCACACCTAGCACCCCCGCCCAGGACTGTGTCATAGAGCATAGTTCCAGGAGGATTCATCCTGATCATCTGATTGCTTTCCCTCACTAGAGCCTTGGGCTAGTTACCAGATTCAGCATTCACGAGCATTCAAACAGAATTGGACATCCAGCAAATAGAATCTGACAGCATTTGGAAGTGAACCAAGAACGCTTGTATCTAAGCAGCAGCTGTCTGATTACTTAGATGATACGATTCTTCTAAAAGTTCTCTGTCTTTAGTTTGGGGTTGTTTTTACTTAGGTCATATGGTCACTTCATTTTTCTTGGTTTGCAGCTATAACAATTACAGTGAGCTCCAAACGTAGTAATCATGTATGGGGAGAGACAAGGAGGTCAGCTGGGCTTCCTCAAATGCAGTTTGAGAGAAGCTTTCCGAATCTAGAGGCATCCATCAACATCTTTCACACAAAAGAATAAAATTGTACAAAACTGTGTGGATGTTGTAGGAACTGTGTCAACTAAGCTGAGCTAAAAGCACATTTCCCAGAATTCCCTTCCCTGTGTGGTCCTGAGTGAGTGCTGGCCACAAGGGATGTTTTGTATGAGGTTTGGAGTGCAGACATAAAGAAGCAACTCTATCTCCTTCCACCCTGAAGGGCAGCGAGTGCAGGGTGCCAGGCACTACAGAGTTCACGCCTACCATCACTAACTTCCAGCCTCCCAGAAGGTGTAATGGAGTGCTCAAACCTGCAGCTCCTTCAGTTTCCACAGCAGGGCTGGGACTATGGTGAGGCAGGTGAGGAACTTGCCTTGGGGCATGACAATTAAAGAGGCACTTAGTAGTCAAGGCAAATATTTTAATGCAATGTTCTTTAAAAATCAAAGTTAGTGCAGAAATATACATGGTGAACAAATTGTCAACATATTTAATACACAGGAACAGTTAACAGTTCTGGGATGAACCATATTGGAGCTAGAAGCAAGAGGAAAAATTAATAACACTAATCTTATGGGCCTGTGATCTCCTTCTTCAGTTTCTCTGATCCCTGGGTGTCAGGAACACATGCATTTCCATGATCAAGGGCACCTGCCTCTCCTGCAGGTCGCCCACATGGGGGTGGTGAGGGACATCTGCAAGCTCCAGTTTGCCCTCTTGGGATCCAGTTCTTCTCGTGGATCCCAGTTTGTCCATACTTCTCTGGACATCTAGCTGTCCTTTCCCACTATCATTCTGGTAGACCTATAGCAACCTCATGCTCAGCCCTCGATGCAAGACAACAATCAGCATAGGCAGCGCCAGCAGCACCCACATTTGCAAGGCCTAATTTTAATTTTTATAATAACCCCCATACTTTATACACTTGTTGTGGTTCTACTTCTCTGACCCATAAAGATGCCTGACCCACAGAGATGTGATGATTATATGCAAACTAGAATATACCAATGAGGCATCAAACACAAATTTTGTGAGAGGTATGATCAAATTGTATGGTGAAATGTCTACAGCTTTCCCCCAGCCTGTTTGAACCATCATTTTACCATTTTACCATTTTACCATTTGAACCATCATTTACCATTTACCAATGGTAAAATGCCCTGTGTGTTCCTTTGCTAAATGACTAGAGGCTGGGTTGGCAATGGGGCCAATTGTTTATAATTGATAAGAGAACAGATAACCAGACTATCCTTATGTTTCTATGAGGACAGAGGTGTTCCCCTGCAGGGTTTGCTTGATTTTCCATTATCAGCAATAAAGACAAGGCTACAAGCCCCTGAAGAAGCCATAGAGTATGCTTAACATACTCGAGTTCTACAAACCCAAATCCCATTGAAGGAATTTTAAACACTATTGTGTTTAAAAGCACCAGTTGCTAAGTTCAGTCATACATAAACTATACGTAAAGAGGAAAAATATTTACCTCTTTAAGGACCCTGGTAAAAGTCCTAGGTTATAGATTAGTCTCTGAGTAATCTTCTGTTGTTATGCTGAGCTCTGGAGCTGGCTAAACTGGAGAGTGAGGCTCTCACACAGTCTCTGGGGAAGACTCTTGCTTCCTAAGGAGTTTTGGCTCAGTCTGGATGAACTATGGTGCATCAGAAGGAGAAAGAATTTGCTCCTGAGGCTTCCTAGGAGAATAGCTGGGCCATAGAGATGAAAACCTAAGTACAGTTAAACCTAAGATTAACAACTGCACTGTTCAAGGAACCATTCTCTGTCATAGATCTAGACCATGGTTTCTCAATATCAACACTATTGACACTGTTGTGAAATAATTCTTAGTTATAGAGGGGCTGTCCTTCACATTTCTGAATGCTCAGCAGCATCCCTATCCTCTATCATGTAGATGACAACAGCACCACCAGTTGTGACAACCAAAAATGTCTCCAGGCATTTCCAAATGACTCCTGGACAGCAAAAGTGTCCCCAGTGAGAATAGCCATGTAGACAACAACAGATGCTGGGATACTAATTACTAAAGGCAAAAGCAGGGACAAATCAATGTCAGATATTGGGAGATCAGAGTTAGATAAGAATGAATCTTGGTAGACAAAGTAAGGCAGAATTGTAGACAAGAAGAGGCCCAAAACCAAGTCAATAACCAGAGATGCCATATACCAGATAAAAGTCATGTCAGCCATCCCTCCTCACTGGGTGGGGCCTCGCTGCAGGAATTTCAGCAACTCCAGCCAGGGGTTTAGGGACAGAACTCTGATGTCCCTGGGACTGAGCCCCTGGGGAGGAGGAGGAGCCACAGTTTCCGTGGATCAGCAGACTTAGTCTTTCCCACTGCTGGCTCTGAGGGATCCAGGCAGTCTGGACAAATAGGATTCCCCCAGTGCAGCATAATCCTTCCACCAAGGGGCAGCCAGAGTGCCCCAAAGTGGGGCAACTTCAGCAGTCTCAGGATACAAAATCAATGTGCAAAAGTCACAAGCATTCCTATATACCAGCAATAGACAAACAGAGAGCCAAATCATGAATGAACTCCCAATCATAATTAATACAAAGAGAATAAAATACCTAGGAACACAGGGAATACAGCTAACAAGGGAAGTGAAGGACCTCTTCAAGAACTACAAACCACCACTCAAGAAAATCAGAGAGAACACAAACAAATGGAAAAACATTCCATGCTCATGAACAGAAAGAATCGATATCATGAAAATGGCCATAGTACCCAAGTAATTTATAGATTCAATGCTATTCCCATTAAACAACCATTGACATTCCTCACAGAATTAGAAAAAAACTACTTAAAAGTTCATAAGGAATGAAAAAAGGCCCATATAGCCAAGACAATCCTAAGCAAAGAGAACAAATCTGGAAGTATCACACGACCCAACTTCAAACTATATTACAAGGCTACAGTAACCAAAACAGTATGGTACTGGTACAAAAATAGACACATAGACCAATGGAACAGAATAGAGATCTCATAAATAAGACCACCCATCTACAATCACCTTATCTTCAACAAACCTGACAAAAACAAGCAATGAAGAAAGGATTTCCTATTTAATAAATGATGCTGGGAGAACTGGCTAGCCATATGCAGAAAATTGAAACTGGGCCCCTTCCTTATAACTTACACAAAAATTAACTCAAGATGGATTAAAGATTTAAATGTAAAACCCAAAACTATAAAAACCTTAGAAGAAAATCTGGGCAATACCATTCAGGACATAGGCACAGGCAAAGATTTTGTGACAAAAACATCAAAAGCAATTGCAACAAAAGTGAAAATTGACAAACAGGATCTAATTAAACTAAAGAGCTTCTGCACAGCAAAAAAAACTATTATCAGAGTGAACAGACAACCTACAGAATGGGAGAAAATTTTTTTATCCATCTGATAAAGGTCTAATGTCCAGAATGTACAAGATGCTTAAATTTACAAGAAAAAGACAACCCCATTAAAAAGTGGCCAAAGGACATGAACAGACACTTCTCAAAAGAAGACATTTATGTGGCCATCAAACATATGAAAAAAAGCTCAACATCAGTGATCATTAGAGAAATGCAAATCAAAACCACAATGAGATAGTATCTCGCGCCAGTCAGATGATTATTAAAAAGTCAAGAAATGGCTGGGCGCAGTGGCTCATGGCTGTAATCCCAGCATTTTGGGAGGCCAAGGCGGGGATCACTTGAGGCCAGTAATTCAAGACCAGCTAGGCCAACATGGTGAAACCCCATCTCTAATAAAAACACAAAAATTAGCTGGACATGGTGGCAGGTGCCTGTAATCCCAGCTACTTGGAAGCCTGAGGCAGGAGAATTGCTTGAACTGGAGAGATGGAGGTTGCAGTGAGCCGAGATCATGCCACTGCACTCCAGCCTGGGTGACAGAGCAAAACTCTTGTCTCAAAAAATATAAATAAATAGTCAAGAAACAACAGATGCTAGTGAGGCTGTGGAGAAATAGGAACGCTTTTACACTGTTGGTGAGATTGTAAATTAGTTTAACCATTGTGGAAGATGGTGTTGTTATTCCTCAAAGACCTGGAACCAGAAATATCACTTGACTCAGGAATCCCATTACTAGGTATATACCCAAAGGAATATAGGAATATAAACCATTCTATTATTATTCCCAAAGGAATAAAGGAATATAAATCATTCTATTAAAAAGACACATGCATGCATATGTTCATTGCAGCACTATTCACAATAGTGAAGACATTGGATCATCCCAAATGCCCATCAATGATAGACTAGATAAAGAAAGTATGGTACATATATACCACGAAATACTAGGTAGCCATAAAAAGGAATGAGATCATGTGCTTTGCAGGGACATGGATGGAGCTGGAAGCCATTATCCTCAGCAAAGTAATGCAGGAACAGAAAACCAAACACCACATGTTCTCACTTATAAGTGGGAGCTGAACAATGAGAACATGTGGGCACAAGGAGGGGAATGACACACATTGGGGCCTGTCCGGGGTACAGGGGGAGGGAGAGCATCAGGAAGAATAGCTAATGCATCCTGGGCTTAATACCTAGGTGATGGATTGATAAGTGTGGCAAACCACCATGGCACACATTTACCTGTGTAACAAATCTGCACATCCTGCACATGTATCCTGGAACATAAAATTTAAAAAAATAAATAAATAAAAATAAAAGTCAGGTTAGAAGTCGAAGGGAAGTCAGGCTTAAATGAGGGGAAAACAAGATGACCAACCTGGAGAACCTGGAAGCATACATGGATTTCGTACACATCAAGAATTTGGTAATAGTTATTGGAGAGTTTGAGCACCTGAGTAATATATCACTAATATTTAAAGGTAAGACAAAGATTCTCAGTCTTTCCAGATAAAATTGATTTTATCAGTTAGCTATTGATATGTAACAAGCTTCACCAAGAATTCAGTGGCTTAAGCAGTAAGCTTTTTTATTTTTCCTGAGTCTATGGGTCTGCCGGGAGATCTTCTGGTTCTGGTTGGGCTCACACATGCATCTACGATCAGCTGTGGGTCCAGTGGGCAGCTCTGAGGCTCTGAGCCAGGCTTTCTCGAGTACTTTGGGTAAACATCACAGAATACAAATTTACAATACTATCCTAGTCCATTTTCGGCTGCAAAACAGAATACCGCAAAGTGGGTAATTTATAATGAATAGAACTTTGGCTCACGGTTCTGGAGGCTAGGCAGTCCAGAGGCACAGCACCTGCATCTGCTCAGCCATCTTGTGAGGACCTTCCTGTTGCATCTTCCCTTAGTGGAAAGGAGAAAACAGAAGGACAAGTAAACATGGGAGACAGTGAGAAAATCAGGCTGAACTCGTTCTTTTATCAAGAAACTACTCCTGTGATAACTAACACACTCCCAGGATAACATCATTAATCCCTTCATGACAGTGGAGTCCTCATTGCCTAAACATCCCTTAAAGTCCCCCCCTCTTAGGGCCGGGCGTGGTGGCTCATGCCTGTAATCCCAGCACTTTGGGAGGTGGAGGTGGGCGGATCATGAGGTCAGGAGATCGAGACCATCCTGGTTAACATGAGAAACCCTGTCTCTACTAAAAACACAAAAAATTAGCTGGGTGTGGTGGTGGGCACCTGTAATCCCAGCTACTCGGGAGGCTGAGGGAGGAGAACGGCATGAACCCGGGAGGCAGAGGTTGCAGTGAGTGGAGATCGTGCCACTGTACTCCAGCCTGGGCAACAGAGTGAGACTCAGACTTAAAAAAAAAAAAAAAAAAGTCCCCACCTCTTAATACTTTACAATCGCAATTAAATTTCAACATGAGTTTTGAAGGAGACAATCAAACCACAGCAGATAACTTTTGATCTTAACTGTTACATTATAAAACATAAGTTACTATTATTTATTACTAAAGTAGCAATCTATGGGAAGTATAATGGTTAGATTCTGTCTGTATTGTCACCCCAACCATTATTATGCTGTCAGAATAGCCAGCAATAGCAGTCACTCTTGCCAACACTAATTTATTTCTCTCAGTTAGTAACTCTTATTTAAATGTTAGCTTCAAAATAACTTTGACCTTTTTCTAGGAACTAGCTGTTTGTCCAAAAATAATCATTTCTTTTTATATACTTCCTTTTGCCTAAATTGTACTTTTTGTTGTCACATAAACTCCGGTGATTCAAAATGTTCTTACTTTCTAAACTGACATTCACTCTCAGTCTTAAATTAATATTTCAGCAAATGTAACAATAGAACAAAGCACTAGCATTTACTGAGTGTCTACTATGTGCCAGGCACTGTCTTAGGTGCTATACATAAACTAACCCTTTCATCTTCACAGTAACCATTTTCTGTAGACAAAGAAACTAGGGTACCCAAAGGATAAGTGACTCGCCCAAGGTCACTCAGACAATACATGAGCTGGGATTCAAACCCCAGTAGTCTGACCTAGAACCCATGTTTCTAATCAATACACTATTGCCTCTGTAATGTCGAATAAATTATAGTCAATACAATTTTTATTTTTTAATAATTATTATGAAGTTATGATTTCTTTATTAATGGAAAGTTAAATATAAGTACAGCCATGTGGTTAAAAAATAGAAGATTTGTGATCACTTGGAAATTCAAAGACTGCTGACTTGGCTAATCAGAGAGAATATTAATTCCTTTCATTTGCCTTATGCAGATATCACTGTAGGCAAAATACATATTATTTAGGGTAATGGAATCCAATCTCTAGCTATAATAAACCACAACTTTGTTTCTGCAACATTGCTCTAACTGACTCTGATCAAACATTTTTCAGTTATGTGGTGTTGTTAAGCTTGGAAGTTTTAACAAATTAAACTAAAAATGATATAAGTCAGGGGGAAAAAAGGAGCTAAAGTATGAGAAGCTACAGTTTTTATCAATAGTTCCATACCAGCATCTAATTAAGATGCAAAATTATCCTTTAAAAGAATGAGTTAATCAATTAAAAATTAATGTGGGAGGTGAACAACGGCCATTGAGTCAGAAAGTTGGGTGTGGGGAGAATACTTGGCAGCAAATTAACTTTTGAGAGAAGGAAAGTGTGTGTGATAAATGCATATAAAAATATAAAACATATTTTTTTTCAAAAAAACAAAACTCGCACAGCGATCATTTGAAAACTCATTTGCAAATAAATGAGAAAAAATATTTGGGGGGAAGAAACTTCAATAAAATTATTAGCACCATCAAAGAACTGATTTTTCATAGAGAAAGGATATTAAGAAAACTGAGGATGGTGCATATATTGTTAAAGCTTAAAATATGATTTTTTTATATAATTCTTTTTTTTTTTTTTTTTGGAGACAGAGTCTTGCTCTGTCGCCCAGGCTGGAGTGCAGTGGCACGATCTTGGCTCACTGCAACCTCCACCTCCTGGGTTCAAGCAATTCTCCTGCCTTAACCTCCCAAGTAGCTGGGACTACAGGTGCATGCTGCCATGCCCAGCTAATTTTTTGTATTTTAGTAGAGATGGGGTTTCACCATGTTGCCCAGGCTGGTCTGGAACTTCTGAGCTCAGGCAATCCACCCGCCTCAGCCTCCCAAAGTGCTGGGATTACAGGTGTGAGCCACTGCGCCCAGCATTTTTTTTTTTTTTGAGACGAGTCTCGCTCTGTCGCCCATGCTGAAGTGCAGTGGTGCAATCTTGGCTCACTGCAAACTCCACCTCTGGGGTCCAAGCAATCCTGCCTCAGCCCCCCTAGTAGCTAGGATTACAGTTGCCCACCACCATGCCCAGCTAATTTTTTTGTATTTTTAGTAGAGACGGGGTTTTGCCACATTGACTAGGCTGGTCTCCAACTCCTGACCTCAGGTGATCCGCCCACCTCGACCTCTCAAAGTGCTGGGATTACAGGTGTGAGCCACCATTCCCAGTCTATTTTTATATAATTGTTAAAACAAGCTTCTATTACAGTTTAACACCTATAAGAAGACATAAATACTATCTATACATTTCAATGCATAATCAAAAAGTGGTGGGAGGAGAGTGAGGATCAAAAAACTGTCTATTGGGTACTATGCTTATTACCTTGGGGATAAAATAATCTGTACACCAAACTCCCAAGACATGCAATTAACCTATATAACTAACCTGCACATGTATCCCTGAACCTGAAATAAAAGTTAAAAATAATAATAAACTGGAACATCTACGTAACCATCACCAAAGGTAATGGCGATGGCCCTTAACAACACAGCACAGCTTGACCACCACCACTGGAACATTCTCATCCTTGTCTTTTGGTACAACATATACCCATTTCTTCTGGGAATGGAATTGCTGGAGCATAAAAAAAAATATGTGTAGTCACTTGCATGAAGACTACCAAAGTGTTTTCCAAAGCAATTGTACCAATTTATACTCTATCCACAGAATCTGAGTCTCTGTTGCCCTTATTCAGATGTCATTTTGATTTTAACTAAATGACAACTTGATCACACCACATAGTAATAATCATATGCAGTTATTAATTATATTGATCTTTGACATCGTCTATTCACCAACTGGTATGAAAGTATTTCATATTATAACAACCTATACAACCATATTAGTGCAAAGTTGCTGAATATAAGCCTTGTCTTCCACTATAATGATGTCAAATGACTTTCAAATATATCTCACATTTTAGCTCAACAAATTCCAAGCTATCCTTCCCACTTTCATCAGCACTCTCAGTACCCTCATCAAGCAGAAATGCAAATCTTTCTTCCTGCTTCCCCTACTATCTTCACACCTTAGTCCTTTCACTATCTGCCTGTTGAGTTTTTCTTTGACATTCAACACACGAGGCTCCTCTACCACCTATGTATCACACACGGTGACCCAATTCTCCTGAACCACACTCTATCACCTGTCACTCACTTATTCATTGGCTCCAACAATAGCCATTTGTGCCACATTTACCATGTGCTTGTTACCAGGCTGCCACTAAGGACAAAGGCAAACAAAGCATGGACCCTGTCCTCGAGGAGCTCACAGGGAGAAACAGACATGTCAATGAACAAGTGCAATCTGTTATAATAAGCATAACTAGAAAAGTGGAAAAATAGATGGACATAACACAGGCGTAAGAAAGCGAGGGGTCAATTTGCCTGACAAGAAAAGACAATGGATAGAATTTTGCGCGGAATCTCCAAAGCTAAGCAGGGTACTCCAGGAAAGCAGGTGGGGAGTAGGCAGGACAGCAGGGCCACAGGAGCACTCCCATCAAGACCCTCCCAGTCCTATACAGACCTAGGAACTCAGTACCAGATTTAATAAGCAGCCCCGCTGACACCACCAGGGAGGCAGGCAGCTACCGAAAGGGGGCTGGGGCTTGCAGGGGACTGCTCAGGGTACATTTTCCGGTTGCCTCTTCTACTCTGAGTGCAGGCCCCCATCTGCACCATGCCCTTCCTGCCCAGATCCTCTTTCCCCTCCACCCCTCACATCAGGAGTAGCTTTGTCAAGAGCTCCTTCACTGCTCAGCCCTCTCACGGGAGCTGCCATGGCCGCTGCCTGACTCTGAAACACCCCTGAAGCCCTCCTTTTCTCCTCTTACTCTAGTTCTACTAGAAAGGCTTAACGGTCACAAAGAGTGCATCTCCAAAAAAAATTATTCAACCTTGCCTACGTTTTCTCTGTCAAGTCACTTCCCCAAAGCCCCAAAGACTTGAAGTGATCTGCTAATTCCAAAGCTCCTACGAAATAAGGAAAGGCTTCTGCTATCCTGGACCCTCGACAGCCTGCTGAACTATTTTAAAAATTAATCAATCCGTAATGCATGTATGAAGAGCCTTCTGCCTAAAGCACGCAGATTGCAGGGGGAGCATTTCACAGGGTGGACCCAAAGCTGTGTGCAACGGTGAGAGAAGGGCATGCTGTCATTCCCCCAAAAGTCCCAGATTTTACAAGCTTACAGTCTGATTAGGAGAATAGACATGAATCAGATTTCCAGAAATAAACAGCAAATTACAACTAGGATAAATGCTCCAAAGGAAACATCCACGGTGCTAACAGTGGACAGAGAGGGGATGACTCACAGAGGAGGCAAGGGTGACCACGTGAGGGTGGGTTGGGGAGGAGTGAGCAGTGAGAGGAGCCCGAGCAAGGATAATGCCAAGATGGCAGAAGACAGATGGCATCTTCCAGGAAGGGAAATTAGGTGAATGTGATCAAAATGAGGCATATTCAGAGGAACATTTCAGGGATGAGGATGGAGGACTACATAAGAGTTATGCAGAAGCCTGAAGGCCAACTTGAGCATTTCAGATTTGAGTTTGCACTCCCGGTAATGGCTAAGTATCTGCTATGAGAGCAACCATTCTCAGACTATTTCTTAAAAACACCCTTAAACTATACAGACCTATAAACTCAGTACTAGATTTAATAAGCAGCACCAGGGAGGCAGGCAGCTACTGAAAGGGGGTCGGAGCTTGCAGGGGAATGCTCAGGGTACATTTCTGGTTGTCTTCCTTTACTCTGAGTGCCCCCATCTGCACCATGTTGGAGCAGATGAAAACGTGCAGTCTTACTGTACTGATGATGGAGGGAGAGGTACGGCAGCCCTAGTAACTGAAAGGAAAGCAGGATGTCTGGTAGGGAGAAGGAGAGTCCCAAATTCTGTGGATGGATCCTGCTCATGTATCTGGCTGACGTAGGACCACACATGCACAGGGTAGACTCCAGGCAGCCCAGCTACGGCTAAAAATACCTTTTGGGCTGCTGTGATCCACTGGGAAAATACTGTTTCCATTTTGAGTTAAGCTGTTGAGTTTACAGTTTGAATTAAAGCATTACAGCGGGGGTTTTTTGCTCACTGTTTTTTATTGGTGGCGGGGGGTAACCAGATTTGCATGTTTGCATTTTCAGATAGTGCTTCTGACTTTATTGTGTGGAGCAGATTGTGCTGGGGCAACAGCGATGTAACCAGACATCAGGAGGCTGCCAAAGGCCCCTCATGTGAGAGGTCATGGAGCCTCACAGGACTGGGTCAGGAGGGGCAGAGTCTGAAAGAAGTGGATACCAAGTCATCAGAGCTGGGGTGGGGATCCAACCCAGGCTGACGAAGCAAGAGGGCCAACAAGGACTCCGTGGTATCAGAGCTGAAACCAGAATAGCCATGACATGACATTTGTGATGATATGCAAGCTGGGAGAAAGACCAGGCTTGGTGGGGAGCATGAGTGGCTTTCTGGCAGCAGAGTGGAAGGTATATTGAGATACCAAGTAAACTGTCGGGTGGGCTGATTCACACGGAAGTCAGAGAGCGGTCGGGGCTAAAGATATAAATCTACAAGACAACTGGGTTTAAGGAGTAATGAAGCTGTGGGTGTGAGTGGGATCCCCTCAGGATAAAATATAGGGTAAAAAGAAAAAGGGACTCAGGATCCAGCCTTCAGAAGAAATCCCACAGTTTTCATGAACAAGTTGAGTTGGAGACACCTGCAGAGAAGCTAGAAAAGGCAAGGTAAAAAGAAACCAGAACCTTTGTGTTCTCTCAAAAAGGCCGCCTACGTTAGGGTTAAGAGCATAAAACTTCTGACATTCTATAATCCTCAATTCAAATACTTCGTCAATATGTCCACCCATGACCTCACCCTTTCCTGCTCTAACACTTAACCCTGATATTCCCCCTAGAACCTACTCCTGCCTAGCCCTTCCTCCTCCGCCTCACATCTCAGGGTCTTGCAGCTTCTGTAGGTCCCCTATCTGTTCTCACTTTGTAATCATTATTATCTTTTCTCTTCCCCAGCTTTCCAACCCCATTATATATATCACTGTAGGGCTCATGCTGCCATCCTAAAGTAACAAAGACTATTACACAGTATCCTTAAAAACATAATTTTACAGTCTGATTTGTTCTCTTAAAAGGGACATAAAAGAGTATTTGAAATCAGCAAGACTGAAGCTCTACAAAGACTGATATTTTAAACATGTAATTGTCCATGTAAACTAATCATTTTTAGTGGGCCTCACTTTACATTATTTGTTTCCTTCTGTCAATTCAATATTTAAATGACTGACTAGTGAAATTGCTTGACCCTGTTTTTAAGGGCCACTGTGACCTACTTATAACCACGTGTCAACTTTAACACCGGATTCCAAAAACAAGGCACAATGTGAGATGAAATGATAATCAAAGTGGATTACTGGAGGTTTGCTTGGAATCCTGGTCTTCCATATGGACATCGTTTTTTGGGGACAGCATCTGGGGCTTCCTTCTGCTACCACAACCATCCTCAAAGTATAGTCTGGAGACCTCAGTAGGTGCCCATGGCCTTTTTAAGGGTCCACAAATTCAAACCTAATAACATGAAGTCATTATGTGGCTTTTAAAATCTCATTCTCTCTCTAGTCTACCTCAGAGTTTTGATACAGTATCAAAGAAGAATATTCATAATTATCTAAAAAGAAAGCAAACATTAAAATACATGCCCATTTTCCAGCCACACATCTGGAAAACAGCAAATCACAACAGACTGAATACAGAAGCAGATGTAAGCAGGCAGCCGTCTTCTATTAAGCAGGACGTTAAAGAGCTATGCAAAAATGTAAAACAATGCCAATCTCTCATTTCATGTTCTTTCATTTTGGGAAAAAACATTTTTCATAAAAAGATATTGTTCATTAGCATGTAATAGATGTACTCCTTTTGTCTTTAGTGAATTATTAAATACTTTTTACATTTAATTCCTAACATGGTAAGTATCTGCCACATAACTCACATAAGCAGAGCTCTTTGGGGCCAGGAGACACATGAGTACTTTGGATCCCATGCACAGAGTGTGGGTTCCAAAGGTGGCTGGGGGAGGGGTCAGCATTGGCCCTCCCTCTGCTAAGCCTGCTTGCCCACAAAGTGTACCTACTTCTAGGTGGCTGCTATGACCCCAGAATCCAAAAAGTAAATTGAGCAAAAGCCCCCAGCCCACAGTGTTTCCTCTGCCCATATAACATGCCTCTCATTCTCTGCAGATGGAAGCCCAGAGAACAGATATTAGACCAGGACTCGTATTACACCCAGTACCCATCAGGGCAGTTGGACAGTGGCTAGAATATTAAAGAACTTCTGTACCCCAAGCCACCAAAGCACTTCATGACCACTCCAGCTCCTGCCCAACAACTCACAATCATACTTGACCCCTTCTGCAAATAAAAGGGATAGAGCTTGGCAGGCTGATCCCAGTGCATCCTACCTAACCACCTCTAGCTTCCCCAGGACCCCATGGGCTGGCCCAAGCCCTCCCCTCCCTCATAGCCCACCTTAGGTTCTGCTCTTGTTCTTATATATTTAAAGTTTCACCCTTCCCCATCAGAACCCACATGGGCCCCAACACACACACCCCAACCCTCTCCCTTTATTCCTCTCCCCACAATCCCTTTGACCCAGGAGGGGCAGATTTGGGGGGTTTTATTTCTTTACTTTCTATCCTCTTCCTAATGTAGAGCAGCCAGCCTCTTGCCTAGATATCAAAGCAGAAGGGCCATCCTTGCAGGCTGCAGAAGACATTCTGATCTGAGTACGCTGGGCTCAGTCTTTGAAATGCCACATGAATTTCAGATCTACTCTTCTTCCCACGCCATAGCCTAACAACTTTATTACTAGTTTCTCAAGCTTTGTAGAACTCTTGCCCCCAAAAGTTCCTGGGGGTTATCATGTTTTTCTTCCCATTCCTTCCTTTCCAATTACATCATTTTAAGGCCAGTGATTATTAGACTTTGCCTCACCTTAGAATTTCCCAGGGAACTTCAGGTGTCTAGTTGAGCTGGTGTCCAGGTTGAGCCCTGAACCAACTACATGACAACGTCAGGATGGGACCCAGGGTTCAAGAGTGTTTCATGCTCTCTGGAGATGCCACTATGCTGCCAAGACTGAGAACCAGTTATCTAGGCTGGATATTTAGGCATGTCTTCTTGATTCCCTGCACTTGGCCCCCTCCACTGACCCATATTTAGAATTGTCTGGAGAAAAGCGCCTCTTATGCTCATTCTTTCCATTGGAACTTCCCCTCCCTGGATGAATGGGCTGATAGAAGAAGCAGGCTATGAGTCAAGTAAAAGAGTATTACACTCAAAACAAACAAAAAAACAAAAAAGCAGCCCTTCTTCAAGAGACACAAGCCCATTTCTATTCCCTTATCTTTTCACAGACCAAGTATCCCTGCATTCATTTGCCCTTGTGGTCACTCTCAGGAGAGTGCAGGGCAGATCTGACCACTGATCATGCACCAGACAAAGCCACATGTCCCACAAAAGAACCCCTGGAAGCTTTATAAACTACCAATGACTGCACCGCTACCAAAACCAAGTCACTCCAGCTTTCTGGGATAGGGTCCTGGCAGCAATATTTTTAAGGTTCCCCCAATAATTCTTACATGCAACCAGAGAGAAGGGCTCAGGGAATCTTTGCAGGTCCAGCCTTCTTCCTTCTTCTTCTACAAATATCTGGGTGATGTCTTGGTTGCCCCAGCTTTTTTTTTTTTTTTTTTTGGAGACAGAGTCTCAGATGCCCAGGCTGGAGTGCAGTGGTGTGATCTTGGCTCAGTGCAACCTCCACCTCCCGTGGCCGGGCTTTCTAGTCCATTTTTTCTTTTGTCCATTATCTTGTATATCACCTGGGCCACCTGTGCTTCTGTCCAAGAGTCTTTCAGTCTGTTCTGCCTCATTCCAAAGCCCAGCCCAGACTCCTATCTCCGACTTCTTCGCTCAGATGGTTGTTGGTCTTAAATGAGAAGTACCTAGAGCCCAAGGGATGACAGCACTCATTCAACTGTGTTTTCTAATTGGGCTGGTCAAACGGTCCACTTCAAAATTTTTTTTAAGTTAGTAAATGCCTTTTTTACTGAAAAAGTAATACATACTTGTAATAAAAAAAAATTCCAACAGCAAAAGTGTATTACAACAACGTAATCTCCTTCTACTTCAGTTCCCTATCCCCCCTCTCCCCCCAGAGGGAAGGACTTCTATGCAAATACCTTTTCACTTTTGTACATCTATCCTGAGGGGCTGGTCTACTTTGCAGAAACAACATAGATTCCTGTGATCTGTCTACTGAATAAGACTCTGTGGGAGGAAAAAGGAGGAAGGTCCCATGAATCTACCTTTAAAGACTGCTCAGGTGGTCAAAGATTGGATGGATGTGAGAACTGCTGCCAACACACAGTACCTAACATGGCCTTTAGGCTTTTAGGGAACTTGGAAATATGATAAAACGTGAATATATGTTGACCCTACAAAAGTTCATCTGTTAAAGTCCTAACCCCCAGTACCTCAGAATGTAACTGTGTTTGGACATGAGGTCTTTAAAGAGGTAATTAAGTTAAAATGAGGTCTTTCCCATGGACCCTAATCCAATCTGATTTGTGTCCTTTTAAGAGGAGGAAATTGGCCAGACATGGTAGCTCACACCTGTAATCCCTGTATTTTGGGAAGCCGAGGCGGGTGGATCACTTGAGGTCAGTAGTTTGAGACCAGCCTGGCCAACATGATGAAACCCCGTCTCTACTAAAAATACAAAAAATTAGCCAGCCGTGGTGGTGTGTGCCTGTAATCCCAGCTACTCGGGAGGCTGAGGCAGGAGAATCGCTTGAACCTGGGAAGTGGAGGTTGCAGTGAGCCAAGATCACGCCATTGTACTCTAGCCTGGGTAACAGAGTGAGACTCTGTCTCGAAATCAAAAAAAACAAACAAACAAACAAACAAAAACAGAAGAGGAAATTTGGACATACAAACAGAGGCAGCAGGGAGACACACACACACACACACACAGAGGAAATACCGTGGGAGGACATGGCGAGAGGCCAGCCATCTGCAAACCCTGGAGGAAGGCCTCAGAAAAAACCAAACCTGCAGACACCTTGATCTTGGACTTCCAGCTTCCAGAACTACGTGAAAATAAATTGCTGTTATTTAAGCCATCCAGTCTGCAGTAATTTGTTATGACAGCGCTAGCAAACTAATACAGTAAGTTAGTTCTATCCTGGTCACCTAGATATGCTAAGGCAGGCTATAAACAGATTTATAGACATTGGAGACTCCTAAAATGAGGTCATCAGCCCCAAGGCCATGGGGCCCCTTTGCAGGTGAAACCACTTCACAGCAGGTTTCTTTGTGTGGTTCAGTTGGTAAATTTTTGGCCAAGATACAAAGCAAAGGTTGCCTTATACCAACTTCTACCCAGCATAGTGAGAATGAGGTTTTCAGGCTTTCTGGATGAGGTTTAGCATTTCTCTAAAATTTAAAACATGAATGCCAGAAAGTGGTACACATACACATCTAACATAACTGGAGAAGACCATGTGGTGGTAGGGAGGCTTCCTGATGAACAAGTATGGCTGCAACTGACAAAGAACTGTCTGAGTAGCCCAGTGCAGCAAGTTCAGCTCACTCCCTACCTTATACCAAGGCCCTTGGCTTTCTCATGCCTAAGCACATGTCACTGCGTGTGTGTGAAGGGGGGTGATGGGGGAGAAGGAAGGGATTAAGGCACCATGGCTTCTGCAGAAGAGCTGGGACTGCAAAACCAGTGCCTTCTGATGGAAAGCCAACATATGAGAAGGAGACACCTGGTTTCTTCCTGCTTTGAAAGTGGACGCGGCTTTGATCAATAAGCTATTATAAATATGATGCACAGTTGTGAGAGAAAATAACTTCTGTTTCAGAGGAAATGGCACAGATGAAGGGACCGCCATTGCCTTTGAAAGTCAATACCACCCCCTGTAGTGATGTAGCAGCCGCAGCCATATGCAATCACTGTGGCTGAGCCGGGCAGCAGGCAGTCTGCTGATTACTGGAATAGCGCTGCCTCAAAAAGCCTGCAGAGGCGAGGCTTCCTTTTGAATCAGTGCAATGGTCAACTGAGAGGTCTTTCTTTTTCTTTTCTTATCCTTTTCTGCCTAAACTCTAGAAGTAGACAATAACCATCAGAGATCTGTTCTGTTACAAATCCAATATATGCAGTCTGCCCTTCTGGGCACTCTATCAACAGATCTGCCCCAGCCCACCAATCTTAAATCGCACTGTCTACAATGCTCTCAAAAATATTTTATCACAGACAGTGCAATATTCTGTGTGTGCCTTTCCACTGAAATTATAATTCTAGAGGCATCAGTTGCCCTAATAAGAAACAGAGAGTCCAGCTGTAATCTGATGGAATTACAGTCAAGAAGCCATTGCTTTGTAAAACTGATATGAACACATCTGAATTTCAACCTCCAACCTGTACTGTGATTATTAGCACATCCAGGGTTAGGGATGGGTCTTTATTGGTGAAAACAGTGGCCTCTAAAATTTCTATGATGAATGTTATAACTAGCTTCTCAGTGTGAAATTAAAGCTATCCAAGATATGGGTATTGGTGAAAATATTTTAGAGCTACCCCAACCCTTATTCAAGGTATATGGATCCTGAGAGACCTGTTAGCTTCCCCGCCTCCCCAAGCAACTTGGGTCTAGCCACCAAGGTGAGAGGTTTCTGCCTATCAAAGGGTGACCACAAAACACAGAGAACTGGGACTTCATGAATCTTACAGAACTGGTTGGATTATCTCTCGTGTCTTTTGCTAATAGTATTTGTTTAGTAAATGTCCATATGGGTAGCAGAATTTGGTTTGGGACTGGCTTTCTTTAAACTGGCATTTGAGGTTACAGGAGAATGGCTAAACCTCAGCCACCTTTCATTTTTTGGAGGCTACATTTTATACCAAAAAGAACCTAATTGGCTTAGGTCAGTTTAGAAAACGTATCCATCATTATTCTCCAGACGGGCTGAAGCTCTGTGAGCCTTGTCTCTGTTACTTGTCCTCCCTTCTCTAACCGCTGACCCAAACCGCCGACCCAAATTCTAGACCTCCCTCAGGGTTCAGCCACTTGAAGATCATTTCCACTTGAAGAACACTTTCTATGGAAAGTATTCCTCACCTAATGGCTTTACTTTGTGCCCCGAAAACAAGGGCTAAAGAAATCACGCTAGACTTTATCCACTTTGCCATGCCTATTTGGCAATGTTGTTTAGGTCTTAGCACTTCATGCCTATATTCTAAGTTCTTTCAAGGCAAGGACCTCATTTGCCACACTAGTTAATTATTTTGTATCTCCCCAAGCAATAAGTCCGATCCCATGAACACAGCAGGACTTGCTAAATGCACCCACTGCTTCTGCATCTACTGTGTGCATGACAACTTTGGGGCTAAGAAGGGAGACAACAGTTTGGCTCTGATCCCCAAGAAGTCATCCAGGAGAAGAGAATGAATGTCGATGGTTCAGAGAGGCAAGTCTCTTAGCCTCTGCACTCAAGCATTTTACCATGAAAACATCTGTGTTATGTAATTTCTAGGGCACCAGGAAAAATGGCTACTTACCCAGAAGACTAAGGATGATCTTAATTTTTCCTCCAGCTAATTATTTAAAGGGATGTAACATGAGGTTTTCTTAAAACAAAACAAAACAAAACAAAACAAAACAAAATAACAGCTAGATATGGCTGGGCACGGTGGCTCATGCCTATAATCCCAGCACTTTGGGAGGCCAAGGTGGGTGGATCACAAGGTTAGTAGTTCCAGACCAGCCTGGCCAATATGGTGAAACCTCGTCTCTACTAAAAATACAAAAATTAGCTGGGCGTGGTGGCGCATGCCTGTAATCCCAGCTACTCGGGAGTCTGAGGCAGGAGAATCACTTGAACCCAGGAGGGAGAGGTTGCAGTGAGCCGAGATCACGCCGCTGCACTCCAGTCTGGGTGACAGAGCAAGACTCCATCTCAAAAAACAAAAAACAAACAAAAAAAACCTAGATTTGCAACTGGTGTGTTCAAGTTAACAATCCACTACTGTGTGTGTAACTTTAGGCTAACCACACGTCTATACCCAGAACTTAGGCACTGGCTGTTTTTGACTTCAATAACTTTCCTGAAATGACAAAGTAGGCATGTATTATATCTTTGCCTAAAGACAACTTTTATGAGATCATACATTCCCATTCTTGGGAGGGTGCTTTCTTTTTTCTTCTTGCTGAATTAACATTTGAAAGAAGAAGTCATTTGGTTTTATTAAGCATGATTCTTCTACTTTGGTAGACTAAGCAGTTCAAAATGTACGAGGAAGATGATGAAAGCAACTAAACAATTCATCTGAAGAGAAAGATAAAATTACTAAGAGCCTGCAGATTAAAGAACATATTTTCTGTTTTAGATTGATATATAAACACAACACTTAAAGAGGAAACATGAGCCAAGGACACATCTTCAATATAGTCCCTCAAATTTTAACTTTAATTAATCTTCTGAATTTCATAACAATGTATTTTCTAATGACACGGGGACTCACTTCGGAATTCTAAGTAAGACTGTTACTGTTCCCAACGCATCCTTGTGTTCCTAATGACTAAGCTTTAAACTATTAATACATATCTTAGGTTAATTAAGTGGGCTAATTTTCCTTGCCTAATAATTGTTTACCATAATCTGACACTGTTTAAGCTCCAAAATAACCATCTTTGAAAAATATACATCCTTAAGTGTATCTCCTCCTATTATCAGTGGGGAAAATGTGACAGTAAATTACTGAGTAGGAAGTACAGAATTCACAAATACAAAGGGGCCCAGATTTTAAAGTACTTCCAATTTTATGGCACAATAATCTAATCTTATCCTCACAAAGCCTCCTCATCTCCAGGCTCCAAGATCGAGGAAATTCTTTAAGAGAGAGGGACAAGGTAGAAGCCATGTGTACGTGGTTTTGAGACCTTCCCTAAGCTAGGCCTATTCCTGCTGGTCTCTAGTTATGAGAAAGAACACTGAGGCCTCTCGCACATGGCTTTGCCACCACCAGATGGCACATCACCATGAAAGCAGGTTGCAGACAGAATTCTGCCACAGAAATCAATGTTTCTTGGCAAGCAGGCATGAAACAATCTGTTCCTAGAAACTCTGCAAGGTCCCAGGTCTTGGCCACTTAGAAACTCCTCAAGTCCCTTGCATGATCAGGACACAGAATTCCCAATTAAGAGGCAGGAAGCAAAACAACAGAGAGTCCTAGATGAAGGGCAATACTCTAAAGGAGAACATGTAGCCGCTGGGCCCTCCAGATTCCTGCACCCCTGTCCACAGACAGGCAGAGGGGCCTGGACAGGGATTAACCAACCCACAATATTCCAACGATCATGCGCACCACCCATTTCTTTCAATAAAATTTATCTGCAATAATCCTCATGCTAATTAACAATTATCTAGTGCAGACATTTACAGATGGAGGTCGTTGAAGACAGGAAGTGGACATGGAACTGCGAATTCTTGTTGGCTATCTTTAAAATGCTAACCGTGCCTACCATTGGAATGTGTATTTCTCTTTTGGACACTATAAATGCCAACTAACCACCCTTAGGACATAGAGTGAAACTAGCCCACACATATAAATATTTTACACCATCTATACTAAAATATTTTAGAGGAAAATTATAGACAGACAACAGTATGAGCTTAAGGGTGGAGTCGGCACTCAGGATGTATGACCAGCAGAGGAGTTCAGAGGGACAGGAGTGACCACTGTCTTCATTTCTCCATTCCACTCTCTCTTATACAGCCCAAGTTTTCTGAAATAGTATACCAAGGGGAACTTCTTTCCCTCTCAATTTGAACACAAGACAGCAAAATAACTAAAGGTGGCCGAGTGTGGTAGCTCATACCTATAATCCCAGCACTTTGGGAAGCTGAGGTGGGCAGATCACCTGAGGTCAGGAGTTCAAGACCAGCCTGACCAATATGGTGAAACCCCATCTCTACTAAAAATACAAAAATTAGCTGGGTGTGATGGCAGGTGCCTGTAATCCCAGCTACTCGGGAGGCTGAGGCAGAAGAATTGCTTGAACCCGGGAGGTGGAGGTTGCAATAAGCCCAGATCGCGCCACTGCACTCCAGCCTGGGCAACAGAGCAAGACTCTGTCTAAAAAAAAAAAAAAAAAAAAAAAATAGCTAAAGGTGAAAATTTCAAATAAGCAGCCTCTCACAAGGAGACAAAAACTAGACTCTATGTAAATAGATATGAAAACAGTGCCCTCTTTAAAGTGCTTTTTTTCCCCCTGCTTAATGGTCTAGAAAAGACACATAATTGCCTTATAATCTTACAGAACCTCTATTTGAGCAACAAAGTTGAGATGTCCCAATGGAGTCCAGCTGGTGATTACATCACTAGAAGGTGGTTCCCAGCCTGTGGTCCAGTCCCCAAATGAATCCATCGATTTGGTTGTTCCCAGTTTTTTTCTATTACAAATAAAGCTGAATCATACAAGATTTGGAGTGAAGATAAGTTTCCATTTCTCTAAGATAAATGCCCAAAAGTGCATTCGCTTGGTCATATGGTAAGGAAATGTTTAGTTTTATAAGGGCAGTCATGCAAGACAGAAGTAGGCAGAATTCAGAGAAGCAGAATTGTATACTGGGTACAGATATGTTCTCTCTCTGAAACTAAATGTCTTAGTTTTATACACAAGCTTCACAACTTACCACCCATCAGATCCTCACTGATCAAATGGAGATTATAATGATAATGAGGCCATTTCAATAGCATCATGGTGATGATTTGATTAGTTAATTCATGACATGTTCTTAGAACCACCTCTGACAAACACTATCCTTTCCACAGATGTTAGCTACTAAAATTTGCATGATTTCAGCCACCAGTAAGATTTAATATTTTACCCTATATTCATTAACTTACTGAATTTCTTCTCTTATGGATTAAATGTTCATGCTTGAAAATACAAGAAAAGATTTCATTTTGTTTCAGTATCAAATGCAGCACTGCATTCAAGAAAGCTTAAACACAGAAACATCCCGCCAGTGGGGCAGAGTACAGTCGATTTATACAAGCCAGAGTTATATGTTTCATTATGTATAGGATATCACTCTATAGTCTAAGATACACTTGCTCAAATGTTTTTTTTTTTTTTTTTTTTTTAGACGGAGTCTGGCTCTGTCGCCCAGGCTGGAGTGCAGTGGCGTGATCTCGGCTCACTGCAAGCTCTGCGTCCCGGGTTCATGCCATTCTCCTGCCTCAGCCTCCCGAGCAGCTGGGACTACAGGCACCGGCCACCATGCCCGGCTAATTTTTTTTTGTATTTTTAGTAGAGACGGGGTTTCACCGTGTTAGCCAGGATGGTCTCGATCTCCTGACCTCGTGATCCGCCCGCCTCGGCCTCCTGCTCAAACAGATTTAATTTGCGTGGGGAAGAATAATGCTGGTTGCATTCAGCCGCAACAGAGCAGTTGATCAGGAACATACCCTGTCTGAGAAGCGTGTCTCTGTTTGCACTAGTCGTCCTCGGAGGACACAATACCTTGACTCAGATTCGCAGCTGCTTTGCTTTGTACCCTTCACTCACTCAGTAAATAGGTACTAGTGCCTCCCATTAGGGCCCTGGGTTGGACCCTGAGAAGACCGCAGAGAAGGGTAGGCATCTCTCCAGGAGCTTTGATCCTGAACTTGACTTAAACACCAGAACAAATGGCTGTGAAAGGTGGCAAACAGCTCAATACAAATGAATGTCACAGTCTAGAGATGATGTAGCAGCAGAAAAAAGGAATTGCTAGAGATTGTGGGAGACAAAATAAAGATGAAACAAGACTTCTTACAGAAAGCGACTCTGGTGAGACTCTAAGCTACCAGAGAACCTGTTTGGGCTGAGAGAAAACCATCAGCCTAGAAAAGAGGGCATGGCCAAAGGTTTAGGTATGCACTGGGGCGTTCATTCTTCTGGAAAACAATGTGGCCAGAGGGGACAGTAGAAGCCAGGAAACAATAAGAAAAAAATATTGAAAGAATTGTAGTCTGAATGTAGAAGCTCTGGAATACTGACTGAGTTTACACTTTGCTCTGGGTATAATAGGGGCCTTTGAAAGCTGTGTAAAAGGAAGCGTACATCATAAGCAGGGTATTTTAGGGGATAAATCTTCCTGCAGTAAGAAGAATGAATTGGAAGGGGAAAAGACAGAAAGTAAGGCACTCTGTGGGAAAATAATTTCAACTGCGCAAGCAAGAAGCGATGTGGATCCAGGCCGGAGACAAGCAAGAAGACTGGAAGTCAGATTGTTCTATTTATTTTCTGGAGAAAAAGAAAGCACACCTATGCTAGAAAAATAGCTTCGGCAAATGCCCCATATAATAAATTGTCCTTCACTTATTCCACCCACGTGTTTTTGCTTTAACTAACCACGAATAGCTGCTTCAGCACCAGCCTGTGTATCATCCTCCCACGTCCAGCCTAGCAGGACTGAACTGAAAGGATCTCAGAGTAGTGGACTCGCTGGACGGCAAGATGCTACTCCTGTTAATCTTCCATTACTCTTTGATGTTACCTCTGTCCCCCAGATATCACGGGCAAAGCATGCCAAGATATTACAGTTGACACCTGGGGTAAGCCAGTCTTTCATCCCCTATTATAGCTGTATAGCTCTTAAACATAGTGTGTCATTGAATACCATGCTCTACTATTTAGCCTTATTAAAGACCTGTGAGATTATAAAATCTTTATTACAAATTTCTTATTCATACATTTATAATTTAACAGTATGCTATTGAGGCATACATGAACTGAGTGGGTCAACTACCACACTGTGGACATGTTCTAGAATGTTACTGTGCTTTTGGTTCTTCCCAGAGGGCTGCTGTCTCCCCAGATCCTGGAAGCAGAATCCCTGTAGAGCACATAACACCCCCAAATTTAACCCAGCCATGGCTGTCATTTGGCTGGCCAGCAACCCATGAGATAATTTCTTCTAAAATTTGGCTTTCAATTTCTGGTCCAGCATATAAGGAGCTTGGAAGTCACCACTCCACCTTAACAACAAGTCAAAAGCTAAACAAATGGAAACATCAAAAATTCTTCTTAGATCAGAGAGGCGAGGTCACAGGGCAAACTTTTGCCCCACAAATTGGAGAGACAGGCAGATACTAAAAATCACAATTTACTGGAGCAGAAATCCATGAGCAGAAGCCTCTTTGGAAAGTCACGCTGGGGTAGGAAAATCTGAACCGTAATTGACAGTTGCTATAAACTCAGCGTGGACAGGTCTGAAAGTTAAAAACTATAGGTCAATACAGTGATCAGTCCCCACCTCCCCATACCCCTCACCATCTTTGAAAATTTTAATCTCATGGAGCTCAACCAGGTTCTCACAGTGGCTATCGGAGAAAAATTCACTCGTGTCTTCAGCAGGTAGAAGGGAAAAGTAACCATTTTGAAATATATCATATAATTCTTTTTTTAAAAAAAATGTGTGAGTATGTGGTAAGTGTATATATTTCTGGTGTACATGAGATGTTTTGATACAGGCATGCAATGTGAAATAAGCACATCATGAATAATGGGTTATCCATCCCCTCAAGCATTTATCCTTTGAGTTACAAACAATCCAAGTATACTCAGGTTATTTTAAAATGTACAGTTGAGTTACTATTGACTATAGTCACCTTGTTCTGCTATCAAACAGTAGGTATTATTCATCCATTTTTTTGTACACATTAACCATCCCCACCTCTACAAGTAAGTGAAAAAACCTACAAGTAAGTGAGAACATGTGATGTTTGTCTTTCTGTGCCTAGCTTATTTCATTTAACATAATGATCTCCAGTTTCATCCATGTTGTTCTTTCTTTTTTCCAATAGGTTTTGGGGAACAGGTGGTGCTTGGTTACATGGATAAGTTTTCCGTGGTGATTTCTGAGATTCTGGTGCAGCCATCACCTAAGCAGTGTACACTGTACCCAATGTGTAGTCTTTTAACCCAACCCTCACCCACCCTTTCCCCCAAGTCCCCAAAGTCCATTGTATCATTTTTATACCTTTGTGTTCTCATAGCTTAGCTCCTACTGATGAGTGAGAACATACGATGTTTGGTTTTCCATTTCTGAGTTACTTCACTTAGAATACTGGTCTAGCCACCCAGCAGACCTACCAGGCTCTGGGCTGGTACTGGAGAATGTCTGCAAGGAGTCCTGTGATGTGATCCATCTTCAGGTCTCTCAGCTGTGGATACCAGCACCTGCTCTGGTGGAGGGGAGTTAAGTGGACTCTGCGAGGGTCATTGGTTATATTTTTGTTAAGTGTGCTGGTTTTGTGTTGTTTGGCCTCCAGCCAGACTCTCCTTGGGTGAGGCTTGCTGCAGCTGCCATGACAGATGGGAGTATGGTTCCTAGGCCAACGGAGTTGTGTTCCCAAGGGGATTATGGCTGCCTCTGTTGTGTCACACAAGTTGCCAGGGAAGTGGAGGAAAGCCAGCAACCATAGGCCTCACTCAGTTCCTGTGCAGCCCAGAGCCGGAGAGACCAGTCTCACTCTCACCATGCTCCACAAACAGCACTGAGTTTATTTCCAGGCAGCAAGTGAGCAGGCCTGAGAACCTGCCCCAGGCTACAAGCCTCCCAGCTGATAAAGCAAGCAGACTCACAGTTCCTCAGCTGTCCCACAGAACCTGCAATGGCAATCCACCTCCTTCAAAGGGTCTGTGGATTCTCTCAGCTTTTCTGGTACATTCTTGCAGTAGTTCCTGGAGTAAAAGTTCATTATGTGGGTCTCCACATCCTGCTCTGTCCATCTGAGTGGGAACTGCAAGTTAGTCCTGCCTCCTAGCCACCATTTTCCCCCAGAAAATATCCCTGTTGCTCTTTTTAACAAGCTCTGACTGCAAGATAAAGTATTTTACCAAAGCCTGATCTTCTGGGGATGTATCAGAGCCTAATTGACCTGATGGAAGGAAAATACCCCCAATCAAGCTAGCTCTAGCCTTCCATATAGGAGAAAGGACACCCAAATCCAGCCCCCTACATCCATCCTGTCTCACCTAAGGCTTGAGACCTACCCATAGGACTATGAAACACTGTCCTACATCTTACCACCCACCACACACTAAAGGCCTATTTACAAGACTTCCTTTTGCCCAGTACATCACATCCACATTTCACCAAACATGACAAGGCACACTAAACGGCAAAAAATACAGTCTGAAGAGACAGAGTAAGCACAGAAAACAGACCCAGATATGGCAGGGATGTTGAAACTATTAGACCATGAATTTAAAAAGACTATAATTAACATGCTTAAAGCCCTAATAGCAAAAGTAGATAGCATGTAAGAACAGATAAATAATGTAAGCAGATATCTAGAAAATCCAAGAAAGAATAAAAAAGAACACTAGAGAACAAAAGCACTGTAACAGAAAGGGAAAATGCCTTTGATGGCTCATTAGTAGACCAAATACAGCTGAGAAGAAAAATCACTGAGCTTGACTACATTAAAACAGAAACTTCAAAAACTGAAAAGCAAAGAGAAAAAAGACAGCAAAAGAAACAGAACATAATATCCAAGAACTGTGGAACAACTATGAAAGGTGTACATGTAATGGTAATAACAAAAGGAGAAGAAATAGAGAACACAAAAGAAAAAATTATTTGAAACAATAATGGCTTAGAATTTCCCCCAAATTAATGTTAGACATCAAACCACAAATCTTATAAGCTCAGGGAACACCAGACAGGAAAAATACCAAAAAATTCCTGCACCTAAGCATGTCATATGTAAATGGCAGAAAATCAAGATACAGAAATATCTTGAAAGAAGCCAGAGGTGCAGAAAAAACCTTATGTATAGAGAAGCAAATATGAAAAATTACATCTAATTTCTCTTCAGAAGCCATATAGGTAAGAAAAGGGTAAAATGAAATATTTAACATGTTGGGAGAAAAAAAATGAACCTAGAACTTTGTACTCTGTGAAATTATTCTTCAAAAAATGAAAGAGAAATCAACACTTTCTCAGACAAACAAACAGTGAGGGAATTTGCTACCAGTAGACATGCCTCAAAAGAAATGTTAAAGTTCTTCAGAGAGAAAAAACTTAAGATATGTCAGAAATTTTCATCTACATTAAGAAAGGAAGAGTATTAAAAAAGAAATAAAATAAAAGCATGTGAAATGTATTCAGGAGCTTATAGAATTTACTGAACCTGGTCAGTTTTCCACAGGATGAGCAGTGAATTGTACTGCATCTTAACAGTATGTATTAGGATTCTTGCAGTGTCATGCAGGAAGATATATTTTACCGGATATTATTCTTCCAAGATACTGAGCCCCAGGGGGAGGAAACTTGTGGAAGCTGGCCAAACAGATTAAGAGAAAAAAACTGCTGTAGTCTCCACATCATGAGGAATTGCTGTAGCCTGCTACATGGTAGTCCTATGATCCTAAATTGGCCCAGATTCTTGTCTAGATTCAGGCGTTAGGTCAAGAGCTTTCCAAAGTGCTGCACTTACTGTTCCACCCTCTGCTGAAAGACCAGGAATATAGCACAGGTTGACAGCCAAAACAGGGATTTAAAGAATGTGAGAAGGCCTGGAAGAAACTAATGAAGAGCAATGGGGAGGAGTTGGAGTTCCAAGGTACCAAACCACAGATTTATCCCCCAGACAGGAGAGACTTGTGGCCCCCATCTTGACTGTTTCTTCTTTCTTCGTTTTGTATTTCAGAAATGTATCCTTTAGTTTTGATGATTTGGTTCAGACTGAGATTGCAATGTGATTTCTGTTCTCCAACATAATTCTGTTTCTTTATCTCAGTTGGAGAATGAAATAGCATATTAATATGATACATTACACTAGATTTCACCTAGAGTGGGTAATAAAATCTATTTTCCAACCTTTTCAGTCTGAGCTCAAATAATCTAATTTAATATGTCATCAATAAAAGTTGGTCTATGGGCCAACAGTTATTTAGGGAAGGGGGATGGGGAGAAGTTTGAAGGATAATTTAGAGGTTGGTTTGATTTAAGACAAGTTCAAGTTTAGCAATGCAATTTTGCTGCATTTACTGTACATCTCTATGATGAATGCAAGGCAGAAAAACCAACCTTTACAATTTCTATCTATAATTAATGAGTGGCTTCTAGCAGGGTTGGGGTGAGGAGAGAAGAATTGTGATTACAGGAGACCAGCTCACTTGAGTGATGTCAAATCTTCTAGAGGCCAATGTAAACCAGTCAGCATTCCCACTTGTATGTTCTGGGGTTTTGCATTTTTTTTAACTCATGATAGAATGAAGCCTGATTAGAAAGGAGGCAAAGAGACTAATGATAAGATGATGGTTTAAATTATTGAAGCCAATTAATTACACACAATAAGTGCCACTAATAGTGGTAGTGTGGGATTGCTAAGAAAGTGTTTACGGGATTGGGAGGGAGACTCAGCCCCAACATCTCCTTCTCTGTCTCTCCAGAGCAGGATCTCTCCCAGAGGTCTCTGCTCACAGACAAACTCCACCCCAGTGGGACAGTCATAGTAAGAAATTCCAAGTATAGGAGCTTTAGCCCCACTAAAGCATTCAGAATTCCATCCTGCTTCCCACTAGGTGAAGCCTAAGCTCTGAAGGCTGACTCTCAGCCCTCTTCTCTCCTTCCTTGCTGCTTCCTGGAGAGGGGCCTCCAGGAGAATGGACAGGGATTTGCAATGCCATCCAGGGTGGGAAGCAGGAAGTGAGAAGCGGTAGTAACCATACTGCACGTCTCCCATTTCTACAACACCTCCCTTCCTGAATCCAGCTCAGCTAGCTGGAGATCATACTTAGTCTCCTGGCAAAGTGAGCCTGCTTCTACACCCCATCCTCTGACAGGGGCATTGTTTGGAATGGGCAGACTGCCTGGAACTGCAACCCTACAAGACTTGGAGCATCACCTACTTTGCTAATTGCCCTACACTGCCTGTGAGAATGAATACCATTTCTCCATTGACCCACATCCTAGGGCAAAGGTATGTCTTCCCCATTCCTGATCTTTCCCTCAAGTGGACATCACACAATCTGCTTGACCCAGTCTTCTAATAAAAGAATCTAAACAAAACACAGTTATTTTGTTAGGGATATATTGTTTCAACACCTTGGTCAGTGGTTGTCAACCCTGATTATATGCACCTAAAAATTTAAAAAGAAAAAAAAAGCCAACATTAGGCCCTGTCTCATGGGGATTATGAACTAAGTAGTCTGGGTGGAGCCAATGCGTTGGCATTTTTGCTCTGAAGTGCAGCCAGGGGTAAGAACAAGTGAGTTAACTAGTTAGACTCCAAACCCTCTGATCCCCACAGAGCTCCCATGTTGGGAGGGCCACCTTCCATGCCCCTTCAGTCTGTGCCTGCTGGGTCTCTTGCTTCTAAATGATGAGCTTATGTGCCAATGGTGCATGCACCTGCTCCCCAAAGTGAGGAAATGTGATTGTGGGAAGGACAAAACACAAGGAATGAAGAAATGACAATGCTCCCTATTGAAATACCTGATGAGACTACTGAAGCAATCAGAATGAGCAATTTGAACACTTCAGGTCTTGCCTTGTGCCAGAAAAACTGCAGTAGAAAATTCATAGAGCTTGAAAGGGGTCTCGTGAGGCCCTTTTGTTCATGGCCATTTTGCACAGATGAAGAGGAACCTAACTTTGCCAACTTCCAAAGGAAGACTCCACAAGAAATTTCATCTAGTGACTCCGGAGTGTAGCTCTGATGCTGCCTAGAAAATCTTCTACTGAAGTCCCTCTGCAGAGGCTGCTGTGTTAGTTTCCTGGGGGGCAAGAAAGAGAGGAGCTCCAAAGCCCAATCACTTCATAGTAAATGACAGCATACTTTTAGTCAGAAGAAATCACATTTTGCTTCCACTTCTTTATATTAATAAAATATTGCCATGTTAAAAAAAACTTCATCCCGCTACAATGAAGCTTTTCAAGATTTTTTTCTTAGAAAATGGCATAAACCAATATAATACCTTAAAGGTAACACCTGGAAACAATTGAAAAAGCAAAGAAATGATAGTTGAACACAAAGATTCCAGACCCCTAATGTATTGATCCCCTATTTTCCACTAGCAACATTCATTTCACCAAGATTTGCTCACAGGATGAGAGAAGAAAATGACAAAGACACAGGAAAGGTACCATCAATAACCAATATGCTGTGTATTTTCTGAGAGTCAGTCATGTAACTATCTAATGACCAACAAATTGTGCACCAGTTTCTTGTTCAAACAGTGTAAACGTGTGTGTGTGTGTGTGTATATATATGCATACTCTGGTGGAAATAAAAGTCATAAATCTTTAAAAATAAATCTATTCTTGCTTAAAATTAAAAAAAGAAAATTCCCGTGTTGGTTTTCTGGTTTTGATATTACATGGGAGTCATATTGAACGTTAGTTACCATAATAGGAAATTGAGTGAAGGCTACACCAGGTCTCCCTGTACATTTTTTTTTTGGCAACTTCCTGTGGGTTTCTAATTATTCCAAAATAAAAAAAGTTTAAAAGACAAAACGTTAAGAAAAGAAACTCTACCCATAAAAGAAATAAAGTGGGGCCTTAGAAGGAAAGAAGACTATGCAAGAACTGTACAGACCATCAGTAGTAATAATAGAAATAGTAGTTGCAATTGTAGCAGCATCAGTAGTAACAGTAGCAGTAGTAGTAGTAACAGACAGTAGTAGTAGCAATAGTAGCAGTAGTAGTGGGCAGTAATAGCAGTAGTAGTAACAATAGCGGTAGTAATAGCAGCAGTAGTAACAGTAGCAATAGCAGCAGTAGTAACTGTTATAGTAACTAGTTACTATAACAGTAGTAACTAGTTATAGCAGTAGCATAACAGTAGCGGTAGTAGTAATAATAGCAGTACTGTAACAGTAGCAGTAGTAATAACAGCAGTACTGTAACAGTAGCAGTGGTGGTAGTAATGGACAGCAGCAGTAGTTGATAGAAAATATTTATATTCTCAAGCCACTGGGGCAGAGTGAAGAAGGAGCTATGCTACGTTGGAAGGGAAATGAATATCTTACTTAAATTTAAATCTATGTAGGATTTATCTCTCGTTATATTTACTAAAAGGAAGCAAGAAGCTTTCCAAAATAATTTAGTCCTAAGGTATACATTTCTTACCTACTTTCCCTAGCACGCAATCTTCGATTTGACAGCACGTGAAAATCTCAAAGCATGTGAAACCGTACATTATTCATTAAATCTATAGAATATGTTTGTTATCAGATATGGGATTTACTTAATTTACAAATGAGTTCCACTACCTGGTATCAACTGCCCCACACTGTATTAGGCATGTGAGATCTTCTATTCAGAAAGCTCTAGCCTGTCTGGGCTTTCGCTTTCTCCCTACAGGCCGGCTTGAGAATAACTACTCTAGCAGACTATACCCAAACACAATTTAAATTTGCTTCCTTTTGAAGCATCTCCCACCATCAGTCACACAGACAGAGGCAATGGAGCTGGAAATGGAAGCACCCCCAAGGTTCTGGAGATGCTTAGAACACAAAGTACCTGCCACATGTGCCGGATGCTGCTCTAGACATGAAGGGCTCAGCGAAGGGCTCAGCAAAGGGCACAACAGCCACGGTCTTTCTGTCCTCAAGAAGGAAAATCAGCACTGAACAAGACGATCTCAGGTAGGGTTCAAAACTACAGAGAAAATAAACAAGGAACGTGATAGAGAATGGTGGCTTGCAGAGGCCCTGGGTCAGAGATCTCTCTGCAAGAAAACATTTGAGCAGAGACCCAAGAAACCACCAGGAGCAAGCCACAGGGAAGAATTTCCCAGAACAGGGACATCAAAGGCCCTGACGTGAAAATCAGTCTGAGCTTTGTGATAAACAGAAGTATGAAGGACTAGAGTAGACAGAGGCAGAGAGGAAGGGAGGGGCCAGGTCATCAAGTCTCTGTGATGGGTCAGACATGGGGGTGTAAGGAGGAGGCTTCAGTGAGAAAAGTTTCCAGATTTCTGTTTTGAGGCACTAGCTGGAAGAGATACCACTTACTGGACTTGAAGAAGAGAAGCCTAGGTCCAGTTTAGAACATGTCAAGTATGGAATGCTGCTAAGACACCCTTCCTGCCCCGGGTCTCTGGCCTGTGGGCCAGGATACCCCAGAGTCCCCCTTGCAGGGATTCCCCCACTGCAGCCACTCCCCTCTAGAGCCTGGGAAGCTGATGTGGATGCCTAAGCTCTCAGGACCCACGAACCCCTCACCAGCCTCTGCCTTGCCCTTGTCCCCTGAGCCTGGGCGAACCACTAATCCCCATACGTGAGTCTCCTGTTCCTCTGTGGTGTCTGTATCAATTCCTATGGCTTCTGCCACAAACTGCCACAAACATAGTGGCTTAAACCAACACAAATCTGTTATAATTCTGGAGATCAGAAATCCCAAATGCACCACCCTGAGCTAAGATCCAATGTTCCTTCTGGAGACTCTGGAGGGAATCGGTTCCTTGCCTTTTCCAGCTTCTAGAGGCTGCCCACGTTCTTTGGGCCATGGCCCCTTGCTCCATCTTCAAAGCCCACAGTCACACCCTTCCAACCTCTGCTTCTTTCATCCTATTTCCTCTGACTCTCTTCCTCCCTCAAGTAAGAATTCCTGTGATTACCATGTTCCCACCCTGATAATCCAGGGTCATCTCCCCATCCAGATTGTCAATCCCATCTGCAAAGTCCCTTTTTCCCACGTAGGGCAACATATCCATAGATTCTAAAGACTAAGACATGGGCATCTTTGAAGGGGCTATTATTCTGTCCATGATAATACCCTAAATCCTCTTCCTCACACTGCAGGTTATTTCTCATTCTCTATCCTGCCACAGGGTTTTTACTGGGAAAAAATCAGACAGAACCAGTTCTGGCAGGAATGGAAGGTACGAAAAGAAGAAATACAGGAAGAAATCACACACTGAAATTAACAACCGAAAATACTACACAACCACAAAATTGTAAAAAAATGTATATTTACAATCCAATCCAAAGTTTTACAAACGTGTTAAAAACTTTAGACCAGTTAAATTCAATTGAGCTTAATTGAGTAAAGAACAATTCATGAATCAGGCAGCTCTGGAACCAGAATATGTTCAGAGAGGCTGCAGTGTGGCTGCATGGTCAAAGACTGATGGACAGAAAACAGAAGTGGGTACAGAAACAGCCAACTGTTTACAGCTTGGTGTTTGCCTTATTTGAACATGGTTTCAATAGTTGGCTGCCTTTTGCCAAAACTTGGTGACTGGCCAGAACTAAATGATTGGCACAAGAGTAGGTTATGGTCTGTTTCCACATCCAGTTAGGTTACATTCTACTATGTACAGAGAGACCTTTAGGCTGAACCTAAAATACGTAAGGAACCAGCTTTAGACTAGACTTAATTTAACACATGTATTAGGGTATAGGACCAGTGTGCACAATTCAAGATTAAGACATACATAAGATTGCTGATGTCAAGTTCATAATCAATTTATGCACAGTTAAATAGATTCAGTGCCTTTTGGTATTGAAGAGGGAAGAGAGACACACACTGGGTGTTGGCTTCCATTCAATGAAACACCAGAAGCTGGGTACCAAAGCAGCACCACTGTATACTGTGCCTCCCTGGGATCTGGGCAGGGTCCCTGCACAGAAAGCACATCTCTGTGGCAGGGATGGGAGTCATTACTTAGGAATAAAAGTAGCCCAAGGACCTGCCTGGCCTCCCCCGGCCCAGCAGAACTGAGATGTGGTAGCAGGCACACTCTCCTGGGAAGTCTCAGATAGGTCATGACTGTTGTCCCCCACCTGGGAGAGCCATGGGTCTCTCCTCCTCCACCTTGTGAGCTCTTGGACCCCATGGGTAGGAAGCAGCTCCTCTGGGAAAATGGTAGATGGATATTGCATCAAATACACGGCCAGCAGCCAATGCCATGTGGCATGCCGCCCACCTCGGCTCCATCCCTCTCTCCCCGACCACCACTTCTGCTCTTCCATATTCTTCCCAACCCTCCTGCTCATAGCACCTTCACTTTCCACCTCCCTCCAGCACAAAAGATTTTGAAATGGGAACTTGCCTCCTGCTAGGGTTATGATGAATAACATTTTCAATCACAACACATTTCAATCATAAGGAAAATAGCTTTAGAGGATCCCCAGGGAGTAGGAGTAGGTGAAGAAAAAGCATATTCATACAAGTTAGATTACCTATTTTTTTAAAACAGAAAGTTGCCAATGAGAAAATGGGACTCCTTTTGAGCCACTAAAATGTTAATGTCTGCGCATACCTAAAGAGCTATGGATTCCTAATCTTTCTTCCTCACAACAGTAACATGCTTTGGGGTTTAGAGAGCAGATTCTAAGTCTGAAGCCCACACCCATGGTGACAGCACCACAGCTTAACCCTAAGCGGTCCTATTGGCAGAAACTAAATTGGAAGATTCTGGATGCCTACAGCCTAGTAGGATGGCAGGGTTCAGTCACTGGAAAACCGTCACATATGTGTCTTTGAGCCTTCCCCGCAAGGTGTGCAGAACTCTTCTAGAAGGACATAGAGCTGAGGTTTTATCAGGCTCAAGGTTATCTTGCCTGCTTTCTGTAGGTAGCAAATTTTGTTCAAGACTTGCTTTCACTACAAACTAGTAGCAAGGTGTATTAGTCAGGGTTCTCTAGAGGAACAGAATAGGAGATAGAGAGAAAGAGAGAGAGAGAAGTTTATTAAGTAATATTAACTCACACCATCACAAGGTCCCACAATAGGCCATCTACAAGCTGAGGAGCAAGGAAGCCACTCCAGGTCCCAAGGCTGAAGAACCTGGAGTCCTATGTTGGAGGGCAGGAAGCATCTAGCACAGGAGGAAGATGTAGGCTGGGAGGCTAAGCCAGTCTAAGCTTTTCACGTTTTTCTGCCTGCTTTATATTCACCAGCAGTTAATTGATGCCCACCCAGATTCAGGGTGGGTCTGCCTTCCCCAGCCCACTGACTCAAATGTTAATCTCCTTTGGCAACACCCTCACAGGCACACCCAGAATCAATACTTTGCATCCTTCAAACCAATCAAGTTGACGCTCAGTATTAGTCATCACACAAGGTTTGAGGGCATAATTAACCATCAACCACCTCTTACTGTTGACCAGACAATTACCAAGCAAGGAACACGTCAGAGCTGGATATCGGGCACCAAGTTCAGGGCAGTCCTCAGTGGTGATATTTAGTGAGTGTCTACTGTGTGCCAGGCCAGGGGCTACTGAAATGGATGACAGGACTGTCTTTCTCTTTCAAGGGGCTCCCTCTCCTGTAGCTCAGTGGTTATGTGGCCTTGCCAGGCTGACCAGAACAAACACCAATGCTACCATTTCCTAGAAAGCCAGTGTGAGCACTGTCTGGACAGCACACACTATTGAAGGCCCAGGTGAGGGCCCAAAGAAGGCATTGCCCACAGGTGGTGCCCAGACAATCCCTGATCTCCTGGCCCTGGGTGATCACACCTGGATGAAAGGTCTGGGTGATCACACCTGGATGAAAGGTCTGGGTGATCACACCTGGATGAAAGGTCTGGGGAATCACACCTGGATGAAAGCTCTGGGGAAAGACCTTTTATTTTTTGTTTTTGTTTTTGTTTTTTGTTTTTGAGATAGAGTCTTGCTCCATCGCGCAGGCTGGAAGGCAGTGGCACGATCTCAGCTCACCGCAACCTCCGCTTCCCAGGTTCAAGCGATTCTCCAGCCTCAGCCTCCCAAGTATCTGGGACTACAGGCACGTACCACCATTCCTGGCTAATTTTTTGTATTTTTAGTAGAGTCAGAGTTTCACTGTGTCAGCCAGGATGGTCTTGCTCTCCTGACCTCGTGATCCGCCCACCTCAGCCTCCCAAAGTGCTGAGATTACAGGCATAAGCCACTGCACCCGGCCAGGAAAGACCATTTTTACAGGCAGTGCACACCCACCAGTGCTCGAAGGCCTTGGGTCCTCAACGATGCATTATTATAAACCTCCATGGCTCACAAGTTTTTAATACTGCACAAGCTTACTAGAGGAGATTGCCACAAGTTCACAAGAGGAGAATAGATATGTGTGTACAGAGGCTAAATGGGAGCTTACAAGATGAGAATTCACACAAGCTTATAGGAAAATATACACACAGGCTCACATGGAGAGATGCACATGGGGCCACATAAAGAGATGCACACGGGCTCACATGGAGAGATGCACACAGGCTCACAGGGAGAGATGCACATGGGGCCACATAAAGAGATGCACACAGGCTCGCATGGAGAGATGCACACGGGCTCACAGGGAGAGATGCATGAGGCTCACATGGAAAGATTACACAGGCTCACATGGGGAGATGCATGAGGCTCACATGGAGAGATTACAAGGCTTACATGGAGAGATGCATGAGGTTTACATGGAGATTGTACATTGACTTACATGGAGACAGGCACATGTGCTCACATGGAGAGATGCTCACAACTGTTGGAGCCCTCAGAGGCCATCTTATCCAACTCAGTTTATAGAAGGAAAATGGAGCCAGGAAGATTAATGTCTTACTCCAGACAACCTGGCCATTTCCGGACAGTCCCAGAATTGGAGATCATGGTCATCTGACAAGATGTGTTGTTTTTTAATCTCCATTCATACTAAAAAATTACTAAGGCACAATTTCACCCAGGGATGCTTCCGGCTTTGTGTACAAGCAGGACAAGGAGAACTGGACTGAAATCTGCGGCTCTGGGGCAGTTCCCTCAGGGCTGCCTGTTGGCTGACAAAGGAGCATCAGACAGTCCTTTTATAAGATAACTCTCTTCAGCAGTCTCACATTGGCCCACTCCAGGCCAGGGTACTCCTCCCTAAGTATCTACTGCCTGGCTTCTTTCAGGATGTCCCAGTCCTGCTCACATCTCCCTGGTGAGAATGCCTGTCCTCACCCCCAACCACAGTAGGGTCCCTCTCACCCTCAGCCCCCATGCCTCCTTTAGTTTTCCTTTTAGTGTTTATGCTACATGGTATTTTACATTTTTTTTATTTATTTATTTATTTATTTATTTTTTTAGGTAGAGTCTCACTCTATCACCCAGGCTGGAGTGTAGTGGTACAATCTCAGCTCACTGCAACCTCCGCCCCCCGGGTTCAAGTGATTCTCCTGCCTCAGCCTCTCCAGTAGCTGAGATAGAGGCACACACCACCATACCTGGCTAATTTTTTAAATATTTTTGGTAGAGATGGGGTTTCACCATGTTGGCCAGGCTGGTCTCGAACTCCTGACCTCAAGAGCTCAGCCCACCTTGGCCTCCCAAAGTGCTAGGGTTGATATTTTACTTTTTGTGCTTTATCTTCTTTACTATCTAGAATGTTCTCTGGGAGAGGGTAGAAAGAGAGGCAGTTTGCTTGCTGCTTTATTCTTAGTGCCTAGAACAGAGGATGGCATGTAATAGACACTCAATCAGCACAGCATGAATAAAATAATGAGTTAAACATATTTCATTTCTAAATGCAAATATTGCTCTGTTTTGTTTGCAAAAGGCTATCTTGAAGGACATATGTTGTCACATTTTTTAAAAATTCTGGCAAGTTTCCAGAAAACAATGATCTCGTATCTTTATAACTCACTATGGTTCCTGGAACCGTAATCATAGAATAAATGAATGACTACTGAATGGGTAAGGAAGAAGAAACATGCATTAGTTTCTCTGTGATCTTGCCACCAGTGAATTAGGCTTTCAAATGTCCATCTGCCTGGCTGGGCTCAGTGGCTCATGCCTGTAATCCCAACATAGGCGATTACTATGAGATCAAGATGGGCGGATCACTTGAGATCAGGAGTTCAAAACCAGCCTGGCCAATATGGTGAAACCCCATTTCTACTAAAAATACAAATAAAGAAATAAATAAAATTAGCCGAGCATGGTGGGTGGTGTGTGCCTGTAATCCTAGCTACTCCGGAGGCTGAGGCAGGAGAATCACTTGAGCCTGGGAGGCAGAGGTTGCAGTGAGCCAAGATGGCGCTACTGTACTCTAGCCAGTGCAAAAGAGTGAGACTCTGTCTCCAAAAAAAAAAAAAAAAGTCCATCTTCTCTATTGTGAGATAAGGAGGGGGAAAGGGGACACACTCTGCAAATGCCTCCACCTGAGGACGAGCTCCAGATGACAACTGTGTGGTGTCACTGTGCCATCGGAAATTTTCATACAGCTCTCTAGACTCCTTCCGAGGGCATATTTGTAAATTATTCAGAAGTGATGGAAAATAACATTACACATAGTCTTTCATTTTCCTGACAAACTGTCTTAAAGCAAATGCAATTGGTCATGATGCTCTTCGAGATCACTCCATGCTTGGATGAATAACCTGGGATATATAAATAATGTAGGTAATTCCAAGGAGCCTTTATCTTAAGTAACAGTTACGCTCCGTAGCAGGTCCTCAGTAAATGTTCACTGGACTAGAAGCTTCCTCCCAGTGGTGCCCACATAGACAATAAATTCCCTGAGAGGGAGGTCACCACCGCTTCACCCCGCCCCACCCCCCTTCCAGAGTTACCATGGTACAGCGAAGAGAGACCCCTGACAAGTACCTCGTACAGGTCGCCACTGACTGAACGGTTTGAAATCAGTTATCTGGGCAGGCAAGGTGAAATATGTTTAATGCAAACCATTTTGGCAAATTGGCCAGTATGACCACCAGAAACTGATAGCTGTGAGCAGCCAGTAAGCAGTACTATGTGATCATTTGCATGAGTTTAAAATTATGTTGAAAGAGAAACAAGAAAGCTAGTCCAAATATCCAACATTTATAAAAGCAGAATCTCCATTATATTATCATTAAACCTAGATGTTTGGTTTGTATCTGAGCTTGTTGTGTCCTTTTGAACCTCCTTTCCCCACTGCCCTGCATGCCTTGTGTGTGCACGTGCACGCACACACACACACACACACACAGTCCACACTCTAAAAAGCCTCCACTGACAACAACTTCTTTAATAATGCAGCATGGAGAAGAGAGCTAGAAAATTGTTATCATGTTATTCCGCCAGAACTCAAGTGACAGGAGAAAATATTTTCCAGCCCTCACATCCTTGAGATGCTAAAACCTGATTTGCAATTAGTTTGGTGCTGAATACGAGTGCCTGATGGATACGGCACTGTAGCAAGGCCGATGATGCCACTGTGCAAAACCATAAATTGTGCACTTATTTAAGATGATTTGAATGCAGAACAAAAGGTACCTCGGAAATAACCATCCAGCACACGAAACTGCATTACTGAGTGGCTAGGCCTGAATTTAATGAAATGATGTGAAACATGTGCCTGTAGTATCTAAAAGATTTGAAATGTAGGCCCTTGTTCTGTTTGGAATAGTTTGGGTTTGCATTGCTAATTAAGTTCCCAGTGAAGGGTGTGTGTGTGTGTGTGTGTGTGTGTTTGTGTGTGTGTACATGCGAACACAAGTGCCTGTACATCTACTTGTGTGTATAAGCCAATAGCAAATAGCTTCACAAAACACGCAATGCTAGAAACAGCATTACTATACAAGAGAACACCCTTAAGTTTCAGCATCCAGCCTGCAGGATTTGAATGCAAGCACTGAATTAAGAGGTTGCTTTAGGGATCAGGATGGTCATGATTCCCTAGTAATCACTTCCCTTTGCCACTACCAGCCTCTGCATGCAAAGATATCTAACGCAGGTCCGCAGAGAATAATCTGAAAGCTAGGAGGCCACAGGGACCTTCGAGATGCAAACATTAAGACATAAAAACAAACTCAGCCAATGCGAAAAGAAAAATTAAATTACCTTTAAAAGTGTTACGAAGCCAGCTAGGAACACTAAGGAAATTTATATGAGCCTTTGCTAACTGTCTTTGCTGCTAGAATCTTAATTCCAGAAGGCACTGATGTGCAGTCCCTTCAGATTCTCGAACACACACAGGGATGAGGGTTCCACACAGAGTCAACATGCAGTTTCCACGTGAGGTGGGCCAAAACTTCAGGGAAGACAACCGTTAACAAAATAAGAGAAATGACAGCTTAAATGTGAATTTGGAGAACACCTTTTAAATTGTTTGCACAGATGTGACATTATTTACATGACAATTCCATGCTCCTCAGCACAGAGAAAATAAAACGAGTTAGACGACGTTAAAGCAACCATTAATTCTATTAATGAGTTAAGGATTGTTTCTAGAACTTTTCTGTTGCTTCATCATCTTGATATAATTAAAAATATTTGTTATATCTGCAATGTTGTTTCAGCACCTACTGGGAAAAGCAAGTCAGAAAGAAAAAAGTTTGCTAGTTTTCCTAGAAAAAGAATGTTTACTCTTGTCAAAAATGTTGAAGGCCTTTGGGTTCATTTATTTAGGCTGATCCCATTAGTCAAAATGTTGAAAAATGTTTTAGGACTAAATATTTTTCCACTCCATGAAGAGCGTTGACTACAATACTTATTTCAGAAAGCAACAAAGAAATAGGCATGTATCAATCAAAAAAAAAAATCACTTAGCTTCTTTAACTTGATGTTGCTACCATTTCCTCAAACTCAGCTGAATCAGCTCTGTCTAAGTGGCAATGCTTTGGAAGCAAAAAATGATAGATGACAGTGTGGCAAGCTCCATTTCGAAAACATAGGAGGAATTCTCTTCCCTTCTCACTCACATTTCATCGCTTACTTGCAATTTCTGCAAAGTACTCTCCAAACTGGGAAAGATGAGGAGGCCGTGGGAAAGATTCTCATTCAAGAAATTCAAGACTCACCCTTTACCCTGTAAAATATTCCGTGTTGTCGATCTGTAAATAGAATTATAGCTCCACCACCACCAAGCCGTGATGCAAAAGTGCCTGGGTGAACTAAAATTAAATGCCAATGAAAAATGCCTCTCTGCACATCAGCATCTATCTGCTTGGGCCTTTTTTGGCTTCCTCATTTGTCTTTATTTTCATTTAGAGCCACGTGGTGTACTGCCTTTCGCTCAAGGCACTCTCCCTCACAGTCGTGGGTGGGTGTGTGTTGTCCTTGCCACCCACAGAGCTACATGGGGGAAAGAAATTACTTATTGATTTTCCTTTCTATGGAATGGTGTCTTTGGCTGGTTTCTTGAGACAGGGCAGTAATGCACAGAGCCCCAGCAGTGGGATGCAGGCAGCGTGCCACACTGGGCTACACCACCAGGGTCACCCTCTCTCACCAGGGTCACCTGCGCTTACCTCTTTCAACAAAATAAACAGCATACACTTCAAAAGTTGAAAGAATGAACAAAACAATGGTATGTTCCCATCTGAGTAGTGGAAACAGCATGATTTGAATTTTCTTTTACTCTTGTATTCTAAAAAAGGTTTGGTTGGGATGGCATACTATCTGGTTGGTTAAGGAAGTATATTTGACATTTTCAGGTTGATCCTAAATTTAAAGTCAGAAAAAAAAATTAGGAATGCTGTGAGTTGTGAATCAAGTCTTCATAATTTTGGGCCTATTACCAGAGATGAGATTTTTGGCTTCCTGAATTGTTACTAGAGATAGTGATCTGGGCTGAGAGCAGTGGTTCATGCCTGTAATCCTAGCATTTTGGGAGGCTGAGGTAGGAGGATCGCTTGAGGCCAAGAGTTCAAGACCAGCTGGAGCAACATAGAGAGAGACCCCATCTCTAGAAAAAACATTTAAAAATTAGCTGGGTGTGTTGGTGCATACCTATAGTCTCAGAAGGCTGGTGTAGGAGGATTGCCAGGAGTTCTAGGCTGCAGTGAGCTATGATTGCACCACTGCTCTCTCTAGCCTGGGCAGCAGAGTGAGACCCCATCTCTAAAAAAAAACAATAATAATAATAAAGGACAGAGATAGTGGTCTGACTTCCTACAAGTCTGACTTCTAGAGAGCAGGCTGGCTTTCTGAGCTGATTACTGCAGATAACAAGTTGGTTTTCTGGACTGGTTGCTGCAGGCTGCAGGTCAGTTCTATTTTTACGCATAGTCTGACCATTGCCCGTTTGTATGTTTATATATCCAGTGTCTCACTCTTTCCTCAAAGAAGGTGGACCTGGCATTTTGCTGCTGAAGTCCGAAGGAGAATGCAGCATACTGTCCAGCCTAAAACACACACCCCACTAGGGGGCAACTGGCTTTAGCACCCAGAGCTTCTCCGGTGGTTTGTGACACCCCATTCTGGGAGCCGTTTCTGAGAGCCACACACAGCATGAGTGTGAGTGCCGTTCTGTTCAGCTGTCAGAGATGCTGATTCCTGTGGATGCCACTGAAAATCTCAGCATAAATGGACTGCTTTCCCCACTCCCCATAGAGGAGCTCTGTATTCGCAGACTTTAACCCTGCACCAAGAACTCTGCACTGGTCGCAAAGTCTTCCAGTTCTCCAAGGCTTATATGCAAAGACCCACCCCACCCCCATAGTACCTTCTCCCATGACGATCATGGTACCAGGCCCAACACCAAGGCCACAGGGGCAGGGTCTAGAGGTGTCCCCTTCTGATGTACAGTCACCATCGGGCTCCTGGGCTTCCTGCAGCCAGCAAGTGCTCACTGGTGTCCAGCTTGGCCTCAACATCTTCCATGAGTTTCACTGATTGCTGCCAACTCACTGTTTGAGGCTGCACAACAGGAGACCCAGCTCTGATGCCAATCAGCCCCCTTATTCCTGTTTAAAGCCTCTTGGGGGAACAACCCCAGGGTCAAAGATTTAAGAAGGAATAAGAAAAGTGATGTTGGCTTCTTCCCATAAATGTACCAAGAGAACTCAGTGGTGTTTCCTGATGCCCAGAAGCTGGGTCAGAGCATGTGGCCTCCATCCACTGCAGACTTGGAGGTCCTGGGCAGATGTTCAAGAGCCTGTTTCCAAAGAGAATGGTCCTAATGAGTGACTGACCCACTGAACTTCAGAGTATTCCACCTCAGACCAAGGGGGTCCAGGTAGTGGCCCAGGTAGACCTGCCTCTATAGGGATGGAAGCTGTATATCTGTGGGAGACTAAGTCAGACATCAGCTTGCACCCATTCAGCCTCAGAGGCCACTGTGGGTGCTTCCTGCCTTTGCTCCCCTTTGACCTCTGTCCCAGTGTTCCTGATAAGATCTCACAAGCCCAGCAGCTGAGTCCTGTTCTTCTTATCATCTGACAAACCCTCTTCTTGCCCCTAAGGCTCAGAGCACACTGAAGGCTGGGAGGGTCGGTTGGTGATACTTACTTTTATTTTTTAGTTTAAGTTCTGGGCTACATGGGCAGAATGTGCAGGTTTGTTACATAGGTATACATATGCCATGGTGGTTTGCTGCACCTATCAACTTGTCATCTAGGTTTTAAGACCTGCATGCATTAGGTATTTGGATAATGAATTTTTGTAATGATGATAACAAAAGCCAGTTTAAATCTCTTTTTCAAAACCATAATTTAATTTTATTCAAAATGGTTTGCTGTATATAAGAAATATAATAAACCTTGAAGAAAACAATTTTGAAAAGTCATCTTTCTTACTACTCTAAGCTTCTATATTAAGCTCTAGCCACCCTTTAGAGCTTGCTGGAGAAGTAAACAAGCATCCAATGCAAATTGGGTTATACTTAGTTCTAGTTAAAGAAGAGAAATAGCTAAAGGGGACATTGAGTCATGAGTTCTTCTAAAAACAAAGAGGTAAACACAGAAAACTTGTAATTAGGAAATATCTAGGGACTTTATATGCATACAGGCAAAATGCGATACTGATTAGATTAATTTTTTTCTACTGAGTTTTGCTATGTAGCAAAATTCAACCTGTTGAAGTGGATGAGCAGCTATGCCCTGAGCAACCACATCTACACCAGCCCTGGCCAGCCTGAGGCACCAACAGACTGAAATGCAGATCTGCTATGAGCTCTCATTGGGCTTTTGCTATAAAATATTCATGGTGAATTACAAAGGATCATTTGAATCACAATCTCTAGAAACATGTTGGAAAGGAGAAAGGCATCAAATTGCATCTTAGGCTTTTATCTTTTTTTACATGCCACTCTAAAGTAATTATAGATTATTCAGGCCAATGTTAAACTCAAATTTTTAAAAATCAACATTTATAATAAAATGACCTGCTGATTTCTTACCCTGCTCACCATATGGTGATTTATATGGTGCAATGAGGGCCCGTGGATTAATCCCACTACTGCCTCCTGGTGGTAATGTATCTTAATTGCAGGAACCATTTTACAAAAAATAGTTATGCTTTGAAAGATGAAACATGAAGTTACAAATACTGTGACCTAAAAAATACAGACTTGACATCTGTGGTAGGAGAGATATGCCCAACCATCCATTCTTACCATTTGAGGGAACCTATTGTGAGCTGAGTGTTGAATTAGGGAACAAAATTTCTACCTTGAAAATTCAGTTTCATCAATAGAAAAATTCAGATTACTCAAGCCAAATGATCAAATGTCACTAGAAAAGGAAACACATAGTATAATCAGGTGGTGTTAACTCAATATACATAATTTTTTAACCCAGAAACACAATAACATTTTTCAGACAGCTTGACATAAATGTGGACGGGACACCTACTTGATTTCTCTAAAATTGGTTTAAGGAACTGATTGATCCATCCTTCATTAATCACCCCTGAGTTTTTCTCCCTAACAATTTTGGTCATGCAAAATCCCCAGAAGTCTTTGTGCCAAGTGTCTAACCCAACTCTATTTTGTATACCTCAAAATCCAATTCAAATTCAACTTTCTTCATATGATTTTTCTTTCCCACTCAGAATTAAAGTGATTTCTCCTTCTAGCAGTTAGATTGGCAAAAATAAAAACTATGATCCTGTCTACAATAGTTACCTCCACCCCCTTATGTTTATATAATATTACACCATTGACATCCGTTGCCCCACCTGTCATGGTACTTTGCTGAGCTATGTGTTTGTTTGCTTACTGTGTATTTCTGCCACTAGAATGGAAGTCTCATGATGGCAGGAACCTTGCCTGCTCTGATACTTTAAGGAGCATACCAAGCTCCTGAAATACTGCCTTGCACTTAGATGCTTACTAAATATTTTCTGAATGAACTATCAGTCAGTGTTAGTGAAGGTATTATAGTCAAACTCTTAAACTTTCTGGTGAGAATGTAAAAATTATTCAGAGGACAGTTTGTTAATATGCATCAAATTTCATTATACAAATATAACAATTAAATATAAGAAATGTTTGTCAATAGAATAGAAATTATATCAATAGTATGCTATACAGCCATGAGAAATGATGATATCCAACTATATTTACAGACACAAAAAAAGGTCCTTGACATATATTTAAAATTAAAAAGCAGAGTTTACAATAGCATGTGTGATGGTTAATTTTAATATGTTAACTTGACTGGGCTACAAGGTGCCCAGATATTTGTTCAAACATAATTGTGGGTATTTCTGTAAGGATGTTTTTGGGTGTGATTGGCATTTAAATTGGTAGACTGAGTAAAAGAGATTGCCCAACTAAAGAAACTAATGTAGGTGGGTCTCAACCAGTCATCCAAGAACTTGAACAAAAAGGCTGCCTCTACCCCAAATAAAGAAGATTCTTCCAGACTGACTGCCTTTGAACTGGGACACTGACTTTTTCCTGCCTTTGATCTTGAACTGAAACATTGGCTCTTCCTTGAGCTTGCCAGCCTTCAGACTAAAACTATACTGTCAGCCCTATTGACTTTCAGGCCTTCAGACTCGAGCTGGAACTAAACCATCAGCTCTCTTGAATCTCTAGCTTGCCAACTCACTCTGGAGTGAGTGAGATATTGAAACTTGCCAAACTCTATTTGTGAGCCCATTACTTATAATAAATATCTTTCTGTGCATACATATACCTCCTATTGGTTCCATTTCTCTGGAGAACCCTGACTAGAACAGTGTATAGTAGGATCTCATTGTGCTAAAATATTAGAACTATGTAGATCTAGTTTCTGTAGTGTGCCCAGTTTGTTCATGCCTCCCTGTATTCATGCCTTTCTATGGTTCCTTTCACAATGACTCTAGGCTTAGTCATGCAACTTCCTTTTCGCCAGTGAGACAATAGCAAACGTGACTTAAGCAATGACTTGAAAAGTGCTTGCGTGTTGGAGTTGCCTTTCTGCTGCTCTTGAAACCTGAGACAGCCTTGTGAACCAGACCAAGCAGCCTCGTGCAGCAAGAGAAGCCAGTGAAGAAAGGATTTAGCTCTCCTACCCATGCTAGTCAAGACCCATCACCAGCTCACTGCCCACACAGGACCAAGCTCAGCTGAGGTTGAGGGGAGCTGCCCCCTCCCACTTCCCTCTCACATTCTGAACAGGCGACACCACCTCTGGGTGCATCTGACCCCTCATTCTCACTACTGAGCACCCATGGACTGAAACATGGTGGCACATTACTGCAAATCATGGGCAACTTAACACCACCATTCAACAGCTGCAGTCACCTGAGACTGGCCTGGACCAGAACTGACCAGCTGAACCCAGCCCAAATTGCAACCTTAATAATTGCAGACTACACTGAATTTTTTTTATCTTGCCCAAATTCCTATCTAAGGGG